>NC_090320.1:71056303-72323159 GCF_040869045.1 Eurosta solidaginis | reverse complement strand
ATTTTATCGATTATTTGTTTCTTTTATTTAATTTTATTAATTTTAGAAAAACTTGAATGTATTGTATAACGAAAACTATGTAAACCAATTTCAAAAACGTTTTTAAACAAATTAGAAAATTCAAGAAGTTTTTGAAAATCTTCATAAATTTTTCAATATTTTTTACTTGGTATTTAAAAAAAATTTTGAGTATGGAGTTTTGTAGGTAAATAAATTTTAGTCTAACAAAGTGCAATTTTGAAGTGTCTCAAAAATCAATGCGAATTTTGGCAGACTTCAAATTTGCACTTTGTTAGACTAAAATTCATTAACCTACAAAACTCCATGCTAAAAAATTTTCTAAAATATCCAAGTAAAAAGTTTGAAATTTTATGAAGATTTACAAAAACTTCTTGAATTTTCTAATTTGTTTGAAAACGTTTTTGAAAATGGTTTACATAGTTTTCGTTATACAATATATTCTAGTTTTTTGTAAAATTAAATAAATGAAACAAATAACCGATAAAATGTTGCAATCATTTTTGCTACTACTTTTGTGAACAAAACTGTACATCTATTTATACATACATTTTGTACTTTCATTAGGAACCTCAACTAAACATCCCGTGGCATATTTGGTCGCATTCATATTGACATATTAAATATATGTCACGGGATGTATTCACATTTCATTACAACTTAAAAGGAAATTAAAAAGAAAAATCAGTCAATTTCTTTATAAACTAAAAAGATAGGTTTTGCTATTGCAAAGGTGGAGTTAAAAAGCGTAAAGAGGCAGACATACAAATATGTATAAAATGTGGATATACAAAAACTTCTTACTTACATATATTTGTATGCCTACCTTTTTTGGTAATTGTTTACTTTAGCTCCAAACTGATAAAACACGTCCAGAAATGTTGGGAGAGGTGTCGGGTGATGGGTTTTGACTTCGGTATCAATAATCCAAAGGCGAAAATTAAAAACTTTATTTCAGTCAATAGATATTTTCAAAAACTGTTTAAAATTTTCATGCGGCTGTATTTTTGAAGATTTTGTTGTACACACACACACAATTATGCAGAAATAATTTAGATCGCGTACCCGGCGTTGGATCAGGCTCTCGATTTTGGCTCCACCGGGGGTTATTTGGTTTTTTCTGAACACCTTTTGATAGAAGCAAAATGTATTTTTTTTTTCGCCTTCGTATTGAGCCCGCGGTCAAGGCCCGGCTTCTGACTCCCCTCCCGAAATTTTTGGACGTGTTTTAGTTGTTGTGAGCAAAAGTAAACAATTACCCATTTCTTATCTGCTTTTAGTGCCAGCCTTTCAGTTTTAAAATTAAAATTATAAAAATGGCAATCGCCCTACTGGTTGTCATACAAGTATTCCACAATCTCTGCTTCGTCGTTCTCCTCAATCTGAACTTGGATGACAATCTCAGTGCACCGTTGCATCACCGTCGCCTGATTTTTCTTCTTCAAACTCGATATGACGGAGCACATCATGGAGCCAAATGCACTTATATCGGCACTGTAATTCTCGCGGCGAGCTCTACGCGCACATACATCCCTAAAAGTTGGGACGGTCTCCATTATGGCAGCGTCCAATTCATCACGCAAAACTGCCGTTCGTCTTCGTCCGCGAGACGTTGATGGCTCAGACTGCGGTTGTGGCATCGGAGTCGACTGAGGTAAAGCAGGTTTCGGTGACTGCGCTGGAGGAATAAGAGGGGACTGCGTACTTATAGATAGCAGCTCAGGTAAAGTGGGAGTTGCAGGGCGTGACTCGCAAACGGTGGGTGTACTTTTGCCACCTTCAACACTTCTGTTTATATTTTGAGAGCTATGCCGCATTCTGTTGTAATAGAAAATTTGTTCATAATCAAACATGTTAAGTAATTCCATTATACTTACGGTCGGGGTATAATGTGGGCTCTTAAGAACTGAAGACTCTCTAAGAAAACCCACTGCCTTCCATCACACGCGCCACTTCCTGAAGTGTTTTTACTGCTTCTTATATCCTTACTAAAACGCTCTCGTAAATTCTCCCATCGCCTTACTGCTACTGCCACTATTGGGAATAATCATACATAAGTACGCATATATTATAAGATCATTCATTATTACTTACCATCCACACCTAAATTCTCTGCTGTGTCCTTCCAAGCGGCACTTTTTTTATTTGCGTCCTTAAAATCCGGGTTTGCCTTGTCATAAAGGCATGGGAAATCGCGTACAAATTCAATTAATTTGCAGTCATCCATTATGATCTGCATAAACAATAAACGAAATTAATTTGTCTTTAAAATAAACAAAACAATAGAATTTTTAATTACCAAAACAAAAAAGCGACAAACACAAAAAAATTATATATACATACACAAAATGGCAAACAAAATAGGCGAATGAACAATCAGCTGTTTGTGGATATGGCAGAAAACCAAAATTCAATTGGTTGGCTATGGTATGGTTATGGCGTTATCGTTATGGTATGGCACCATTAATCGATTACATTGATTTCCATAAGGTAGGCACGATCAGCTGTTTTATCTGGTTATGGCTTTATGGTTATAAGTCACCATTAATCGGGCCTTTATCGCGCCTAGCATTTAT
Organism: Eurosta solidaginis; assembly: GCF_040869045.1. NCBI lineage: Eukaryota > Metazoa > Arthropoda > Insecta > Diptera > Tephritidae > Eurosta > Eurosta solidaginis. The sequence continues at coordinate 72,320,565 of NC_090320.1, read as the reverse complement.
TTTTTTATTTTAGCAATATTTTAAAATAAGGTACGAATCAAGGCAGCTAATTTATATACATAACTACTCACAATTAAATTATATTAATAATAGATGATTGGTCTGAGTGCTTAGTGTTCCGGGAAACTGTAAAAAAAATTTTGTCTTGAAGTTAGGTTAGGTTAGGTTAGGTTAGGTGGTAACTGCCCTGATAAGGATAGCTCACTTGAACAACACGAAGGTCCGTTGTGATACCACATACACCAAATATAATGGTGACTTAGATCTAGGTACTTAGAGAATCGTTTGGTAGCAACGATAAAGCTCCGAATGATACCGATCTCAACTTTGGATAAATCCTCGGAAGATCCAAGTGAGTCGGCACCAACAATTACTTTCGCCTAGTTCTGGCAAAAGCTGGGCAATCAAGCATAAAGTGATTTGGTGATTCCACCTCATCATCCTCCATACAGCTGCAGCAGGACGGTTTCCAGTATACTGAGACGTACCGCATGGATACCCATGGGACAGGGCCCTGCCAAAACCCCAATGGCCATTGATAGGTGAGCCTTAGTGAACCCAATTATTTCAGCAGACCTCCTGCCATCCACTTTCGGCCAAAAAGATCTTGCTACCCTGCAAGACGTGGTGTCCGCCCAATGTTTGCTGAGCTGACTCGAGGCCAAGCTATGGAGGAGCAATCAACAGGTGGCCAGCGGTATCCCGAAATCCCTACAGCCATCTTCATTCCGGTTCCGTTGTACCGATGCGGGCTAAGAGATCCGCTTGACAGTTATCCAGGATATCACTATAGCCCGGGACCCAGATAATCTTAATTGTAAAATAATTCGATGCAATCACAGGCGAGGTCAGGCACTCCCAGACCACCCTCGATCGCACTTTAGTTGAGCTCAAGGCATTGATAGCCGCTTGGCTATCAGAGTAGATGTTAAATTCCCTAACCGTAATAGCACTGGATAGCATTCCATCCACCGCATCCTTAATCGCAGAAACTTCCGCTTGGAAAACACTGCAGTGATCAGCCAACTTAAACTTGCGGCTTACATTTAGCTCTTGACAAAAGACCCCCCCCCCCCCCCCCCCAACCTTTCCATTCACCTTCGACCCATCCGTGAACAAGTTAACCGGCCCCATGCCCCAGATAATTCCTCTTCTCCACTCCTCTCTCGGTGGAATGACTGGGGTGAAGGTTGTACGGGGAGCAGTTATCGGCATACAATAGTCAGTTCTGTCCGGGATAAAGTCGAAACTGGTAGGAAGGCTAGAATGTCCGCGGTCAGAAAGCCCATATCCCATATCACGAAGCCTGACCAACGACCTTGCCGTGGCCGCCTTACCCGCAATATCTACTGGGTATATGTTCTGGGAGCGCCACTGATACCGATCAGCGCCGTCCGTTGCACGGACATTAACATTTTGGAGGTGCTCGCCGTGTCCAGTGATTTCCACCAGACCAGCACCCCTTATAGCAGAATCGGTTTGACCACCATCTCATAAAGCCAGTGTACTACTCCTGGCGAGAGTCCCCATCTCTTTCCGATAGCCCCTCTGCAGCAGTACAAGGCAATGGCGGCATTCCTGGCCCGATCTTCCACATTGGGTCTCCAGGACAGTTTTTTGTCCAAAACAATGCCTAAATATTTAACCCTATCAGAAAGTACCAACGGTACCCCTTCAATCGAGGGAGTTCTGACATCGGGCATCTCATATCTCCTTGTAAAAAGAACCAATTCCGTTTTTCCCGGGTTGACCGCCAATCTACGTGATTCAGCCCACCTAGCCACAGTATCCAGGTAGCCCTGCAGAACATCACGCAGGGTGCCCAGAAATTTGCTTCTGACTAGGACCCGAGCATTGGCTTCCAGCTCGACAAGGAGCTCGTTGACTACCGCAACCCAGAGGAGAGGAGATAGGACACCCCCTTGTGGCGTGCCCCTGCACACCTTCCTCTTAATTATGCCTCCCCCCCACACACTCCGCTGGGACAATTCGGCCGCATAGGAGTTTGTTAATAAAATCAGCCAGATCCGCTTCGACTCCTAAACCCACCAGAGTTCTTTCGATTTCCCCCGGTAAGACATTGTTAAAAGCCCCCTCGATGTCTAGAAAGGCACCCAGAGCATACTCTTTGTGTTCTAGGGACCCCTCTATTTGCTTTAAAATCTAATGGAGAGCCGTTTCCGTCGATCTGCCCTTGCATTACGCATGCTGTGAAGCCGACAGTAACCCCCGAGGTATCCTTTCCCGTAGGTACAGGTCAATCAACTGCTCAAACGTCTTAAGAAAAAACGACGAGAGACTGATTGGCCTGAAATCCTTAGGTGATACATGAGAGCTTCTGCCGCCCTTCGGAATGAAAATAACCCTAACCGTGTGCCAAGACTTCGGGATATAGTTAAGCCTGTGGCAGTTAGTGGAGATGATGGCCAATCAGCGGCAGGAAATCCCCAAAGACTTTTAAAGTTGCGCAGGAATGATTCCATCCGGGCCCGGAGATTTATAGGGCCTGAACGACCCTATAGCCCAGGTTATTTGACTTTCCCGTATTGGAATGGCAGGCACTTCTGCATGGCCAACGACCGCCGATCCCTGCGCAACTGGGACATCGCGAAAATGATTGTCCAATAAAAGCTTTAGGGACTCCTCGCTACTCATCGACCAGTCCCCACCATCATCTCTCAGATAACCCAGAGGAGCGGGATTCCTAGAGAGTATTTTCTAAGCCTCGCGGCTCGACTTATAGAGCTCCCAGTCCGAGGCGTTACTGGCGTTACTACTCAGCCATGGCTCCTTTGCAAGGACTATATCCACTCCGCCTTTTTCAAGGCAGAGCATCAAATTTGTGGAAGCCGCTTTAGAGTGCTGAAGATTGATTTGACGGATTTCCATCAAAACCGCTCTTCTTCCGCACCCCATCCCTGGCGGATTCGTGTTAGTCGTGTCCATTCTAAAAAGCCCCCCCCCCCCCCCCCCCCCTTAAGGCCGCTGTCCGGAGCCGATTGTGTAGTCGCTCTTCAACGGTCTCGTGGTTATCTATGCTACGCAGGGAGGCCACGCGAGGGTTGACGCAGTACCTTATGAGTAATGCGTTCAGAGCCAGATCGGACGCGAAGCGGGAAAATTTTCAACCGCACCTACACCACCAACTTAACGGCGACGGTCCCGGAACGTACCTTCAGGCCCGCCACGGTTTTGACGGGACGTGGGCAGGTGCAGCATTAGCCTACCAGCCATTTCGGTAGGGTTTCACCCCGACCTACTAAGGTGGCAGAATACCGCACCTACCAGCCCAAAGTCATCAAGTCAAAATTCAATGTCAATAATCAAAAGGCCTAAACAATCCAGTTCGTCACCGTTGTGTACCGACCTTGACTCTTAAAGAGTCCTCCCTCCCCTGAGCTCGGAACAATGACTCAGGGGTGGGGGTTTTATCGAGTTGTCTTCTCTAGATCCACCATTATCAGTAGAAGCAGGGGCATCTCGTGCAGGACGTGATAAATAATCATGCGTGACATTCGTCACTATGGCCGGTATAAGACTGATAACAGTCCCTGATCCAGGGCCTGGAACCACTTATGATATCCAAGCCAACTATCTTAGCCCCCCGTCTTAAAATTGCTTTTGTTTAATCTATTTTATGGACAAAAACAGTCTGGTGGACGATAAAATATTTAAATTGGAAACAACAAATGCAATAAAGTGCAGAGACTTTGTCAACATCAACAGATACGACGACTTTTAATCCAGTTGTATTTGTAAAATTCTCTGAATTCACTCATTCTTCCTCGTTCCTAGAACCTTCGGAGTGGTAGATGAGCAAAAAAAAGTTAAGTGGAAAAAAAGTTCCTTCTATTTCAGAATCCAATCAAGTAAAAGAAAACAATTTGGCAATTGTTGTGTTTAATGCAGATCAAAAGAGAAAGTTTGAAAGATATATGAGTTGTTCTAGGAAGAACAGTTTGTATGATCTTCGGAAGAATTTTTTGATGTGTAATACGTACATAGATCCAACTTATACTTTAAAACAGCAAAACTAAATTGAGTTTTCACCGTTCAATAGGTTTTGGAAGACTTTCCGAACAAAAATAATGTAATAGGTATGCAATAGGTTAGCATTAATTTAAAAAAAGAAAACACCAAAGTTTTGATGACCCCAAATAATGGTGGAATCACCAGATGAAGTAAATAAAAAAAGACAGAAGTTATAAACGGTACGGATGTATTTTCGACGGCCAGAAGAGGCTCAAATTTTCGTCCGATTTTAGTAGGAAAATAAATAGCTGCCTACAAATAACTAACGGGGTTTTCAGCATAACAGTGCTACCTAACGCCAATGCAAAAAGGGATACTAAGGACCATTGTAAGTTTACATTACTGTTAGCATTGAATCAAAATAAAAGAAATTAATTTGGCCACTTAAACTGTGATGAGCAGTAAAATGCAATTAATGCGGTCAAAGTAAACAGACCGAAACTGCAGTTGAAACTTTTACTGAAAACCCGGACAGAATAGGGAGAGGTGTTATCCATACACATAAGTATGTATCACAAATGTACGCCAGTTATTATTTTGAACTTTACTGCCCTTTGCGGCACTTAAATGGGACTTGGGTTCGTCTACTGGTGCCGTTATGATGAAAAGTTTTACAGACCCAGTTGGGAGTGATTGTAATTCTCTCAAATGTGTTTCCACCTCCTGATAAAGCGTACAAAGTTCCAGCTGCTTTTTTGAATTTTCGTTGGAAGTAAAACATATGCCCTTCTAACATGTTATGCAAACTTGAACAGAAGATCTCCCTCAAACACTTGGCAGTTGAATTTATGATGTATTACCAATCTTACCAAGTCAATATTTACCAAAGTATGTCAGGTGCTAGACGGACCCCGCGGCAGTCGGCATAGTATCAGAATGTTCTAGTCCGAAGCGATTCAGAATCAAATATTGCAAATGACAGTCCATAACTGTAACTTTCTTTTAAATCTTAGGGGGCTAATTTTTAAGGCAAAACAGCTATTGTGACTTGGTATATTTATAACACCATTGTTTTACCGAAGTTTTTTCGCAAATAAATTATGATATGACAATTTTGTGTTCTTGTTGTAGGAATGACAAAGACATTCCTCGAAAGTCCTCTGTAGCGCTGTACAGGTGAAATTCCTTGATTGGATATGTTGTGAGTATAAATAGTTTGTTTTTACAAAGACCTGCTTCAATTTTATTTTTCTAACTAATTTAACAGCATGTATATAATGCAAACGTTGACAATATTGTAACGAATATTAGCAACACTAAGGGATACTATCATCTCTAAGCCGATACTAAGCATTCACTCTCACAAAAGCATGCAATCATCGGTCGAAGTATCACTCACATATACACGCGCACATGAGAAGCTATAAACGTGCATCTGTAGTTTATAGCTGGTGAGTTTATAGCAGTAAACAAGTAGTAAATTCTAGAAGGGGAACGCCAAGAAGTATGCGAACAAGGAAACCGAAGAGTATAAAAGTAGCATCAGCTGAGGCATGGAGGATCTTACTTACTTACTTAATTGGCGCTTAACCTTCTAAACGCTTATGGCCATCCAACAAGGCGCGCCAGTCGCTCCTTCGCACCGCCAGCCGGCGCCAATTGGTCACACCAAGGGAGTTTAAATCGTTTTCCATCTGGTCCTTCCAACGGAGTGGGGGCCGCCCTCTACCTCTGCTTCCATAGGCGGGTTCCGATAGAAACACTTTCTTGGGCGGAGCATCATCTTTCATTCGCATAACATGGCCTAGCCAGCGCAGCCGCTGCGTTTTAATTCGCTGGACTATGTTGATGTCTGCGTATAGCTCGTACAGCTCATCATTAAATCTTCTTCGGTACTCGCCATCGCCAACGCGTAAAGGTCCATAAATCTTTTGAAGAACTTTTCTTTCGAACACTCCCAAAGCCGCTTCATCTGCTGTTGTCATGGTCCATGCTTCTGCCCCATATAGCAGAACGGGTACGATAAGTGACTTGTAGAGTATGACTTTCGTTCGCCGAGAGAGGACTTTACTTTTCAATTGCCTACCTAGTCCAAAGTAGCATTTATTGGCAAGATTGATTCTTCGCTGGATTTCAGTGCTGATGTTGTTGCTAGTGTTGATGCTGGTTCCCAAATAAACGAAGTCTTTTACTATTTCGAAATTATGGCTGCCAACAGTAGCGTGGTTGCCAAGGCGCATATGCGCTGAATCTTTGCTCGATGACAGCAGGTACTTCGTTTTGTCCTCATTCACCATCAAACCCATCTTTACCGCTTCTTTTTCCAGTTTGGAGTAAGCAGAGCTAACAGCGCGGGTGTTTAGGCCGATGATATCAATGTCATCATCATATGCCAGTAATTGCACGCTTTTATAGTATATTGTTCCAGTGCGGTTAAGTTCTGCAGCTAGTAGAATTTTCTCCAGCATCAAATTAAAGAAATCGCACGATAGGGGGTCACCCTGTCTGAAACCTCGTTTAGTTTCGAACGGCTCGGAGAGGTCCTTCCCAATTCTGACTGAGCTGATGGTGTTGCTTAACGTCATTTTGCACAGCCGTATAAGTTTTGCGGGGAAACCAAATTCAGACATAGCGGCATATAGGCAGCTTTTCGTACTATCGAAGGCGGCTTTAAAGTCGACGAAGAGGTGATGTGTGTCGATTCTCTTTTCACGGGTTTTTTCCAAGATATGGCGCATTGTGAAAATCTGGTCGATGGCAGATTTACCAGGTCTGAAGCCGCATTGATAAGGTCCAATCAGCCGGTTCACGGTGGGCTTCAATCTTTCGCACAATACACTTGAAAGGACCTTATATGCGATATTAAGAAGGCTGATTCCAAGAAAGTTGGTGCTCTTTGCAGTATCCCCCTTCTTGTGGACTGGGCAAAGAACACTTAGATTCCAACCGTCGGGCATGCACTCGTCCGCCCATATTTTGCTAAGAAGCTGCTGCATGCGCCTTACCAACTCCTCGCCGCCGTACTTGAATAGCTTCGCAGGCAACCCATCAGCGCCCACGGCCTTGTTGTTTTTCAATCTGGTTATTGCTATTCTAACTTCGTCATAATCGGGCGGGGGACATATATTCCATCATCATCGATTGCGGGATCGGGTTCTTCATCTCTGCGCGGTGAATTGCTGCCTCCATTTAGGAGAGCAGAGAAGTATTCCCTCCATAATCTAAGCACTCTCCGGACATCAGTTACAAGGTCTCCGTTTTCATTCCTACAGGAGTTTGCCCCGGTCTTAAAACCTTCCGTCTGTCGCCGTATTTTTTAGTAGAATTTTCGGGCGTTATTCCTGGTGGCTAGCAGCTCAAGCTCCTCGCACTCATGCCTTCCTGCTTCTGCTTTTTTCTTCCTGAAAAGGCGTCTCGCTTCCCTTTTAAACTCACGATAGCGTTCACACACTCCTCTTGTCGCGCTCGCTTTTAACGTAGCCCTGTAGGCAGCGTCTTTTCTTTCGGTTGCAACGAGGCATTCTTCATCGTACCAGTTGTTTTTTGGCTGCCGGTAACCAATTTTTTCCTCGGCGGTAGTACGAAGTGCTTTGGAGATATGCTCCCACTGCTCCTGTATTCCTTCAGGATGAGTTGTGCTCTCAGAGAGCAGGTGTGGGAGTCGAGTTGCGAAATCATTGGCAGTCTGTTGTGATTGAAGCTTTTCGACGTCTAGCTTTCCTTGTGTTTTTTGTTCCTTGGTTTTAGCTGCGTTGAGGCGGGTATTTTGGCTGCAACGTGATAATGGTCCGAGTCGATGTTAGGTCCTCGGATCGTGCGCACATCTAAAACACTGGAGGCATGCCGTCCGTCTATCACATCGTGATCGATCTGATTGCGAGTATTTCGATCAGGCGACAGCCATGTAGCTTGATGTATCTTTTTATGCATGAACCTCGTGCTGGATATGACCATGTTTCGAGCACCGGCAAAGTCAAGCAGCCTCAGTCCGTTAAGAGAAGTTTCATTGTGTAGGCTGAATTTTCCGACTGTAGGGCCAAAAACACCTTCTTTGACCACCCTGGCGTTAAAGTCGCCAAGCACGACTTTTATATCATGACGGGGGCAGCGTTCGTATGTGCGTTCTAATTGTTCATAAAAAGTGTCTTTCACCTCATCGTCTTTCTCCTCTGTCGGCGCATGGGCGCAGATGAATGATATATTAAAAAATTGTGCTTTTATTCGGATAGCGGCGAGACGCTCGTCCACAGGCGTGAACGCCAGTACTTGGCGACAAAGTCTCTCTCCCACCACGAATCCGACGCCGAAACTGCGCTTATTCGTATGGCCACTCCAATAGATGTCACAATTTTTGATTTCTTTCTTCCTTACTTCGTCCAACGCATTTCTTGGATGGCGGTGATGTCAGATTTTGCTTTGACGAGGACATCAACCAGCCGGGCATCTGCACCAATCCCATTCAGGGAGCGGGCGTTCCAGGTGCAAGCCCTCAATTCATTGTCCTTCAAACGTTTGCCATGGTCGTCATCAATAGAGAGTGTATTTATCCGAGCGGGGGTGTAAATATTACTTGCACGTTTATATAGCGCGCCGCTTGCTCCAAGACAGACGCCCGCTTGCAGCCGCACCTAGGGGTGTACAGACGCTGCCGATGAGATCTCCCACGGATAGCCCTTAAACCGATTATGTCAGAGTGGCCTAGCCAGGTTGTCGCCTTCTCACATTAGCTCACCGCTAAACGTCCGTTTAGCGGCTACCCAGAGGATACTTGGCCGCAAGCGACCGGCAGTAGTGAGCTGCTTGAACCGCATGCAAAAGAATCGCTCCGGCCATTCCTAGGTGAACGGCGGTCAGAAGCTTTCCCCACTTTCGTGGACTTCTACACACGGCTCCACCCTTCCGGCATGGAGGATCACTTTGTTTTAAACACGCTATCAGTTGAGAAGTGAAGTTTAATTGTGAAGTACTTTCAAAGCAGTCTAATAAAGACCACTTTGTAATACAGAATATTGAGTGTTTTATTCAACAGTTTAGCGATACGAACGTAAGCAGAAGGTTTCAAATAAGAGGAATTTCCCTAAATTCGTAACAATATGAATGTTCTAATTTGGCACGGCCTTACTTTTGAAAGCCAACACCAAATTGTAAATCTATGTAATTAAATCCACAAAGGGTCCATCGAAATTCCTATTAGGTGAAAAAAGTACTAAAAGTAGCATATTTCACCCAATGCTAAAAACCAAAAGTTTTTCGGGACAACATTGGTGAAAATTTTTCCGATAGCAGTGACAAAACAAAGAAGAATTTAGAGCAAGATATTTGACGGCTTACTTCACCTGATTATTACACCATGATCTCGAATATTTCAAAGCAAAACAGTCTTATAAAAAGAAAACGTAATGGCAACATACTCGAAATATATCACATTATTGTTGAATGGCTTTAGTTGCGTGAAAGTTGTAGAAGTATTCAATAAGAATACCTCCACGCAACACTTTAGCAAAATGCTTCCAAATTATTTATTTTACGAGTATGAGGTGTGATGGGATATAATCAATCAATCGCCTATGAGCGCAAACCGGTATAATAATAATTATGGTTTAGCTGATGATCAGTCGTGACCATTGTTTACAGAAATCACAAAAATGTACAAATAAACAGATAAACCATTATTGAATTAAAGCAAAACAGTTTAATTGGCTTTAACGAAAGCTTCATAGGCAAATTTTACCAATTGTATTGATGAGAGTAACATTTGTAAATAAATATAAGATTAGAATATTAATACTGTGACGAATATTAGCAACACTATACTCTATCATCTCTAAGCCGATACTAAGCATTCACTTGTATCTACATAAACAAATCAATCATTATGTCCACACATATATACATACAGCAGCGGAGAGATACTCACAAAAGTATGCAAGCATCAGCAAAGTAGTTCTCACACATCCACATGCATATTTCTGAGATAATCACAAAAGTATGCAATCTTCAGCGAACTAGTAAATTCTAGAAGGAGAAACGCCTAGAAATATGCCAACGAGGAAAGCGAATAGTATAAAAGCAGCACCAGCTGAGGCATGACGAATCAGTTTGATTTAAGCAAGCTATTGGTTGTGAAGTATCAGTGTTATTGTGAAGTACTTTAATAAAGGCCATTTTGCATTATTGAATATTAGAGTTATTTATTCAACAGTTTAGCGATACGAACGCTAGTAGAAGGTGTAAAATAAGCGGAGTTTCACTAAGTTCGTTACAATTGGTGTCAGAAGAGGAATTGTTGAATAAATTCCGAAGATTGCGAATACAACTTGGACATGGTAAAGTTAAGTGAATTAAGGATCCAGCAACTGAAAAAGGAGTTGGAGAACCGTGGATTTAATACAGCCGGCAATAAGATCGAACTTCAAGCACGGCTACGAAAGGTATTGGAGTTGGAAGGAATTAATGTGGGCGAGTATGTCTTTTATCCTGATGAGGAAGAGCCAGCGACTAAAATGGAGGAGAAGATAGAGACTCCGAATCCATTGGCAAGTGTTGACACTAACGCGATACTAGCAGTGTTGAAGCAAAAGTCGTCACAAATATCAACCGAAATGGAAGAACAGAAGACGCATTGCAGTAATATCGACACAGATTACATCTAAGATGGAGACACAGTTAGAAGAACAGGAGACATATATGGCTGAGCAGTTGAAAGCACAAGAATCCCGCATATCCTCGCAACTGTCAGAACAGGAAGCAAGGGTATCATCAAAACTGGAAGCGCAGGATGGAAAAATCGCTCAATTTCAGGCAGAGGAGGTTTTCCAAAGAATATCTGGTGCTGGTCTGAAACTAAGTCCCAAAAAGTGTTCTCTGTTCAAGAAGCAAATTAGTTACTTGGGTCATAAAGTAACGACGGACGGCATCTGCACCGCGAATGAAAAGATAAAAGCAGTGAAGGATTGGCCAAGACCAGAGAATCTGCATGAATTGAGAAGCCTTCTTGGGCTATGCACATATTACCGGCGAGTTGTACCAAATTTTGCCAGCGTAGCCCATAGCCTCCACGAGCTACCAAGATAAAATAAAGCTTTTGAATGAAAGAAAGAGCAAGAAGTAGCTTTCCAAACATTGAAGGAGCGTTTGTGCACTGCCCAAAGTTGGCATATCCGATTCCAGGCGCAGCGTTTATTCTAGATACAGATGCGAGCGGATATGCTATAGGAGGCGTTTTGTCACAACTGATTGATGGAGGATGAATGGAGGAGAAGATAGAGACTCCGAATCCATTGGCAAGTGTTGACACTAACGCGATACTAGCAGTGTTGAAGCAAATGTCGTCACAAATATCAACCGAAATGGAAGAACAGAAGACGCATTGCAGTAATATCGACACAGATTACATCTAAGATGGAGACACAGTTAGAAGAACAGGAGACATATATGGCTGAGCAGTTGAAAGCACAAGAATCTCGCATAACCTCGCAACTGTCAGAACAGGAAGCAAGGGTATCATCAAAACTGGAAGCGCAGGATGGAAAAATCGCTCAATTTCAGGCAGAGGAGGTTTTCCAAAGAATATCTGGTGCTGGTCTGAAACTAAGTCCCAAAAAGTGTTCTCTGTTCAAGAAGCAAATTAGTTACTTGGGTCATAAAGTAACGACGGACGGCATCTGCACCGCGAATGAAAAGATAAAAGCAGTGAAGGATTGGCCAAGACCAGAGAATCTGCATGAATTGAGAAGCTTTCTTGGGCTATGCACATATTACCGGCGAGTTGTATCAAATTTTGCCAGCGTAGCCCATAGCCTCCACGAGCTAACAAGAAAAAATAAAGCTTTTGAATGAAAGAAAGAGCAAGAAGTAGCTTTCCAAACATTGAAGGAGCGTTTATGCACTGCCCAAAGTTGGCATATCCGATTCCAGGCGCAGCGTTTATTCTAGATACAGATGCGAGCGGATATGCTATAGGAGGCGTTTTGTCACAACTGATTGATGGACAGGAGAAGGTGGTTGCATATTACAGCCATTCAATTGGTAAACCAGAGAGCAACTATTGCGTTACACGGAGAGAGCTGTTGGCATTGGTAGAGTGCGTTAAACATTTTCACAAGTACCTCTACGGGCAGCGATTCCGCGTCAGGACAGATCACGCAGCGTTAAAATGGCTCTTGCAGTTCCGTAATCCAGAAGGACAATTGGCACGATGGATCGAGCGACTACAAAGCTATGACTTTTCCATTGAGCATTGAAAAGGTAGTACCCATGAAAATGCTGATGCAATGTCACGAAGCCCATGTAGTTTGGAATGCAAGCACTGTTCAAAGGCCGAGGCTAAAGAATACATTATAGATGTCCGGCTAATGACTATAACATGTACGGATGAATGGGACAAGAACAATTAAGGAAGTGTCAGCTAGAAGATACTAATCTGTCACATGTTATGCAAGGGCTCGAACGAAACGAAAGACCAAATAGAGAGGAGATGTCAGCAGAGAGTCCCATTGCGAAGTCATATTGGGCATAGTGGAACAGTTTAGAATTGATATCCGGTTGCTTGCATCGAATATGGGAGAGTGAGGATGGTCAATGCAAGAAGAAACTGATAGTTGTTCCCAGAAAGAGGATTCCTGACGTGCTCAGCGAGCTGCATAATGGTCCAAGCGGAGGTCATCTTGGAATCACGAAGACGCTCGAGGAGATTAAACAGAGATTCTATTGGGTTGGTTGCCGTTATTCGGGCACTGAGTGGATTGAGAACTGCGAGGTTTGCAGCAGAGCGAAAGGGCCCAAAACCCGAAGTCATGGCCAGATGAAGCAATATAACTCAGGTGCGCCATTTGAGAGGATCGCTATGGATGTCGCAGGTCCATTTCATACTAGCAACTGCGGAAACAAATATGTACTGGTGGCTATGGATTATTTCAGCAAATGGCCAGAGGTATATCCAATCCCAAATCAAGAAGCGGTTACATTCTGACCAAGGCAGGAATTTCGAATAAGCTGTGTTCCAGGAAATAAATAATTGGGCATTCGAAAAACACGGACAACTGCATTGCATCCTCACTCCGATGGTATGGTGGAACGATTCAATAAACATTGGAGGAGCACTTAAGGAAAGTAGTGGACAAGTTCCATAAAGAGTGGGATACCCGCATACCACTATTCTTGATGGCTTACCGATTAGCAGCGCATGAGACAACAGGCCAAACCCCTGCAAAAGTAATTTTTGGCAATGACCTTCGACTGCCATCTGATTTGAAGTTTGGGATAGAGACCGATGCGGAGAGAAATGTCAAGAAATCAACTGGTGTTTTGGAAGAAGAGCTGAGAGAAATACACGATCTGATAAGACAACGAACAAAGATTATGAGTGACAAGATGAAAGCCAAATACGATAAAGCAATTAACTCGGAAGGTTTTCAGGAAGGATATTTGGTGCTGTTATACAACCCACAACGGAAAAAAGTTTGTCCCCGAAATTGCAGTGTAACTGGGAAGGCCTATACAAAGTTGAAAAACGAAACAACGATGTAGTTTACCGCATACAAACCATTGGTAAACCACGAACCAAAATGAAAGTGTTTAATCTGGAAAGGCTGGAGGCGTTTAGATCAGGAAATTTGTCTGATCGGGACGATCAGACTTAGGTGGAGGGCAGTGTGACTAATATTAGCAACACTAGGGGATACTATCATCTCTAAGCCGATACTAAGCAGTCACTTGTATCTACATAAACAAATCAATCATTATGTCTACACATATATACATACAGCAGCGGAGAGATACTCACAAAAGTATGCAATCATCAGCAAAGTAGTTCTCACACATACACATGCATATTTCTGAGATACTCACAAAAGTATGCAATCTTCAGCGAACTAGTAAATTCTAGAAGGAGAAACGCCTAGAAATATGCCAACGAGGAAAACGAATAGTATAAAAGCAGCACCAGGTGAGGCATGAGCAAACAGTTTGATTTAAGGAAGCTATTGGTTGTGAAGTATCAGTGTTATTGTGAAGTACTTTAATAAAGGTCATTTTGCATTATTGAGTATTAGAGTTATTTATTCAGCAGTTTAGCGATACGAACGTTAGTAGAAGGTTGCAAATAAGCGGAGTTTCACTAAATTCGTTACAATACAGTGATCATGAGGAGTTTCTTTTATCATCTTGAACCCAGACTTTCACTACTAGTTTAAACTATATTTCACCCATTTAATATATGTGCCTATTGGCTGACATTATTTTTAGTTGTTTAAAGTTACTCCCAAATAAACAGTTTCGACTTTGTATCAGTCCAGCAAGTCAGTAAAGTCAGTAGAAGCAAGTGCAGGAAGACAAACAAATTTTGGTAACACTATGGACACATTCACCCTATGTGAGAGATCATTATTGACCGGCTAGTTCAACCTAACCTCGTATCAGTCTACAGTAACGTGGCTACCAAGGCGCAGGTGCGTATATATCTACACCTCCCCCCCCCCCCCCCCCCCCCATGTTATATTGTTGTTGTTGTGGCAGTGCTTCGCCCCATCCAATAGGTGCGACCGATCAAAAATTGTCATCACTATCCTCTAACGGGAGTCCAAGGAAACTTGCTGTTTCTGCAGGGGTGGACCATAATGAGAGGGGTATTAGAGGCGTCGGTTCCACATTACAATTAAAGAGATGGTTGGTGTCATGTGGGGACACATTGTAAGCAGGGCATACATTTTGTATGTCAGGGTTGATTCTGGATAGGTAAGAGTTTAACCTGTTACAGTATCCAAATCGAAGTTGAGCTAGAGTGACTCGCGTTTCCCTGGGGAGTGTGCGTTCCTCTTCCGCAAGTTTAGGGTATTGTTCTTTGAGTACAGGATTCACCGGGCATAAAGGTCCGACGCCTGTTTGTGGAGTTCACTGAGGACCTGCTTGTGTTTTTTTGCTTCATATGGCTGAGTTCTCAGGTGCCGTATTTCATCATAATGCTTATGGAGATGACTCCTTAAGTCCCTGGGCGGTGTTGGCTCATAAATCAGATATCTATTGGGATGCCCAGGTTTCTGGGTATCCAACAGGAACTGTTTGGTTAGCATCTCATTTCTCTCCGTGATGAGGAGTATTCTCGCCTCACTATGTAGATGGTGTTCTGGGGACATAAGAAAATAGCCCGTGGCGGTTCTGATACCAGTATTTTGGCAGGCCTGTAGCTTCTTCCAGTGAGTAGTTTTTAGGCTTGGTGACCATATAGGGAACACGTAGCATGCAATCGGCTGGCCAATTGCTTTGTAAGTGGTAATGAGCGTTTCTTTGTCTTTTCTCCAAGTACTGCCAGCAAGAGATTTGAGGATTTTATTACGGCTCTGGATTTTGGGTACAATTGCGGCTGCATGCTCACTAAAATGTAGATCCTGATCAAACGTCACACCCAAGATTTTGGGGTGTAGCACAGGCGGTAGTGTAGTGCCATCGACGTGGATGATCAAAATGGTCGACATTTGGACCGTCCATGCTGTAAATAAGGTCGCGGAGGATTTAGTCGGTGTTAATGCCAGGTTTCGCGAGGCGAAAAAACTGGAGAGATCGGGGAGGAAGCCGTTTATTCTGTTGCAAAGCTCATCGATCTGTGGGCCTGGGACTGTGGCCATTATTGTACAGTCATGGCGTAGGAAACGATAGTAACTCCTTCTGGTGGCGAAGGTAGCTTTGAAATGTAGAAGTTAAACAAAAGTGGGGATACGGCACCACCCTGTGGCACCCCTTGTTTAATTCTTCTTGGTTTTGATGCTTCGTTTCTAAATTGAACCGATGCCTTCCGACCACCCAGATAATTTGCGGTCCACCTTTTAAGACATGGGGGAAGGGTAGACCCTTCCAGGTCTTGCAGTAACGTACCATGGTTGACCATATCAAAAGCTTCTGATAGGTCTAGCGCAACGAGTACTGTTCTATCGTGGGGGTTTTGATTTAAACCGCAATTTATCTGGGTGATAATAGCATTTAGCGCGGTGGTGGTGCTATGAAGTTTTCTAAAGCAATGCTGATAACAGGCTAGCTGCAAATTTGCTTTGAAGCCCCCATGTTATCTAATCCTCTTTTACTGCAGGACTCACTTGCTTCGTCCTTTTATGCAATATCATCTGCATACGTCAGTAAATGTAATATATTTCGAATAGATAATATGCAGTTGTGCGGCTTAGTTCTGCTGCTAGAATCATCCTCTCCATTATCAGGTTTATGGAATTGCATAATCAAATCGTAAAAGGCCAGGAAAGATCCTTCCAAATCTTGATGGAACTATGGGTGTTACTTAGGTCAATTGGCAATTTCATTAATTTAAACTGTAAATAAGTGCCTAATATTTTTAATAATGACGGTACAAATAACAACATGTTTTTTTTTACACGCGTATACGTTTACGTTTGCGCGTAAAACAAAAACGCTAATCCCCGCTCAGATAATGCTGAGGAGACCCATCTAGCGGCAGTGGTTAAATAACTAGCTACAGAACAGGGTGTACCTAAAATCGAAGACACAAACCTCTGCTGGCCATAATGCATAACATATAGCTGAATCGGTTGCGATGAATAGTGGATACACACAATTTTTAGAGGTGTTACATAGAATTAGTGTTGAGGTGAAACATAAAGTGCGGATGCATGTAATTGAGTATATTTGAGTATATTATTCAGTTCCGGTTCGTCGGAACTTTCGAGTTTTGTCAATATTTTATTCGTCATCCTCTTTGAACTACTCGTTTGTTTTTATACCCGGAACGATCCCGGAAACGGTATCAAACGAAATGTGTTTCACTCCGAATTTCAAGAGAGTAATTTTTAAGTAGGGTTGGCACTTAGGTTTGCCACCTCACCTTATTATAATCAGCTGCGCAGAGCTCACAAAGTATATTAATTTTTTTCGCATAACGGTACCCCGTAATGGCATAAATAAATCAAGATAGATATAACCTTCTATATATGAAAATGATCTGAGTGAAAAAGGAAATACATTTAGCCATGTCCGTCCGACCGCCCGTCCGTCTGTCCGTAAACACGATAACTTGAGTAAATTTTAATGTAGGTATCTTAATGAATAATGAGTTCCTGGGCACTCATCTCAGATCGCTATTTAAAATGAAAGAAATCGGACTATAACCATGCCCAATTTTTCGATATCGAAAACTTCGAAAAACTGAAAAAGTGCGATAGTTCATTACCAAAGACGGCTAAAGCGATGAAACTTGGTACGTCGTTTGACCTTATGACGCAGAACAGAAAATTAGTAAAATTTTTAACAATTGGCGTGGCACCGCCCACTTTTAAAAGAAGGTACTACTTTAAAAGTTTTGCAAGCTGTTATTTAGCAGTCGTTGAAGATATCATTATGAAATTTGGCAGGAACGTTACTCCTATTACTAAATGTGTTCTAAATAAAAATTAGCAAATTCCGATGACGAACACGCCCATTTAAAAACAAATTTTTTTTAAGTCAAATTTTAACAAAAAATTTAATATCTTTACAATATATAAGTAAATTATATCAACATTCAACTCCAGTAATGATACGGTGCAACGAAATATAAAAATAAAAAAAAATTTCAAAATAGGCGTGGCTCCGCCCTTTTTATTTAATTTGTCTAGAATATTTTTAATGCCATAAGTCGAACAAAAATCTACCAATCTACTACTACTACTTACTACTTGTGAAATTTGGTAAGGGCATAGCTTCTATGACGATAACTGTTTTCTGTGAAAATGAGCGAAATCGGTTGAAGCCACGCTCAGTTTTTATACACAGTCGACCGTCTGTCCTTGCGCTCTGCCGTTAGCACGATACCTTGAGCAAAAATCGATATATCGTTACTAAACTCAGTTCACGTACTTATCTGAACTCACTTTAGCTTGGTATTAAAAGTGGGCGAAATCCGACTATGACCACGCCAACTTTTTCGGTATCGAAAATTTCGAAAAATTAAAAAAATGCCATAATTATATACCAAATATGAAAAAAGGGATGAAACATGGTTACATGTCGGTTACACCAGAACTTAGCCCTCCTTACTTGTTATTTATAGCCGTGTTGTTTTTACATATACAGACGTTTACGCTTTATATGGACTGCTAAGCGTCAAACTTTAAATACACCTCTGAAATTGCTGCGTTAAGTCTAAGTCATTTCCTGACCGTTAACCGCGAAGCAGAGGCTTTCAATAGAAACTCCTACCAGATTTGCAAAACCAACAAAATTTGCCTCTTGATCGGTTACCATTTGGCAAGGGTGAAGTCCAATACTCTGGAGCTGACCTATTATTTCGAAAATATATTTTCTTAAAACATCTCCTACGCATGATTTGTTCACAAAAAAATAAGCTAAAGGATGAGTCCAAGAATCTCCACCGATACCTTGCACAAGAACAGCTAGCACGCTTGAAGCTACTCTAGAGGTGCGATTTTCGTCGCGCTAATCCTCCAGCCCTATAATTAAATCCCTATTTCTTTCGTATTGGACAAATACTTTTAAGGACATTTCATCAAAAGATATGGAAACATATCTTTGTGCATCTGTGAAGCCACGACTTCTTAGCTCCAGAGCTTTTATGCTGCTGTAGTTGCAGCCAGGGTTACGTGGCCAATTTTGAACAAAGTGTTCAAGTGTTTTTCTGGATGGCCACGTTAATAAGGGATTTTAATACCTATAGGCTATAGGGGCAATAAATTTAACTGCAAGAGCTAGCGTTTGCAGTTCCCTATCAAATCGATGCCCATGCGTGTTGCGCTGGGTATTTTTGAGGCAATTCCTCACACATAGTGCTAGATGTGGAGGTAACATGCTGCGTAGCTCTTCGACTTGACTTCCCTGCCTTGCTTCAGTCAAATCTGGAATGACCTGATCTGATCTGGAATTTAAGACCTTCTCTTCTAAACTTAATATTTTTTTCTTAGCTGCCCCAGCTCCTCATCTTTTTCCCTCAAAACTTCCTGGCATTTTCTTTTCCTTGGAGTTCCATCAGTGAGGTAATTATCTCTTTGAGTTTGTCTACTATTAGCCCATGTTGCAATGAGATAACTATCTAAAGAAGAGTTTAACTCAACAGGCGGTTGATGGGTCTCCTCCTCCCTTTCTGCCTCAATAGACAAATTGCCTATTGGTTCAAAGTCTACACTTAAAACTATCAAACAACCAGCTGTACTCTCCAAATCTTTTTTCCCTTCAACTATTACTTTAGGCTCTACAATTTTTAAACTGGTGTCATGCAAAGCTGATTTAATTAACAGGCGCCCTTTCTCATTCGTTGAGAAAAATGCTTTTGGCAAGCAAAGATGCATTTGGGGTCGGGCCAGAAATGTTGGGGTTTCTTTGCAGCCATTCACTCCGCCTAGTTAAAGCAAAACAAAATACCAAGCATTAGCTATAGCCAACCCCCTAATCCAGGGTGTTATGCGGACCGTGCCTATTGGACGATTTGCAGCCAGGGGATAAATTCGGCTGTATTCGAACGGAGCCTTCCCGATACCGGGCCATCTCGGGAAGTATTTATGGCCTTACCGCAGTAAGGGGCGCTGCTGTGGCGGACGGTTCTTTCCCCGTATATAATACTGGACCGCTGAGCCCGCCTTGTCGGGCAGGTGGTCGTACGACCAAGATGAACAACTCATTACCTGAATGTAATAAGGAGGATGTAAAGAGGAGGACTGAGTCGCAATCCAAGGACGACAAATACGAATTAAGCGATGCGTCGGACTCGGGGAGCGAGAGTAGTGCTGATTCAATGAACTCCGTGTTGGAGAAGCACACAAATGAAAACGGAGTAGAAGAGTGGAGAAGGGTACGAAGCAGAGGAAGTAAAAGAGCTCTCTCGCAGTACCGTGCAGCACTAAGAATTGTACAACGCTTGGGAGCAGTGGTCGACCCAACAGAAGTGGAGATCGAGCGCTTGGAATGGGCCCATGAAGCGGTAGAAGTAGGTCGAAGGCAGTTCAAAAGGTTTTCTGCGAGAAACCCTCGGTTCTGCAACCGGTACGAGGAGGAAGAAGCGTCGAATGGCAGAATGAAGAGGCAACGTTCGGCAGAAGGCGACAAGCCTGCTTTTAAGAGGCAGAAAGGACCCAGTCCTAGAGCCTCCGGGCAGGGCAATCGCATAGACAAGACAAGTAGACCCAAAGCTGTAAGACAGATGGGCCCCAATAGCGAATAGCAACTACTTCGAATGCTGCGAGTCAGAGGAAGTTCCAACTACGGAAGTAGGAGATAAGCCAAAGGGAGATAACGCTAAGACTCCGGCTTTCTCGGATGTCCTAATGGGAGTTAAAGCTAAGACTCCGGCTTTCTCGGAGGTGCCAAAGGGAGATAAACTAA
The DNA here is from genome assembly GCF_040869045.1 of Eurosta solidaginis. Lineage (NCBI taxonomy): Eukaryota > Metazoa > Arthropoda > Insecta > Diptera > Tephritidae > Eurosta > Eurosta solidaginis. The sequence continues at coordinate 72,300,264 of NC_090320.1, read as the reverse complement.
GACTCCGGCTTTTGCCGAGAAGATGAGTGATGTGGCAAAGAAATCACTGACTTTGGCGCTGGTTGATCGTAGCAGTCCTTTCGGACAAATGACTACTGAAAGGTGGAGATCTGTGGAAAGGGAGCTTATTAGCTTAATGCTTAAGATGATGCGGGAACAACCAAGTAAGCCCCTTCCAACCTTTGATTCGGGGGGATGGTATAATGGTGTGAAGATGATAACGTGCGACAACATCGCCAGCTTGCGGTGGCTGGAGGAAGTGGTTCCAAACCTCCAAAGGCAAGGTACGAACGCGCGCCTTGAGGTGGTGGATAAAGCGCAAATCCCCACGGTACCAAAAGTTAACGTATGGATACCATGTGTGATGAAGTCGGAGGATACACTGCGACTTCCGCAGAATCAGAATCCGAACATACCGACACAGGATTGGAAGGTACTTACTGTATCTCGGCCTACCGAGGATGGTCAGTTCTACATCTTCCAAATAAACAAGCAGGCGGAGGATATTTTGTACACGCAGCTTGGCAAAATGTCCTTTGGCACTGGCAAAATTTACATGCGACTCAGGAAAAGAAGTCCCGAAGATAAAAATCCTAACACGCTGGAAGTGGGCGAAGTCGAAAAGGACCTCAGAAGCCTAAGGGAAAAAAGACAGGTGGAGATCCCCGACGTCACCACGAACGTGCTAGAAGAGGACCAACCGCTAAATGGTGCTGTGACTCGCACAGAGGAACACACGGCACAACATTCACGAGGGGCTGAAGGGGGCCTCGAATACTCTAAACCAAAAGGGCAAGAGGAGGACGACGACGTCAAGACGAAGGTGCTGGAGGGGGACAAACAGCCCAATGGTGCTGCGAGTCCTACAGATAAACCTCCAACACAGTAAAGTGGCGTCGAGCGAACTCCTCCTAACCCTTGAGGAGGGTTCGTTTGACGTGGCGCTGATCCAGGAGCCGTGGCTCTCATCGGGAGGAAAGGTTTCTGGACTTAGCGCGCGCGGGTTTGGCGTTTACTACGCGTAAACGGAAGGACGGGTGCGAGCTGTAGTAATGGTAAGGAAACAGCTGCATTCATATATGCTGCCTAATTACACCACTGAGGATCTCGTAGCGGTGGCCGTTGAGCAAAAGAATAAGCAGGCATTTATCCTGGCGTCCTGCTACATGGCCCATGCTGCGGAGGTTCCACCGATGGAGTGCAAAAGGCTAGTACAGGAGGAAGGGCGCAAAGGGCGGTTGGTCATAGGCGCAGATGCAAATGCGCACCACAATGCGTGGGGAGGAGCAGATACGAACGAGAGAGGCGAATCTCTATTTTGTTACATCTTGCAAACCAATTTGCAGATAGCCAACAGTGGAAATGTTCCTACATACATTGGTCCAACATCCAGCAATGTTCTGGATATTACATTGAGCTCCGAGCGTGATATATCAAGGTATGATTGGATGGTTCTTGATAGACCATCCTTCTCCGACCATGCGTATATAAGCTTCAGCATCCCACTAAAGAGGGTAGAGAAGGGAGGAAGCTTTAGAAACCCTAGGGCAACGAATTGGACTAAATTCCAGAAACATGTAGAAACAAAACTGGGACAACCCAAAGAGGTTGCTATTGTAGAGGAACTGGAGGAGTCGAATGAATTCCTAACATGGACGCTTATGACTGCGTATAACAAAGCTTGCCCTCTAAGAAGATTCAGAGGAAAAGGAAAGCCGCCATGGTGGGGTAATGAGCTGAATCTTCTAAGAAGACAGGTAAAAGAAATGTTTAAACTCGCAAAGACCGCGGAAAGCGAAGCGTGTCGGGACGAGTACAGGGATCTACTGAGGATCTACAAGCGTGAAATTACCAGGGCGAAGAGAAACTCATGGAAAAGTTTCTGTACGGACATAGAGTGCTCCAGTGAAACAGCACGGTTGAAAAAAGTCCTAGCAAAGGGAAACATAGTCCAGGGACTAATAAAGAAAGAGAACGGGGAATGGTCACGTGATAGTGAGGAATCCCTTGAGGTGCTTCTGGATACACATTTCCCATCGGGAGACGGTTTAGAAGAACCAGCAGACATCACTCACACTTCGATCACGGAGCTAGTGGTGCCGGGCTTGGTGACCGATACCAAGATCGAGTGGGCAGTGAAGACGTTTTCTAAGTTTAAATCGCCGGGCCCAGATGGTATATTCCCGGCCATGCTACAAGTCTCAAGTAGGGCGGTCGTGGAATGGCTTAAAATAATATTCGATGGGTGCATAAGACTGAATCATGTACCGCACTCTTGGAGAACTGCTCGTGTAGCTTTTCTACCAAAGGCGGGGAAGATCGGTCACGTGTATCCCAAAGACTATAGACCCATTAGCTTAACATCATTTCTGCTCAAAACCTTTGAGAGGCTGATAGATGTGTACATAAAGTCCAACGTGGATGAAAAGCTGCTCTCCACAATACAGCATGCGTACACCAAAGGCAAGTCGGTAGACACCGCATTGCATAGGGTGGTAATAAGCATAGAGAAATCCCTGGAATATAAGGAGTATGCTCTAGGAGTCTTCTTGGACATTGCCGGGGCTTTCAATAATGTTGCAAAATGGGCGATTATGGATGGTCTTAATTACATTAAAGTACATCCTGCCTTAATCAGATGGATCGGCTGCATGTTAAATTGCAGAAAGATTACATCACAATGGGGATTGTACGAGGCCACGAAATCAGTGGACAGGGGCACGCCGCAGGGAGGGGTGCTATCACCTCTGCTGTGGACACTGGTCATCAACCAACTGCTCAGGCAATTCGATGAGGGACCCGTAAAACTTACGGCTTACGCAGATGACGTTGCAATTGTCATAAGTGGAAAATGCCTTCCAACGATTAGTTCTTTGATGGATCGGGCGCTTCGGGATATTCATACCTGGGCATCTAATGGCGGGCTGAAAGTCAATGCGGAGAAGACGGATATGGTCTTGTTTACAAAGAGGTACAAGGTCCCAAATTGGACCAGGTCTAAGTTAGGAGCGGTGACCTTACAGGAGCAACCTTGCACAAAATATCTAGGAATCATCCTAGACAGTAAGCTGTCATGGAAGCTCAACGTGGAGGAGAGGGTCAAGAAGGCCTCAACGGCACTCTATGCATGTAAAAGAATGCTGGGGTGTACGTGGGGCCTATCGCCCTCTCTTTCTCATTGGGTTTTTACAGCGATTGTAAGCCCTATTCTATACTATGGAGTTCTTGTTTGGTGGAAAGCCACACAAAAAACAACATACCTCAAAAAATTAGAGGGGGTATGCAGAGACTATCGATGCTTTGCATTACGGGAGCCCTGAAAACAACCCCGACGGCTGCACTGTATGCCATTCTGCACATTCCACCTGTAGACCTGGTAGCAAAGAACAAAGCGTTAACGACCGCAACCAGGCTCGATGCTTCGGGGCAGCTTGAGCGCCGACCATATGGCCATAGTAGTATAGCGTCATCAGTCACAAGACGAACAGACTACATGATTCCCTACCTGCACTTTGAGGGAGATCTTAAGGCCACAATAGAGGTGGACGGTTGGCGCAAGGGTGCGCAAATGGCGGACGAGGCGATACATGTGTACACCGATGGTTCCAAAATAGTGGAAGGAGTAGGGTCTGCGGTATACTGCGCTGATCCGGAAATAAGCAGATCCTACAGGCTGCCGGATTACTGTAGCGTTTTCCAAGCAGAAATATTAGCCGTAACCAAAGCAGTAGAAACCCTGGAAGAGAATAGCTTAAGCTGCAACCGTGTTAACTTTTATATTGACAGTCAAGCAGCAATTAAGGCAATAATCTCACATAGCACAGCATCTAAATGCGTGTTAGAGTGTAAGCAGTCTCTGGAGAGAATCGGGACAGGGAGAAGCATACATCTATATTGGGTCCCAGGGCATATGGGAATAGATGGGAATGAAAAAGCGGACGAATTAGCTAAAAAGGGCGCATCCCTTGAAGCTTGCTCCGTAGACTCCCCAATTAGATTGGGCGAGATTAAGCGAAGGCGAGAGGTGCACATGATCGACCAAGCAGGAAAGGCGTGGGTTCAAGCGCGGGGCTGTAAAGTGTCGAAGATTATGTGTAGGTCTTACAACCTTAGATTAACGCAGTTGCTTCTATCATTAAAAAGAGAGGACTGTAGACTCATAACGGGTATTCTGACTGGACACTGCCTTCTGGCGTCACATGCCCTTAAATTAGGCTTGGTCAGTGATAGCAGGTGTAGGAAGTGCGGGTTGGAGGAGGAAACGATCGAGCACGTTCTGTGCTCGTGCCCTGCACTTGCCAGGCTAAGACTCCAGCTATTAGGAGTGATACAGCTGTCAGATCTAGAAGCAGCAAGTGGCTTAAGTCCTAGGAAGCTTCTTGTATTTGCCAAGAGGACGGAGTTATTTTATAACATAGGTCCTGGTTTTTGATAGGGTTTTTCAGTTTGGTCGTTAAAACAAACTTCTGGTAACACTACGGACTCAATCAGTCTATGTGAGGTCCTCATGGACCGGCCAGTTCAACCTACCTAGCTATAATATATATACAATACAGAGTAATGTACATACATTTACCTTAAAGGACAAACGCTCTAACCGACATTTTTCGAAATGTTTTTAACATTTTCGAATCTATAAATATATATGGGGTATTCCAACACATTTCGACCAATTTTGAACCCGACCCATTTAGAATTGGCTGAAAGTTTTTCTTCTTTTTCTAGCTTACGAAAGACGTTTTTCAGAATTTTTTCAAATTTTTTCATCCAACTCAAAAAAAGTTATGAATTTTTAAAAAAACACTGTTTTTGTTTTCAAAATGCTATAACTTTTTCAAAAATTGACCGTTTGGGATCTTTTTTTTTTTTAATTTGTTTTTAAATATACTTTTCGGAAAAATACAAAAAAATGTTTAAAGTTTTTTTTTAATTTTTCAGTTTTTCGAGATTTTTCGAATTTCGCCATTTTTTTTCCTCATAAAAAACTTCAATCAATTCTGCAATCATCCCAACTAATCCCGGAGTGGGCCGATTTTTTTTATATTTTTTTTTATTTAATTGAAAAAAAAAATTTCAAAAATAAAAAATTTTTTTTTTATCAATTTTATTTATATAACAAAAAAATGTAAGAAAATGATTTTTAAGTATTCTTTTCTTTATATATTATGATAATCTACGATTAAAATAACCAGGATTAATGACTGACACAGTAAACATGTAAGTTTTACCATAATATATAAAGAAAAGAATACTTAAAAATCATTTTCTTACATTTTTTGTTATATGAATAAAATTGATAAAAAAAAATTTAATTTTTGAAATTTTTTTTTCAATTAAATAAAAAAAATATAAAAAAAAATAGGCCCACTCCGGGATTAGTGGGGATGATTGCAGAATTGACTGAAGTTTTTTATGAGAAAAAAATGGCGAAATTCGAAAAATCTCGAAAAACTGAAAAATTACAAAAAAAAACTTTAAAAATTCTTTTGTATTTTTTTCCGAAAAGTACATTTAAAAACAAATTTAAAAAAAAAAAGATCCCAAACGGTCAATTTTTGAAAAAGTTATAGCATTTTGAAAACAAAAACGGTGTTATTTTAAAAATTCATAACTTTTTTTGAGTTGGATGAAAAAATTTGAAAAAATTCTGAAAAACGTCTTTCGTAAGCTAGAAAAAGAAGAAAAACTTTCAGCCAATTCTATAGGGGTCGGGTTCAAAATTGGTCGAAATGGGATGGAATACCCCATATATAGAAATTCAGTATTTTAAACAAGTGCTCATGTGAGTTAGAGCCTTTGAAAATTGACGTAAACCAAAAAAAAAAACAACGAAGGCATAAAAGGGATTTTAAAAATTAGTGTGGAGCAAGAAAAGGAATAATGGAAGCTAGCAAGAAGCAAGATTATTAAAATAAAATAAAATATGCAAGGCAAACAAAATGCGGGTAACCTTTCATCAAACATAAGTAAAGGCTGCAACCTAAAAAGTTAGTAGGATATATATTGCAAAAATAAAACAAAAATTTATTACAAATTACAAAAATGTTCAATGCAAACAAAAAAGCGGAATTATTTTATATAAAGTGTGGGTAACATTTCACCATTGAGCTGTAGCTTAAGAAGAAAGTGGGAGCTCACGTTGGGTATATAATATTAGGTTTCGCCCGAAGTTAGACATCCTTACTTGTTCGATGAAAATGCATATATGTAAGTTGTTGCTTAGCTGGAACTGCTTTTTGCTTAATGTACGCAAACATTTTTAAAGCAATTTTTAATTTTAATTTCGTCGAACTTTTTCATTCCAATGTAGTTTTGTTGGATGGAGTTTTATATCTTTATGACACGACTTTATTTTATTGTAATTTTTGTGTATTTTTCCTCAATTTTTTGACGCCCTCCCTCCTAATACGAGGACTGGTGTGTGTAAACGAACGAAAAACAAGTAACACACAATCTAGTTAAAAACAAGTAAGGAAGGCTAAGTTTGGGTGTAATCGAACATTACATACTCAGCTTAGAGCTTTGGAGACAAAATAAGGGAAAATCAACATGCAGGAAAATTAACCTAGGGTAACCCTGGAATGTGTTTGTATGACATGGGTATCAAATGGAAGGTATTAAAGAGTATTTTAAAAGGGAGTGGGCCATAGTTCTATAGGTGGACGCCATTTCGTGATATCGCCATAAAAGTGGACCAGGGGCGACTCCAGAATGCGCTTGTACGATATGGGTATCAAATGAAAGGTGTTAATGAGTATTTTAAAAGGGGGTGGGCCTTAGTTCTATAGGTGGACGCCTTTTCGAGATATCGCCATAAAGGTGAACCAGGGGTGACTCTAGAATGCGTTGTACGATATGGGTATTTTAAAAGGAAGTGGGTCTTAGTTCTATATGTGGACGCCATTTTGGGATATCGCCATAAAGGTGGACCAGGGGTGACTCTAGAATGCGTTTAAAAGGGATTGTGCCTTAGTTCTATATGTGGACGCCTTTTCGAGATATAGCCATAAAGGTGAACCAGGGGTGACTCTGGAATGTGTTTGTACGATACGGGTGTCAAATGAAAGGTGTTAATGAGTATTTTAAAAGGAAGTGGGCCTTAGTTCTATAGGTGGACGCCATTTCGGGATATCGCCATAAAGGTGGACCAGGGGTGACTCTGGAATGTTTTTGTACGATATGGGTATCAAATTAAAGGTATTAATGAGTGTTTTAAAAGGGAGTGGCCCTTAGTTGTATATGTAAAGGCGTTTTCGAGATACCGAAAAAATTGTGGATCAGGGTAACACAGAACATCATCTGTCGGGTACCGCTAATTTATTTATATATGTAATACCACGAACAGTATTCCTGCCAAGATTCCAAGGGCTTTTGATATCGCCCTGCAAAACTTTTTCATTTTCTTCTACTTAATATGGTAGGTGCACACCCATTTTACAAAGTTTTTTCTAAAGTCATATTTTTTTTTTAAACCAATCCAATTACAATGTTTCATCCTTTTTTCATATTTGGTATAGTATAATAGCATTTTTTTCATTTTTCGTAATTTTCATTATCGAAAAAGTGGGCGTGGTTATAGTCGGATGTCGGCCATTTTTTATACCAAAATAAAGTGAGTTCAGATAAGTACGTGAACTGAGTTTAGTAAAGATATATCGAATTTTGCTCAAGTATTCGTGTTAACGGCCGAATGGAAGGACAGTGTGTACAAACTGGACGTGGCTTCAACCGATTTCACCCATTTTCACAGAAAACAGTTATCGTCATAGAATCTCTGCCCCTACCAAATTTCTCAGGGATTGGTAAATTTTTGTTCGACTTATGGCATTAAAAGTATTCTAGACAAATTAAATGAAAAAGGGCGGAGCCACGCCCATTTTGAAATTTTCTTTTATTTTTGTATTTTGTTGAACCATATCATTACTGGAGTTGAATGTTGACATAATTTACTTACATACTGTAAAGATATAAAAATTTTTGCTAAAATTTATAAAAAAAAATTTTTTAAAAAGGGGGCGTGTTCGTCATCCGATTTTGCTAATTGAATATACATATTTAGCTCACATATAGTAAGAGTTGTAACGATCCTGCCAAATTTCATCATGATATCTCTCTTTAAAGTGGGCAGTGCCACGCCCATTGTCCAAAATTTTACTAATTTTCTATTTTGCGTCATAAGGTGAACCCACCTACCAAATTTCATCGCTTTATCCGTCTTTGGTAATGAATTATCACACTTTTTCGGTTTTTCGAAATTTTTGATATCGAAAAAGTGGGCGTGGTTGTAGTCCGATTTCGTTCATTTTAAACAGCGATCTGAGATGAGTGCCCAGGAACTTACGTACCAAATTTCATCAAGATACCTCAAAATTTACTCAAGTTATCGTGTTAACGGACAGACGGACGGACGGACGGACATGGGTCAATCAAATTTTTTTACGATACTGATGATTTTGATATATGGAAGTCCATATCTATCTCGATTCCTTTACACCTGTGCAACCAACCGTTATCCAATGAAAGTTAATATACTCTAAGTACAAAGCACGCTGAGTATAACAAGTAAAGGTGTCTAAGTTCGGGTGTAACCGAACATTATATACTCAGCGTGAGCTTCAATTGTACATTTCATTTCAGATAAATTACTTTTCTACATAACACGTGGCACCACCCGTTTAAAAAAAAAATGTGTCCCCATTTCCTCTCACAATAAAACTTAATAAGTGAAATATCATTGATTCAAAACTATTTTTTGCTAAGTTATAGCTTATTATTTTCGTCTACGACCCTTTTGAAAATCTTTTATATAAAAGTGGGCGTGATCTTTAACCAATCTCGTCCTTTTTTTCTAGAAATATTTCCTGCTATAGGGAAAATTTTTGTACCCAATTTTATTACGATCCGTTAATTTTTCTTCGAGGTTGGCTCCTGAAGCATAGAAAATGACTTACTTACTTAATTGGCGTTTAACCGTTTAAACGGTTATGGCCGTCCAACAAGGCGCGCCAGTCGTTCCTTCTCTCTGCCAACCGGCGCCAATTGGTCACACTAAGGGAGATTAAATCGTTTTCCACCTGGTCCTTCCAACGGAGTGGCGGCCGCCATCTACCTCTGCTTCCATAGGCGGGTTCCGATAGAAACACTTTCTTGGCCGGAGCGTCATCTTTCATTGGCATAACATGGCCTAGCCAGCGCAGCCGCTGCGTTTTAATTCGCTGGACTATGTGGATGTCTGCGTAGAGCTCGTACAGCTCATTGTTAAATCTTCTTCGGTACTCGCCATCGCCAACGCATAGAAGTCCATAAATCTTTCGAAGAACTTTTCTCTCGAACACTTCCAGAGCCCCTTCATCTGCTGTTGTTATGGTCCATGCTTCTGCCCCATAAAGCAGGACGGGTACGATAAGTGACTTGTAGAGTATGATTTTCGTTTACCGAGAGAGGACTTTACTTTTAATTGCCTACCTAGTCCAAAGTAGCATTTATTGGTAAGAGTGATTCTTCGCTGTATTTCAGAGCTGATGTTGTTGCCAGTGTTGATGCTGGTTCCCAAAATGGAACATAGAAGCATAGAAAATTGCTTAGTCATAAAAGGGGCGGTGCCTCGCCCATTTTTTTAATTTGAAGTTTTTTCCTATTTATTATTATAAATCCACTTGGGAAATGAAATACCATTGATATAAAGCTCTTTTTTCAAAGATATGGCTTATTTATTCGTCTACGACCCTTTTAAATATCTTTAATAAAAGTGGGCGTGGTCCTTAACCGATTTCGTTAATTTTTCTTCAAAGCATTCCTTTTAGAATAGGCAACCTCTCTGCTGAATTTTGTTAGGAGAGGTTTAACGATTTTTGTTTTATGATTAATAATATTTGTAAAATTGATTTTATCACAAGTGGGCGGTGCCACCCCCATTAAAATTTTTTTTTTTTAATTTTTATCAAGAGTGTCAATATCAGTCCACATGTCAAATTTCAACATTCTAGGTGTATTATTTACCAAATAATCAGGTTTTTTTTTGTTTTCCAAAATATTATATACATATATAAAAAGTGGGCGTCGTTACATCCGTATCGCTCATTTTCAATACCAATCTATTCTGGGTCCATATAAGCTCGTGTACCAAATTTGGTGGAGATATCTCAATATTTACTCAAGTTATCGTGTTAGCGGACGGACGGATGGACGAACCCGTGTCAATCAAATTTTTTTTCGATATTGATGATTTTGATATATGGAAGTCTATAGCTATCTCGATTCCTTTATAGCTGTGCAACCAACCGTTATCCAATCAAAGCTAATATATATACTACACTAAGCGAGCCGGACTTTTCGATTTGTATAAAGAGCACGCCACTGCTTCCATACTTATATCCACCACATCTCTATTATATTTGTATATATGTGCATATGTACATTCATATATGTAAAAAATGTCAGTACGGCTCTCCCAAAATATTTAAGCGCCATTGCGCCGTACTGTGCGACCTCAGTGCTCAGTTGGTCAAATTGATAATTTATTATTGTCTTGGAATTTCTGGTATTTTAAAAAACCATTAGCAGCTAAGTAATTAATATTGAATTCTTATCAACAAAAAAAAGACGCCCTTGAATGGAGCATATTCTTGCATTTTTGCACTCAATCCTGTTAAAGTGTACCACCTGCCTTGTATGCACTTGCTCCTATGAAGCAAGCACAATCCGCTAAAAAATTAAGCTGCTATTATCTGTCATAGTAAATTCTGCAAGAAAAACAATTAAGTTTTCCCAAAATAATTTGTAAAACAAAATATAATAGAAAAAAATAGAAAAAAAAAAATATATACAGCATTAACGATTAAGAGAGAAAAGGACAGTCTTTTTCATTGAAAAAGAGAGTCCGACATATCAAATTTGTTTGAGTGAGAGGTATAATCTTGGCACAAACACCGGAAAGGATCGTTAAGTTCGAAATTCATTTACATTGTTTTAAAAGAGGTTTGTAGCGTCTCGTAGTTCGGCAGGGAACACTAAAGTTCACTTCGTTCAGAAGAAATGGGCTTGAAACCGATCCATTCAGTATTTTTGTCATAAATATTTAGCTAAACATTTCCCTTCGACTAGGAAGAGTTAGAAGATTGATAAGTTTTAAATGATTAGTCTAAGGTGGAAGATTAAATAAAGAGTGCCATTTAAAATTCCTTCAGGCAAATAGTGAAAACTGGTTTGTATTGATTCGAGCCAGTCAGTAGAGACTTGAAAACGCGGATTTCAGACTATTGAGCCATATTCTAATATCGGTCTAACCAGTGTTGTGAAGAGGGGTTTCGTAACGTAGGGGTCGCTTAACTCTTTAGGTCACCTTTTCACAAATTTTAAATCACCTTTAACTCTTTGTTCGCAAGTACGCAGTAAAATCAGTCAGAACCTGTCGGGCAGTGTCTGCACGATAGTCCAAGCATGGTCTCCATGTCTCAGTTTTCTTAACTAAGTGCAACGGCCTAGACCAGTTGATACTCGTCGGACGACATATGCCTGCCTCCATTATATACTCTAACTCCTTTTTAGTGGCATCAATCTAATCGGGAGGAAGACGCCTCTGTCGAGCAAATACCGTTGACCAGATGTAACTTTTTCGAACAGCGTGCCTCATGCTGCTTTCAGATCAGCAAACAAAGGTGAAAACTTTGTTAATTTAAATTTTTAGAAATGAAACAAAAATGTTTAAAGCGTTTTTGGCAAATAAATTTCTTACTTTGACTGAAATTTTCATATTTGTGATCTGCCCCAGCCCAGCTCATAATTTAGTGACTACTTTTGTGAAACGGGACACGCGAGACAGCTTACAGAATAGCAAATTGCCTCAGCACTTATTTTCACACCAAATAGTCTCTGATAGTGACTAGAGATGGCTTACTGAATTCAGCTGTTAGTAACATTTACCGATGACGATGGCGATGATGCGCTGATAGAATTTACTAGCACCGCCGCATTGGTTCCACCTTCACGTGCATTGGAGTTAAGAAATTCTTCCACGTTTGACACCAATTGTACGGTCAAATTCTGAGGGTAGATCCTGTGAAATTTGAACATATTTTAATTTTAATAAAAAACGATTACATTTTTACTACCAAAAATTCAGCCACCCGATTTGCAATGGATTTACGAATAAACATTTCACTGACGGCAGATTGGTTTCTAGCATGGAAAAAGTCCATCCATTTGGAGTTGGCGATGGTGGAACTGCGATTAATATTACTGATCATGTTGTATGCGTAAATAATAGTAGCCGTGTTTTTTTACAAGCGTATACGTTTACGTTTGCCTGTAAAAAAACGCTTATCCTCGCTAAGATAATGCTTAGGAGATCCATCTAGCGACAGTGGTTAAATAACTTGCTACAGAACAGGATGTACCTAAAATCGGGGAAACAAACCCCTGGTGGCCATAATGTATAACATATTGCAGCATCGGTTGCCATGAATAGTGGATACACACCATTTTTAGAGGTGAAACATAGACACATATTTCAGTTACATCTGAGTATAATGCGTATTGAAATTTAGTAGTACAAATGTTATGCGCAGCAATTTCAGAGGTGTATTTAAAGTTTGACGCTTAGCAGCCCATATAAAGTTTAAGCGTAAACGTCTATAGTGTAAAAAAAAAAAACGCAGCTAATATATCTAATAATGAAAATTATTATTAAACATGTCTCAGTGCAATTTTTGCAGAATTGACACTGGTCAGCCGTTTGATCGTAAGGGGTTTCAAGACGTCAAAGCTGAAGGCTACGGTCTGCAAAGAAAAAGCCACCTCGTGACACTACTTCCAAGCTAAAGTGAAGCGTCCGATGCCTTCCAGGAACGCGTAGTCGCGGATATTTTTAAAATTTTTGGCGCTTTTAGCTGTACTCTGTCAGGTTCGCAGTTGACCCAGGGCATATATGCCTACTATCTGGACGTTGACTGTGCTAGTAGTTCTCAAATACTGTGAGGAAAGATGTCAGTAAATATAACTCATCTTGGTTAGCTGAGTTTCGCGGGTCCTAGCAGTCTAACCAGTTTCCCACAGAGCATTCGACATTTTTGTAAGAATCTGCTTCTTTGAGACTCAGTTGTTTCATCGAAATAGGGTTCTAATGCTTCGGAGGTTCTCGATGAAGAAATGTCCTCTACTAGCAGCATACATATATGCCCTGCCCAGTTTTTTCAGCAAGATTCCCGATTTTTTAAGCGCCCACTAAATTTGCAATAATTTTTCCAACCAATAAAATAATGGAAGATTTATTTTAGTTGAGAAACCTCATAATCTGTTCAATTGTCAGGTAGTTAATATGGCGACAGGCAACTGACAATGGAATTACCTTATTTCTTATACCATGGATCTGCCAAGTTAAAGAATATGGCGGTAAGTTATTTGGTATTATATCAATACATTTGCTTCAAGTGAATCTATAAGCCGAAAAATCTTAAAATCCATAAATTTGCATTAAATGGGTGCTAACTCCTGGCAGTTCGTTACTAAGTTATAAAGTTTGCTCCTTGAATCTTGCTACGCCGATCTTAATCACCCTGATTTCCTAAAATAATGCTCTTTACCATATGGTTCTGTTGATTTTGTTGTTATTGCTTTGATGATGATATAATGCTATTTGATTTGCTTATGTGGCGCTGATGTGTGGCAGCCGCTATTCCAAAGCACAGGCAGATCTTATCAAATTTACCACCAACCGGCGCCTCATCTATCAGAGTTCGCGATCTGTGCATATTTAGCTGATTTTATTTGTATTTTACTCTCGCTCACTCACCAAGTGCAGGTGAATGATGTTGATGATGATGATGTTGATGATGATGATGTTGAGTATTGGTTAATTCGAATATTTTGTTTGTTTATTTGTTCCAATTGTCTGCAGATTTGTGTCGGAACAATTAATTACCAACTCAAATTGATCGATAATACTTTGCTGTGATTTAAATACCTTTAGAGGAATTCATTACGAATGTGATATAGTATGTACATATGTATGTATATTCAAGAGTATGCGTAAGAGAGACACATATACGTATGTATATAATTTATTTTATTTCATTTAAATTTCGATTTAACGCAATCGTTCTGATCTTTATTTTACTCTTTGAAGTTTGTTTATTTTTCCAAGCGACCACAAAATTCGCTTAACGCATATGTAAGCACATACAGTGGACCCTCGGTTAACGTACACAATTGGTTCTAGCATCTTGCTCGTTATGCAAAACGTTCGTTAAGCAAAACCATTATTCCTATAAGAATCAATGTAAACTAAAATAATGCGTTCCAGGTCGAAAAAAAATACAGTCTTATATGTTTCAATTTGAATTTTTATTGAAAGAAACCTAGTACCTAGCATTATTAATCTACATTAAGCAAAAAACTGTCTAGAGTCGTTTGTTTCTGACGTCCCTTCAAAATTTGTTCAAAATGGGACACAGCATTATCGTTGAATAATTCTGTTGCACGTACTGCCGCTGTCTGACTGGGGTGATGCTTTTTAACGTATGATGTCACAAACTCCCATGCTTTGAGCATTTCTCTGATTGCACTAGACGGTTGCTGTTCTTCGGTTATCTCCTCGTCTGATAAAGTTTGCTTCTTAACATCTTGTTGTAAATCACATTGCAATTCTATAAGCTCGTCGGTAGTCAGATCTTCACTGTGCTCTGCCACAAGTTCAGCGATGTCATTTCCATCCACCTCTAGCCCAATACGGTCAGCCGAAAATATTATTTCGTTGGTTATTGGATCCGTAGATACTGCGTCGAGTCCTTCAAATGTGCATTCGGCAAAGCGGTCGGGCCAAAGATTTTTCCAGGAAGATTCGAGTGTTCTCTTAGTAACGCCTTTCCATGCCTTATCAATAATTTTGAGACAGGCAACAATGTGGAAGTGATCTTTCCAAAACTCTTTTAGAGTAAGATTTGTTTTTTCAGTCACGTCAAAGCAATGCTGGAAAAGTTCTTTTGTGTAAAGCTTCTTGAAGTTAGAAATCACTTGCTGATCCATGGGCTGAAGCAATGGGGTTGTATTAGGTGGCAAAAAGTGAATTTTGATGAATTTAAACTCTTCAATGAGTTCATCTTGTAAACTTGGTGGATGTGAAGGAGCGTTATCCATAATAAGCAGGACACGAAGAGGCAAATCCATCTCAATCAAATATTTCAGCACAGAGGGGCCAAAAACATTATTGATCCACTCAGTAAAAAGAACACGTGTCACCCAAGCTTTACTGTTCGACTTCCACATGACATTTAGCTTACTCTTGTCAACATTATGCTTTTTGAAGGCACGTGGATTCTCTGAATGATAGACAAGTAGCGGCTTTATTTTCAAGTCGCCACTTGCATTGGAACAAAAAAGCAGAGTAAGGCGGTCTTTCATTGGCTTATGGCCGGGCATTGCTTTCTCCTCTACTGTTATGTAAGTTCGCTTGGGCATCTTTTTCCAAAAAAGACCCGTTTCGTCGCAATTAAACACCTGCTGGGGCAAGTAACCCTCAGTATCCACAAGCTTCTTGAATTCGCCTACATAACTCTCGGCAGCCTTAGCGTCTGAGCTTCACCATGCCTTATAACGCTATGAATACCAGTACGTTTTTTGAAATTCTCGAACCACCCCTTACTTGCTTTGAAGTCTTCCCTTCTTGCTGTTGATGTTCCTGGCGACTTTTCAATCAGAGTAGTGAATATCGTTTTAGCCTTCTCACAAATTATATTCTGCGAAATTGTGTCAGCTTGCATTTGCTTTTCGTTAATCCATATCAAAAGCAATCTTTCAACATCATCGAGAATTTGTGGTCGTTGCGAAGAAACTCTTGATACTCCCTTTGAAGCGTTTAGCACCTCAAGCTTGTCCTGATTCTTGAGGATAGTAGAAATCGTTGATTTCGACAAGTTGAACGCACGTCCTAAATCAGCCACACCCAAACCTCCTTTATGTTTTTGAATGATCTTGAGTTTCATTTCAATAGTTATTTTGGTCCTTGTATTTTGCTCCTTTTCCGAATTTTTTTTTGAGGGCATTTTATGTTAGTTATTTTGCAATTTTTATAAAAGCAAAATTAAAAATAAAAAATTTGTATGTTTCAACACGTCTTGTTAATTTTACGAACAATTCTGCACTAAAATAAAACAAAATTCTGAACTATGAAGCAAAAGCTAAACGCAGACAGCCCAATAATGTGAATTCGGGGTTTCCCCTGTTTAGGTTGTTATGCGAGACTTCGTTCGTAAAGCGAAACTTTTTTCCCAAAAAAATGTATTCGTTATGCGAAATGTTCGTTATGCGGGGCGTTCATTAACCGAGGGTCCACTGTATATAACTTGTAAAGTTCTCGCAGATGAAAAGAAACCATTAACATCTTTAATTTATTACCTTCGATTGATTACCGCACCAAGGTGATTAATTAAATTAAATTATCAACGCAATTGTTAAATTAGTTTTATTACGTGCGTAATGTGGAATAACTTTTCTTAAATTCAATATTTTTATGATTTTCCTTAAAGGAGCCTGGCAGTTGTTGTTGTTGTAGCGATAAGGTTGCTCCCCGAAGGCTCTGGGGAGTGTTATCGATGTAATGGTCCTTTGCCGGATACAGATCCGGCACGCTTCGGTACCACAGCACCATTAAGGTGCTAGCCCGACCATCTCGGGAACAATTAATGTGGCCACATTAAAACTTCAGGCCATCCCCTCCCTCCCCACCCCCAAGTTCCATGAGGAGCTTGGGGTCGCCAGAGCCTCGTCTGTTAGTGAAACAGGATTCACCGCGGATAGGTGAGGTTGACAATTGAGTTTGGAGAAGCTATATATTGCGCTGGCAACCTGAAGGGTTGCGCTACACAGCCCCTTGAATCTGGTTTTTTAGTCGCCTCTTACGACAGGTATACCTACCGCGGGAATATTCTGACCCCCTAACCCGAACGGCAAAAGCATTTGACATTGTATGACAGGCCGTGCAACAGAAGGTGCATAATTATCAAGAATTTCCTAAAATTCGTTACAATACGTATCTACTGCCAGGCTCCAACCCTTCTGTAATTTCAAACACATAATACTTACATACCAGAATAGAAAGCGACCTATGAAAAAAATCGCCGCTAGGTGGCGCAAGGATCGAGATATTCAAAAAACTCATATTTGGGGTTCGATTTGGCTCATATTTGGAACACATAATACATGCAAGAATAGAAAGCGACCTATCAAAAAAATCGCCGCTAGGTAGCGCAAGGATCGAGATATTCACAAAAATCGTATTTGTGGACCGATTTGGCTCATATTTGGAACACATAATACATACAAGAATAAAAAGCGGCCTATGATGTCCGATTTGACTCATATTTCGAACACATATTACATACAGTCTGGTAGAAGTGACATCAAAATATTTTGGAGTTGGAGGGGGACAGGCATACGTGGCGCAGAGTCGAGTAGAGTCTTTGGAAGGATTATGTGTTGAGGACTTAGATTGTAACAAATTGTCAGGAAAGAGTCCTTGTAATAATGAGTCACTAAATGAACTAAATAGAATGAGAAATAATAGGCACTTAAATAAAGACTAAAAGCTTGAAAATAAAATAATTTAAAAAAAATATTTAAGTTAAACTGTTTTATTGAAAACAAGACTTGCAAGAAGTAATAATAATACAAAAATCTAGAAAAGAATGAGGTAGGTCCTAGGTACTAGTCATCACACTCTTCATCAATCTAAGGCGTTGATCAGACAATTAAATAAAAACGTTGGACGCGTCAAATTTCTATTGATAGTCATATATAAGAGCAACTGAACCTTAATCCGGTTATGCTACGCCTCACATTTTTAGAAATTTCACGCGCCCAACGCTTTTGTTTAATTGTCTGATCAACGCCCCAGATTGATGAAGAGTATGATTACTAGTACCTAGGATCTACCTAATTATTTTCTAGCTTTTAGTATTATTATTATTTCATGTAAGTATTGTTTTCAATAAAACCGTTTAACTTAAATATGTTTTTTTTTAATTATTTTATTTGAAAGATAAATCATCGAATCGAATGTTAACTTCATGTGCCCGGGTGATAAAACTTACGTAGGCTGCCGGAAGTTTACATTTGTAGCCATCATACAACTGCTTATAACAAAGTTGATGTTTAAGAAAAAAATACTTGTTTGTTAATTGTTTTACTTTTCGAGGTGTGCTACTAAAGTTTTTATTTAAAAAACGAATTTAATTTTAATACCAGTTTTTCCAGTGCGAGTTTAAACTACAGGTAAAAATGTGGCCAATTTAATTTTGCCACTTTGACTATTTATCTTTTCTTTTTCTTCTCATCCTCATTAAAGCGCCTAAAGTTCGGGATTACAGTGCGGACAACGTTGTTTTAATGCCGCTTCGATAGCCAAACGTGTTTGTTTCGTTCTGTCGTGTGAAGCTTTCTCCTCATACTGGTTGCGTACGGAAGGTTTTACCACCTCTTGGGCCCATGCCAAGCGCCTACTCTCCAGGTTTTTTGCATCGACCAGTAGCTCCCAAGCGCTAGACAATATTCAATGCTGCATGGTACTGTGGGAGGGCTCTCTTATTACCTCTGATCCGTACTATTTTCCACTCTCCTTCTCTGATAGACGTTCTATGCCGTACCTCGATGATTTTCTGCTTATTTTTCTCTCCGAGCTTGACGCATCGCGTGTAGCGCGTTTGTCTGCTCGCGCTTATGACTTTTCTCCGTCTCTCCTCATTGTCAACGGAAGGTATCGGGAAATCATCCAATCCAAAAGGGCCTGAGACCTAGTTGAAACAATTTTATGCACTTAATCGACTTGAATAGATAATTAGGAAGCTACTAAAACCCTCGGGCCCTGGCTTTTCTGCACCATTTTTATCATTTGACTTTTTTCCAAATTTACTACAAGTGCACACTACCGGGCACACAAGGGATTAGCCCTTTGAATGATCACAAAATTATATTTTATTATACACACTGAGCAGAGCTCACAGAGTATATTAACTTTGTTCGCATAACGGTAATCCGTAACGGCATAAACTAATCGAGATAGATATAGACTTCTATATATCAAAATGATCTGGGCGAAAAAAGAAATTCATTTAGCCATGTCCGTCCGTCCGTCTGTCCGTCGTAAACATGATAATGAGTAAATTTTGAGGTATCTTGATGAAATTTGCTATGTAGGTTCCTGGGAGCTCATCTCAGATCGAACGAAATCGGACTGCAAACACGCCCACTTTTTCGATATCGAAAATTTCGAAAAACAGAAAAAGTGCGATAATTCATTACCAAAGACGGATAAAGTGATGCAACTTGGTAGGTGCGTTGACCTTATGACGCAAAATAGAAAACTAGCAAAATTTTGAACAATAGGCGTGGCACCGCCCACTTTTAAAAGAAGGTAATTTAAAAGTTTTGCAAGCTTTAATTTCGCAGTCGTTGAAGATATTATGATGAAATTTGGCAGGCCCGTTATTCCTATTACTATATGTGCGCTGAATAAAAATTAGCAAAATCGGATAACGAACACGCTCACTTAAAAAAAAAAATTTTTTAAAGTAAAATTTTAACAAAAAATTTAATATCTTTACAGTATATAAATAAATTATGTCAACATTCAACTCCAGTAATGATATGTTGCAACAAAATGCAAAAATAAAAGACAATTTCAAAATCGGCATAGCTCCGCCCTTTTTCATTTAATTCGTCTAGAACACTTAAGGCCATAAGTCGAACAAAAATTTACCAATCCTTGTCAAATTTGGTAGGTGGATTACTTCTATGACGATAACCGATTTCTGTTAAAATGGGCGAAATCGGTTGAAGCCACGCCCAGTTTTTATACACAGTCGGCCGTCTGTCCTTCCGCTCGGCCATTAACACGATAACTTGAGCAAAAATCAATATATCTTTACTAAATTTAGTTCACGTACTTATCTGAACTCACTTTATCTTGCTATAAAAATAGCCGAAATCCGAATATGACCACGCCCACTTTTTCGATATCGAAAATTACAAAAATTGAAAAAATACCATAATTCTGTAACAAATATGAAAAAAGAGACGAAACATGGTAGTTGGATTGGTTTATTGACGCAAAATATAACTTTAGAAAAAACTTTGTAAAATGGGTGGACACCTACCATATTCAGTAGAAGAAAATGAAAAAGTTTTGAAGGACGAAATCAAAAGCCCTTGGAATACTGTTCGTGGTATGACATATATAAATAAATTAGCGGTACCCGACAGATGATGTTCTGGGACACCCTGATCCACATTTTGTCTGATATCTCGAAAACGCCTTCACATATACAACTAAGGGCCACTCCCTTTTAAAACCCTCATTAATACCTTTAATTTGAAACCCATATCGTACAAACACATTCCAGGATTACCCTAGGTTCAGAAGAAGCGTTATGTTAAATTTCATCACAATACATTTCTTGGAATGAATGTTGTAGCAAAAAAGTAAAGGTGTCTAAGTTCGGGTGTAACCGAACATTATATACTCAGCGTGTGCTTCAATTGTACATTTCATTTCAGATAAATTACTTTTCTACATAACACGTGGCACCGCCCGTTAAAAAAAAAATGTTTCCCCATTTCCTCTTACAATAAAACTTGATAAGCGAAATATCATTGATTCAAAACTAATTTTTGCTAAGTTATATCTTATTATTTTTGTCTACGACCCTTTTAAAATCTTTTATATAAAAGTGGGCGTGGTTATCATCCGATTTCGCTTTTCAATACCAATCTATTTTGGTTCCAGATAAGTTCGTTTAACAAATTTGGCGAAGATATCTCAATATTTACTCAAGTTATCGTGTTAACGGACAGACGGACGGACGGACATGGCTCAATCAAATTTTTTTTTCGGCGCTGATGATTTTGATATATGGAAGTCTATATCTATCTCGATTCCTTTATACCTGTACAACCTGCCGTTATCCAATGAAAGTGAATATACTCTGTGTGCAAAGTACGCTGAGTATGAAAAGCATGTGACTATGACTCCCCGGACGGGCAGGCTGACGGGTGGACCGATGAATGCATAAGCAATGCCAATTTCTTTTTCGATTGACTAAAATCGTCTATCAAAAGAAAATCTCCAAACTCTACCTTAGACCAAGTTGATAGAGCCCACCGAAAAAATGGGGTTTTTTGTTGTATAGTCCGCCAAAACTTCTCTCTGGTCCACCCATGAAATGCTATATGCACAAATTGAAAAATATGTTTCAAAATACTTAAAATTCACGTTTAATAATGAGAACTAACTCTGTTCTTAATTACAGTTCCTCAACATCCAGCGTATCCCGCCTTGACAACTACAGCTCTTCTGCGTTTTCAACAACACCAAAAATCCGGTGCATCCCATTCACAAATATTTACTGCTCCTCAAGGATTATTGAGCAATATGAGCGGTAACGGTACAACCGTTAATTTTGGCTTTAAATCTTTCCACAATACACAAAGCTTCATTGCAACACCTCCGTTCTCTACACGTTTTCCTGCTTTAAAAACGCATGCGCAACATCTTCTGGAGATTTCAATGAGCACAACCAACCTGATCAATCACCATCGGCCTCTTCATTCTCACATTGCCCAAAATTCTAACACCTCACCAAGTGTTCTATGCAGTAATACCGCAACGCAAATGCAATTACCAGCAGCAAACAGTGGCAATAATACTTGTATAAATATAAGTAACAACAATAGTAACGGAACTAGTGGTGCTGCCAATAATGGCAGCGGTAAGCGGAAGCGTTCATGGTCGAGAGCCGTGTTCAGTAATTTGCAACGAAAAGGACTCGAAATACAATTTCAGCAACAAAAATACATTACCAAGCCAGATCGTCGAAAGCTGGCGGCACGCTTGAATCTCACCGATGCTCAGGTTAGTCATCTTTAGTTGACTTCATCCATTTTTTTTTATCTTTCAAGAACAAGAAAGGGTATTAGAACATTGGTTCTTTGTCGAAAAATTCAAGTGACAAGAAGAAAAAGCAATTGACAGTACCAGGATAGATCAAGTCTTTCTCCATTTACCTCTAAGAAGGTCAAGGACGTACTTCTCTTCCAATTTGTATCGTGCTCCTTTTGATATTTTCCAGATGGAAACCTACATGCTGATCTACAGAATGACAGATGCAACGCCTATCAATTTTCACTGAGAAGCTGCTCATGACAGAAATACACTCGGAGTTTTTTCCAAGCAACTGCCGAGGGGTTTCCGCCTTTGGAAAAACTCTCGCGAAGTGCGATGTGTAAATAGATGTACGTCTAGAAAACTAATATTTTTATGTTAGCTGAGCTAGCTTAAGCCCACTTGCAGAACAGAAAGTTATTTTTTTAATTCAGAGTTAATTTAAACTATGTATGAGTTTGTGGGGTTAATGTTGGATTTTTGTTTAATGTCAATTACTGTTTTGACATTTATTATGAAACATTTTCAGTGATTTGCATCAGATGGCGCAAAGCTGGTAAAACCAAGTTGGTAAGGAGGAATAGAAGTAGCAATTTATCAGTCAAACAAACCACCGCTGTGTAGCTAAATGATTAGCGCAGCGGACCTTAAGCGTACTGACGAGGAAGGCTTAGCAATCTCCGTAATGGATCTATCTGTCGAGCTATATCTGAAATTGCTATCTATTTTCCAAATTAAATAATAATTTTTCAATTATACAAAAATTAAAAAACAAAAATTATCATTAAAATTATTGTTTAGGCCTTGAGATTGAACTCGAAACAGGATTCCTTTATCAATAGGGTGATAAAAAAAATTATTTTATTTTGTTTTATTTATTCTAACAAATTTTCATATTTTGTTTTTTTTATTTATATTTTTTTTTAATTTTATTTAATTTTACTTTAGTTTGATTGAGTTTCTTTTATTTTTTCTTTGTTTTCCTTTTATTACTTCATATAAATCTAACCAAATAATGTACAAAAATGTTACAAAAAGAAACAAATTTCAACTCAGACCTGAATACGTAACCACATGCTTCGTATTTGAGTCGCTCATATCAACTATACCACGTACCTTATTCCCACATTAAGCTACAGTATAGCGACTACGCTTACACATTCTGTAATTCTTCATACAGTAAACCAAAAGCACACTACGCCTACACTTACACATTCTCCAGTCTCCATACAGTACAATACAATACACCACGCTATGGCTCCATTTACATTGAACATATATCCCCGATATAGAATACCTCTTAAAAACCCTACAACCTACACCTCACGCTTACAATCAGGATTCCCCCATACCGTGAGCAAAGCTGTTTATACACCAAAAACTTGATGTATGCTCGCATTTTAGTGTTGCTTTGTCCGAGACTTGAATCCTGGGCTTATTTTTAAAAGGTAATTAAATTTTATTTGTAAGAAAAAAATTCGAAAATTGAGTTAAATTGTAAGCAGTTTTAACTAATTTTTCTCTCTGTTTCCTTAATAAAAAATGTACCAACTTCTACCAATGTTTTCATATTTCGTTTACAAGTTCATGAAAGCTAAAAATCCATCGGCTCAGCCGAAGACATTAATATCTTTACTTGTTTTTTGGTTTTTATTCATGCTTCTTCTAAACTAATATTCAGGTGAAGGTTTGGTTCCAGAATCGTCGTATGAAATGGCGTCACACGCGTGAGAATCTGAAAAGTGGGCAAGAGAAACAAATGTCCTTGGCTACCAGTGGTTGTCCAACTGTGACGGGTACAGCGTCAAATTCCAAGAAGGACAGTAACAGTCAGAAACTCTTTCACGAAAATCACGCCTTGGATGGATATTCTAGTGATGATCCATCTTGCGGCGAATTGAGCGATAATGAGGATGATATCGATGTGGTTCAATGATCGTATAAGCATATGAATATGAATATAAGAAACAAATTATTTATCTCTAATTTATTATTGAATTGTATTTCTATGTAAAATATTTCTTAATTGTAATTTTGATTAAATCTTAGGAGTAATTGCACCCTGAAAATGGAGATGTATTCCTTGTGACACATACTTCCAGTTGTAAGTCTAGTTGCATATAGAAAAGTTGTACCCTAAGAATTTCGAATACACCCTCCAAATCTGGAGTTAGGTGACAAAAAGCCACTTTTCATAGACGGAGGCATGTATTGGCATATAACTTGATATCTCTTTATACGACAAACAGATTTTTCATATAGTTAAAAATAGTACTTTTTTGTGTTTTTAAGGATGTACACCTCTTAGTTTTATTGACAGAAATATTTGAGAAAGAGTCCGCAATAATCCGAAAACTTTCCTGATAGACAGCTGAGAATTATCTCAGTTCCCAGTTTATCACTATCACTTATAAATAATGTATGTTCTCAAAACACTTCTAAATTTTATTCAATTTGTGGGAACGTTATCAGAACTCGCACTGTTACAGAGTAGAGAAAACTCTAAAACTAAGCGATTTTTGTTTTTAAAACTTTTATTCATATGAGGTGTAGCAATTTAGTTCCAGGTATATGTCAATAAAGAGAATATTTCACATACATATATGTAGGCAGCAGCTAAGAGCAGAATTTATTACTCACACGTACATAACTATACGTACGTACTATAACTAGAAGACAAAACGTGAAGATCAGAAGAAATAAATAAGCAGCTGGTCGCGAAAAGTCTAGACCTTAGTAGAAATGGGTGAACGGGGTATCCGAGAGTATAAGAGCAGCGCTAGCTGAGGAATAATCAATCATTTTGATTTTAACACGCTTTTAGTGAAGTACGCCAGTAGGTATTGTAATTGTAAAGTACTACTACTACAGAGGAATTGTAAATAAAGGAGATATTGCTATACTGAATATTTGAGTTATTTGTTCGACAGTTCAGCGATTCGAATGATAGCAGAAGTGCAAAATAGTCAGGAATTCCATAAAAATCGTTACAATGTGATCCAAACGATGAGATTTGGACCCCAACACCAGAATGTGAGGGTCTTTTAGAAACTTTTAGTGTGCGTTTTCTGTATACTCGACTAGACCCAAAATTTTATGTATATCTCTAAAAAAAATTAAGCTCAATTTATTGTGTTACACATGTAATTAATTAGTATTGTACGGTAGAAAAACCTAATACTGATTAAATATATACATAAGTGCCTATTATTTATTTATTTATTTTTTTAATTTGTTATGCCTAACATATGTGTACCAAGTAAAACTCTTTTTTTTTTACTAATATGTAAGTTCGTATTTCTTATAAATGAAATACACTTGTATTTATGTATGTGTATTAGAGATATACGCCGCCGATAAAAGCCGCCGCCGCCGCCGATTTCGTCAAAAATATCGGCGCGGCGGCGGCGCACAGTGGACCGAAATTGAAAAGTTGGGACTTGGGACTTTAAATGTACATTTTCGTATTCTGTGATCTTTTTCCATAATTTATTGTTATATAACATTTTTTCGTAAAACCTAATTTAAAAAAGTTATGACATTTTTCGTAACCGGATTTCATATCGACATACCCTAACGAGCATATGTGTACATCTAGGTATTTTTTCCAATGTCCAGCAATTTTGGCTTCACTAAAATAATTTTTACTATTTCTCAATAAAAATATGTATTAAGGTCTAACCCACAAGCTTTTTTATTTAAAAAATGTGTGCAAAATTCGCGAAAACTCGACGAAATTTTTTCGAATTTGTGCAAGAAAACAAATGTACTATTACTCAAGAAATGAGTGCGATTCAGTTCGAAATCGACAATTTAACGGAAACAATATGTGAAAAAGTTAAAGTCAGTCACTCATTAGTACTAAACATGATTGATGGAAAAGCTACATCAATTTTGTGTGATACATCCACGCAACTATGTGATATATGTAAGGCTACCCCAAAAGAGATGAATGAGCTCACTTTAATTTTTAACATAGACGTTGATACTGACATTTACAAACATGGGATGTCAACTCTGCATGCGAGAATTCAGTTTATGGAGTGTATTCTTCATATATATTACCAATTAGAATTTAAATCATGGATAGCGAAAGGAGATAATAAATCTAAATTGGAAGAAAAGCGGAGAGCAGTACAGAATCTTTCAGAAACCAGACTGGAATGATGGAAATACCGCTAGACGATTTTTCGCTGACATTAAAACTACCGCCTCTATTACTGGTGTTAGTGAAAATCTCATTCAAAGATTTTCTACAATATTAGGGACACTTTCATGTGGTGGACACCCAGATGTACAAAAGTTCAACATGTACGAGAAACCATTCCAGTTTACGTCGAACTATATGAATGGTATTACATGCCTTAAAGTGTTCATAAAATTTTAGTACATGGAGCTTCAATAATAGAGCATATTTGTTCCATTCCTATTGGAAATTTGTCCGAAGAAGTCGCTGAATCCAGAACTGAAGATTTTAGAGAATATCCGCAATGCCGCAATGCCACAAATGAGGACATTTTAAATAATTTGTTAGTTACTTCTGACCCATTTATTTCATCGAGGAGATCGAAATAACCTGGTAAGCATGAGGAAATATCCGAAGAAGTAAACTCTCTACTACTCCTACTGCAAAACCTCGACTATGATGCAGAAAACTAAATATTTTAGTTTCTCAATTTTAATTGTGTACGAATATAACTACTACATATGAAACGCAACATTTACTTAAAATAATAAAAATTTTTTTTTTTTTTTTTTGGTCATATACATACCTATATATATATTTGGAGATTTCATGGACTATTGATCGATCGAATAATTTTTGCTTTTAATTACTCTTTTGGTACTAGCGAACAAGCTGGAATAGTAAGCATCATATAAACAAAAAAAAATTATCGAACAAGCTGGAATAGCTAAATTTTTGATTTGAAACTTTTTGGATTGTTAAATATATATAACTTCAATATAAAAAGATTAAATGTATAATATTGTCACGGATATTAGCATCACTAAGCTATACCATCACTAAGGCGATGCTAAGGCCATGCTAAGCGATATTTACGTCAATAATCAAATCATGTATACACATATATAAGGCAGCCGAGAGATGTCACACACAGATGCATTTACTTATACGCCTATGTGTGCGCGAGAGACTGTAAACTACAAACATTCACATCAATAATTCAATCATTATGTATCTACATAAACGAATAAATAATAGCGTCTACACATATGTACCATGTACGTATACGATCAGGGGCGAGTCAATGCACAAACACATGCATATATCTGAGATACTCCTATAAGTATGCAATGAGAAAAACTATAAAATTGTGCAATTGTAGTTACAGCTGAGATGTGTGAGAGCTAATGGAGTAGTAGATTCTGGAAGCGCCTAGAAGAAGCGAATGTTAAAATCAAAGAGTATAAAAGGCGACGGATGTAGAGGCGCTGAAATTCAGTTTGATTTGAGTTGTCAAGCAGTTTCGATTAAGAGACAGATGTAGCGGCGCTGAAATTCAGTTTGATTTGAGTTGTCAAGCATTTTCGATTAAGACGATATCTAGCGAGCAATAGCAGTATTATTTTGAAAGTCAGTTTCATTTGAGCTATCAATCACTTTGGTTACTAAGCAAGCTATTCGTTGCAAAGTATAAGTGTTATTGTGAAGTACTTTAATAAAGGCCATTTTTCCATTATTCAATATTGGAGTTATTTATTCAACAATTTAGCGATACGAAAGTTGGCAGAAGATTGCAAATAAGGGGAATTGCAGTAAATTCATTACAATATGAATTATCAAATATTTTTTTTTAAATATTACTCAGAATTAAAAAGTGATTCGCAATACTAACATTAAAAAAATAATTTTTTTGTTTTTAAATTCTACCCAAAATTAAAAAGTGATTCGCAATACTAAAATAAAAAAAAAAAAATCAAAAAACAAAAAAACGCGAATCTTTTCGAACCATGAAACCGCGTACATTGCATAGTATATAACCCTAATTATATAAATAAATTAATCAAGTTTTGAAGAAATGTAAGGAAAATGAGTTAACGGTGAAAATGTGATTTTCCCATACATACATTTTTTTATTTGCTATAACTTTTTTGTTTAAGACTTTATGAAAAAATACTCATATATAAAAACGTCATGTAATGAGACTTAAAATCGATCCCCATCAAAGTTTTTGTGTTATTAACTAACATTTTTTTTTATTTCCCTAAGTCCACTGAAAGCCAAATCCAGTCCACTCTGCGGCGTCCGGCGCGTTACTATATTTTCTACTCGTTTACGACTGTTTAGGCCATTTATTGTCATGTCGAAAATTGGTCGGATATGGTCGAAAGTTGGTATCAACGGATACGCATCACTGCCAGTTATAAGAAATTAATTGCGAAATTTAACTCTTTCTAACTGTTCCAAAGTACGTGTGGCACTCGGGGACTGCCGCGGTAAAGCTATTGCATATTATCAACTTATGCAATTATAATATTTATGCAACATTTTGTTTTCTTTGATATTAATTCAAGTTAACCTTTTTAAGCGTGGTGGCCGATAAGAAAACAAATTTTTACTTTTATTGAATAAATGAGAAGTTAATATTTAACTTTCACTTTAACTTTAACTTTTTTTTAACTTTAACTTTCACTTTAACTTTAACATTCACTTTAACTTTAACTATAACTTTAACTTTAACTTTAACTTTAACTTTAACTTTAACTTTAACTTTAACTTTAACTTTAACTTTAACTTTAACCTTAACTTTAACTTTAACTTTGACTTTAACTTTAACTTGAACTTTAATTTTAACTTTAACTTTAACCTTAACTTTAACTTTAACTTTCACTTTAACTTTAACTTTATTTTTAACTTTAACTTTCGCTTTAACTTTAACATTCACTTTAACTTTAACTTTATGATCCGAGGTGGGAGTGAGCTCAGCACCTGCTAACAAGCCAACCTAATATAAACGCACGCAAGTCATTTTCTGTCAAAAATGTCTCATGCACATAAAACTTGTATGAGAGCAACTCAAATTGAATTTGGTGCGTGAAAACCTAACTCGATTTCCAATTTTTGTTCTGCGTGACATTTAGATTTGACGTTTGCACACATGCTTTACATTGTCGCAACGCATGCTTATTTGAGTTAGGGCAAAAACGCCGGTTGTTTGCGTGCACTAAAAAAACGCAGTGCGGTTTTATTAGGTTGGCTTGTAAGCGGCTATATATGTATACGATAAGCGATAGCACAATGGCTACTTCGTGAAAATCAACGACAGCTTGTTGTTGTTGTTGTAGCAATGCTCGCCCCACCTAAATAGCCGCGACCGATCACAAATTGTCATCAATATCCTCTAACGGGAGTCCAAGGAAACTTGCCGTTTCAACAGGGGTGGACCATAAGGAAAGGGGTGTTAGAGGCGTTGGTTCCACATTACAATTAAAGAGATGGTTGGTGTCATGTGGGGACACATTGCAAGCAGGGCATACATTTTGTATGTCGGGGTTGATTCTGGATAGGTAAGAGTTTAACCTGTTACAGTATCCAGAACGAAGTTGAGCAAGAGTGACACGCGTTTCCCTGGGGAGTATGCGTTCCTCTTCTGCGAGTTCTGGATATTTTTCTTCAAGTACTGGATTCACCGGGCAATTCCCGACATAAAGGTCCGACGCCTGTCTATGGAGTTCACCAAGGACCTGCTTGTGTTTTTCCGCTTCATACGGCTGGGTTCTCAGGTGCCGTATTTCCTCAAAATGCTTACGGAGATGACTCCTTAGGCCCCTAGGCGGTGCTGGTTCGTCAATCAGATGTCTGTTGGGATGCCCAGGTTTCTGGGTATTCAACAGAAACTGTTTGGTCAGCATCTCATTTCTCCCCCTGATGGGGAGTATTCTCGCCTCATTATGCAGATGGTGTTCTGGGGACATAAGAAGACAGCCCGTGGCGATTCTGAGAGCAGTATTTTGGCAGGCCTGTAGTTTCTTCCAGTGGGTGGTTTTTAGGCTTGGCGACCATATGGGTGACGCGTAGCACGTAATCGGCTGGCTAATTGCTTTGAATGTGGTCAAGAGCGTTTCTTTATCTTTTCCCCAGGTACTGCCAGCAAGGGATTTGAGGATTTTATTACGGCTCTGAATTCTTGGAACAATTGCGGTTGCGTGCGCACCAAAATGTAGATCCTGATCAAACGTCACACCCAAGATTTTGGGGTGTAGGACAGTCGGTAGCGTAGTGCCATCGACGTGGATGTTCAATATGGTCGACATTTGGGGCTTCCATGTTGTAAATAAGGTCGCGGAAGATTTAGTCGGTGACAATGCCAGGTTTCGCGAGGCGAAAAAACTGGAGAGATCAGGGAGATAGCCGTTTATTTTATTGCATAGCTCATCGATCTTTGGGCCTGGGCCTGTGGCCATTATTGTGCAGTCATCGGCGTAGGAAACGATTGTGACTCCTTCCGGTGGTGAAGGTAGCTTAGATATGTAGAAATTAAACAAAAGCGGGGATAGGACACCACCCTGTGGCACCCCTTGTTTAATTCTCCTTTGTTTTGATGTTTCGTTTCTGAATTGCACCGATGCCTGCCGACCACCCAGATAATTTCCGGTCCACCTTTTAAGACATGGGGGAAGGGTGGACCCTTCCAGGTCTTGCAGTAACGAGCCATGGTTGACCGTATCAAAAGCTTTTGATAGGTCTAACGCTACGAGTACTGTTCTATGGTGGGGATATTGATTCAAACCGCAATTTATCTGGGTGCTAATGACATTTAGCGCGGAGGTAGTGCTATGGAGTTTTCTGAAGCCATGCTCATGAGGGGCTAGCTGCAAATGTGCTTGGAAATAAGGGAGCAAAATGGCTTCAAGCGTCTTTGCCACTGGCGATAGGAGAGATATCGGACGATATGACTCACCTACATTAGCTGGTTTCCCAGGCTTTAGTAGCGGGACCACCTTGGCCATTTTCCATTTCTCGGGTATGACAAAGGTGGAAAGAGACAGGTTGAAGACATGCGCTAAATATTTGAAACCCTCTTTCCCTAGGTTTTTAAGCATCGGCATGGCTATGCCGTCTGGGCCCACTGCTTTGGATGGTTTAGCGCGACCAATGGCGTCCTCAACCTCTCTAGCGGTGATGGTAATTGGTGACGCGCTGAGTTTGTGTTTATGTGCGTGTCTATTGGCTCTCCGTCTATCTTTGTCGACCGTAGGATGCATTATATATTGTCGGCAGAAAGCGCTCGCGCATTTTTTCGCATCCGACAGCACCTTATCGCCAAAGGCGATGGAAACTTTGTCTTTGTGCTTAGTCGGATTCGATAGGGACTTTACGGTGGACCAAAGTTTACCCACCCCGGTAGAGAGGTTACAACCTCTTAGGTGCTCTTCCCATTTCGCCCGCTTGTGTTCGTCCACAAGCAATCTGATGCGTTGGTTTATATCCCTTATTTGGGGGTCGCCTGGATCAAGCTGTCTTATAAGGTCGCGTTCCCTCGCTAAGCTCGCGGCCTCCGCCGGGAAGTGGGGCCGGATTTCGGGAATTCTCCCGGCGGGAATGAAATGTGCCGAGGCGGATTCAATGACCTTACGGAAGGCACGCTCCCCTTGGCGGGCATCAGTCGGGATAGGGAGGGCAGCAAAGCTGCTGTCTGTTGCAGATTTATATTCTTCCCACTTTCCTTTTTTGAAGTTTATGAAAGTGCGTTTTTCGGTGACGATGAAGTCGGCGGTACGCTCGAACGAAATAAGTATAGGCAGGTGGTCGGATGCCAATGTTACCATCGGCTGCCAGTTGACGCAGTTTACGAGTTCTGCGCTCACGATTGAGATATCTGGCGAGCTATGACAGCTTCCTACCATACGTGTGGGGGCGTCTCCGTTTATTGTGCAGAACGTCGTTTCGTCTATTTGATCCGCCAACATCTCACCCCTACTGTCCGCCCGCAAGTTTGAATGCCATAGGTCGTGATGGGCATTGAAATCGCCTAAGATAATGCGATTGTTGCCAGTGAGTAAGGCCTCGATATTAGGGCGGTATCCACTGGGGCAACAGGTGACAGGAGGGATGTAGATGTTGATGATTTCTAGATTTGCATCGCCTGACTGGACAGATAGGCCTTGACGTTCTAAGACATTGTCACTGCGGTCGATGCCAGGATCAAATATATGATATTGCACAGAGTGGTGTATAATAAACGCGAGGCCGCCTCCATTTCCGCTCTCGCGGTCTTTCCTGTGGACACTATAACCAGAGCAGGTCTGCAATGCAGATCTTGCTGTGAGTTTAGTCTCTTGAATCGCAGCAATGCGGATGTTGTGCCGCTTCATGAAATCGACTATCTCCGTAATCTTCCCAGTTAGTCCATTACAGTTGAACTGCAGAATTCTGAAGTGCATGAGGGGTGACGCCGCCACTCTAGGGGTAAGTGAGGGGTGACTACGCCTAGGTTGTGGAAGGCCAGGAAGCAGTTGCTGTTGTGGCCTTGGGACTGGGCGCCCTTGGGCAAGCATTGGGGTACCCGGATGATTTGGGTTTGCGACCTGGCAACATGGCGCGATGAAACCCGTCGAGGGGTTGCCGTCGCGGAGACCAGAACATCTAGGACCCCATTTAATCAACGACAGCTCTTTTAGTTTGATTTCGATGGTGGTACGGTAAGGAATGTCGCACGCGCGCTTAAAACAGAGTACCAAAGAGTGCGTGTGACATGTGTTCTCCGTTCAAGCATTGAAATCAAACTAAATAAATAATTGATTTTGCTTTCGTGCTCGCTACGCGTTCGTGTTTACTAACACATTCTCAATTTGGTAACCGTGTAAATGTAGTGGTGCCACCGCTGTTTATGATAGAGATCCAATTTTATGTATTTGGCCTGTTGCTAACACCGAACCTTTACTTAAGTTGTTAAAAAAGCAAAATACCCAAAAAAGGTGCCGATTTTTTAAAAAAATTGTATATTGCGATTGGCTGAAAGAATAAGCGAAATCGGTTATGCAAATACCTTTAGTAGGTTCTAGGGGCATAAACACTCCTTTGAAATGATTCTTACCTCATACTTATGTTGAGGATATATATACGTATGAGAAGGGGGGAAAAATAACTTGGGCTGACATTCAAACATCTGTTGTTTATTTGCGAAACTATACAATAGCGTCTGAAATGTTAATTTTGATTCTCACTCTTCATCCTCCAACTCCTGGCTTGACATTCCCTAAGGTTGACGGCCCTATCCAAAAATAGTCCCTTGGAGTAAATCACATTGATTATATCCTATCAACCAAGTTTAAATATCACCTACACGTTACGGCTCCTGTTACAAATGTGAATACGTAGGCACATATATTTCCCAGGCGAGGGCTTTGTCCTTCGCAAGAACACTCAATGTGGTGAAGCAAAAGCTTTCTCAAGATAGTCGCACAAATTACCGGGTGTTCTACGAGCCTAACTTAGGGGATAGTCGAACTAGTCTGAAAACTGAAGGCGTGATCCATAATGAGGTGTTATAAGGTCGGAAACGAAGACCATTGAAGTCTTATCTTGTTTGGTCCAATATACACCATTGAAGTCAATGTATCGAACACAAACGTCTGCAAATTTGGTCCGCATTTTAAAACTTTTTCCCACGGTCCTTGTAAAATTTAAAATATGTAGATGCGCCAAGGATTATACGATTTTCACCCATGAGTTACGCAATGATATCCACTTAGACCGCTTATGGTTTCAGGAGCGGCATCCATGGCCGAATAGTTACTCCCTAACGTTTCAAGGTCTTTTTTTTTTTTTGTAGCTCGGAAGCATAGCGCGACAAAAGCATTCGTCAGAAAGTCTGCGGAGCTATACCTAAAGCTTCTTGGAAAATGACGTCAACGAGAGTATGAGTTCGAAGTCGCTGTCCTATGGCTTCTGTGCTGGCATACGGTATAAGGGCCAGGATGCGTGGTAGCGACTGGTTGTTGTTGTTGTTGTAGCAGTTCTTCGCATTATCCAATAGGTGCGACCAATCACAAATTGTCATCAATAGCGACTGGTGGGCGGGAATTGTAGCTCCTAGAAACAGCCGAAAAAACTGAAGGCGCTCTTTGGCATTGATGGTAATCGTTAAAACTGCGCCACGAGAGACGCGACTATTAGTAGATAATTGATAGCAACCGTAAGTCGCCTTTGTCCGTGACCAGCATGTAGCCACAAATGATTTAAAGAAATCGTGCCGACGACGGGTATTAGAGTTAGCCCAGAACATCTCCTTCGGTGAAACTACGCTACAAAAGTGTGACCATTTTAAGTATTTCTCCCTCTCCCCGCAAGGAGCTACTTTCGAAATTTTCTGAACAATACGCGAGATTTTGAGGCAAAATCCGCGGATCTTTCCGAAATGGCCGAAACGTCGATTTCCTTAAATACATATAAACAAAACCTTTCCAAATATTATTTTTTTTTTATATGTTTGTAGGTTTAATGATGTGTTCAATTTTACTTAAGATTTTTTAAGAATTAATGAGCTTAAAACCGGTAAATAACAGTGGTTATTCAATTATTATTTTGGTTTTGTTGGGAAAAACTGAGAAGAAGGAAACATTTACCGGCATATTGCGATGGTACCATTTCGAAAACCGCCACATCATCATCGTCATGCAATTTCGTAATGTTTTTATTTATTTCATTCGATTTCGCCGGTGGAACTTACCGGTGTTAAGCTCATTAATTCTTAAAAAATCTTAAATATTTTTTTTTTAATTTTCGTAGCCTCCCAAATACTCATCCGCAAGTTAATGATACTGTTCCTGATCGTCAAACATACCATTGACGTCAGCAGTATGTTTCCATATTCATTAGTTATGGACAATGTGATACTCTGAAGTCCATTCAATTAAGAGGTTTACGCAGATCACTTTGTCGGCGCGCCGGCCAGGCCTACGCCGCCGCCGCCGATTAAGTGACCAGCGTAATGTGTATGGAGTAGAGATATACGCCGCCGATTCGCGACATTTTTCGTACGCCACCGCCGAATGTCAAAAATATCGCGTTCGGAGCGTTACTGTATTTTCTACTCTTTTAAGACTGTCTAGGCCATTTATTGTTCATATCGAAAATTGGTCCGATATGGTCGAAAGGGGTATCAAGGGATGCGCATCACTGCACTCAAAAAAAAGCTGGTATCAGGGCGATGCTAAATAGTCATCAATATGAAACTTTCGAGTATCAATTATTCTTCATCAACCGTGTTATGCAATTGATATTTTCGAACTTTATGATTTGATACTAACAAGTATCAATTTGATATTTTGTATGTGTTATCAACTTGATACTCTCTCCTATTATTTCTGCCTTAACATAGTATCTATTTGATGATTTTTATCCAATTGATACCTTTTTGGTATCAGTTTGAAATTATTTTTTTATTAAATTGATAGTTTTTGCGCTCTAATATGATACTTACTTTTTAAAAAACTGATACCAGTTTTAGTACCATTTTGATACTTCCATAAGTTCCACCATTTCCCAAAAAGAAAATTCTGTTTTCAGTTTAAACATTTTTTTATTCTTATAAAGCAAATTCCTTTTACATTTTCTTGTATAAACAAGACATATTTTCTACAAAAATTATATTTTGCGTAACATTTCATTAAAATATCTTGAGAAGCTTGTGTGATGGGACTTTCAAACTTTGAAAATACTTCATCTTTACATATAGTTATGTCAATCATTATCATCTTCACTACTATTAGCTGTGGTCTGGAAACAGATTACTGACTCATTACAGGAGTACATTTTTCTTTCAAAATTATTATTGGAATATTTATGTGTTACACTGGTGTCAATATTATTTTTCAATAGCTCAGTATTGCTTACAATTTTAGTATTTTTGAATACTTTTAAATTCATATGCCTTTTTATGTGTACTTTAAATCTTTTTAAACTTGTATATTATTGATTACAATTATTGTGAGTACATTTGTAAATATCTACTTCATTTAACCCATGATGTAAATTGAAATGTGAGTATAAATCTCTCAAATTAACAAAACCTTGATGGCATTCAAAACAAAACATTTTTGCCCAAATAAACTGAACAATGTTACTGCATTTACATACATACAATGGCTTAAATTACGAATAAGATTAGTTACATCAGTTTTACATCATAAGAAGTCGAAATATCGTAAAAAAATGTTGTAACAAACTCCATACTTGATGGGATTCATCTGGGTATTTCAAGGAAAATATTTGAAAAATTTTAAAGCCAATGTCCAATGAAACTACAAACGAGCTAAATTTAAATTTGTGATAACCAAAGCTCACGTAAAAATTTTTTAAATTCAAAAAATCAAGACACTACAATTATAAATGGCTGTATTGGCGATTTCGACGCTTTCATTTAATTGTCTGATCAACGCCCTAGATTGATAAGGAGTGTGATGACTAGTACCTAGGACCTACCTAATTATTTTCTAGCTTTTCGTATTATTATTATTTCATGTAAGTATTGTTTTCAATAAAACCGTTTAACTTAAAAATTTTTTTTAATTATTTTATTTTAAAGTTTTTAGTCTGTATTTAATTGCCTATTATTTCTCATTCTATTTAGTTCATTTAGTGACTCATTATTACAAAGACTCTTTCCTGACAATTTGTTACAACCTAAGTCCTCAATACATAATCCTTCCAAAGAATTTACTCGACTCTGCGCCACGTATGCTTGTCCCTCCTCCAACCCAAAATAATTTGATGTCACTTCTACTGGACTGTATGCAATATTTGTTCCAAATATGAGCCAAATCGGGCATCATAGGTCGCTTTCTATTCATGTATGTATTATGTGTTCCAAATCAAATCGGACCACAAATACGATTTTTGTGAATATCTCGATCCTTGCGCCACCTAGCGGCGATTTTTTTTGATTGGTCGCTTTCTATTCTTGTATGTATTATGTGTTCCAAGCATGAGCCAAGTCGGACCACAAATACGATTTTTGTGAATATCTCGATCCTTGCGCCACCTAGCGGCGATTTTTTTTCATAAGTCGCTTTTTATTCTTGCATGTATTATGTGTTCCAAATATGAGCCAAATCGGACCATAAATGCGAATTTTGCGAATATCTCGATACATGCGCCACCTAGCGGCAATTTTTTTCACAGGTCGATTTCTATTCTTGCATGTATTATGTGTTCCAAATATGAGCCAAATCGGACAACAAATGCGAATTTTGCGAATATCTCGATCCATGCGCCACCTAGCGGCGATTTTTTTCACAGGTCGATTTCTATTCTTGCATGTATTATGTGTTCCAAATATGAGCCAAATCGGACCACAAATCCGAATTTTGCGAATATCTCGATCCTTGCGCCACCTAGCGGCGATTTTTTTCTTTCTTATTATTGCATTGTCATCGGGTTCTGAACTATATTCCAAGTTTCAAGCTTGTAGCTTATCGGGAAGTTACTTAAATTTCAATTACAAGATTCGTTCACAACGGCCGTGCGGCCGTGCATGCGGCCTGCCTGTCAACTCAACCTAGATAAAACCGTTTAAAAACAGGTGCTTTCAATGCCAGCTTACCACGGATTTCGCATCACTGAATTCACCAATTTATTAAAACAAAACACTTAAAGTAAAATTATATAATAAATTAAAATGCTCTCTTCGGATAATTTTTTCAAAAAATTAACAAAGAACAATGTATTTAAATAAAATGTCACAAGTCGAACATATTGTCAAATTGTCCTCAAGTGGTTAAAAAATCAAGTTACCCGAAAAAGGTGCCGAGTTTTATATCCCGATTGGCTTAAAGAATAAGCTAAATCAGTGATGCAAAATCCTTTAGTAGGCTCCAGTGGTTTAAATTCTCTTTTAAAATGATTCTCAGCTCACACTTAAGTTGCATATATCTTCAACACGTATGAGAGGGGTTTGAAAAATCACTTTATTTGCGGAACTATAAAATATCGTCTGAAATCTTAATTTTGATTTTCACACTTCATCATTCAACTCCCAAGTCTCCCGGTTTGACATTTCCTAAAGTTGGCGGCCCTATCCTCAACTAGTCCAGTGAATCACATTGGATATAGCCTATCAAACATGTTTGAATATGACCAACACGTGACGGCTCCTGTTACAAATGTGAATAGGTAGGCACATTTTTTAACCAGGTTAGGCTTTGTCCTTCGCAAGAACACTCAAAGTGGTGAAGCAAAAGCTTCCTCAAGACAGCCGAACAAATAACCGGGTGTTCTACTAGCCTAAAGTAGGGGATGGTCGAACTACTCTGAAAACTGAAGGCGGTCATCCATAATGAGCTGTTATATCATAAGGGTGGAAACGAAGACTATTGAAGTCAATGTATCGAACACAAACGTCTACAAATTTTGGTCCACATTTTAAAACTTTTTTTCACGATCCTTGTAAAGTCTAAATTATGTAGATGCGCCAAGGATTATACGATTTTCACCCACGAGTTACGCAATGACATCCACTTAGACCGCTTATGATTTCTAGAGCGGTATCCTTGGCCGAATAGTTACTCCCTAACGTTTCAAGGTATTTTTTGGTGTAGTTTGGAAGCATAGCGCGACAAAAGCATCCGTCAGAAAGTCTGCGGAGCTACACCTGGAGCTTCTAGAAAAGTGACTTCAACGAAGGTATGAGTTCGAAATCGCAGTCCTATGGCTTCTGTGCCAGGAAGCGTGGTAGCGACTGGTGGTCGGGATTGCTACTGTGCACACATCGGGAATTATAGCTCCTAGAAACAGCCGAAAAAACTGAAGGCGCCCTTTGGCGGGAGCAACAATTAGCCAGCATTGATGGTAATTGTTAAAACTGTGCCACGATAGTCATGACTATTAGCAAATAAATGATATCAACTGTAAGTCGCCTGTGTGCGTGACCAGCATGTAGCCACAAATGATTTAAAGAAATCGTGCCGACGACGAGTATTAGAGTTAGCCCAGAACATCTACGCTACAAAAGTGTGACCATTTTAAGTATTTTTACCTCTCTCCGCAAGGAGCTACTCCCGAAATTTTCTGAACGATACGCGAGATTTTGAGGCAAATACCGCGGATCTTTCCAAACTGGCCAAAACATCGACTTCCTTAAATACATATAAACAAAATCTTTCCAAATATTTTTTTTTAATTTTCGCTTTACAAGCCTCCGCAAGTTAATATTGTTCCAGATCGTCAAACATATCATTGACGTCAGCAGTATGATTCCATATTCACTAGTTGTGGACAATGTAGTACTCTGAAGTCCAGCCATTCAATTAAGAGGTTTACGCCCATCACTTTATCGGCGCGCCGGCCACGCCGCCGCCGCCGGTATATAATAGAGCATACGCCGCCGCCGCCGCCGATTACGTAACCGGCGTAAACCTCTAGAATGGAGGATGTTTAATAACTTTGCTAGATAAAGCCTACCTTGACAGTCATGTGAATCAAATGTCGTATCAAATGAGAATCACTGTTATAGGGAACGTAAGCGGATCCTATAAAGGAAACAGAAAAGGACGCCGGATTGCTATGCCAACTGTCTCCAAAGTGCTACAAGCCGTGCACCAAATATAAAACTAATTGAATATGCTCCAGCGCACGCACAATTGTGCAATTTGGAAGGGAATGGAAGGTGTGATGCGGATTAAGGAAAGCAAGTTTAAAGGTACGTTTACTCGTATTTTCGAGACCCACCTGAACACTTGAAGAATATGCGATTTCAGGTACTCAGGACCAAGACCATCACCAAGCAGGGCAATTTCTACTGAGAGGTGCTAGTTCACAGATCGATGAAAATGCCAGCATACGAACCCTCCCCCTTGCCACAGGATCATTTGATTTTTTAGGTCGTTACAATTTAAATAATTTATGTTTTTATGTCTATGTTAATACATTTTTTATAATTCTGCTACGTATTTACTTTGTTGGTGATATTATATTTTTAATATGAAAGCATATGTATGTACGAAGTGAACACTTATATTTTAATCATATTCTGTTTCATAATAATTCTGCCATTTATTAAATATACAAATGTACATGGTAACTTTTACTATAATTTCATAAAGAAGTTTCCTTGTAAATTTGCCTAACGACCATCTACATACATATCAGAGAGCAGCAAAAATCGAACACAACAACGTCCGATTACATTCGGCAACATGATCGTGTTCAATGATCCAACTTGCTTAAACGAACATAACCGATATTGTTTTAAAATCAACCAACTTATTGCATGCGTGAATATAATCAATTCAGGCGTTTGCTCGTTTGCCTCAACCGCGATTACATTCATCGGAATGAAAAGGCAAATATGAAAACTCCATGCATCTGAATATTTGCATGATTCTTCTGCCCTTACGTCACGGCGACAAGCTACATATAAACATACTGTGACGAATATTAGTGACACTAAGTGATACTCACATCACTAACCTGATACTAAGTAAATAAAGCCACAACACAATTAAGCAAGCTGCTACACTTGTATGTACGTAAACAAATTAATCATTATGTCTGCACACATACGTGTGGGGCAACAGAGAGAGATACTCACAAGCGCATGTCATCATCAGCCGCTCACATATACACACTAGGCCGGGTCGATTTGTGGGGAGGCAAAAAAATCGCCCATTGCTCTGTGAAAATCATATTCTAGGGATCAAAATAAGAAACTTTGCCGAAGGAACCATACCTCTAAAACGAATTCTGATGTCCCCCCCTTTGGGTCGTAGGGGCAAATTTTGAAAAATCCCACTTTGAAATGCCTATGTTTTTTCTTTTTGGGGTTTATTTTTCTCTTTAGAAATTTATTTAGTCAGAACATATGTAAATGAAAAAATGAATTTAACTTAGTAATAGAAAAGAAATTAAAAAAAATTATTAGAAATTAGCGTTTTTACAACCCCCTTTTAAACCAAGGCATCACTGTGATGCATTTGCATGTCGTAAATATAGTTGTGTGGGTTTTTGATTCAACCGTTTTAAAAAATGAAGGTATCACTGTGACACAATTGTAGATCGTAAAATTGCTTGTGTTGTTTTTTTTTAAGACACCACAAGACACAGCAGGTAGAATTGAAATTGCCCCTACCCAAAAGTTCGACCCAAAGGGGGGGGGGGGGGGCATCAGAATTCGTTCTAGAGGTATGGTTCCTTCGGCAAAGTTTCTTATTTTGATCCCTAGAATACGATTTTCACAGAGCAATAAGCGATTTTTAAATCGATCCGCCCTAACACACACGCATATGGATACAAATTGCAAATATACGTGTATATAGCTGGTAAACAAGCATCAGGTTCACGAAATTACTAGACCCTAGGATAAATGGATGAACGAGGAAACCGAAGAGTATAAAAGCGGCACAGGCTGAGGCATCACGAATCAGTTTGTTTTAAACACGCTATCAGTTGCGAAGTAAAGTTTTATTGTGCAGTACTTTCAAAGCAGTCTAATAAAGACCATTTTGTAATACAGAATATTGGAGTGTTTTATTCAACAGTTTAGCGATACGAACGTTAGCTGAAGGTTGCAAATTCGTTACAATTCATATAAACATTGCTTACGGTTCTGTTTGTTTGCCGAACTCATAGTGTACCTATACCAAGTGTGTTCACTAAGCGATAAACGTCAAAACTACAAACAGCCTCGCTCACCTGATGGAAATCTCAGGTCTAGAGTCGCATTTTTAGTCTCAACGACAACATTTTTGACTACCAATCGTATGGACTTTTTCAATTTTTCAATCATTCGGAGCATTCGGTAATGGTATCCATTTTGAATTCGCTGTCATTCCGAATCCAGCGAGTGCCTGTCAGAATGCTTGACAGATAAGTCAACACACTTGTACTTGTACACTATGGCCGAACTAAACGATACTAATTCTCGTGCTTTGATTTTATTCTCCACATTTAAATAATACTAAATTTACAGCATTTTTTCGAAGTACACATTTCCTATTTTGAAATATAATGCAAATTTGACATTATTTTCCATGTGGAAAACACATTATTATAATGTAATATCTACATTTTTTTCATGTCAAAAACACATTTCAAAAATTTAAAACTCAAATTATTTGATAAATGAAAAAATAATGTGTTTTTCACATTTTAAAATGTAAAAAGCAAATTAGTGTTTTTTCCGTGTAGATATGACTTTTTTAAATAAAATTTTTTTTCTTTTCGATCAGTTTCTTTCTTTTGAATTTTATACAATTTATCTATGATTAATATTGCAGGAATGCGATTCTGTGGCTTTTCCTAAAGTTCCCATGTTGTTGAAAATCTTGTGTACGCTTCCAGTAACAACGGCAACGAACGAGAGATCTTTTTCAACTCATACGCTGATTAAAAACTATTTGAGAAACACGATGAGTGAAAATCGATTGAATAGCTGTGCATCACTAAGCATCCACCGTGATCAAATTGTTACTGTTGATGAAGTTTTAGATGAAATGGCAAAGAAAAGCCGACGCATGCGCTTGAGTTTTTAATGTAACCTTTTTCATGTCATATTCTAAATACACGTACTTTAATGTTAAAGCTAAAGGCAACATTTCTTTTATTTATTTAACTGGAAAAAAAAATATTTTTTTGAATCCCTCCCCCCGCCCTCCCTCAAGCCAATTTTCTGGCTATGCCCCTGGTCTACAGGGTTACCAGAATTAGTTTGACGACCAAACGGAAAACCCCAATTAGGTACCAGGACTTATATTATTAAATAACTCCTTCCTCTTTGCAAATATCCGAAGTTTTCTAAAACCTAACTATAATTAACTAACTTCTGATAATTCACTAGCGCACAGAAAACTTGCTCAACAGTTTCTTCCTGTAGCACACACTTCCTACATTTTCTATTTCTGACGAGCCCCAACCCTTAAATATGTGACGTTAGAAGGCAGTACTCAGTTAGTATGCCCATCACGAGCCTTTGGTCTTCTTTCTTTAAAGAAATGAACAACTTTGTAAACTTTATATCGTATGATTTGATGGATTATGTATAACTCATGTCTTCTTTTGATTTCCCCCAATCGGATTAGGACGTCTACCGTCGATCAAGTCAAAGCCTTTTTTGATACTGGAGAGCATGCAACCGCATTTTCACCTAAACTTCGAAGCAGTAAAAAAATCGTCAATCATTCGCTGGCAGCACTTGAGGCAGAGACAAATAAACACCAATAAAGCATTTGTCTAGCCGCTTGCATGCTACGCCTCTGTTGATATGGTCGCCGAGATTAAGATAAACACACTGCAAAAAACTGAAGATGTGTCAAACCACCGCCCTCAAACTGCCACGGGATGTCTTCTTACATCGCCAGAACATCATCTACATAGTGAGGCGGGAATACTCCCCATAAAGGAGAGAAACGGAGTGCTGAACACACAGTCTCTGTTGATAACTTAGAAATCTGGGCCTCCTAATAGACACCTGATTGAAAAGGCCCCGCCTGACCTAAGGAGTCATCTCCGCAAGAACTACGAAGAAGTCCGGCACACAAGAGTTCAGTCGTTTGAACAAAAAATGCATAAAAGAAAACCCTCAGAATTACACGCAACGAGTCGGAAAGGTCCTATGCCGATACATGCCCGGCGAACCCACTTGAGAACTGGCAAACTGACAAATTCCCTGAAATCGCAGTTAAGGAAAAACTTCCTTGGAAAACGTGCATCACTCTGACACAACCCCGATCTAGATATCCACAATCAACCCCGCAATACGAATTATGTATGTACGGTGTCCAGACGTGCTGGTTTGGGCAGGGCAGTGCTGAATTTTCACTCGTTGTACTGTTTTTTTTTTCAATCCCCAATTCAGTACGCTGACGCCCAGATTTTTCAAAGAAACATATTGGATTGGGCGAAGCACTCTTATAAGAAGCAAAAGAAGATATTTATTTTCCTACTTAACTCATAATCGGTAATTAAAATAACTATTTAGATTTCTCAGATACATTTTTCCCTTCGATAATCGGAATTAGTTTATTTCCAGAGATGTAAATTTTTTTTTCCTAGAGCTAGAGACTATCATCGCTAGATGGAAGCACACATAAAAAGAGGAACGTCGAACAATAAATAAAAAATCGAGTTCCCAGGGATGGGACACATGTTAATTAATTGAAGGACATTGCCTAAAACACTGGAGACTTGCCTCACATCGAGAGACATGTAGCTTGATGTTTATTTTTATACATATAATAGGGACTGGTTATGTGTGGGGCACCGGCCTTAGTCGATCAGTCGCTAACCATTACGTCAGGTTTCGTCGTGGAGGCTGAAATCTCCGAATGTGGGGAGAGAAAAACCTTTGACCGAGCACGACTTTTGTATCATGACGAGGCGTCTATCACCCCATCGTCGTTCTGCTCCGTCAGAGCATGGGCGCAATTGAATGATATGTTAAACAACTTCGCCTTAATGCAATAGTGCTTTTACCCCCATCAATAACCGCCCCGTTCCTAAACTAGTTTATACCGCCACTGCTCGTTCTGTTGGAACAAGCATGTGGAGCTCAAATTTAGGTTGGAAAATTAAGAGAATTTTGCTGATATCAGCGGTATATTCTATGTTAATAAAATACACAAGATACATACATACATACATACATGTGCATGAGTTGATAGAAGCCTTCATATTTAAAAGATGCAGAGGTGCACACCAGGTTTGAACCTGTAGCTTTTATTTGGTGCAACAAATAATGAGAGCAATGAGGTAAATCCACACAGTGGTCAAGCAGTGCGCGGTTACTCTCAATTCCGGCTCTTACGTTCTCGTTCGTACACTCTATGTAACGCGAACAATTTGTTGTTGTTGTA
Organism: Eurosta solidaginis; assembly: GCF_040869045.1. Classification (NCBI taxonomy): domain Eukaryota; kingdom Metazoa; phylum Arthropoda; class Insecta; order Diptera; family Tephritidae; genus Eurosta; species Eurosta solidaginis. Next base: position 72,255,524 of record NC_090320.1, on the reverse strand, counting down.
TTAACGATATAGACACTCTCCGAAGGTTTTGGGTAGTGTTATCGATGTTGATGGTCCGTTGCCGGATATAGATCCGGTACGTTCCGTTAACAAAGCACCATTAAGGTACTTGCCCGACCACCTTTGGGACGATTATTATGACCACATTAAACCTTCTAGGCCAAGTTAATGTGCATTAATTTCACTTTTATTCATATGCTGCGAAACTCAACAAGAAACAAATTACAATTAAGCAAATATGTGATTGTGTTACTGCAGCTAAAATTAACAAACACGACATTGACGAACGGCTGGCAGTGTATATAACACAGTTGGTTCAGCAGAGAATTTCATTGCAATCAGGGAAAAAAGAATGGTCGACATAAGTTTGTAGCTCAGTACTGTGAAAAGTGCTAAACTTCGATGGAATCAAGAAGATTTACGCCCTATCGTCGAAACAATAATTTTCAGCGGCAGGAAAAAAATAACTTAAAAAGGGGATCGTGATTTTGGTTCTATATCCCTCGAGACTTCTTCCCATTATGATGGCAACTTCGGATCTTTATTAAGATTTCGGATGTATTCTGTTGATCAAACATTGAAGCTGCTGCAGTGTTCAGGAAGTATCCGTCTGCAATTTATGTACATAGCGGAAGTCATAATTTTAAATTGTCTTGAGACCTTCTGCAAAACGCAAAGCTATTCTCAAGGATGCTATCGAAACTTTAAGTTGTTCAACAAAGAAATAGCGTTTAATCTGTGCGAATCTGGATGAACTGAGAAACTACAATCTGTGATCTACTCCCATTTATTTTAGTTAAGAAAATATTCATGACTGTGGAAACGCCCCAGATATAGTTACCTACACTCTTTGAGGACAGCAGGATTCATTGTTATTTACGAAATGTTTTCTTTGGCTCAACCAGTAACCTGTTACTGAGAAAGTGTTGAATTCTTTGCAGCTGTCTCGGCATCTGGAGATCTGACTATTTTGTTGAAAAAAAAATTTAGGAATACGCTGGTTAAACGGTCTGGTCAATAAAGACCTCACATAGACTGAATGTATTCAGAGTGTTACCAGACGGAAGAACCCCACCAGGTATCAGGACTTATGTTATAGATTAACTCCGTCCTCTTGGCAAATACTAGAAGATTTCTGGGACCTAGCTTAATTGCTTCCTCGAGGTATAGCAACTCTGTGGCCCCTAATAACTGGAGCGTTGACCTGGCGAGCGCAGGACACAAACACAGAACGTGCTCAACCGTTTCTTCCTGCAACTCACACTTCCTACATCTGCTGCTACTGACGAGGTCTAACTTATAAGCATATGGCGCCAGAAGGCTGTGTCCAGTTAGTATGCCCATCGTGAGCTTTAAGTCTCTCTCTTCAAAGATATGAGCCACTTTGTGAGTCTAATATCGTAGGCTTTGCACATGAACTTTGAAATTTTACAGCCCAGCGCTTTTGTCCACGCCTTTGCTTCTTTGCATTCCAAAACACTAAATCAAAATTTAAAGATGTTTTTTTTGATAATAAAGAAATAGCTGAAACTATCGGAGAGAAAATTGAAGTTCCTAGAATTGTGAATCATCACAAAAACCGAGAAAGCTACGAAAACAGCTCGGCAGAAGATTATTTTCGCAGATCCTGTTCATCGATCACTTCCTTCCTATCTTTCATCAAGCAATTCAATTATTGAAATTGTAATTCCTGATAAATTAAGGAGGTAAACTCTTTCCCGAATCGCGAAACTGTCGAAACAATAATGCATCAGTGACCAGCAGTTATTGGATCAGCGGTATCCATTGTAAAAACTAAGATTTACTATGGAGACAGCGTTGGGTTACAGCAGAAGATCCCCCAAGATAGTCTTCGATGCATTGAGTCTTTGTAACCAACCACTTTTTGTAGTCGTTTTCATGTTTTTTTAAGATTAGATCCACGTTAGCTGTAACCATTGCCAGCAGTGAACAAAACTTTCAACATTGAGGTCCATTGAGCGTCCACTTAATCATATATATATCAAGAACGAATTGAGCAATTCCAAAACGGTTTGAAGCTTTCAAAAACTAATAAAATTTTCTATAAACTGTACATACAACACTTTTTGCTAGACCGTGCAGATTCAAGGAGAACGAACAATCATTACGAATTTTTTCAACTTTTTTTGTAAAAATATAAAAAAATTTGTACTTTGCGAGGAAGGATCTCGAAAACTTTTTATTTTTTTTGCAGATTTTTTTTCTCTCTCTAAGCTCTGTTTTATTACAAAAAAAAAAAAAAATAAGCTCTCATTCAACAAACTCGATGTACTAATATAAAAGTTATAAGCATTCAAGTAAATATGTATATCCATTTAATACTTAAGTACCCTTGGTACATATGTATGTGTATTCGCTAACTAACTGATATACGAATACTAACACATATGTATGTACCAGTAGGGTACTTAAGTTTTAAATGGATATATTTACTTGAATGCTTATAACTTTTGTACTAGTCCATAGATTTTATTGAATGAAAGCTTAATTTTTACAGAGCTTAGAGAGCAAAAAAAAATCTGCAAAAAAATTAAAAGTTTTCGAGATCCTTCCTCGCAAAGTACATTTTTTTTTATATGTTTACAAAAAACTTTTAAAAATCCGTAAAGATTGTTCGTTATCTTTGAATCTGCAGGGTCTACAAAAAAGTATTGTATGCACAGTTTATAACAAATTTTATTGTCTTTTAAACGCTTCAAACCGTTTTGGAATTGCTCAATTCGTTCTAGAGATATATATGATTAAGTGGACCCAATTTTTTTTTTTTTTTTTTGAAAACGGTACTTCGTAAATATCTCAAAAACATTACCATAGAATTAAAAATAACCTTGATTTTCGGAATCAGGGGGTGATTTTACATAGGAATTTCATAATGGCGTCTCTGGAGCATTTTGGCTGTAAACCAGTGTTATTTGTTACTGAAAAACATCTATGTATCAGGCGGGGCAGGACCTGCATGTTTTATGTCGACTCCGAATGGTACCTGCGAAGCAGATGAAGCTTTTATGAGTAGCTTTTCATAGCAAAAATGCCCTCTCAGTGTTTTCTGCACCACTGTAAAGAGGCTACCCCGTTTAGAAAACTTTTCGAAAAGTATTTTGATGATGGACGGGAATTGAACCCAGGACTTGTGATGTATTAGAAGCACTCTACCACCTCACCACGGCGGCCGTGTATAGGTTGAAAGGAAAAATTGAAGCAAGCTTAGAACAATGAAATATTTTGAAGTGAGTCAAATAACATCAGTCACTGTAGATGCATCTACCACCATAGGACAGCGAAAACGAAAAAAAAACTTACAAATATAACATGAGAAATATGTATAAAAACGATAGTGGAAAAAAATTACAAAAACACGCTTCGATGTTGAATGACATTGAGAAATAATTTAATTTTAGTAGTTGATCACAGTACGACCTATAGTAAAGACCATCGGTAGTGAGCGTACAAATGCACTTATATACGTAAAAAATTAGCCCACAGCTGGGTTGCTAGAAACAACTGTACTTTGACATTTTCTGGAGGGTAAAAGCGGCAACAATATGGGCAATGGACAGACTCGAGATCTCGATGCTAGGGGCATGATGCACCGTCGTCGAAGTAAGTATCAAATACAAAGTATACACAAATGAAGCATTAAGGCTACGTTGCATTTGAAAACCAAGGTATTTCATGGAACTTCATATACCCACTGACAAAACGGCGTGAACAAACTACTAGGATGGTGTTTAATGTTAGAATGAGTATCTTAGACTGGTTGGAATTGCTTGATTTGCAACAGTATAAAAGTGAGTATAAGTGAGCTATAAAGTGACCAGATGTTCTGCAGTTTCTATGAGTTTAATATTTTGCTGTTCCAACTACCTTAAATCTGAAAATTTCTTTCTATTTCGCCAACCATTGCAATATGTTTCCTACCTATAACTAATTCTAAATTGAAACTTGTGTAATTGTGAAAACGTACATGCCGAAGGGAAACTCAAGTCATACTGCCAACGTAGTAAGTGCTCTCTTTATTCTGCTAGAATATGAAGGGGACTGTAATAATAGAAAAGTTTCAAAAGCCCTAAATCTGAAGCTTATGTTGCAATAAAACTAAAAAAAAAAATTGTTCTTGCACATACAGCAGAAATTGTTTATTTTATTGTGACATGAGGTGTTGTCTATCGCTACCTGCAAAAGAACGTTCGGTAAGTTATGAAATCAAATGGGAAGCAACAACAAAAAATAAGTTAGCAAGTTGATATAAGCGATTTCAGTTAAACTCGTTTAAACAATAACTCACCACATGTGCAGGGTTGTGCAGCGTTTGAAAGTCTAATATCAGTGATCAGAAACATACAAAAATACAGCAGAATCGCGCAAAACTTAACTCTCGAGAACGTTAATCGCCCGGTTTAAGTTAACCGAATTTCAGCGCCCACACACCGCACTAAAAAGTTAACTAATAGCTATCTTTCCTTTTTATTCAAACCCAACCATTTGTTTGTCACCAAATTAAGGAGCGGATATGCCTTTATTTCCATATATATCCGAGCCAAGGGCTTTTTGGGTGCTTATTTTCTCGAAACTAAGAACTTGAAAAATTACTGTTGGGCATAACCAGTCGACATGTTGGTAATTCGTATTTTAGTGCTCATCTTCAGTGATGACATAGAAACAAGAATAAGAATCTCCGAAAATAGTTCAATTCTCCCATTTTTTCCCACATTCGGTGCAGAATTGGCGCAGTATCAGCGAAGATTCGGCTAGTCGGCACAGAAACGGCTCAGTCTTCGCGGACTGACTCTGTACCGATTCTGCACCCACTCTGCGCCGATACTGCGCCCACTCCGTGCCGTGTGTAGGTTTAAAGATTCTCTTTAAAAATCCGATGACAACCACGCCCACTTTCTATATCAAGATACAATATGCGTGTTTGCAACTCCTTCTAAGGACACGCATACCTTAAGGGACACATGTACAGATGTGTATAAAAAATTTACCACCGCTTTCAACCGACCAAAGCTGTTCTTTCTTTTTGTTACCAAAGATGCGGATCACATTTCAATATTACATCCTAAAACCTTCTCGTGATATCGCTTCCAAAAGTCGATGCAAAGGCGTTACCACAATCCCTTTTCAAAATTGTTTAATATTTATTTTGGGTCTACCTACAAGATTGTTCACAAAAACATCACCATGTTATCTTTACAAATTTTTTCGAAAAACTACAAAAATCCAAGGACAACCACGCCCACTTTCTACATCAAAATACAAAAATGCGCGTTAGAAGCACTTATATCATGGTACTTTTGTAATTTATAAACAAACTAGCTTATACCCGTGGGTTTCACTCCACGTTGCTATAAAAAATATGGAAAATAAATAAAGCACATTTAAAACACTTCTTGTTTCACATTTATAAGCGATATAGTTATATATTTTTATTATTTGTGTTAACATTTTCTGATGAATAGTTAAATACTGTAATTAGCTAAAAAATTAAATAATGTAATTATATGATTTTTTTTTTATTTAATGAAACCAAATTCTGGACTGGTATCCAACCAGAAAAAGAAAATATCTAATTCCCAAAAAAAAATATATACAGCAAATAATTTTCGTAGGTATTTTGTATGGAACGAACAAAGTGACGTTAGCTACTATGCTTATAACTGAAGAGCGCCTAGACTGATGTCGATTATTCACACCAATTGTTAATGATTATGATCAAAAGAATGAATCAGAAAAAAATATAATAAATTAGCGAAAATACTAAAAGAAAACTTAAAAGTTGTGGGAGTTCTCGTTCCAAGAATTTCAAAGAAATGATTTCAATTTCTGTTGACAATGAATAGCAAGTGTGCAAATAGTATGCAATTCTTGTGGTATGACATTAGAATTCCAATTACCACAAATTTATGCAAGCTATAATCGATATCTTTGTTATATTGAAATACGGCACCACCAAGTATATAGTTCCCTGTCAATGGCATTGTGATTATCCGTTGTTCGTCTGATCGACGTTCTCTTTCGTTGGATCTATTTTGTGTTCTCCGCGACCGACGTCCAATAGTGCTACTTGTCCTGGAAGGCATTTTGTAATTCACTCCACTTTTCACGAAAACTAACAGCCCAAAACTTTAAAAAAAGATTGGTCGAATAAATGCTCTTTGTTATCACACCACTTTTCACTAAAAGAAACTTATTTGTAGCAGCACAAAAACTTTAAAAGTGACTGCGTGAAATAATTTTCTATAAATATTCTATGTACATATATATGTATGTCTTTGACAGACCTGTTAAATTTGAATTAGCATTAGTAATCAATTAATTAGATGCCTATTTTAATGGCCAATGATTATTTCAATTGTTTCCGTAAAAAGCACTTACTAATTGATTACCATTAGAAAAAAATCAAAAAAATCATAATTTTTTCCGATTATTGAAAAGAATCAAAAAAATCCAATGTAATCAAAAGTAATCAAAAAAGGCGTTTTTGATTACTTTTGATTATTTTTGATTTTTCCGATTATTTTTAATTTTGTTTTTTTGATTTTTTTTGATTATTTTTAATTATTTTTGTGCTTCGGTGAAAGAAAAATTCTCGTTTGTTGCATGCACGGAATAGTTTCTACATACAAGTACATTTTAGGATGCAATATTAAATCGTAACCGCTTATCAAGGAAAATATGTATATACATGCAACATATAGGGCGAATGGTATATAAGCGTTGATATAAACATATTCTCCGGTAAGTATATACACGTGCATAATTTGCTACACTCATTATATAAAATAATAACGATCCTCTATGGTTCATCCTTAAGTCAAGCCAATTTTGTTTTGTATACAAAATTAATATATGTTACCCGGCCTATGAAAAGGTGGCTTATGACTCAAAAAAAAATTACTACTACTAAAAAACTGAAGAAATGTATTGTTCATCTTTAACAGCTGTTTCTCGCAATTTCTTTTTTGAGCCATAAGCCAGCTTTTCATATCTCGGGTCAAATATATCCACTATTTTGGATTACGTTATGGCTATGCACTGATTGTTTTGTACATACAAGTACATTGGAGGATGTACCGGTATATCGTGAGCGCTTATCTAGGCATATGGGTACATATGTATGTATATACCCACCTACAAATTATTATGTCTATGAGGTTTCCGATGAATACCTGTGGAGTGCGTATTGTTTTAGGACAAAACAATATGTATGAGTAATACTATTTAGGTTGATGGCTTCACTTCCAACTAGAGCGATCCTCTAAATTGTCATTCATCATCATGATTAGTTGTCTAACCAAAGGTTGTTATATCCCAGTTAAATTTATTAACATATATCCATGTACATTAGTTTAAAACTTCTTTTTATTTCCTTATGATTACTTCTAGGATATTTTCCATAAAATCTCAAGTTTTACATAGTGAGCCATATTTTTAGTATTAACAACGGAAATTACAGAAAAGTGAGGTTTCGTCCCAATCTAATGTACATGCTCAATGGTACAGTTAGAAAATATAAGATTTAGTAATTTCATGTTATTATACCTTTCATGAACATGAAATGGTATATTATCTTTGGTCCGATGTTTGTAACGTTGAGAAATATAGAAGATAGACTCACCGTTAAGTATACCGAATTAATCAGGGCGACGAACTGAGTTGATATAGCCATGTCCGTCTGTCCGTCCGTCCGTCTGACTGTTCGAACGCAAAGTTGTACCACAAATTTTGCGATATCTCAATGAAATTTGGCACAAGAATGTATTTTTGTATTATATTAGACATTTATCGGCTCCGGTAGGATCGGACCACTATAACATATATCTCCCATACAACCGGTCGTTCAGATAAGACGATTTTGGTCATTCCTGCCGCAATTTAGAAAGTATAAACGTGAAACTCGGTGACATATATTCTAATATATCATAGAAGATATCTTGAAAAAGTCACTTTGATCGGAGCTATATGTATATAGTATATACCTATCCTATACAACCGATCGTTCAGATAGACAGATTTTTGGCCATTTCTCCCTTAGTTTCCAATATAAAAACGTGAAACTTGGTGATATATGTTCTAATATATCACATTTGCGGCCACCGTGGTGTGATGGTAGCGTGCTCCGCCTACAACACCGAATGCCCTGGGTTCACACCCCGGGCAAAGCAACATCAAAATTTTAGAAATAAAGTTTTTCAATTAGAAGAAATTTTTCTAAGCGGGGTCGCCCCTCGGCAGTGTTTGGCAAGCACTCCGAGTGTATTTCTGCCATGAAAAGCTCTCAGTGAAAACTCATCTGCCTCGCAGATGCCGTTCGGAGTCGGCATAAAACATGTAGGTCCCGTCCGACCAATTTGTAGGGAAAATCAAGAGGAGCACGACGCAAATTGGAAGAGAGGCTCGGCCTTAGATCTCTTCGGAGGTTATCGCGCCTTACATTTTTTTTTTATATCATAGAAGATTTCCTGTAAATATCACTTCGATCGGAGCTATATATAATATATATCCCATACAACCGATCGTTCAGATAAGGGGGTTTTTTTGCCATTTTTATTTTATATTTATCTTAAAAATCGTTTAGGTATGTACATTTGTTCACTATACACATATTTCTTATCTTATACATCCGATTATTTGGAGATTACGAACGGGATAAGATTATTGCTCAGCCCAATTTATGAAAGGTATGAAGTCTTCGGCACAGCCGAAGACAGTCCTGTCCTTACTTGTTTTTTATTAATTTTATATATATGTGTCTTTGTAAACATAAAAAATGCACAAGTTGATGTTTTAAAAGGAAGTAGTAATGTTATGAAATGTGTATCTAATTAATAATTATTTGCATCAATTAAAAATTGTTTCATTAAATTAACATTGCCAAAAATAACGATATTTCGATGGAAATCAACACTTAAAAGAAAGTAAAATAAGAGGTATTTATGTATATTCATTATATAAAAGTTGTTTTAGTCATTATAACAAATTTGCATTTGCTTTCAATAAAGTTAAGGTTTCTGCAAAGGAAAATAGTCGCTCAACAGGAGCAGAAGAAGTTAAAGGCGTATTGAAGAGTTTTGCAGTTTCTTTCGACGCACTTCGTGTTTTCCAAATGTCCATGCTAGTACATGAATCACCCAGATAGCTATACAGCTCATTTTGTACCAAATTTTTCAGTCCACCTTTTGTTGGAGAACATTGCCCCACACTGGCGATGATATGAAACCAATATTACTAAAATAAACCGAACAATATCATAAATTTTGATTACAAAACAGTCAGTGCATAGCCATAACGTAATCCAAAATAGTGGATATATTAATTATGTATACAAAACAAACTTGGGTTGACTTAAGGATGAACCATAGAGGATCGTTATTATTTTATATAATGAGTGTAGCAAATTATGCACGTGTACATACTTACCGGAGAATATGTTTATATCAAAGCTCATATACCATTCGCCCTATATGTTGCATGTATATATTTTCCTTGATAAGCGGTTACGATTTAATATTGCATCCTAAAATGTACTTTTATGTACAAATTATTCCGTGCATGCTACAAACAAGAATTTTTCTTTCAACAAAGCAGAAAAATAATCAAAAGTAATCAAAAAAATCAAAACAAATCAAAAACAAGTAAGGAAGGTTAAGTTCGGGTGTAACCGAACATTACATACTCAGTTGAGAGCTATGGTGGCAACATAAGGGAAAATAACCATGTAGGAAAATGAACCGAGGGTAACCCTGGAATGTGTTTGTATGACATGTGTATCAAATGAAAGGTGTTAATGAGTATTTTAAAAGGGAGTGATCCTTATTTCCATAGGTGGACGCCGTTTCGTGATATCGCCATAAAGGGGACCAGGGGTGACTCTAGAATGCGTTTGTACACTATGGGTGTCAAACGAAAGGTATTAATGAGTATTTTAAGAGGGCGTGGGCCTTAGTTCTATATGTGGACGCCTTTTCGAGATATCGCCATAAAGGTGGAAAGGGGTGACTCTAGAATTTGTTTGTACTATATGGGTATCAAATGAAAGGTGTTAATGATTATTTTAAAAGGGAGTGGTCCTTAGTTCTACAGGTGGACGCCTTTTCGGAATATCGTTATAAAAGTGGGCCAGGGTTGACTCTAGAATGCGTTTGTACAATATGGGTATCAAACGAAAAGTGTTAATAAGTGTTGTAAAAGGGAGTGGGCGTTAGTTCTATGGGTGGACGCCTTTTCGGGATATCGCCATAAACGTGGACCAGGGGTGACTCTAGAATGCGTTTGTACAATATGGTTATCAAATGAAAGGTGTTAATGAGTATTTTAAAAGAGCGTGGGCCTTAGTTCTATAGGTGGACGCCTTTTCGAGATATCGCCATAAAGGTGGACCAGAGGTGACTCTAGAATTTGTTTGTACGATATGGGTATCAAATGAAAGGTGTTAATGAGTATTTTAAAAGGGAGTGGGCCTTAGTTCCATAGGTGGATGCCTTTTCGAGATATCGCCATAAAGGTGGGCCAGGGGTGACTCTAGAATTTTTTTGTACGATATGGGTATCAAACGAAAGGTGTTAATGAGTATTTTCAAAAGGAGTGGGCCTTAGTTCTATATGTGGACGCCTTTTCGAGATATCGCCATAAACGTGGACCAGGGGTGACTCTAGAATGTGTTTGTATGATATGGGTATCAAATTAAAGGTATTAATGAGGGTTTTAAAAGGGAGTGGCCCTTAGTTGTATATGTGAAGGCGTTTTCGAGATATCGACCAAAATGTGGACCAGGGTGATCCAGAACTTCATCTGTCGGGTACCGCTAATTTATTTATATATGTAATACCACGAACAGTATTCCTTCCAAGATTCCAAGGGCTTTTGATTTCGCCCTGCAAAACTTTTTCATTTTCTTCTACTTAATATGGTAGGTGTCACACCCATTTTACCAAGTTTTTTTCTAAAGTTATATTTTGCGTCCATATTGGCGGCCACCGTGGTGTGATGGTAGCGTGCTCCGCCTACCACACCGTATGCCCTGGGTTCGAACCCCGGGCAAAGCGACATCAAAATTTTAGAAATAAGGTTTTTAAATTAGAAGAAAATTTTTCTAAGCGGGGTCGCCCCTCGGCAGTGTTTGGCAAGCGCTCCGGGTGTATTTCTGCCATGAAAAGCTCTCAGTGAAAACTCATCTGCCTCGCAGATGCCGTTCGGAGTCGGCATAAAACATGTAGGTCCCGTCCGGCCAATTTGTAGGGAAAATCAAGAAGAGCACGACGCAACTTGGAAGAGAAGCTCGGCCTTAGATCTCTTCGGAGGTTATCGCGCCTTACATTTATTTTTTTTTTTATATTTTGCGTCAATAGACCAATACAATTACCATGTTTCCTCCCTTTTTTCGTATTTGGTATATAATTATGGCATTTTTTTCAATTTTCGTAATTTTCGATATCGAAAAAGTGGGCGTGGTCATAGTCGGATTTCAACCATTTTTTACACCAACACAAAGTGAGTTCAGATAAGTACGTGAACTGAATTTAGTAAAGATATATCGATTTTTGCTCAAGTTATAGTGTCAAAGGCCGAGCGGAAGGACAGACGGTCGACTGTGTATAAAAACTGGGCGCGGCTTCAACCGATTTCGCCCTTTTTCACAGAAAACAGTTATCGTCCTAGAATCTAAGCCTCTACCAAATTTCACAAGGATTGGTAAATTTTTGTTCGACTTATGGCATTAAAAGTATCCTAGACAAATTAAATGAAAAAAGGCGGAGCCACGCCCATTTTGAAAGTTTCTTTTATTTTTGTATTTTGTTACACCATATCATTACTGGAGTTGAATGTTGGCATAATTTACTCATATACTCTAAAGATATTAACTTTTCTTTTAAAATTCGAATTAAAAAAATTTTTTTTTTAAAAAGTGGGTGTGGTCGTTCTCCGATTTTGCTAATTTTTAGTAAGCAGACATATAGTAATAAGAGTAACGTTCCTGCCAAATTTCATCATGATATCTTCAACGATTGCCAAATAACATCTTCCAAAACTTCTAAATTACCTTCTTTTAAAAGTGGGCGGTGCCACGCCCATTGTCCAAAATTTTACCATTTTTCTATTTTGCGTCATAAGCTCAACTAACTTACCAAGTGGCATCGCTTAATCCGTTTTTGGTAATGAATTATCGCACTTTTTCGATTTTTCGAAATGTTCGATATCGAAAAAGTGGGCGTGGTTATTGTCCGATATCGTTCATTTTAAATAGCGATCTGAGATGAGTGCCCAGGAACCTACATACCAAATTTCATCAAGATACCTCAAAATTTACTCAAGTTATCGTGTTAACGGACAGACGGACGGACGGACATGGCTCAATCGAATTTTTTTTCGATACTGATGATTTTGATATATGGAAGTCTATATCTATCTCGATTCCTTTATACCTGTACAACCAACCGTTATCCAAACAAAGTTAATATACTCTGTGAGCTCTGCTCAACTGAGTATAATAATAGAAAAAATCAAAAAAATCAAAAGTAATCAAAAAAGGCCTTTTTTGATTACTTTTGATTTTTTTGATTTTTTTCAATAATCGCAAGAAATCATACTTTTTTTTGATTATTTTTTTTTAATTAATTGAAAAGTAATCATTAAAAATAGAAAATAATGGCAAGTAATCATTAAATGGCGTTTAAGGAAAATAATAGAACGACTAATCATTACCATTAGTAATCATTACTTAACAGGCCTGGTCTTTGAATTAGTTTTCTTAATTTGAAATCGCAGGCGGCTACGTGCTGAACAGATAGAACCGAAAATATTCATTCAACAAAATTGTTTGGAAACAATTTTTAAATTTGAAATATTTTATGTACATATACAAACATATGTAAGTGATTTGTAGGAAATTTCTTATTGTAAATTAAGTATACGGAATACAAAAAAATTGCGGAAAAGGCAAAAAATATATTTGTTCAATAGGGAAATGGATAGGGATAGGGATGAAGATAGGGACTTACCTTATATAACGCCGTACCAAATTTCAGTAGTCTAGGATTAATAGTTGCATAGATATCCCCATAAATCCCATTTGTATGGGAGGTGCCACGCCCCCTTTTCCGATTTCAAAAAGGGATAGGTATAGGGATAGGGACTTACCTTACATAACGCCTTACCAAATTTCAGTAGTCTAACATTAATACTTCCAAAGATATTGAGTATGAAAGATCCCATTTGTATGGGAGGTGCCATGCCCCCTTTTCCGATTTCAAAACAAAGTACATAAGAACCATGCGGGGTCATGTACCTGTCCTGTGTGTAAGTTTGGTTAAAATCCGTCCACCCGTTTGAGCGTCAAGTGGCGACAGGAAAAAAAGTGTTTACTTTTATAATATGTATAGGTTAGATAGATAGATCTGAAATTAATATTAAACAATTTTGAGAACTGGGTGTGGCAACGCCTTCTAAGGCCATGCATACCCTAAAGGACATATATATTTAAGAAATTGACCATTGTTTTCTACAGACTTTTCTTGTTTTCGGCCAAAGCTGCTCTTTTTTCTAATATCAAAGATTTGTATCAAATATTATTATTATATCTTAAACAATTCTGGAAATATCGCTACCAACAGCCGATGCAAAACGTTTTAAAAAGGTATGCCTACAACATCGTTCACATAAAATTTCAGCGTTTTATCTTTACAAATTACAGAGATATCATGATATATGTGCCTCCAATACGCATTTTTGTATTTTTATAAAGAGTTTTTGCTGGAGCAGACACCTTTGAACAAGGAACCCGCACACCGATTGTCGTAAGTTTACCTTTAACTGTTCTTTAGATATAGCTAGCGAAATCAGATGAAAATCTATGCCCATTTTTGAAAAGTTGTATTTATCGAGTTAGCTCAACGCAGCCAACCTATATATTAAATTTAAAGAAAATAGATCAATTGGGTATCTGTATACGGAAAAAATCTATTTGATATATAACAAGTAAGGAAGGTTAGGTTCGGGTGTAACCGAACATTACATACTCAGTTGAGAGCTATGGTGACAACATAAGGGAAAACAACCATGTAGGATAATGAACCGAGGGTAACCCTGGAATGTGTTTGTATGACATGTGTATCAAATGAAAGGTATTAAAGAGTATCTTATGAGGGCGTGGGCTAGAGTTTTTTAGGTGGACGCCATTTAGGGATATCGCCATAAAGGTGGACCAGGGCTGCCTCTAGAATTTGTTTGTACGATATGGGTATCAAATGAAAGATGTTAATGAGAATTTTAAAAGGCGTGGGCTTAGTTCTATAGGTGGACGCCTTTTCGAGATATCGCCCTAAAGGTGGACCAGGGGTGACTCTAGAATGTGTTTGTACGATATGGGTATTAAATTAAAGGTATTAATGAGGGTTTTAAAAGGGAGTGATGGTAGTTGTATAGGTGGTCGCCTTTTCGAGATATCGCCATAAAGGTGGACCAGGGGTGACTCTAGAATGCGTTTGTACCATAAGGGTATCAAACGAAAGGTGTTAATGAGTATTTTAAAAGGGAGTGGGCCTTAGTTCTATAGGTGGACGCCTTTTCGAGATATCACCATAAAGGTGGACCAGGGGTGACTCTAGACTTTGTTTGTACGATATGAGTATCAAATGAAAGGTGTTAATGAGTCTTTTTAAAAGGAAGTGGGCCTTAGTTCTATAGATGGTCGCCTTTTCGTGATATCGCCATAAAGGTGGAACAGGGGTGAATCTAGAATATGTTTGTACATTGTGGGTACCAAATGAAAGGTGTTAATGAGTATTTTAAAAGGCAGTGGGGCTTAGTTCTATAGGTGGACGCCTTTTCGAGATATCGCCATAAAGGTGGACCAGGTGTGACTCTAAAATGTGTTTGTACGATATGGGTATTAAATTAAAGGTATTAATGAAGGTTTTAAATGGGAGTGGTGGTAGTTGTATATGTGAAGGCGTTTTCCTGATATCGACCAAAATGTAGACCAGGGTGACCTAGAACATCATCTGTTGGATACCGCTAATTTATTTATATATGTAATACCACGAACAGTATTCCTGCCAAGATTTCAAAGGTTTTTTATTTCGCCCTGCAGAACTTTTTCATTTTCTTCTACTTGATATGCTAGGTGTCACACCCATTTTACAAAGTTTTTTTCTAAAGTTATATTTTGCGTCAATAAACCAATCCAAAACCGAACGAAAATCATACTCTACAAGTCACTTATCGTACCCGTCCTGCTATATGGGGCAGAAGCATGGACCATGACAACAGCAGATGAAGCGGCTTTGGGAGTGTTCGAGAGAAAAGTTCTTCGAAAGATTTATGGACCTCTACGCGTTGGCGATGGCGAGAACCGAAGAAGATTTAATGATGAGCTGTACGAGCTATACGCAGACATCAACATAGTCCAGCGAATTAAAACGCAGCGGCTGCGCTGGCTAGGCCAAGTTATGCGAATGAAAGATGATGCTCCGGCCAAGAAAGTGTTCCTACCGGAACCCGCCTATGGAAGCAGAGGTAGAGGGAGGCCCCACTCCGTTGGAAGGACCAGGTGGAAAACGATTTAAACTCCCTTGGTGTGACCAATTGGCGCCGGTTGGCGGAGCGAAGGAGCGACTGGCGCGCCTTGTTGGACGGCCATAACCGTTTAGACGGTTAAGCGCCAATTAAGTAAGTAAGTAAGTAAACCAATCCAATTACCATGTTTCATCCCATTTTTCGTATTTGGTATAGAATTATGGCATCTTTTTAATTTTTCGTAATTTTCGAAATCGAAAAAGCGGGCGTGGTCGTAGTCGGATTTCGGCCATTTTTTATACCAATACAAAGTGAGTTCAGATAAGTACGCGAACTTAGTTTAGTAAAGAGATATCGATTTTTGCTCAAGTTATCGTGTTAACGGCCGAGCGAAAGGACAGACGGCCGACTGTGTATAAAAACTGGGCGTGGCTTCAACCGATCCCGCCCTTTTTCACAGAAGACAGTTATCGCCCTAGAATCTAAGCCCCTACCAAATTTTACAAGGATTGGTAAATTTTTGTTCGACTTATGGCATTAAAAGTAAGGTAAGGTAAAGGTATTTTAATGAAATTTGGTATGTAAGTTCCTGGGCACTCATCTCAGATCGCTATTTAAAATTAACGAGATCGGACTATATACCCACGTCCACTTTTTCGATATCGGAAATTTCGAAAAACCGAAAAAGTGTTATAATTCATTACCAAAGACGGATAAAGCGATGAAACTTGGTAGGTGGGTTGACCTTATGATGCAGAATAAAAAATTAGTAAAATTCTGGACAATAGGCGTGGCACCGCCTACTTTTAAAAGAAGGTAATTTAAAAGCAAGCTGTAATTGGCAGTCGCTACTCCTATTATCAGCGGCGGATTCACATAAGGGCACTTGGGTACGTGCCCAGGGGCCCCCACAGAGCAGTGGCGGATTAAAACTGAGTGAGGTCGGAGACTGAAATTCAGAAGGGGCCCTTCCGGGCTCAGACAGGCGGGGGAGAAATATTAATAAATTGTAATAAATAAACCCTAACTCTTAACCCTTAAACCTGTAACAGGCAGGGGAGAAATCTGAAATACTATGAAATACTATGAAATTATAATAAAAAAACAATACTTCAACAAATAAAAGATGGAGAAATATTTTACAATTATTAAATAACAAAACATAATATGTGGCCCGGCCTATGAAAGGGTGGCTTATGACTCGAAAAAGAAACAGCTGTTAAAGAAAAATAATGCATTTCTTCAGTTTCTTAATAGTTTTTCTTTTGCATTACTTTTTTTTGAGTCATAAGCCACCTTTTCATAGGCCGGGTCACATATTTCTCTCTCACTCTTTCGTGGTTTAACAAAGTATTTTTTTATAATTGTATAGTATTTCTCCGCCACCTGTTCGTAATTTAACAAAGTATAATTTAGAGACTGCCAGGTCACAGGAGGCCCCTGCAGACGGTGGGTCTCGAACCTATAGCAACATCATGTGGCCCCCTAATAATCTGCCACTGCCGGTATACAATCATAAATCAAGATCCTTTTTTTCCATCCTATGAATCGTAATTAAATTAAATATGTCATACATAATTAAATATTTAAAAAACTTAATTATTCAAATTCAATAATTAATTTCATTAATTCTCTTATACTTTACAGTATCAGTGTGTCAGCTAAGCGATAAATGTCAAAATTACAAACAGCCCCGCTCAGCTGATGCAAATCTCAGGTCTAGAGTTGCATTTTTGGTAACTAAGAGTACTTTAAGCTGAGTTGCATTTGATAGTTTAATAAAACTTTGTAGTTTTAACAGATGAAATAGTTGCATATATTTCCGCGGAAATATAAAGAATAGAAGATTTGTAGCCTCCAACAATGCGGAAACATACCGAAAGCAAATTTTATTTAAATTAGAGTCAAAAAGGTCTAGAGAAATTTAACAAAATATAAAGCGTGTAACTGTTACCCTGAGGAAAATTTTCACTTCTATGGCTGTTTACACAAATGCATAAAGCAAAATTATATAAACGCTTTGGTCGCTTCAAAGCAAATATAACGCAAGGCGTTTGATTGTTTATCGTATGGCGTCGTCAAAGCGTAGGCCATAGTGTACCTATACAAGTGTGTCAACTAAGCGATAAACGTCAAAACTACAAACAGCCTCGCCCACCTGATGCAAATCTCAGGTCTAGAGTTGCATTTTTGGTACCTAAGAGTACTTTAAGCTGAGTTGCATTTGATAGTTTAATAAAACTTTGTAGTTTTAACAGATGAAATAGTTGCATATATTTCCGTGGATATATAATAAATAGAAGATTTGTAGCCTCCAACAATGCGGAAACATACCGAAAGCAAAATTTATTTAAACTAGAGTCAACAAGTAAGGAAGGTTAAGTTCGGGTGTAACCGAACATTACATACTCAGTTAAGAGCTATGGTGGCAACATAAGGGAAAATAACCATGTGAACCGAGGGTAACGCTGGAATGTGTTTGTATGACATGTGTATCAAATGAAAGGTGTTAATGAGTATTTTAAAAGGGAGTGATCCTTATTTCCATAGGTGGACGCCGTTTCGTGATATCGCCATAAAGGGGACCAGGGTTGACTCTAGAATGCGTTTGTACACTATGGGTGTCAAACGAAAGGTATTAATGAGTATTTTAAGAGGGCGTGGGCCTTAGTTCTATATGTGGCCGCCTTTTCGAGATATCACCATAAAGGTGGACCAGGGGTGACTTTAGAATTTGTTTGTACTATATGGATATCAAATGAAAGGTGTTAATGAGTATTTTAAAAGGGATTGGGCCTTAGTTCTATAGGTGGACGCCTCTTCGGAATATCGTTATAAAAGTGGACCAGGGTTGACTCTAGAATGCATTTGTACAATATGGGTATCAAACGAAAGGTGTTAATAAGTGTTTTAAAAGGGAGTGGGCCTTAGTTCTATAGGTGGACGCCTTTTCGTGATATCGCCATAAACGTGGACAGGGGTGACTCTAGAATGCGTTTGTACAATATGGGTATCAAATGAAAGGTGTTAATGAGTATTTTAAAAGGGTGTGGGCCTTAGTTCTATAGGTGGACGCCTTTTCGAGATATCGCCATAAAGGTGGACCAGGGCTGACTCTAGAATTCGTTTGTACGATATGGGTATCAAATGAAAGGTGTTAATGAGTATTTTAAAAGAGCGTGGGCCTTAGTTCTATAGGTGGACGCCTTTTCGAGATATCGCCACAAAAAGTGGACCAGGGGTGACTCTAGAATTCGTTTGTACGATATGGGTTTCAAATGAAAGGTGTTAATGAGTATTTTAAAAGAGCGTGGGCCTTAGTTCTATAGGTGGACGCCTTTTCGAGATATCGCCACAAAAAGTGGACCAGGGGTGACTCTAGAATGTGTTTGTACGATATGGGTATCAAATTAAAGGTATTAATGAGGGTTTTAAAAGGGAGTGGCCCTTAGTTGTATATGTGAAGTCGTTTTCGAGATATCGACCAAAATGTGGACCAGGGTGATCCAGAACTTCATCTGTCGGGTGCCGCTAATTTATTTATATATGTAATACCACGAACAGTATTCCTTCCAAGATTCCAAGGGCTTTTGATTTCGCCCTGCAAAACTTTTTCATTTTCTTCTACTTAATATGGTAGGTGTCACACCCATTTTACCAAGTTTTTTTCTAAAGTTATATTTTGCGTCAATAGACCAATACAATTACCATGTTTCATCCCTTCTTTCGTATTTGGTATATAATTATGGCACTTTTTTCATTTTTCGTAATTTTCGATATCGAAAAAGTGGGCGTGGTCATAGTCGGATTTCGGCCATTTTTTACACCAATACAAAGTTAGTTCAGATAAGTACGTGAACTGAGTTTAGTAAAGATATATCGATTTTTGCTCAAGTTATCGTGTTAAAGGCCGAGCGGAAGGACAGACGGTCGACTGTGTATAAAAACTGGGCGCGGCTTCAACCGATTTCGCCCTTTTTCACAGAAAACAGTTATCGTCCTAGAATCTAAGCCTCTACCAAATTTCACAAGGATTGGTAAATTTTTGTTCGACTTATGGCATTAAAAGTATCATAGACAAATTAAATGAAAAAGGGCGGAACCACGCCCATTTTGAAATTTTCTTTTATTTTTGTATTTTGTTGCACCATATCATCACTGGAGTTGAATGTTGGCATAATTTACTTATATACTGTAAAGATATTAACTTTTCTTTTAAAATTTGAATTAAAAAAAAAAAAAATTTTAAAGTGGGCGTGGTCGTTCTCCGATTTTGCTAATTTTTAGTAAGCAAACATACAGTAATAAGAGTAACGTTCCTGCCAAATTTCATCATGATATCTTCAACGGCTGCCAAATAACAGCTTGCAAAACTTCTAAATTACCTTCTTTTAAAAGTGGGCGGTGCCACGCCCATTGTCAAAAATTTTACCATTTTTCTATTCTGCGTCATAAGTTCAACTAACTTACCAAGTTTCATCGCATAATCCGTATTTGGTAATGAATTATCGCACTTTTTCGATTTTTCGAAATTTTCGATATCGAAAAAGTGGACGTGGTTATTGTCCGATATCGTTCATTTTAAATAGCGACCTGAGATGAGTGCCCAGGAATCTACATACCAAATTTCATCAAGATACCTCTAAATTTACTCAAGTTATCGTGTTAACGGACAGACGGACGGACGGACATGGCTCAATCGAATTTTTTTTCGATACTGATGATTTTGATATATGTAAGTCTATATCTATCTCGATTCCTTTATACCTGTACAACCAACCGTTATCCAATCAAAGTTAATATACTATGTGAGCTCTGCTCAACTGAGTATAAAAAGGTCTAGAGAAACTTAACAAAATATATAGCGTGTAACTGTTACCATGAGGAAAATTTTCATTTCTATGGCTATTTACACAAATGCATAAAGCAGAATTATATAAACGCTTTGGTCGCTGCAAAGCAAAGATAACACAAGGCGTTTGATTGTTTTTCGTATGGCGTCGTCAAAGCGTAGGCACGCTACCAAATCGTTTATGTAAATCTTTTGATGCTTCGTCCGACATATGAGTTAAATTTATGGCAGCTCCAATATTTTGCCAAGCAAAGTTTGTTGAATGTTAAAGGACTTAAAATGTTGGGAAATTCTCAAAGGAGGATTTACAACTCTCAACGCTTCAAAGCGAAGAAAATGGCAAGGAGTCTCATTTTTATATTATGGGCCAAGGCTTCAGATCGATGCAACACAACCAAAGCTTCTATGTAAATCCGCCTTAATTTCTGTCTCTGTGAAAGTTTCCCGCAAATAAAACCAAAAAAGCGGGCAAAAATAAGAATGAATAAAAGTTCAATTTTTAGATAAGTTTTTATGCAATAACATTGTTGTTTTTTCGTTTAAAAATGCCGGTACCAGATTCTTTTATTACACAAATATAATGAATTTTGGGTACAGAAATCCTAGAAAATATTTTACCGAAATACTTTGTTGTTGAGTTTAAAAAGTTGTTCACAGTAATTTGAAAAACTATACGTTTCTATGCTTTTTGCACTTAGAGAAGGAACCTTGTTAAATGAACAAAATTTTTAATGAAAGTCAATAACTCTGAACTGAACAATTTTCGCCATGAAAAAAACTAAAATGCTGTGGAACAGGAGCAACACTTTTGTGACTACATAAACCCTGTTTCAATCTTTTACGTCCCTGCACAGAACCCTAATTGACCGTTTTCAACCGAAACAACAATGGCAACCCAGATTTTCCCGTTATGATAACTTAAAGGCTGCATGTTACTGATTACTCAAAACTTAACTTGACATAGAAGTCTGTTGAATTTTGATTTTCTATGTAAGTTCTAAGTGACGTTTACATTTTGAGATGCCATTTGTTTGTTTCCATTTCATTTTGACATTTTGTCATACAAATTGACATTTATTTAAAAATAAATTTCAACGCTGATTATGATGCCAGATTTTATGCGCGAAGTGGAGTATAATCGTGGCTAAGTTGCCAAGTTTACGCCAAGTCAAGTCAAGTCTATGCTAAGTATCAGTAATGGGGGCTTAAGCGAGTGCCTGTCAGAAAGAAGTCAACACACTTGCACTTATCCACAATGGGCATTGCAGCAGCCAGGCATGCTTAACCAACGAAACGATATCATTTCGTTACGATAATCAACGTTGATAAACGAAACGAAGTCATTTCGTTTCGTTTATTAACGTTAAGATCGTCAAATTAACGAAATGATTTCGTTTCGTTTTCTGCCATATCAAAACGAAATCAAATCGTTTATGTTGATTATTAATTTCAAACTATGCTGGCAAAGCTGATTGATGGCGGAGTCATTAAAGGTGAAAGCATTAGCCAAGCTGATTGCAACTTTTCTCATGAATTTTGACAGTACGAACATTTCTCAGAGTAT
The DNA here is from genome assembly GCF_040869045.1 of Eurosta solidaginis. Taxonomy (NCBI): domain Eukaryota; kingdom Metazoa; phylum Arthropoda; class Insecta; order Diptera; family Tephritidae; genus Eurosta; species Eurosta solidaginis. The sequence continues at coordinate 72,233,574 of NC_090320.1, read as the reverse complement.
TTTTGACATTACCACCAACGAATTACACAAACAAATTACATAGTGTTTGTGTGTGTATGTGCGCTCGTTGTTACCACCTTACGGCTTCACCATGGCTATAGCATTGCCAGCACAATTCAAACATAAAGTATCACGTTTTTGTTAACGTTTTTAACGTTAACGAAAGCTTTTCGTTTCGGTTAAAAACGAGATACAATTTATCTTGATAATTTCTTTATCGATAATATTTCGAAGTGTTTCAACGGAAACGGTGGAAATTTTTTGATAAACGATTAGCTTAACGTTAAGGTGCATCCCTGGCAGCAGCGAAGAGCCGTAGGGTAATTTTACGCAAAGAATAAAATTGTAATTAACTGTTAATGCACTCGCAGTGCGGCAACTTTAAAAAAATATCTCATCCAAACCGAGATTGAATCATTTAACTATTATAAGCATGGAGCGTGACATTGTACGTGATATTAATATTGATGATGTAATAAAATGTTTCGCTGAAAAAAAGGCACGGAAACGCTTCCTATGATTACAGGTAATAAATAATATAATAAACCTAACTACCTACACGTATTTTTTATTTATTTCTCTTTTAAATCCCTTACAAGGGGGCCTGCACATCATTGGTGCCCAGGGGCCACACTAAACTTAAATCCCCCGCTGCCTATTACTATATGTGTTCTAAATAAAAATTTGCAAAATCGGATGACGAACACGCCCACTTTAAAAAAAATTTTTTAAAGTCAAATTTTAAGAAAAAATTTAATATCTGCACAGCTTATAAGTTAATTATGTTTAGGATATAACGGAAATATGGGTAGGACTTTTTGATTTCAATTTTAAACCACTCATTGGTTTAAAATTTTAACCTAAAAATATTAAAAATTAGTCCCCAGCCAGTTTATAATGTAAGACTTTTAGGTTTTAATTCTAAACCACTCATTGCAAATACTTTTTTTTCAAATTTCTGGCCTAAAATTTAATCCCATATTTATTAAAAATTGGGTTTATTCTCTAATAGTTTAAGGTATAGACCAAAAATGTTTAAAAACGCGGTACGGGTAAATCTTTTTGGTTTACATTTTAAGCTTTTCATCGAAAATTATATTTTTCAAGTGGCTGGACTAAAATTGAAACCAAGATATCTTAAAAATTACCTAAAACTATTTAGTGGTTTTAAAAGTAGTAAAAAAAGCTTACAATCAGTAGTAAACTTTGCTTGGTTTAAAAAATAAACTAAAATGTTTGGCAGTGTAGTAAATGGCCAAACCAATCATAGCAAAAATGAAACTTCCACAGTAGCTTTCTCACATCTAAACTGAAAAAGACATCAAGTCTCCTAATATAGAACTAAAGGTAAGAGACCACCTTTGAAGAAGTTTTCAGTGACATTTTGAAATCTTATACAAGGAAATTTTGCACTTCATTCATCTACATACATAACTATTCCTCACAATTTCCGCCTTTTCGTGAAAAAATAAATTGTTGAATTTTTTGTTGTTTTTTTTTTCCAAATATTAAGGGAGTTCAGAATTTTGTGTATTTGGTGTTGGAAACTTTGCTATAGCAAGTGAAAGCTACGAATCGTAAACAACTTTTTTCCGTTTTAAATTTTTTCTTCTCATATTTTGTTTTGTTTTGACAGTTGTGAATTTGCTATTCAAAATGGAAAAAATAAACTACGGTTTTTGATGTTGCGTATTTGCCACAACGTAGCAAATGCATAGCCGTATAACTTTTGGCGTTTTGTGTAAAAATACTACACCAGTTTGCAAATACAATGATGCTAGATCATTTGCACAAAATCCTGAACTCTCTATTATTTTATAAGTTAATCACATGTACTCCGGTACCTCTGCAGGTCTGCCAATAGGCATGAGAGTTCTTAAACCAGTTGTAGCAAGTGCTATCATTGTGTGTAGATGTTATTGAAAGTGCCATCCTGCAAACTAAAGACCTTGAGAAATAGCACACGAAATGGGTAAGGTCAAGGGCGTTCTGTCACATACCGAAGACCTTGGGATACACTTAACATACCCATCATTGTGGACTAAATGCGAAGAAATATCCACCGAAAAGGCTTAATAAGGGTATGGTAATAGGGCTTCTGGAATTGGGTATCTTGTCACTGCTCGAACAAAGGCGACATAATTGAAATAACAGCAAGTAAATATCAATGTACTTTAATATTTTATTAATTCTTTCTGAATTATCGCAGTAGATCCTTACTAAAGCGTAGTATATATATAGTATATATATATATATATATAAGGCGCGAAGTACCTCCGAAGAGATTTAGGCCGAGCTTGTCTTCCAATATGCGTCGTGCTCCTTTTAATTTTTCCTACAATTTGGCGAGATGGGACTTTCATGCATCTACAAAGATGAATTTCACTGAGAAGCTTTTCAGTTGCAGAAAAACACTCGTAGTGTTTTCCAACTCACTGCCAAGGGGCGAATCCGCTTAGAAAAACTTTCTTCTAATTGAAAAAACATTTTTTTTGATTTGCTTGAAGTCAGGATCTTCAGCGAGGTATGCAGAGCACGCTACCACCACACCACGACGGCCGATATAGCCAAAGAGAATAGAAATAACAAGAGCCGTCAGTTCGATACTTATTTGTAATGTACCAACTTGGGGGGTATTAGAAACTTACCTTCTACACATTTTTAAGAAGTTTATATTAACATATTGTGATTGCTGAAAAGAGTGAATTGTTTAATTAACACAATCTCTGAAATCAAACAAAATACCTCATGAAAATTTGTAGAGGCAATTTAAAATTTCCCCGCAAATTGGGCATTACAAATGTATTTCACAAGTACGAACTGACGCCTGCTATTATTTCTATTCTCTTTGGGTACCTGGGCGACCGAACTTTGCTCGGCAACGTTTCGTTGTGCTGGCAACGTTTCTTTTTTTTAATTTCGAATAGGGGGCAACCTTAAATGGCAACCCTACTCAAAAATGTCCCTATTGTAATGCGGAGTGAAATACCTTTCGTTTGATACCCATATCGGCATATCTCATGTAACTTTTTTTAATTTCGAATAGGTGGCAACCCTAAATGGCAACCCTCACTCAAAAATGTTCCTATTGTAATGCGGAGGGAAATACCTTTCGTTTGATACCCATATCGGCATATCTCATACTAATTTTTTTCATTTCGAATAGGTGGCAACCCGACTCAAAAATTTCCCTGTTGTAATGCAGAGTGAAATACCTTTCGTTTGATACCCATATCGCCATATCTCATGCATTTTTTTTTTTTATTTCGAATAGGTGGCAACCTTAAATGACAATCCTACTCAAAAATGTCCCTGTTCTAATGTGAAATACCTTTCGTTTGATACCCATATCGGCATATCTTATGCAATTTTTTTAATTTCGAATTGGTGGCTACAAATGGCTACCCTACTCAGAAATATCCCTATTGTAATGCGGAGTGAAATACCTTTCGTTTGATACCAATATGGGCATATCCCAAGGAATTTCTTTTTTAATTTCGAATAGGTGTCAACCCTATTCAAAAATGTCCCTATTGTAATGCGGAGTGGAATACCTTTCGTTTGATACCCATATCGGCATATCTCATGCAATTTTTTTTTTAATTTCGAATAGGTGGCAACCCTACTCAAAAATATCCCTATTGTAATGCGGAGTGAAATACATTTCATTTGATTCCCATATCGGCTTATCTCATGCAATTTTTTTTTTAATTTCGAATAGGTGGCAACCTTGTGAAACATTCTGAGAGGCAACACCTAGGTAGAAAGTCTTAGAAGGTGATACATTATCTCTGTGCCAAATTTCACTTAAATCGGTTGAGCCGTTCCCGAGAGCGTTCGGCTATACAAACAAACAAGAATTGCTCGTTTGAAGTTATAAGAAAGATGTAGCTTATCCCTTAAATGCATGAGGTCAGCCCCAAATATGGAGACCCAGTTTCACCTATGTAAAACAACCCGCTGAATACGAAATGGATCACCATTTTAAAAATAAATGAGCCATTTTCCGGAAAAAGCGAAAAATGTGCTTTTTTTATTTGTACCTTATATGGTACGCTATGCATTGTGAGTGAAAAATGGTGAATATATTTTAACAGGAAAATTATATTTCAGTGTATTCAAATCAAAGGAAATACCTGTACATACTTACATAAATAAAGTCAATTAGTGAAAATACTTTTAAATATATATACTTCGTATAATTATTTATTTTTTATGATAGGCAACAAAACAATTACGTTTATCATTCAACCAGAGATATACGTTACACTTTTCACATTTGAATATTGATCTATTGTTCTATTATTACACGTCTCGTTTGTGCATCTGGTACGACCTTCAATTACGGGATAATGATGGATGCCGTCGAAACGTAAATTTTTTGGGGGTCCACGTTCATCTTGCGCACTGGTTTTGGTTTGTTCCCATATTCGTCAGCACGTAAGATATTTTCAGACGAAAAGCCTTTTTAGTCACTGGAGTACTAGGATTTGATCTTTTAAGAAGTAGCCATGTATTTACCATGCATATATACAATAGGTGATAAAATATTCTAAGATACCATTTTCGGCTTTCAACACAATTTTTAAGCGACCAAGGTGGGAATCCATAAGATGCACACCTCCCATATTGTACTCTTTAATTATTTCGGGGCAAGAGATACTAATCACTTTCTTATCCCACCGCTATATAGTCTGATCTACAACATTATCAGTATGTGGATTTAACACCGGTTTCATGCCAACGAAAGTGGAAACAAAGTTAACTACCCGATTATCCTTCCCTGATATAGATATTATTGGTATACCATGTATTGTGTTTAAGAACTTTGCTGATACTCCTCGATTCATTTTCATCATATTCTTTGTCTCTGGAATTTTGCAATTTTTGATCCTATTTCGGTTGATGGTCCCAATACTGTGTATACCTTGGGTTCGTAAATAAATCAATAACGGTACGGAGGTATAATAATTATCCAAGTAAATGATATAATTTTGAAAACGGGGAACCCCACGAGTCATGCGCTCAACAATATTAGCCGAGGCCTTCAAATCTGGTTCACCAGATAGTAAACAATGTGTTTCGCCAGTATAAATTTCAAACTTGTATATAAAACCAGATACGTCACAAAGGGCAAAGAGCTTGAACCCCTATTTCTTGGGTTTGTTGGGGAGATATTGCTTCGTCATCGTTCATTTTTTTAATAAATCACTAATCGATTCTTCATCCAACAATTCATAGTCGGTTTTGGCTTGATTTCTAATTCGCTTTGGTCCTGGTGTTTCATCCATTAGATCATCGAATGCATCTTCGGGCTCATCTTCATCAAAAGACACATTTCCGTTTTTGGGTATGTCTGATCCTACCTGATCTTCGAAATCATCACATAGCATATTTGCCACTTCATCAGCATTATACCTCTTTCCTCCAACTACATATTCATTCATGACTGAAATAAAAGTACTTAAAAAGTGCAATTTTTTATTTGGCTTATATGCATGAAGTACCATATATGGTACATAAGCAAAAAAGCCAATAAACTATAAATACCGTTACATTTGATTACATTTCATTTTAATTCGCTAAAATAGACACTAGTGTACTTACCTGGTATATTTATTTAACACAAAATAACACAAAATATATTTTATTGAGGTATAAAATTCCCATTTTGATTTTGTTGCAAAATTCGCGCCCCTTGCCACCTCTGCTCACCGGCAACTAACTATAAATTTCTGAAGGCTGTGATAATATTTATAAAAAAGCTAGATTTTTTAATTCCAATCTAGGCAGTACATATTAATTTGAAGGAGATATGATGAAGTAAAAGGGCGTACTTTATATGGTACGCTATGCATTTAAGGGTTATCGGCGTAGTAAATTTTCAATTTGGACCAAAAACGCAGAAACCCTACTGTTGCGGCCGGGGTAGGCTTGAAATTAACAGGCTTTTGAACTTGTATTATTGAGCTAATATGCTCTGAATATGCTCTGTTTTATTTCCTAAATAATTATAATGTTACAACATATGTATAAAATACAAGTACTGAAAATAAACTTACGTTTTGGTTTTTCGCCTCCCGTCTAGCTCGCCGCTCAAATTCGTTTTAATCGGTTGCAATGAAAATGCAAAACTTTGACAAAGGCGAAGGGAGTTGCCAGATGGGCCAAATTTATAAGTTTGTTTCCATTAGTACAAAGTGTAGAGAACAGGGTAATACAAATATGAAAACAGGTAATACTAACATAAAGAACAGAATAATGCAAACATAAGTAACGACTAAACTACTTTAACGATTCTCGCCAACATCCCGACCACCGTGAATCTGGTCAGATTCACCAACCTCTAGCCGAGCCAATACGCACGCTGGTCGCCGGAATAACCCAACTGTGGTCTGCACCTCCGCTGCTCGGACTTGGTTGTCCTTCCCTGGGAACACGCGAACTATTCTTCCCAACGGCCACTTGGAGCGATGTATATTACTGTCGCACAACAGAACCAAATCTCCTGGTCGCAATGGCTCGACCGGTTGGTACCACTTAGTGCGTCGACACAGATCTGCCAGATATTCCTGAACCTATCTTTTCCAGAAGCGATGCTGTGCTTGTTGCACCTTCCTCCATTGCTTCCTAGACACCGTGTGATCTTCTTCTCGCGGATGAGGGGTCTGTTCTGAGTTGGCAGTACCTATAAGAAAATGGTTAGGTGTTAAAGGTTCGTCGGTGGGTGTTTCTAATTGAATGTGCATTAACGGTCGGCTATTCACAAGGTTTTCCGCTTCGCACATAAGACTGTATAAACTTTGCTCGGGTAGACTCTCATTGTGTAGAGCATGCCCCATGACCCGCTTGACGCTGCGCACAAGTCGCTCCCAGCATCCACCTACATGCGGATTCAACGGGCAATTAAACACCCACTCGATGCCCTCAGTTGCTAGTGCGTCGGATATCCTCCCATTCGCGAAGTCCGAACGTTGCCGCCGCATTTCCTTATTAGCGCCGGTGAAATTAGTAGCGTTATCCGACCGTATGCGAACCGGGGTGCCTCGCCTGCACATGAAGTTGCGAATGCATAGTAAACAAGTATCGGTACTGAGGTCCTTGGCAATCTCCAAATGTATGGCACGCGTCGTCAGGCAGGTAAACAAGGCTATCCAACGCTTCTCCTTCCGTCGACCTATGGTTACGAGGAACGGTCCCATGTAATCTAACCCGACATAGGAAAATGGCCTCAAAAACGGCGTTAGCCTATCCTCTGGCAGCTGGCCCATTATCGGTGGTCGCGGTTGCGCACGATCCTTCTTACAACTTTGGCATTCCTTAGCGGCGCGTCGAACGGCTGCTCGAATATGGGGTACCCAAAACTTTCGGCGGATTTCGGCTATTATAGTTCCTTCATTCTGGTGCTTCGCTATAAAATGATAGTACATGACGATTATATTTGTGACGTGGTGCTCCTTCGGAAGGATGATTGGCCTGCGACTCTGGAGCGGTATTACTTCAGCGGCATCAATGCGACCCTTTATACGCATGACTCCTTTCTCATCGATGTAAGGTGTCAGCTTCCACAAATTGCTATTTCGCCGCAGTTGTTTCCCTACACGCAGAGCCTCATACTCTTCAGGATACGCGTCCATCTGTACCGCTCGACAAACTAAGTGCTCCGATGCTTCCAGCTCCGCTACGGTTAAATATCCGTACTCCCTTAGTATTCTGTGCTTCTTCCGAGCGTTGTTGCAAAACCGCAACATCCACGCTATAACTCTTTTCATACGAACGAAACGAGAGAATCTTTTAAACGTATCGCCTCCATAACTGAAGTGAAATAGGAACTTAGTGCGAAGTTCTTCACTGGTTTGCGTCTGGGCCACGACTGCCGGCTACTCTGATTCGTCCTTATACAGGAAGTTTGGTCCTGTCGCCCAGAATGATTCACGTTTCCCGCTTGGTAGGCGCGTTGCAAAATCGGCTGGGTTGTCGATACTGGGCAACCATCTCCAGTCTGTTGCTTTACTGCCTGCCAGCACTTCGTTCACTCAGTGTGCCACATATGGCTTATACCGGCGGTGATCCGAGGTTATCCACGCCAACGTTGTCTTAGAATCGCTCCACATGATTGTTTTTACAGGTGTAAGGTCATGGTTTTGAAGTACTGCTGTACGAAGTCGCGTGGCTAAAACGGCCGCTTGCAGCTCCAGACGTGGCACCGTTGTCAACTTTAAAGGGGCACATTTTGCTTTGCCCATCACGAACGCCAAACGTATTATACCACACCCGCTGCTGATTCTCCAATACGCCACTGCTCCATAAGCTGATTCGCTGGCATCGGCAAACACATGTAGTTCTACCGACGATTTAAAGAAGTTTCCATCATAACATCGCGGCATTCGTAAGGTTTCGATGTCCTTTAGCATGTTCAGCCACTTTCTCCACATCGCGAAAGCTTCATCCGGTATACCATCATCCCATCCGACCTTCTGTTGCCACACTTTCTTCAAAATCAATTTAGCCACTATCGAGTATTCTGCTGCCAAGCCAAATGGATCGAACACTGACATGGTTATCCGCAATGCTTCTCGCTTAGTGGGTCTTGTTGCGCCTGTCATTAACCTACCATCGATTTTGTTGAATGATAAGGCGAATTTTAGCTCATCCTTCACGTTATCCCAGACCATGCCAAGCACTCTCTGGAACTGTCCATCGGCAGATCTATCGAGATTCACCATGGTCAGTGCATTTCCTCCGCTATTAAAAACATCTGATACTTGCTTGCAATTAGACACGAAACGTTTCAGCTCAAAACCACCCTGTTTGTGTACCCAGAGTACTTCCTTGGTCACGCGCACAGCTTCTTCTTCAGTGGTAAAACAATGCACATAATCGTCAACATAATGATTATGGATAATCGCAACTGCTGCTTCAGGGAATACTGTCTGGAACTCTCTGGCGTTTTTGTTCTTCACGAACTGCGCGGAGCATGGTGAGCATGTCGCGCCGAATGTCATCACCGTCATAACGTAATCCTCCAATGGCGCTTCAGGTTCGATCCTCCATAGAAATCGTTGCGCCTCTTGGTCTTCGCGCCGTATCTGCACCTGATGAAACATTTCTACGACATCTGCGCAAACCCCAACTAATCTCTGCCTGAATTTCATTAATATGGTCGCTAGCGGCTGACCCAAGTCCGGCCCGCTTAGCAGAACTGAATTAAGTGAAACGCCATTAACTTCTGCTGCAGCGTCAAATACCACTCGTAGCTTTTCCGGCTTGTTAACGTTGCGCACTCCGAAATGTGGCAAGTACCACGTCCTTTTACCACGCTGCTGTGCTTCCGCTTCGTTCAGACGCCTTACGTAACCTTTTCGAATGTATTCACCCATGATATGCGTATACTGCTCTCGGAGGCCAGGGTCTTTAGAAAACTTTCGCTCCAGTGCCATTAATCTCCTTTCTGCCATGCCTCTACTATAAGGGAGTTCCACCTGATCGTTCTTCCACAGGAGTCCCGTTTCGTATCGTTGCCCCTTTGACGCGTTGGTCCGCGCCTTCCGTCAGCTATTACACGTTTCGCCACGCCCAAGTGCGCATTATCTAGACCGATTAATAATTCTGGTATCGCCGCGTCGTACTCAGCGATTGGCAGCTGCTTAGAGAACCGATGCCTCCACTGTAGTTCTGAATTGTTCAGCGTTTGCTTTGGCAACTGCAAGTCTTCGACGACCTTAACGTTTTTCATACAAAATCTCCTCGCGTTTGCATCGAGCCCTGATATTTGAATATTACTATTAAAAACCGTTTGAGTTACAGCATTGTTTCCGAACCATTGTAATGTCAACTTCTCTTTATTACCTATCAGAGCAAGCAGATTTGCTAATCTCCTATTCATTAACGACACTGCCGAACCCTCGTCAATAAAGGCATAACAAACTACCTCCCGCCCATTCGCATACAATTTGACGGGTAGAATTTTGAACAAAATATTTAAGTTTTCTTGTCTTGCGACCGCGTTAGTAAAAACTGGTTGCTTGTTGTGTCTTGACTCTGAACTCCACCAGCGATTCGTTGTTCATCTGCATGCAGCAGCACGTGCACTTTCTTCGCGCAGTTTGGTGCAGAACATTGGTGCTCTTTCCCACACTTGTTGCTTCTGTGCCCACACCTTAGACAATTAAAACACAACCTTCTCTGTCGCACAACCTTCCATCTCGATTCGACGTCCATTGTCTTAAACTGACTGCATTCTTCTATGTGATGTGCCTCTGTACACAATTCGCAGCTGACCGCTTGCTTCCCGTTTGTACCAACGTGAAAGAATTTCATCCGCCCTTCATTACTCCTTTGGACCGGTCGCGTTTCCTGGGTTGAATTGAGGCAGGTGATGTTCACCACGCGCGCCAGCTCCTGTATCCACTCACTGAAATGGCAGATTGTCGCTCTGGGTGTAATGTTTATGGCATGGCGAGCCCACTCTAATCTTCGCGATGTTGGCAGCTTAAACAGCAACTCTTCCATAAGGGTAGGATTGGCTAGGTGGTGTTCACAACCAGCAGCTTGGAGAAACGTCGTTAAATTTTGCACCTTTGTAGCAAACGGCACCAGCATGTCCAAACGATTTTCCGGTATTGGCGCACAACTTCGAACGCGCGCAATCTGACTCTTGACTAGTTGCTCTGGTCTACCAAAACGCTCACCTAACACATCGATAACTCTTGGTACATTGTTGCTATGAATGAGCGGACATTCAACTACTTCGCGCGCCTTTCCTTTAATGGCCTTCTGAAGTCTTATCATATTTTGCCGCTCATTATACCCGTACTCCTGAGTCGTCATAATGAACGATTCGCGAAACATTGGCCAGTCCTCAGGTTTTCCGTCAAATTCTGGCAAATCATATAATTTCTTGACGGCACCTTGACCGGAGGAACTACTCAAAACGCGATTCAAGCTGGCCAACGTTTCTGCAATCGACTCATTTTCCCTTATTATGTCATTTCCCCCAGTTGATGAGTTGCCTTCACCCAAACGCAAACCAGTCGCCGCATTATTTGACATACTCGCAAGCTGCGCCACTGTGTTTTGTAATTCAGCCATTTGCTTTACCATAGCGCTAATTTGTAACTCAAGTGGTGATTTTTGTTGTTGTTCAATTACATTTTGTTCTTGAACAGTGGTATTTAGATCGTCACTACCACCATCGTCATCTACATGACCGCTATTTGACCCTGAACGCGTTAGTGGCATGTTATACCGATACCCTTGCGCTTTGTTGTTGCAAATAAAATTTTCCGACCACCGTTATCCCTAACCGCACCGACTTACCCACTAACTACACTAACCAAATTCGGGTACTCACCCCTTCTTCTCCAATGTTTCACAATGTCCTTGTCCAGCTATTGGCTGTGTTCTTGCATGCTGCACGTTCAAATTACTCAAAACTCCAAATTTGTCCCATTTGGTTATGTATATATAAAATTGTCGGTGGCCAATGAAAAAATTGGCACATGGAAACGTTGTCAAATGCAATAAAATGGCGCACGAAAAAGTATGCAAATGAATTTAGGTTCAGCAAAACGAAATAAAAGATGTTGCGGCCGGGGTAGGCTTGAAATTAACAGGCTTTTGAACTTGTATTATTGAGCTAATATGCTCTGAATATGCTCTGTTTTATTTCCTAAATAATTATAATGTTACAACATATGTATAAAATACAAGTACTGAAAATAAACTTACGTTTTGGTTTTTCGCCTCCCGTCTAGCTCGCCGCTCAAATTCGTTTTAGTCGGTTGCAATGAAAATGCAAAACTTTGACAAAGGCGAAGGGAGTTGCCAGATGGGCCAAATTTATAAGTTTGTTTCCATTAGTACAAAGTGTAGAGAACAGGGTAATACAAATATGAAAACAGGTAATACTAACATAAAGAACAGAATAATGCAAACATAAGTAACGACTAAACTACTTTAACGATTCTCGCCAACACCTACTACAATTGTAGTGAAGTTCTTTCCCTGATAGAGTGTCCTATCTAAGAATTTTGTTATGATGCCCACTAAGTATGTATCTACGTATTTATAAATGTTTTCTTCAGTAAATTAATCTTTATTAGATAACTTCGAAACGTATAGCACGGTGGAAGACATATTGGACCTTACGGAAAGCGATTTAAAGGAAAACGGCGTACAGAATATTGAGCATCGTCGACAAATGTTATCTAGTCTAATAGGTGTACAAGCCAAACGGCGCCAGTCGGTCAGCATAGAAGGTTAGTATTTTTGTCTATTGTTTCACAATCTAAATTTTTTAGATAAATGCTAAGAAAAAACTTATTATTTAGAAAAAATGGGGAGGCAAGTAAATTATGTTTTACCAGACCAGGCATGCATTGTCCTACGAAAGCGCTTGGCAAGATTTTGCACTAATGAGCTAGTTCGATAGTTTTCTTTTCTGGACCTTGCATCCAATGGATGTAATCACTCCCGAATTTTTGACGACATCCACTAATGGAAGTCTAAGGAAATTGACAGTCTCAACAGGGTTGGACCATATAGACATTGCTGCTAGAGGCGTTGGTATAACATTACAGCTGAAAACATTATTGGCGCACAAATGACATGCAGAACACAAATTGCGTATTTTGGGGTTCATTGTGGAGAAGTTGAAGTTTAACCGGATACAATTTCCAAACAGAAGCTGAGCTAAGATGAAGCACGACATGTCCGATGACGGGATTTATCGGACATAACTGGACATAAGAATTTACTGATGGGGCTAAGGGCCCTCCTATGCTCTTCTAAATTATAAGCCTGAGTTCTTAAGTGCCGAGTCTCTTCATAGTGCTTCTGGAGTTTTGCCCTTATTTACCTGTATTAACTATAAGAGAAACTGTTCAATATTTGCTTTAGCTCCTTTATTGCCAGTATTTTCGTCTCATTGTATAAGCGATCTTCAGTTGCCATAAAGCGACATACAGTGGCATTTCTGAGCTCGGTGTTTCAGCAGGCCTGCAGATTCCTCCAGACTGTTTCTTATAAGTCCAAGGACCATATCGGAGACGTGTAGCTTCGTAGCTAGTTATTAGTGCTTCTTTTTCTTTGTCCATAATACTGACAACGAGGGACTTAGGCTTTTAATTTCGGTTGCACTAGCGATTGCACGTTCATAGCGCTGCCGGTAATTTTCTGGCTCCGGAAAGGGTGACAGGCAAAATTTATATTTAAGACGGTCATACTCCTGTCAGTGTGTCTTATTTAAAGAATGGTTTCACCGAACAGCAGGTTTCGAGTTAACGCACAGCACTTAACTATTTCTTCTTGTCCTCGGTTACCTTCTACTTTTCCGGCAGTAACATAAAACAAGATAGTCAGCTCCTGGTCCTTCGCACCTCGTGCACCATATGTTAGCTCATAATATATTGGATTGCGATATCGGCCCAATGCACATCAAGCCTTGATCGATGCCACTTTGCCAGCTGTTCAGGAGTTGGGATAACTGATTTTAGGATCGTATGTACCTACGCTTCGCAGCGATAATTTAACCGCCACATCGGATCTCCGAACTTGCGCTGGCTACAATGGCCATAGGAACAATCGAGAGAGAGGTAATGAAGCAGTATAGCTTTCATAACCAATTACACCGTATGGAAGAATATTTTTGACTCAAATATATGATTCCACCTTTACCCTGGAGGACGCTCCAAAGGAGCCGCAGAAATACCTTTCGTTTGATACCCATATCGGCATATCTCATGCAATTTTTTTTTAACTTCGAATTGGTGGCAACCCTAAATGGCAACCCTTACTCAAAAATGTCCCTATTGTAATGCGGAGGGAAATACCTTTCGTTTGATACCCATATCGGCATATCGGCATATCTCATGTAAATTGTTTTCATTTCGAATAGGTGGCAACCCTACTCAAAAATGTCCCTGTTGTAATGCGGAGTGAAATACCTTTCGTTTGATACCCATATCGCCATATCTCATGCAATTTTTTTTTATTTCGAATAGGTGACAACCTCAAATGACAACCCTACTCAAAAATGTCCCTATTGTAATGTGGAGGGAAATACCTTTCGTTTGATACCCATATCGGCATATCTCGTGCAAGTTGTTTTCATTTCGAATAGGTGGCAACCCTACTCAAAAATGTCCCTGTTCTAATGCGGAGTGAAATACCTTTCGTTAGATACCCATATCGGCATATCTTATGCAATTTTTTTAATTTCGAATTAGTGGCAACCCCAAATGGCTACCCTACTCAGAAATATCCCTATTGTAATGCGGAGTGAAATACCTTTCGTTTGATACCCATATGGGCATATCCCATGCAATTTATTTTTTAATTTCGAATAGGTGGCAAACCTACTCAAAAATGTCCCTATTGTAATGCGGAGTGAAATACCTTTCGTTTGATACCCATATCGGCATATCTCATGCAATTTTTTTTTTAATTTCGAATAGGTGGCAACCCTACTCAAAAATATCCCTATTGTAATGCTCCAAAGGAGCCGCAGACAATTTTCAAAGGTCGCCAGATATCTCATCGTAAGCAAAAGGCTCCTAAACTACTGTGCATAGTACACTTTTGCTTCTATCATAGCATGTAATATATGTCACATCGTTTTTTTTTTATCAACAGCATCCACTTTACCGCGTGCAATGGCCAAGCGTAGGAATTTTTGTGCATCTGTAGATAAAGCTGGCACTAATGGTGATATATATGGTTCCATGCGACGTAATAGTAATAATCGTACTATATATACAAATTTTAAGTCCATTCAAAATACAAAGCGCCACACCTTGGATAATATGATGTGAGTATGAATTTCAAAAGGTATGGTAATAGTTATACAGTCGTCCTCTTAAGCTCAGCTGTGCGTAGCACACAGAGTATATTTAATTCATCTAAGGATACATTGGAATGTAGCTGTTCCGCTGGGCAAGCAATTCCAGTCGCGTTCCCATGTTCAATCCTGAACCTTAAACTCTCGTTCATGCACTCTGGGCAAGGTAAGCAATCCAAATGCCAAATCTCTACTGAAAAGGGAGGAAGCCCCGTAGAAGGGTGGCTGCAAAAGGGCGTATGTATTAAGCAGCTCGCTATATAAAGCCCCGGAATCCAATGCTTGTTATTTTTAAGTTTCTAATAAAACGTAAAAACAATGTCGAACCAAAAAAGGGATATACGTACATATGTGTTTAAATATTTTTATAATTTCAAATCTGCTGTGCCTTTTGGTGATTTCATCGTCCATAGATGATGTCATAACATCAAAAATTAAAGGTGCAAATATGAAATAAATAAATGAAAAAATTGAATTTGAAGCTTCCATTTGTGAAATATGGAAAGGAAATAATATGTTCAAGAGATTGAGAGCCCATTGAATGTGCAGAAGCCAAATCGTTGCCTTATCGTTTATTCATGCAGATAACATGAAGCAGCTATGATTGCAAGACCAAATAAGCGGAGACCCCGTAGGTGGTAACAGTTCTTCGAAATTACTATGTGATAGCGAACCACGTCGTAAGACGGCAATAGAAGAGGCATTCCGTAATTGTTTTTTCTGGTATTGAATAGATGGGGCGTCTCCAATAATCATCAGAAGAAAAATATCTCAATGATGGCTTAAGCAGATACAATCCGTCGCAACATACGCCATTTTCCTTTGACATTACGTACGTGATGTAGAAAAATAAAATTGTAAGGTGCGATAATCTCCGAAGAGACCTTAGGCCGAGCTTCTCTTCCAATTTGCGTCGTGCTCCTTTTTTTAATTTTTCCTACAAATTGGCGGGACGGGACCTATTTGTTTTATGCCGACTCCGAACGGCATCTGCAAGGCAGATGAGTTTCCACTGAGAGCTTTTCATGGAAGAAATACACTCGGAGTTTTCGCCAAACACTACCGAGGGGCGACACCGCTTAGAAAAATTTTCTTCTAATTGGAAAAATTTGTTTCTAAAATTTTTGATGTTGCTTTGCCCGAAGTATGAGGCAGAGCACGTTACCATCCCACCACGGCGGCCATATAAATATGTTATAAAAATTTGGCATCGCATTGCGTAAGAAATAAAATTAAATATCGGGCTAAACCTTGGAGTATAGCCGTATGTAATGCGGCAAACGAACATTCAAAGCTAATTCAGTTATACAAATCACTGTAATGTGAGCACCAATGACGCAGGGGACCATTTCTGGCAAAATTTTGCCGACATAGAGGTATATGAAACGGCACAAAATGTTTTGAGGTCCTTGCAGGACCCGCAAAATTTAGTCGACTGATTACGTCAGGGGTGTCAATCACGCCGATGATGAGTTTGGGAATGAAGATAACACCGACTAATACTCTATGATTTTCTAGAGATGGGAAATTAATTAAAAGAAGCCTGATTCTGTATGAGTGCTTGATTCCAAATTAAAAACTGTCTCTGGACCGACTCAATCCGATTTATATGGCTCTGGTAGGCTGGAGACCAAACACATGAACAATACTCTAGAATAGAACATACCAGCGAGATATGAAGGAGCTTGGTGAAATAAGGGTCATCAAACTCTTTAGCCTAACGTTTGATAAATTCTAGTATACCAGTTGCTTTATTTATAGTGGTTGAGATATGTATGGTAAAACTTAGTTTCGGATCAAAAACAACACATAGATCAGTTACAACAGATATCCATTCCAGAGAGTTGCCGTTTAGTATATACGACGTCAGGACCGGCTTGACACGGTGAAATGTCATTTGCCTACATTTAGAGCAATTCAAAATAAGTAAATTTGCAGAGCACGCCAGAAGTTACATCAATCGACTTTGTCAGAGTGCTTTGTAAAGGAAACTCTTTGAGCTTATTTGCAAGATAACTTTAAATCCAATTTAATAAAGGCTTAGAAAAACCCAGTAGATCAAGTTTGTGAACTAAGAGCTCGTGATTAACAGAGTTAAAAGCTTTACTCAAGTCAGTGTAAATGACATCTGTTTGTTTTCAATCTAAAATACCATTCATAACAAAAGACGTAAATTCAAGCAAGTTGGTAGTTGTTGATCTGCGTAGCTCATAGTCTCGATGTGGTAATGCGTTGATTTTAAAACTTTTATTATTAAAAGAGCACTGTGAATACCCTATATATTTTGAATGTCTTTGCTTATTATAAAAGTCAGTAATGTTGAAACTAGTACGGTCCCTGATAAAAGTATTTTGTTACTCCTTAGCTGATTGTAGCACCAAGATTTGCGCATGCGTCGGCACTCAAACAAACAACAGTTGAGAAATGTCCTTTGTGCTCTGAGCGTCTCCCAGCTGCATATCCCGGACCTGAGGGATGAAGAAATAAAAAATAAAGTATTTGAAGGCGGCCTTTTGACAGCAAAACGAAATTTCCCATTGTTATTATTTTTTATTATTTTTGCTTTCGATTATTCGGTGAAGGGTGGCGATAGAAGCATTGGGGTATTTAAGGCATTGAATCTAAGGAACAAAGAGTGCGCAGGTTGAGGGACGATATCAGAATCTAAAGAGAGTTTTGAAACTGTTTTGTATGTGTCTATTACAGACGATGGATAAACTGTGCGTATTGTATGTCATTACGAAAGGCAAACAGAGTAACAAGGAATACGGACACAAAATGTACCTTTTGGGCAGGCCCAGAAAGAATGTTGAATTTTCATTCAGAAATAGAACAAGAAAGGCGACGTGCGTTTGCTTGTGAAAATAAAATGATTTTGTATATGTATACATTATCAATTTACCGAAAAATTTAATTGCAAAATTTCAAGAAAAGTATTAGTCTTAGCATTATTTAGACCTTTTCAAGATCAAATAGATTGTTAAGTAAATGTGATGGTTGGCTGATAAAAGTACCAACTTAAAAGTGAGTGTAAGTATGGGATTATTTAATAAAATATTAGGTGAAATAAATATACAATTTGGACAAATTTGTATTTTCAAAAACTTCAATTGCTATTTCTATGCATGAAAGTCTCTGTTAAATTTTTAGTTCCTTGAAAAAAGGTTTTTGATTTCCACTTCACATAAAGCACTTGGTGAAAAGGACGTAGTGGGAAGAAGGGGCAGCAAAAAGGAAGAAATGAAAACACGAACGGCATGAGAAAAAAATTCCGTTTTTCGATACTGATTCTGCCTCTTCTTTTTACCACCCAATTTTTACTATAAGTACTCGCTATTCTTGATTTTAATTCATTGTTCGCTTTTTATTGCAGATATGAGAAACTAGATCTACTAAAACCTGATTTACCACCACAAAACACAACAACAACATTGTCTAACATCAACAGCTGTGTTGCAGATAACAACAAAGAAATTATAACAATGGATAAAGGTGGGAGTAGTAGCAATCTGTGCAAAAATATGGGTGGCTCTACCGTATCTATTGCCGGTCAACTACATCTACAACAGCACCAAACCCCACCCAACAGTATAGTCGTAAGCACACCTTCTAGTGAACAACAAGAGGCGGTTGCATTGAAAAAGGCGCTAGAGTGGGAGCTTAGCTTGGATGCAAAAGACTTACGCTCACATGCGTGGTATCATGGACCGTTGTCTCGACAGCGTGCCGATGAGATTGTGCAGAGGGAGGGCGATTTTCTGATAAGAGATTGCGGCTCCCAGCCGGATAATTATGTATTGACTTGTCGCACGAGAACACAAGTGTTACATTTTGTTATAAATAAGGTGAGTTTAAATGTGGAAAATTTTGTAATTCAAAGCATTGTTGGATGCCATCAAAGGCAGACCTCTCAACTCAAATATCTAGTTTTCTTAATTGGATTCGCTATCGGCAGAGGTTTTGCAAACCCTCCGTATGTATTGCTGCCATGAAAAGCATCTCAGCACAAAATGCATCTTTCTCAGCAGATACCTACCAAAACAAAACAACTATTCTGATTTTCCGAAGTGTCCTTGAGAGCTTGCCACCAATATTTCGCAATTTTCAGCTGTGGCTTAGTTACCTAGCTCCATTGTGTTTCTTCTTCAGTTAAACGGCCTGCTGCTAGCCAGCAAAATCCGCAGCAGTGTAGGAACTAAAAAGAAATTGGATCTGCCCATTCTTCTAAGCGGCGAAATATCAACTGAGCTAGTTAGTGATAGTTTTTAAGTAGATCAACATATATAACGTCGTAGTACTTGTGGTTGCCGCGAGAAGGGTTAAGATTTTAGTGTATGCTGACGATGTGGCACACCAGACCCCAAACTTTTCACTTCCGTTATGAGTAAAATTATGGAGTGAACACAGCTGAACTTAGTAAGAGTTCCAGCTTAGAATCAAAAGCTGAAAACGGCCCTATGGATGAATATGATGGAGCTCGATAGGAGCTGAAATCTGACTCTAGCACAAACTGCTGTGGGATAGTTACTCGGTGATGACATAGCAGAAATAAATTCTTATCCTAACTAAATGTTGAGAGATGAGAAATGTTGGAAATAGCCATCTTCTGATTAGACATATATGCGAAGCTTAATACTTTAACAAGGTGCAAGAAAAGTAGGAAAAAAACTACTACTTGTGTAATATCAATGGCAGCCTGGCCCGCCTATTATAAATAGAGGACAAGGAAGCTTCCAAAACGATCTCAGACTAACAGCTATAAAAGCACGATTAATCCGCAGACTGCAGAAAGGTCATAACCATATTCCGAGTAAAATGCTCGGCTCTGACGAAAACACGTCCAAGATCTTTGGAGAGCCCCTTTTGGGAATAAGTGAGAAATTTATCTTAAATAAGTAGTTCAATATAGTTCCTACCGCTTGCTGTGTTTTTGAAAAGCGTTCACGCATGACTAAGTCGTTGAAAGGAGGCGTGATTAATAAAAAAACTAATATAAATCATAATAGATGTGATTTGTGATAAATTGTTTTATTGTGTATTCGAACTTTATGGGTACCGTGTATATACCTCTATTTAAATTTTTTAGATTCTGCTGCAACCCGAGACTGTCTATGAACGCGTTCAATACCAATTTGAGGAAGACGCTTTCGATGCAGTTCCCGATCTTATTACCTTCTATGTTGGTTCCGGTAAACCATATTCTTACTTTTACAGCAAACTTAAACAAACTTCGATAATAAATTTTATTTACAGGTAAACCCATTTCGGTAGCCTCTGGTGCACGCATTCAGTATCCATGTAATCGCACATATCCACTTTCTTTTTATGGCCATAAAATTGTTGGTAATCATTTGCACACTCAAATGCTAGCTGGCATACGTGGTGCCAGTCCACTTAATTCTCCACTAAGTCATAATGGAAGCTTCCGATTTGGTTCTGGAATAATAACACCAAATACCCAACAACAACAACCAATGCATAGTCCTATGTCTTCACCACCACGTGTGAAACGCGATATACCTCCACGTTTACCATCAAAGAAACAACGCTCTCAATCATTAACACCAGCACATGTCACGCCTACTAACAGTATTAGGCAATCTCGAAATAGTGAATCCTGTTCTAGTGCTGATGGCGTAATTCAAGGCAATTCTACCACACCTGTGGAGAGTGGAAGTGCGAATGTGTTTCATGAACGTGGACGAAGGTTAAGTAATTTTGAAAAAGAAGTGATTACAAGAGAAAAATCTTTAGTTTGCGCAGAAAATATGCACCTACATAGCCACTTGGAACATTTAGCACAAGCTGGACAACTCCATCCTAATGGATTTCAAACGATCGCGCGATGTTCGGCTGCTACTGAAGCAGTGGATCATTTTAAGTTCACTACACATTCTTTGCCTAGATCTAATATGAGCAATCTTCGAGGATGTGGTGTAATGCGCATTTCAAGTTTAGCTCGTGATTTTGGATCGGATGCAGTGGGCATAAGTACAAGCTTAGAAGGTAGGCAAATACCAGAGCTACCGGAGAAACCACCAAGTCCACCACCAAAACCAGTGCGCGCAAACAGTCAAACTCGAAAAGAGAAAGATCAAATAGCAGCGCATCGTGGAGGTATTGTTGGAGTTGGTTATCATGCTAACGGCTCAGATTCGGGTAATGGTTCGGGTGACTCGGTGCAGAGTTCAATACCTGGAGATTCGAATAATGAATTTACACCACATCGTGGCGTTATAATAAAGAATCCACGTTTTCTTAGCACATCCTCATCGTCGGGTACTTTGAAAAGTATGTCCGAATTTGATGCAATTGCCGCTGAAGAGCAACTCTTTATGATGGAGTTACCAGATTTTAAGCCGGTAAGTGAAAGAAATTGCATTTCTTTTCTTATAACTCCAACTGTGTACATACTTAGTTTTAAAGTTCACAGTTAAGAAATAAGTCGTTTATTCGCAGTACTTTGTTTATTGGTCCCGAACCAACAAAATCTGCTACTTTGCGTCTTCGTTAATCCAAATCCAATAAATAGGTCTTATGTAGCTGCTTGTTGGCATGAGCATCAGTGCACTTAAGCACATTAAGGTCTCTATGTGATACCTCGATGAGGTTTCCCCTACTCAAATCAACAGGTTGATTGAGCGAATCCCAGGAATTTCTTGCGATTTTTTTCGCTTTGGCACAAGAGAAGAATTTTCTGGGATCTCCCTTTTTTACTGATCTTTGTGACCTGGATAATTTGGAACCTAATAAATATTAATGGTAATTTCCGTTAAATATTTTGAAAGCTCCGACTGTTTCCTTGCCATAACTAGAGAGGGGGATATGCGTCTGTTCTCGTTTTGACGTGAAACCTATCCTAGTTGAGCTTGCTGCCCATTGAAACTTGTTTAGCTTGTCTATATTCCATCCAACTTTGTTGTTAATAGGGAAAGAGAAAGAGATATATTTCGCCCTTTTGAGGGAATTGACAATAGAGCCGATGCCTATGTTGTTAAAAGGGAATTCCATATCCTGCTGATGTTTGTTTTGTGTTTTTAACTTCATGGAGACCAATTTTGATGATTGATTTTGCTTTCATGTACGCATGCTACACTTTTAATAGGTTCTTTTCTGTTACTGACCTTATCTGAATTTGAACAAGTCCTTCTAGCACCTTAATTAGAGTACATTTATGTTACTTTTCGTGTGTGGGGCCTAATCTTTTCGGTATAGAGATAATTTTAAGTCTCCCCCAGTTTATAGGAAAATAAGACTAAAGGCTTCTAAAGACCAATTGAAGCAAGAGAGCCGTTCAAACTTCAGAGGAAAAGCTATTTAACGAGGATCGTAAAGAGCCCCGGCTTCTGCCAAACTATTATAGCAAAGGAATTTTTAAATGTTGTTCATATTATTGTAGTGATGTTCCCCGAAAATCAAGGTTCGTCTCACTTTACTTTGTTCCTAAAAAAATGTTCTAGTGTGCTATCTAATTAGAGGAGAAATAGGGTAGTTTCTATATGCCGATATCTCGCGATTTTCATGGCCCTTAGCTTGCGGTATCTAGCAGGGTTTTCATGAGGATATCTTACGATCTAACCTCGCGATTATCTCAATACGCCTGTCGCGGTGTCGAGAGTCTCCTTATTACTGAAATGCCGCTCAGTGTGAAATAAAGAGCTTTTAGACAAACCTTTTCAGATTTAGCATACGTTGTTGTTATTGTTGCAGCGATAAGGTTGCTCCCCGAGGGCTTTGGGGAGTGTTATCGCAGTGATGGTCCTTTGCCGGATACAGATCCGGTACGCTCCAGTAACACAGCTCCATTAAGGTGCTAGCCCGACGATCTCGGGAACGATTTATATGGCCACATTAAACCTTCAGGCCATCCCTCCCTCCCCACCCGAAGTTCCATGAGGAGCTTGGGGTCGCCAGAGCCTCATCTGTTAGTAAAACGGGTTTTGCCGCTCGAAGGTGGGGTTGACAATTGGGTTTGGAGAAGCTGTATATTGCGCTGGCAACCTGGAAAGGTTGCGCTACACAACCCCATGAATCTGGTATTGTAGTCGCCTCTTACGACAGGCATACCAACCGCGGGTTTATTCTAACCCCCTAACCCGTCCTTTTGGCCTATAAGGAAATTCTCATAGCGTATGCCCCGCTACTCAACAGTCTGACCACGAAATTCTTGTTTAATGCTATCTGCCTGTGCTTAGCTTTTTTGCCACTTGCCGGGCCTCTCAGAGCTAGTTGTTCCGGTACTAAGAGTACTGACTTTGACCATAGTTTTCATAATTAAAATGCAGCCAAGGGTTAAACTTTTTCACATATTTAAGGTTGGCACCCTAACTATATTGGAATGACTTTCTTCTATCTACGATTATCAATGCAATACAAGTAATATAATGACGCAATGAGTATTAGACAGGGCTTCTATTAAAATTTTAGTAGGAGTACTTTTACTTTTATCCTACCAATACAAAGGGATGGTCTACCAGACATCTTTAGCTTTCTTTGTGCGTGAACTGTAGCTGGTCATATTCCGAACTCAAGACTTAGAAATACGAAGTACCTACTTACTTAATTGGCGTTGAAAAATTTGCAATGTTTTTTTCGTACTACAAAACACGCCAGTCGCCAGTATCGAACACCATTTGTCAGTAATTGGAAACAATTGTTTTCCACTCAGCCTTCTGGATTGAACTCATGGAACCAGAGGAATCCATGAGTTCAATCCATAAAAAGTTTTTATTTCTGGCCTAGCCCGAATAACAGCTAGGTTTCATTTCGTTTAACTCTACTTTTGCCTGCATAAATATACTCGGCCAACGCAAAATAGGTCCTTCAACTTTTCGACGACTTTTCTGTTGAATACTTCCAAAGCCGAATCATCGGTTGTTATAATGCTTAATGTGGCTGTCCTGACTTCGAATCGCACCCAAACTCTATTACATTTCCTAAAAGATAAATTATATCATAATTAGCGTGGGCCATGTACGAAGGTGTTGAATAGTTTCCAATATTTGACAGCTCACTTGTCTTTTCTTATTTTTAGGTATCCAAGTTTGATTTCGAAAACTTCATTACTCTTTTATTGCCATCAATCGATAACAAACCATTGGACGGAGATGCACTCACCACCTTCAAGATGATGCTGCTTGAATCGGGCCCAAAAGTAATTGCAGAACATATCACACGTATAGATATTGGTCTTTTGATTGAGGAGCTACCAGAAGATGAAGAACGCAATGTGTTGGATTGCTGTGGATTAGAGATGCTAACACTGCCATTTGGTAAAATTTTCCGTACTGATTTAATTGAACGTACACAATGTATGAAACTAATGGTCGCTGTAACAATACTCACCTGTCAGACGGACTTGGATCGAGCCGAATTGTTAAGCAAATGGATACAGATCGCAGTTGAAACAAAAACGGCATTGGGTAATCTTTTTGGGTTCTGTGCTATTATGTTGGGGTTATGTATGCCACAGGTAATATTTACATGCTCGCTATAAATATTCATTTTTTCAAACTGTCACATCTTTAATCTTTCAGATTCAAAAATTGGAAAATGCTTGGCATATACTTCGTCAGAAATACACAGACAGCGCTTTTACCTTCGAGGCGAAACTACGTCCGACGTTAATCAGTATGAATGAGTGTTCCAATCCGCAAGCTCCCAATACCACTGTGCCACATGTTTTACTCTACGCTTTGTTGAAAGATCGACCGGTTATCGATATCATTGGCATGAACAATATTAACATGGAGGACCGTTCTTCGCTCTATAAAACTTGTATAACGTCATGGGAAGCTAAAGTTGATGACTTTGGCATGACTATTCATTTTCTTCATTTAGATTCGGCGCGTAATTTCTTGAACAATTTATCTTTGTACAGAAAAAATGCAAAACTTATGCTAGAAGAGTCGACTCCGCGTTTGGATGAGTTGCTCAGTGATGCTTTCAGGTGAGACAAATTTGCCTAGAAAAAGCATATGCAATTAAGTAATATTCTGCATTTTTAGGACCGAGTTCCATGTCAAATTTTTATGGGGCAGTAAAGGTGTTGTTGCAACACCAGAAGATCGTCACTCGAAATTAGAAAAAGTGCTCGTATTAATGGCTGATAAGTTTTGCAGTGCCGACTGCAACAGTGCCGCTGCATAAAAATATTAAAAAATTGTGTCAAAGTAAGGAAAAACTTTAGAATACATTTATACTTTTATATTGAATACACGGACGTAAGACGGTAAATATCATTAGGTTCTGTATGAGACTTTGGTCGTTAACACAGTATTACAAATACCTTAACAAATCAAAAGACTAAGAGGAACATAAAACGCAATCGTACATTCATATATGAAAAAGGGATGCCGATTTTCGGGTTATTATTTGCTCTGAAGAAATTCGGGATCTGAAAGCCCGGAATCTTCTCAAAGTTTAAGGGTGCATACAGTTCTAAAGAAAGGAGTCAGGGAGTTCTTTTATGTACATTCTTGAACCGTTTAATGCATTTAAAGCATTTTACAAGTGACGTGTCATAGTGTCAAATGAACTAACGTCAATTTACATACATTTTCATTGGAAAGAGAATAAATGTCAATGACATAACCGAAAGAAAACTAATGTGATTTGACTTTGTATGCTTTGAGATTACTTAACATTGCCCATGCAAAGAAAAGTTGTAATAGACGGTGAACTGCGTTGCGGTCGTTAGACCGTTCAAAAAGTACAAGAGCTGATGTATCTGGGGTTGAGTCGGTCAAATTTACATTTTATATTATGATACGATTTTAAATTTATTATTCTGATTATTCTCTAAAACTGTTTAAAAGCGTCTCAAGCGAAAATTTGGAATTAAAAATTGCTCGATTTGCAAAGAGAATGAATGTAAAAGCCGTTGATATATGATTCTGACTTAAATTCTCTTTGGGGTTTGGAGTTAATGTCATTGACTTTAATTCTTTTTTAAACTCGGCAATTGACGTTAGTTCCATTGACACAATTACATGTCACTATTTTGCAGCCTTAGATCTTAAAAAAAATATAAAGGACTAAAGTAATTAAACATAAATTGTATACATATTTTGATATCGAAAAACTACTTCTGCGATTTGCACGACTTTAAAAATTTCAGCGTCCCGAAGCCCCTGGTTTGTCTTCTAATAGTGGATCAGCATCTCTGTAATGATCGGTTATAAGGTTTAACCCTGATGGCATTTACACTCCCAAAACTTTTTTTTCTAAAAAGAAATTTCATAATGCCGTAAGATTAAATAAACCTTATCATAGAATATCCTATGACCTTTTCGAACACTATTTCAAACAAAACTCAAATGTATTTCCGAAAAGCAAGTATGTAGAAAAATACAAAAAGACAGCGGTTTGGATAACTTCGAACCCTTTTTCGTTCATAGATATCTAATCATATCTTGGAAGTGCCAGCTGCGGGAAGCAACGGTTGAACACGTTCTGTGTTCGTGCCCTGCGCTCGCCAGGTCAACGCTCTTGTTATTAGGGGCGGCAGAGTTGCCAGACCTCGAGGCAGCAATTAAGATAGGTCCTAGAAAACGTCTAGTATTTGCCAAGACGACGGGGTTATTCCATAATATAGGTACCCCAATCAGGTGGAGTTCTTCCATTCGGTTGTCAAACAAATTCTGGTAAAGCTATGGACCCATTCAGTATATGTTGGGTTTATTGACCTAATTTATCAACCTAACCTAACCTATAAGTTGAAGCTGAAAATGTTATTACATAAAATATGTACATACGCTATCGCTATATAACGAATCGATAAACATAACGATTTCGATTTCTAATAATAACTTTTTATCGATATTCGTTAATTTATGATCGGCTATTGTAGCTAAATAACAGAAGAACATTTAACTTTGTTTAACGGCATTAGCTTCGAAGCCACTTTACTTCCATTTAGTGCCATTTTCTTCACTTTCATTACACAACTGGCAGATAAATCTGTCGACATAATAGGGGGACTCATGTAACCGTATAAATGCCTTATAAAGTGTGTAAACGTATAAATTTATCTAGTTTACGCACGAGCTTTCAAATTTTGTATTAAAAATCATTTACACAATTTGTATAAATTTACGCGCACATTTCATTGTGTAAACACGGTAAACTCAAAGGAATGCAACCTTGCAGACATTACAGACGGCATTTTCATCAAAAATCTCCAACATCAGCAAGTAAAGGCGTTTTAGTTTTGATTTTTCACTTAATCTTGGTATTTTTTAATTTGTATAACAATCAAAAAAATTTTTTTGGAAATAATACAGCTGAAAAACAATCAAGTTTATCAAGAGTATTACTAGGTGCGTTCATATAACCGCGTGTGTAAATGGATATAATTTTACACCTTATAAGTCTATATGCTATCATGAGTCTTTGGTGGTTAACCAAATATTTAAATATTTATTTTTTTAAAAATATTATGTTATTTATTTGAAGTATAAAATATTATTTTTGTTTATTTTTGAGTTTAGATATTTTCCAACTAATTAGAATTTTCTTTTTTTGAAGTTATTCAAAATTTTAAGTTAACACGAAAACTCAATTAAAATTATTTTAAAAATTAAAGTAAAGAGTACAAAGTAGATAACACTATATTTACTCCCCCTCCAAGAAAATTTGAAACAAACAAATTATTAATTAATATTAAAAGTAACCTTTTTTTGTTTTTTGTTGTTTAATGTATTTGTATTTAAATTAGTGTTAATAAGTATGTTTGCTGGTTTAAGTAAATCAATTGAAATATTTTTAATAGTATTTTTGTATTGAATTGTAAATGTTTTATTTTTCTTAGAGATAACTTTAAAAGGTCCTTCATAAGGTGATTCTAAATTAGATTTACGAAGAACTTTAACAAAAACATATTCACAATTTTCTAATTGTTTAGGAACGAAAAAATTTTCTTTATTATGATGAAACACTTTAGAACGAACAAGCGAAAAATATTCTCTTATTTTATGAAGAGCGTCATTAGAAAAATTATGTTCTTTATTACTATTTGAAATAATTAATTCACCAGGTATTCTAAGTGTTTGGCCATAAACAAGTTCAGCAGATGAACATTTTAAATCTTCTTTAATAGAAGTTCGTAAACCAAGTAGAATGAATGGTAAAATGTCAGACCAATGAACCGAGTCGTTTGATGCTATAATTGCTGCTTTTAAAGTTCGATGAAATCTCTCTATCATGCCATTTGCTTGGGGATGGTAAGGAGATGTATGAATTTTATGAGAACCTAAAAGTTTAGTTAATTCCGTAAAAAATTTTGAGGTGAATTGTGAACCTTGATCTACTGTAATATTCAATGGTATACCAAATCGTGGTATATAATTTTGAATAAAAGTTTTTACTATAGTATTTGTTGAAATATCTTTAAGTGGATAAGCTTCAGGCCAACGTGAAAATCTGTCAATAATTGTTAAAATATAACAATTTCCATTTGAAACTGGAAGAGGTCCAACAATATCCATATGAATATGTTCAAAACGGCCTGATGGTATTTGAATTTTTTGGATAGGAGATTTAGTATGTCTTGAAATTTTGGATTTTTGACAATTGATGCAAGATGAAGTCCAATCGTTAATCTCTTTACGCATGTTAGGCCAATAATATTTATTTTGAATTAATTTTCTAGTTGTTCTTATACTTGGATGAGATAATGAGTGAATTTTGTCAAATATAATTCTTCTCATAGAATGTGGAACATAAGGTCGAAAAGGTTGTAGAGAAACATCACACCATATATTTAAATTAATAACTGGAATATGAATTTCCTTTAAATTATTTTTAGAATTTTGATCAGAAATGGTTTTTTGTAAAAATGTATCAGTTTGTTGTTCTTTATATAAAGTTTCTAAATTTATATCTTGAGTTGAAATTGCATTTATTTCTGGAATACGGGAAAGTGTGTCGGCAACTATGTTGTCTTTTCCACGTATATATTGAATATCATTTGTAAATTGAGCAATATATTCAAGATGACGTAGTTTACGAGGAGATCTATCTACTTTAGAATTTAGAACATGAATTAAAGGTTTATGATCAGTATAAATTGTAAAAGTTCTACCTTCAAGAAAATGTTTAAAATGTTTAATTGAATTATAAATTGCCAAAAGTTCACGATCAAATGTTGAATATTTAGTTTCTGTTGTAGTTAGTTTTCTTGAAAAATAAGCTAAGGGTTCTAGTATATTATTGCTAGTTTGTTGAAGAACTGCTCCAATAGCAACATTTGATGCATCTACTGCTAATGATAAAGTACCATTTTTGTCGAAATGTGTAAGTAAAGTATTTTTAGCAAAAAGTTTTTTAACATTTTCGAAAGCTGTTGTGGTTTCATTTGTCCAATTTAATTGTTTGAGTTTGTTTTTAATTGCATGTGTTAACATTTCATGCAGAGGACTAAGTTCTGTTGCTAACATTTTAATATATCTGTGATAGTAATTTATCATACCTAAAAATTTTTGTAATTTATTTATAGAAATTGGTTTTTCAAAATTTGTTATGATTTCAATTCTATCTAAAGATGGTTTAATACCTTCGCCTGAAATTTCGTAACTTAAAAAATTTAATTTATTTACACCGAGAGTACATTTTGAAGGTTTTATATTTAAATTATATTCTTCAAGTCTTTTGAAAACTGATTTTAAATGATTTATATGTTGATCTTCATTATCACTGGCAATAAGAATGTCATCAATGTATGTAAATACAAAATCGAAATCAGAAAATACTTCATTAATAAAGCGTTGGAAAGTTTGAGCACTGTTTCGTAAACCGAAAGGCATTCTTACGAATTCAAACATTCCAAAAGGGGTAGTTATTGCAGTTTTATGAATGTCTTCTTCTGCCATTGGAATTTGGTGGTAAGCACGCACAAGATCAATTTTGGAAAAAAATTGTTTGTTTTTTAAATCAATTGTTAAATCGTGAATATGTGGTAAAGGATACCGATCTGGTGTAGTAATAAAATTAAGTCTTCGATAGTCTCCGCAAGGTCTCCAATCATTTGGTTCTTTTTTAGGAACGAGATGAAGTGGAGATGCAATAGGAGAATTTGAGGGTCTGCATATACCAGTTTTAACTAAAAATTCAAATTCAGCTTTAGCAATTTTAAGTTTGATTGGATCAAGACGTCTGGGTTTCGAAAATGGTAAAATACCTTTTGTTTCTATCCTGTGAACCGTATGGTGTTTAACTTTTTTAGTATAATCTGGTTCGCAGGTAATTGATGGAAATTCATTAAGTAATTTTGAAAACTTATTTTCGACAATAGGAATTTTGAGTGAGAAAATATCAGAAAATCCAGAAGATCCAGTAACTTTAATTTTTGTAGTAGAATCCATTATTTCTTTATTTTTAATATTGACAATAATTCCGAATTTTTCTAAAAAGTTTGTTCCTAAAATTGGTGTATCAATATTCGCAATAATGAATGGAAATTCAAAATCTCTTCTTAAACCTAAATCAATTTTAAGTAGTTTTGTACCGAAAGTTTCAATTGAAGAACCGTTTGCTGCAGTCAAAGTAAGATCCGAATTTCTTTTATAAATTTTAAATTTAGAAAAAGGAATAACTGATACAACTGCACCTGTATCGATAAGAAAATTAAGTTTATTGAATTTATCAAATATGAATAGGCGACGAGTAGGTTTAATAATAGTTCCATTATCCGTCACCGTCATAATGGATCGTTTCAGTTTAAATTTTGTTCGGAATTTGAATTGTGATTTTGATTAAAATTGCATGG
Source organism: Eurosta solidaginis (assembly GCF_040869045.1). Lineage (NCBI taxonomy): Eukaryota > Metazoa > Arthropoda > Insecta > Diptera > Tephritidae > Eurosta > Eurosta solidaginis. The sequence goes on along the minus strand of NC_090320.1, from coordinate 72,202,969 downwards.
GGGTATACATTTAAGAGCGTTATTCTTAAATTTTTTGTGATACCAACAAATATTTGTTTGTGAAGTAAAATTACGATTGTTTGAAAAATTTCTTGATTTTGAAAAATTTCGAGATTTAAATCTATTTCTATCTTTAGATCTTGAACGGATTTGTAATTGATTAATATCATTAGAAATTTTATTTAAATTTTGAAAAATAGCCGTGGTTAATTCAGTTAAATTTTTAACGCATTGTTCTAAAATATTATTATTTATACTTGAGACTACAGGAGATTTGGAAGAATGACGTTTGTTGATTAAATCAAAAAGTTTGTCAGCTAAAATAATTACTTCATCTTTATTTTGATTGTTACTAGAAGTTAAATGGATTTGTATTTCTTGTGGCAATTTACGAATCCATAATTTGAAAAGTAATTCTTGACTTACAATGGAGTCAGTACCTATAAGTGATTTCATAAATCTGAATAATTCAGATGGTGAACGATCACCAAGTTCAGTTTTTGAAAATAATTGTTCTAATCGTTTTTCTTCGCTAAGAGAAAATCTTTCACATAGAACTTTTTTGATTGTATCATATTTATTAAAAAGAGGAGGAGGGTTAATAACATCTAAAATTTTAGATATAGTATCTCGTTGAAGAGTAATTAGAACATTTTGAAATTTTAAATTATCATCAGTGATATTATTAATTTCAAATTGTCCTTCAACAAGTAAAAACCAGGCATCAGAACAATCATGCCAAAATTGTGGTAATTTAATAGATTTAGTAGAAGGAAAATTTGTAAAGTTATCTTGTGTTGAAGTATTTTGTGTTGTATTAGAGATGTTGTTTTGTGTTGTATTAATGTTAGAATTTTGAGTTGTATTGTGAGTCATGATGTTATTTGTATGGTTGATATTTTGATTTTCTGAATTTGTAAATTTACGAGTTCGTATTGGTGAACGTAGAACCATATGAAAAGAAATTTAAATGAAAAATTTGAAAATAAGAAAATATTTAAGAATTTTTTTGGAAAGGGAGTTAACAATTTAAATAAAATATTTATTTTTATATACAAAAAAAAAATTTAATAAATTTAAATAATTTATATAAAATTGTTAAAATATAAAAATAATCTTAAAATAAATTTGAAAATTTAAAAGGTTTAAAATTATAAAATTTTAATTTATATTATAGTTGCAAAATTTTTAATTTAATATTAAAATAAAAATTGTACTTACATAAAATTAAATTTAATAAAAAAATATTAAAATTAATAAATAGTTGATTGATGATTGTAAAGATTTTAAGCGAATCAATTGCGTAAATACATCGTTGTTGTTGTTTATGCAATGGCTTTGTTATGCAATGGTTTTGTTGTTTTCTCTATATATATCTTCATTTTCATGGTGGTGTCTTCATTTAAAATCCGTTTTTGTGTATTGCGCGCAAAATTGTTATAGTAGCTCTTGTTGTTGTGGCGTGAATGATCTAACCGTTGTTTTAAAGATCATTATGTTGTAAACGTGGTTATAGCTATTATACGATTTTTTGGCACATTAAATTGCACAGTTATAGTTTCGTTAAATGAAGCACAAGTTATTCACTATTTATTTTATTAATAGTATTATTTAAGTCAGTCGGTCGTTGGTATATTTAGGTATCGCAAGGAGAATTCACTTAGGATTTGCAAGAAATTCCAACAGTTTCGAAAATATTTATTTGTTCAAACATTCTGTGTGTTTATAGTTTGCTTATTTCACTTCACTTTTTTACTTTAAAAAGCGTTTAACGTTGGTACTAACAACTAATGTTTATATTAAACTATTAAACTAAATGCATCCATATGTTTTTAGTTTCGGCTGTAGTTCACTTAGACACCTGTGTTAGTGTTTCAAACTATTCTGATTGTCTAACATAACCATTCACTTTCACTTAAAGTTTCTTATTAGTGGCGAAGGCTTTTGTGTTTTGCCATGGATTCAGAATGCACGTCGCTGCATCAAATAAAACTCTAACGTTTTGTATGTCCTTTCGTTAGCTAGGATTTAAAGTTCGTAATGGTAAGATCGCCAATATATTTGGTGGTTAACCAAATATTTAAATATTTATTTTTTTAAAAATATTATGTTATTTATTTGAAGTATAAAATATTATTTTTGTTTATTTTTGAGTTTAGATATTTTCCAACTAATTAGAATTTTCTTTTTTTGAAGTTATTCAAAATTTTAAGTTAACACGAAAACTCAATTAAAATTATTTTAAAAATTAAAGTAAAGAGTACAAAGTAGATAACACTATAGAGTCCCCCTAATAATTAATTAATTTACTCAACGTTCTGTTAAATATTTGTTAAGTTATTGCGGAAGTGTGTCGGCGCTGCGAATAGGTGTAAAAGATACTGTCAAAATCAATTGTAAACAAAAAATATTTTGTTTGAAAACTGCCTGAATTTTGTATAAAAAGGTAATAAGAGAAAAAATGCTAAGAACAGAGAATGATATAGTTCTTTAAAAGTTAGTGAAAAAATTTAAAAACGTATAAGTTCGAATGCTGTGAAGTGAAAGAGGAAAAGAAAAAATTGCACGAGGCAATCAGCTGTTTCTTGGGTATAAACAAAATTAGATTGACTGCCTGTTAAATTTGTCGCAGGGTAAATATTGCATGTATTGCAGAAAAAGAAATTGTGTTTAAAGGTGAGATAAACTTTAACAGGATTCCAGAAGTTGTACCTTACACTCAATTAAATTGCCACAACGTTAGCGATGCCGAAACTGAGTTAGTGAATATTATTGGCTATCGCAAGTGAAAAAACGTTAGTTAAAAGTTAGCCAAGCCTCGCCGTTAAAAGTTATTGAATTTGCCTTTAAATTTTAGTGAACAAATTTTCAGCTTAACTACCATTAAAGCTCAGTGATGCCAGATAAACTCTATGAAACTCCCCACAGAAATTTAAAAAAAATTTCGAATTTCCCATTTAAAGTAATTCATTCTTTTCTTGGACGTTGTGATAGCTTTCTGCGCTCAAGGTGTCCAATTAAACCGAGTTGCTCTGCTTCATCATCAGCTGAGTGTAATACTTAAATTAATAGAATAGAAACATACATATACTACTATTATTAACAGAGGTGAGAACAGTATTTTTCATATAAAAAAAAAAGAATCCTAGCTGTTATCAAATGTGCTTTGACTGAGAGTTGAAACGATGCATTGCACGCCGAAAACTGGTTGTACATAGAAATTTCAAAAACATAATAAAATTTTACTGTAAGAATGATTTCGAGGCACAAAAGCAGTTTAAGTCAAACTATTCTATGAAAAAAAGAACAACTGGGGCTCCGAAAAAATAATGTACCAGAATCACATTATCATGTTTTACATAAAGTCAAGCAAAAAACTCGCACTTCCGCTATGGACGGCAAAACAGTGCGAATGAAACTCAATGAATCATCAGTATTGTTAAGTAAAAGATCCGATTATAGTTATATTGTGATCAGCTTTTCATAAACAGGTCTGGTTTGCTGCAAGAAAATCCCTTTTTTTATTTAGACAAATTTTCCTTTTTCTAAATTAAATAATGAAATATCCCTTAAAAAGGGTAATTTCCCAAAATCTGGTGTCACTGCTATAGCTGAGTGAGTTTGTTAGTTTACGGCGCAGTGCGCTTTTGGTATTAGTGCTGCCACCTTGTATAGTTCCGCCATGCTCCCAACTCTGATCGCTATTTATATATGTATGCATTAGAATGCTCCATTTTCGGTGAACTTTTTCTTTCATTGCCCTAACAATAAATTGATCGAATGAATGATTCTTTATAGAAAATAAACACGAAAAAAATGTAAAATACTTTTTTTTGAACACTATAACCATTCATTTCCAATAACTAAGATCTTCAATAAGGCTAAAGAAAAGAAATATAAATATTAGTTTGGCGACCTTTCTATTTCATAAGTTTTTATTTCCGGCTTGAGGTCTGATGATTTGGAAAATAAAACACAGATGTTTTAAATTTTTACCAATATATTTCGGTTATGCACGATAACCGTCCTCAGGGTGAACTATAAACAAACAGAACACAAAATAACATATAATTTACATCAAACAACATCTAATAACAAACAAAAATAGTTAACAACTCCACGTAGAAAGGGAAATACGTGTCAAAAATGTATCTTTTAATGTTTAAGAAGTTTTGTTAATAATTGTTATTTGTTGTTTCATGTAAATTATATGTTATATTGTGTTCTGTTTGTTTATAGTTCACCCTGAGGACGGTTATCGTGCATAACCGAAATATATTGGTAAAAATTTAAAACATCTGTGTTTTATTTTCCAAATCATCAGACCTCAAGCCGGCAAATAAAAACTTATGAAAGGAAATATATCTTAAAATAAAAAGAAAAACTATAATGTAAATAGGTACATATACACATATATACTGACGCATTTAAAATATATACATACATACCTAAATATTAGTTTAAAAGTAACAATTGCATTTAAATCAAACAACGCAAATGACTATTTTGTAAACTACGCTAATAATCGATACAAATTTTGAATATTAAATATGATTAATATTTAAATTATATTTAGTTTATTAAATACAACTTATTTATTCTAAAATATGTACATTTGTATACCAAAGAAAAGCTGTACCTTTTAGTTAATAATTATACTAAGTCATACTTCCATATATTTTATGATCAAACAAAATTTCAGTGCAGTCAAACTAGTATCAGTTATTAATTTATAAAATTTTTATTTTCAAAACATCATTCCAACTTATATAGTTAATACATAAAAACACATTTTTGTAAGTCTGCATACATATATATTAGATTGTCCCAAGAATGTTAGAAAAAGATTTACATATACAAATTAACTTATTTCACATTAAGTTTTCTAAAAAAATATATTTTCGGGAGCTTAGCTCCTTTATTGGTTCAACTTCAATTTAAGACTAAAGAGCCCATTACTGATACTTAGCATAGCCTTGACTTGACTTGGCGTAAACTTGGCAACTTAGCCACGATTATACTCCACTTAGCGCATACAATCTGGCATCATAATCAGCTTTGCAATTTATTTTTAAATAAATGTCAATTTGTATGACAAAATGTTAAAATAAAATGGAAACCAACAAATGGCATCTCAAAATGTAAACGTCACTTAGAACTTACATAGAAAATCAAAATTCTACAGACTTCTAAGTCAAGTTAAGTATTGCTAAGTTTTGAGTAATCAGTAACATGCAATGTTTATTTAACAGAATGTAAGTGAAAGTTCTCAAGCCAAGTCTATGCTAAGTATCAGTAATTGGCCCTTAAAACTACAAAATTGTTATTACTTAAATCTCACTTGCTCTGCCACTCAGCTCTGCCGCTGCCTCTGCTGTTATTTTACTCGGTTGACGATTGCCATCGCTTGTTGCAGGTGGCATTTTGCTGACGGTGCGCCTCCCATGATTTGTTGCATTCCCAATTGATTATTTTCGAAGAGTTATATTTCGGTACGTTACTTTATTTATTTTTCTGTGGAATGTGGTGTCTTCTTGAATTAGCAAACTTTGAATAAATCTATTTTGAATGTGTGTCATGCTAACAGCTCCCCCCCCCCCCCCCCCCCCTGAGATTCAAACGTCCGCGTTTGAAGTGCTGCTTTTTTGGAATATTTGATTTTAAGTCCGTCCATTGCGGCTTCTGTTAGTTCAATAGACCGTTTTTCTTCGGCCTTTTTTTTAACAGCATTGATTTTGTGAGGAATACGATAATGATTATCAGAATTATTGAAAAAAGGCTGATGCTAAAGGTATGCTTTATTCGACTAGCTGATTCTGCGTAATTTATCTCTATTGTATTGTTTAGGTTTAGCTGCTTTAGAATTTGCAGGGAGAGTATTTCTTCGCCTTTGGTTGATGCCGAAAATGGCTGGAGTATAGCAGGTAGGAGTTTGCTTGAAAGTATCTCAGCATTAGAAAAGCCTATTCCGTTAATTTTTATCGAAGCGTTATTAAAATGAATTAGGAAAGTACCGTCAAGCGGTATAAGATCTTCGTTTAACTGTATGTTTCCTCTAAAGTCATTTAGGAATAGGATGTGCGGTGATATTTGTTCGACTTCCGGGATATGTTGACTGTTGGTCACAGTGCAGTGTGGCAGGCGGCCTTTTAAAAGATTACTTATGCAGTATTCTTTACTTAAATTTACTAACCTATTTTTTGAACATATTCGTAAGGAGTTATATGTTCTGCAATCATTTTTAATTCCAAAGGTATTATTTTGGCAACTGAGAGTTGAGTTAAACTTTATTCTATTAATTTTTCCATTCTTTTTTACTGCTTTTATTTCTATTACTTTACAAATTTCGTCTTCTACCGTGGGTAGACTCATAATATAGATTATCAATTTTCCATTAGTTGCTATTTTTATTTCTGTGAATTCTAAATCTTCGTCCAAATTAACGAAAGGAATATTATCTCTGTCGAAAATTGTTTTTGCAATATTTATTTCTTCATTTGACAATATTTATGAATTAATTATGTTGGCTTTTGCCCAATGTATTGCGTACACAATATTTACAATTTCTTCTTTCAGAATTTCCAATTTGTATTTTAATTTTAAAAATAATTCCATTGTAAATTCATACAAGTGAAAAATCTTTCTATGCCTCCATTGCCATATCTACCTGTCAAATAATTGCTGACATGGAGAACGGCTGTCGCGAATGGCCAGAGAATGGAAGAAAGGTTTGTTTTTTGCTCGCGGTTATTAAATTGAAGTGCCATGAATTACCCACTTGTGTTTCAAATCAGCTTTTATTTTAAATTTGTATACAGAAAATCCGACTACATATTAGGGGGACTCATGTAACCGTATAAATGCCTTATAAAGTGTGTAAACGTATAAATTTATCTAGTGCGTAAACGAGCTGTCAAATATTGTATGAAAAATCATTTACACAATTTGTATAAATTTACGCGCACATTTCATTGTGTAAACGCGGTAAACTCAAAGGAATGCAACCTTGTAGACATTACAGCCGGCATTTTCATCAGGAATCTCCAACATTTGCAAGTAAAGGCGTTTTAGTTTTGATTTTTCACTTAATCTTGGTATTTTTTAATTTGTATAACAATCAAAAAAATTTTTTTGCCAATAATACAGCTGAAAAACAATCAAGTTTATCAAGAGTATTACTAGGTGCGTTCATATAACCGCGTGTGTAAATGGATATAATTTTACACCTTATAAGTTTATATGCTATCATGAGTCCCCCTAATAATTAATTAATTTACTCAACGTTCTGTTAAATATTTGTTAAGTTATTGCGGAAGTGTGTCGGCGCTGCGAATAGGTGTAAAAGATACTGTCAAAATCAATTGTAAACAAAAAATATTTTGTTTGAAAACTGCCTGAATTTTGTATAAAAAGGTAATAAGAGAAAAAATGCTAAGAACAGAGAATGATATAGTTCTTTAAAAGTTAGTGAAAAAATTTAAAAACGTATAAGTTCGAATGCTGTGAAGTGAAAGAGGAAAAGAAAAAATTGCACGAGGCAATCAGCTGTTTCTTGGGTATAAACAAAATTAGATTGACTGCCTGTTAAATTTGTCGCAGGGTAAATATTGCATGTATTGCAGAAAAAGAAATTGTGTTTAAAGGTGAGATAAACTTTAACAGGATTCCAGAAGTTGTACCTTACACTCAATTAAATTGCCACAACGTTAGCGATGCCGAAACTGAGTTAGTGAATATTATTGGCTATCGCAAGTGAAAAAACGTTAGTTAAAAGTTAGCCAAGCCTCGCCGTTAAAAGTTATTGAATTTGCCTTTAAATTTTAGTGAACAAATTTTCAGCTTAACTACCATTAAAGCTCAGTGATGCCAGATAAACTCTATGAAACTCCCCACAGAAATTTAAAAAAAATTTCGAATTTCCCATTTAAAGTAATTCATTCTTTTCTTGGACGTTGTGATAGCTTTCTGCGCTCAAGGTGTCCAATTAAACCGAGTTGCTCTGCTTCATCATCAGCTGAGTGTAATACTTAAATTAATAGAATAGAAACATACATATACTACTATTATTAACAGAGGTGAGAACAGTATTTTTCATATAAAAAAAAAAGAATCCTAGCTGTTATCAAATGTGCTTTGACTGAGAGTTGAAACGATGCATTGCACGCCGAAAACTGGTTGTACATAGAAATTACAAAAACATAATAAAATTTTACTGTAAGAATGATTTCGAGGCACAAAAGCAGTTTAAGTCAAACTATTCTATGAAAAAAAGAACAACTGGGGCTCCGAAAAAATAATGTACCAGAATCACATTATCATGTTTTACATAAAGTCAAGCAAAAAACTCGCACTTCCGCTATGGACGGCAAAACAGTGCGAATGAAACTCAATGAATCATCAGTATTGTTAAGTAATCGATCCGATTATAGTTATATTGTGATCAGCTTTTCATAAACAGGTCTGGTTTGCTGCAAGAAAATCCCTTTTTTTATTTAGACAAATTTTCCTTTTTCTAAATTAAATAATGAAATATCCCTTAAAAAGGGTAATTTCCCAAAATCTGGTGTCACTGCTATAGCTGAGTGAGTTTGTTAGTTTACGGCGCAGTGCGCTTTTGGTATTAGTGCTGCCACCTTGTATAGTTCCGCCATGCTCCCAACTCTGATCGCTATTTATATATGTATGCATTAGAATGCTCCATTTTCGGTGAACTTTTTCTTTCATTGCCCTAACAATAAATTGATCGAATGAATGATTCTTTATAGAAAATAAACACGAAAAAAATGTAAAATACTTTTTTTTGAACACTATAACCATTCATTTCCAATAACTAAGATCTTCAATAAGGCTAAAGAAAAGAAATATAAATATTAGTTTGGCGACCTTTCTATTTCATAAGTTTTTATTTCCGGCTTGAGGTCTGATGATTTGGAAAATAAAACACAGATGTTTTAAATTTTTACCAATATATTTCGGTTATGCACGATAACCGTCCTCAGGGTGAACTATAAACAAACAGAACACAAAATAACATATAATTTACATCAAACAACATCTAATAACAAACAAAAATAGTTAACAACTCCACGTAGAAAGGGAAATACGTGTCAAAAATGTATCTTTTAATGTTTAAGAAGTTTTGTTAATAATTGTTATTTGTTGTTTCATGTAAATTATATGTTATATTGTGTTCTGTTTGTTTATAGTTCACCCTGAGGACGGTTATCGTGCATAACCGAAATATATTGGTAAAAATTTAAAACATCTGTGTTTTATTTTCCAAATCATCAGACCTCAAGCCGGCAAATAAAAACTTATGAAAGGAAATATATCTTAAAATAAAAAGAAAAAACTATAATGTAAATAGGTACATATACACATATATACTGACGCATTTAAAATATATACATACATACCTAAATATTAGTTTAAAAGTAACAATTGCATTTAAATCAAACAACGCAAATGACTATTTTGTAAACTACGCTAATAATCGATACAAATTTTGAATATTAAATATGATTAATATTTAAATTATATTTAGTTTATTAAATACAACTTATTTATTCTAAAATATGTACATTTGTATACCAAAGAAAAGCTGTACCTTTTAGTTAATAATTATACTAAGTCATACTTCCATATATTTTATGATCAAACAAAATTTCAGTGCAGTCAAACTAGTATCAGTTATTAATTTATAAAATTTTTATTTTCAAAACATCATTCCAACTTATATAGTTAATACATAAAAACACATTTTTGTAAGTCTGCATACATATATATTAGATTGTCCCAAGAATGTTAGAAAAAGATTTACATATACAAATTAACTTATTTCACATTAAGTTTTCTAAAAAAATATATTTTCGGGAGCTTAGCTCCTTTATTGGTTCAACTTCAATTTAAGACTAAAGAGCCCATTACTGATACTTAGCATAGCCTTGACTTGACTTGGCGTAAACTTGGCAACTTAGCCACGATTATACTCCACTTAGCGCATACAATCTGGCATCATAATCAGCTTTGCAATTTATTTTTAAATAAATGTCAATTTGTATGACAAAATGTTAAAATAAAATGGAAACCAACAAATGGCATCTCAAAATGTAAACGTCACTTAGAACTTACATAGAAAATCAAAATTCTACAGACTTCTAAGTCAAGTTAAGTATTGCTAAGTTTTGAGTAATCAGTAACATGCAATGTTTATTTAACAGAATGTAAGTGAAAGTTCTCAAGCCAAGTCTATGCTAAGTATCAGTAATTGGCCCTTAAAACTACAAAATTGTTATTACTTAAATCTCACTTGCTCTGCCACTCAGCTCTGCCGCTGCCTCTGCTGTTATTTTACTCGGTTGACGATTGCCATCGCTTGTTGCAGGTGGCATTTTGCTGACGGTGCGCCTCCCATGATTTGTTGCATTCCCAATTGATTATTTTCGAAGAGTTATATTTCGGTACGTTACTTTATTTATTTTTCTGTGGAATGTGGTGTCTTCTTGAATTAGAAAACTTTGAATAAATCTATTTTGAATGTGTGTCATGCTAACAGCTCCCCCCCCCCTGAGGTTCAAACGTCCGCGTTTGAAGTGCTGCTTTTTTGGAATATTTGATTTTAAGTCCGTCCATTGCGGCTTCTGTTAGTTCAATAGACCGTTTTTCTTCGGCCTTTTTTTTAACAGCATTGATTTTGTGAGGAATACGATAATGATTATCAGAATTATTGAAAAAAGGCTGATGCTAAAGGTATGCTTTATTCGACTAGCTGATTCTGCGTAATTTATCTCTATTGTATTGTTTAGGTTTAGCTGCTTTAGAATTTGCAGGGAGAGTATTTCTTCGCCTTTGGTTGATGCCGAAAATGGCTGGAGTATAGCAGGTAGGAGTTTGCTTGAAAGTATCTCAGCATTAGAAAAGCCTATTCCGTTAATTTTTATCGAAGCGTTATTAAAATGAATTAGGAAAGTACCGTCAAGCGGTATAAGATCTTCGTTTAACTGTATGTTTCCTCTAAAGTCATTTAGGAATAGGATGTGCGGTGATATTTGTTCGACTTCCGGGATATGTTGACTGTTGGTCACAGTGCAGTGTGGCAGGCGGCCTTTTAAAAGATTACTTATGCAGTATTCTTTACTTAAATCTACTAACCTATTTTTTGAACATATTCGTAAGGAGTTATATGCTCTGCAATCATTTTTATTTCCAAAGGTATTATTTTGGCAACTGAGAGTTGAGTTAAACTTTATTCTATTAATTTTTCCATTCTTTTTTACTGCTTTTATTTCTATTACTTTACAAATTTCGTCTTCTACCGTGGGTAGACTCATAATATAGATTATCAATTTTCCATTAGTTGCTATTTTTATTTCTGTGAATTCTAAATCTTCGTCCAAATTAACGAAAGGAATATTATCTCTGTCGAAAATTGTTTTTGCAATATTTATTTCTTCATTTGACAATATTTATGAATTAATTATGTTGGCTTTTGCCCAATGTATTGCGTACACAATATTTACAATTTCTTCTTTCAGAATTTCCAATTTGTATTTTAATTTTAAAAATAATTCCATTGTAAATTCATACAAGTGAAAAATCTTTCTATGCCTCCATTGCCATATCTACCTGTCAAATAATTGCTGACATGGAGAACGGCTGTCGCGAATGGCCAGAGAATGGAAGAAAGGTTTGTTTTTTGCTCGCGGTTATTAAATTGAAGTGCCATGAATTACCCACTTGTGTTTCAAATCAGCTTTTATTTTAAATTTGTATACAGAAAATCCGACTACATATTAGGGGGACTCATGTAACCGTATAAATGCCTTATAAAGTGTGTAAACGTATAAATTTATCTAGTGCGTAAACGAGCTGTCAAATATTGTATGAAAAATCATTTACACAATTTGTATAAATTTACGCGCACATTTCATTGTGTAAACGCGGTAAACTCAAAGGAATGCAACCTTGTAGACATTACAGCCGGCATTTTCATCAGGAATCTCCAACATCAGCAAGTAAAGGCGTTTTAGTTTTGATTTTTCACTTAATCTTGGTATTTTTTAATTTGTATAACAATCAAAAAAATTTTTTTGCCAATAATACAGCTGAAAAACAATCAAGTTTATCAAGAGTATTACTAGGTGCGTTCATATAACCGCGTGTGTAAATGGATATAATTTTACACCTTATAAGTTTATATGCTATCATGAGTCCCCCTAATAATTAATTAATTTACTCAACGTTCTGTTAAATATTTGTTAAGTTATTGCGGAAGTGTGTCGGCGCTGCGAATAGGTGTAAAAGATACTGTCAAAATCAATTGTAAACAAAAAATATTTTGTTTGAAAACTGCCTGAATTTTGTATAAAAAGGTAATAAGAGAAAAAATGCTAAGAACAGAGAATGATATAGTTCTTTAAAAGTTAGTGAAAAAATTTAAAAACGTATAAGTTCGAATGCTGTGAAGTGAAAGAGGAAAAGAAAAAATTGCACGAGGTAATCAGCTGTTTCTTGGGTATAAACAAAATTAGATTGACTGCCTGTTAAATTTGTCGCAGGGTAAATATTGCATGTATTGCAGAAAAAGAAATTGTGTTTAAAGGTGAGATAAACTTTAACAGGATTCCAGAAGTTGTACCTTACACTCAATTAAATTGCCACAACGTTAGCGATGCCGAAACTGAGTTAGTGAATATTATTGGCTATCGCAAGTGAAAAAACGTTAGTTAAAAGTTAGCCAAGCCTCGCCGTTAAAAGTTATTGAATTTGCCTTTAAATTTTAGTGAACAAATTTTCAGCTTAACTACCATTAAAGCTCAGTGATGCCAGATAAACTCTATGAAACTCCCCACAGAAATTTAAAAAAAATTTCGAATTTCCCATTTAAAGTAATTCATTCTTTTCTTGGACGTTGTGATAGCTTTCTGCGCTCAAGGTGTCCAATTAAACCGAGTTGCTCTGCTTCATCATCAGCTGAGTGTAATACTTAAATTAATAGAATAGAAACATACATATACTACTATTATTAACAGAGGTGAGAAGAGTATTTTTCATATAAAAAAAAATGAATCCTAACTGTTATCAAATGTGCTTTGACTGAGAGTTGAAACGATGCATTGCACGCCGAAAACTGGTTGTACATAGAAATTTCAAAAACATAATAAAATTTTACTGTAAGAATGATTTCGAGGCACAAAAGCAGTTTAAGTCAAACTATTCTATGAAAAAAAGAACAACTGGGGCTCCGAAAAAATAATGTACCAGAATCACATTATCATGTTTTACATAAAGTCAAGCAAAAAACTCGCACTTCCGCTATGGACGGCAAAACAGTGCGAATGAAACTCAATGAATCATCAGTATTGTTAAGTAAAAGATCCGATTATAGTTATATTGTGATCAGCTTTTCATAAACAGGTCTGGTTTGCTGCAAGAAAATCCCTTTTTTTATTTAGACAAATTTTCCTTTTTCTAAATTAAATAATGAAATATCCCTTAAAAAGGGTAATTTCCCAAAATCTGGTGTCACTGCTATAGCTGAGTGAGTTTGTTAGTTTACGGCGCAGTGCGCTTTTGGTATTAGTGCTGCCACCTTGTATAGTTCCGCCATGCTCCCAACTCTGATCGCTATTTATATATGTATGCATTAGAATGCTCCATTTTCGGTGAACTTTTTCTTTCATTGCTCTAACAATAAATTGATCGAATGAATGATTCTTTATAGAAAATAAACACGAAAAAAATGTAAAATACTTTTTTTGAACACTATAACCATTCATTTCCAATAACTAAGATCTTCAATAAGGCTAAAGAAAAGAAATATAAATATTAGTTTGGCGACCTTTCTATTTCATAAGTTTTTATTTGCCGGCTTGAGGTCTGATGATTTGGAAAATAAAACACAGATGTTTTAAATTTTTACCAATATATTTCGGTTATGCACGATAACCGTCCTCAGGGTGAACTATAAACAAACAGAACACAAAATAACATATAATTTACATCAAACAACATCTAATAACAAACAAAAATAGTTAACAACTCCACGTAGAAAGGGAAATACGTGTCAAAAATGTATCTTTTAATGTTTAAGAAGTTTTGTTAATAATTGTTATTTGTTGTTTCATGTAAATTATATGTTATATTGTGTTCTGTTTGTTTATAGTTCACCCTGAGGACGGTTATCGTGCATAACCGAAATATATTGGTAAAAATTTAAAACATCTGTGTTTTATTTTCCAAATCATCAGACCTCAAGCCGGCAAATAAAAACTTATGAAAGGAAATATATCTTAAAATAAAAAGAAAAAACTATAATGTAAATAGGTACATATACACATATATACTGACGCATTTAAAATATATACATACATACCTAAATATTAGTTTAAAAGTAACAATTGCATTTAAATCAAACAACGCAAATGACTATTTTGTAAACTACGCGAATAATCGATACAAATTTTGAATATTAAATATGATTAATATTTAAATTATATTTAGTTTATTAAATAAAACTTATTTATTCTAAAATATGTACATTTGTATACCAAAGAAAAGCTGTACCTTTTAGTTAATAATTATACTAAGTCATACTTCCATATATTTTATGATCAAACAAAATTTCAGTGCAGTCAAACTAGTATCAGTTATTAATTTATAAAATTTTTATTTTCAAAACATCATTCCAACTTATATAGTTAATACATAAAAACACATTTTTGTAAGTCTGCATACATATATATTAGATTGTCCCAAGAATGTTAGAAAAAGATTTACATATACAAATTAACTTATTTCACATTAAGTTTTCTAAAAAAATATATTTTCGGGAGCTTAGCTCCTTTATTGGTTCAACTTCAATTTAAGACTAAAGAGCCCATTACTGATAGTTAGCATAGCCTTGACTTGGCTTGGCGTAAATTTGGCAACTTAGCCACGATTATACTCCACTTAGCGCATACAATCTGGCATCATAATCAGCTTTGCAATTTATTTTTAAATAAATGTCAATTTGAATGACAAAAAAGGTAAAATAAAATGGAAACCAACAAATGGCATCTCAAAATGTAAACGTCACTTAGAACTTACATAGAAAATCAAAATTCTACAGACTTCTAAGTCAAGTTAAGTATTGCTAAGTTTTGAGTAATCAGTAACATGCAATGTTCATTTAACAGAATGTAAGTGAAAGTTCTCAAGCCAAGTCTATGCTAAGTATCAGTAATTGGCCCTTAAAACTACAAAATTGTTATTACTTAAATCTCACTTGCTCTGCCACTCAGCTCTGCCGCTGCCTCTGCTGTTATTTTACTCAGTTGACGATTGCCATCTCTTGTTGCAGGTGGCGTTTTGCTGACGGTGCGCCTCCCATGATTTGTTGCATTCGCAATGGATTATTTTCGAAGAGTTATATTTCGGTACGTTACTTTATTTATTTTTCTGTGGAATGTGGTGTCTTCTTGAATTAGCAAACTTTGAATAAATCTATTTTGAATGTGTGTCATGCTAACAGCTCCCCCCCCCCCCCCCCCCCCCTGAGATTCAAACGTCCGCGTTTGAAGTGCTGCTTTTTTGGAATATTTGATTTTAAGTCCGTCCATTGCGGCTTCTGTTAGTTCAATAGACCGTTTTTCTTCGGCCTTTTTTTAACAGCATTGATTTTGTGAGGAATACGATAATGATTATCAGAATTATTGAAAAAAGGCTGATGCTAAAGGTATTTCTTCGCCTTTGGTTGATGCCGAAAATGGCTGGAGTATAGCAGGTAGGAGTTTGCTTGAAAGTATCTCAGCATTAGAAAAGCCTATTCCGTTAATTTTTATCGAAGCGTTATTAAAATGAATTAGGAAAGTACCGTCAAGCGGTATAAGATCTTCGTTTAACTGTATGTTTCCTCTAAAGTCATTTAGGAATAGGATGTGCGGTGATATTTGTTCGACTTACGGGATATGTTGACTGTTGGTCACAGTGCAGTGTGGCAGGCGGCCTTTTAAAAGATTACTTATGCAGTATTCTTTACTTAAATCTACTAACCTATTTTTTGAACATATTCGTAAGGAGTTATATGCTCTGCAATCATTTTTAATTCCAAAGGTATTATTTTGGCAACTGAGAGTTGAGTTAAACTTTATTCTATTAATTTTTCCATTCTTTTTTACTGCTTTTATTTCTATTACTTTACAAATTTCGTCTTCTACCGTGGGTAGACTCATAATATAGATTATCAATTTTCCATTAGTTGCTATTTTTATTTCTGTGAATTCTAAAGCTTCGTCCAAATTAACGAAAGGAATATTATCTCTGTCGAAAATTGTTTTTGCAATATTTATTTCTTCATTTGACAATATTTATGAATTAATTATGTTGGCTTTTGCCCAATGTATTGCGTACACAATATTTACAATTTCTTCTTTCAGAATTTCCAATTTGTATTTTAATTTTAAAAATAATTCCATTGTAAATTCATACAAGTGAAAAATCTTTCTATGCCTCCATTGCCATACCTACCTGTCAAATAATTGCTGACATGGAGAACGGCTGTCGCGAATGGCCAGAGAATGGAAGAAAGGTTTGTTTTTTGCTCGCGGTTATTAAATTGAAGTGCCATGAATTACCCACTTGTGTTTCAAATCAGCTTTTATTTTAAATTTGTATACAGAAAATCCGACTACATATTAGGGGGACTCATGTAACCGTATAAATGCCTTATAAAGTGTGTAAACGTATAAATTTATCTAGTGCGTAAACGAGCTGTCAAATATTGTATGAAAAATCATTTACACAATTTGTATAAATTTACGCGCACATTTCATTGTGTAAACGCGGTAAACTCAAAGGAATGCAACCTTGTAGACATTACAGCCGGCATTTTCATCAGGAATCTCCAACATCAGCAAGTAAAGGCGTTTTAGTTTTGATTTTTCACTTAATCTTGGTATTTTTTAATTTGTATAACAATCAAAAAAAATTTTTTGCCAATAATACAGCTGAAAAACAATCAAGTTTATCAAGAGTATTACTAGGTGCGTTCATATAACCGCGTGTGTAAATGGATATAAGTTTATAAGTTTATATGCTATCATGAGTCCCCCTATTAATATTCATTTCTAATATCGAGCAAATATATTAAATTTGAGCAGCCAGTTATGCAAACATTTTAAAATATGTAAGTAATGTAATGTACCAGTCGTCTAGAAAAATGTTTGAAAAACACTATTGAGCAAATGATTTAAGTAATCGAACAGCGATTGAACAGGTGATCGAGGCTGTTTACTATTGTGAACAGTTTTATCAAACATTCGCCACTTGTATGAATTCAGATGAATAATTCCATCTCATCTTGTTTACCCTTTTGTACCTCTCTTAATATGTGGTTTCTAATTTCATAAATTTTTTCAATTGAGCTTATTGATAAGGACCTGGTTATTGTTATTCCCAAGGACGTTGTTCACTTTATTTAACACTATTTCGTGATCTTCGTGGTCCGGACTGCCCGCAATCCATTTCCACGCGCTACCCAAGAAATTCAGTGATACTTTAAATTTTTTCTGTGTTTTTAAGTTACTTATGTGTATTTTTATTCGAGATTTTAGGTGGGATAGAAAAGGGTATTTTGGGGTTTTGGCTAGGATTTCCGCTTTTGAGTCGATATGATCGAGGATTTCGGCATAATTTTCGATGTCAATTTCATGTATTATCCTGAATGTTCCGGTCTGTAGCTTCGCCAGTCCTTTTTCTATAGTGATTAGCTGTGCGTTTAAGTAATCTAGTATTTGAACCTCGGCGAGGCATAATTTTATCAGAAGTAGTCTGGAATGACTACTATACTATTCCTATTCTCCCTGACTACTTCCTTACTATATAACTTACTTAACTTAGTTCCTAATCTTCTATTTTTTTTTACATAAATTACCTTCCTGGCAGGTAAGATTTCGCAATCTGTTTTTTTCTGTTGTGATATTCGATGTCTTGACTTTGCTTTTGCGCCAGCTTCTGTAGATTTTCATATCTTGTCTTTTCTGTGTCCTCGGGTGCAAATATAACGTTTCTCCCGAAAAACAAGTCGACTGGCCTTTTTCGTGTCACCGAATGGATTGAGTGGTTATATTCTGACACCGCCCTTTCCAACAAATCTTCGAAATTTCGATGACCACCATTTTCCTTAATGCAACGCATTATTTCGCTTAAAGTGGAGTGGAATCTTTCGACCTGGCCGTTGGCCTGGCTCTTATACGGTGGAGTAGTGTAAACTTTTATTCCGAGCTCGGCTTTCAACATGAATTGGATTGACGTGGAATTCAGTGACGATTCATTGTCAATCACTATTATTTTAGGGACTCCGAAAAAAATAACATTTACCTAACAGGTCTCCAAACGTCCTCTATAGCCCTACCGTTCAACATTTTTGTTACTGCAAATTTAGTGAACTTATCTAGAGCAGTCATGCCTATTTTTCCTTCGGTAAGGAATATATCTATGTGAATGGTGTGTCCCGGGAAGGTTGGTAATGGGGTTACGGCTAATTGTGGTTGGTTAGGGTGCCTTTCGTATTTATTCTCCTTACAGACTGTACAATTGGCTATCGCACGCTTAATTTTGTCCGTCATGCCAGGAAAATAGCTTTCCTAGAGAATTTGTGTTTAGTTTTCCATCGCGTTTCTATAGGCTCGTAAGTGTTTCTTTAGGATAACTTCTTCTTCTTCTTGTTCGTTTACGATATCTCGAACTAACTTTGGCGTGTACCGACACTTAAAGCTGCTGAAATGATGTGGGTAAATACTCTGGATTATTCCCATTGTTCTTTCGCCCGTATGGATTCCGTTAATTACTGATGGATTCAAGTATCTTTTGAAGTATTCTATAATAATTCGCTCCTTAAATTGTGGTTCCTCGATTATATGGCGGTGAATAGTTGGAAAAACAATTTTAAATTGATAGGAGGCTGTGCCCGCCTGTTTGAAAAAAAATTTAGTTTTTAAGGACATTTATAGGCATTTCTGCACAGGGTATCAAGTTATGGTTCGAGCTTTCATCGCTATGAATGGTCGGTGTAAGTGTATTGATTTGGTTTGGTAGCCTAGAGAGTGCGTCGGCCACTACGTTTGATTTTCCTTGTCTGTAAGCTATTTCGTGGTTATACTCTTCTAATATTGCCTTCCAGCGTTTCATTTTACTATTTGCGTTTTTATGACTAAGGGCGTACGTTAGAGATTGGTGATCAGTGATTATTTTTACTTTATTTGAACCGTAAAGGTAACTCCTCAGAGTACTTAGTGCCTAAATTATGGCCAACATTTCTTTTTCATTGTTTGCATAGTTCTCTTCGGTCTTGTTAAGTTTCCTAGAGATATATGTTATCGGCCCATTGTCTTGTGAGAGGACTGCCCCGATGGCAAAATCGGATGCGTGTGTTGTGAGCTCAAAATCCCTCTTAAAATTTGGGTGAGCCAGTGTAATAACTCTTGATACCAAAGCGGTTTTTGTCCTGTTGAATGCTTCGATGGCATCTTCCTTGAGTTTTATATCCATTTTCTTAGATTGCCTTTTTGAGACATTGCCGGCTTCTCCTCGTAGGAGTGTGGTCAGGGGCTTAGCTATCCTTGAATAGTCCTTTATGAACGTTCTGTAGTTTCCTGACATTCCCAGGAAAGACCTTAATTCCTTCAAATTGGGGGTAATTGGAAATAGTGATACGGCTTCTACTTTTTTAGGGTTAGTTTTTATTCCTTGAGAACTAATAATTTATCCTAGAAATTCGACTTCTCCTTTTGCGAATTTGCATTTATCCAATTTTATTTTCATATTAGCCTTCTCTAGAGTTTTAAATACTAATTCAACATTATTCAAATGCTCTTCTTCGTCCTGAATATTATCACATCGTCAATGTAAACGTAACATATTTTGCCAATGTGTTCTCGAAGGATATCGTCCACAGCTCTTTGAAATGTTGACGGAACGTTCTTGAGTCCAAATGGTAGTCGTAGAAATTCGTATTTCCCGTTACTCACGGAAAATTCTATTTTCTCTATGTCGCACTCTCGAAGTGGTATCTGGTGGAATCCACTTTTAAGGTCAATGACAGTAAATTGTTTGTTGTTTCCTAGGTTCGCTAAGACCTCGTTGATTTCCGGTATGGGGTACCTATCAGGAATAGTGACCGAATTCAGATTTCGATAATCGATCACCACTCGGTACTTCTTCTTACCGAAGACATCCGTCTTTTTGTCAACGATCCAGACGGGCGAGTTGTAAGGTAATTTTGATTTTCTAATTATACCATTATCAAGAAGTTCTTATATTTGTCGTTCGATTTCTTCCTTTAAGGCCATGGGATAAGGGTAAGGCCTGGAATACACCGGTTTGTCGGTAGTAGTCCTAATTTTGCCCTTACTAGAGTGGTGAATGTTAATTTTTCATCGGGGTCGGAAAACAAATTTGGGCACTTTAAGGTAACATTGTTTATGTTTCGTTGTTGTTTTACAGAGAGATGTGGTATTTCCAATTTGACGTTATTAACCTGCTGAGATATTCGCTGTTGTAGTGGGATAACGATCCCCGGAAATATAGTCATTGTGCTTCCCTCAGTGTCTATGACAGCTTTTAGTTTCATCAAGGTGTCGTTGCCTATAATACAATGAAAGGAATTCAGGGGTTGCAGAATAAAGAATTTGATTCTTCCTACGTTTGGTCCGAGGATATCTATAAATGCATGGTGGGTAATCTCTATAGCACCCGCGACTGAATCCACCTTAAATGGTTTATTGGATATTGGATTTCTTATTCTAGTGGATTGAATATAGTTTTTATTGGATCCCGACCCTTGATATAAATTTGTAGTAAGGGAGTGGGGACGGAGTTAGTCTAAATGAATCTAGTCGAGATCTACGTGATTTTGTTCGCTGGTAGTCAAGTTAATTTGTCCTGCGGGAGCTCCGTCCGGTTGTTGCGTTGCTCCGTAATAGTCGTCATAAGAATTGTTGCAATAAATCTGATTTGAATCCGGATTCGTGAAATAAGTATTTCCATCAGATGCTCCAGCGTTTGCGTGGCAGTTGCGTTGCATTTTGTTAGGAGGGCGCGTATGCTGCGAAGAGAGTGGGCGCTTCAGCATTTTGATTAGGACTGGGTCTATTTTGATAATTGACTTGTCTAGAGTGTAGAGAAGGGTCCACGTCCATTGGGACTGGTGGTTTTTGGGGTAGATTGGGCGTGTGCCGAAGCCAGTGTTAGGCTGGAAATTAAAATTTGGTCGATTATAATAATTCATTGGACCGTTCTGATTCGGTTGGATTCGGGGTGTCGTGTTGAATGGTCTGTAGTTGTAATTGTTCATATGTCTTGGAGGATAATTATACCGCACCGGGGATGCCGCATAGGTAAGTTCGGGATGGAAGGGTCGGTGATTTGTTGCATTCTGTCGTGGAGGTCGCGGTAGTGGTTGATTTAACGATGTGTGGTTCATCCGGAAAGCCATGTTTTCTAGCTTTCGGCGTAACTGAAGGGCTTGAGGCAAGGTTCCGGGCTCTCGAATACTAAGAAATCGAGATAAATCGCCGTTAAGTCCCCTAATAAATGTATCGAGAGCTTTCTCCCGATATGAGTTTGTCATCGTTCTTATGGACTCGTCGCCAAGATCCAGGCAAGATATCTTATCTAGAATAAGTTAGAGGTGTTGGCACACCTTTTGATAAAAGGTCGGAATATCATCGCTACGCTGGGCCAACGTAGTCATTTGACATTCGAGGGTACCGATATCGCTCTTATCCGAATTTGGGGCCAGTCGAGCGGGTATTGTAGGACTCCAGAGCAGTGTCGGCATCTCCAACAATTTTATGTCGTATGGTATGAAGCATTGAAAAGTATTTAGGCGTGTCCTTCAATGCTTCATATGCTTTTAAAATTCTATATACGCTCTTTCGCCAGGAGCTGAATTCTCCCGGTTTACCCGAAAATTCCGGTAGACATTTAACCATGTCGGGAATCCTGTCCAAATAATTCATATTCACTGGGCTCAGGGCTATATTACAATTGTGACCACTAAAATCAGTAACATTAGGTTGGCTAATTCGGTCGAGCACCTCGCGCACAATTGTTTCAACGAATGTAGGGTTACTAGTAGCAGGGCTAGGGGCAACAGGATTTGTAGGATTTTCAGGATTAGTCGTTCCGTACTCTAACCGGAGCTGGTTTAGTTGTTCTACTAACTCCTCTGCTGTACTTGGCATTTTAATTATGTGTTTTATTACTTTTGTTCTTCGATATTATTTAAAAAGAAGGAAAATTCCCTTGCATAGACTATTCACTCTTTGCACTAGAAAAAGAAAAAATATCTCCTAATAAACTTAATTAATTAATCCTCTGCAAGATTCACTGATTTAATACTTCTATGCACATTTAGTATATATTTTCAAAACTTCGTAAGGTATTTACCAATTTTTGTTTTTTTTTTTTTCATTTATTTATAAATTCCATTTGAACCATATGCATTTTTAATTTTCTTTTGTTGCCTTTCTAGCAATACACTTTTTTCAATGATATTATAAAAACTTTCTCAAAATCTTTCAACCAATTATTTCGACAAGGCAATTTTTAAGCTTTCTTTTTAATCAACATATTCAAATATTCAATAAATTCTCAAAGCTTATTTACCTTTTTTTCCTTCTCGAAATTTGTAGTTAAAATTTTCAATTAAATGCTTTTGAAGTTTCAATGACTTTTTCTCCAGTAATATTCACCTATATTTTCCCCCTTTTTTTACAAATTTTTCAGTAAGTTTATTTTTCTTTTACTCTTTATTTTTTGTTTAGTTTTTCCGAAATTTTTAATATTCAGAGGATTAAAATGTGGCGGCCGCCGTGGTCTGATGGTGGCGTGCTCCGCCTACCACACCGAAGATCCTGGGTTCACTCCCCGGTAAAAGCAACATCATAAACTTTAGAAACAAGTTTTTTTAATTAGAAGAAAATTGTTCTAAGCGGGGTCGCCCCTAGGCAGAAGCTCTCAGTGAAAACTCATCCGCATCGCAGATGCCGTTCGGAGTCGTCATTAAACAAATAGGTCCCATCCCGCCAATTTGTAGGAAAAAAATAGGAGCGCGACGCAAATTGGAAGAGAGAAGCGCTGCCTTAGATCTCTTCTGAGGTTATCGCGCCTTACATTTATTTTTTTAGTTTTAAAATATTTCACTTTGTTACGGATATCTTAAAATTAGTCTTACATAAGAGTCGAGCGCTGCATGTGGAAGTCTTGAAGGTTTCGGAGTTATCCCTTTCCGTACTTGGGTCCTTGACGTCGCTCGGTATTCCACTTCTAATTGCCACTTGTTGGTCGCTCTTTATCCTGCAATCGGATATTTAGTGAAACGAAAAATTTATTATGTTTTTCCTTTCACTCGCGTGGCCTTACTTTTTTATTTTCAGGCACTTAACTTTTTCGACAATCGCGCTGGTCCCTGCTCGGGTGCCAGTTAACTTATTTCACATTAAGTTTTCTAAAAAATATATTTTCGGGAGCTTAGCTCCTATATTGGTTCAACTTCAGCTTAAGACTAAAACTACAAAATTTGTTATTACTTAAATCTAACTTGCTCTGCCACTCAGCTCTGCCGCTGACGGTGCGCTTCCCATGATTTGTTGCATTCCCAATTGCTTATTTTCGAGGAGTTGTATTTCGGTACGTGACTTAATTTATTTTTCTGTGGAATGTGGTGTCTTCTTGAATTTGCAAACTTTGACTAAATCTATTTTGAATGTGTGTCGTGCTAACATACATACATTATACATATGTAATGATTAACTCGATTGATGTGATGATTTTCTGACTACCTCACAGGCCCTCGTCATGTTTAAAGGGTCAGCTCACTCCGCGTAAAGTAGTCGACGTTTGCTCTTATTATTAATTTTCAATGCCAAAATAATTTAATATTTTAAAAGATAAGCGACCCTTCTGTTTTTTGCTGACTTGGTCCTTAAGCCCGCAAAAAAACAACAATTATTCAAAGTATAACTGATATCTTTTGATAATTAAAACTTGATTTTATTTACGAATCGTGATGCCTCCTGGCTAGCTTGTGTGGGTCGACATTTCAAACTGAAACTCATTAGCTACCCCGACGTAACACAGTCGTAGCGCTAGCGATATTTACCTGATGATGTTGTGATGCAGCTAAACAAGATAAACAGAATTGCTGCGCTTGTGATGTTGTCATAGCGCAATGACCACAGTCAATAGAAATAGCCATCACATTTCTGCTGATCTAGCTGGTTGCATGACGGGCCACGCTGTTGTAAGGTGGCTGAATGTGACTGACCTGAGCGAAGGCTCGGAAGGCTACTGTGGCAATTAGATAATGAAATCTGTAGGAATAAACTTACGACAACTCTTCCCCTTCTAAGTGAGGGACGTCCGCTGACCTTGTGGCGGCGTTTTCAATAACAGCTTTTATGCATTTTGCTAAGCACCTTTTTTTCTGTTTGCGGCTGCTCGCTGATGCGAGCATTCCTATAATGAATTGGGCTCTCAAAGCGGCGAAACTCACCAAGTTAACACGTCAACACTCGGTTGCGGATGTTTAATGTTTTTAAGGTTTTGCTGGTTTACGTGGCGAAGGTAACGGCGCTCAGAATTTGTATGTGCTATGCCCTGCAGTCAAAAGCCAAAGTAGTCAGCAAACATTCTAGTTCATTGACTAGAATTTTGTGGGTTTATTCATACTAGTCAGCTTTTGAATAGTTCATTGACTATAATTTTGTGGTGTTATTCATACTAGTTAGTGTATGAGTAGTTAATTGACTAGAATTGTGTGGCGTTCATCATACTGGTCAGTTTTAGAATGGTTCATTGGCTATAATTTTGTGGTGTTATTAATACTAGTTAGTATTTAAATAATTCATTTGACTAGAATTTCGTCTGTCGGCTCGAGGAAGTGCGCGAGTGACAGGTGACAATGATAGATATCGTCCAAATCAACGGGCACATAAACACAAGCATGACGAGTCAACCCTCACCGTTACCTCAACAGAGGTTAAAGAAGTTATTGAAAAGGCCAAGCCATCCATATCAATAGTCCCAGACGGAAGACCTATACCGATGCCAAAACACCTGTGCCATGAGGGCATCAGTAGCCTAGGACATTTTTTCTACTTGTCGTTAAAAGCCTATGCCTTTCCAGAATAACAGAGAAAGACCGGAAACCCAGCCAGTATCTACCGATATTATCCCTTTAGTCAGTAACGAAAACGTTTAAATCCGTTATGATTCCCTCATTTAAATGAAATTGTTCGGTTATCCAGCCATAAGCATGACTTCCGTAAAGTGCATATCACTACCACCATTCTGAACTCCATTAACACTCATAACAGGACGGCGTTTACACAGTCAACCACTATGGCTATGTTTTTTCTTTATTCTTATTTATTTATTTATAATGAAATTTATTATTTATTTATAATAATATCTATTTTTTCTCTTAAGAAATTTATTTAGTCAGAACATATGTAAATGAAAAAATTAATTTAAGTGAGTTATAGAAAAGAAACTAAAAAAAATTATTGTTTGAAGTCTTTTTTACTTTCAAGTCTGGGCAATTTCGCACGGCTCTTTAGTGTCGTCGCCATAACAGCATCTACATTTTCCGGTATAACCCGTTTGGAAACGCTAGCTAGCAATTGAACATGTCGTTCCGTTCCTTGTATGTGTGATGGAATTTTTGGATCATTAAACGGTGGATCATCTTGATTTAAATATTCTTTCAATGTATCGTACGGAATGCTTCGCGTGAATGGTGGTTCAAATACGATATTTATATCATTCAAATTGATCATTTCCGTATAACTTGTGCAATTAAAGTTTATATCTAGTTTTTTATATTTTCTTAAGTTCCATTGGCTCGTCAACATCGGTTCGATAGCGTAGAATTTTCTTGATGGCACAGTCGCGCTTTTCTTTGCTATAATCAAACAACATTGATAACAAGATATTTTCCGAATGCGCATAATATGAATTATCCTTAATTACTTGATTGACAATTTTGCGTAAACGAGGTTCTAGAAATCGTGACCAACCAATGAACTTGAAAAATAATGCACTGCCGTACACGATCCCCAGCGGGTTAGGGGATCAGAATATACCCGCGGTAGGTATGCCTGTCGTAAGAGGCGACTAAAATACCAGATTCAAGGGGCTGTGTAGCGCAACCTTTCAGGTTGCCAGCGCAATATATAGCTTCTCCAAACCCAATTGTCAACCTCACCTATCCGCGGCGAATCCTGTTTAACTAACAGACGAGGCTCTGGCGACCCCAAGCTCCTCATGGAACTTGGAGGTAGGGAGGGAGGGAATGGCCTGAAGGTTTAATGTGGCCACATAAATCGTTCCCGAGATGGTCGGGCTAGCACCTTAATGGTGCTATGGCACCGGAGCGTACCGGATTTGTATCCGGCAAAGGACCATCACATCGATAACACTCCCCAAAGCCTTCGGGGAGCAACCTTATCGCTACAACAACAACAACAACAACAGAGCTGTAATACTTGATATTGAAGTACATTGGCACATAACATTTAAGTATAAATTCAACTAGAATTCTTAAATTTGCATCTGGATTTTCCGTTATCACATATACTCGCAATAATCTAGCGGCCTTGGTGAGCCACCGAGAATGTACAATTTTCCCTGGTTTGATGTTAGCCAGATCCACAGGAACCACGCCGCTAGAAATTGCATGGGCCATGTCGTATAAGTACTTCGAATCGGTGGAAAATTCAATTTTTTCTGGAGCAGGGGGCATATTTTGCAACTCAATTTTCTGGAAGCCGTCCACTACCTGAAAATATATAATAATAAAATAATTAAAAATGGTTGACAATTATAATAAATGAGTGATAGCAATAACTTACCGGAAGAGTTTCACAAGTTTCCATTTGACGGCTCAGTTTTCCGGTTGCTGATCTCGGTCCAGTGCTGGTTGATTTATCCAAAGCTTCAAACAAATGCCGAAACGGAAGTTCGTTGAAGTGTAGAAGGCAAACGAACCAATGCAATGGTCTTTTTAACAGCAATTCGAATCGTCGCATAATTCCACCGTGTGGGCCAGTGTTTGTTGGCTCACCGTCAGTGCATATTCCAATTAATGCATCCAGCGATATATTTTTATCGTTGAAAAACCCATTTAATTTGGTTGTTTTGTATTCAGCGGTTTCATGTTCCAGTCTTACGTAACCAATCAATTCAGAATTGGGTTCTCTCAAAATAACAAGATGAGGTTCTTTTACCATCGTAGTATGATACTTCTCATCAATTTTATCTATAGTTAAAGTATCATCTTTTCTGCCATCGAATGAAAACGCTAACAAATTGGTATCATCTAACCGTTTGCGAAGCACTTCTTGTCTGCATTTCTCTTTTTCTCTGCGAACTTTCGATTTATCCATGATGAGAGGTTTCCCATGCTTATCTTTAATTTTAAAATCTTGCAAAAGAGCGGTTCTCAATGCTGATGCTACTCTGTCAGGCACACCAAATCTGTCACATATCAAGGCAAAGTTAAAACAATCGTATCTCTTTGTGTTGTGAACTTGTGCTTCTATCCATATCTTCTTGAACCGATGGCGGTGCGTATGTTGAATCATCGGGATCTTGGTGTGTTGGCATTGATGACATAGACGTTGCTCCTTGCTCTTCAGTTTCCATCATAAATGCATCCATTGTTAGTCTTCTCTGATTATGTTCATCGTGCATGAACTCTTTGAGGCGTTCGGAAATCCAGCCGCATGCACATGGAGCTGCCTTCAAATCGCATTTACATGTTCCAATGTAAAAAATTGTTTCCAGAGATTTTACATACTCTGTAAATTGTTGGGTGTTGTTTCTTCTCTTGATTTGCTCTTGATACTTGTCAAGCAATTTATTAAATACACTTTTTTTCAGCATTATTTCCATACTAAGTTTTTCCCAAATTCCAATCAACTTATCTTGTACTTGAATAGTGAACGATTTATGGGAAAACTTTTTTGTTCTGTTTTAGCACGTTCGCTTAAGTAAAAATAATATCTCAAGATATCCAGATGGGTTGGTAAATTAAGATCAGTTAAATCAGTAGACACACCAAAAACAGTAACATCATGCTTGGGTATATGACTCATTGGGTTTTCGATAGTTGTTGATGTAGTTGCTTTATCTTGCGGTGTTGAGGATGGTGGATTCATTGTAAACTTTTTGATTTGGAATGGTCACTTCACTTATTATTTTTTTTTTGAAATATTTTTGTATCTGAAATTAGCACTTCACACTTTGAGTTCTTCACAACGACTTAATGCATTCACAAAAACTGTTGCGTTATATATGGTCTACGAGACGAGGTAATAAGAATGAAATGGTAATTTCAATTCTACCTGCTGTGTCTTGTGGTGGCTTAAAAAAAACAACACAAGCAATTTTACGATCTGCAATTGTGTCACAGTGATACCTTCATTTTTTAAAACGGTTGAATAAAAAACCCACACAACTATGTTTACGACATGCAAATGCATCACAGTGATGCCTTGGTTTCAAAAGGGTTGTAAAAACGCTAATTTCTAATAATTTTTTTTAATTTCTTTTCTATTACTAAGTTAAATTCATTTTTTTCATTTACATATGTTCTGACTAAATAAATTTCTAAAGAAAAAAATAAACTCCAAAAAGAAAAATCATAGGCATTTCGCTGATTTTTTCATGTAAAGTGCAAAACCGGCGATTTTTTGAAATATTTGTATGGTGAACCCCCAGGGGGGTTCCAGGGGGTGTACATTTGGACTCGATTGGAGCACTCTAAATTGGTCAAAGTGAGATTTTTCAAAATTTGCCCCTACCCAAAAGTTCGACCCAAATTGGGGGAAATCAGAATTCGTTTTATAGGTATGGTTCCTTAGACAAAGTTTCTTATTTTGATCCCTAAAATACGATTCTCACAGAGCAATGAACGATTTTTAAATCGACCCGCCCTAATACATATGTATATATATACATACCTTTTATATATATTGTAACGAATTTACTTGCAAATTCTCTTATTTGCCCTTCTGCTAAGTTCGAATCACTAAACTGTTGAATAAATAACTCCAATGTTGAATAATGGAAAAATGGCCTTTATTACAGTACTTCGCAATAACACTTAAACCTTGCAACTAGCTTGCTTAGCAACCAAACTGATTGATAGCTCAAATGAAACTCTACTATTCAAAATAATACTGCTATTGCTCGCTAGATAGCGTCTTAATCGAAACTGCCCATAGCGCCTCTACCGCTGATGCTTTTATACTCTGTGATTTCCTCGTGGCATCTTCTAGGCGCTTCCAGAATTTTACTTAGTTAGTTATAAATTTCTCAGCTACAACTACAGATGTATAATTTCTCATTTGAGTAATACTTGCACAAATTATTGCCCTCTCTTGTGACAACTCAGATAAAACATATGCATGTGTTTGTGCATTGCTTCTCCGCTGTTCGTATACGTACATATGTGTAAACGCAATTATTGATTCGTTTATGTAGATACATAATGATTGAATCATTGATGTGAATTCACGTCACTGCTTAGCATCGGCTTAGAGATAGCAGCACCCCTTAGTTTTGCTAATATTCGTAACAATATGAAATATAATGAATAACATAAATTTGAGCTAATTTATCAATTTTCAAGTAATTTTTCAACCCAACTGAGACTAGTATATTAAATAGTAGGATGCTGATGGAAATATCGACTAGTATGTCAACTGTTATTACATTGATGCATAGACTGAGTAGTATGCCAACTGGTATGTTGATGTTGAATACACTGACTAGTAGACTGGGTCGAAAAAAAAGTTGCTAATGCCCGCCCCTAAATTTGAAGATTATTTTTTGTTAGCTGACCTAATCATGTGAAAACGACTTCATAGCTTAAAAGGACATTAAACGTAAATGTGGAGCTTCTCAAGACCAAAATAATGACATATCAATTTTAAAAATCGGTCATCAAATAACCAAGTTACAACGAAAAAACCTTTTTGGCTGTATTTCGAAGGATCAAAAAAAATTTTAAAAATTTTTTCCGAAACCCTCTCAACATAATCTTCAAATATAGGGGCGGACATTAGCAACTTTTTTTTTGTATGGGGATTAACCCAGTCTACTGACTAGTATGTCAATTGGTATGATATTGGTGTATATAATAACTAGTATGCCATCTGGTATAATAATGGCGCAAAGGCTGACTAGTATGTTAATTGGTATGAGTCTGATGGGTATGCTGACTAGTATGTCATCTGGTATGATGTTGGTGTATATAATGACTAGTTTGTCAATTGGTATGATGGTGATGCAGAGGCTGGCAATTGATATTTCGTAGGACATCGCCGTGTTAAAAATACCAGTTGGTAATATGGAAAAAGACAGAACTCATACTAGTTGAGATTTTTTGCAAACTAGTATTCTTCTAGTATACAACTAGTTGGTTTGACTGCAGGGATGACATCTTGATATCTGGGGACCATGACGCTTCAGAAGGCGTTGTGGAATTTTCATTATAAAAATACTACCTTTCACCTGTTTCTCGAATGCGCATTAGGTAAGTTCCATTGACTGTAAAAGGAGCTTCGTCGTTTTCTTCTATGGCCGCCATTTGGCCATTAACAACAATAAAATCGTCACCTATTGATGTAATAGGTGCATTGTTATATGGTGTACCACAGGAGGCTGTGTTGCGTGTCATCAATTGTAGAGCGCATAATGTTGATGTAGAATTTGGTGGTCGTGGGCTACTGTAAAAATTCTTGTTTTCTTACATCTAAATCTAGGTAAAGGATATTTTTTTAAATAGTATATTATGTTTTTATATTGGACTATTTTAATTTTAACTAAAGGTATGATGACGGCTACCGCGAGGTTTGTGAAGTACTTCGCTCTGATTATTGAATTTATATCCGAGTTATCCAGAAGAATAGGATTGAGAGTTCCGATTTTCGCGAAAGTGACGGAGGTGATCAAGGTATATAACTCTGCTATTATTGCCCTATTTCTAGCCATAAGAATGTCGTAAAGGTAACCTGTGTCTATTTCTCGTTGCTTTTAGAATCTCATTTACTGTGATAGTAAGGCTGTTAATTTCTGTTTGTACCTCTTCTGTATTAATAATGAACTGCCTTTCCTGTGAGTCGAGCAATTGCTCCTCTGTTCTACTTAGTCTGTCGAAATAGTCGTGATCAGGAGTGCCAGTAATGTATTTTAATAATGTCCCGAGAGCGTTTAAACTTCTTACCTGTCTATGTTGCGTATTTATCAATTGTAGAAGCCTGTCTATTTGGCTTATTCCCGCGTTTGGGGGAAAGGATGTGTAGCGTTAAATGTTTCGTCTCGTAGCAATTCATAAAGGGTTAAGTTAGTGATATGTTTGATGTGCCCGAAATTTTCCCAAATTATAACGTCACCATCTACCACTGGGATGTATCTCGCGTTAGTGTAGTCCATTATCTGTCCTGCCGTTAACCAAGTAAGTTAAGTACCAAGAAAATCCTAAAACAAATAAATGTCCATTAGTAACGACATAAGTTACTTAGCTTGCGCGAAGGTTGTCCTTATGGAACCTCCACACGCTTTTAAAGCCTCCTCTTCAGTGTAGGGAGGCGTCAGTTTATTGCTTAGTCTCTTTTTAACTAGTACTTTCTCATCCACCAGAAACTCCCTATCTTGCCGATTCCTATTATATATTGTGCGGTCTTTAGGCGAGATGTTATCAGTTCATCCTCTTTGCCTGACTGAAAAATTGTAATAGGTTTCATTCTAGTTACTGTATGAATGCGCCTATTATTATTTCCTCTATGTCATCTATATTTGTATCATGTCCTGGCCATTTGATGTACTCTGGAGGGGTGGGCACTCGCGATATTAAAATGATTCTTTAGCGTAGATTTGATACTATGATAATTCAGTGAGCCACTCGATGTGCCCGATTATTTTCGGCAGCGATAATTTCTTGCTGCCCGTTCGGATCTGTTATGTCGTTGATAAACTTTTCTGTATGTCTAAATTTGACTGTTGAAAAAGTTCAATCAGTGTATCCTGAAATTACGCTAGTGTATGTAGATCGCAATATCTTGCATTAACAACATTTACTTTCCCCGCTTCTTGTAGAAGGCTTATTAAACCCTTTTTGCTCTTGAACGAGATAGAGGTCTGGTTTTTTTTGCAAAAATGATGAACGTTCATTTTCATTGTTCCATGCCTTCTTCTACTAGTATCTGATTACGATACTTCGCTATGAATTGTTTCGGTACTAATGTTATCCGGGGCGTTCATGTGTTGCATAGACAATGCATCCGTGAGTTCATTCTCTTTGCCAGGTTTGTGAATGAGCTTCGCGTTACATTCGTCTATGAATGCTTTCCATCTCTTAGTTTTTGAGTTTGGGTTTTTGTCTAAAACCGCGAAAGTAAGCGGTTGGTGATCCGTGTGAACAGTCAGATCTGTTATGCCATTAAGGTAGTTTCTAAGGATTTTAAGTGCCCAAACGATGGCCAACAGCTCTCTTTCGTTTGTGGTAAAATGATCCTCACTACTGGTCAAAGTACGTATAGTAGTTATAGGTTTTCCTTCTTGTACCATGACAAGGCGTGCATCCGTGGTTAAATAGAACACTAATTAAAATCAGAGTAGGTGAGTGTCACCTCCTCTGATGCTAGTATTTCCCTTAAGGTAGTGAAGGCTTTTTTCTGTTCCTAAGTCAAATCAAGTTTGATTTCTTTCGACTATGACGCAGTAACTCGGTCATATTGACCCCTCACTATAGCTGTAAGTGGCTTCGCTATTTTAGCGAAATCCCTAATGAAACAGCGGTAGTACCCCGCTAACCTCAAAAATTATCTTAACCCCCTCAGTGTAATGGGCTCCTGGAAATTTCTAATCACATCTTCTTTATCCGGATACGTATTGATTCCGCTAAAGCTCTAATGTTGAGTGTAAGTTCTATTAGGACTCTTATTCAAGGTTTTAAGCAAGTCTTCCAGCACCGTAAATTCCATTTATTTCATTTTATTTAAAAATATACTTTTATTTTGTTTATTCTTTCTTTTAGGCTGTATTTATATTACTATAAGCTTATTTTTTAATATTTCTTATAGTATGAATTTAGCTAGCTTTGCTAACAATAAAATTACTAATATGAAGCGTTGTTGTTGTTGTTGTTGTAGCAATGCTCGCCCCACCTAATAGCCGCGACCAATCACAAATTGTCATCAATATCCTCTAACGGGAGTCCAAGGAAACTTGCCGTTTCAACAGGGGTGGACCATAAGAAAAGGGGTGTTAGAGGCGTTGGTTCCACATTACAATTAAAGAGATGGTTGGTGTCATGTGGGGACACATTGCAAGCGGGGCATACATTTTGTATGTCGGGGTTGATTCTGGATAGGTAAGAGTTTAACCTGTTACAGTATCCAGAACGAAGTTGAGCAAGAGTGACACGCGTTTCCCTGGGGAGTATGCGTTCCTCTTCCGCGAGTTTTGGATAATTTTCGTTAAGCACTGGATTCACCGGGCAATTCCCGGCATAAAGGCCCGACGCCTGTTTATGGAGTTCACCAAGGACCTGCTTGTGTTTTTTCACTTCATACGGCTGGGTTCTCAGGTGCCGTATTTCCTCAAAATGCTTACAGAGATGACTCCTTAAGCCCCTAGGCGGTGCTGATTCATCAATCAGATGTCTGTTGGGATGCCCAGGTTTCTGGGTATTCAACAGGAACTTTTTGGTCAGCATCTCATTTCTCTCCCTGATGGGGAGTATTCTCGCCTCATTATGCAGATGGTGTTCTGGGGACATCAGAAGACAGTCCGTGGCGATTCTGAGAGCAGTATTTTGGCAGGCCTGTAGTTTCTTCCAGTGGGTGATTTTTAGGCTTGGCGACCATATGGGTGACGCGTAGCACGTAATCGGCTGGCTGATTGCTTTGTATGTAGTCATGAGCGTTTCTTTATCTTTTCCCCAAGTACTGCCAGCGAGGGATTTGAGGATTTTGTTACGGCTCTGAATTCTCGGAACAATTGCGGCTGCGTGCTCACCAAAATGATCACACGTCACACCCAAGATTTTGGGGTGTAGAACAGTCGGTAGCGTAGTGCGATCGACGTGGATGTTCAAAATGGTAGACATTTGGGACGTCCATGTTGTAAATAAGGTCGCGGAAGATTTAGTCGGTGATAATGCATGGTTTCGCGAGGCGAAGAAACTGGAGAGATCAAGGAGGTAGCCGTTTATTTTATTGCATAGCGCATCGATCTTTGGGCCTGGGCCTGTGGCCATTATTGTGCAGTCATCGGCGTAGGAAACGATTGTGACTCCTTCCGGTGGTGAAGGTAGCTTAGATATGTAGAAATTAAACAAAAGTGGGGATAGGACACCACCCTGTGGTACCCCTTGTTTACTTCTCCTTGGTTTTGATGTTTCGTTTCTAAATTGCACCGATGCCTGCCGACCACCCAGATAATTTGCGGTCCACCTTTTAAGACATGGGGGAAGGGTAGACCCTTCCAGGTCTTGCAGTAACGAGCCATGGTTGACCGTATCAAAAGCTTTTGATAGATCTAGCGCTACGAGTACTGTTCTATGTGGGGGTATTGATTTAAACCGCAATTTATCTGGGTGCTAATGGCATTTAGCGCGGTGGTAGTGCTATGGAGTTTTCTGAAGCCATGCTGATGAGGGGCTAGCTGCAAATTTGCTTGGAAATAAAGGAGCAAAATGGCTTCAAGCGTCTTTGCCACTGGCGATAGGAGAGATATCGGACGATACGACTCACCTATGTTAGCTGGTTTCCCAGGTTTTAGTAGCGGGACCACCTTGGCCATTTTCCATTTCTCAGGTATGACAAAGGTGGAAAGAGACAGGTTGAAGACATGCGCTAAATATTTTAAACCCTCTTTCCCTAGGCTTTTAAGCATCGGCATGGCTATGCCGTCTGGGCCCACTGCTTTGGATGGTTTAGCACGACCAATGGCGTCCTCAACCTCTTTAGCGGTGATGGTGATTGGTGACGCGCTGAATTTGTATTTATGTGCGTGTCTATTGGCTCTCCATCTATCTTTGTCGACCGTAGGATGCATTATATATTGTCGGCAGAAAGCGCTCGCGCATTTTTTCGCGTCCGACAGCACTTTGTCGCCATAGGCGATGGAAACTTTGTCTTTGTGCTTAGTCGGATTCGATAGGGACTTTACGGTGGACCAAAGTTTACCCACACCGGTAGAGAGGTTACAACCTCTTAGGTGTTCCTCCCATTTCGCCCGCTTGTGTTCATCCACAAGCAATCTGATGCGTTGGTTTATATCCCTTATTTGGGGGTCGCCTGGATCAAGCTGTCTTATAAGGTCACGTTCTCTCGCTAAGTTTGCGGCCTTCGCCGGGAAGTGGGGCCGGATTTCGGATATCTCCCGGCGGGAATGAAATGTGCCGAGGCGGATTTAATGACCTTACGGAAGGCACGCTCCCCTTGGCGGGCATCGGTCGGGATAGGGAGGGCAGCAAAGCGGCTGTCTGTAAAGGATTTATATTCTTCCCACTTTCCTTTTTTGAAGTTTATGAAAGTGCGTTTTTCAGTGACGATGAAGTCGGCGGTACGCTCAAGCGAAATAAGTATGGGCAGGTGGTCGGATGCCAATGTTACCATCGGCTGCCAGTTGACGCAGTTTACGAGTTCTGCGCTCTCGATTGAGATATCTGGCGAGCTGTGACAGCTTCCTACCATACGTGTGGGGGCGTCTCCGTTTATTATGCAGAACGTCGTTTCTTCTATTTGATCCGCCAACATCTCACCCCTACTGTCCGCCCGCAAGCTGGAATGCCATAGATCATGATGGGCATTGAAATCGCCTAAGATAATGCGATTGTTGCCAGTGAGTAAGGCCCTTATATTAGGGCGGTATCGACTGGGGCAACAGGTGGCAGGAGGGATGTAGATGTTGATGATTTCTAGGTTTGCATCGCCTGACCGGACAGATAGGCCTTGACGTTCTAAGACATTGTCCCTGCGGTCGATGCCAGGATCAAATATATAATATTGCACAGAGTGGTGTATGATAAACGCGAGACCGCCTCCATTTCCGCTCTCGCGGTCTTTCCTGTGGACATTATACCCAGAGCAGGTCTGCAATGCAGATCTTGCTGTGAGTTTAGTCTCTTGAATTGCAGCAATGCGGATGTTGTGTCGCTTCATGAAATCGACTATCTCCGTAATCTTCCCAGTTAGTCCATTACAGTTTAACTGCAGAATTCTGAAGTGCATGAGGGGAGACGTCGCCACTCTGGGGGTAAGTGACGGGTGACTACGCCTGGGTTGTGGAAGGCCAGGACGCAATTGCTGTTGTGGCCCTGGGACTGGGCGTCCTTGGGCAAGCATTGGGGTACCCGGATGATTTGGGTTTGCGACCTGGCAACATGGCGCGATGAAACCCGTCGGGGGGTTGCCGTCGCGGAGACCAGAACATCTAGGGAAGTGGCACCACCCAAGGCAGGAGCTGCATTGGGCGGATGTCGCAAACCTATATATTCTGTGTTGGCAGACGGTGCAAACGGAGGTAGGGACTAAGAGTCTGTTCCCCTGACCTGCACGATTGCTGCCGAAAAAAAAAAAAGGGGGGGGGGGGGGGAAGACGGGGGCAGGGGCTGATGCTCAGCATTGCTACCAACTCTACTACGAAGGTAGTAGTTATGAGTGGTATCAGCTGTTTGAGTTGTTGGCGCCGTGGGGCGCGAGCAGCAGCGGGTACTTGTTGTGGCTTGCTGAGCAGCGGGGATGCTGGAAGGTAGTGGGGGCGCTTAGGCGTAGACTACGGGACGCCCTTGGGCGTGAACAGCAAGGAGCCTCAAAAGATTTATAAAAGTTACGTGGACGTCGGGTTTTGGGATCAAGCCCAGAACAACCTGTCCGATGCAACCATCCCTTGCACGAGACACACTGAACAGAGTATGACCGTCCTAAAAAGATTCTTTTCCGGCAGATGCAGCAAAACCATTTCTCAGGACCGGGGTTCAGGAGACGGACCCGGATTGAATTCGATGCCTTCCCGGAGTAAGAGAATATGGAGCAGTCCTGCTGCAAGGAGCTGCTGGGAGGATGACAATTTGTGGGAGGGACAAAACAAATTAGATTGGGTCACACTGAAATGACAGTCCTTGGTCGGGAAAAATCCCGAGTCGCTCCGGTACATAGAACCGACTGCCTTGGGAAGCGAGCGTGAAGCGTATTTTCGTATTCTTTTGATAGTGCTACTGCTGCTGCTGCTGCTGGCGCGTTATTGTTGTTGTTATTGACTATTTCCTCCTTTGTTTGGCTTCCACCCATCTTTACGCAAATTTTTTATTTGGGCTATGAGCTGTTTTCCCATTTGCCCTTTGCAGCTCCGCACACTGTTTTTGGTGTCGTCACTTTCTGCCACCACGCTTTTTGGGTTTGAATTCTGCGACTTTCTGTCTGAACTCTCGTAGATTTGACGTTCTTGTCTTTGGCGGTATTCTTCTAAGGTGATTTTCTTTGGTCCAGCTGCCTTTGTTGTCGGAATGTATTTGGGATATTCTTTTGATGGTAAATCCGGAACGTGTTCCTTATCAAGCGACATCCCTCTTTGAGCTTTTCAGCACTCATTTAGAATAAAAATATATCTAAATTCTTTTCAAAAAAGTTTTCTATTCCTAGGTTCGGTTTGCAGGATATCTAAATGCCTTCAAAAATCGTCTTTTCCTAGATTCGGTTTGCAGGATCGCCATGTAAAGGACCTAGGTAAGGGCTTCGGTAAGGTTTGGTTTGAGTATTGTCTTAGCTCTCCAGCCGCATTTGCTCAAGCATTAAAATGCCCGACTTGATTCATGAAAAAGGCAAACCGTTGGTTTGAGTCTTATGTCAACAATGTTTTATTTTGGCTCATCGCCGTGTATTATTTGCTTAAAATCTAAATTCCTAATTCTATGAGCAACCAATCAAATCATTGGTTACTCCCTATTTCTAGTGTTTATTTCATTAATACATGAAAAGGCTTACTTGCTAATTGTACCCTTAAGTGTGCCGCTTGCAAACACTATCACATTTTCAATGCGTTTTAAATTTTATCTGATATTTCCATGTGTTGCAGCGACGTTGTATCACTGCCAATGTTCCCATCTGCTGGTGACGCGAGATCAACATTTAATTTTCTATGTTGAAATCATATTCTCTTAACTTTATAAGTCATCTTTGATGGCTTGGTGACATGGTCCTTGCCTTTGTAATTGGTATAAAGGAATTTAATTGGCTGATGATACGTAAAAGTGGTTAAATTTTTTCCGTACAGATACGATCTTAAATAGTTCACGCTCCACGGAATAGCCAAGAACTCTTTGTCTGTTTTGGAGTAATATTCCTAGTGGTTGTTCAGTTATGTTTCCCCTGTTTTGGTATGGGCCCTGGTGAGTCTGTTTAGTTTGCCCTGTATTTTTCTACTGTGGGAATTGATTGTTGGTTTTTCCTAGGTCACGCTCTATATTGAAATCTTTCTTACCTCGAACCTTCTTTTGTTCATTATAGGTATTATCTGCCATTACTCTTTACATTCATAAATCTTATCTAACAGTGTACCTTGTATCATTTCTTTGGCTGTGTTCACTAAAATGCTATCAATATTTGTAAAATCTATTCCCGGACCACCTCTATAATATAAGTTAAGGAGGCCAAGGACACGGCCGCCCCGCGGCCCGTTTGTAATCTGAAAAGAAGGAATAAATCTGCTTGATTAGGTTTTAGCGTATATCTTATTGTCTTATTGTATCCTAAAAGCTAACTCTCAGCTTCTAAATTAGGTTAACTGATTTCTTATTTGCTGACACTGCACTTCCCACGATTGGCCAAAATAATAATTTATCGCTTGCGTGACAAATCACACGATTTGCATTTTATCTGCATAATTGATATATCGCTTACGCTGCAGTTCACATGAATTGCATTTCGTCTGCTTACACGATGTGATATCAGATCAATTACCTGCGTTGGCTTCGCTCGTGTTTGTTGAAGTGTGGTGTCAGCACATTCTTACAAGTAAGTATGTTTGTCCTTGTTAAGTACCCCACTTTAAACATCAGCGTCAGCTAGATGAGCTCCTTTTTAAGGAGGATCTTTTGCATGGCTTGGCTGGTCCTGATCTATGTATGGTTTGATTTAGTCTAGGAAAGTTAATTGTGGTAGTGATTTTTCTCCAGATAATGTAGCCTGCGCTCTTCGTACTGATCTGCTTATGAATGTTTGGTTTCCCACCGTGACTATTTCGTTGTTCAAAAGAATGACGTACGTTCCATTTAGGGATGTGGAGTAGTTCCTCCCTTGTAATAGACCTTCAAAGTTTGTGACAAATATTGGTGAGTCAGCGATCATCTCGACGGTTTTGGTGTTGTCTGGTTCAAAGGGGCATTTGGCATCGCCACCTTTAACTAGCCTAGATAGGCACCCGTCTTCCCGAAGTGTGGACTTGGGAGGGCAAATTATAGTATTGCTGATCGAAGACCAATCCTCGTTCAGTCATTTCAGTCGTTTCAACTTCGTTTATTAGCATTTTTTTATAGCTGAGGTCAACGTGTTCTCCTCTTATAACAGCGGCCCGTGTTATTAAGAGTCGGTAGCCATCTGGTTTTTCCTTTGGCATTGAAAGTACGTACAAAGGTGTGCTACCGTTTGAATACATGGAGGCCGACCCGTACTCTATGGCTTCGATGGTGTTCTGATATGATATGGGAATCTTCCTCCATTATGAGCCTTCCAATCTCGTCTCGATCAAGAAGATTTGTGTTAATAATAGTGAATAGTTTTTCGTTGACCCGGTACTGGTGATTGTTGTTTATTACGACGTCATTCATGCTTCGAAGAATATAGTCCCGATCCGCTGCATCTGGAGATCCAGCTATCCACTTCCATGCAGAACCAATCCAGTCAATGGAACGTACCCTTCGTGATTTGTTTATTTGTAGATCGTCGAAACGCAGCTTAGTTTGATTTAGGTGGAATTGTAAGACAATCCACACAGCCCTGCTTGTAATGTCGTGCTCTGTTGACTCCATCAATTTGACCAAAGCCGTGTTGAAGTAGTTTAGGTCGACCACATGGAGTAAACTGAAGTGCCCGTTCAGGATCCAACCACTCCCATGCTCAATAGTTACCAGCGGGGAGCTATACTTGCAGATGTTTAGGCCGTACACGCCAGATATTAAAAATAAACTGTCTTCCAACCATTATGGAGGGAGAGAGGGGTTAGTATTGGCAATTTTTTTGTTTTTTGGCACTGTTTTCGTATTTATTCCAGGGACGGTGAACTAATAATAAATAGTTACATAATGTAAATCTTGTTTTTTTTATTATTACTATTATTTAATGAACATTCTATTGTTGAAAAATCATTCCAAACTAAAAGCAGAAATAATATTAAAAAACTACAACTTTTTTGTGTGCTTTTTTAAATTGAACTGCAATTTATTTATGTATTTTTGATACGATTAATTGTATTCCTATATCCTACCACCGTCCCCGGTTACCCATCGTAATACTTGGAAGGTCTACAGGATCCGAGAGCATGGATATGAAACGAAGTAGTTTGTAATTCTTTACTTTTGTTTGAAAGGTAGCGTTAAAAGTTACTACCCTTGGATCCTGCCGCCTTACAAAAACTCGTGGTAAAGAAGTTGAGGAAAGAAAGTAATATTTATAAGAATTACGGAGATATTTCTTCTTTACTCCCTTCCTTAAAGTTTTTTTTTTTTGTTTTTATTTTTTAATTTTTTTTGTTTTGTCTAATTTGTCTCTTTTAGTAAGCGCATAATTAATTTGTTGTGGGCAGATATTGCTTCATTAAATTTTTTAAACGAAAAATCGTTGCCTCTGTTTTTTTTTTTGTACAATATTTTATTTTGCCTCTTTAATCGCTTAAGTGGTTTGTTATGGAAAAGATCTTTGATCTTGAAATTTGGCAGACGCCTTTTTTGTGTCGTCTGTGATATAGGATTTTAAATCTTTGTGGTCCCCCTCATTGGGATGTCTTTTTATTGTTGACTTCCCGTGGTGACCTTATTTTTTTTTTATTATCATAATTTTTTTTTCTTATGTTGGCATATTTTTTATCCGCGCTTTATGAATCCTTCTGCCAGTGTCTGTAAGCAATGCCACTCTATTATCCTTACCAACCGTTTCCTTTTTGTAAAGTGCGTTTTGTTTTGATTTTATCTGTTTATCCCTGACGTAAACCTCATCTCCTGGCCTAAAATCCTTAGCTATTTTCCTGATTTTATCCAACCGGAGATTTCTTAACTTTCTCTGGAATTGTTCCCTGATCTCCTTGTGAATCCTGATTTTGAAGTTGGTTAGGCCTTGGTAGTTAATTCTTTCGGTTCTGTTGAAAAATATGTCGCTAGGCTTCCTCTTCCTTATAGAGTGTAGTGTTGTGTTTTAATGATCTGCAGCAATATACACCAATTCTTTTGGTCTAGCGTTATTAATTTCTTTCCGAAGGCACCGATAAATCTCAATAATGGTAGAGTGAAATTTTTCAATCTGGCCATTTACTTCACTTCTTTGAACTGGAGTCTGATAGAGTTCAATCCCCAAGCCTCTTATGTAATTACATACCAAGGGAGTCATAAATCCCCTCTCATTGTCGGTGAATATCATTTTAGGAGTTTTGAAATAGTGTATTTCTTTATGCTTTATTTTTAATGTGAAAAAGCTTGGCAAATTTGGAAAATTTGTCTATGCAAGATAAAAATGTCTCCCCTTGAATTTCAAAAATGTCCACATGCACTATTTCGCATGGATATTTTGGCAGTCGAGTCTATTTTATCGGTGGTAGTGCCGATGCCTATCACACTTGTTAGCAAGGCAGGCTTCACAAATAGAAGTGAAATTTTTTATCTTACTAGCCATTTTAGGAAAACAGTACTTTTCCAAGATTTGTTCCCTATTTTCTTTTGAGTTTCTATGAACCCTCCTATGTTCTGTCTCTATTATACCGGAAATCCTATCCTCGTTGGCCACATCCTCGACCACCCTCTGAGTTATGCTAATTTTGTATAAAGGGAAATTTTATATATATACTTCTTGCAGGAGTTGTAATCTTTATTCCATTTATGAGTGCCGGGCGCTTAGACTTTCCTTCAAGGCTTCGGTTAAGCTGGCCTTTTCAATTATATCTAGTCTCACATAATGCCGAGTGAATCCTGGATGTGGATTTTCAACACAAGTCATTGCATTCCCCTCCGTAAAAATGATTTGGTTTCGGAAAACGTTCAAAGGGGCTTCTACGTGTAAAATAAGGTCCGTCCCCTCGTCACTTCTAGCTTCTGTTGATATATCGTTGGGTTCCGACGGTGCTGTCAAATTGTTTGCCTGGCATGGAATTCTGGAGAGGGCATCCGCCACGACATTCGATTTACCAGGAGTGTAAATCAATTCGTGGTTATACTCTTTTATTCTAGCCTTCCACCTCTTCAAATTGGCGTTATAGTTTCGACTTCCTAACGCAAAAGTGAGAGGCTGGTGGTCAGGGAAAACTCTAATATTTTTCTCCCATAGAGGTAAGATCTCAAGTTGTCGAGAGCCCAAACTATAGCCAACATTTCCTTCTCGTTTTTGACGTAGTTTTCCTCTGTTCTATATAAAGGTCTTGAGATGTAGGCAATGGGTCGATCTTTCCCTGTTTTT
The DNA here is from genome assembly GCF_040869045.1 of Eurosta solidaginis. Classification (NCBI taxonomy): domain Eukaryota; kingdom Metazoa; phylum Arthropoda; class Insecta; order Diptera; family Tephritidae; genus Eurosta; species Eurosta solidaginis. The sequence continues at coordinate 72,160,256 of NC_090320.1, read as the reverse complement.
CCTTGGGATAACACTCTACTAATGGCATAGCTTTAAGCGTCGTTGGTGAGGTTGAATGGTATTTCGAAATCTGGAATCTATTTTGATACGCACTCTTATAGATTGGTTTGATTAACCTGCGAATTCTCACCATGCCACAGTGTTTCGTGTAGAACAAGCTAGCTGGACAAAATTATTTTATGAGATTTTCCGTTTCATATGCAGTCATTTATTACAACTACGTCATTTTTTTCAGCCATATGTTCTTTTTTTTATTTTTTTCCAAAATTTTACTTCATATGCATACATTTGCTTATTTCATATACAGTAACTCATGTGAATAAGTGACATAGATCCAAAAAAAATTTAAAGGACTTAAGAATATTACTTTATTGTACTTAAATTGAATGGAATACAAATCTCAATACTCTAAAAAATTCTAAAAATTCGGAAAAAAAATTAAAATTTTTTATGAAAATTCGTCGAATTTTTTAAATATAATTTCGTTTTTGTTATTGATCGTGACAAATTTTCTTATGGGAAATTAGTTAAAATAAATTTTCGAAATCGAAAATTGTAACAATTATCCAAAAAGGGGTGTCTACTTATTTATATGAGTGACTGTACATATGTACATACATATTTTGTATTTATTTGAGTATTTATCCTGGCACTACAATTTTTACAGAATTATTTTATAGTACCAGTCAGGAATGTAAAAGTGAATTACAATAATAATAATAACAATGTAAATAATTAAATTAATTATGTGAAAATTACTTATTACAAAAACCTAAAAGTAAAGTATCATACAAAGTAGAAAAGACAATAGATTTAAATTGAATAAAACCTGATCCAACAAAAAGTTATAGGGTAGGTTATCTTTTATAATTATGTTATCATTCGCTATCATCACTTTCATTGGATGAGTCACTTGTGGAATAGTCATGAACATCAGCAACACTACTGTGAAAGCTTGAAACAACTGGGGTATTTATTGACTCCTCAACATTATCGGGGGACAGTAAATTTAAGACATCTGAAGTCAGACTTTTAAATTTTTTCTTAGGTATCTCCCTAAAACTGTTAACTAAAGGATCTGATGTTATAAGCAACATATTCATAAGATCTCTATTCGTGGCTTCACGCGACTGCTTTTGTGTGTTATCAGCCCTGAATCGTCTCAAATCTTTGTTACGGACTTCCTGTGCATCCTCAGAAAGTTGACCAATAGGTAAAATTGCTGATTTTATAATATCAGCACTATGCACTAAGAATTTATGAACTGCAACAGGGATATTAAACCATGGATAGAGATCTATGTATAGTTTTTTAGTCTCGACCGCAAATTTTTCAAATTTTTGGATATTTATATTGTACCCAGATGCTAATGCGCGAAGGAGAGTGTCGAATCTTTTGATGCGCGTTACATCCAATTTTCGAAAAACCTACGAGCATTGTTGCCGTCATTGGTATTGCCGAAACCTAGTTTTGGTTTATCTTCATCAATCCATTGTATGTACCTGTTTTTATGCCTTGGTGATTGGTGCGGTAGGTTGTGGCAGGTTGAAGTCAATGATATTCGCCTTTTTGCTTTTGGTGTGATCTTGTTGACCTTGCGCGTTTATTTTTGTATGTTTTATGGCTACGTGTTTGTTCCCTGTACCAGGGAATTGGTTTTGCCGTTTGTAGATCAGCTTTAAAGGTTCAAAGATCTCGTCGGAGCTGATACGTACATACATCCTATTTGATATGTAGAGATAACTAAATCTACAAAAAAAAAAAATTTAAAATAGATGTGCAAAGAATTCGCAATGTTTTTTTCTTTCGACTATTAGAGAATACTTGCGACTATAACATATGTAAAACTAAGCCCGGATGTCGGCGGATGTATGTAACTTTTTTGTCCCTAAAGTTAAAAATATAGGGAAAAAATACCTTTCTTCTTAATAACGGAATGTTAAATATATTGAAAATACTCTAATTGTGAAAGAATTACTATTAAAAAATTTTACTTACCTTCGAGCTTAGAATCCATCAAAAAAAATTATGTAAAAGTGTTCACTTAAAAGAAATATGAATCTTAATATTCAACAAGAATTTTGCAAATTAATCAATGCATTTTACGGCCACTCCTGCCTTCTTACTTCAATTACTCAATATATATGAGCAAAAATATCAAAAAAAAAGCAAAAATCCCGTTATATTGTTTGTTTTCTTTCATTTCTCATTACACTTTTCTTTGAATAAGAACTTTGTTTTTGTCCAGCTAGCTTGTTCTACACGAAACACTGTGCGTGCGTGAGATTGGTCAAGGGTTTAGCAACCTTAGCGGAATCCCTTTTTAGTTCCTTAAGCGTTTCTTAAGACAATAATGTCGTCAATATACACGTAGCATATCCTCCCTATATACTCTTTTTATTTCTATCCAATCGCTCTCGAAAACATTATACGCAACCAGTGCTGCATCGGCACCGCCACGACTTTTCTGCCTAATATGTTGCAGGATGGCACGATACAGGGGCTTTTCCTTGACTACGTCGTAGTCCGACAGATTTCCTTGAACGCTGTTAATCCATGAGATGAATTGAGAAGGGCTGCCTTCAAAATTTGCAGCTCCTTTATGAAGTCGGGAAGTCTGCCAATATATTTTAGATCCCTCCGACAGTGGTGTTCGCACCGCTGCCAGTACCCCCTGTGGCTGCGTTCTTACGCCACCCTGTTATATTCTTCCCAATCGCTCATCGATCTGGCAAGTTGCCCTTAGTTGATCTACACTTGCGTTATTGCCCTCAATTTTCCCTAGACTAGAGTTCAGAGCAACACCGTTGCTCAAGCTGCCTAATCTGCTCGAGAAGAGCATTGAGTCCCCCATTAAGTTCATTAACTTTCGTGGTTAAAGCGTCCATTTCCAATTTAAAAAAATTTTTGTTTGATATTTTGTAAAAAATGTATTTTTTAATTTTAATTTGGCTCACGGTGGCTCTTTAAAAATTGTTATTATTTTTTTTTTGTTACGGGATAGTGCTCATAGCACAGACGATTTGGTTGCTTTTTGTTTTAAAGTTGTCCTTACACTTTGAAAGTTTCTTGCAAAGAAAAAAGGACTTTAGTTACATTTGTGAAACTTTTACCGTGTTCTTATGGGAACGGCGACATGTACCAAGTTGGCGTTTCACAGTACATTAGTCTTTAAATAATTAGAGTTTTGGTCAGGGGAGGCTGTGTCATTCCTTTTTAGTCGTCGACAATCAGATTGAAGGTAACCTACTAAGGCACAGTTGCTCCACAACGCTCTGGAACGCTGAAAGTATCGCAAGTAACGAGTGGACGTTTCCAGTGTGTTCTGATGTGTACCCTGAAAAATCCACAAAAGGATAAGCCGGCCCAAGTTTTTTTTTTTTTGTTTTTACGAGGAGGAAGCATCGAAAGCCTCATAGGGACTTTAACCGCACTAAACCTCCTACCGTCTGAGTACCATTTACCCCCGGTACTACCCTCAAGTATTCCGTCGGGAGGTAAGTTGAGAACTAAGCTCTACGTCTGTCGGGGTCACGTTACTGTACTTAGATGGTCCCGCGGTATAGTTAAAGCTGGGACTGGCACGCCCTGCTTACTACCTGAATGTGCTTGACACATACCACTTCTACGAATATTTCCAAGCGTACCTTAAACACTGTGCATATAGTGCTTGTGGCATGCTTGTGCCTTCGAATACTTGTGTTGTAGGGTTTTGTTTTTTTATATATGTATATATATAAATAAATAAATTTTTTTTTGTTTTTTTTTTTAATTTCAATAGGGTTTTTTTTCTTTTTTCATTTAATTTTGATAGGTTTTTTTTTTTTTTCCCCCCACAATACGTAACGGGGCTTTTCTCGTACTTCCACCGGTTGGAGAGTCCTTGTCTCCAATCCGTGTATAAACCCTGATTACATATGAGACATTTACACTTATACTCGTTGTTTCTACAGTTGGAGGGGCCTTGTCTCCAATCCATAGGTTTCTCGTTGCGTGTATGTTGACTGCATTTGTTCGCACGGTTGAAGACCTGGGGCAGTATTCGAACGGTTGAAGAGACCTTGTCTCCAATCCGTCGCCTGGTTTACTATTACATTATCTACATATATTACGATCTTTTCTTATTTTATCATTCTCACGCCGCTAATTGTACGGAGGCCATGCATCCAATACGTGCTCAGCTCGATCCCCTCCACCTTTGCAGTTTGTTCTCCACCAACACAACTCCAATGTTCAATGTTCGCTGCTGCGCCGTAGCCTTTCAAGACTTCGTAGACACTTCATTATTTCCGCTATTACATCGCATGCCGCGGACCATTTTAAATTGATTTGTAGCATGCATCCAACAATTGTTTCAGGAGTGTAATCCTCTCCAAATATTCTGCACAGTTTGCATCTCGAGCTATAGAACCTAGGACACTCGAAAAATACATGGTAAACATCTTCTACTGTATCGCCACCACAGTGATCGCATATGTTGTTAGGCTCGTGATTGAATCGATGCAAATATTCCTTAAAGCATCCGTGACCACTCAGAAACTGTGTGAGGTAGAAATCTACCTCGCCGTGCTTTCTAGATATCCATATATAAATATCTGGGATACATCGGTGTGTCCAGCGTCCATTTGTTGATGCATTCCAACTGAGCTGCCAGTTCTGCACGCTAAGCTCTCGTGCTCCGTCACGTGAGCTTTGATCCCGATAAATCGTCGCTGCTTCTTTTGCTAATATGTCTATAGGACACATTCCTGCGATGATTAGTGCTGCATCGTCAGAGACAGTTTTAAAGGCGCTACAGACGCGTAGTGCACACAGGCGGTAAGTCGACGTTACCCCGCGTAAGTGTGAGTTATACTCCGTGGCCTGATGCCAAACAGGAGCCCCGTAAAGTATTTGGCTTTTTACAACGCCAGCCAGAAGTTGACGCCGTCGTTGCTTTGGTCCTCTTGCATTTATTATTATCCTAGATAATGCTGCTTCGGTTTTTGCTACCTTTCCATTGGCATACTCTAAGTGGGTTTTGAATGAGAACCTCCTGTCTATCACAACCCCCAAGTATTTTATTGCAGGCAGCGTGTCGATGTCATGGCGGCCGATTCTTATAGTGACCTGCTTCACCCTTTTCCTTCTTGATATAAGTACAGCCTCTGTTTTTTGTTCCGCCAGCTGCAGTCCATTTTTCGTAAGCCACGATTGAACCATCGCTATGCGTGTATTAGATTTGGCGCATATTTCGCCTAGGTGCTTGGCCGTGATTACCAATGCGATATCGTCCGCGAAGCCGATAATTTTCACCCCATTGGGTACCTTGAGGCGCAATACTCCGTCGTACATAATGTTCCAAAGCAGTGGACCGAGCACGGAGCCTTGAGGAACACCGCCTGTGACGTGAAGCTTTTCTACTCCAGCAGCCGTTTCATATTCCAGCACCCTACCTTCAAAGTAGCTGCGTATGATCCTACGCAGGTAAAGGGATATGCCTATCTGAGGCCCTATTCAGTAACTATTGGTTTTAAAATGTACATTTTTCTTTCATACAAATTATATGGAGAAAAAGTGTACATTTTAAAACTCACAGTTACTGAATAGGGCCCCTGGTCCAGCGTGTCTAGAATGTTTGCCCAATTGGCAGTGTTGAAGGCATTTTTCACATCTAAAGTAACGATAAGGCAATATTCCTTAGAGCCTTCGAGCCATCGAGTGCCACTTATGGCTTCTTGGGCCACTTCCTTGCAGCTTGTTCGCAGCTTGGATGGTAGATCTTCCTTTCCTAAACCCAAACTGGTTATCAGAAATACCACCCACATCTTCAATTTCTTTTTCGAGTAGATTATAGAGGACTCGCTCAAGAACTTTACCGGCGGAGTTGAGCAGGCAAATGGGCCTGTAGCTAGATGGTTCCGCGTATTTTTACCAGGCTTTGGCAGCAGTACCAGCTTTTGTCGTTTCCATATTTTAGGAAATGTCCCCTTAGCCAAGCATTCATTAAATAGTTTCGCAAATGTTGGCGTGTTATAAGTGAGAGCTCGTTTGAGTGCTCTGTTTGGTACCCCGTCTGGGCCAGGGACTTACGGTCTTGCAGTCTATTCACCGCTTGAAGGACCTCGACGACGGTAACCTCGTCAAATGAGTATAGTGCGGCGCCTGATGTGGGAGAAACTAGCTCCCTTTGCGTGGGAAATAAAGTATCTACCAGGTTTCTGGGAAAAGAGGGGCATGTTGGCATCGCCTCTTCTTTGTGTTTCAATTTCTTAAAAACCAATTAAAAGCTGTGCCCCAAGGGTCATTCTCGACGTCATCGCAAAGCATTCGCGCTTACTATCTTTTATTGCTCTCTTAAGTGCGAGTCGCGCTCTTTTGTAGGTAGCTATGCACTCTAGAAATTCCGGTCTCCCTCTGGCTCGTTGATAGCGCCTCCTAGCCTGAATACACTCTCTCTTTAGGGAATGTATGCGCTCGTTCCATCAAAATGTGGAACAATGTTGTTTGCGCTTGGGCTTTCTAGTCATTGACAATCGCATGCTGCTCTAATATCCGCCATTAATTTATTCGCCATCTCGTTAGCACTTCCTATATGTTCGACTGTTGTCAACATTAGCTTGAATATGTCGGGGTCAAAAGTATTGATATTCCAACCTCTGTTTTTTAGGGTGAATGTATAGTGGGCTGCCCTCCCCCTCGAGTTTGATGTCCGCCGCAATCGCTCAGTGATCGCTTTGGGTATAGCAATCACTGATTTTCCACTCAGCCAGAGCTCAGAGCTCAAAGATTGGCGCTGACAAACGTTATGTCGATTACGGAGCCGAACCCGTTTCTTAAGAAGGTGTTTTGCCCACCCACGTTAAGGAGCGCTACATCAAGGCATGCAAATGCTTCGACCAGAGCCCTCCTTTTGGGAGATATTCTCTGTGAGCCCCACTCTATAGCCCATGCATTAAAGTCTCCCGCGATGATAAAACGCTCCCGCAACGTCACATCCATGGCTATTTTCCCGACGATTTCTTCGAACGCGTTCAGCGGCGTACTAGGTGGTATCCCAAGCCCAAGTGTGTTCTTATGTGTACGCTAGGGTTAACTCTTAAAGCCGGCCCAAGTGTGTTCTTATGTGTACCCTTGGGGTAACTTTTCAAAAGGAAATTTTTGCCGCATCCTGAAGGCAGCGGCAAGGTTCATGCAAAATATTTTGTGTACGTTACACGGTCGCAGAAGTCGTTAACCATTATTCGGCCTTCGGTATGGTGAGGTCGTCCTAGAAGTATAGGTATACGGACTCACCTAGCCAATGTGATTATGCATGCACTCGGAATAGCAATAGTGGGGCCGTAGGATAATTAACTTATCGAATTATTCACATTTCGTGTTAAATTTTATTCGCGCACCAGAGGATCTTTAGGGTCACAGGCTCGCTTCTTTTATTATTATTAATGTATCGCCCTCTAAGGGCTTCTAGAATAGGACTTAGTAATTTATTGCTTGTAGCATCACTTTTCATACAACTTTTCATTATTCACTTGGATTTTGTTTTTTGTTTTACCTCCTCTGGGCAGAGGAGCCCTGGATATACCGAAGGGAAGCGCAGAGTTAAGCTATTGTTATAAACCGGAGGGTCTCCCAAGGTGGTGAATCGCGGTTTGAAGAAATACTGCACTAAGGGCCTTTTTATTTTTTCATTCCTTATCGGCTTAATTTTTTTATAAATTTTTTTTTTCTTTTTCTTAAGCACTCCACTATCACTTCTTTATTGCCTTAATACTAATCACTACGAACCTCGCATTTAAGGAAGACCTTTTTCAAGGGCCCACATTCCAGTGAGTTACTGCTTGGGTTTCAGTTAAGGAGGCCAAGGACACGGCCTCCAAATTATTAAAGTTGTAATTGTAATCTGAAAAGGAGGAATAAAACTACTTGATTAGGTTTCAGCTTATATTACTATTGAACTTCACATCCCAAAACAGAATGAATCTTTTTGCGTCGTGTTCGTTCTGTCTCCTGGATTTAATTTTGCTGCCGACTTGTGGGTTTGTGGGTAGTGGCTATAAATTGCTGTTATGCTCACTATACTGACACTTTATTAGCTTTCTTTTTGTAGGTGATCCACAATATTTTTTTGTGCTCTTTTGTGGGTGTATGTAAGTCACTGCATTGCCACTTTCTTGTCTCTGCATGTATGTACCATATAACATAACATTTATTTAATTAATTTCATTGTACAACTAAGACTAGTCAGTCTTTTATATGTACATCAGCAATGGGATACATTCTATTATTTAGTATTTATATTTAAAAAAACATCACTTAAAAGATAAAATAAAATATTTGATTCAAGCTTAATACTAATGCAATGGCACTTAACAATACAAATATACAATCGTTTTATTAGTAAATTTTTTTATTTATAGCCTAGAGGGTTCTAACTATTCGGAACCGTAGGATCAATTGGGATGTTATTTAAATAATTTATTTTGGATCACGATGCTTTTACATAAAAGGACTACTCAATGTGTCAAGTTCATCGTGGTCGCGGCAAGCGGGTTTTAAAAACAGACAAAGGCAAAAAGTCTAAGATGATTGCATTAACAGAACTGCAATTGGAGAAGCTCCAAACCAAACTGAACTTTTAAGTTTAACAGAATATTGTTTATCGGGCTGGAAGCTACTTTATTTTATTTTATTTATTATTTTTTAGTACCTGGGCGACCGATTTTTGCTCGGTATTCTTCGAGGACCAGTATTCAAATATGTATATGAAATATGTATTTCAATGTACTTCGCCACCGTTTGGCACGGCGCCTGATATTGCATTGAAAAAGTTATAAGTGTGTGTTAAATTAAAAAATTAAGGCGAATCATGCAATATTTAAGAAAGCTTCAATAGAAATTTACATCTAGTCGCGTAATCGCATTATTTTTTTTTAAATACTTCAAAATCAATTTTCGTGTCAAATAATTTTCGTGTTTGAATTTCAAATCTATGAAGTTTTACTCAAATGGGTCAAGCCGCAACCCTCAGTAACAACACCTAGGTGAAAAGTCTTAGAATCTAACACACTATCGATTTACCAAATTTCATCCAAAGCGGTTGATCCGTTTCAGAGATAGTAGTGGATATACAGAGTAATATACATATATAGTTAGGTGAGGGGCAACCCTAAATGGCAACCATACTTAAAAATATCTCTATTGGAATGGGAGTGAAATGCCTTTCGTTTGATACCCATATTGGCATATCTCGTACAATTATTATTTTTTTTTTATTTCAAATACGTGGCAACCTTGTGAAAATATTCTGGCCAGGTAGAAAGTATTAGAATGTTATACACTATCTATACCTTGGCATATATATATATTGGAGCATCAGCAGTTATTTTTTTGCTTGTACATAGTTGAGGACCGTTGGACCGTTTTGCATTATTAAAGCTGTTGCGTTAACTCTCCCCTCCTTAAGCATGATCATCCTCGATAATTAGTATAATGGTATATTATTGAAGTTAACATATGTTGGAATGTGACTGGTATTGCTTGTCAGGGTATCTTGCTAGCTGGTTTTAGTTTGTGCGGGGCTTATTATATTCTTTTCTACATATTGGATTTTTATGGAACGTTTCCTTATGATTGATTAAGTAGTATCGGTCTAACTAAAGTGATGAACAGAGCTTTTGTTGGCAATCCTCTTGGTAGTTTTGTTGGTAGCACTTTTTGTGATGTTTGATGGTCTTTTCACACCTTTATTGCCTTGAGGTGTTTTCATGTAATTTACCGCTCTAGAATGAAGGGTTTTGTCAACGTCCGTTCGTTCTGGACGTGAAAATTGAGATTTTTGTTGCCCGGTCTAGGAGTATATTTTCCTTATAATGTTGGACATTACGGTAATCACGATTCCGTGGTTGTATTTGGGGTTTTGGCATATATGCCAATTAGGGATGAAATTCGTTAAAAGATTTTTTGGGTGGGAGGGATGGTCGGAAGTCTTGCGTCTTCCTATTTTGACTATTACTATTTAAAGCGTAATGAGAACGGAAGTTTTGGTTCTCTAACTTAAGGCAACGATTGAGAGCTTGTGGAAAATCTACTCGTTCTCTCATTCCAAGAAGTCTTGGTAAGTCACCTTTCAGTCGTCGTATGAACGTTTCGGGGGTTTTGTGGTGGGAATATACGCTTTGGTAAAACTTCCGAATAGTCAAGTTACCTTGGACAAAGGAAGTCAATTGGTAATCGAGCGTACCTTTACAATCTAGAGGTGTGTTATAAGATTCTAGGGCAATTTCTGCAATACCCACAACTTTATTTAACATTTAGTATAACGTAATATTTAGGCGTTCCCTTAATTTTCTCGTAGATCTGAAGAATTCAATCTACACTTTTTTCCAAGAGTTATACTCCTCTGGGTTACCAGAGAAATCTCGTGGGCAACGCACTATCGTCTAGTATTTTATCTAGTTCCGTTATGTTATTTGAGTGACTTGCGTCAATTGTTATATCCGTTATATTGGCGAAGCATTTGGATTGAGTGCTGCTTGGACGATATTTCATCCATCCTGTTTTATAATATTTTTTACAAGCTTGGTTATTATACCCGTATACTGTCGTGGTAGAGGGGGCAGGTGGTTGTGGGCATGAGTTTAGAATAGGTGGTATGACTAAACTAGGGTTTGACATTTTAATAAGTTATTAAAAAAAGTTTTCTAAATTTTGATTTGTTTATAATTCGCTGGAGGACCTTTTGGAGGTGAATCGGAGAGAATTTTAATTTTAAAAGCTTCAATTATATTATTTTATGGGCTGTACTAGCCTAATATTATTGATTCAATATTTAGATTTTTCTTAATTTTCTACCTTTCTTATTATTCACTTCACTAATATTTCTAAAAAATTTGTTTCTTCTGATCACTTCACTTTTTTTTTTTAATCAGTTAATATAAAAAATATTACTTTGATAAGAGAACAATTTATTATTTATACTATACTTACTCTAGCCTTCTGTCGTTCCGTTAGTGATCCTTTTCCTTGGTAATTGGGAATCCGACGCGGGTTCGATGGGATCCGACTTTAATTCTTGGTGCTTGCCGGCTGTCTTTCCACTGGCGGTTGTACCTACCATTACTCCACATCACTATTTTTCGTCTCGGCTGAAGACACAGCCACTACCAACTGTCCTACCCCCAGCGTGTTAGGAAAACCTTATCGCTACAACAATAACCAACTGGCCTTCCACAGGGGGATTTTTATACTTAAAAAAGAACGGACTTAAACTGGTTCCTGCTCGGGTGCCAGTTAAGTATTTATTATATGAAAAACATTTTTTAAAAACTTTCCGACTTGCGTGCGCTTGATCTTTATTAAGTTGAATCCAGTTTAAGATTAATTACAATAATATTCTTACTTCTACTTTACACCTATGATTGCTTACATTACTAAATTTATCTACTGAAGTTTTTACCACCAATATTGCTCACTGTTGTTTGTCGGTGAATATTGCTCATGGTTCTTTACGCGGAGTATTGCTGATCGTTCCTTACCATTATTGACGCTATTGCTGTGTAATAATATTTCTTACGAGTTTAGTTGTAAGACGTTGTGTTACAAACGGTTTTAAATTTTATTTAATTATACCCTAGAGGGCGGAAAGCTTCCTGAGTTGGCTACAGAATCGTAGGATCACTCAAAACAAAACTACACAATGAAGATATATGAAGCTAGGTGAGCGGTGCTGGAGTTGCTATTGAAATGTTAAATACCTAAAAACGCGCGGAGTTGCTTAGCATCTGACAATTATTGATTCTTTATTGGAAAATGCTTTCTCTTTTATACAAAATTTCTTACATTACAAATACGTATTTACACTAATACTTACAAACTAAAGAGTACCTACATTCCTAGTGCATATATGCCAAGTCAGCATATTATTATTACAGTGGCCTATTTATGAACACATGTAATTAGATACATATAAATAATTTGGCAGTCACATTGACCATTGACTGATCGATATAGTGTGTTGGTCAATGTGACGGGTTGACAAATGTAAATAAATAAGTGTCGTGTCCGTCGGTATGCACTCCCGCTGGTTCAAATTATGTAGGTCGGTTTAACTTGAATATTTGGGTGATCGGTATGAGTTTATGTGTATTGTACCATTTGAAAGAAGTGCATTCAAAGTAATGCTACACCACCCACCTTAGTGGAATAGACCGGGCATGCTTAACCAACGAACCGATATCATTTCGTTACGATAATTAATGTTAATAAACGAAACAAAGTCATTTCGTTTCGTTTATTAACGTTAAGAACGTCAAATTAAAGAAATGATTTTGTTTCGTTTTCTGCCATATCAAAACGAAATCAAATCGTTTATGTTGATTATTAATTTCAAACTATGCTGGCAAAACTGATTGGTGGCGGAGTAAATAAAGGTGAAAGCATTATCCAAGCTGATTGCAACTTTTCTCATGAATTTTGATAGTACGAACATTTCTCAGAGTATTTTTGACATTACCACCAACGAATTGCACAAACAAATTACATTGAGTTTGTGTGTATGTCCGCTCTTTGTTACCACCTTACGGCTTCAACCATAGCTATAGCATTGTCAGCACAATTCAAACATAAAGTATCACGTTTTTGTTAACGTTTTTAACGTTAACGAAAGCTTTTCGTTTCGGTTAAAAACGAGATACAATTTATCTTGATAATTTCTTTACCGATAATATTTCGAAGTGTTTCAACGGAAGCGGTTTCAGCGGAAACGGTTTTTTGATAAACGATTAGCTTAACGTTAAGGTGCATCCCTGGAATAGACACATATAATTGAAGACAATTGTATATGGGTGCTTCCATGAGAAGGTCAACCACGACTGAAAAAATTAAATTCTTAGAAAATTGGTTTTAGGATGAATTATTAATGGAAAATTACTTGAATTTTTATTATATGGAAGTATTTGCAGCTTGTTGCTATTTTAAAACTCATAAACGCAAGAGCAAAACTGGGGGTCTCTTTAACTCAGTTTTCGCAAATTGAATCAACTATTTTCTCTTCCCTATTAACTAAACTAAGAGATTTGAAGTAGTGCAAATACATTTTAAAATTAAATTAACAATAACAACTACCTAAAAAAATGAGAAAAAGAGAAGTTTGAACTCGATTAACGGTATTTTTTTTATTTACTTTTGATAGTATACTTACGTCGCGTACGTTATGCAAAAACATTCTTTGTCTATGTCATTTGTGTACTGACAGTCGCAGGTAATAGAGATTACAACTCCAAATCAAGAAATCTTCTGGTTAAATATATTCGCTGAAATTTTCTTTTCAATCGAAGTAATAAAAATTATATTACCCTTTAAAATTTGTCGCATACGTTATTGTAAGTATGAATATTTTATTTAAATACATTAAAATCGACGTTAAAAGCAATTTTTTTATATATATTATCCAGAATACATAGTTGTAAAACCATGAAACGGTGGCGCGAAGAGTTAAAAAAAAGACGAAGCAAAGCTAAAAGAGTACCAGAAAAAAGAATCTGAAAGGCAACGGGCCTATCGGAAAAGAAAGGCAGATGCAGCAAAAGAAGATGCAAAATTACTCCAAGAAAAAAGGGCAAAAGATCGAATTCGGCAGCGAAAATTGAGAGAAAAAATGAAAATGTCAGCAACGTGGGTGCTGGTTCATCATATAGTTGCAAACAAACTTTGGGGAAAGCAGTACGAAAGGTAGAAAAGATGTTGCCAATGGACATAAATAAGAAAGTGGAAGTACTTGAAGCTCTTTACATGAAGTATGTACCACAGGCCAATAATGAACAGGAAACACACATGGCTTCGGTTGAAAGTTTTAACTTAATTCAAGATTTTTACTTGCGAGAGGGAGTTAGTGTGCAAGCTCAAGGCCGTAAAGTTACGGTAATTTAGAATGGGAAAATCGTCGCCAAGCGCTTCATGCTGTTGACAGTGTCTGAAGCATATGAACTGTACAGAAGTGAGGTTACTTCGGGATATGTGGGTAAATCACTTTTTTATCAGTACCGACCCAGCTATGTAAAATTGATAGATAAAACTCCACACAACATGTGTGTCTGTAAGTACCACGCAAACTTTGCTTTTTTATTGGAAGCATGTGCAAAACTCATACCATCATTCCCAAAAACGTTTGAAACATTTTTGAAATCCTCTTGCTGTAATGTGTTGGATGAAAATTGTATGACCAATGAGTGCGAAAACTGCGTGCGAGATGTAGAGCAAGATTTAGTTCCCGTGTGTTTTCGTACCAACATGCATGAAAATGTGAAGTGGAAACATTGGAGGAAAGTTGATAACCATTTAACGTTAAGCTACACCACTGCTGCATTGGCTGATCTGATTCATGAAATAGAAGCTCAACTGCCGGTTTTTAAGGTGCATAGCTTTATTAAACAATGTCAACAACGATATTTCAATGAAAAAAAGAAAAACATTACGGCTTCTGAATTGATTTTGCAAATAGATTTCGCAGAAAACTACAGGTTAATTAATCAGAATGAGATTCAAGATGCTCACTTTTCCTATCATCAGGTTACCATTTTCACATGAATTGCATGGCTTTTTGGAGAAACAAAGTGTTTTTTCTATTATTAGCGACAAGTTGAGCCATAATAAGTTTGATGTTTGTTGTTTCATTACAAAAATTGTGGTTCAAATACTAAGCCAAAAAAAAGGCATTACCAATGTATTTTTATTCTCTGATGGGAGCAGTGCGCAGTTTAAAAATAAGTTTATTTTAACAAGTATTCCTTATTTTGTAAGTAAATTTAGCTGCAAATATTTTGAATGGAATTTCTTTGCCACCTCGCATGGCAAAGGCGCAGTGGATGGAATAGGTGCTGTTATAAAGAGAAAGGTGTGGCAAATAGTAAAAGCCAATAATATAATTTTACCAGATGCTTTTTCATTTTATAAATGCGCTTGTAAATATATCGAGGGCATTCATTTATTGTATGTATGCGCGGAAGAAATTGAAGATGTTTCTACTTGAATGAATGAAAAATGGAAAAATATTCAACCTGTTCCACAAATAAAAAAGTAACATTTTTTTTCATTCGTCGACAGTCAACATATAAATGCTGCTCGAACGGCATACTCTTTACGAGAAAATATTAGAGTTTATGTAAATATATAATGTATTTATATCAACAAATATCTTATGAATTAGATTTTATTTTCATTATCATATAGTTTTTTTAATAAGAATACATTTTTATATTGCTTCCTAATTAAAGTGTAAATTTCAAACAAAATACGTACTATTACTTATATACGAGAAAAATTGTCGCGTACGTTATGTCGCGTACGTTATTTAGTTTTTTTTTTATAAAAATATCCAGAGATAATTTCTCTTTAAATATGAAAGAATTGTAAAGGTGCATTATTTAGCTTAGCTTACGAATTTTCAAAGAAAATAAGAATTGGCTTGATTCGCAGACTTTCGCATATATCTATGTGCACCATATAAGCACTTCCGTTTTTGTCGCGTAAGTTATCACCTCATTTTGAGCGGATATTTTAAACACCAAAACTTTCAGGCTACCCATTTTTGTTTCAAACATACTTCTTTTTAATAGCAACGTAACTGCATTTTTATTTTCCCGAAAATTCGTTTTATGTGAGGTTTATATTACTCCAAAAGCGTATGAACGTCGCATACGGCTGCATGGAAACACCCATATGACTATTCGAGCGCCTTAATGACCCACTTAAGGTTTTTAATTGTTTTTCACATTCTATTGTAATTTGTTACTTTATGGTAACTTGATATTAAGATGAGTGTTCTAATGCAGTTTTTTATTTATTTACATTTGTTTCACATGTGTGTCTATTATGCTGACTTTGGTTTTTTTTAAATATATATGGGCGGTTCTCCGCAAACTCTCAGTTTTATGTCGCTTGGCGATTTCTAATACTCGTTAAGCATTATCAATGAACTATGCACGCTAAATGTTGAAAAGTGACTTTCTTCAAATAAATAAAAAAAAATAAATGTAAGGCGCGATAACCTCCGAAGAGATCTAAGGCCGAGCTTCTCTTCCAATTTGCGTCGTGCTCCTCTTGATTTTTCCCTACAAATTGGCCGGACGGGACCTACATGTTTTATGCCGACTCCGAACGGCATCTGCAAGGCAGATGAGTTTTCACTGAGAGCTTTTCATGGCAGAAATACAATCGGAGCGCTTGCCAGACACTGCCGAGGGGCGACCCCGCTTAGAAAAATTTTCTTCTAATTGAAAAATCTTATTTCTAAAATTTTGATGTTGCTTTGCCCGGGAGTTGAACCCAGGGCATACGGTGTGATAGGCGGAGCACGCTACCATCACACCACGGTGGCCGCCAAATAGTTTAGGATAAATTGTTGCATCATATTAAAATTTTATCAAGTTTTCATTGGTAATACCATACGAATGTCACAACCGTGGCATGTCGCCAACTTAATTCTTGATTGATTTAATTTGGTTCAGACTCAAATCGCTAATAATGGAAATAATAGTTTTTATTTATATTAAAACCCGTATTCACTGATAAATATTTCACATTTCTGAGTTGCTGGTATTCATTTCTCGATTCCTAACTCTACTTTGAAAAGTGTCGATTAGGTTTGAAAAAAATAATGTCGTCAAATTGTTTATGCGAGTATTACTACAGTGCGCGCTTGCCTGCACCATGCAGGGATCAGTTTCAATCAGCAGGCGTCACTGAAAGTTTTTTTTTGTTAATATAGCGTTCTTAATCACACCGGTCTTTTTTATATATAATCGAAAAGCAAAAACGGTATGTTTCGAAAATCCACGTCACAACCGTGGCACTTGCCACTCGGAACAATGTACCCTTGTGTGTACTGCAATTTACGGGTTTTTCAAGACGATCGCTAACACAACCTCCAAAACGGTCGGAAAATCTTTTAGCTTGAATTGCATTTTTAGTAATGTACAGTTATTCATTGAAATGTCACAACCGTGGCGCGCGTCAAATGTCAAAACTGTGGCAGGTTGTCTACTTTTTAGAAAAATGTCACAATTTCGTGAGGTTTTGATGTATAACTCAGTGTTAATATCAATTGAAATTATAGTCTTTCTGATGACAAAGACAGAAATATATTCCCGAAATATTAGAGCAGTCGAATTACTTGACTATTGTTACTCTAGTTCTAAATGATTGTTTAGTATCTTGGTACATCTCGTAAGATTTGTAATCTGTAACTATCTAATTCTTTACTTCTTAATTCTTACCTTTAAATCAGGGATTCACCTTAACGTTAAGCTAATCGTTTATCAAAAAATTTCCACCGTTTCCGTTGAAACACTTCGAAATATTATCGATAAAGGAATTATCAAAGATAAATTGTATCTCGTCAAATTTTAGAAATAAGGTTTTTCAATTAGAAGAAAATTTTTCTAAGCGGGGTCGCCCCTCGGCAGTGTTTGGCAAGCGCTCTGGGTGTATTTCTGCCATGAAAAGCTTTAGTGAAAACTCATCTGCCTTGCAGATGCCGTTCGGAGTCGGCATAAAACGTGTAGGTCCCGTCCGGCCAATTTGTAGGGAAAATCAAGAGGAGCACGACGCAAATTGGAAGATAAGCTCGGCCTTAGATTTCTTCGGAGGTTATCGCGCCTTACATTTATTTTTTTTTTATAAATTGTATCTCGTTTTGAACCGAAACGAAAAGCTTTCGTTAAAGTTAAAAACGTTAACAAAAACGTGATACTTTATGTTTGAATTATGCTGGAAATGCTGGCCATGGTGAAGCCGTAAGGTGGTAACAGCGAGCGGACATACACACAAACTCCATGTAATTTGTTTGTGTAATTCGTTGGTGGTAATGTCAAAAATACTCTGAGAAATGTTCGTACTGTCAAAATTCATGAGAAAAGTTGCAATCAACTTGGCTAATGACTTCACCATTAATGACTACGCCATCAATCAGCTTTGCCAGCATAGTTTGAAATTAATAATCAACATAAACGATTTGATTTCGTTTTGATATGGCAGAAAACGAAACAAAATCATTTCGTTAATTTGACGTTCTTAACGTTAATAAACGAAACGAAATGACTTTGTTTCGTTTTTAACGTTAATTATCGTAACGAAATGATAGCTGTGTTTTTTTACTTCTATATACGTTTACGCTTAAACTTTATATGGACTGCTAAGCGACAAACTTTAAATACACCTCTGAAATTGCTGCGCATACAATTTGTCCTACTAAATTTCAATACGCATTATACTCAGATGTAACTGAAATATGTGTTTTTGTTTCACCCTCTCCTCTAATTCTATGTATTCTATAAGTGTCCACAATTCATCGCAACTGATTCAGCTATATGTTATACCCTATGGCCATCAGAGGGTTGTGTCTCCGCTTTTCGGTACACCCTGCTGTTATGTTAGTTATTTAACCACTGCCGCTAGATGGGTCTCCTAAGCATTATCTAAGCGAGGATAGGCGTTTTTTTTCACGAGCAAACGAAACGTATACGCGTATATTAGCCAACCATATAATTGAGCTATGCACAAAACTGAGAGTTTGCGGAGAATGAGCCCTATGCTGTTTTTTGTTTTCTTTTGTTTGTGCGCATATTTATTATTATAAGTAAAATGGATTGCTTATAGTGAGGTTGTTTGGTTTTTGTTTTGTTACTACTAAAGATTTTATATTGGTTTAAGTCTATTCTTATGAATTATTATTTCCTTATCTTTATTCGTCCTATCACTATTTCCTATTCTATATGATATTAATGTAATGTTGTTATTTTTATCAATACTGTTAACTTTATAATATCCTTTATATTTATTATCTAACTTATGAGAGTAAGGGATCCTATTATCTAAAATTATGACCTCTCTAAAAGACGAAGTTTTCCTAACTCAGGCCTCTCAAACTTATATAAATGATTTGTATTTCAAGACTTTTTATTGTTGTATCTTTCATTCGAAAACTTAGATCATATAAAAGAAATAATCTGTAACTAATTATGCAGAAATTTAGGAGCTGTAGTTGAGCAAGGTAGTTTATATTACTAATAGTAGTTCAGCTAATGTGTAAAAAGGAAGGTACAGTGGATGCAAAAATTTTCATATTTTTAAATATTTTTTATATTCGTTGTATTTTCCAGCAATGTTTATGGTCTTATATGGCATGCGATTTCAGCGGCGGCCACCAAGACAGAATCATCATGATATTTATGAAGAATTATTTAATTTTTAACGGGATTTGTCTTTTTCACTACCTCTAGGGTTAGTGCAATTATTAGATCTTAGAGAACTTGGGTACCTTTTTTTATTTTTAAATTTGCCTACTGCAGTATTCATTATTATTATTATTCACCAATTTTTCGCTCAGAACAACTGTGTTTTTTCTTATTTTTCAAGTCCTAGATTGCCGGCTTATTTCAGCCTGGTCGAATATTGTCCTAAGTCAATAACTTCTTCAACAATCAGGTTGCCTGAAATTTTTCTACGCTAACATTTTTCTACCCTAAGATGAAAAAGAACGCGATTAGTCTTAATTTGCAAATTTATATAGCGCTTTATATACATATTTCTCTTGTGACTTTTCTTCATTTTTTTTTGTTTTGTTGTTATTATTGGCTGGTTTTGTTGTTTTTTGTTTTTAGTGTTTTGCATATTTCCACCGTCGTAGAATTTTTTCTATTGCTTCATGACTATCTCTGTCTTCAAAGATATCAAGAGCATTCAAAAAAGTTATGCAAATTCTTGATTTGTCGAGGGCGTCTAAGAAACTGTGTAAAGTTTCCGGCTTATCATCTAACTCCGGTAATACTGATGAAGCAGTTTTAATGAACTTTACTACTGCTTGTGCCATTGTAACGTTTATAATTGGGATATTTAATGGCTTATGTTCTTCCACTGATGGAGTCTGACTCAGAGAAGGTGATGGAGTCCGGCTCCGAGAAGGTTCTGATAAAATTGACTTAAAATCAACCTGAAGTTTCTCCTCTACTGTGGTTGGCATTGTTATTTCTATATTGTGTCTTGTTAAGGAAGCTTCCATTTTATCTCGCACGTTGAAAAAGAATTGGTAAACTTCTTTTTGGTGCTCTTTAGTAAGTATATGATTTACTTTATTTATCACCTGTCCTATGCTATTTAGTACCTCTAAAATTATATTGAAATGCTTTACTATTGTCCCCGTTTTAATAGTAGTATTTTTATTTATGCATTTGTACGACTTGTCAGCTTTTGTTTTTTCTTCAGATAATGTGTCGTAAATTTCTTCCCATTGATTCATTTCTTGGCATATCGAATTTTTGTTTAAACGCGCTGTTGTACATTATTCAATTGTGTCAATTTGTTCTTTATATAATTTTTTTATAAAAAATGCAATTGCGACAATTAAAATTGTAGTTACGCATACAACAATAGTTAACCTGTCTTTTCTATTTCGTATTTTGGTTCATATTTGACCAATTTGTTATCAAATTTTTCCTCTTCAGAGGTTTCCTTACCGAATTGGTATCCTGCTATGCCTATTAAGATACCATTTTCTTCCATATTTCTTCTTCCCTATTTAGTTCTTTTTCAAAGTTTCTAGTTTCTAATTCTGTAATTGCATTTTTATTCCATTTAAGGGGGTTTTTTGATAAATCCCTCGGCATTCCAGTTTACTCAATAATATTATAAAGATTTTTAATTTATTCACTATTTTTTAGTTCTTTCATTTTTTGTTTGAGTTTTAGCCTATCTACTGTATTCGTGGTTAAATTTAGGAACCTAAAGTTTTCAGCTATTTCTTGTTTCTTCCTAAACTGTCTACCTCCCCGTTTTCTTCTTTGTTTTTTTATATTGGGGTAGGTATTTTAGGAATTTCTTCCTTTTTATTAAGCTTATTCCGTCGCCGATACTCTAGTATGGTAATGGGTGTCAGACCTTGCTTTACGATTGTACGGGTTTTAATAACCTCTTCAGTAATATTTATAATTTATTTTATTGTGTCTTCGCACTTTTTAAATATTCTATGAAATTCTTCTTCTGTTGCAATTTCTTGCATAGCTAAGAAATAGCTGCCGAATGGCCGCCAAATTTGTTCTAATATTTCATACTTAATTAATTAGAGTAATAGCCGTCAGTCAGCCTGCCAGTCGTGTAGTCCTTCTGAATGTTGTTTTGCTGCTGATTTTCGCTGTCAATCAAGATCTCCTTATTCCACCTCGTTTATGCTTTTATGCAGCCAGTTATAAGTCCATGTTATACTTGTAGAGCCTCAAAAAAATTGGTAATTACAAATATTTTGAACATCCGAACTTTGTTGGGGTATGGTAAGTTATTTGTAGGTGTATTAATGGACCCATCAAATCTCCTCTAGCCTCCATTGAATGTGCAAGATTGTACCACCTTTTTTTGTATCCTGTTCAGTTCAGATTTTATATTAATTACATAAACTATATTTTATTTTTAACTTGGCAAGACCTTTAGTCCTGCTTTTAAAATCCTCCGCAGCTAGCGAACTGCTTGTTGTGATCTGGCAGGATCTCTGATCAGCTGATGTTTGCTGATGTTTGATCTAGACTGGTAGGATCGCCATGGAATGTTAAATAATTAAAAATGCTTGGAGTTGCTTAGCGTCTGACAATTATTGATTCTTAATTTGAGAATGCTTTCTCTTTTATACAAAATTTCTTACATTACAAATACGTATTTACACTAATACTTACAAACTAAAAAGTACCTACATTCCTAGTTCATATATGCCAAGTCAGTATATTATTATTATAGTGACCTATTCATGGACACATGTAATTAGATACATATAAATATTTTGGCAGTCACATTGGCCACTGACTGATCGATAAGTGTGTTGGTCAATGTGACGGGTTGACAAAGGTTAATAAATAAGTGTCGTGTGCGTCGTTATGCACAAGTGATGCTGAGCTCCCGCTGGTTCAAATTATGTAGGTCGGTTTAACTTGAATACTTGGGTGGTCGGTATGAGTGTATGTATATTGTACCATTTGAAATAAGTGCATTCAAAGTAATGCTACACTATGTTCCCATGAAGTTATCCCTTATCGCAAACATATCTCTTTGATGTGAGCTTTTTTGGCCAGTAATCTCACATTTTGTCTGTGATTTTTTATGAGGATAGCTAATGCGGCGTTACAGCATCAACTTTAACTGCAATGCGGCACGTGCTACCGCCGTCCGAATTGGATAAAAAAATAACAAATTTGGGGCGCTCTAATGTACATGTATAGATACATTTATCACTATATGGCATCGCACAGGAAATTTTTGCCGAGGAAACTTATAGTACAGTATGCCTTATTTCATTTTAATTTAAATTTTTTTGGTTAAATTGGTCAAATGGCGCCTCTGACCGATGTGCGCAGAGTCCATAAGAGTTTTAACTGTGGTGCTCTAGGAAATATTGATCCTTTTAGAGTTTGTAATATTTCATACCAATATAAATTCCCGAGGACTTCATAAAGAAATATCTTTTGGACACTAAAGTTCTAACTCTTCAATATTTTGTGCAAGTTGACAATATAGTCATGTTTAAGTGCAAATAAAAAAGAAGTCAGATTTGCTGGACTATAAGAATGCTCAGTGAGAATGGTATGTATGAAGGCCGCTCTCTGAAAATTACCGTGGTTAAACGCCAAATATACCGCACAAATCTACTTGCACCAATTACCCATTTGCACACGTATTTGCATGTTGTAAATATTATAGCCATTTTATTGATGCTATTTGGGTATTTTCGCAGTGTTTTCGAACCGTGTATGTGAAAACGCAAGGAATTTTTGTGGTGTACTTGGCATTTCAATTTGCTGCAAGAAAAAGTTATAATCATGTTGTACTGTGTTATTATTTAAAATAGTTTATACCTACATAAGTGAGAAAAAGGTAATATTCGCGCAATAGTGAAACGGGAATTGCTCTTAATTTTGTGAGTTAACGAGACTCGCTAATTAATTAAGGACAAAAGCATACTAAATACTATGTTATTAATTAATATACATACATATAACTTTGTATACATATGATATACACATACATATATAGTAAGCTACCTATGACCATTCAGAAATGAGGCTATCAGCGCACGAGTGGTGTAACCCACAATTTATCTTTGTTACGGTACTGGTACTTACTTATTTACGTTATGTAATTTGAATACAATAGTGGGAGGGGCGCGCAACATTTAAATGGGACTTCATTGAAATAACATCACTTCGGCTTCGAACGTACCTCTCTGCGAGTGCCCATAACTTGTGGCCATCCGTCAAATCCTTGCCTAACCCGACAAAATAGAATAGTAAAATATCCATCGTATTTGCCGATTAAACTCTGTCGGACTAGGTCGGCAAGTGTCGGTTCAATTTAGAAATAAAACCTGACACTATCATACCGACCATGTCTAGTCACTTTGTTTACGTCGTGGAAGGAACAGATAACTGAAATAGTGATCTCAGAACTGTCACGGATGTCGTAATATGACCCCTGAACACCACCTACATAGCGAGGCAAAAGAGCTGAGTATACTGAGTCGATAAATACCTTCGCTGGGTCGCGCCCGGTGATCCACTTTATCAATATACATTATCCAGCCCTTGCAAAATAATAAAGAAGACAACCAAGGGAGACAGTCTGTCCCAACATCTGTTCGGATATGTATTTTTTGCATGCGATGTGTCCCCATATGTCACCAACCATCTTCTCAATTGTAATGTGGAACCTATGCCTCTACGCATCCCTATGACTCAACCATATTTTTAGAGGACTTTGATGACTACTTGTGGGTAGTCGCACCAATAGAATAGGGAGAAGCACTGTTAAAACAGCATGCAGGATAAAATAGGGCAGTAGTAGACCAAAATTTGCCAAAACAGAATCAATTTTATAGGACTGATAGCAACCACCTATGCGCTGATAAGTCTTATAAATAATACGGGCACCAATAAACAAAAAATATTAATAATAGATTCGACAATATTTTAATCAAAAAATTTCATTTATACAATTTTATATTAAAAGTAAAGAAATAAATATTGTATTATTAAAATTAAAATTAAGGAGAATATCGAAAATCGTTAAAATAAATACGAACCAAAAAAACGTATATTTTGCATGTAATTTTTTTTGGTCTTGAAATCGTTTATGAGGTACGTATGTAAGTATTTCTTGGTCCCTTTTTAGAAAAATCCAAATGTGCTACTCTGCATTCGGCGGAAGATGGCGCGGCTCACCATGCAACTATCATACGTCTAGAGAAAACGCTTCTTTGTTGTTGTAAATGTAGCTATAAGAATGCTCCCCGAAGGAATTGGTCCGCACTAGCCCGACCATATCGGGAACGATTTAGTATGACCACATGACACCTTCTAGGCCATACCACCCTCCCACCCCATAGAACCAAAAGGAACTTGGGGTCGCCAGAGTCTCGGCTGTTAAAGAAACAGAATTTGCCACGGGTATATGAGGTTGGCAATTGTTGGAGAAGCTATAAATTGCGCTGGAAACCCCTTGAAAGGGTTGCGCTACACAACCCCTTTAATCAATTTGATATCTTAGACGGCTCTTATGACAGGCATACCTGCCGCGGGTATATTCTAAGCCCCTAAATCCACTGGGGGTAATGCTTGATCGAAATAGGGAAACAAATTTCTCCCAATTTCCTCTTACAATAAAAGGAGTGAATTATCATTGATACAAAACTATTTTTCGCTAAGGTATGCTGCGAGCCATAAAATAGATATTTATATTTGTCCTCATCGAGACTGTTTTTGTTAATGCTGTAAGACTCTGGAGCTCTTTTCCTGGTTCTCTTAAGGCTGGAATGGGTAGGAGCAACTACAAAAAGCTAATTCATAGTTACTTCAATTCAGTGTGATTAATGTGGTTACAATATAATTTCATCTATATTCTATTCTATTCGTTCTTTCTCAATAAACTTAGGCACTTTTCCTGTTCTGATTGAACGTATATTCTAGGTAAGTATTATAGTTGTTATAACAACTTCAATTTAAAATTATATATTTTGTTATTAAAACTTTCTGATATAGTTAAAAAGACTTTGTCTTACAGATACAACCACAATGTTAAATAAATAAAGGATATTATTCTAGTCTACGACTGTGTTAAATATCTTTTATACAAAAGTGGGCGCGGTCCTTAACCGAACCTGTCCATTTTTACTAGAAATATTTCCTGCCGTATGAAAAATATCTGTACCCAATCTTATAACGATCCGTTAATTTTTCTTCGAGTTATAGAAATTATCGAAAATTCCTTGGAAATAAAAGGGCGGTGCTAAGCTCATTTTCAAAAATTAGAATTATTTCCTATTTCTTATAATTTTTTTTTGCAAAAAATTAACTATTTTATTCATCCACGACCCGTTTAAAAACCTTTTATATAAAAGTGGACTTGATCCTTAACCGATTTCTTTAATTTTTCTTCGAAGCATCCTTCATAGTAAAGGCCGAATTTTGTTATGATATGTTTAACGCTTTTTGATTTATAGTTAATAATATTTGTAAAGTTGATTTTATCACAAGTGGGCGGTGCCACGCCCATTTTAAACAAAATTCTCAAATTTTTATCAAGAGCCTCATTATAAGTACACAAATAAAATTTCAACATTCTGTGTGTTTTATTTACTAAATAATCAGATTTTTTGTGTTGTTATATGTATATAAAAGTGGGGGTGGTTACCATGCGATGTTTTTAAATAGCGATGGGAGATGAGTGGCAAGGAGATGCCCATATACCAAATTTCAATAAGATATCTCAATATTTACTCAAGTTTTCATGATAACAGACAGACTGACGGACATGGCTAAATCAATTCCTTTTTTCATCCATTACGAACCGCTATGTTACCAAAGTTAATAATATACTCTGTGTGTGTATACTAGCTTGAATTTTTTTCAAAACATAAAAATGTTTCGAATTTAGGATGAAACAAAGTCCGAAAATTATTTTAGATTTAGGTGTCTCCCAATAATTTGTCGAGGTAGACGATAGGTTAGGTTAGCTTAGGTGGTAGCTGCCCTGATAAGGATAGCTCACTTGGACAACATGAAGGCCCGTTGTGATACCACATACACCAAAAATAACGGTGACTTAGATCTAGCTACTTAGAGAATCGTTGAGTAGCAACGATAAAGCTCCGAATGATACCGATCTCAACTTTTGATAAATCCTCGGGAGATTCAAGTGAGTCGCGACCGAAGTACCTTCGCCTAGTTCTGGCAAAAGCTGGGCAATCAAGCATAAAGTGATTTCGTGATTCCACCTCATCGTCCTCCATACAGCTGCAGCAGGATGGAGTTTCTAGTATATTGAGACGTACCGCATGGATACCCATCGGGCAGTGCGCTGTCAAAACCCCATTGACCATTGATAGGTGAGCCTTAGTGTACCCAATTATTTCAGCAGACCTCCTGCCATCCACTTTCGGCCAGAAAGATCTTGCTACCCTGCAAGACGTGGTGTCCACCCAACCTTTGCTGAGCTGACTCGAGGCCCAGCTATGGAGGAGCAATCCACAGATTGCCAGTGGAATCCCGAAATCCCTACAGCCATCTTCATCCAGTTCAGTTGTACCGATGCGGGCTAAGAGATCCGCTTGACAGTTACCCGGGATATCACTATGGCGCGGGACCCACATAATCTTAATTGTAAAATAATTCGATGCAATCGCAAGCGAGGTCAGGCAGTCCCAGACCACCCTCGACCGGACTCTAGTTGAGCTCAAGGCCTTAATAGCCGCTTGGCTATCAGAGTAGATGTTAAATTCCCTAACCGTAGTTGCACTGGATAGCATTCCATCCACCGCTTCCTTAATCGCAGCAACTTCCGCTTGGAATACACTGCAGTGATCAGCCAACTTAAACTTGCGGCTTACATTTAGCTCTTGACAAAAGACCCCCCGCCAACCTTTCCTTCCAACTTCGACCCATCCGTGAACAAGTTAACCGGTCCCATGCCCCAGATAATTCCTCTTCCCCACTCCTCCCTCGGGGGAACGACTGGGGTGAAGGTTGCGTAGGGAGCGGTCATCGGCATACAATAGTCCGTCCTGTCCGGGATAAACTCGAAATTAGTAAGAAGGCTAGAGTGTCCGAAGTCAGAAAGCCCATAACCCATATCACGAAGCCTGACCAACGACCGGGCCGCGGCTGCCTTTCCCGCAATATCTACTGGATGTATGTTCAGCATGACATTCAGTGCAAAGGTAGGTGTTTTTCTCAGAGCGCCACTGATACCAATCAGCGCTGTCCGTTGCACTGACACTAACATTTTGTAGGTGCTCGCTGTGTCCAGTGCTTTCCACTAGACCAGCACCCCATATAGCAGAATCGGTTTGACCACCATCTCATAAAGCCAGTGTACTACTCCTGGCGAGAGTCCCCATCTCTTTCCGATAGCCCCTCTGCAGCAGTACAAGGCAACGGCGGCCTTCCTAGCCCGATCTTCCACATTGGGTCTCCAGGACAGTTTCTTGTCCAAAACAATCCCCAAATATTTAACCCTATCAGAAAGTACCAACGGAACCCCCCCCCCCCCCGCCCCCCCAATCGAGGGAGTTCTGATATCGGGCATCTTATATCTCCTTGTAAAAAGAATCAATTCCGTTTTTCCCGGGTTGACCGCCAATCCACATGATTCAGCCCACCTAGCCACAGTATCCTAGTAGCCCTGCAGAACATCGCGCAGGGTGCCCAGAAATTTGCCTCTGACTAGGATAGCGAGGTCATCTGCATTGGCAACCACCCGACAACCATTGGTCTCCAGCTCCACAAGAAGCTCGTTGACTACCACAACCCAGAGCAGAGGAAATAGGACACCCCCTGTGGCGTGCCCCTGTACACCTTCCTCTTAATTATGGCCCCTCCCTACTCCGCTGCGACAATTCTGCCGTCTGTTAATAAATTCAACCAGAGCCGCCTCGACTCCTAAACCCACCAGAGCTCTTTCGATTGCACCCGGTAAGACATTGTTAAAAGCCCCCTCGATGTCTAGAAAGGCACCCAGAGCATACTCTTTGTGTTCTAGGGACCCCTCTATTTGCTTTACAATCGAATGGAGAGCCGTTTCCGTCGATCTGCCCTTGCAGTACGCATGCTGTGAATCCGACAGTAACCCCCGAGGTATCCTTTCCCGTAGGTACAGGTCAATCGACCGCTCAAACGTCTTAAGAAGAAACAACGAGAAACTGTTTGGCCCGAAATCCTTAGGTGACACATGAGAGCTTCTGCCGACCTTCGGAATGAAAATAACCCTAACCGTGTGCCAAGACTTCGGGATATAGTTAAGCCTGAGGCAGTTAGTGTAGATAATGGCCAACCAGCGGCAGGAAGTCCCCAAAGACTTTTGAAGTTGCGCAGGAATGATTCCATCCGGGCCCGGAGACTTATAGGGCTTGAACGACCCTATAGCCCAGGTTATTTGACTTTCCCGTATTGGAATGGCAGGTATAGTGTTAACTACTTTGTACTCTTTACTATAATTTTTAAAATAATTTTAATTGAGTTTTCGGGTTAACTTAAAATTTTTGAAGGGGGAGTAAATATAGTGTTAACTACTTTGTACTCTTTACTTTAATTTTTAAAATAATTTTAATTGAGTTTTCGTTAACTTAAAATTTTTGAATAACTTCAAAAAAAGAAAATTCTAATTAGTTTGAAAATATTTAAACTCAAAAGTAAATAAAATAATATTTCTAAAAATAAATATTTGGTTAACCACCAAAGCAGGCACTTCTGCATGGCCAACGCCCGCCGACCGTGCAGGCGAAGATCCCTGCGCAATTGGGACATCAGGAAAATGATTATCCAGTAAAAGCCTTAGGGGCTCCTCGCTACTCATCGACCAGTCCCCACCATCATCTCGCAGATACCCCAGAGGAGCGGGATTCCTAGAGAGTATTTTTCTAAACCTCGCCGATTCATTGCAGCCTTCTACGTTTTCGCAGAAGCTTCGCCATGAATTTCGCTTGGCTATCCTTATTTCATATTTATAAATCCCCAGACTCACCTTATAGAGCTCCCAGTCCGAGGGTAGTTTACTCCTCCTGGCTCTGTTGAAGAGCCGCCGACTGGACGCTCTTAGGTCGTCAAGAGAATCCGACCACCGGGGAGGCTTGCGCTTCCCCCTGTAAGTTTTCAATGGACAGGACAGTTGAAAAGCGCTATTGCTTGCCGAGGTGAAGTTTTCCCCCAGAACGTCTATCTCATATTCGCGCAGGTCCGAACTAATGGTAGGCGCCGCAGGCAACAGCTCTCCCAGCTTCCTACAATACAAGTCCCAGATAGTACTTTTAGGGTTCCTAAAAGATATTTTACAGGGACGTTCTTCGTTCAGCGAGAACTGAATATATCGGTGATAAGAGAAGGAGTGCTCGTTGAGAACCCTCTAGCCAGATATCCGTCCTTCCAGCTCTCTACTAACCAGGCTGAGGTCCAGGACCTCCTCCCTTACCGCAGTAATAAAAGTCGGGTCATTCCCCCTATTACATGTACAAAGCCCCTCATCTACAATAAAAGTAAATAAAGACTCACCTCTAGTGTTGGTATCCGAGCTTCCCCAGATGCTATGATGGACATTAGCATAGGCACCGCTGATCACGCAGATACCTCTCCGCCTTGCTTCAACGGTGATTTCGCCCAGTATCGCAGGTGGTGGTCCCGCTACGTCCCCATGGGGCATGTACGCTGAGACCACGCACATTTCATTACTCCCTCGCTCGAGGCAGACCGTGGTTACGTCAGCATTGCTGAAATTAGAGAGAATAAAAGCTTTAATCTCTTTTTTAACAACACACAGGATCTAGGCCTACCTGCCTCCCCATGCACCAAGGTGTTGAATTTTCCAGTCCTTAATCCAGAAATCTTTCTGCCGTTACTACTCAGCCACGGCTCCTGGACAAGAACTATATCCACTCCGCCTTTTTCAAGGCAGAGCACCAAATTCGCGGAAGCTACCTTAGAGTGCTGAAGATTGATTTGACGGATTTCCATCAAAACCGTTCTTCTTCCGCACCCCACACTTGGCGGATTCGTGTTAGTCTTGTCCCTTCTAAAAAGTCCCCCCTCAAGGCCGCTATCCGGAGCCGATTGTGTAGTCGCCCTTCAACGGCCTCGTGGTTATCTATGCTACGCAGGAAGGCCACGCGAGGGTTGACGCAGTACCTTATGGATAATGCGTTCAGAGCCAGATCGGAAGCAAAGCGGGACATTTTTCAACCGCACCTACACCACCAACTTAACGGCGACGGAGCCGGAACGTACCTTGAGGCCCGCCACGGTTTTGACGGGACGTGTGCAGGTGCAGCATTAGCCTACCAGCCATTTCGGTAAGGTTTGACCCCAGAATACCGCACCTACCAGCCCAAAGTCATCAAGTCCAAAACAGAGTCAAAATCAAAATCCCTAACAATCCAGTTCTTCACCGTTGTGTACTGATCTTGACCCTTAACAGGGTCCTCTCTCCCCTGAGCTCGGCACAATGTCTCAGGGGTGCGGGTTTTATCGAGTTGTCCTCTCTAGATCCGCCATTATCAGTAGAAGCAGGGGCACCTCGTGCAGGACGTGATAACTAATCACGTGTGACAATTCGTCACTATGGCCGGTCTAAGACCAATACCAGTCCCTGATCCAGAGCCTGGAACCACGTATGATATCCAAGCCAAGTATTTACCCCAATAGAGGAATTAGTGTAGGAAATTTTGGGAAATTCCGTTTATTTTGCAGCTTCTGTTAAAATTCGAATCAGTATCACAAAACGTTCTTTATTTAGACTACTTTGGGAGTAGTACTTCATAATTACAATTATCGCGTACTTCACTAAAGCATGTTAAAATCAAACTGATTGATTATCCCTTGCACCGCGCTGCTTTTAGACTCTTAGTTAGCCTCGTTCACCTTTTTTTCACAAGGTCTAGACTTTTCACGAACATGTCTTCTGGAACAGTTGTATATCACACTTGGTTATTAAAGCTGTATACATGTGTATGTGTGAGTAACAGCTTCTGCTCTTATCTGATGATAACTTGAAGTGTGATTGTTTCTCTTTCTTCTTCGCTCTTATTTGCTGACTTCATATACATATGTTTGTGAAATAATCTCTTCGCCTCAACCTGCTGGTTATGTCTGTGGAATATTCTTCGTTGCCTTCTATGTATGAGTGTAAATGGTTTTCGCTCGTTGTGTTTAGTGATGTTAGAAATACTAATATTCGCCACAGTGTGATACTCAACTCAGCTATGAATATGTTATGCAGTGTACTATGTTTTAACAATTGTTTTGTGCCTTCCTAAAAGACCTGGCAAAGTTGGCGTATCCATATCCATACAAAACAGCTGATCCAAGCAACCTTATGGAAATCAATGTAATTAGGCAATGGTGCCATACCATAACGCCTTAGCCATAACCATACCATAGCCAAGCAATTGGTTTTTGGTTTTTCGCTATATCCATAACCTAAAAATATTTAAGGTGGTGATCTTATTAACTTTTTGTATATTTTACTTCTTTCTTTGGATACGTTTTGACAAGAGACTTATTGTTTGTGGAATATGTTCGTAATTTTTTGCGTTTTCTTCATTTTTATGAAAATTTTACGATTTTTAGATTAAGTCACCAATAACTGATGCCAATTGATATGGATAATTAAAAATATGGTTATGACCATGGCATTATGACTATGTCAACTTTGTCAGGCCCTTAAGCCTTTAAAAAAATAAATGATAAATGATTGATCCATATGGACCACATTGTTGTTGCATTTGGGTAAGGCTTTTTCAACTGAGCACCGTTTTCACTAAAGTTAATACTGTGAGATATTTGGTCAGCGCCGAGTTTTGTGGTCGAGAAGACATTCAAGTACAGAGCAAAATTATTATTATTTTTTTTTTCAAAAATTGTTTTTGTTGTTGGTTTGCAATAAAATTTCTATAAACAATTGAGTATTTAAACAATTTTTGCGCCTTGCAAACGGAAATTTCAAAGAAACGTTGAAAACACTGCTTTGTTTTAGGAAACATTTAGTACAACAAATTTTGTTGTCAATAAAGAAAAAAATAAAAATAGAGTTATTAATAATTAGTTTGTTTACATTGATATTAAATATGAGCATATTGGTGAACAAAATGCCGAATCCAAATCACTGCTGTAACCATTTTCAAAAAAAAGAACCATAATAGAGAGTACACAAATTTAAATCGAATAAGTGATGAAAATGTTCCATTTAGTGAACTATCCGGACAATAAGTGTGTCGAACGTGTAGAAAATATTTATACAACGGAAAATTACATTCGTCTCCTAATGTAAGTACTGGTCATACCCTGTGCAAAGTGTCAATTATATTAAGAATACTGCCATCAGTAATTAATCGTATTCTTCAGATTTTGAAAAAAGTGACATTTACGACATTTAATTAATCCTCAAAAGAAGCACAGGATAAAATATACGTGCTGGCTTTTATACCAGAATCGTGGATGATTAAACAAGTCCGTGAATTAATAAATATTTTAAAGATTTTCTACAAACGTTAAACGGTATGGTCGTTCAACAAGCCAGTCGCTCCTTCTCCCTGCCAACCGGCGCCAAATGGTCACACCAAGGGAGTTTAAATCGTTTTCCACCTGGTCCTTCCAGCTGAGTGGGGGCCGCTCTCTGCTTCCATAGGCGGGTTCCGATAGAAACACTTTCTTGGCCGGAGCGTCATCTTTCATTCGCATAACATGGCCTAGCCAGCGCAGCCGCTGCATTTTAATTCGCTGGACTATGTTGATGCCTGCTTAGATCTCGTACAGCTCATCGTTAAATCTTCTTCGGTACTCGCCAACGCCAAGGCGTAGGGTCCATAAATCCTTTTTAAGAACTTTCCAGAGCCGCTTCTTCTGATGCTGTCATGGTCCATGCTTCTGCACCATATAACAGGACGGGTGCGATAAGTGACTTGTAGAGTATGATTTTCGTTTGCCAAGAGAAGGCTTTACTTTAAAAAATTGCCTACCTAGTCCAAAGTAGCATTTATTGGCAAGAGTGATTCTTCGCTGGATTTCAGAGCTGATGTTGTTGCTAGTGTTGATGCTGGTTCCCAAATTTCGAAATTATGGCTGCCAACAGTAGCGTGGTTGTTCACTCTACTACGGTTATTTTTTTGAAAAGGGTTACAGCAGTGATTTGGATTCAGCATTTTGTTCACCAATATGCTAGCATTTAATATCAATGCAAACAAAATAATTATTAATAACTCTATTATTATTTTTTTCTTTATTGATAAGTGTTAACAGTGTTTTCAAACTATGTCGCATTTTTTTTTTTTGTAGATTATCCCAGACATGGTTTTTACATAAGCTGTTCTTTAAAATGTCCATCTGGAAGGCGCACAAATTGTTAAACAATCAATTGTTTATAGAAAATTTATTGCAAACCAACAACAAAAACTATTTTTGCAAAAAAAAAACAATTTTTGCAAAAAAAAATAATTTTACTCTGTACTTGAATGTCTTTTGAATCTATATATATCTAAAAAATTTTCCCGTTCGGAGGCTTACTTTCGGATAAACAATTAATTTCCCAAAAAAAAAAATCCAAAAATTTAATTTTTTAATTTAATCGGTTCCCCAGTAGGACTATTTCACCCATATACGTAAGTTTACACAAAAATTATAAAAAAGTAAACACAAAATAATGCAAATAAAAATAAAATTAAGTTACAAAATGATAATAATTCAATTAATTATAAAAAATTTAAATAATCAACATAAAATATCACAGAATTTAAAAATAAATAAATAAACGAAAGGCGCGATAACCTCCGAAGATATTTAAGGCCGAGCTTCTCTTCCAATTTGCGTCGTGCTCCTTTTTTTAATTTTTCCTACAAATTGGCGGGACGGGACCTATTTGTTTTATGCGACTCCGAACGGCATCTGCAACGCAGACGAGTTTTCACTGAGAGCTTTTCATGGCAGAAATACACTCACATATATATACGCAAGCAACGTACTTTCACTTTATAAGTGAAATAACTTGTATCAGTTTTATTTACATATTTACAATCAGTTTTGCCAAATCTGACCCAAATGCTTTAACAAAAACTTTAAACTACTGAAAGCTAAAGGGATAATAGTTCTCGAAAAATTTAAATTGAAGCTTGGAAAAACAATTTTGATACTGTTTGCCCATGGTATACCAAAAAAATCTACAAGTGTGAAACACACAATATTTTGTTTTTAAAATGTGGGTTGCTTAGATCTTTATTAAAAAATTTTAAATGGAAGAACATTCTTATTCGAACAAATAAACCTAGAACTACAAACGTCGTTTTTACAATTTAGATAACAGAGATAAGGTCGGATATGTTTCATTTTATTAAATAAAAGTTAGCCTACTCCAATTCTGTGGCAAATCGAATAAAATTTCCTAAGAAACATACTTTCTAGCTCCTTTATGTAGTTGAGCCCTTAACCTGTGAAAGGTCAAACAAGATAAGTCGGGGAAGACCTTGATACTCCTGCCATTGCAAATCCTGAACTATATTGTCATTGCTCACATTTTTCATTATATTAAGCTGTTCAGGACGAAAAGTTTCATGTTGAGCAACGGGCTCACAGTTACCATGAATGACTACATTTGTGTACCGCAAACCCCAAGACTTTTAAATAAATTGCAAAACATGTAAGGTGTTATCCGTAGACATCTGCCACCTCCTCTTGTTATTTTATTTATATTTTTCCAAGCTGTCTTGACAAAGACGTCTATTCTGTAGACAAGTGAAACCTGATTGTGACAAAAATCGCCACAGTCGAAGCAAACTACTAATATTTATTATCCAACCCTTGATATAGCTAAACTTATTGGTCATGCCCGTCCCTTTTTCATCTAAAATTTTGATGGTTTTTAGAAGACCTACAGCTTCACGCAAGAATTCAATATGTTTGGGTGTGGCCGAGAAAACTTATTCCAAGGCAAAATAGCAACACAACTTCTGCTGTTAAAAATATCAAATAATTATAAATAAAATATATTCCGCGGTTTTGAAGTTGCTTGTAGAGGGGGAAGCCAAACTACCTGAGCTATACATGGAAAAATGTCCACTGAGTCGCTTAAAACCTGGCCAGCCTGCTCATCTTTTGAAAACTGTTTGGATTAATGTGTGCATCCGTGAGTTTTGGGGAACAACGAATATGGTTCTGGGAGTCTTTACTACAAAAGTAAACAACATCGGAATAATTAATAGGGCGAGAATTAAAACTTGTCCGATTTTTGGAATTTTGGAGACAATTCTGTGTATTTTTTAATAAGTGGGGACAGTCCCTGAAGAAATGTATATCCTTGCCATTTACTTGAAAATAGGGATGTTCTTCAGAGACACCTAAGGCATTAGCTAAATATCTGAAATTTTATCCCTGATCACTAACAAAATGGCAAGATATTCAACCGATATTTTGCAGTTGGGTAATGGTAAAATGTATTTCTTGGCAACATCCCGTCGCAAGAGTTATGAACAATAAAATAAGCTAAATAATGAGACCTAGGCTCTCCGCCTATACCTTGGACCATCAGAGCAAATGCGCTGTTACCTATTCGACTGGTGCGATTCTCATCGCCATAGTCCTCTAAACGTA
This sequence comes from Eurosta solidaginis, assembly GCF_040869045.1. Classification (NCBI taxonomy): domain Eukaryota; kingdom Metazoa; phylum Arthropoda; class Insecta; order Diptera; family Tephritidae; genus Eurosta; species Eurosta solidaginis. The sequence goes on along the minus strand of NC_090320.1, from coordinate 72,124,629 downwards.
CAATTTTATCAAATTTGGGAAGATATTGCATGTGGCTCTTTAGTGCCATTTCATCACAAAAAATTTACACGAACTTTTGGAATAAAGAATACACCTAAACCCAATGTTTTGAAATAACTGTCGTATCTACGATCTTTTGGGTGGCGACTGTTTTTAAGGGAATTTTATACCACTGAACTTATAGCTATAGGAAGATTGCTACACAAGTTACGGACAGAATCGAAACCCTCCTCCAAATCCGCTAACTCTTTTTTCTGCACATGAGCTTGTGTATCTAAATGGGCGTTTGTATCTAAAATATCTTTTCGCAAATGCGCAAATAAACAATATCTTCATCCGATGTTGCTACTCTGCTTGATCAGCGACAACTAAAGACGAAAGAGAATTATAGCTGTGTTTTTTTTACATCTATAGACGTTTACGCTTAAACTTTATTTGGATTGCTAAGTGACAAAACTTTAAATACACCTCTGAAATTGGTACGTATCTACACTAATTCTATGTGTGTCCACAATTCATCGCAACTGATTCAGCTATATGTTATACCCTATGGCCATCAGAAAATTATGTCTCCGATTTTCGGTACACCCTGTTACTGTAGCTAGTTGTTTAACCACAGCCGCTAGATGGGTCTCCTAAGCATTATCTAAGCGAGGATAGGCGTTTTTTCACGCGCAAACGAAACATATACGCTATTTTTCATATAGATGCGTTTAACACAAGCTTATGCATTCCAATAACATCGCCACAATCAACCAATATGTTGCGTTTGTAAATATCAAGGAACTTCAGACTTAGCAATTGAAGTTTATTACGCTTTGCCCATTCAAATACAAAATTTCGCGAAGCACTGTTGTAAACATTTTCCCTGTACAACAAAAATATTTATTAACATATTTTGTGCGGTATTCGATTGTTATATTGCAGTTTTTAATTGTGAAAAATGTTAGAAAATTTACCAACCAGTGGGAAAAATAATTTCACTTGCAAAGTGTGCCAACACCCTTAGCCAAAGCAAATGTCAAATTCTTCTTCTTATGATTTGCTTGGAACAAAAATGGGGGGTTGGCTACTTTTCAATATCAGATGGCCTAATGTCGCTCATTCTACCATTCTCCATAAAAATACATGCAATCAACTCATAATGCATAAGCTTGTGTTAAACTCATCTATATGAAAAGCTGCTTATGTGTCGGAGCTATGACTTTAATGAAAAATTTAAACAAAAGCTGTGTTTTTTTACTTCTATATACGTTTACGCTTAAACTTTATATGGACTGCTAAAGCGCCAAATACACGACACGAACATTTCCGCGAACATTCCGCAATCTTGTTCGCAGCTTTGGCCATACACCATACGAACTTTTGGCCGAACATTAGTTCTCTTTCAGACAGCGATGAATACGGACAACAATTGTGCTGCAGCAATATTGCTCGCTGCGGCAATTAAGCGTAAAAAAAAGAGAGAAGATCGCAAAAAAAGAATTTGGTGCAAATAATGGTTTAAAAAACGAGCAGTTCTTGGACAAAGTGAGCTTATTAAAGAACTGGAATTCACGTCACAAAATGATTTTAAAAATTACGTTCGTATGAGCAAGGCAACATTTGACAAAAAATTTTGCCACTCATAACGAAACGGGATACAACAATGAGAGAAGCGATTCCCCCTCATCACCGCCTTGCTTTAACTTTGCGCTTTCTAGCTAGTGGCAATAGCTTTGAAGACTTAAAATTTTTTACAGCAATTGCGCCCCAAACGATTGGGAAAATAGTTACAGAGAATTGTGATGCCATAATAAGTCAATTGAAAGATTTTATTAAGGTAATTATTTATTGATTAAATTATTTGTTTTCGACTAAACAAGAAAAGTTTCATGTGTACATATGTGTGTCTGAAAATTATTGGTTTTTTGAAGTAAAAATAAAAATAAATTATTCGTCCGTTTCAAACGATGCAAAGAAATTTTGTAAGTTTTCTACCGAGCTCGAATTAATGGATGATGTATCTTCAACGATTCGTACGTTTTGTGTGACTTGAGGTGACATTCTACTACTGTTTATGGACGAGCCGCTACTTAAAGGAGTCGGAACTCTTATTGTATAATTCTGCATGTGTTGGGGCACCGCGTAGTTAAGTTGTGTACACGTGCGCATTGGGTATAGCGGAATGACATTTGGTGTTAATATTTGACTTGGGTTAAAAACATTTTGGATTTGAATCGCAAACTACTTATTTTTTTTATAACTGTATCCTTTGTGGCATCAGGATCTACTTCTTTTAATTTTTCGATTAAAGTCGCATAATCATTATTCTTTTTAATTCTATTACAATAATCTTTGCTTTTTACTTGCCACAATAACGGCAAAGATTTATGCTATTTTCACACAGACGGCTTATTGAATAATAAAGGCATTTTTCTACATTAAGACGCTTATTGAGCTCAATCTTCCCTACAAAATTCGAATCTATTATTATTTCATTAGTAGCTAATCGAATGCCTAATGAAGTCAAAAGCACAATGCAACTCTGTTGGTAGCGTTCCGCTTCTTAGTTTTTGGTGCGTTCAGTGCTTAAAAATGTCATTTGTCAAAGCAAATGTCATTGTCTGCATGGCGGAACGATACAAGGTGGCCGCATCGAACAGCTGATTATAACCTTTTTTATTTGATTTGATACATCAACTACCGGCGCAGTACGATTTTGACATTTTTCCATCGAATTTACAAGTACATGGAATTTTTTTGTTTGTAGGTATGTCACCATGCTCCCACCTTGTATCGTTCCGCCATGATTGTCTGTCTCATCCTTCATACTAATCGAGCAGTTACTTCTGTGTGAAAGCAAAAAATTTACGATTTCATTAGCAGGTGAAATGAGATCATTAAGTTTTTGTGTGAACAGTATTATACATTTCAATAAATTCACTCAGAAATTTTTTATTGTCCATTTTACTTTTCCGCGCACGTCTGTTCCGTTCAGAAATTACTACGATTATGAGCTATTTTGCCATACACGCACGAACAGTTCGCGCAAATGTTCGCCAAAAATTAAAATATTTTGATTTTGGCGAACATTTGCGCGAACTGGCAAACACCACCATACACGACAGAAGAGGTCGCAGAAACATGACATAACGGGAATGTTCGCGGAAATTTTCGTGTCGTGTATTTGGCGCTTAAGCGACAAACTTTCTATACACCTCTGAAATTGCTACGCATAAAATTAGTACTACTAATTGAAATATGTATGTCTATATTTCACCCTCTGCACTAATTTTATGTATTCTATGCGCGTCCACTTTTTATCGCAACGGATTCAGCTATATCCCTAAAAGACGGAGGTAACTAGTTCACCCACACATTCAAAGCTTTTTTCGCTCTCCACTAACACATTGACGTTTCATGCTGTCATCGAAATGACAGTTCATTAATTATTCCGGGAAACTTTGAAACGGAGAAAAAATAGCATTGTTTACAACGAAAAATATCTTGTGCTTTTAGTTGTGGCATGTGACGGATATTAAAAATTTTGTTGCAGAGAACACTTTTTTGCGTTGGCGGCCTTCGCCCAAAATAATATTAAGGGTAACGTTTTACAAGACGGTGCACCACCTAATTTAAAAATATCAAATAATAATAAAAACGGAGCTCGAGGCGAGTCTTTTGATTCCTCGTTTGATAATTTTTGATAAAAATTAGGTGGTGCACCGTCTTTTAAATCGTTACCATATTAAGTTGTATAGAATCGACGGGATGGCCTACAAGGTTTCATGTCATACTAAATCGCTCCCGATATGGTCGGGCTAGTACCTTAATTGTTCCCGGAACGTACCCGATCTGCATCCGGCAAAGGACCACCAAAGTCGAAAACGGGCAGTGTCCTTATCGCTACAACAACAACAACATTATTCACTTTGGTAATAGTGCAGTTTACGGTACCCACCGAAATTTGGGCCAAAATTTTCGAGTGAGGTATCAAAAGACGCGTATTTACGTCTAAATCAAGAATCCGAAAGCGGAAGTTAACTTTTTTTACCCGTTCAAAATATATGAAGGGGGGGGGAACCATAGTATTTTTGCGCAGAACATCTTATTGCGTTGGCGGCCTTCGGCCGCGAAAAAATAACCCTGGGCTACGCCATGCCAAGTCCGGGTGTGTGGTATAACCGTGGCTGCCGCCACGGTGATGCACAATTTTTTTGTGGGTAGAAACACAACAACGACCACATTAAAATCGCCAAATTCAACTGCAAATATCTCCGGGCAGAGATAACATTTTTCTTTTCCGCCTTCGGATTATTGTTCTCGAGATTAATACGCGTCTTTTGATATCTCACTCGAAAATCTTGGCCCAACTTCAGGGTGGGTACCGTAAACTGCACTACTACCTTTACTTTCTGATTTTCATTCATACGTATGTGCATTTATAATAATAATAAAAAAAAAATGTTATATTATTCTAATAGATAGCATCTCCGCCGGGTTGCGATGCAGCTCAGAATATGCCAAAATCAGAGGAAATCTACAATTAAATGCGGATTCACGTGTAATTTGCCAAGGATACAAGGTACTTTACAACCAACATGCTTTGGAATACGGTACCAAACTGGTTGATGTATTTCCCTAAAAAGGGGGAACTACGCATCTTGTTTTGCCAGTATTTGCTTCGGTAATTTATATTGATTTGTATTGATTAAAAATTGCAATAGTAGATAATGTAATGTGAACTAAAATTGAATAGGTAGCCAAAGCAAAAAAGGCAACTGATCGGCATGCAACTATTATTTATGTGGCGCCACCGGGAGCTGCTGCTGCTATCTTAGAAGCATTAGAAGCAGAAATGTCTGATTGTTTGCATCACCAAAGGTGTTCCATAACATCATATGGTTCGCGTTAAGCACGCTCTCTTAAGGCAAAAAAAATCGCGTCTAGTCAAGCCCGATTGTCCAGGAATCATCGCACCAGAAAGGGTAGGTAAATTGGCTACCATATTAAATAATGTATCATGCTTTTGTTGATAATCAACTGAAGAATGCAAATACGACAGAGTTCGAAGTTCATGTGAAAACCAATTAATTTTTTTAATTAGCGTTTGGAGAGAAAAATACATATATATGTATAGAACTGCATAGAAGGGTAGGAATTAATTAATTATTATCAGTAGATTTACAAGATTTTTGTCATTTTCCCTGCGTCGCAGTTGTCATTATATTGCGTTAACAGAGGACATCAACACCTTACTACCCACAGCCAGTTAAAATATTAGTAAATTTTGCTCTTTTCATCACTGTTTCAAAACGTGGAAAGTTATATATCGAGCATTCCATGGAGAATGGTACATTTTAGCAGACTTTCGCATTGCGGTCATTATTAATATTCAATCCCTAGAAGGTTTAATGTAGTCATGTCAATAGTTCCCGAGATGGTGGGGCTAGTACCACAATGGTGCTTGTTACCGGAACGTGGATAGATAGATAATTTATTGAGGATTGCACAGTGACTTGCACATCTCCTTCATATCACCTCATCCTAGCCGACTTCCTTGATGAACCCCAGCAGTGTTCTTGGCTTGAGGGATTAAATGTGGGAATGCTCTGGCCATGTCTAGCCCTACGTCTTGAAATTGCGCCGCAATCTAGAAGGATATGTCCGCCGTCTACTGATCCATCACAAAATCGGTATGTGTTGTTCGATATTATACCCAGCTTTTGCATGTGACTGTTCAGTCTACAGTGTCTTGTAAAATAGCCGTTAGGATTCTTAGGTTATCTTTTTGAGACGCCTATTAATGCCATATATCGAGTTGTGCTGTAACCCCCTAACAGTAACTTAGATTGACTCAGGCCTGGCATATTGCGCCAGTTTTCTCTCTTTTACCTCCCTTCTACTATTAGGGGCATTTATTGAGTGAGCCAACTGCCAGGAACGGCTCGGGATCGATGGGTCATGCAGTTGCTGCCTCTTTCCGGGTTGTCTGCCTGCTGTTGTTGTTATAGCAGTGCTTCGTCCCATCCAATAGGTGCGACCTATCACAAATTGTCATCAATGTCTTCTAACGGGAGTCCAAGGAAACTTTCTGTTTCAACAGGGGTGGACCATAATGAGAGGAGTGTTAGAGGCGTTGGTTCCACAATACAGTTAAAGAGATGGTTGGTGTCATGTGGGGACACATTACAAACAGGACAATGTTTTGTATGTCGGGGTTGATTCTGGATAGGTAAGAGATTAACCTGTTACGTTATCCAGCTCGATGTTGAGCTAGAGTGACTACTCTCGTTTCCCTAGGGAGAGTGCGTTCCTCCTCTGCTAGTTTTGTTCTTTGAGTACAGGAATCACCGGCATAGAGGTCCGACGCCTTTTTTGTGGAGTTCACTGAAGACATGCTTGTGTTTTTTAGCTTCATACGGCTGTGTTGTCAGGTGCCGTATTTCCTCATAATGTAATGAGGCCATGAACAACAAGAGCCACAAAAGATTTATAAAAGTTACGAGGACGCTGGATTTTGGAATCTAGCCCAGAGCAACCTGTCCGATGCAACCATCCCTTGCACGTGAAACACTGACAATAGTATTTATTTTTTTTAATTTAATTTATTTATTATTACGGCTGTTTAGGCCTAAAACTTAAACTACTAAGTACAATTCATTGTTATAATCACTTATTTCTATTGAATATGCTGTTGAAATGCCATGTGATTCCCATCAGCATATTTACTAGCGTGACAAAGGGACGAGTCTGGGAGCCTCTCATTTAAGGAAGGTTGGAAAGGACGCGTTTCCAATCCTCCATTGCTCCCAGATTAAGGCAATAAAATTTGGAAGTATATTTTTCAATTATATGTGTATATTTTAAGATGTCGGAATGTATTAGTCTCCGATCAACACAGCTAAACATGTCTTTGGATGTTGGAAATTGAAAATAACGTGTATCCAATCACCCCTCAACTTTGTTTAGTAAAGACGCTGTCGGAATGCATGAAGATTCCGATTAGCACAGCTCAACATATAATGGGAGGTTGAAAAAGACGTATTTCCAATCCCCCCTGCTCCAACTTTTTTTTATATAATTTTATTGTTATATTAATGCTGTCGGAATGCGAGTGATTCCGATCAGCAACAGTAAATCACCCTTATCGCGAGTTTTATTTTCACCCGAAATTATTCACAGTTTTCGTTCACCCTATCGCAAAGGGTGGCGAAAAAATTTTTCATGTTCGAAAAAGATTTCGCCTTATCGGAAACTCTTTGTTCGGGCGAAATGAACAGCGGGGAAAACCCAAATTTATTCACTTACATTTTACAGGCGAACGCAGGCGAACGAAAGAAAATCAAAATGTGAGTAATTTTTTTTTGCATATTGATATTCTTATAATTGTATATACTTTTATATTTAGGACTAAATCAATAAATAATGCGCAATCAGAAATGCTACTTGAAAAAATGATGCAAAATCCCGAAATTGCAAGAGGGTTTTCAAAAGAAAATCGGGAAAAAGTGTTGGACTTCTGGAAGCAGCTAAGTTTATGTTTAAATAGCCTTGGTCCACCCATTAAGAGTGAAGCTGAGTGGGAAAAAGTAAAACTCCTTTATTGCTAAGTATGTAAACTCAATTTTTTATGACAACGTATCTTTTTCTAGGTATGGAATGACCAAAAAAGATATGTACGGAAGAAGTCGTCAAAAAATGCTATTTACGCGAGGGGACAGGAGGCGGGCCCAACAAAACACAAAAACTTTCGACTGCAGAAGAGGCAATATACCAACTGCTGGATTTAAAAGATTCAGTTCAAGGTATTCAAGACTCACATAGCTACGGAGTTGCTTCAAAAAAGGCCAAAATTAGTTCGCCAATAACAATAGTATCGAACATTGTACTATGCGACGGTCCTCGTTGTAGTAGCGATGACGTCCCTGGATGTAGTACGGATTTGCCTACAAGCATGGCGGACAGCGAACCTGTTGGTCTTGTTGCTGTTGAACGGGAATGTTTACCAAGCGATAGCAACACTCAGTAGACCTAAGTCCAACAAAAAATTGACAAGCACAGAGTTAATTCGCAAGGAACTAGAGGCTCAACACGACCTATGTGGTAAATTGGGCGAAATTTTAGCAGAAATTAAACCAAATAACGATAGATTGTGCCGTACACTGGATCGTATGTGCGATCTAAAAGAAAAAAAAATTGTATTATGATTGTTTAGCGACCTATTAAATTTTTTACCTTTTTACTTGCTGGCTCGAGGTCATATAAATAAAAACACGGTGTTTATATTTTGTGCCAATATATTTCGATTACACATCGGTAATCGTCTTCAAGGGCGAACTAACAACAAACATAAAAACATTTATGCCCAGTTTTTTGAAAAAGTTTTAAGTTTACGTCGCGATTTAAAACTGCTGAATTTAGATTTTACCCAAAATTGGGTTTTTTTATAAAGTTTTAATTTTTTTACGACACCGTTTATAACAACACCAAGTCTAAGCCTCAAATTTTTTAAATCGGAAAAATTTGTGATTTAAGCACCTTACGCCGAGATTTATACAATATTCGATTTTTTTTTATAGACATCCAGATGTCATATTTTAGTAAACAAAATAAACGTGAGATATAAAAAGCAATTTTGTTTCAAATTTGGTGGCCAGAATGTATCATTTGCCATTTTCTAATTGGATCAGTGATGATAGTGACAGAGAGAGTGATGGTGAAGATGGTACCGTGGAAATAGTACCACGCCAATCCTACACATTCTTTCGCCGATTTAACATGAATTGGCTTAACGATGATGAATTTTTTGCACGATTTCGGTTGACGAAAGGAACAGTCGCACGTATACTTGAAATGATCGAGCCAGGTTTGCCGTTCAACCCAACTCGGTAAATTTTACAAGCAAAACATTCCCTTGAGATAACGTTCGTGATTAACCCGTAAATATTAAAATTCTTATATGAAGTTCACAGAGTATAACACCTTTGAACCAGTTATTAATCGCGCTACGATTTTTCGCAAGCGGAAGTTTTCAAATCACCGTTGGCGACTTTATTGGGTGCAGTCGCACGAGTGTCTGCATTATTTTGGCACGCGTATCCACAGTAATAGTTCGCTTACTACCACAGTTCATACGTATGCCTGACACTTCAGAGGAGATGCGGAGGACAAGTTTGGAATTCTACAACATTGCTAGGTTTCCAGGAGTCATTGGTGCAATCGATTGCACGCACGTGAGGATTCAGTCTCCTGGTACTGATCAAGCTGAGAACTATCGTAATCGCAAAGGTAGAGGAAGAAGTTTGCATTTTTTTTTTGTGATTTTTCAACTTTTTTTCATTCTTCATAAGGGTGGTTTTCTATATTGTTGCACGATGGCCAGGCTTTACACATGATTCAACGATATTCAACAATTCGCGATTGTACCGCCGATTAGAGTGTGGGGAATTCAATAACTATTTGCTCGTTGCCGATGGTGGCTATCGAAATACCGAATATATGGTGACGCCGCATTTGAATCCACAAACAGCTCAGGAGCAATTGTATAACTCCAGCCACATTAGCACGCGTAATGTTGTTGAGCGATCATATGGTATATTTAAACGACGTTGGCCAGTATTATCAATGGGAATGCGAGTTCGTGTACGTACGGTACAATCTATTATCGTCGCTTGTGCCATTTTACACAACATTGCAATCGACGCATGTGAGAACCTCCCTGACGACGAAGTCAATCGAACCAGCAACGAAATGGCTGCATCTAAGAATTCAGTTGCATTTAGTGATAATAGTACGCTAAGAGATCGATTAACTCGACAGTATTTCCACAGCTTATTGGTAGCTGGAATCGAATAGACTTGTGTGCAAGAAACGTTTAAGCCTTGGGAGGTTCCTTTAATATAATTACGTTTCTCAATTTTTTTGCTGTTAATGAATAAAAAAGTTGTAATTTGTCATGTGGTTATGATTTGCTGGTTTATCGGTGCCGGTTAGTTGTACGGAAGCGGTTATATTTTGATCAGATTAGCATATTGTCAGTGTCCTGAATCCAATCGAAACCGGTCAGACCTAGTGGACTTTTACAACCGGTAGGAACCGGTTCATGCTTTGTAACTGGCTATTTTTTGTTATCGGCACGTTTTTGGATATATGAGTAAGAGCTGGTTTTCCGAGCCGGTCACCTTTGGTTCAAAACAACAACAACAGGCAATTGGTGGGTGAACGTCAAAAAATCGGCTAGAAAGTCGAGTCATGTCGCTTGCACCTGCGCTTTTTCGCGACATAGGATGGAGTAGGGAAGGCGGTGGCCAAGACCATAGCATTAACAAATGCAACGAGACTCAATGCCTAGGGGCATATTGAGCTCAGGCCGTATTGCCATAGTAGTATAGCGTCGTCTAACATTGGGCGCACAGACTACCTGGTCCCGTGCCTGTGTTTCGATATGGATCTTGGAGCGAAACCGACATACACACAATAGCTGATTTATCAAAAGAATTTACATATTAAAATTATAATCATAATTATGTATTCGTGAAGTTATTTTTTAAATTTTAATGTCCGGGGAATTTGGACGTTTGCGTTTTTCACTCTCAATTTGTGCAGTAAGTAACTCAATGCGTAAACGGTGCTCCTCTAAACATTTTACTTGAACTGCACACTTCTCCTAGCGTTCTGCGTGCCACAACTGCATTTGTAGCTCATGGCGTTCTGCAGCTCGAATTTCCTCATTTTGGTAAAAAAATCGCTTTTGCATTTCTCACAGACTTGGCATCTTCGACATTAGCGGTCAAGTGACCTTCACCTACATTACGCTTTCTTTTTGGCTTACGCAAGCGTGTATGCATTGGATTAACTGAGACTTCTCGCTCATTTTGTTCAACATCCTTTCCATTGGAATTACCACTCTCCACATCTGGCAGATTCACAATGCTTTTATTTTGAATTTCACATAAATTTGCATAGTCTTCGTTTTGCGTATCGGTATGGTTTCCATTTTTCTCAACGTTCTCGTGCAAGATTTCTAATTCTTCGCTTATGGCGAAAATTAGCTCTTCCGTGCGATTGCCGTCTTTGATGTTGTTGGGTTTCGCGACAGAAGTGGACATACAGCCTGGGTTTGCGAACAAATCTTCGTCGTCATCGTTGGCATTAGGATTGAGACCTTCGATTGTTAAAGCAATCGCAGCGTGCAATTCCTGCTTCGAGCAGCTTAACACCTTGTCAATATTTTCTGGAGGTTCGCCGCCACCGGTCAGGTGACGGGCAAGCTTGTTGGCAGCGTAGTCCTTCCGAAGAGCAGCTTTAATATTTTTAAACTTGCTTGCTAGGTTCTTGGCTGACCGGAATGTCTATAATAGGACCTCGTCAGAAAAAGGAAACACAATATAATAGGAAAACAAATTACCTTGGAAATTGATGCCGAATTGAATTCCTTTTCAACTTTCAGCCATGCTTCATTTTTCATTTGGTTATTTTGCATATTTGTGCGCTTGTCCAAAAGCACCCTTCCGTGCTTCACTACAAGGTCGCTCAAAAGATTCTCTTCGTCCTCAGAATAATTTTGATTCCGGACCTTTGACGGACCGCCTTGTCTCTTTTCGTCGCGCTTTGATGCCATTTCGGTATTGAAAAATTTTTTAATTGAAATTGACAAATAAATAATTTTCAATATCAGGTCGTAAACTGACAATTCAGCATATTGTCAGCGTCTCAAATCCAAGTCGTAAATTCTCGTTTACGACGGGCCTCAATTCTAATAGTTTTTGTGAACAAACCGAAAAGTTTTAGCTGAGGTGTAAACGGCGTTGTATTATAAATCGGGATTTAACTACATCGAGAATTAGACCGCTTTACGACTCGGTTAACAAATTGGCCATTAATGTAACAAACAATAATTTTATATTTTAATCAAACACTTGATACCTACATTATTTCACATTCGTGCTGTATAACGAGGAGTATTAAACTGTATCTTTTTTGTTAACAAGTGTCTGTATGCTTGCGCTGTGTTATCAATATCTGTTTTGTAGTTCATACGTATGTCCGTCGGTGTATTCACTATATGTAACATTTCCAATGTATATCTCTTTTTCCATTGTTTCTCTTTTTGGATAACTGCAGCGTCGTCGAAGTTCGGGGTATGCGCCTCCCTTGCACAGTGCGCCATGATTGCTGTTTTGTGGTTATTTGTATGATTACAACTTTTAAAATCAGTTTTGTGTTGTGCGAGACGTGTTTTCAATTTTGGTTTCGTAGTACCCACATATATCTTGTTACATAATTCTCTATCATTACCTCTGCAAGGTATTTTGTATAAGTTACCCTATCTCGACTCAATTATAATAAGACAAAGCAATCAAATCAAGTTAGTGTGGTATATGAAATCAACATTATCAGGACGCATCATTAATTTTCATTCGAAACATCCTAAGATAATGATAATTAATACAGCAATGGGCTGTATAAAACGAATGTTGAATATATCGGACGACACTTACCACAATGAGGTTAAGAAAGAAATAACAGTATTATTAAAATATAATGATTTTCCAGATAACATTATTAAAACTTTAATAAGAAGAGCTCTTTCAAAAAATGTGAAAACTAGATCAGAGAAAGCGAAAATATTTAAATCTGTAGTTTATGTACCTGAACTATCAGAGCGCCTTGCAAAATCTGATTGCTATAATAGCGAGGAAATAAAAATAGCCCACAAGCCAATCAACACATTAAAATGCATTTTCAATCGTACGAAGTCGCTAATACCAGAAACAGAAAAAAGTGACGTTATATATAAAATACCTTGCAGAGGTAATGATAGAGAATTATGTAACAAGATATATGTGGGTACTACGAAATCAAAATTGAAAACACGTCTCGCACAACACAAAACTGATTTTAAAAGTTGTAATCATACAAATAACCACAAAACAGCAATCATGGCGCACTGTGCAAGGGAGGCGCATACTCCGAACTTCGACGACGCTGCAGTTATCCAAAAATAGAAACAATAGAAAAAGAGATATACATTGGAAATGTTACATATAGTGAATACACCGACGGACATACGTATGAACTACAAAACAGATATTGATAACACAGCGCAAGCATACAGACACTTGTTAACAAAAAAGATACAGTTTAATACTCCTCGTTATACAGCACGAATGTGAAATAATGTAGGTATCAAGTGTTTGATTAAAATATAAAATTATTGTTTGTTACATTAAATGTTTTTAAGTTTGTTGTTAGTTCGCCCTTGAAGACGATTACGGATATGTAATCGAAATATATTGGCACAAAATATAAACACCGTGTTTTTATTTATATGACCTCGAGCCAGCAAGTAAAAAGGTAAAAAAAAAATTTGTTGAATTGAAAAAGCATAACCTTAAAATGGAAAAGTTGCGACAACGTGAAATTGAGGAGCAAATTGAATTTAATCGACGGGCGTTAAGAGTTAAAAGAATTAAAAATTGGAATTCTAAGACGAAAACCAAAGACTGAGTTTTAAATTTTTTTAAATTTATTTTAAGTGAATTTTCAATGAATGAAATAGTTATTTATTTAGTTAAATATTTTCATTTTTATATATATGTATATAGTTTAGAGCAATTCGGTATTTGTGTTCCTTTTTTATTCCATGAAATGAAGTATTGATGTTTGATTTTTCTAGAAATAAGTTTGATAACAACGGTACCTTAATACTTTAAAATAAAAATAATGAATGAATTTGAATTCATATTTTTTATTTAAAGAGTATTTGTGATTTCTGTACGAATACGCTGACCTGCTACCATATAGGTACTGTTTTCTTGGCCAATATGTTGATTTTCTAATGTAGGAGTCTCGTTCAAATATCCGTTATCAGATGGCGTTGGCAAATTTGCTTCACTTTTGTAATGAATGCAAATGTTATGTAAAGCTGCGCAAACGTTAATTATTTGTATTGCCTTTGCAGGAGAATAATACAACTCTCTTGCACTTAAAAGACACCTCCACCGGTTTTTAAGAACACCATTTGTTCTTTCGATTATATTTGGACAACGCGTGTGAACTTCATTAAATTTTACCTCAGGTGATCCACTTTCTGGAGTTCTGTATGGAGTAAGTAGCCCAGGCTCTGGAGGGTACCCAGCGTCACCTGAAAACTTGTTGATTTCAATTGCTTACCTAGTAGGCGGACATTGCTGTGACTGCAAATAATTCTGTTCCATTTCTGATCTTAAGTCGCTTATGTTCCACATAAAGGCATCGTGGCAAGCACCAGGGTGTGTAGCATCGATAGCACGAATTCTCAGATTGCTGTCACATACCCGAAAAAATATTTATGTATATAATTTATATTTTATTTTAGCTTAATTGGTGAACGTTCTTGGAAGGGGTTGCTATGTTAACGTGTGTTCCATCAACACATCCTACAACTCCTGGTATTCCAAACTTTGCATAAAAATAGTGTGCAGTTTGACGTTGTTCTTCTAAAGTCGGCCAAGTTATCCATTGTGGACAAAGTAACGGTTGCAAAATGTTCAGCACCTCTGAAAGTACCTCACTGAAACGAGATTGGCTAAGACCCACCTCATGATCCTTTCCAACGCCTTTTTGATGTCCTCCCTCTGCGAAAAAACGAACACATGCGCTCAACTTTACAATTGGTGGTACTCCAATTTTTTGCTTCAATGGTGGCAAGGAGTTGGTAAGAATATCTAGCAAATATTTGAATGCCGGCTTATTTAGCCTGTAATATTGTAGAAAACTAGTTGAAGAGAAGTTAATTTGTTATTCAAAAGTGCTGAAAATAGTAATTTTTAACTTACAGTGAGTCACTTAGCTCCAAAGTGTTAGAACTGTCCCTTAATTGCCTCCGAATCGCTTTCACATTTATGTTTTCCTCGCGCTCAATCAATACCAACCTAAGTGCAATACTAAACATATTTTTATAAATTTTTTATCTCTATTTTTGCTGTATTTTAACGAAATATATGTTTGTTTACAAAATTTACGCAATTGCAAATAAATTATTTGTTCACTGCTAATTCGCAATAGAGCATCAGCTGTTTCGAAGTGAACTTTTGTTCGCCCGAAATTGCCGATAGGCGGAAAAATTTCACCCGAACAAAAGAAGTGAAGGCGAACACTTTTCCGCGTGAACTTCGCGATAAGGGTGAATATCAGCTGGAAATACCGAATTCCAGCGAAATTAGTTGTTGGAACTGTCTGGAGTTACAGGTGGCGACCGATTTTCTCTTCCTTAGGGCCGGATGCATTGTATTTTGCTGCTTCCAATATTACCATTCCATTTTCGCGCTCCAGTATCGGATATATCATGTAAAAAATAAGAGGAGAAAAACTTTATCTTATTGGAAGGGTTTTACAATGCTCCAATAAACTTTTTTTAAAAGTATTGAAGTTATTACTACTTTTTATGTGATTAGGAAGTTCATTGAAATATTTCAGGCCCTTATATATATGGCCGTCCTAAAAAGATTCTTTTCCGGCAAACGCAGGAAACTCATTTCTCAAGACCGGGGTCAGGAGAAGGACCCGGATTGGGGTCGATACCTTCCCGGAAGAGGAGAGTAGACCCGCTGCAAGGATCTGCTGGGAGGATGACAAGCACTGAAGGAGCAGTGCTGACTTTATTTCGAACGCCGCAAATGCCTTTAGTGGGGCCTGACTGCCTGACTGAGTATGGCAATTGTTTCATTGGTGTATCAGCGCTGAAGGTTCAACTTAGCGCACTAACTTATGGCGAATACTTCCGCTTGAGAATGCTCGGATGTGCTTTTAGAGTTACTGATATTTTGGCTCTGGGTCCGAAAACTCTGGCTCCAATCCCCTCTGGCGTCTTCGAGCCATCTATGTACCATACGATCTTGAGCAGACTAGTAATACATTACACCCGCCCATACCTATACAGCCGTACCAAGAGACTGAGCAGCCCATTAAATTTTGGCACAACCGGAGCACTGCTGGACATTCAATCTATATGAAAGCTATGCATTCAAAAGTGTTTGTACCAGTGGCTGGTGCACACCGAACTGGACCAATGTATGCTATATTGATGCCTGCACAAATACCAAGCTATGTTTATGTGAATAATGTTACTGCTTATGTCCATTTGCACGGTTGAGCACATACAGTACCTACGTTTATACAAGGTGGAACACCACACTATCTACATGGCGATGTAGCCACCGATCACGTTGTTGTAAGAGATTAATTAAAATATGTTATTCATAAACACTGATTCTTATATTTTCATTATCATTAAACTGTACACTGTAGACTCATGACGGGTATTCTTACTGGACACTGCCTTCTGGCATCACATGCCTTTAAATTAGGCTTGGTCAGTGATAGCAGATGTAGGAAGTGCGGGTTGGAGGAGGAAACGATCGATTACGTACTGTGCTCGTGCCCTGCGCTTGCCAGGCTAAGACTCCAGCTGACAGCTGTCAGATCTAGAAGCAGCAAGAGGCTTAAGTTCTAGGAAGTTTCTGGTATTTGTCAAGAGGACGGAGTTATTTTATAACATGTCCTGGTTGTTGATAGGGTTTTTAGCTTGGCCGTTAAAACAAACTTCTGGTAACACTACGGACTCATTCAGTCTATGTGAGGTCGTCATGAACCCGCCAGTTCAACCTAACCTATATTTTGTTTTGTTTTATACTTTAGAATCAATCGTTTAAGTAAGCGATGTCAGCTAACTAAGCGCCTTCAAATGTAGATCCATAAGGAACATGGGGTCGCCAGAGCCTCGGCTGTTAAAGAAACAGGATTCGCCACGGGTAGGTGAGGCTCACAATTGGGTTGGAGAAGCTATGTATTGCCAGCAACCCATTGAACGGGTTGCGCTACACAGCCCCCTGAACCAATTTGGTATTTTAATCGCCTCTTACGCAGGCATGCCTACCGGTATACTCTAAGCCCCCTAACCCGCTGGAGCCATGAGAAGCGTTAGTGACCTTGGGTGTCCCAAGGAAAGTTCCGTCATGTCTTGTGTTGTTGGGTGAGGGGCCAGGCAGCAGCGTGCAACAAATGCACCATTCAGGAGGATACCCTTGCTGAGCCCAGAAAATCTGGGAAAGTTGGATGTACTGGTCGGATGCAGCAAACGAGTATATTCTGTAATAGCATATGATCAACTTGGAGATAACCAAACGTTTATTTTCCTGTCGAACAGGGAACTGGTTCTAGACCCTGCTGCTAAAGAGGGATAGGCGTAGTCACATCAATTCGTTCCCGAGTTACTCGGGGAAATCAGTTTTAGCAGTACTTTGCACTTTTCATACTGCACGTCCATACAAGAACTTTGGATAACGAATTAAACAGTTGTTGTTGTTGTTGTTGTTGGTGTTGTTGTTGAATTAAAAAGTCATCTGCATTTGTTTGTTTTTGTAGCACGTCTAATTTCCTTCGTAACATCAATCAATTATCCCTTGTTATAATGTTGTGTTCTCTATGAATGCAACAGCCAAGTATCTTCGGGTACCCCTGATTCTAGTTATCTGAAATCTCCTTGAGTCCCTTGTGCCTTTGGCCTCTCAGAAAAGAGCTAATTGTGGAGCCCTATTTATAGAACACTTTTCGGGTTAAATATATTAAAAACTTTAATCTATCCTTACTGATATTAGTTTCTTTCTCATTCTAGGTAATTTGATTTTGACGATGTGCGCATAGCAATATTCCAAATATTCCAGCTGTAGCTGAAGGAAGAACATAAATTTGCTCAAATTATAAGAAAACTGCGACAACTATCCCCTGCCTTTTTAGTACCACAGATAAGGCGCTAACAAGCATACTATGGGAAAGGGTCAAGACCAAAAGATCAATATCACCTGTAAATCGACTTTGATAGCACGAATTGGGGCTTCCGGTATTATCCCTACAAAACTCATATCGCTCTGCAAACTGATGTTGAACAACACCACCAGCGCAGGAAAAACTTGGCATCATCACTGAGCTTCGAAAGTTTCAGAGAGGGCACAGCTATTAATAGACGTTATTGTACTTAATTAGCTTTTACATATCAATATACACATATGTAAAGTTCACTAGAGTAATAAGGAAATAATTTAAATTGTAAAGAAACATTGTATATATGAATTATTTATAATTAAATATTATCTGAACATAAAGGACGCGTTTAATTCATGGAAAAAGCGATTTGACAGAAGGTAACCGATAGGCCAGTTACCCGTGTTGTTGTTGTTGCATTTGTTTTGGTTAGCGATAACGAAAACATAACTGATGAAGTAACTTAAAAATAGCCGTGTTTTTTAACACGCGTATATCCGTTTACGCTTAAACTTTATATTGACTGCTAAGAGACAAACTATAAATACACCTCTGAAATTGCTGCGCATAAATTTTGTCCTACTAAATTTCAATACGCATTATACTCAGATGTAACTGAAATATGTGTCTTTGTTTCACCCTGTACACTAATTCTATGTATTATATGTGTGTCCACAATTCATCGCAACTGATTCAGCTATATGTTATACCCTATGGCCATCAGAGCGTTGCGTCTCCGCTTTTCGGTACACCCTGTTGCTGTAGCTAGTTGTTTTACCACAGCCGCTAGATGGGTCTCCTAAGCATTATCTAAGCGAAGATAGGCGTTTTTTAACACGCGCAAACGAAACGTATACGCGCGTGTTAAAAAACACGGCTAATGTAAATAACATCGAGCGAGAAAGAATGTCGAAAACACAATAGGTAAGAGCGAGAAAGCGAGTCACACGTACACTATTTTGAGAGAGCGCATGCGTTACCTTTTTCACGACAGCAATGTAAAAGTCATTAAGACGATAATTGGTGAACAAGTTATTGCTGACGATTAAGTAATCGATTAGGTAACGGATATCTGTCTTGTAGGGATGTTATAACACAGAAATGCAGTCTCCGCTTTTCGGTACACCCTGTTGCTGTAGCTAGTTGTTTAACCACAACCGCTAGATGGGTCTCCTCAGCGTTATCTAAGCGAAGGTATACGAAACGTATACGCGTGTAAAAAACACACGGCCATTGTTATAAAAAATCTTGCATTGAGAAATTGGGCCTAAGTTTTTTTTAATCTAAATTCAGCTATTACGTTCGCATTCTCTTCTATTTTTGAAGAGGATTGCTCTTGATAACTACATATATACACTCATATTTAAGTTGTTTTTCATACACTTGCTAGTTAAAAGTAAATTCATACATTAGCCGTGTTTTTTAACACGCGTATATCCGTTTACGCTTAAACTTTATATTGACTGCTAAGAGACAAACTATAAATACACCTCTGAAATTGCTGCGCATAAATTTTGTCCTACTAAATTTCAATACGCATTATACTCAGATGTAACTGAAATATGTGTCTTTGTTTCACCCTGTACACTAATTCTATGTATTATATGTGTGTCCACAATTCATCGCAACTGATTCAGCTATATGTTATACCCTATGGCCATCAGAGCGTTGCGTCTCCGCTTTTCGCTACACCCTGTTGCTGTAGCTAGTTGTTTTACCACAGCCGCTAGATGGGTCTCCTAAGCATTATCTAAGCGAAGATAGGCGTTTTTTAACACGCGCAAACGAAACGTATACGCGCGTGTTAAAAAACACGGCTATTATTTCGTTAAGTATGCATACGTACGTAGTTATAAGTGATACCCACAACCACGAAACCGCACATGAGAGTACTAAGTGAGTAGTATCAATATTTCCGCAAAAACTACTCGATATGATTTTGTGACAAAACAGAAGAAATTTTATGAAAACTATGGACATAAAGGAATATGTAGATAGTGCACTTTCGTAAACCTACCTTAACCAAAACTAAAGTTCGTGGTTGAACGTAAAAAGCTTGACTACAAAATCGACTCGTATAAAAATGCTACTATTCAATGCTAGAGATGCGTGAGCTTGTGAACTTTTCTTTCTGTATGTTCGGAACGTTCGTCTCTAGTTATTTAGGCAGTATGCCTATGCACGTGTATGTGTGTTTTTGTCAGCACTCATGCACATGCATGTCGGCGTTTATGTGTGGGTGACTTTCCCCTCCAAACGGAGCATTTCTCGGGCCAAGGGTTGTCGCCTCCAATACAACCCGTCTCTTAGATTTCAACAGCCATACTATACGCATCTGCCGCCATCGATATCTGCCGTTTATATCATTGCGATTTATCAAAGGTAATATTTGTTCCTATATATTTCATATCTACCCAATAAATCACATCTATTATAACGAGAAATCTCGTCTTCTCTTATTTTTATTTCAACCCGCTGATTGAGATCGACCCCTGTGCGCCCACCTACCTCCAGGATCAGAAGCACCCCGGCTGAACATTTGGTCTGTCTCGCCTCCTAGGGATCATGGCGTCGTGTCATTTCAGAACGTCGGCGTTCTGTAACTTGAGTACATTCGTCATGCACCTTCATAGTCGCGCTGATCTGAATAGAGTATTGCCAAAGCTTCCAATAATTCACTTGCATTTTTTCTTACGCGGGTTGTCATGAATTACATTAGTGACCGCAGTGCAATTGTATGAACGTGATGGCCGTTTATTGATGAGATTCAGGAATCCGTTGGCATCGTACTTTGGATACTCATATGGTGCCACCTCGTTCACATGTGGAGCAGGCTTGCAGTCGTTAGAGGTGGGTGGATGGGCGCTAACTGAGCGTAACTGTTGGCACCTGGCAAATTTGAAAACGTCCTCCACAGTGATTTTTATTGACCAATGCGGGCGGACGTAGTTTAGGCAGCATCGTCGTGCTGCGTCTGTGCGAGTAGTTGATTTTATGTACAATTTGGCCTCGGATAGCAGTGATGCGCTTCCGCCATGTATGGATATAGCATCCATTGCCTCTTCAAATTTGCGATGGTCGACCAACCATCTAGTGCGGTCACCTGTTTCATGTAGGCTGGCAACAACTATACAGTGCCGATTTTCCTCAATGATACAACCCAGACTATGATCATTGGCCGTGCATTCCTGACAGCCTTTCAATGCGTGGTTAGAAATGAGTGCGACCCCGAAATGGGTCACACATCAACAGCTTTGGATGCGCCGCACACTTTCACATGATAAAACCTGAAATTAAAAGGAAATTAATTAATAACCAAAATAAACAAAAATGCATCAATGAAAGTTAGAAGAAAACCTAACCGACCTACCTCGTGTTCGTTCGTTTTTTCGATGGAAATGGAGTGGATTTCACACGTCATTTATCATTTTTAAAATTTCACCGCAGCAATCATTCCATAAAAAGGAACGAGAAACGGAAGAGTTGCCATTTTAGCTAACTCGACCACCCAATGGTGCGTTTCACTACGCCTCTGTCGGTGTTCAGGCACTCTCGTTTTATGACGCAGGACGAACACGATGATCGACCGGACGCCCCTCCCCCTTCTTAATTAGGTCGACATTATTTTTAAACAATTTAACTTTATTTTAAAATAACAAACAACTTAAAAATCCAATTCATGGATTTAAAAAACTAGAACAAAACGAAATCCAAGTATTACAAAAATAACTTCAAATAGTGATACGGCAAACCCGTAATGCATCCGTTTTCGGCGCAGGGACAATGCAGCCGAAGACGCATACCGCTTCGGACAGTCCCCGCACCGGTACGGGTAAAAGTCCATATGCCCATTCAAATGGGAGGCCAAACAGGGGAAACTACTTAGCGATTGCTGGCACGCCCAGCATCGATACGTCCCTTGAGGCGTTGGACACTGGGGTGTCCGCCGCATCCATACCTCACCTCATATCCCGTAAAAATTACGAATACCAGGCGGTGCCCCCCCCCCCCCGCGCACCCGCATAATGATGGGCGTCCGCCGGGCCCGCAGCACTTCATCGCCAATGGTCTGCAACGCCTTCTTGACCTCCTGCTCCAAAAGATCGTCCGGCGCATGACATTCATACGAGCCTTTCCTTCGCTCCGCAAATCTAATGTCCGCCAAATCTGGGTCCTTATCCCCACATTTCAGCGAAATATATATTAATTGCATTGCTTTAAAGAAAACCAACTGAAAAAAATAAAAGAAGAAAATAAACATTAGAAAAAAATTGTTAAAAGATCCGTTATAATCGTGTTATATTTACATTTTACTCGATTGGAACACGCTTCAATAGTGACAATATGGTGGTGATCAGTTAGTCACCACAATCCTCCGTTAACTTGTCCTGGAACATTCCTGTTACTAGTAAACAACTGGATGGCACCCGCAGCACTACAACGGCAGTCTCATTAGCGCTGTCATACTAAGAAAAAAATCCGGTACCGAAAACCAAATACACAAAAGCAGTACCGATACCCGAACCAATCACACAGAAGAAAATAATTCAAAACAAAACAAGTAAGGACGGAACTGTCTTCGGCTTTGCCGAAGACTTCATACCTTTCATGAATGGGGCTGAACAATAATATTATCCCGTTCGTAATCTCCAAATAATCGGATGTATAAGATAAGAAATATATAGTGTTATGGAATCGCATCTACGGTGGAAGCAGTAAGGAAGGCGGCCGGCATGATGTGGTGGTGCACAGTGGCTAGTCATTGTCGGCTGGGGCGGGTCCTTGCCAACCTTACTGTTCCTGCGCCATAATCAGAGAAAAGTTCCTATCATGCCTATCAAAAACTCAGCTGTCAGATGCAAAAAAAAAACTGACAGAAGCGCAGAGACCGACTCAAAACGCTTATCAATTCAAAATAAAACGACATCCGGTCGACCCGGATGCCACGGACAGACCGTTAGACATTCAAAAATTTAAAATTCAAAAAAAAAGAAACTTCAAAAAAAAACTATGCGCACCAAAAAAAATTACCGAACCGGACA
Source organism: Eurosta solidaginis (assembly GCF_040869045.1). Lineage (NCBI taxonomy): Eukaryota > Metazoa > Arthropoda > Insecta > Diptera > Tephritidae > Eurosta > Eurosta solidaginis. The sequence continues at coordinate 72,101,800 of NC_090320.1, read as the reverse complement.
TGGCCAGTTACCAACGTTGAAAATCAAAGTAAAAAAAACGCTGAAAATTAAAAGGAAACAAAAAAGGCCGAATATACATAGGGGCGCCGCGGGTGGTATTGCGACGCCCGGTGCATTATCCCACCCTCAAAAACCATGGCCACCATCGCACCCAAAATTCCGGTGGCCCCTTACCTGGTAACCCTACGTGCCTTCTGAATAAATGGCGACGCCAGCATTCCCATATTATTTACAAGTTTATTCAAATTTCATTTTTACTAACGTATGTATGCTATAAAAGAAATATTTAAAGCGATAACTATATTTATGTCACCCCCCTTTTTCTTGACAAGGGTTATAAGCGCTTGGTGTGAAAAAAAAATGTAAATAAATGTGCTTATGAATAGTAGATATATTACATACAAAGTAAAAATTTGGTTAAATGCCCGTTTTCGTTTCATTCACAAACCTATTCTAGGGCTATACAGTTTGGATACAAATTCCGATAATTGGGGCCCCCTTACAAAATTAATATGTTGTTGTAGTAAAACTTATTTTTGAGTTTAACAAAATATCAATTCGGTATAACGCATAGTATAATGACACTAATATGTAATATGTATGTACAAAGAAAATTTGTTATAAACGCAATTAAGATTAAATTTAGGGTAAATCATACTCCTCGAAGAAATTGTTTCACATATTCAAGTAAAACATAACTTTTAAATTTATAGGAAAATTAACGGAATCGTTTTACATGTTCAGGTAAAACGTGTACTTTAAATTCATAGAAAAATTAACGAAATCGTTTACATGTTCAGGTAAAACGTGAACTTTTAAATTTAGAGTAAGACTAACGCCATCGTTTTACCTGTTCAGGCAAAATGTGAACTTTTAAATTTATAGTAAAATTAATGAAATCGTTTTACATGTTCAGGTAAAACGTAAACTGTTTTGCATTTACCAGTCAGTGCTGGTATTGTTTTGTTTTTTTTTTTTCTCTTGCTTCTAAGTTAATTAAACCTATCTACTTAACTTTACGTTACGTCTACTTTTTTTTTTTTTGCATGGTATAATAAGTTAACTTTACTACAAGTAGATGCAGCTTGCTCTCTTTAACTTAGGTATATGCATGTATGTATGTATTACGTGTTAAGATTCTATACTAGGGTAATAGCCTTGAATTTGAATATGTCTGTATATTAACAATATATGTTGTTGCAGAGTCAAAAAAAAAATTAAAGAACAAGGTGAGACTACAAATACGTATATTTAGTTTAGTATTGGAACGAACTCACCGCTTTAACCGCTGATATTCGTTGTCGCAATTGGGATGGCCGCAGGCCTATGTTCGCTGCCCTGTGGTTGTTATTGTAGCTGGTATTGTTGTAGCCCGTACGGTCGTAGCTGATACGGTTGCGCTAGCATTGTTATAGCCGGTATAGTCGTAGCTGATAAGGATGCGGCTAGTATTGTTGTAGCCGTTATGGTCGTAGCTGATAAGGTTGCGGCAAATATTGTTGTCGGTGGTGCCCGTGATAATAGTAGGCGCCGTTGGTGGTGGTTGGCGCTTTTTGAAGGGTTGGAGGAGGTACTACTGATGGTGATGCCCGTGGTAATAGTAGGCGCCGTTGGTGGTGGTGGGCGCTTTGGGTCGAGGTAACCGGGTGGCGATAAAGCTTCGCGCTACCCTGTACGAGCCGGATGACTTGGCTCTTTGACGTTGATTGTATTACGCGGCAGCGTACTGCTTGCCCTGGAGGCGGAGGTGGTGTCGGACGCTTTTCCGCAGGTGGTAGTGTTCTTCGTAAACGTAGAGGAAGAGGTTTATCTCACTAAGAGTGACTGCGAACGCCGACCTACTTCAACTGGACCTTGTGTCCACACAACACAACCGGTGCAGAGTTTATTACCACCCAAAATAGACGCGTAGAAACGAGATTTGTCGGAAAGAACGGTTTCGGTGCTTTGCGCTATCGACTCTTTCCTAGTTTCTGGACAATTACCTGCGTATGTGCACAGCCGGCGAGGATGTTTTGTGATCACCAAATTTTTCCACCCTTCCACTTTTTTATCTTGCCGGAAACTCATGGCAATTTTCGCTTGTGATCGCAGATCTGGTTTTTCCTTGATTTCGATACTTTTGATATCGCCACTTTCTCCACATCACTAGGTGTGTTCGCGTGAACACGCTCCCTAGTGGATCGTAGCCGTAGACCGTAGCAGCAGACCGTAACAATAGTGAACAGATGTACATACCTAAACGATTTTTAAGGTAAATAAAAAATAGGTAGGTACTTTGTGTGAGGATGCAAATTTCAGGTTTTTTGTGGGCTGCGTGTAAAAACTATGACTACGAAACACGTATTTCAACAATATATGACGTAAACGTAACTATTTGATGAAATTTGATGAGTTTTGAAGCTTGTAGCCGGAAAAAAGGGGCAAAAATTACAGTTTATATGGGGTATATAATATATATACCACCGATCTCTATGATTTTTTCAGACAACAATATATGCTATATACGTAAGCATTTGGTGAAATTTGAAGTTTCTAGCTGTTAAAATAGGGCAGAAATTGCGCAAAGTTTCTTATCTGAACAATCGGTTGTATGAGATATATATTATATATACCACCGATCTCAATGACTTTTTGAGACAACAATATATGCTATATACGTAAGCATTTGGTGAAATTTGAAGCTTCTAGCTGTTAAAATGGGGCAGAAATTGCGCAAAGTTTCTTATCTGAACAATCGGTTGTATGAGATATATACTATATATACCACCGGGCTCTATGATTTTTTCAGACAACAATATATGCTGTATACGTAAGCATTTGGTGAAATTTGAAGCTTCTAGCTGTTAAAATGGGGCAAAAATTGCGCACAGTTTCTTATCTTATGGATTTGTTGTTCTTCAGAAAGGCGCTGCATTGAAGTAAGGCGATGCAGATACGGACTGCAAAGGGTTGATACTGAAGAGTTAATTTAAGATCTATATGAAAAATTTCAGCTGGATTTAGCGCGTAATGGTGGACGTTTGTTATAAAGCAGTCGTAATGCAAGTGTTAGCACTACAGAAACAGCCACCTGAAATATTATTGGACATTCTGCGTGATTTGTTTGTAGCCCTTTAAATTATAGTTAACTTGCTTGTTTTTAGGAGCGTATGGCAAAATTTTATATTGCAAGCACCGCTGTCCAAATACTGTTTGTGTTTCCTGAAAAGGAAAATAAAAATTAATTAATAAAAAGGTTACAATAATTTATGAGCTTCCATACTCACCACCGCGTGTTAAATGTTTTGCCATTCAGGAAATGAAAAAGTGTAAGAAATATCTTATTTCTACACTTCATTTCTGACTGTCAATGACACGCACTACATATCTCTCCAATCCTTCATTTGGTCGAGATTTAAAATACTTTATTCCACGAATTTCAAAATTATCGACAATATACGCAAACGTAAACATATACGCTTGTAAAAAAAAAACACGGCTATTATGGTAGTTCTGAGTTTTGTGCATTTAAAGTTGGATACGTTGCTATAGCAACACATAAACGTCATTCGACTTAATGGTGCAAGTAACACCATCAACTCACTGCTAAGCAGGGACAAAAATTCGATTGATGTTATAGCTTTGACACAGGTCTTGGCGTTGGTGTCATGGTGTCAACACCCCAAAAAATGTGCCAATACCCAGGCTTAGTCACAATAAAAAAATTCTATTGGTCAAAATAATAGGTGTATTTTCGTTTTCTCCGGAATCAAAATAGAAGGTTCAGTCATAAATGCTTTTTTCCGTGGTTTTTTAATAACCGGTGTATGCACCATGGTTTTTTATAAGTTTGCCTATTCTATTGAGCATGGATTTTAGAAAATGTTTACTCAGTTTCCAATTGAGTGCTTTCCCATAGTTCCTTCGTCTCCTGCAACAATTGCTCCTTGTTATGAAAAGAGAAGGATGCTTTTTTCTCTTCCACAAGTTCTCAATCGGGTTGAGATCAGGAGATACGCATACGTGCAACATTTATACATATATCTGAACCACTCAGACACCAACCTCGACGTATGAATGATAGCACCATCTGAGAAAAAAAATGTCGCTACGTGGACCAGCACCCGAATTCCAACATTCGCTGACGCTAAAACTCTATCGTTAAAAATATCCAAAATAGTACCAAGTGCGCAGAAAAGTATACAACATTTAGTACCATATGGTCACAAGGAATAACCGCCTAAGTCCCGTGTAAGAGTATTTGAGTTAGACTGTTATTTCTTGTAATCACATCTTAGCGTTGCATATTTGTCTACGCACTTGTTACTGGCTTAGATATTTTTAGCGTTAGCGAATGTTGGAATATGGGTGCAGGGATCGTGAAAATTCAAAAACTCGTCCGAACTTGGAATTTATTATTCAGAGTTTTAAGGGACTGCTCGATAACCCAGAGACCTGAAACTTTAAACGGAACTTCGGGGTTTATTTTGTTGTAATATTTAGGACAAACGAGTTTTTTATATGGGACAGGAATCGAAATATTATGAGGCATTAAAAAGTCGATTTAAAATTGTGGAATCTTGTGAGCGATTTTAAAGTAACTACTCATTGAGCTAGAAAGATGAAACTTTTGACATAGTTCAGGTCACCTTGGCAATGCAGCAAAGGGAAAAATAAAAAGAAGATATAATTTTTTAAGAATTTCTCTCAAATAAATGACCAGAAGAAACGAAAAATGTCTCTTTAAACAAAACATAATCTTCCGAGCTTTGATATTCAAATTTTAACATATATACTAAAAATATTTATGAAGAAAATAAATATAAAGGTGGAGTGCAATAAATCAGGGGTCCCCAAAACCAAAACTGTGGCTGCGTGAGTAAATCTAAAACCATCTTGTTGGTAGTGGTTTAGTTGTTGATGAAAAATCAATAAGGTAGGACGTATGCACGCATGTTTGTTAACATACAAAAAGTAACTCGTAAATATGCCATACAAATACTACTTTATTGCTTGAAGGCCGCGGTACAATGACATTAGCCGTGTTTTTCTTTACTTCTATATACGTTTACGCTTAAACCTTATATGGACTGCTAAGCGACAAACTTTAAATACACCTCTGAAAATGCTGCGCATAAATTTTGTCCTACTAAATTTCAATACACATTAGCCGTGTTTTTTAACACGCGTATATCCGTTTACGCTTAAACTTTATATTGACTGCTAAGGGACAAACTATAAACACACCTCTGAAATTGCTGCGCATAAATTTTGTCCTACTAAATTTCAATACGCATTATACTCAGATGTAACTGAAATATGTGTCTTTGTTTCACCCTCTACACTAATTCTATGTATTCTATGTGTGTCCACAATTCATCGCAACTGATTCAGCTATATGTTATACCCTATGGCCATCAGAGCGTTGCGTCTCCGCTTTTCGGTACACCAAAGAGAGTAGATTAATAAGAGGGAGCATTGTAGAGTCGTTCATTCTCCACAAAGTGGGACGGCTGCACCAGGAATACACCATACGTTTTGCTCCTGCTTCGTTTTCACCATCTGGATTAAAAAAGTCATGAGCCTGGGCATTCGCGCAATTTTAGTGATGTAAATTGCATGCCGCCAGCGCCAATGCGGTGCCAGCTCAATGGTATAACAACAAAAAAACTCATTGACGCAATAACTCAAAGCGAATTTTTGACGCTACTTAGTAGTGAGTGCGTAGTACATTTCACTTGCGCTATTGAGTGAAACGTCTTTTGTGTGTCAGGCACGAGTTTGGTGTTATTGGCGCTACTGGCAATGATGACACTGAGCTGATGACGGTAGCGCTGGTTGTTCAGCTTTTGAATCAGAGAAAGAATTGATGACCCGTGTAAATTATTATAGCTTTGGCTATTATTGGCTGTGGCTTTGAACTAAATAAATGTTTCGGACAAAACAAGCAGAGTCATTTTTGAGTTTTATATTTTAGATTTAATGCACAATTAATATGGGTGTGTTTGAGCAGCCAAATAATAACAGTAGTATTGCTAAAGTGCTGCTTAGTTGATGGAATGTCGCTAATTTCCTAGAGATGATCAATAGATTGTCAACATTTTGTTCAACGAACGCGCGAAATTGCCACATCTGCTCAAATGTCGCTGAAGAACGTTATACGCTGTCATAAAAAGTAACACTGCTGCAGCTCGAACACACCCTATATCGAGAAAGTAACAAATAGACAACTTAGCTTTTTTTTACAAATCGCTTGGCTGAGATTTTCATTTGTTGATTTAACTTAAGCTGTTATGCCAATATTTTTCAGTCAGCTTATTTTCAAATAGGTAATTTTTCCAAAGGCAAAATAAATTACAGAGTTATACAGCCTTAAAAATTCAGCTATGTTGAGGCGGACAGCATAGCAAAAGGTATGGTGAATTCCTCGTACAGCCGTCCCACAATTTCCACAAAGCTTTAGAACTCTACAATGTACCATCTTATATTTAGAGAGTCTTTGGGTACACCCTGTTGCTGTAGCTAGTTGTTTAACCACAGCCGCTAGATGGGTCTCCTAAGCATTATCTAAGCGAAGATAGGCGTTTTTTAACACGCGCAAACGAAACGTATACGCGCGTGTTAAAAAACACGGCTATTATACTCAGATGTAAATGAAATATGTGTCTTTGTTTCACCCTCTACACTAATTCTATGTATTCTATGTGTGTCCACAATTCATCGCAACTGATTCAGCTATATGTTATACCCTATGGCCATCAGAAAGTTATGTCTCCGCTTTTCGGTGCACCCTGTTGCTGTAGCTAGTTGTTTAACCACAGCCGCTAGATGGGTCTCCTAAGCATTATCTAAGCGAGGATAGGCGTTTTTTTCACGCGTAAACGAAACGTATACGCGTGTAAAAAAAAACACGGCTATTAACCATGAAAACATTCTGCACATGAGCTTTTGTATCTAAATGAGCGTTTGTATCTAAAATATCTTTTCGCAAATGCGCAAATAAACAATATCTTCATCCGATGTTGCTACTCTGCTTGATCAGCGACAACTAAAGACGAAAGAGAATTATAGCTGTGTTTTTTTACATCTATAGACGTTTACGCTTAAACTTTATATGGACTGCTAAGCGACAAACTTTCTATACACCTCTGAAATTGCTACGCATAAAATTAGTACTACTAACTGAAATATGTCTATCTTTCACCCTCTGCACTAATTTTATGTATTATATGCGCGCCCACTTTTTATCGCAACGGATTCAGCTATATGTTATAACACAGAAATACAGTCTCCGCTTTTCGGTACACCCTGTTGCTGTAGCTAGTTGTTTAACCACAACCGCTAGATGGGTCTCCTCAGCATTATCTGTGGCGGCTCACACCGACATCTATCCGTGAAGTCACGAAATTGACATGAAATATTTATGTACACAGCTGATGCAATTTATGGATTCTATTGTATTGTATTTTATTTCTATTATATGTGTATGAATTTCTAGAATCTTCCTGGAATAATAAAAGAATTGTTCATTCTTGTTTGTAAATCCAAAGTGGTGACTACCGAATTCCGAACGTGCGCAACTAATACGTACTTATATAGATTCAGCCTATTAGCAGGCACAGCGAATCGACGAGTATACATACATATAATGCCGCATTACAATTTAAGATCAAACAACGACGAGCAAGAGAATTTTTATGATAGTCGCAGTATTGAAATGGAGTCAAACAACGTAAATGCACAATTGCAATTAATGCAAAACGAGTTACAACAACTAAACATCGCTTATGCACAGCAAGCAAATCGTCGCTCAAATGTACAAAGGCTTCATGTACCAAAATACAATGAGGTAAACCCACATATATGGTTTGCGCAGCTTGAGTGTTCCTTTCGGCTCAGCAATATTACAGATGACATTGATATGTTTGATTTAGTTACGATAAATTTAGATGAAGATATAATTCTTAGTATTGAGGATCTCGTTTCTGCACCGCCGGATAAAAATCGATATGTAACACTTAAATTGCGTTTACTTGATAAATACTCGGAATCGTCCGAATGCAAACGTTTGCTGCAAGGTGGAGCAATATCAGGTATGAAACCAAGTGACATTCTCGCATACATGAAACGATTAGCACCAAATCCGGGGTGCGAGCCAGTAGTACGTACACTTTTCATGAATCAAATGCCATTATCAATTCGACCGCTACTGTCTGTTTGGCAGGAAAATGATTTGACGCAATTAGCCAAGATTGCTGATAAAATGCTGGAATCAGCTGATACCAACGCTGTTTGCGCAGTATGAGATTTGCAACAAACAACTTCCGACTCTGTAGAAGCGCTTTCCCGTACAGCATCAGGGGGTAATAGAGACAGGATGCAGGAGGTCCTCGAAAATATTAGGAAACTGCAAGCTGATGCCAAAATGCTCAAGGAAGGCACCAGAGGATCGCGTTCACCAATGCGATCTCCTAGACGAAGTGGTAATACTGAGCGTGTGCAAGGTGGAATGTGCTATTTTCACAAAAAGTTTGGTGCAGATGCGCGTAAATGTCGTCCAGGTAGCAATTGGAATCAGCCAAAATAAAACGGCTGCCGTCTAACTTGCTGGTTCACGGCAGCCCAACGTATATCAGCAGCACGTATAATTATTCCAAACTGGGCACTAACGAAGTCAATGAGCCTCGTTTGCATATTTTTGATAAACATAGTAAAATCCGATTTCTTATTGATTCCGGATCAGTTGTTTCCGTAGTCCCTCGTACAATGGTAAAGATAAAAACAAAAATAAATGCTTTGCAATTATACGCCGCAAATAAGACGACGATTGAGACCTATGGGACTCATATCCTTAGAGTAGATTTAGGTCTTCGACGACCGTTCAGCTGGCCCTTCATTGTTGCAGAGATGATAATTGGAGCAGACTTTTTAACTAAATTCAATTTGCTTATTGATTTGCAACAAAATAGGCTAATCGACGGTACCACAAAATTATCGGTTGATGGCATTGTTCTAAATGCCACAGATTTTTCAGTTTCTACCATTAGCGAATGTAATGATTTCAGGGGAGTGTGAGCAAGGTTCGTTGACGTAACGAGATTGCCAACAACATACCATACCAACAATAAGCAACACAACGTTGTTCATCATATCGAGACAACAAGAAGTCCCATAGCTGATCGACCACGTAGATTGGCAGGGAAAAAACTGGCGGTGGCAAAAGAAGAAGTAAACTTTTTGCTGGAGCATGGAATTTGCCGACCATCAAAAAGTCCTTGGGCTAGTCCCTTGCATATGGTGGCTAAGAAAAATGGTGGATGGCGAGCTTGTGGCGATTACCGCAAGCTTAATGCTGTTACAGTACCCGACAGATATCCAGTCGCACACATTAACGATTTTTCCGAGAGATTGTATGGAAAAACGGTGTTTTCCACCATTGATTTGGTGCGGGCATATTACCAGATACCGATGGCAGAACAGGATGTACAAAAGACTGCTGTATGTAGACCATTCGGCCTCATCGAATTCCTTTATATGCCATTTGGTTTGAAAAATGCCTCTCAAACTTTTCAATGATTTATGGATAGTATATTTAGAGGCATTGATTTTGTCTACTGTTATATTGATGACATCCTTATTATGTCTGAATCGTACGACGAGCATGAAAAACACCTACACACGGTATTAGCAATACTTCAGAAGCATGGATTGGGTATCAATGCCAGTAAATGCCAGTTTGGTAAAAATCAGGTACGTTTCTTAAGTTATATTATCGACAATGAGGGGATACGTCCTCCGCCGGATCGTGCTGATTCTATCATTAATTTTAAGCGCCCTCAAACAAGAGGCGAGCTAGGAAGATTTCTTGGTATAATTAATTATTATCGACGCTGCATTCCAAATGCATCTAAAATTCAAGCCCCTCTTAGCCAAGTTACACGGGGATTGAAAAAGAATGACAAGCGGGTAGTAAATTGGACCCCGGAACTAATTGAGGCTTTCGAAAACTGTAAGCAAAGTATAGCAAACGCGGTAATTTTATCGCATCCGGCGCCTGAAGCCGACTTAGCCCTGATATGTGACGCATCCGATACTGCTATAGGCACTGCCTTGGAGCAGCGAATTCGTAATGTATGGTGTCCTCTTGGATTTTATTCGCGTAAACTCACCGATACTGAAAAAAACTACAGTACTTACGATCGTGAACTGCTAGCGATATATGATGCCATACGCTATTTCAGGCACATATTGGAGGCACGATTATTTGTTATTAAAACAGACCACAAGCCGTTGACGTACGCATTTTCTCAGAAGCCCGAAAAAGCCTCTCCGCGCCAACTTCGACATTTAGATTTTATTTCGCAGTTCACGACCAATATTGTACACCTCGCTGGTTCAGAAAACGTTATTGCCGACGCATTTTCACGCCTTAATGTCATTTCTATGCCGACGGAGATTAACTTGGAGAGAATTAAGGAGGCACAAAATGAAGATTCGGAGTTGAGCGAAATTTTGCAAGGGTTATCATCGCTCAAATTGCAACAATTCGACCTTGGCAATAATGTTAACGCATATTGTGACCTATCTACAGGTTCCGTAAAGGTCTATATTCCTCAAACTTTGCGATATTCTGTTTTCATTTCAGTGCACGGTTTATCTCATCACAGCGGAAGAGCGACGCTACAGCAAGTGCGACGAAAATACGTGTGGCCATCGATGAGGAAAGATGTAACCTTTTGGGCTCGTAATTGCCTCCCATGTCAGCGGGCCAAAATTCATCGACATAATTCACAACTACCCAACAAAATAGATATGCCAGACAACCGTTTTGATCATGTGCACTTGGACCTTGTAGTCATGCCATTGGTTAATGGCTATCGGTACTGCTTGACGATGATCGACCGTTTTTCACGATGGCCAGAAGCAGTACCACTGAAGGACATGTCTGCCGAAACAGTGGCAAATGCAATTTGGACATGTTGGGTGGCACGTTTTGGTTGCCCTAAAACGATAACTACTGACCAAGGGGCACAGTTCGAGTCAGATTTATTCAAATCATTAGCCAAAATGTTGGGTAGTAAGCACATACACACAACTGCATACCATCCGCAGTCGAATGGTTTGATTGAACGCTGGCACCGATCATTTAAAGCGGCCTTGATGTGTAATTCTGGAGAAAATTGGACAGAGCTATTGCCAATGGTTTTGTTGGGATTGAGAACCTGTTATAAAGAAGATATCGACGTATCGGCTTCGGATTTACTTTACGGGAGTCACATACGCGTACCAAACGAGTTCTACGACAATTTGGATAAACCAGTTAATACCAAAGATTTTGCTAAGAAATTTCGAGATTGCATGAGAATGGTTCGGCCAAATCCAACAGCCCATCATATCAAGAGGAGGTTGTTCACTCATAAGCATTTAACAGACTGTACTCGTGTTTTGTTAAGGACAGGCGCAGTGCGCGAACCTCTTGAGCCACCTTATTCTGGGCCCTCCGAGGTGGTGAAGCGTTCAACTGATCGTGTTTATGTTATCAAAATCGACGGACAAGAGGTTGCAGTCTCAACGGAGCGCCTTAAGCCTGCATTTTTTATCGATGATTCGTATGCTACAGGAATTGTGAATCCGCTTAGGACATATGAGCGCTCAAAAAGAGTAAAGTTCGCTCCCGGCCTGGTCACTGGAAGGGGGGTAGATGTGGCGGCTCACACCGACATCTATCCGTGAAGTCACGAAATTGACATGAAATATTTATGTACACAGCTGATGCAATTTGTGGATTCTATTGTATTGTATTTTATTTGTATTATATGTGTATGAATTTCTAGAATCTTCCTGGAATAATAAAAGAATTGTTGATTCTTGTTTGTAAATCCAAATATCTGTGGCGGCTCACACCGACATCTATCTGTGAAGTCACGAAATTGACATGAAATATTTATGTACACAGCTGATGCAATTTGTGGATTCTATTGTATTGTATTTTATTTGTATTATATGTGTATGAATTTCTAGAATCTTCCTGGAATAATAAAAGAATTGTTCATTCTTGTTTGTAAATCCAAAGTGGTGACTACCGAATTCCGAACGTGCGCAACTAATACGTACTTATATAGATTCAGCCTAGTAGCAGGCACAGCGAATCGACGAGTATACATACATATAATGCCGCATTACAATTTAAGATCAAACAACGACGAGCCAGCAGACGAGCAAGAGAATTTTTATGATAGTCGCAGTATTGAAATGGAGTCAAACAAATGGAGTCAAATGAAAGCCGTTGATGAGTGTTATAGTACAGGATAATTTTCATACAACTGGGAGGTTAGGGTCTCGAGATATAGCCCAAAACGTGGACCCGGGTACCCCTAGAATGTGTTTATACAATATGGATATCAAATGAAAGCTGTTGATGAGTGCTATAGTACAGGATAATTTTCATACAACTGGGAGGCTTAGGTCTCGAGATATAGCCCAAAACGTGGACCCGGGTACCCCTAGAATGTGTTTATACAATATGGATATCAAATGAAAGCCGTTGATGAGTGTTATAGTACAGGATAATTTTCATACAACTGGGAGGTTAGGGTCTCGAGATATAGCCCAAAACGTGGACCCGGGTACCCCTAGAATGTGCTTATACAATATGGATAGCAAATGAAAGCCGTTGATGAGTGCTATAGTACAGAATAATTTTCATACAACTGGGAGGCTAGGGTCTCGAGATATAGCCCAAAACGTCGACCGGGGTACCCCTAGAATGTGTTTATACAATATGGATATCAAATGAAAGCTGTTGATCAGTGCTATAGTAAGGATAATTTTCATTCAATTGGGAAGCTAGGGTCTCGAGATATAGCCCAAAACGTGGACCCGGGTACCCCTAGAATGTGTTTATACAATATGGATATCAAATGAAAGCTGTTGATGAGTGCTATAATACAGGATAATTTTTATAGAACTGGGAGGCTAGGGTCTCGAGATATAGCCCAAAACGTGGACCCGGGTACCCCTAGAATGTGTTTATACAATATGGATATCAAATGAAAGCTGTTGATCAGTGCTATAGTAAGGATAATTTTCATTCAATTGGGAAGCTAGGGTCTCGAGATATAGCCCAACACGTGGACCCGGGTACCCGTAGAATGTGTTTATACAATATGGATATCAAATGAAAACTGTTGATGAGTGCTATATTACAGGATAGTTTTCATACAACTGGGAGGCTAGGGTCTCGATATATAGCCCAAAACGTGGACCCGGGTACCCCTAGAATGTGTTTATACAATATGGATATCAAATGAGAACTGTTGATGAGTGCTATATTACAGGATAATTTTCATACAACTGCGAGGCTAGGGTTTCGAGATATAGCCCAAAACGTGGACCCGGGTACCCCTAGAATGTGCTTATACAATATGGAGAGCAAATGAAAGCCGTTGATGAGTGCTATAGTACAGAATAATTTTCATACAACTGGGAGGCTAGGGTCTCGAGATATAGCCCAAAACGTGGACTCGGGTATCCGTAGAATGTGTTTATACAATATGGATATCAAATGAAAACTGTTGATGAGTGCTATTTTACAGGATAATTTTCATACAACTGGGAGGCTAGGGTATCGAGATATAGCCCAAAACGTGGACCCGCGTACCCCTAGAATGTGCTTATACAATATGGATAGCAAATGAAAGCCGTTGATGAGTGCTATAGTACAGAATAATTTTCATACAACTGGGAGGCTAGGGTCGCGAGATATAGCCCAAAACGTGGACCCGGGTACCCCTAGAATGTGTTTATACAATATGGATATCAAATGAAAACTGTTGATGGGTGCTATTTTACAGGATAATTTGCATACAACTGGGAGGCTAGGGTCTCGAGATATAGCCCAAAACGTGGACCCGGGTACCCCTAGAATGTGTTTATACAATATGGATATCAAATGAAAGCTGTTGATGAGTGCTATAGTACAGGATAATTTTTATAGAACTTGGAGGTTAGGGTCTCGAGATATAGCCCAAAACATGGACCCGCGTACCCCTAGAATGTGTTTATACAATATGGATATCAAATGAAAACTGTTGATGTGTGCTATATTACAGGATAATTTTCATTCAATTGGGAGGCTAGCTATTGATGAGTGCTATAGTACAGGATAATTTCCATACAGCTGGGTGGCTAGGGTCTCGAGATATAGCCCAAAACGTGGAAAAGGGTACCCCTAGAATGTGTTTATACAATATGGATATCAAATGAAAACTGTTGATGAGTGCTATATTACAGGATAATTTTCATACAACTGGGAGGCTAGGGTCTCGATATATAGCCCAAAACGTGGACCCGGGTACCCCTAGAATGTGCTTATACAATACGGATATCAAATGAAAGCCGTTGATGAGTGCTATAGTACAGGATAATTTTCATATAACTGGGAGGCTAGGGTCTCGAGATATAGCCCAAAACGTGGACCCGGGTACCCCTAGAATGTGTTTATACAATATGGATATCAAATGAAAACTGTTGATGTGTGCTATAGTACAGGATAATTTTCATTAAATTGGGAGGCTAGGGTCTCGAGATATAGCCCAAAATGTGGACCCGGGTACCCCTAGAATGTGCTTATACAATATGGATATCAAATGAAAGCTGTTGATGAGTGCTATAGTACAGGATAATTTTCATACAACTGGGAGGCTAGGGTCTCGATATATAGCCCAAAACGTGGAACCCGGTACCCCTAGAATGTGTTTATACAATATGGATATCAAATGAAAACTGTTGATGTGTGCTGTAGTACAGGATAATTTTCATTCAATTGGGAGGCTAGGGTCTCGAGATATAGCCCAAAACGTGGACCCCGGTACCCCTAGAATGTGCTTATACAATATGGATATCAAATGAAAGCTGTTGATGAGTGCTATAGTACAGGATAATTTTCATACAACTGGGAAGCTAGGGTCTCGAGATATAGCCCAAAACGTGGAAAAGAGTACCCCTAGAATGTGTTTATACAATATGGATATCAGATGAAAGCTGTTGATGAGTGCTATAGTACAGGATAATTTTCATACAACTGAGAGGCTAGGGTCTCGAGATATAGCCCAAAACGTGAACCCGGATACACCTAGAATGTGTTTTTACATTATGGGTATCAAGCCGGGTATGAAGCCAATGATGTATGCTTTAGTACAGAATAAGTTTTACACCGCTGGGTGACCACGGTGACGAGATATAGGTCAAAATATGGACCCGGATACCCCTAGAATGTGTGTGTATTATGAATATCAAATGAAAGCTGTTGCTGAGAGCTCTAAAGTTCATTGGCATATTCGATTTAATCGCATCAACCTGGCAAAGCTGATAAATATGCATGCGAAGCCGAAATAAAAACAAGAATTAATAATACCCACATACCTATTTACATACGTCCTATTCGATTTGCCTGAAATTTCGTATATAAATTTGCCTATATTAGTATTTACGATGCTCTTTTCCGGGAAGTATACCAGAGACGGACTGGGACTGGGATTAGGACTAGGACAGGGACTCGGAGTGGGACTGGGACTGAGACTCGGAATGGGACTGGAACAAAATACATACCACCCTCTGGGACTGGCAATAAGAGATGAAGAAGAAGGAGAAAAACTTGAGAGAAGAGAAAGGAGAGGAGACTGAGAAAGAGATAGAATGAGACGAAGATGGAGATGAAGTGAAGAAGAAGGAGGGAGGGGTCAATAAAAAGACTAGGAAAAAGTGTAGAGGGTAGGGCAGAGTTAGACGGAAAAAGCTTATTAAATGTATGCAGATAGGCCAAATTTAGGGCAGAACAACGTCTGGCGGGTCTGCTAGTATACTATATACGTAAGCAATCGGTGAAATTTGAAGCTTATAGCTGTTAAAATGGGGTTGAAATTGCGAAAAGTTTCTTATCTGAACAATCGGTTGTATGAGATATATACTATATATACAACCGATCTCTATGATTTTTTCAGACAATAATATATGCTATATACATAAGCATTTGGTTGAAGCTTCTAGCTGTTAAAATGGGGCTGAAATTGTGAAACAATATATAGGGTATTCCATCCCATTTCGACCAATTTTGAACCCGACCCCTTTAGAATTGGCTGAAAGTTTTTATTCTTTTTCTAGCTTACGAAAGACGTTTTTCAAAATTTTTTCAAATTTTTTCATCCAACTCAAAAAAATTTATGAATTTAAAAAAAAACACCGTTTTTGTTTTCAAAATGCTATAACTTTTTCAAAAATTGACCGTTTGGGATCCTTTTTTTAATTTGTTTCTAAATGTACTTTTCGGAAAAAATACACAAAAATTATTAAAGTTTTATTTTTTTTTTTAATTTTTCAGTTTTTCGAGATTTTTCGAATTTCACCATTTTTTTTCTCATAAAAAACTTCAATCAATTATGCAATATATATTTTTTATACTCAGTTGAGCAGAACTCACAGAGTATATTAACTTTGATTGGATAACGGTTGGTTGTACAGGTATAAAGGAATCGAGATAGATATAGACTTCCATATATCAAAATCATCAGTATCGAAAAAAACTTGATTGAGCCATGTCCGTCCGTCCGTCCGTCCGTCTGTCCGTTAACACGATAACTTGAGTAAATTTTGAGGTATCTTGATGAAATTTGGTATGTAGATTCCTGGGCACTCATCTCAGATCGCTATTTAAAATGAACGTTATCGGACTATAACCACGCCCACTTTTTCGATATCGAAAATTTCGAAAAACCGAAAAAATGCGATAATTCATTGCCAAAGGCGGATAAAGCGATGAAGCTGGTAGATGGGTTGACGTTATGACGCAGAATAGAAAATTAGTAAGATTTTGGACAATGGGCGTGGCACCGCCCACTTTTACAAGAAGGTAATTTCAAAGTTTTGCAAGCTGTAATTTGGCAGTGGTTGAAGATATCATGATGAAATTTGGCAATAACGTTACTACTATTACTATATATGTGCTAAATAAAAATTAGCAAAATTGGATGAAGAACACGCCCACTTTTTAAAAAAAAAATTTTTTAAATTCAAATTTTAACAAAAAATTTAATATCTTTACTGTATATAAGTAAATTAAGTCAAAATTCAACTCCAGTAATGATATGATGGAACAAAATACAAAAATAAAAGAAAATTTCAAAATGGGCGTGGTTCCGCCCATTTTCATTTAGTTTGTCTAGAATACTTTTAATGCCATAAGTCGAACAAAAATTTACCAATCCTTCTCAAATTTGGTAGGGGCATAGATTCTATGACGGTAACTGTTCTCTGTGAAAATGGGCGAAATCGGTGGAAGCCACGCCCAGTTTTTATACACAGTTCACCGTCTGTCCTTCCGCTCGGCCGTTAACACGATAACTTGAGCAAAAACCGATATATCTTTACTAAACTTAGTCCACGTACTTATCTGAACTTACTTTATCTTGGTATAAAAAATGGCCGAAATCCAACCATAACCACGCCCACTTTATCGATATCGAAAATTACGAAAAATGAAAAAATGCCATAATTCTATACCAAATACGAAAAAAGGGATGAAACATGGTAACTGGATTGGTTTATTGACGCAAAATATAACTTTGGAAAAAACTTTGTAAAATGGGTGTGAGACCTACCATATTAAGTAGAAGAAAATGAAAAAGTTCTACAAGGCGAAATCAACAGACCTTGGAATCTTGGCAGGAATACTGTTAGTGGTATTGCATATATAAATAAATTAGCAGTACCCGACAGATGATTTTCTGGATCACCTGGTCGATATCGCGAGAACGCCTTCACATATACATCTAAGGGCCACTCGCTTTTAAAACCCTTATTAATACCTTTAATTTGATATCCATATCGTACAAACACATTCTAGAGTCACCCCTGGCCCACCCTAATGGCGATATCTCGAAAAGGCGTCCACCTATAGAACTAAGGATTACTCCCTTTTAAAATACTCATTACCACCTTTCATTTGATGCTCATATCGTACAAACACATTCTAGAGTCACCCTGGCCCACCCTAATGGCGATATCTCAAAAAGGCGTCCACCTATAGACCTAATGCCCACTCCCTCTTAAAATGCTCAGTAACACCTTTCGTTTGATACCCATATCGTACAAACATTCTAGAGTCACCCTTGGTCCATCCTAATGGCGATATCTCGAAAAGGCGTCCACCTATAGACCTAATTCCCACTCCCTCTTAAAATGCTCAGTAACACCTTTCGTTTGATACCCATATCGTACAAACATTCTAGAGTCACAACTGGCCCACCCTAATGGCGATATCTCGAAAAGGCGTCCACCTATATACCTAATGTGCACTCCCTCTTAAAATTCTTAGTAACACCTTTCGTTTGATACCCATATCGTACAAACATTCTAGAGTCACCCCTGGCCCACCCTAATGGCGATATCTCGAAAAGGCGTTCACCGATAGACCTAATGCCCACTCCTTCTTAAAATGCTCAGTAACACCTTTCGTTTGATACCCATATCATACAAACATTCTAGAGTCACCCCTGGCCCACCCTAATGGCGATATCTCGAAAAGGCGTCCACCTATAGAACTAAGGATTACTCCCTTTTAAAATACTCATTACCACCTTTCATTTGATACCCATATCGTACAAACACATTCTAGAGTCACCCCTGACCCAGCCTAATGGCGATATCTCGAAAAGGCGTCCACCTATAGACCTAATGCCCACTCCCTCTTAAAATGCTCAGTAACACCTTTCGTTTGATACCCATATCGTACAAATATTCTAGAATCACCCCTGGTCAACCTTTATGGCGAGATCTCGAAAAGGCGTTCACCTATAGAACTAAAGCCCATTCCCTTTTAAAATACTCATTACCACCTTTCATTTGATACCCATATCGTACAAACACATTCTAGAGTCACCCCTCGCCCACCTTAATGGCGATATCTCGAAAAGGCGTCCACCGATAGACCTAAGGCCCACTCCCTCTTAAAATGCTCAGCAACACCTTTCATTTGATACCCATATCGTACAAAGAAATTCTAGAGTCAGCCCTGGTCCACCTTTATGGCGATATCCCTAAATGGCGTCAATCCATAGAACTATGGCCTACTCTCTCTTAAAATACTCTTTAATACCTTCGATTTGATACACATGTCATACAACCACATTCCAGGGTTGCCCTAGGTTCATTTTCCTACATGTTGATTTTCCTTATTTTGTCTCCATAGCTCTCAACTGAGTATGAAATGTTCGGTTACACCCGAACTTAGCCTTCCTTACTTGTTTTTATTTAATTCAAAAAAAAAATTTTCAAAAATAAAAATTTTTTTTTTATCAATTTTATTTATATAACAAAAAAATGTAAGAAAATGATTTATAAGTATTCTTTTCTTTATATATTATGGTAATCTACGATTAAAATAACCAGGACAGCGAAAGCGAGTCATGCGTCATCATTCCCATTGTCATATAAAATTTATATATAACTAATCACTTTTTTAGGTTTTAACATCTTTCGATACGATTATCGAAGAAGCATCATTGTAGTTATTTGCGCGAATTTTTGTTCCCTCACGCTAAATTTGTTATATATATATATACATTTTTTTGGAAACGAACCATCGTCTAGTATATAAGGTAAGGAGTGGTGAATTCTGTCCTTTTCCTTAACCCCTAACTGCCTTACGTGTTGCAGTAAATAAAAGTTTTTTTTAATACCAATACCAGGATTTGACCAATTACATCTTTTTCCCTGATTATAATGTCGCGTGACCAGTCATTTGGGCACCCGGGCCGGAGTACTCCGTTCGGGAGTGCGGGGAACTTTAGAGGGCACCAGAACCGGGGCGGAAATAATAGGGGGGCTTTTTCGAAAACGAAGCGTCCCCTGGTGATGCATACTCCAATAGGTGGCCAGTATGGTGACCCCGCTAGGACGAATGCAGGCTCGGAACTAAACGACCCTCGCGAAAAATTGGATAGACCGGGAAGCACCAGTAATTTGAACGCGCCCCTACTAAACGCGCATGATATCTCGGGGCTAATGACCAATGTGTCGACCTACGCACCGGAGGGAGCTGGTGCTTTACCACCAAGTCATGGAATCGGAAATTTTAGAGAAACTGCAAGCGACAGGGCGAATACCCCAGGGATCTATAACGAAGCTCCTCGTGGGGACTCGTGGGTGGAAGTGTTACATCAGCTGTTCAGGACCTCGCAGTAAGAGATGCGGAGGGAGATGGGGACGATCCGAAGCAATATGGACCAGCCCAACACCGCTCTGCGCAGCAATCCATGTATTTGAACCGCAATGAACCCTGCTCCGAGCAGCATAGTAGTGAAACATCAAGAGTGGAAGATATCGTTCGACGGCACTGGAAGCGTGGCGGATTTTCTGTTTAAGCTAAATACCCTGTGTGAACGTACATAATGCACCGACGACCAGATAATGGCTAGCTTCCACCTATTCCTTTCTGGGCGGGCCGAAGAGTGGTATTGGCTGTTCACGAAACAAAACCCAAATGCGACGTATGCCTTTTTGTGCTACTCCTTAAAAAGAGAGTTCGGTGCTTTAAAAAGTGACCACGAAACCATGATGGAGATCTCCATGCGGAAGCAGAAGCTGAGTGAGTGCTATGACGTATTCCGCATGGACTCCTTGAACGCGCGCTTAAGAGAACCCATGTCAGAGGTATTGCTGATTGACATCATAAAGAGGAACGTCAACAGTAGCCTTAAGCTGATGCTTTTCAACGCGGATGTAAGAACCCTTCATGATCTACGCGATGAAGCACGCAGAGGAGAACAAGTGCTGAAGGAAAGCAAGCAGTTGGGAGCCACTCACCCAGGACGGTATGTGAACGAAGCCCGTGTGACAACCCCGGACATGAGGATGGAAAGCGAAGAACCCATTAGGAATGCTTTTTGTTTTAAATGTGGGTATAAGGGAGTACTTACTCCTAAATGCCCTAGGGACCTTCGCAGGCAGAGAAACCAGTACCCGAGCGAGAAGGCGGTGGAACCTCGTTCGGCATCATAGCTCCCACACCAGCCGGTGCTCGAGGCGTCATCCCGTGCACCGAACAAGAAGGTGAATCTCTGCATGGAGGTGGTGAGCTTCCGAGGTGCAGTAGTACCCTGGCGAAAGAATACCCAAATGAATCGTAACCTTCCCGGACAGTACGGATAATACCAACAGTTCTGAATCCGAGAGTCAAACATCCTCATCCGCGATGGGCGAGCCGATCAAAATTCTGCGACGCCAGCATAGGGATGTCGCTTGCCAGACGCATTTTTCACCAAGTCTTGGAAAAAGGGAACATAGGTACGAACAAATAAGAAATGGCATTTTTGAACAATACCCGGTATCAGAAAATATTTTGAAGTGCAGGAAAAGATACCACAGGAGAGTACAGGAGCGTAGACAGCTGCAAGCCACCACGTTAACGCTTACAGAGGATGAAAGGCCTCTCGTAAAGGCTAAAATAAAAGATAGTTTCATTGTAGGGTTGTTGGACTCGGGAGCCAACGTCTCCATCTTGGGAAAAAATGGAGTAGAATTCCTAAGAGATAACGGCTTCGATTATCAGCCCTTACATGCATTCGTATATACCGCGGGTGGCAGCAAACAAAAAATCTTAGGCTCAATATCCCTACCGGTCACTTTCAAGAATACCACGAAGGTTATTCGTTTTTACCTTGTTCCTTCACTTCTCCAAGAAGCTTACTTCGGGGTAGATTTTTGGAAATATTCCCAAGCGTAGAGTGCATAGAGGTTAGACTTGAAAAGGAAGAAGAACTTAACCTCCATGAATTGTCACCAACCCGGAAAATAGAATTGCAAAAGGTCATAGAGACGATTCCTTTGTACGAAAAGTTAGGCCTGGGGCAAACTTAATTAGTGGAGCATCACATTGACACCGGTAATGCCGTTCCTATAAAAAGCAAACATTTCCCTCTTTCGCCACCGAGGCAAGCCGAAGCTTTTAGCGAATTAGACAGGTTACTCGAATTGGGAGTTATAGAAGAATCAAACTCTCCGTGGTGTAGTCCTGTGGTACTGGTCCGGAAACCAGGTAAAGTTAGGCTGTGCATAGATTCCAGGAAGGTCAACGCGGTGACTAAGAGGGACTCATACTCCCTCCAACGCCTTATTGAGCAGACTGAAAGATACGCATTTTATTAGTGGCATTGATCTGAAGGACGCGTTCTTCCAGATCAAATTGACAGAGTCCTCCAAGGAAAAAACAGCATTCGCAGTTCCGGGGAGGCCTCTGTACCACTTCAAGGTAATGCCATTTGGTCTGTGCAATGAACCGCAGACTATGAGTAGGCTGATGGACAAGGCAATCCCCTCGCGTCTGCGGGAGAATGTCTCCGCCTACCTGAACGACCTGATGGTATGTAGTACAAATTTTGAAGACCACCTGAAATTGCTGGCGGAAGTGGCAAAGTGCTTAACCGATGCAGGTCTGACAATAAACGTAAACAAAAGCAAATTTTGTCAGAAGGAAATTCGTTACTTATGGTACCTGATAGGCAGCGGGTGTTTGAAAGTGGATCCAGGGAAAATAGAAGCGATGCAAAACTTCCCGATCCCTAAATCCCAGGTGCGTAGATTTATGGGCATGGCGAATTGGTACAGGGCTTTTATTACCAATTTTGCTGACTTGGCAGGTCCCTTGACCGACTGTCTCCGTAAATCATCAGGCCCGTTCAAGCTTACCTCTGAAGCTATAGAGGCCTTCGAAAAACTAAAAGTAGCCTTGAGTTCCGCTCCTGTCCTGGATCAACCCGATTTTTCCAAAGAATTTGTAATCCAATGCGACGCTTCAGGTCGATGATGAGGGCGCTGAGCATCCAATCGCGTTCGTGTCGAAAAAGCTGAATAATGCTCAACGCAATTATACAGTAACCGAGCTGGAATGTCTCGCCGCCATAATCAGCGTGAAGCGTTTCCGACCCTATGATGAAGGATTACCGTTTCGGATTATCACGGAGCACTCCAGCCTTAAGTGGCTGATGACGCAGAAGGACTTGAGCATCAGGTTGGCGAGGTGGTCACTTCTGCTGCAAACATACGATTTTAAAATGGAACATCGTAAAGGCACCCTGAATGTAGTACCCGATGCGCTTTCGCGGTTTGATGCTGATGAGTTAACTTTCACTACCACACCCGGCGAAATAGATTTAGTCTCTCCCGAATTTAGCAGTAACGAATATTTAGACTTGATTCGGACCGTCACCGAAAACGAGGAATCACTTCCGGATTTACGAGTGGTGGACGGGGTAATTTTCAAAAGAGTTAAATTTCGTAAGGGGGTGGAAGGGGAAGAAGACTCGCTGTGGCGATTATGGTTGCCGAAAGGGTTGACTGAGGAAGCAGTGAGATTAGCACATGACGCTAACCCGAGTTACCATGGCGGGTGGCAGAAAACCTTAGAACGTGTTAGGCAAAAGTACTTCTGGCCACAGCAGGCTAAGGATGTTAGGGACTACGTCCAGCGTTGTGATACCTGCAAAGCTGTACAACCCAATAATCAACAGTCGAGACCACCTATAGGGAATACCTTTGCATCCGAGAGGCCATTTCAGCGATTATATTGCGATTTCCTAGGGCCGTATCCAAAATCTAAGCGGCGAAATCAATTTTTTTTATAGTACTAGACCATCTTTCAAAATACGTTTGGCTAAAGCCCATGCAGAGAATCACCACTGTTAACGTTATAAATAACTTCGCTTCAGAAATTTTTCCAGCTGTAGGGGTCCCTGAGTTTATTCATAGCGACAATGGTAAACAGTTTATCTCGAAGGAAATGAACCAATTTTTATTAAATTACGGGGTGACGCACGTGAGGACGGGGTTATATTCTCCTCAAGCGAACGAATCCGAATGCGTTAATAGAGAAATTGTTTAGAAGATTAGGATTTTCCTGAAAGATAAACCTGACCATACCGATTGGGATAAGCATATACCCGAGATTTTATCAGTTTCGAGAAGTGATTTTCATACGGCGATTCAGTGCTCTCCATACTTTGCATTATATAGCCAAAATATGGTCCAACATGCCCCAGGGTACAGTATATTAGAGAAACTCGGCAGCCTTCGGGAAGACCAGGTTACGATAGTGAGCAGAACGGACAAGTTGACTAATATGCGCGAGCAGATCCGTAGAAATTTAGATCAGGCCAAGGATAGAGGGATAAACACCTATAGCAAGCGCTCTAGACAAGTCAACTACAAGGAAGGCCAAGAAGTTTTCCGGAAAAACTTTGCCTTAAGTAACTTCAAACAGGGCATTAACGCCAAATTCTTGCCAAAATACCTTAAGTGTCGCGTGCTCCGAAAAATAGGCAATACACTGTATGATCTCGAGGACCTAAACGGGAAATTGATAGGTCGCTTCCATGCTTCGGATATACGTCCACAATGAACCAACAAGAACATTTTTTTTGCTAAATTACAAATTGACTTTTTTTATATAAACCTACCAATCGGACTATTTTGTCTGGGCGTCTTGGCGGTCGGGGACATCTCGCCCAGTATTCTCCCCGAGCAATGACCTCATGGGCTGTTCACACGCGTACTCACCGAGAACCGTGAACAGCCTGGCAGTCCAAGCTTAGGTTGGACTAGCCTTTCGGAGTTTGGACGAGTTCTCCTTATCAAAATGTCTACACCCATAATTTTTTTTTGCCTTTCTGTGGGGGCGATAACCACTAGAACTATACGGAGTTTTGACGAGTTGTCCATAACAAATGTCTAACTGCCGCAAAGCCTTAAACTAAGAAACAAAATTAATTCCCTACTTGACTTAACTTTTTTTTGATGGACCTATGTTGCCCGGCTAGCTTCGCGGTAGAACGTTGAGACTCTTATCTTAGGGGTGAGTCGTGCCCCAAGTTGATTATCGTCGGAGGTTCCTGGCAGAGGCTTCCACAGATGATCCGGTTTCCTGTTCGCTTCATCGTCAGGTCTTCAAAGCGAAGCAGGTTTGTTATGGTCCGCTTGGGATAGTCACCTTTGGAACGCACCTAGTGGCTAGTGATGGCAAAGAAAAGGACCCATGGCAATTTTAATCGAAAATGGACACTAGAGGTCGCCAGATTAGATTCGTGTTTACAGCTGTTAGTTTTGAAAGGCATGATAGGAACTTTTTTTTGTTATGGCGCAGGAACAGTAAGGTTGGCAAGGACCCCGCCCAGCCGACGTGACTAGCCACAGAGCACCCCCAGATCATGCCGACTGCCTTCCTTACTGCTCCATCAAAGATGCGAAACCATAACAACTATTTGTGTTTCCTGAAAAGGAAAATAAAAATAAATTAATAAAAAAGATTACAATAACTTACGAGCTTTCATACTCACCACCGCGTATTAAATGCATAACTTTTTGCCCTTCAGGAAATGACAAAGTGTAACAAATGTCAAATTTCTTCATTTCTGACTGTCAATGCAATGCAATGCCGACATTAGGCATCAGCGCTACTACCCGCACTACATATCTCTACAATTCTTCATTTGGTCGAGATTTAAGATACTTAATTCTACGAATTTCAACATTATCGACAATACACGCAAACGTAAACGTATACGCTTGTAAAACAAAACGCGGCTATTATGGTAGTTCAGAGTTTTGTGCACTTAAAGTTGGATACGTTGCTATAGCAGCACATAAACGTCATTCGAGTTAATGATGCATTTAACACCACCAACTCACTGCTAAAGAGCGGTACGCAGATCACAAGAAAGTAAAAATTCCATATAAAAAACGCTCAAGAAATGCTCAAGAAAATTCCTTGTGGTAAATTTTCTTGAGGTAGTACGCAGTTTACAAGAAATTTAGTACGCTACTTTACTACTATTTTTCCATCAAATTTGCATACGGCAACACCGGTTTCTGCATGAAATATCCCTGCAAAAACGCTCCAGGTCATTTGACTAGTCATTTCACGGTCATTGTGACCTTTCCCAGCGGTTATATTCATAGTCACATTTGCATGGCGTGATTAGGTTTTGTGACCAAATTTTCCGTTTCGTTCCTATTAATGTGATCGTGCGTTCCGCTCCCACCTATAGGATGTGAGCATAATACTGTGCTGCTCACACACGTCACAATGCTCGTCAAATGGCGGTCATATTCTTCGTCATTTCACTCTTCATTTTCGAGTCATTTGACAATCAATTTTTCTGTGGTTTTACCATTTATATAACCGCCATATAACATGAATTTTACCTACAGATTTACTTTGCCTGGAGCAGCCATATGAATAAAATATGAACCAAAAAAATTGAATTTTCAATATTTATTATTTTCAATATTATTATATATGTACATGATATTGGAACTTATATTAATACAGTTCATATAAAAAAGAAGTAAGTACTTTAATAATAAATAAACTCGCTTAATTGGTTTTTGTTTTCCAATTGAAATCTTTTCTAAGCGAGCAGAAAATAATTTTAAGCTTTAGAAAAAACTCCAATTATTTGAATAATCCACAACTTAAAGCTTGGTAGAAATTCAGATTAGGTTTACTCTTTTTTCAGATCAAGGATATTCAAAGGTGTCGTGGAATCCGATTGCTGTCGTAATTGATGAACTTAAAAATGTACGACTTGTAATAAAGTCAGACTTATTATTGTTCTAAATCTAATTATTTAAGCAATAATTCTACAACCCTTAGCAGGAGTATTGATTGGTTTCAAATCTAATTCCGACAGCAATCGTGTCACATCCCTTTTTATATATTTACATGAAATTGCAACTTAAATTAATACTGTTGATATAAAGAAAAGTAAATACTTTAATAATAAATAAACTCTCTTAATTGGTTTTTGTTTTCCAATTGAAATCGCTAACCTGTGTTGGCAAAACATATGATTATACTGTCTTCGATAGATAGTCGGACGAGCCGCTACTCGGCGAAGTAGAGATGGTCGTTGTGTCGGTGGCAGCAGTTACAACAGCAGTTTCTAACTTTGCACCATCCCGCAGTGTTTCGTGTAGAACAAGCTAGCTGGACAAAATTATTTTATGAGATTTTCCGTTTCATATGCAGTCATTTATTACAACTACGTCATTTTTTTCAGCCATATGTTCTTTTTTTTTATTTTTTTCCAAAATTTTACTTCATATGTTCATATGCATACATTTGCTTATATCATATACAGTAACTCCTGTGAATAAGTGACATAGATCCAAAAAAATTTAAAGGACTTAAGAATATTACTTTATTGTGCTTAAATTGAATGGACTACAAATCTCAATACTTTAAAAAATTCTAAAAATTCGGAAAAAAAAATTAAAATTTTTTATGAAAATTCGTCGAATTTTCCAAATATTTTTTAAATATAATTTAGTTTTTGTTATAGATCGTGACACATTTTCTTATGGGAAATTAGTTAAAATAAATTTTCGAAAGCGAAAATTGTAAGAATTGTCCAAAAAGGGGTGTCTACTTATTTATGTGAGTGACTGTACATATGTACATACATATTTTGTATTTATTTGATGAGTATTTATCCTGGCACTACAATTTTTACAAAATTATTTTATAGTACCAGTCAGGAATGTAAAAGTGAATTACAATAATAATAATAACAATGTAAATAATTAAATTAATTATGTGAAAATTACTTATTACAAAAACTTAAAAGTAAAGTATGATACAAAGTGGAAAAGACAATAGATTTAAATTAAATAAAACCTGATCCAACAAAAATTTATAGGGTAGGTTATCTTTTATAATTACCCTTCAAAAAAAGCGAGTACTCCATAAATAGTGTAAGGAATACTCCTTTAGGAGTGTTCCAAAACTAATCTGTATTCATACAAAAAATGTGCTCCAATTAACATTGCGATGTCCTAGGAGAGGAGTAGGTGGTCCCACTCTCGCTTTGTTTGTGAGTATTACATAGAGTAAATACGTGAGAGTACTTTCCAAAGTACTTTCACTGAAGTACTCCATGGAGCACCCATAGAGGATCATATGCCAAAGTACTAAAGAGGAATTGTGTCGGAAAGAATTATCGAAGTGAATTTAATTTAAAATGAAAGTAAATGAAGAGGGGCAATACAACTTTTATATTTTATACTACGAATATTCTTATGTTATTTAGCATTTGCGTGAATAAAGATACTAATATTTCTCTATACATACTATAGTATGTATACATAAAACCAGTGCACGGTGATGGCTGATGGTCCCCAAACGCATTGCAAAGGAGTATTGTTAGAGTACTCCAACATGAAGAAAATGGAACACGTAATCCAACAATTTTTGCAGGGTATGTTATTATTCGCTATCATTACTTTCATTCGATGAGTTACTTGTGGAATAGTCATGAGCATCAGCAACACTACTGTGAAAGCTTTAAACAACTGGGGTATTTATTGACTCCTCAACACTATCGGGGGGCAGTAAATTTAAGACTTCTGAAGTCAGACTTTTAATTTTTTTCTTAGGTATCTCCCTAAAACTGTTAACTAAAGGATCCGATGTTATAAGCAACATATTCATAAGATCTCTATTCGTGGCTTCACGCGACTGATTTTGTGTGTTATCATCCCTGAATCGTCTCAAATCTTTGTTACGGGCTTCCTGTGCTTCCTCAGAAAGTTGACCAATAGGTAAAATTGCTGATTTTATAATACCAGTACTATGCACTAAGATTTTATGAACTGTAGCAGGGATATTAAACCATGGATAGAGATCTATGTATAGCTTTTTAGTCTCGACCGCAAATGTTTCAAATCTTTAGATATTTATGATGCTAATGCGCGAAGGAGAGTGTCGAATCTTTTGATGAGCGTAACATCCAATTCCGTAATCTCAGCACTGGCCTCAGAATTTTCGAAAAACCTACGAGCAGTCTTGCCGTCATTGGTATTGCCGAAACCTGGTTTTGGTTTATCTACTATCAATCCAAGTTGTGCAGTATTTATATTACACTCAGTTATTGGCGTAGATGCTACCAAATGGGGTTGTTTTGTCTAGCATTCCTGTGTGGTTATACCTGCATTATGATTGCTTTGTATGTACCTGTTTTTATGCCTTGGTGACTGTGTCGTAGGTTGTGGCAGGTTGAAGTCAGTGATCTTCGCCTTTTTGCTTTTGGTGTGCTCTTGTTGACCTTGCGCGATTATTTTTGTGTGTTTTATGAATACGTGTTTGTTCCCTGTACCTGGGAATTGGTTTTGCCGTTTGTAGATCAGCTTTAAAGGTTCAAATATCTCCTCGGAGCTGGTGCGTACATACATCCTATTTTATATGTAGAGTTAACTAAATCTACAAAAAAAAAATTTTTAAATAGATGTGCAAAGAATTCGCAATGGTTTTTTCTTTCTACTATTAGAGAATACTTCCGACTATAACATATGTAAAATTTAGCCCGGATGTCCGCGGATGTATGTAACTTTTTTGTCCCTCAATTTAAAAATATAGAGAAAAAATACCCTTTCTTCTTAATAACGGAATGTTAAATATATTGAAAATACTCTAATTGCGAAAGAATTACTATTAAAAAATTTTACTTACCTTCGAGCTTAGAATCCATCAAAAAAATTATATAAAAGTGTTCACTTAAAGGAAATATGAAGCTTAATATTCAAAAAGAATTTTGCAAATTCACCAATGCATTTTACGGTCACTCCTGCCTTCTTACTTCAATTACTCAATATATGGGGAAAAATATCAAAAAAAAAGCAAACATCCCGTTATTTTGTTTGTTTTCATTTCTCAGTACACTTTTCTTGGAATAAGAATTTTGTTTTTGTCCAGCTAGCTTGTTCTACACGGAACACTGTGCATCCGTACAGTGTGATGAATGCTTCACTGTCTTTTCCAATTGCTTTGCGCCAGCAATTTTTGCTGTTTGTAAAGCTTTAGCTGTAATGCAAATATATAGCTGGGTTAAAGTGGTTTTCGTATGTTATTCAACAACTCACCCTATACCATCATCACAGCCTCCTCATCGATTTTGAATATGTGTACTGTTTCAGTATTCAGACCAAGTTCGTTTGGTGCAATATTTTCGATTTGATGAATATGTATACTATCCGTTAGGCAGACAATTGGATGCGTTCGATTCATTCATATACTGTGGGTATTTGAGCCGTAGACGCAGATATTTTGATTCTTTTTGAAGTGTAACATTTGTAAACAGTTGGGTTTCTCTGCTGTCACCATCACCACTAGAGAGCTATTGAAGAAACGCTCGACCAAGATAATATGTTGCGATTTACGCGCATAGATTTCTTCCACCTTGTCACAGTTATTGATGGAGAAAATGCGAAAGCCATATTTACCATCCAATACGGAAATGGAACTGTAGAGGAAGAAACATTTTATAAAATTTAATAAAATCAAAAAATGATAGTTATGTTAAAATGGGGTAAAGTATTGTATGTTAAAGTATAGCGAAGTTTGAATATGAAGTTTGATATTAAAAATCCTCAACGCTTTTTTTGCAATAACTTAAAAAAAACTCATATTCATCAAATTTCTGTTTAACTTCTACATATCAATAGCTACCTTTACCACCAGAAGGAGTCACTATTGCTTCTACACCTATGCAATTGTTTCCTACATCGATGAGCTTTGTAATAAAATAAACAGCTATCTCCCCAATATCTCCCTCACTAGGGTAGGCACCTCGTCGTTGGTGTGCGGGCTTAGCCGATCTCCATAGCGCCCGACTATGAGGCGGAGCTGTTTAGGACTGGCATCTACGCCGTTTTGCCTCATAGGAGGGCGGCGGGAAGTCGGTGACCAAGAACTGCCAACCCCCTAATCCAGGATGTTATGCGGACCGTACATATTGGACAATTTGCAGCCAGGGGATAAATTCGGCTGTATTCGAACGGATCCTTCCTGATACCGGACCACCTCGGGAAGTATTGATGGCTTAACCACAGTAAGGGGCGCTGCTGTGGCTGACGGCTCTTTCCCCGTATATAATACTGGACCGCTGAGCCCGCCTTGTCAGGCTGGTGGTCGTACGACCAAGATGAACGACTCTTTACCAAATTGTAATAAGGAGGATGATAAGAGGAGGAGTGAGTCGCAAGCCAAGGACGACGAATACGCATTAAGCGATGCGTCGGACTCGGCGAGCGAGAGTAGTGCTGATTCAATGAACTCCGTGTTGGAAAAGCACACAAATGAGTAGAAGAGTGGAGAAGGGTACGGAGCAGGGGAAGTAAAAGAGCTCTCTCGCAGTACCGTGCAGAACAAAGAATTGTCCAACGCCTGGGAGCAGTGGTCGACCCAACCGAAGCGGAGAGCGAGCGCTTTGAATGGGCCCATGAGGCGGTAGAAGTAGGTCGAATGCAGTTCAAAAGGTTTGCTGCTAGAAACCCTCGGTTCTGCAACCGGTACGAGGAAGATGCGTCGAATAGTAGAATGAAGAGGCAACGTTCGGCGGAAGCCGACAAGCCTGCTTTCAAGAGGCAGAAAGGACCCAGTCCCAGAGCCGCGAGGCAGTGCAGTCGCAAAGACAAGACAAGTAGGCCCAAAGCTGTAAGACAGATGGGCCCCAATAGCGAGGTAGCAACTTCCTCGAAGGCTGCGAGTCAGAGGGAAGTTTCAAATACGGAAGTAGGATATAAGCCAAAGGGAGATAACGCTAAGACTCCGACTTTCTTGGAGGTGCACGCCGGCTTTTCTCGATAAGATGAGTGATTCGATGGGTGCATAAGACTGAATCATGTATCGCACTCTTGGAGAACTGCTCGTGTAGCTTTTCTACCAAAGGCGGGGAAGATCGGTCACGTGTATCTCAAAGATTATAGACCCAATAGCTTAACATCATTTCTGCTCAAAACCTTTGAGAGGCTGATAGATGTGTACATAAAGTCCAACGTGGATTAAAAGCTGCTCTCCACAACACAACAGGCGTACACCAAAGGCAAGTCAGTAGACACCGCATTGCATAGGGTGGTAATAAGCATAGAAAAAGCCCTGGAATATAAGGAATATGCTCTAGAAGTCTTCTTAAACATTGCCGTGGCTTTCAACAGTGTTTCTAAATGGGCGATTATGGATGGCCTTAATTACGTTAAAGTGCATCCAGCCTTACCCAGTTGGATCGACTGCATGTTAAACTGCAGTAAGATTACATCTCAATGGGGATTGTACGCGGCCACGAAATTAGAGGACAGGGGCATTCCGCAGGGAGCGGTGCTATCACCTCTGCTGTGGACGCTGGTCATTAACCAACTGCTCAGGGGATTCTACGAGGTACCAGCAAAACTTACGGTTTACGCAGATGACGTTGCATATGGCCTTGTTTACAAAGAGCAACAAAGTCCCTAAGATAGGAGGGGCGACCCTACGGGAGAAACCGTGCAAAAAATATCTAGGAATCATTCTAGACAGTAAGCTCAACGTTGAGGAGAGGGTGGGGAAGGCTTCAACGGCACTTTATGCATGTAAAAGAATGCAAAAGAACCGGCATATACGATCAGAAGGCACTCGAAGACGATGCCTCAAAACTAACAACAAAAAGCAATAATTATCATTTCACTGACATAGATTTTATAGTTTTTTTCTTCGGGAGTTGGACACAATCTTTTCATTATATTACTTAACAATTTAAAGGCTTCATTCTGTATTGCGAACGATTCGCCTCCAAACGATTTCGTCTAGCAATGGTACTCTCTATCAATTTTGTTCGGTCTTTACGTTTCTAACTAACAGGAAGGCAAAAGTAATTGTCAAGTGATAAGTTGTCATCGTTTAACATAGTGCAAATACACTAGCGATTCGTCTCTGATCAGCAGCGAAAGTTTGTTTCGTAATAGATAATGAGGCCCTAAAATTAGACATTTTTTTCAATTTGTATTTTGACTTACCAGCAACAACAGAATCATGTTTAATTGTACGCCGCACAATCATTATAGCATCATGTAACGAAGCTCAGTTTCTTCCAAAAATTGTTCGGCACCGCCACGTAAAATAAATGTACATGTTCTAGCATTAACGCAACCTTTAAATAATTATAAACTATGAAAATAAAACAATGTCAAACCCACTATCAAACTTTGGAAAACCTTGAAACGTTCACCACCAACTTGACGTTCTTCAAAGTAATCACATTGACCCAAAACACTTGAACACTCATTAGCTGTAGTCATAACAGCAACACCACAAGCTTTCATTGTACGTTTCAAATCTTCTTCTGGTACACGAACAGCACAGAACATATCACAATCTGCAAAATAGTGTGTACCAACATCACCAATTGGTAGTTTAGATAACACAACATTGACGCCTTACTTAGCTAGTTCATTGTACAGAATACGCCATTCAGCATCAACAATTTTCTGATACTCTTAAACATTATCAACACGTACTTTTAAGAATTATCACGCTCAGCCTTGAATTCCAAAACTATATTTAATAATGCGATTTTACATCTTTTGTATGACGTTGGGTCCATCAAAGGAAAGTACAGCGTCCACAACAATTTTAGAAAATAAATCTGTTTGTTGATGAATAAGTTTGGAGGACATTGCTGTGGCAGCGTGTTTTCCAATAAAACACGTTGTTGCTCCTTTGATTGGCGCTTCGACATGTACAGCCATGTCATATTTTGGTCATGCATACATAATTATAATGCTTTACGTATAGCTTTAATGATGATACGTGCATGCACGCCTTCCTCAACATATGGTTTAACTTGTTTTAAGATTTCACCTGCTTAAAGTGGTGCCATCGCCGACCTGATAAGAGAAACATTTTTATTCTACACATTCTAATATAACAAGAAACTTACCTCAGCATTTTGAGATTTGGTGATGTCGATTAGAGTTTTACGGCTGGATGCACAATATCCAATAGTTTCATAATGGTTGCACCATGTTGTTGTTGTTGTAGCGATAAGGTTGCTCCCCGAAGGCTTTGGGGAGTGTTATCGATGTGATGGTCCTTTGCCGGATACAAATCCGTTACGCTCCGGTACCATAGCACCATTAAGGTGCTAGCCCGACCATCTCGGGAACGATTTATGTGGCCACATTAAACCTTCAGGCCATTCCCTCCCTCCCTACCCCAAAGTTCCATGAGGAGCTTGGGGTCGCCAGAGCCTCGTCTGTTAGTGAAACAGGATTCGCCGCGGATAGGTGAGGTTGACAATTGGGTTTGGAGAAGCTATATATTGCGCTGGCAACCTGAAAGGTTGCGCTACACAGCCCCTTGAATCTGGTATTTTAGTCGCCTCTTACGACAGGCATACCTACCGCGGGTATATTCTGATCCCCTAACCCGCTGGTGGTTGCACCATCATTTGAAATTGTGGCCTTACCACTGGAATAAACAATATGCTTGTCCATACTGCGTGGACCCAATGTAGTGCGTACAGCGTCCACAATTGATTGCGAGGCATTGATGTTGAGTGAAGAGTTTCCTAGAGTTGCGGACGATAATTTTGTAATTTTTAGGACCCCTCCCCCCCTCGAAAAAAAAAGTTGGAAAACCGTGGCACCTTATTCAAAATATTCCCCAATACAAGTTCAGGACGTTCATATTTATCGACACGCCGTCCGGTGTGGCCCAAATGTTGCAAATATACAGTTGGCACTGTTGAGAAAAAATATGGATCAATGAAAACAAGTAAAAGTGAAAGATTTTTTTTACCATCTGTTGTTACTTTACACATAATACATTGGTAACGACGACCAGCATCTACAAATCGCATATGAGCCTTGCAACGATTACATCTAATTGAACCCAATTCACCAAAATTTACAATGGATGGCTCATATTCACCCTCAACCGTTCGTGCCATTGGTTACAGGGTAAGTGTTATGGACAAAGCTGTTGTTTTTAATAAATCAGCTGTTGCAGGTATGCAATACAAAGAGGACCTGCAAAGAAGAAAGATTAATGTAATTGCCAAACAAAACATTAATTTCGAATAGCGATACCTAACGTAACGTGGCGAGGAGTTACCCTGATCTTCTACCACATATTTTGTGGTCACCAATGGTGGTAATAAACCCTGTTCATTAGTAATAAAAGCACCAACAGCGCTATTTTATTATCGGATTTGGCATCTGATCGGGATCTAAACGGCCTTGGGTTTAATCATACTGTTGCGGCTGTTGATATTTACCAGGAACAGGTGCAGGTGGTTGCTAAAGAAAATAACACAAAAATAATCATCAGCAAATTTTTAAATATATTAGTTGTATTAGCATACATTATAACCAGGACGTCCGGACGTGTCCGGGTATTGGGGGTTAACCTGGTTTGGGTGGTTGACTGGGCATCGGCGCCTGTCCAGGTTGTGTTGGTGGCGTCATTTGACCCATGTAACCACGTGGTGCACCTGGTACTTGTAGAGGATAACCTGGCCTGTTGAGGTTTTCCATTTGTGCTCGATTTCCAGGCAACGACGCGTATTGTGTTGTTGATTCCATTTGTTGGAGACGTGTACGAAGTGCAACAATTGTTTTCTGGAAAAATATTAGAATTTGTTATATTGTACAACTACAAACATAAATACAAATTAAATTTACTTTCCAAACACTTACATCCAACATCGCTAAGTTATTTTAATTTAATTTAATGCTCCAAAATTAGTACAGGCCTGCAGCTCACTTCGCGGAAAATGGCGGACTCGCTGAAAATATTTTCCACACAAAAATGACATGTTTCACAATACCTATGAATATAGTAGGTGCGAGAGAGCACGATACATTGTGGCAAAGCTAAATTTGTCAACATGCTATTTCATTTGGAGAATTTTTCATTCCAAATCGTCACCCCTGTCAAAAATTCGTGCGGCTGTGTGCGTTTTTGGTCACACGATTTTTGCAGGGATATCAAGTGCCATATATTTCTTGAAGAAAAGAGGTAAACAAACTGGAAAAATTAGATAAGCATATGGTGTTTTAATTTTTCTGCAATAAATATTATTATTTTATTTCAGAAATGGAAATAACAATAGCCGCAGCACCAAAACACAAAAAGCGCATAGCGAATTTCACGGCGGAGGAGAAACGGGCACTTATAAGAGAAGTGACATTCTTTACATTTCTTTTGTTTATGTGCTCTTCTTCTCGCTTGTTTCACTATTCACCGTGGATATTTAAACGTCAAAATTACTTCCATACTACCATTTTTCACGCAAGAAAAAAGGCAAAATTTTCCTTGAGCAATTGCTTGTGATCTGCGTACCGCTCTTAAGCAGGGACAAAAATTCGATTCATTGTTTACTATATAGTTTGTCAGCTTAAATTGAGGTTATGTTGCGAATAGAGTGGAAGGCAGTGAAATAGGCAGTCGAATGACATATAATGAAGGAATGGTGTTCGGAGTTTTTTCAAAGTTAAAAAAAAATAATAAAAGCTTTAATATAAACTAGTATCGCCCGTGGTCGAAATTCGACCAACTTGTATTTTTTTCAACTGTGTTGGGGTAGTGCAATAATGCGGTAATAGTTGAGCAGTGAGTGGAAATATAGCAAACTGATCTATCTTACTTAAAGTTCTCATTAAAATTTTGAATTTGACCTAAGACGTTATAATCTTTGATTGTATTTTCTTAAATTTTCTACAAACTTTTCAAATGTAATTATAAGTTTTGGTATGAGCTCCTTAAAAAAATATAACAAATATGTAAAATCAAATGAAATTTACATAGAATTGTGGTGAAATTATTTGAAATTGAATTGAAAATTTGCTTTTTCCACACCACCCGGGAGATACGCCGTTGGCGCCCTACCGAAGTTAGTTTTGGGTGCTCGGTTCCCCAGTAGGTCTATATCACCAATATAAACTACAAATACATATATCGCCCATTTACTTCAAAAAACACGAATTTTTAGTTAAGAACGAAGAAATGTGCTAAAGGAATTTTACCTATTTCACACCACCGGTTAGGTATGCAATCGGCGCTTTACTTTTACATATGTATTTATAATTAATTAAATAAAATTATAATTAATTAAATTAATTATAAATACATATTTAATATGTAAACGAAAACGAAAATTACCAATAGAATAGAGGATACCTTCATAAAAAATAAAATAAAAATATAAAAAAAGTATGTAATGGAAAACAAAAGCAGAGTTTTCTAAACAAATTTAAAATAAAAGCAAAAAAATAAAGTACTTAAAGTGCAAAAAAATTAAATGAAGGGAATAAGCAGTTCCATATCAAAACGCAATAAATGCACTTAAATTTTTTCCGTGATTTAATGTTATCATTGTGGGAATATGAAGATTCTAATGCTCGGATATTTAATGTGAGAATTCCAATGTGGGGATGTCTAATTTGCAGATAGTAATATTGAGATGTTTTCTGATATTTTATTTTATTTTATTTTTAAAACCACCATTAAAAATTTGGTTTTGACCTAAGACGTTATACTTTTTGATTGTATTTCCTTAAATTACATTTCAAATGTAATAATTACGTTTTCGTATGGAACTCCTTGAACAATTAAAAATTATGTAAAATCAAATGAAATGAACATTGAATTATGGTGAAATGCCTTGAAATTAAATTGAAAATTTGCTTTTTCCACACCACCCGGGAGGTACGCAGTTGGCGCGTTACCGAAGTTAGTTTTGGGTGCTCGGTTCCCCAGTAGGCCTATATCACCCATATAAACTACATATAAATATAATATATATATAGATATATATATATGACAAAAATTTTAAATAAAATATTCCAGGTAAAATAAAGTGTAACAGGTAACTCACAAATAATAAAATAAGTAAATATAAATAAATTAAAAACTTAACACAACAACAAATATATACATATTTAACATTACTGGTCTCTTTTCGTCAGCATGATTATCAATTTATTTGTTTAAAAATTATTTGCGAAAAATATAACCACATAAGCAAATAACCTGATAAGCACGCTTTCGTGAATAGACCAAATGTAATTAAATAAAATTTTTAAGTGCATATATACACTTATCACCATTCCATATATAACTGCAATATGAAAAATTTAAAATATAATTTTACACAGTATTGAAGAATATCTTGATTTTAACTAACCTCGAGTACTGCCCATTTCGCAAGAATAAAAGGGGAAAAGAGTAAAGGAGAGACGCCATAAATCTATACTTAGATACATTACTTCGTCTACATGCAAATGTTTTAAAAACTTTTCTCAGTTAACGCGAATTTAAATTCATGGATTTGCATTGCTTACATTTAGTAGTTTGGATTTATAACTTCGGGGAAAACAATATTTTTCGTGAATACCCTTTCATCGCCAGCTAAGTGACCTTGATTATTATGTTCGCTTACATAAAACTTTAGACTGTCAAAGGACCTGACTCTACTTGCAGCTACGTATAATTGCCCATGTGTAAATACAGGCCGCCTCAACAAAATTCCAACTTTTCCAAACGTTTGACCTTGCGACTTATTTATGGTCATTGCGAAAGATGGTATTACTGGAAACTGGGTCCGTTGGAAATTAAAGGGTAATATGGTTCCTGAATAAGTTAATTTGATGCGCGGAATAAGAATTCGTTTGCCTTTTGAATATCCGGTTAAAACTTCACAATCAATGGCGTGGTTGTGAAGGCACTTAACCCTCATTCGTGTCCCGTTCACTAAGGCATCCTTTGTATTAAGGTTTCGAATGAGCAGCACGACGCAATTAAGCTTCAGTGAAAGCTTATGCGGTGGAAGTCCGCTCACATTGAGGGAATTCAGAAACTCAGTGGGATAATTATTGACTTCTCTTTCATCGTCGCAAATAATTTTATCAAAACTATTATATGTTTTGAATGAACCAGGTATACGATTAAGTATGTCATTATTAACCAGGGAGCAGTCCTCATTGGTTGCTGCTAAAATTACAGAACTCACAACTTGATCTGACAATAAATTTTCTTCAATATTTCCAAATACGTCAGCAATTAGAATATCTTCATTTCCCACTAATTGCTGTGGTATTTCAATGACATTATCTCCAAACTGTGGATATAAAGGTGTTTGACCATCACCAATTTGCTTTAAAAATTCTACAAACTGCAGCTCGTGTGGTAATGCTCTCATGTTTTGGTTTAATGTTTCATGATGAAAAGAAGCAAATTCATTCCAACTAATAATACAGTTTTCAACCAAAACAGCTCGTGATCCATGAGGAACAACGGGTAGAATTTGTCTAAAATCGCCACAAAAAAGTATTGTTTTCCCAGCAAACAGCTTGCATTTTTCATTTTCATCGGAACACAAATCATGCAGTAGTCTATCTATAGCTTTCAAAATTACAAGTGGGCACATGGAAATTTCGTCAATTATTATCAGCGCAGCTGAATTTATATATCTTCCTTGAGCACTGTTTGGGGTGATATTCGGTACAGAATTTTCGACAACAGGAATGGGTAATTTAAACACATTGTGCACTGTTCTTCCACCAATCAAAAGAGTTGATGCTATGCCACTAAGAGCAGTCGCAATGCATGGAAGATTAAGTTAATTCAACCTGCATGGGCAGTAACGCAGAACACATTAGAACCAGTATCATGAGACTGTATTTCCTGGATAACGCGGTCTATTATTGTACGTTGCTCGTTGTTTGCTCGTGAGTAATAGTCTTCAAATAAAATTAGCTCATTTTCAGGTTGAGGAACATCTGCACTTGTTACAGCCGGATTTACTGTGGGCACTGGTAATCCAAGGCTGTGACATGTCACGTTATGACTAAGTAGCACATCTTCCATTTCTAATAGTGCACGATTAAATGAAAATGTTTCATCGCTTTCTCTCAGGAAATCTTCAGAAAGTGAATTTTTAAACTCATTCCACAGCGCCACAGCATTTGCTGGAACATTTAGCGCACATATCACAGCAAATAAGTGACGCATTTGTTTAGGAGAATGAAATTTTCGCGCTTCTTCTAAGCACTCGCGCCATTCGTTATCATTTGAGGCGATTCCCCTAGCACGACACGCTTCCAAAAATGTATTATATATAACCCCATTATATGTTCGAACGTCCATAAATGATTTTGGCCCAGTTACATGTAAAAGGAGCAAACGTAAATGGAAGAGTTCAATATCCTTCGGCGACACTACATACATGCGAGCAATAGTTTTATCACCGCCTCGCTGTCTTTTTTTTCCATTTCTTGGTTTTATCTTCCCAAGTATAATGCAATGGAATTTCTAAATATTTATATGAATTTGCCGAAGGATCTTCAATATTCAAATGAAAAAATGCCAACAACCTGGTTTTTCTCAAATTCTGAATAGCTCGTTGTGCCTGACCATTAGTAAACACAACGTTTTGTCTTTGCGGTAAGTGAACGTCAAGTCGCGTTATTGACTGGGACTGACAGTGCATAGGGAATTGGAAAATTCGCCAAGCCGCTTCAGTGGAACCAACGTAACGTCCATTCAAAAAGTTTTGAATCTCGTCACAATTGTCTACTTCACCAGCATTAATGTGTTCAGTAGCTAACCTGACAGTTGCACTGTCATATCCTTTATATACATATTTATAAATGTATTTCACACTTTTAACCGTTGAGCAAACCTCAACATTAATGTGGCAATTAAATTTGGCAAGCAAATATGGATTATATTTCAATGTCAGGAATTTCCGCACATACGGCTTTGTCTATATCACTAACACCTTCAAGTTTATCCCTTTCATCTAATGTTAGCAATATGTGCGCATGAGGCAAACCTCTCTTTTGAAATTCTATTGTATAAATATAAGCAGCAACAGTACCGAAAACTTTTTTGTAGTTACGCGCACTATAATTTTTGGGCGATAATTTGGTGTTTCATTGAAATCAACACTCCTGGTAATTTCTGGCCAATTTGGATTGCATGTCATTGTAATAAACAGAGATGGTTTACCAAAATGGCGGACTATATTCATTGCGTCCAAATAGTTTTGGTACATGTTTCTGGGAGAGCCGGTGAATGAAGATGGCAGAATAATTCTTCTTCTAATGTTTTCATGTCCATTACTATGAGGATTTGTGATCAGATAATCTGTTATGTTATACAAAACATCACACCTCAGGTTTTCTTGATTAAGTCTTAAAAAGTTAAGTCTTGTTCCCTCAACTCGAACATACATATCTACAATCCACTGAAGATAAAGCTTTTTAGAATGATGTAGTAGACTGAATTCGTCTCTGATCGCAAGTATAGTAGTTTTAATTCTAGCTCGACTTGAAGTAGACGTACTTCGTCTGCTATGCAATATATCAGGATGCCATCCCGCGTTTCCATTGGGAAATAGTAGTGGATAGGCCAGCGGATCCAAAGATGAATCTAAAACGGAAATATTCTTTACCGTACCACTCCTTTTATAAAATGATACCATCCTTCTATCAAATGGAGGTTCACCATCTGTTGTACTAAATATCACGGCAACATCTGTTGCAAGAGCATCATTAAATCTACCCATCTCTATATTCGGCATCTCACGATTAACCGTAATGAGTAAACACATTTCCTTATATATATAAGACCGAACAAAAGGGTT
This sequence comes from Eurosta solidaginis, assembly GCF_040869045.1. Lineage (NCBI taxonomy): Eukaryota > Metazoa > Arthropoda > Insecta > Diptera > Tephritidae > Eurosta > Eurosta solidaginis. The sequence continues at coordinate 72,060,314 of NC_090320.1, read as the reverse complement.
AACTTGATTCAATTGGGCAGATATTTCTGTCATCAAGCCTCTATCGCATAATGCATTTGATGGTTCTCTCAGTCTAAAAGTATTTGCGGTATCAACATCATAGAAATATAACTGAGCATAGCAGGGATTCAACCTAGCATTTTGCTCATGCGTTAAAGGGCCAGCCCTATGATAAAAGATATTGTGAATTTTAAAATAATACGCACCTTGCGTAACATTCTCTGCTATTTCTGCTTCAGAACTAACCATCGCAAAATATGAATTGAAACTACGTATATTTTCAAAGTAATTTGTTGATCTCCGCTTTAAAACCAGGTTATTGGAGCGTAAACCCTCATATAAATTATTGAAAAACTGATTTTGTGTTAACGGTGCCAAAGTTACTTTTCCCTTTTGACAACACAACGAAAAGGGTTTCTGCTTCTTGCAGTAATTTCTTTCTCGAAATGCATTGCATTACAATGCTCACAACGTAAATCCATATTTCCAATATCAAAGCTAATAAAATTAGGAGGTACATCGTTCAAAGCACCCTTAAAACTATCAACCAATGCGAGAGATGTGTTAACATTAGGACGTCTCTCCCTATTACTATCCCTGTCTCTTCTTTTTGTAAGTCGTGGCATTATATATGACTGAAAATAAATTAAGAAACAAAATTAATTTCAAAATGCCCATGAAAATATTTCAGAAATGATCATGAAAATAATTTCAAATAATCCGGTAATAATTGTCGAAAAACACAGTTCTATAATGGAGCCTAATCTGCAAAGGTAGTGAAAATTTTTACATGCTTCAGTTTTTAGTAATGCATTTATGAAAAATTCCTTTCTTGGTAATACATTCAAGTTATTTGAAAACATAATAATAAACATTTTCTAAAGCCTTTTTACTTGCCCTAGGATACGAACCTGGGATGTTGTTCTTGTAACAACAAAAATTATTCCCCGAAGGTAGGCCTTTACCGAATACGAATCTGGTACGATCCGATACTTGCATTAGGCAGGCGGGAACGAATTTTGGCCCCTTGAACCTACGGGTCTGTGGATTTTAGTAGCCTCTTACGACAGGCATGCCTGCCGCGGAAATTTTCTGAGCCCCTTAGCCCTCAGGGGGACGAACCTGATATCTTCGGCCAGGTTTGTTGTTGTAACCACAAAACTTACTCCCGACATTTTACGGGAGTTTTACGTATACGGTACTTGCTCCTTCTGGTATTAGCCAGGCGGGAACGAATTTTTACCCCTTGGTCCTCCGCGAAGGTTTAGGAGAGTTTTACGGATATGGGCAGGTCTTCTCTGGTATTAGCCCACTGGGAGTGGGAGCAGATATAGGCAGGTCTTTTTCGAATACGAATACAGTACACTCTAGTACTTGCACCCTCTGGTATTAGCCCACTGGGAGTGGGAGTGGGGGTGATAGTGAGTGGGAATAATTGTAGAAGTGGGGGTGGGAGTTAGCAGTATAAGAAGGAATAGTAGTCATAAAGGAGGGGTGGGGCAGTAGTGAGAGCGCCCACATATGTACAAATATTTTAAATAAAAACAAATTTAAAAAATGCATGTGTATATAGATATAATGAAAATTCAACTTATATATGTAGGTATAAACCGGGTTGCATCCTAACGGTTTTACCGGTAGTTAGAGTAGAAGTAGGAATGGAAGTGGGGATAAAGAAAGGGGTGGCGGCAGTAGTTGGAGCGCCCATATAAACGTTTTAACCGATTATAAAGTGGGAGTGTGAAAAGGAGTAAAAGTGAGGGTGGCAGTGGATAGGGGGGTGATAGAGTGGGGTATGATTGGAATTGGGAGTGGGAGTAGCAGGAGTAGGAGTTGGAATAGTAGTAGGAGTGGGAGTGGGGGGTTGGTGTGGGGATGGGGGTAGTAGTAGTAGCAGTAGCAGGAGTGGGAGTGGGATTGGGAGTAGGAGTAGCAGGTATGGAAGGGAAATAGGAGTGGGGGTAGGAATAGGAATAGGAGTTGGAGTAGCAGGATTGGTAGTAGAAATGTTAGTAGGAGTGGGAGTTGGATTGCGAGTAGGAGTAGCAGGGGGTGGGCATGGTAGTAAGAGTAGCAGGAGTTGCAGTTGGAGTGACGGTGGGAGTTCGAGTAGGAGTATAAGTGGTGATAAAGGAGGGGTGGGGCAGTAGTGGGTGCGCCCGTATATGTACAAATATTAAAAAAAAACACACAAATTTAAAAAATGCATGTGCGTATAGATATAATTGGTAGTGCTATTGGGAATGGGAGTAGAAGTGGTAGTAAGAGTGGGAATAGGAGTATCAGGAGTGGGAGTGGGGGTAGGAATAGGAGTGGGATTGGGAGAGGAACAGGAGTAGGAGTGGAGTGGGAGTAGGAGTAGCAGGAGTGGTAGTAGGAGTGGGATTGTAAGTGGGAGTAGGAGTACACGAAGTGGTAGGGGAATTGGAGTGGGGATAGGAGTGGGAGCAGAATAGGTGTAGTAAGAGTGGGAGTGGTGGTGAGGGTGAGAGTGGGGGTGGAAAAGAGTGGGAGTGGGAATAGGATTAGGAGTAGTGTGGGCAGGAGTGGGTGTTGTCAGGGGCAAAGTAGGAGTATCATGGGACTAGCAGTGGTGGTAGGAGAGGAAGTAGCAATAGAAGTAGTAGTAGTTGTAGGAGTAGAAGTAGGAGGGGGTGGAATTGGGAGTTGGAGTAGCAGAAGTGGGAGGAGAATAGGAGTGGGGGTAGGAGTGGGAGTGGGGATAGAGTAGCAATAGTGGTAGAAGAAGTGGGGGAGTGGGAATAAGAGTGGGAGTGGGATTGGGAGTAGGAGTAGCGTGGGGTGGGCATGGTAGTGAGAGCAGCAGGAGTTGCACTGGGAGTGGCGGTGGGAGTGGGAGTTAGAGTAGGAGTATAAGTGGGGCAGTAGTGTTAGCGCCCATATATGTACAAATTAAAAAAATGCATGTGCATATAAATATAATTAAAATTCAACTTATGTGTGTAGGTATAAATCGGGTTGCATCCTAAACAGTTTGACCGATCATAAATTGGGAGTGGACAGCGAGTGGGTGTGAGAGTGGAAAAAGGAGTTGGAGTGGGGGTGGTATTGGGATTGGGAGTAGGAGTAGCAGGAGTTGGATTGGGAAAAAGAGTGGGAGTGGGGTGGGATTGGGAGTCGAAATAGAAGTAACAGAAGTTGGAGTTGGACTGGGAGTGTGATTGAGGAGGTAGGAGTAGGGGTAGTAGTATCAGGAGTGTGGGTAGGAGTGGGAGTAGGAATATGAATAGGAGTAGCAGGAGTGGTAGTAGGGATGGGAGTGGGATTGGGAGTAGGAGTATCAGGGGATGGGCATGGTAGCGAGAGTAGCAGGAGTTGCAGTGGGAGTGGCGGTGGGAGTGGGAGTTTGAGTAGGAGTATAAGTTGCGATAAAAAAGGGGTGGGGCAGTAGTGTGGGGCCCGTATATATACAAATATTTTAAATAAAAACAAATTTAAAAAATGCAATTTTGAACCCGACCCCTTTAGAATTGACTGAAAGTTTTTCTTCTTTTTCTAGCTTATGAAAGACGTTTTTCAGAAGTTTTTAAACTTTTTTCATCCAACTCAAAAAAAGTTATGAATTTTAAAAAAAAACACCGTTTTTGTTTTCAAAATGCTATAACTTTTTCAAAAATTGACCGTTTGGGATCTTTTTTTTTTTAATTTGTTTTTAAATGTACTTTTCGGAAAAAATTCCAAAAAATTTTAAAAGCTTTTTTTTTTTGTAATTTTTCAGTTTTTCGAGATTTTTCGAATTTCGCCCTTTTTTTCTCATAAAAAACTTCAATCAATTCTGCAATCATCCCCACTAATCCCGGAGTGGGCCGAAACAATTTTTTTTTTTTATTTAGTTGAAAAAAAATACTTTAAAATTTTTTTTTGAATTTTTTTCGAAAAGTACATTTAAAAACACATTAAAAAAAAAAATAAAAAATGATCCTAAATGGTAAATTTTTGAAAAAGCTATAGAATTTTGAAAAAAAAACACCGTTTTCCAACTCAAAATAAGTTTTAAATATTTTGAAAAAAACGGTATTTTTTCCAAATTCCTATAACTTTTTCAAAAATTGACCGTTTGGGATAATTTTTTTTAAATATGTTTTTAAATGTACTTTTCGGAAAAAATACAATTCAATTAAATAAAAAAAAAAAAATTCTCGGCCCACTCTGGGATTAGTGGGGATGATTCCAGAATTGATTGAAGTTTTTTATGAGAAAAAAAGGGCGAAATTCGAAAAATCTCGAAAAACTGAAAAATTACAAAAAAAAAAAAAGCTTTTAAAATTTTTTGGAATTTTTTCCGAAAAGTACATTTAAAAACAAATTAAAAAAAAAAGATCCCAAACGGTCAATTTTTGAAAAAGTTATAGCATTTTGAAAACAAAAACGGTGTTTTTTTTAAAATTCATAACTTTTTTTGAGTTGGATGAAAAAATTTTAAAAACTTCTGAAAAACGTCTTTCATAAGCTAGAAAAAGAAGGAAAACTTTCAGTCAATTCTAAAGGGGTCGGGTTCAAAATTGGTCGAAATGGGATGGAATACCCCATATATATAATTGGTAGTGGTATTGGGAGTGGGAGTAGAAGTGGTAGTAAGAGTGGGAGTGGGGGTAGGAAGGGAGTGGGATTGGGAGAGGAACAGGAGTGGGGTGGCATTGAGAGTAGGAGTATCAAGGGAAAGGAGCGGGAGTAGGAGTAACAGGAGTGGGAGTAGGAATCGGAGTGGGAGTAGGAGTGCTAAAAGGAGTGGTAGTGGGAATAGGAGTATGGAGTGATGATAAGAGTGGGAGTTGGGGTGGTTTCCAATGTAAGTTGTTTGAACGGGTGGGATAAAATATAAACTTACCTGATGTTGATCATAATATAAATGATATAGAATAATGTATGCGTGTGTGATGTGCTTTTTTTTGCTTATCCTGAAAATATAAAAAATTTAAATTTTAAATTTCATTTAAAAATTTTCAATATTTTACTTTCTTTTTACTCCTTCTCCTGGCACGAACTTTTTCGAAGTGAGCCAGCGGATGACGAAGACCATAATTTAGCCGTTTATTTCATATTTTGAGTGTAACTCTCTCTTTATCACTTAAAACTCAGTAACGATATAGTTGAGTACTTTTAAATAAGTAAAAACCCAACATTCGTGTTGCCACCCCTTAAGATTTCGTAGAATATTTGATACTTATGGGGGTTCTAAAAGAACGCGGAATTTTTAGGTCTAATAGCACATCTCCACCTAGAGCTTTAACTGAGAAGATTAAATAAATCTCCTATTTAGACCTCCAATGTCTCCACTGTAGTTTTAAATTCCGTTTTTTTTTTCGAATTAAAAATTTATAAAGTGGGGCCACGTATACAGTTTCAACTTTTGTGAATTATTTCAGCCAAAAATTTTGCATTTTCGAATCAATGTAATGGGCATATTTTCGAATCAATGTAATGGGCATATTATAATCGAACAAAGTTAACCTAATAATAAATATAGTAGAGTAATATACGGCCTATGCAATATTTCGACCTAAAATCGAAAACGTTTTTGGGTCGTTTTTTTTTCGTTTAATATACAACGTGAAATTTTCCGATTCAATCAAGTTGCATTTAAATAATAATAAACTAAGTTGAAATAAAAGATAATATAATAAAATAAAATAAGAAATATTAAAATAAATTAGCATAAAAGACAATATACAAATTTTAATGTAATATCTTTGTAGCAAATTTATTTATTTCTTGTTCACTATAAGACGTGCTATATCTAAAAAGAGCATAAAATCTGGAAATGCAAAAAACATTTGGGTCAAATTTGCAATTAATTGTTATAAATAAATAAATTTAGTGAGTTTGAAGAAAATTTGACTCATTATTTCTGATTTATTTTTTTTTAAAGCACCTAAAATGAAAAACAAAGAATCTGTTAAATAAAGACCTATGCTTTTACGTGTAAGTAAAATTTGTCCAAAAAAATAGGCCGGTTAAGTTCCCTACAAGAAACGCTGATAGTTTTACTAATACACTCACACTTGTAATTGACAATGCTGATCCTGCGATGACGTAAACATTGATACTCAAATGAATGTATGTTCCTTTGTTCGCTCACGCATGTCCGCATGTTCCCAACGACAGCCTATAATCATGAAAAAGGACTCAAACTGGGAAGGCTTCGGACACCTGGTACAGAACAAAAGAACATACAGCAGATACCATAATGCATGTGAGACAGATACATAATTCTCAACGGAATTTTATGTATGCGAGAACAGATTATCCGATTTAATCATGTTGGCACTACTGACTGTCATATGACAATCAAATGATTATCACGGTTGTTTTGTTATTTTTTAAATTCCGCCATTTTCAAACGACGAAAACCATAAAAAAAATAAGTTTAAAAATGAAAAAGAGAGCATTTCAAAGCTCCATACTAAAAGAAAAAAAATCGAAAATAATATTAAAAAATACCAAAAGCTGTCGGAATGTATGGTGCGCACTCAAAAAATTGATACGCGAAAAATAATAGTGGTTAGTGGTGATTCATTTTTAAATGTGTTTCCGCATGAGGAAATCGCTCTTCTGTTGTTTTGTTATTTTCTGAATTTAAATTGAACATTTTGAACTCGAATTCTTATAAAACTATTTATTTTAAACAAATACGAAACACGTATGCTTTTATCACGTACAAAATTAATAACATAATGGAATAAAGTAAATAAAAAGCAAAAAGCATTGTTTCATTTTTGGCGGAATATAACAATGGTCATTTATGATAGTATAACAGTCAAAACTGATATCTACAGTAAACTATCATTTATGAGACTTTTTGATAGTTAGAGTGTCAGCACTGATCCAGGAAAAGGAATGAGAGTGAGCAGTACGGCTATATACTTAATCAGTAGGCCATGTTAGTGTATAAGAAGGAGACAAAAACTCACACATACACAGTTGTTTTCATCACATTTGCGCAAGTCCCCTTAAGTTTATGGTAGAAAGTTTGTATGAGGCGCTGATCGTTAGGTTGATATTGCTGACAATCAGATGATAGTCATATGATAGTCAGTGTTCTTGTAGGGTTATTACTTCTCTTTAAAGTTTTTTTGTGCGCTAACAATTATTTTAGAACAATTTTTTAAAGATTTTGGTACAAACCAATATAGGTAATTGGAAACAATGGGAAACAATATTTTATTTCAACAGAAAATGAGCGAAGCAGTAGTTCTCTCACTGTTTGGCGTATACAAATATATACATATGTAGAGATGAAACATTTGAGCAACGGAACAATTGAGAATTTGGAGCTTGTACTCAGGGGGGTTTGTGAACATAATGCGTCCTACAGATGGCAATTTCGATAGTTGCACAGATTTTCGAATTTACAAAAAACTTTTTCTATTAATTATAAACAAATAGAGTAATATTTGTTAACAAAAATAGGCCTAAGCACTGCGGCTGATCAATACGAATCGATTCATATAACTTTTATATGATTTTACGTATGCTAAGTATGCGAAACAGCCTGTCAATTGATTGCATGGAAATTTTGTTAGCGTATTAATATATAGATAGTAGAGTAATATACGGCCTATGCAATATTTCGACCTAAAATCGAAAACGTTTTTGGGTCGTTTTTTTTCGTTTAATATACAACGTGAAATTTTCCGATTCAATCAAGTTGCATTTAAATAATAATAAACTAAGTTGAAATAAAAGATAATATAATAAAATAAAATAAGAAATATCAAAATAAATTAGCATAAAAGACAATATACAAATTTTAATGTAATATCTTTGTAGCAAATTTATTTATTTTTTGTTCACTATAAGACGTGCTATATCTAAAAAGATGGAAATGCAAAAAACATTTGGGTCAAATTTACAATTATTTGTTATAAATAAATAAATTTAGTGAGTTTGAAGAAAAGTTGACTCATTATTTCTGATTTATTTTTTTTTAAAGCATCTAAAATGAAAAACAAAGAATCTGTTAAATAAAGACCTATGCTTCTACGTGTAAGTAAAATTTGTCCAAAAAAATAGGCCGGTTAAGTTATTACTTCTCTTTAAAGTTTTTTTGTGCGCTAACAATTATTTTAGAACAATTTTTTAAAGATTTTGGTACAAACCAATATAGGTAATTGGAAACAATGGGAAACAATATTTTATTTCAACAGAAAATGAGCGAAGCAATAGTTCTCTCACTGTTTGGCGTGTACAAATATATACATATGTAGAGATAGTAGAGTAATATACGGCCTATGCAATATTTCGACCTAAAATCGAAAACGTTTTTGGGTCGTTTTTTTTTCGTTTAATATACAACGTGAAATTTTCCGATTCAATCAAGTTGCATTTAAATAATAATAAACTAAGTTGAAATAAAAGATAATATAATAAAATAAAATAAGAAATATTAAAATAAATTAGCATAAAAGACAATATACAAATTTTAATGTAATATCTTTGTAGCAAATTTAATATACAACGTGATAAAAGATAATACAATAAAATAAAATAAGAAATATCAAAAAAAAATTAGCGTAAAAGACAATATACAAATTTTAATGTAATATCTTTGTAGCAAATTTATTTATTTTTTGTTCACTATAAGACGTGCTATATCTAAAAAGAGCATAAAATCTGGAAATGCAAAAAACATTTGGGTCAAATTTGCAATTAATTGTTATAAATAAATAAATTTAGTGAGTTTGAAGAAAAGTTGACTCATTATTTCTGATTTATTTTTTCTTAAAGCACCTAAAATGAAAAACAAAGAATCTGTTAAATAAACACCTATGCTTTTACGTGTAAGTAAAATTTGTCCAAAAAAAATAGGCCGGTTAAGTTATTATTTCTCTTTAAAGTTTTTTTGTGCGCTAACAATTATTTTAGAACAATTTTTTAAAGATTTTGGTACAAACCAATACAGGTAATTGGAAACAATGGGAAACAATATTTTATTTCAACAGAAAATGAGCGAAGCAATAGTTCTCTCACTGTTTGGCGTGTACAAATATATACATATGTAGAGATAGTAGAGTAATATACGGCCTATGCAATATTTCGACCTAAAATCGAAAACGTTTTTGGGTCGTTTTTTTTTCGTTTAATATACAACGTGAAATTTTCCGATTCAATCAAGTTGCATTTAAATAATAATAAACTAAGTTGAAATAAAAGATAATATAATAAAATAAAATAAGAAATATTAAAATCAATTAGCATAAAAGACAATATACAAATTTTAATGTAATATCTTTGTAGCAAATTTAATATACAACGTGATAAAAGATAATACAATAAAATAAAATAAGAAATATCAAAAAAAATTAGCGTAAAAGACAATATACAAATTTTAATGTAATATCTTTGTAGCAAATTTATTTATTTTTTGTTCACTATAAGACGTGCTATATCTAAAAAGAGCATAAAATCTGGAAATGCAAAAAACATTTGGGTCAAATTTGCAATTAATTGTTATAAATAAATAAATTTAGTGAGTTTGAAGAAAAGTTGACTCATTATTTCTGATTTATTTTTTCTTAAAGCACCTAAAATGAAAAACAAAGAATCTGTTAAATAAACACCTATGCTTTTACGTGTAAGTAAAATTTGTCCAAAAAAAATAGGCCGGTTAAGTTATTATTTCTCTTTAAAGTTTTTTTGTGCGCTAACAATTATTTTAGAACAATTTTTTAAAGATTTTGGTACAAACCAATATAGGTAATTGGAAACAATGGGAAACAATAGCCGTGTTTTTTAACACGCGTATATCCGTTTACGCTTAAACTTTATATTGACTGCTAAGCGACAAACTATAAATACACCTCTGAAATTGCTGCGCATAAATTTTGTCCTACTAAATTTCAATACGCATTATACTCAGATGTAACTGAAATATGTGTCTTTGTTTCACCCTCTACACTAATTCTATGTATTCTATGTGTGTCCACAATTCATCGCAACTGATTCAGCTATATGTTATACCCTATGGCCATCAGAGCGTTGCGTCTCCGCTTTTCGGTACACCCTGTTGCTGTAGCTAGTTGTTTAACCACAGCCCCTAGATGGGTCTCCTAAGCATTATCTAAGCGAGGATAGGCGTTTTTTAACACGCGCAAACGAAACGTATACGCGCGTGTTAAAAAACACGGCTAATATTTTATTTCAACAGAAAATGAGCGAAGCAGTAGTTCTCTCACTGTTTGGCGTATACAAATATATACATATGTAGAGATGAAACATTTGAGCAACGGAACAATTGAGAATTTGGAGCTTGTACTCAGGGGGGTTTGTGAACATAATGCGTCCTACAGATGGCAATTTCGATAGTTGCACAGATTTTCGAATTTACAAAAAAATTTTTCTATTAATTATAAACAAATAGAGTAATATTTTTTAACAAAAATAGGCCTAAGCACTGCGGCTGATCAATACGAATCGATTCATATAACTTTTATATGATTTTACGTATGCTAAGTATGCGAAACAGCCTGTCAATTGATTGTATGGAAATTTTGTTAGCGTATTAATATATAGATAAAAATAGCCGTGTTTTATTATAGACGCGTATACGTTTACGTTTGCGCGTGAAAAAAACGCTTATCCTCGCTTAGAGAATGCTTAGGAGACCCATCTAGCGGCAGTGGCTAAACAACTAGCTACAGCAGCAGGGTGTACCGAAAAGCGGAGACACAACCCTCTGTTGTATGCCTGTGTATAATATATAGCTAAATCAGTTGCGATGAATTGTGGACATACATAGAATACATAGAATTAGTGTAAAGGGTGAAACAAAAACACATATTTCAGTTACATCTGAGTATTGAAATTTAGTAATACCAAAGAGAGTAGGTTAATAAGAGGGAGCATTGTAGAGTCGTTCATTCTCCACAAAGTGGGACGGCTGCACCAGGAATACACCATACGTTTTGCTCCTGCTTCGTTTTCACCATCTGGATTAAAAAAGTCATGAGCCTGGGCATTCGCGCAATTTTAGTGATGTAAATTGCATGCCGCCAGCGCCAATGCGGTGCCAGCTCAATGGTAACTCATTGACGCAATAACTCAAAGCGAATTTTTGACGCTACTTAGTAGTGAGTGCGTAGTACATTTCACTTGCGCTATTGAGTGAAACGTCTTTTGTGTGTCAGGCACGAGTTTGGTGTTATTGGCGCTACTGGCAATGATGACAATGAGCTGATGACGGTAGCGCTGGTTGTTCAGCTTTTGAATCAGAGAAAGAATTGATGACCCGTGTAAATTATTATAGCTTTGGCTATTATTGGCTGTGACTTTGAACTAAATAAATGTTTCGGACAAAACAAGCAGAGTCATTTTTGAGTTTTATATTTTAGATTAAATGCACAATTAATATGGGTGTGTTTGAGCAGCCAAATAATAACAGTAGTATTGCTAAAGTGCTGCTTAGTTGATGGAATGTCGCTAATTTCCTAGAGATGATCAATAGATTGTCAACATTTTGTTCAACGAACGCGCGAAATTGCCACATCTGCTCAAATGTCGCTGAAGAACGTTATACGCTGTCATAAAAAGTAACACTGCTGCAGCTCGAACACACCCTATATCGAGAAAGTAACAAATAGACAACTTAGCTTTTTTTTACAAATCGCTTGGCTGAGATTTTCATTTGTTGATTTAACTTAAGCTGTTATGCCAATATTTTTCAGCCAGCTTATTTTCAAATAGGTAATTTTTCCAAAGGCAAAATAAATTACAGAGTTATACAGCCTTAAAAATTCAGCTATGTTGAGGCGGACAGCATAGCAAAAGGTATGGTGAATTCCTCGTACAGCCGTCCCACAATTTCCACAAAGCTTTAGAACTCTACAATGTACCATCTTATATTTAGAGAGTCTTTGGTAATACATATATGTAGGTGAAACATAGGCCCCTATTATGAGACAAATTCGATCTTCGACTGTGGTCGAAAGAGCTGATCGAACAAACTTTCATTCGGTATTATGACACGCGTTCGATAAAGGCAAGCGTTATTGTGAATTTCGATAAATTCAAAAGTACACAATAGCACATTTCCAATACTCTGTCAAATAAAATACAATAAATAAACAAAAGCAGAACTAGTTATTAAATACAAATTTTAAAAATAAAAGTATGACAACGACGGAATTGTGATTTGATGATTCGTCAGATGAAGAGGAAAGCTTACTGGAGCTAGCCAGAAGAAGAAGACGGGTGAGATATGCTTCAAATTCTTTGGGAATGAATTCCACCACGTAAGTGTAGCTTTCTAAATAAGTTGTTAAATTGTTGAAATTATAAGTTTTGTTTATAGATTTATTCAAAACTTCAGACTGTCCAAAGAAGCGTTCATGGACTTGTTGTCCAGTACAGAGGAACTGTTGCAGGCACAAGAGCCAAGTATATGCCTAATATTCTAAAATTGGCAACAGTTCTCCGATTTTGTGCTCAGGGATTCTACCAACGGAGCATTGGAAACGAAAATGCACTCGTACTTGCCCGGCCGACTGTGTCTGTGGTACTATCAGAGGTTTTGATTGTCTTGGAGAATTTTATTTGTGAATGATAGATAAAATTGAGTTACGAGGAGCTTGAGCTGCATCAAGCAAAGTTGCATTTCTATAATGTGCAAGTTCCTTTTGCTATATGGGGATTTTCTTCCATAATTGAAACCACCCTTTCAAGCTGTTGTTTTGTACTCACGACCTTGGACCTATACAAAATTTATTCAAATAGTTTAAAATTACTACTAGGTAGTAAAAAAGTATAATATAAACAAAAAAACTTACATTTTAAACAATTCGTTTTCTATTCGATACAGCGTCGACAACAAATTTCTATTCGTTTGAAAATTAGATACACAACGAAAATTTCGACAGAGACGAGTTGTCATAATAGGGGGACTCATGAAAGCATATAAACTTATAAGGTGTAAAATTATATCCATTTACACACGCTGTTATATGAACGCACCTAGTAATACTCTTGATAAACTTGATTGTTTATCAGCTGTATTATTGCCAAACAAAATTTGTTTGATTGTTATACAAATTAAAAAATGCCAAAATTAAGTGAAAAATCAAAACTAAAACGCCTTTACTTGCTGATGTTGGAGATTTCTGATGAAAATGCCTGCTGTAATGTCTGCAAGGTTGCATTCCTTTGAGTTTACCGCGTTTACACAATGAAATACGCGCGTAAATTTATACAAATTGTGTAAATGATTTTTCATACAAAATTTGACAGTTCGTTTACGCACTAGATAAATTTATACGTTTACACACTTTATAAGGCATTTATACGGTTACATGAGTCCCCCTAATACCAATTTCAAATTCGATTTTCGATAGCCAGCGAAGATCGAAGATCGAATAATGCTCATAATAGGGGCCATAGACACATATTTCAGTTGCATCTGAGTATAATGCGTATTGAAATTTAGAGAGTACGAATTTTCTGCGCAGCAATTTCAGAACAGTAAAGTTTAACGCTTAGCAGTCCATATAAAGTTTGAGTCTACACGTATATAGATGTAAAAAAAAACACAGCTAATGATGTTGGATATCACCTCCGGAACTAAATATATATTTCGCTGGAGAAATATCTTTTAAATGTGTGTCCAGCTGTTGTCGTATCTACAAATTATCTAGATAATAAAAAATCTGTGTTGCCGTACAAATGCCTACCCCAAAGCCGGCCTTAAACTGTGACTGAAAAACTGTTCAGTAGTTTAACTGGAGTTTAAATTTAACTAGAGTTTAAGCAAACTTAGTTTAAGCTAAGTTTTACCCACTACTGAAAACCGGGCCTTAGTGCCATACGGTCACAAGGAATAACAGCCAAACTCTTGTACTTTAACATTGGACTTCGGCGGTTATTCCTTATGACCACATGGTATTATATTGTGACGAATATTAGCAACACTAAGGGATACTATCATCTCTAAGGCGATGCTAAGCAATGACTTGGATGCACATCAATAGATAAATCATTATGTCTACACATATGTACGTACACGCAGCGGAGAAGAGACGCACAAACACATGCAGATATCTTATCTGAGATGCTCCCAAAAGTATGCAATTATAATTGTGGAAGCGTCGCTTGCAAATACACGCGCATATGAGAAGCTATACACGTGCATCTGTAGTTATAATTTTATAGCAGTAACTAAGTAAATTCTGGAAGCCCCTAGAAGATGCAACGAGGAACTCAAAGAGTATAAAAGGCAGCAACAGTAGAGGCGCTACAATCAGTTTGATTTATGAAGCCACCTGGCGAGCAATAGCAGTGTTATTGTGAAGTACGTTGTATTGTGAAGAACTTTAATAAAGGCCATTTTGCATTTGTTACGTGCCCCTTTCTTTCTTTAGAGGGGCTTGCTTAGCCTGCCGGCAACAGCGGGTGTGCACTAGATTATTTACCGGAGCTTCAGCCTGAGGGAGGTCCAACGGAAACCCTATTGCCTGACCAAGCCATCCTCTAGCAACGTAAGGGCCGAACAAGAATAATATGCTTGCACACACAAATGGAATACCGTCAAAAGCTTGAGCATCACTGCTTTGGTCTGGAACTCCCTACACCTTGCAGCACGTATACACCATGAGCGGCTGCTCCTTACCCGTTCCCCACCATGGCTATGTAGGTGTTCAAATAGCCCCAAAATTACCCTCCTTTGGCCGCGAAATCAGACCATCAGATATATATTTACTCAGGCATATTTACAAATATCATTTATTCATTCAACACAAAAAATTGTATATGTGTATAACCATAGTTTTTGCTTAGAGAAAGACTATTTAGCTCATAGGTTGTTGGTAGTTCATTGTATACTTATTTAATCCTAATAATTCTTTATCTAAACTTATCTCATATTCTTGGACATGTGTTACATTGTTTTCTGGTGGGTATTGATCTTCTGCCGGCAACACAGGTTGAAATTACAGAAGGGTTTGCGGTAAATAACCTAGTGCACACCCCCTGTTGCCGGCAGGCTAAGCAAGCCCCTCTAAAGGAAGAGACGAAAGGGGCAGGTAACAAAGAAATGGCGCCCGAGCAGGGACCCGAATTGTAGTGGCTTACTTCGTAGTATTCCGAATTCATGGTGGTCCCCTCATAGTTCTACTTGGAACTAAATTTTGTCCGTCCGATTTTATAAATACTTAATTATCAAGTAACACTAGGGTAAAAGTCGATTGATTGGAATCGCATAGCTTACAACTAAATGTTTTTGGTTTTGACTTATTCAATTGACAGTTAATTTGGTATGGTTGTTTTGATGATGACTGTAGGCCAGTGCTGATTCTGGAAGTGCTGAATCCTCAAGGCTGTATGTCCACGGATCTGACCGATGAAGTTACTGCACAAATTCAAAAAAAAAAAGTAAAATAACCATACTAGTTAGATTTGCAAATTTCATTGGGGTTGAATGGAAAGCTATTTGGAATTTTGATTTATAACGAGGCTAGATGTCCATTAACCAACTGATAGTTTTACCTATTCTGCCTTTCCGTGTAATCTTAGCAGGTTAATTTCCTTGGCCTCCTACTTCGAGAGTATTCTGATAATTTGCTTAAGCTAATCATATTTTCTTTCCTGTCAGATGCCTAGAGTCATTACTAGGATGAGCTCTGGAATTCCCTCACCGGTCTGACAGTCCCACGGCCCGAAACTCAGACCAACTTTTTGATGCAATTTCCCTATTGATAAATTTTAACTTGTTTCGGTTTTCACATAAAAGCTTAGTTACGGTTACAATTACATTCAATCGACCTAATATAGCGAATTTTTCCTTCACGTGGGTATACATAGTTACTCACAAACCTGTACACCTGCTGAGTTTTGAATTACCACCGTTAGACCATTTGGGTCGTACAGAGTTTTTTAAAAGAGGAAAACAAAAACAAAACCCTTTAAGTCTTGATACAATACCTTTTATCGGTCTCACACATGGCGTATAATTTAGATTCTGGGCGGATAGCACCGGAGAATGGTCAGTGTACCATAAGCCAGGATACCCTAGGAGACAGCGATGACATTCTAACCACACCTTGTCTTCACGATTTCCATAAAGCTTGCTTATTGAATTGGCTGAAAAAGAAGTCGATTTGTCCACAATGTAGAGCCAAGTGCAGTAGCAAGGACTTTAAACAGAATACGGGAGCAGTCAATCGACCCAAGAACTTAGAGCTGCCCCGTGATGAACAATTACAGATTCGTGGAGGCGTAAACACTCCTGCACCTGATGCAAATACCAGGGACGAAGAATGCCGTGTTAGAAATATAGTGGCGGCTGTAATCAGTGCCAGGCAAGCTACACTTGTAGATGACCTCGAAAATAGAGTCGCACAAATGATTGAGCAAAAACTCGAGAGTTCGCTTGCCGCCGCGCTAGCTAGAATAAACCTGAATCGTGAAAATCCTCCCATACCGGCAGTTCCACCAGTTAGTAACAGTAGTCCAGTAGGCAACCCCGTACAGGTGGATCCACCCAACAACTTCTCGGAATTTTGGCCCCGTGATGTACCTAACCTACCCAACCACTCCCATCCAACCTTTCACCGTGCGATCGACCAGTTGCGCTTTAGCGACATGTCCAGCGTTCCCAAACTCCGGCAGGATCGCTCACCTCATTTCTAGCTGGGGTAATATGTTTGATGGATCGGCACACTTATCCGTCGATAGCTTTATAGACCGAATAGAATGCCAAGTCATTGACAACCTCGGTGGAAACTTCAACTTACTATGTGAACATGTACAGAGCTTGTTCACCCATGATGCAAAGGACTGGTATTGGAGATATCGACGGTCCGTGGAGCGCGTCACATGGATCTCTCTATGCCAAGCCCTCCGAACTAACTTCCAGCAGCATAAAAGAAATTTTGAGTTAAAAGAACAGATATGGGGTAGAAAGCAAGGCATAACGGAAAATTTTGATGAATTTAGAAACGCTGTCCTGAAGTTAGCAGAACCTTTACAAGTGTCATTGTCTGAGGCTGAATTAGTGGAAATTCTGCAACATAACCTACTCCCCCGAATTCGACAACAGCTCTTGTACGTGCCCATAAATTCCCTTGCCGAACTGCGCAGGCTCTGTTTGAAAGGAGAAATTTAGAGAGTACGAATTTTCTGCGCAGCAATTTCAGAACAGTAAAGTTTAACGCTTAGCAGTCCATATAAAGTTTGAGTCTACACGTATATAGATGTACAAAAAACACAGCTAATGATGTTGGATATCACCTCCGGAACTAAATATATATTTCGCTGGAGAAATATCTTTTAAATGTGTGTTGGATAAACAAAATCCAGCTGTTGTCGTATCTACAAATTATCTAGATAATAAAAAATCTGTGTTGCCGTACAAATGCCTACCCCAAAGCCGGCCTTAAACTGTGACTGAAAAACTGTTCAGTAGTTTAACTGGAGTTTAAATTTAACTAGAGTTTAAGCAAACTTAGTTTAAGCTAAGTTTTACCCACTACTGAAAACCGGGCCTTAGTGCCATACGGTCACAAGGAATAACAGCCAAACTCTTGTACTTTAACATTGGACTTCGGCGGTTATTCCTTATGACCACATGGTATTATATTGTGACGAATATTAGCAACACTAAGGGATACTATCATCTCTAAGGCGATGCTAAGCAGTGACTTGGATGCACATCAATAGATAAATCATTATGTCTACACATATGTACGTACACGCAGCGGAGAAGAGACGCACAAACACATGCAGATATCTTATCTGAGATGCTCCCAAAAGTATGCAATTATAATTGTGGAAGCGTCGCTCGCAAATACACGCGCATATGAGAAGCTATACACGTGCATCTGTAGTTATAATTTTATAGCTGTAAATAAGTAAATTCTGGAAGCCCCTAGAAGATGCAACGAGGAACTCAAAGAGTATAAAAGGCAGCAACAGTAGAGGCGCTACAATCAGTTTGATTTATGAAGCCACCTGGCGAGCAATAGTAGTGTTATTGTGAAGTACGTTGTATTGTGAAGAACTTTAATAAAGGCCATTTTGCATTTGTTACGTGCCCCTTTCGTCTCTTCCTTTAGAGGGGCTTGCTTAGCCTGCCGGCAACAGCGGGTGTGCACTAGATTATTTACCGGAGCTTCAGCCTGAGGGAGGTCCAACGGAAACCCTATTGCCTGACCAAGCCATCCTCTAGCAACGTAAGGGCCGAACAAGAATAATATGCTTGCACACACAAATGGAATACCGTCAAAAGCTTGAGCATCACTGCTTTGGTCTGGAACTCCCTACACCTTGCAGCACGTATACACCATGAGCGGCTGCTCCTTACCCGTTCCCCACCATGGCTATGTAGGTGTTCAAATAGCCCCAAAATTACCCTCCTTTGGCCGCGAAATCAGACCATCAGATATATATTTACTCAGGCATATTTACAAATATCATTTATTCATTCAACAAAAACAATTGTATATGTGTATAACCATAGTTTTTGCTTAGAGAAAGACTATTTAGCTCATAGGTTGTTGGTAGTTCATTGTATACTTATTTAATCCTAATAATTCTTTATCTAAACTTATCTCATATTCTTGGACATGTGTTACATTGTTTTCTGGTGGGTATTGATCTTCTGCCGGCAACACAGGTTGAAATTACAGAAGGGTTTCCGGTAAATAACCTAGTGCACACCCCCTGTTGCCGGCAGGCTAAGCAAGCCCCTCTAAAGGAAGAGACGAAAGGGGCAGGTAACAAAGAAATGGCGCCCGAGCAGGGACCCGAATGTTAGTGGCTTACTTCGTAGTATTCCGAATTCATGGTGGTCCCCTCATAGTTCTACTTGGAAATAAATTTTGTCCGTCCGATTTTATAAATACTTAATTATCAAGTAACACTAGGGTAAAAGTCGATTGATTGGAATCGCATAGCTTACAACTAAATGTTTTTGGTTTTGACTTATTCAATTGACAGTTAATTTGGTATGGTTGTTTTGATGATGACTGTAGGCCAGTGCTGATTCTGGAAGTGCTGAATCCTCAAGGCTGTATGTCCACGGATCTGACCGATGAAGCTACTGCACAAATTCAAAAAAAAAGTAAAATAACCATACTAGTTAGACTTGCAAATTTCATTGGGGTTGAATGGAAAGCTATTTGGAATTTTGATTTATAACGAGGCTAGATATCCGATAACCAACTGATAGTTTTACCTATTCTGCCTTTCCGTGTAATCTTAGCAGGTTAATTTCTCTGGCCTCCTACTTCGAGAGTATTCTGATAATTTGCTTAAGCTAATCATATTTTCTTTTCTGTCAGATGCCTAGAGTCATTACTAGGATGAGCTCTGGAATTCCCTCACCGGTCTGACAGTCTCACGGCCCGAAACTCAGACCAACTTTTTGATGCAATTTCCCTATTGATAAATTTTAACTTGTTTCGGTTTTCACATAAAAGCTTAGTTACGGTTACAATTACATTCAATCGACCTAATATAGCGAATTTTTCCTTCACGTGGGTATACATAGTTACTCACAAACCTGTACACCTGCTGAGTTTTGAATTACCACCGTTAGACCATTTGGGTCGTACAGAGTTTTTCTAAAAGAGGAAAACAAAAAAAAACCCTTTAAGTCTTGATACAATACTTTTTATCGGTCTCACACATGGCGTATAATTTAGATTCTGGGCGGATAGCACCGGAGAATGGTCAGTGTACCATATGCCAGGATACCCTAGGAGACAGCGATGACATTCTAACCACACCTTGTCTTCACGATTTCCATAAAGCTTGCTTATTGAATTGGCTGAAAAAGAAGTCGATTTGTCCACAATGTAGAGCCAAGTGCAGTAGCAAGGACTTTAAACAGAATACGGGAGCAGTCAATCGACCCAAGAACTTAGAGCTGACCCGGAGTTATAGACCTGGAAGTAAGATTTGAAGATAAACTTAAGTCTATAACGTTTTTTGTAATACCCAGCATGGCACAAAAAGTCATCTTGGGAGTAGATTTCTGGAGTAAGTTTCGAATTGCGCCGCATATCATATCCGAACTTTCCATTGATGTGAAGACGGATGAAAATACCCTTTTCTTGACTGATGAGCAAAAGCTAAAACTGGAAACTGTTAAAAGACGATTTCCCAACAGCGAAAAAGAAGGTTTAGGAAAAACGTCCCTCATAGAATATGTAATAGAGTTACAGCCCAACGTCCATCCGATCAAACAAAGATACTTTCCCATTTCACCTGCGGTAGAAAAACTGGTTCACGCAGAAATTGATGAAATGCTAAAATTAGGTGTAATCGAAGAGTCTGCTAACAGTCCTTGGTCCAGTCCGGTCGTTCTAGTGAAACAACCAAATAAAGTGCGTCTGTGCCTAGATTCCCGAAAAGTAAATGCAGTAACTATTAAGAACGCTTATCCCCTTCCTCACATTGATGGTATTTTGAGCAGAATACCAAAGGCCGAATATATAAGCTCACTAGACTTGCGTCGAGCCTTTTGGCAAATTCCCCTTTCGGAAAACTCTAGCGATTACACCTGTTTCACTGTCCCTAATCGTCCGCTATATCGTTATTGTGTAATGCCTTTCGGCTTATGCAACGCCCCTCAAGCCCTCTGTCGCTTGATGGATCGCGCCATCCCACCTCAACTGAAAAATATACTATCCGAAGATTTCGATAAACACATGTCCGTCCTGTCCGAAGTTGGCCATCACTTAAGAAAAGTTGGTTTGACTATAAATGTAGAAAAGAGTAGGTTTTGCATCAGAGAGGTAACATACCTTGGGTACATTGTGGGAAATGGCACTCTACGGACTGACCCAGATAAAGTTGCGGCAGTGACCAACTACCCAGTGCCAACAACGGTTAACAAATTTGACGCTTTCTTGGGATGGCCGGTTGGTACCGCCGATTCGTAGAGAACTTTGCGTCCCTTACTACCCCCTTGACAAATCTGTTGAAAAAAAATAAACACTTTACTTGGAATGAGGAAGCACAAAGTCCTCTGAAGCTTTAAAACAAGCGTTATGTTCCGCCCCTGTTCTGGCTAGCCCTAATTATACTAAGCCATTCATAATTCCATGTGATGCATCCAAACTAGGTGTCGGTGCGGTTTTGTTGCAGAAGACTGAGGAAGGTGTCGAAGTTCCCATCGCATATTTTTCCCACAAACTCAACAAAGCCCAAAGTAATTACAGCGTCACTGAGCTGGAATGCCTTGCTACAATTCTCAACCTGAAAAAGTTTAGAGCTTACGTTGAGGGGCAAGACTTTACGATTGTTACTGATCACGCAAGTCTTCAGTGGCTGATGCGCCAAGGCGACCTTTCCACCCGGTTAGCCCGATGGTCACTAAAACTCCAAGGTTTGAGGTTTAACATAGAGCATCGGAAAGGCTCTTTGAATGTGGTACCGGATACTTTATCCCGCCAGAACTTAGAAGAAATAGCTGAGTTAGACTTTCGTCCGTTAGTCGATATCGATTCGCACGAGTTCCAATCGGAAGAGTAACAGGAATTAGTAAAGCACGTCAAAAATAACCAAAGTAGGCTACCCGATTTACAAATCCTTGATGGTCGTGTTTATAAAAGGACAGAACATCCCAATGGAAACCCGGAGCGGGAGATGTATGTGTGGAAGTTATGGATTCCAAAACCACTAGTCGCGCCCGTGATACAAAATGCTCATTGCCAGCCCAACAAGTGTCATGGAGGGATCGTGAAGACCTTAGAGCGCCTACGCATGAATTTCTATTGGCCCAGTATTACGGTTGATGTAAAGGGATTCTTTGGAAGGTGTGAGGTCTGCCGGACAACCAAACCGTCGAATACTATACTGCGAGCGCCTATGTCGACCCAATACGCCATCCAGCGCCCCTTCCAAAAACTATACGTAGACTTCTTAGGTCATGGATATTCTATGGGATACCCATCTGCCAAGTGTTGCAGAAGCCTTACGAAGTGCCTTTCACCAATCCATCGGCTGCACACCATACTATGCCGTCTTTGGCCAACAGATGCCGTCGCATGGTGATGAGTACGCATTATTGCGGAAACTAGGAACACTTGACGATAGCATTCTGGACCGGTCAGACAAACTAGCACTTATACGAAAGTCCATTGGCGACAATATTAGAAAAGCATTCGAAAGTTCAGCCAAACGATATAACCTAAGGAGTTCGGTACCCAAGTTTAGTGTTGGAGATTATGTCGTGGGTGATTTGAATCACTACCAAGAAATAAGAGAATTTACGCAGCCAAAGGAGGGTCATTTTGGGGCTATTTGAACACCTACATAGCCATGGAGGGGAACGGGTAAGGAGCAGCCGCTCATGGTGTATACGTGCTGCAAGGTGTAGGGAGTTCCAGACCAAAGCAGTGATGCTCAAGCTTTTGACGGTATTCCATTTGTGTGTGCAAGCATATTATTCTTGTTTGACCCTTACGTTGCTAGAGGATGGCTTGGTCAGGCAATAGGGTTTCCGTTGGACCTCCCTCAGGCTGGAGCTCCGGTAAATAACTTAGTGCACACCCCCTGTTGCCGGCAGGCTAAGCAAGCCCCTCTAAAGGAAGAGACGAAAGGAGCAGGTTTTTTGGCAGCGCACCGGAGGGAGACTTACATCGGCAGGAACAAACTAAGTTCCTTTATCATAAAAGTTTATTATTTTAAATCGTTTTTTTTTTTTTGTAAGCAATCCTTAAGAATTACGTGGAAAGTCTAACACGTTTACACTAAGTAAAGACACCGGAGCCCGCCAACTTATATATTTTGCAGAAACCAAAACAAAAACAGCTATATACAAGATACAAAATAACATTTTTACTTTTCCACTGAGTGAATTCTTGAGTGGTAAAGAGATTTACAATCAGCCAGAGCTATTGGAATACCTTCTAGAGTGAACAAACCCAATATGATTGCGATGTGACCCAAATAATACGAACTACTTGAAGCTGTTGTGGGGGTAAATTAGCCGCCGAAACTTTAACGTTCAACTGGACTACCATCACCCTTCAGGAGTCAAGCAACTACGAGCTTCATAAAAGTTAAGCCAATGCGCAACCAATAAGAGGGAACAGAAACAGTTTTTTTAAGGAATGGAGATCGTTAAGGTGAGGGATAAGAAAGCTGAGAGAAGCGAAGAAAACAGGTTAAGCCACATGGAATTGAATCCGAAATAGTGGACGAATTAGGTGGTTTCAAGTTGCGGAATTGCTCCGTAGGCCACAAACCGATTATTTGTAATAAATATGTACCTGTAATCTTTATCTCTTTAAATTTTGATGATTTTGGGAATTTGACCTACCTCCATAATAACTTTCTAGTTACGATCGCTTAGGTATACTCACTCGACCGCGCATTGTTTTGGTATAAGTAGAATTGATCAAAAAAAAAAAAGAAATAAAAACAAGAAAAGAAAAGGAAGCGCGAATTGCACAGTTCGATGTCATGTAAACCCGTAACAGTCCAAGAGACGTCAATCTTTCAATTTTCAGAAGGATGTATGATTGTAGTTATAAATATACTTACTCGAGCAGCCTAGCAACACAACAACCGTACTACGTTGGAACCGGCAACTGTTTGCAGAAAAATTTACTTTACGCTACCTGCCGTGTCTTTTTGTTTCTTCGTTCATTCAAAGCTTGAATGGACCCCATTCAAAGTTTGAATGAAGTCATCTATGTCGACCTAGACTACGTTACCTTCGATATTATTAGTTACAAAAAAGCAAAAGAGAGTACAAAAGGAACCTTATATGAATGTATAACATCACATATCAATATTTTTCATATATCCTCTCAATCAATCGAATCTTTTTTTTATGAATCAATTGTGCTTTATTTTGACTTTAAAAAGAAAAGACATACCTAAGCGCACAAACATACGCACATATAAATTAACGTAGGTTCTCGATTCCTTTTCTTTGTCTTTTTTTTTTTGTTACGTCCTATGCTCTCCACTTAGTAAGCGCTCACTCTCACTAATATATGTAAGCACTGAAGCATTTTATTGTAAATATCGGTCAATGACCTCGATAATGAGAAAGTAGGTCAGTAGGTAATGCGGCAGTTACCCACGAACGTACGTACCAAAAACGTGTCTGCTGACACGACCTATCTTATGAGTGTGCAATGTAAACGAAAACTCACCGACGTGCAACGCCCGTACGTACGTAGCCCGGAACGTAGAAATCAAAACAATTTTGATTTTTTCCGTAAGAACGTGTCAGCTGATCGCTCTCTCACAAGACAGAGTTGCCTAGTAAACGTTTGTGTGCTATGTTTGGACCAATTGCAGTTATTAGACAAAAAGGCCTAATGATTGTTTAAAATTTTGATGAAATATCCTAAAATTATTATATAAAATTGGAGGTTACAAGTAAATGAGCTAGAAATTGTTATTCAGTATTTGTTTCTGCCATTTGCACCATGAAAAATTGCAATTCCAAAAGTTGATGTTTGCATAAGCATGCATGCAAACTGGTCAATGGCAACAGTGCTTTGCTGTAAACAATACACACACACAAATATGTTATGTACATGTACACAGACCAGGCATGCTTAACCAACGAAACGATATCATTTCGTTACGATAATCAACGTTAATAAACGAAACGAAGTCATTTCGCTTCGTTTATTAACGTTAAGATCGTCAAATTAACGAAATGATTTCGTTTCGTTTTCTGCCATATCAAAACGAAATCAAATCGTTTATGCTGATTATTAATTTCAAACTATGCTGGCAAAGCTGATTGATGGCGGAGTCATTAAAGGTGAAAGCATTAGCCAAGCTGATTGCAACTTTTCTCATGAATTTTGGCAGTACAAACATTTCTCAGAGTATTTTTGACATTACCACCAACGAATTACACAAACAAATTACATAGAGTTTGTGTGTGTATGTGCGCTCGTTGTTGCCACCTTACGGCTTCACCATGGCTATAGCATTGCCAGCACAATTCAAACATAAAGTATCACGTTTTTGTTAACGTTTTTAACGTTAACGAAAGCTTTTCGTTTCGGTTAAAAACGAGATACAATTTATCTTGATAATTTCTTTATCGATAATATTTCGAAGTGTTTCAACGGAAACGGTGGAAATTTTTTGATAAACGATTAGCTTAACGTTAAGGTGCATCCCTGACACAGACGCACACATTGACTCCTACGGGCTTGAGGGTTCGGTCAAACGTGTTTCGTACGACAAACGTCCGTACGTACGGCACACGTCGGTGGGTAACTGCATTGTTAGTATCAGCTGTTAGGATACCCCCAAAAGAATTTCGCTAACATACGTAATTACATTGTATTAGCATGTAAGATATTTTCTTTTGCAAATTCAGTAACACTAATGTTTACTTGTTATTGGATCTTTAATCTTTGATTAGTATACTAAGAATATATTTTTTATACATATATATATATGTAGATATGAACTGAATTTTTATAAATACACATTGTTAATATGGAGTAAATCGAAGATTAAAGTGGTCTGATTCTTGCAGGTTGGTGTGTGGAAAAGGGGCTTTATTACCATCTAATAACCCACGGTAGGGTGGGTATAGAGCAGTCGCACCAATATACATTAGCGCTGCATGTAAGGCTTCTGCAATACTTGGCAGATGGGTATCCCATAGCGCTTGATCGTTCTTTAGGTAGGCTCGCATACCTGCGATAATGGATCGATTTACTCGCTCGCTCGCGTTCGCTTGGGGGTGGTATAAGGCCGTGTAAACGTGTTTAATTCCCCTTTCTGCAAGTAAGTTGTTAAACTGGTGTGACTTAAACTGTTTGCCATTGTCGCTCAAAACAATCTCGGGTGTCCCGAAAACGGCAAAAACATGTTCACGTAGAAAATCACATATGCCTTTGGCATTAAAGTTTTTTATAGCTTTGAGAAGGGGAAATTTGGTGTAATGATCTAAGACGATAAATATTCCTATATGACCTTGTTTTGAACGGGGATAAGGACCTAAGAAGTCTACGTATAGTTTTTGGAAGGGGCGCTGGATGGCGTATTGGGTCGACATAGGCGCTCGCAGTATAGTATTCGACGGTTTGGTTGTCCGGCAGACCTCACACCTTCCAAAGAATCCTTTTACATCAACCGTCATACTGGGCCAATAGAAATTCATGCGTAGGCGCTCTAAGGTCTTCGCGATCCCTCCATGACACTTGTTGGGCTGGCAATGAGCATTTTGTATCACGGGCGCGACTAGTGGTTTTGGAATCCATAACTTCCACACATACATCTCCCGCTCCGGGTTTCCATTGGGATGTTCTGTCCTTTTATAAACACGACCATCAAGGATTTGTAAATCGGGTAGCCTACTTTGGTTATTTTTGACGTGATTTACTAATTCCTGGTTATCTTCAGATTGGAACTAGTGCGAATCGATATCGACTAACGGACGAAAGTCTAACTCAGCTATTTCTTCTAAGTTCTGGCGGGATAAAGTATCCGGTACCACATTCAAAGAGCCTCTCCGATGCTCTATGTTAAACCTAAAACCTTGGAGTTTTAGTGACCATCGGGCTAACCGGGTGGAAAGGTCGCCTTGGCGCATCAGCCACTGAAGGTTTGCGTGATCAGTAACAATCGTAAAGTCTTGCCCCTCAACGTAAGCTCTAAACTTTTTCAGGCTGAGAATTGCAGCAAGGCATTCCAGCTAAGTGACGCTGTAATTACTTTGGGCTTTGTTGAGTTTGTGGGAAAAATATGCGATGGGAACTTCGACACCTTCCTCAGTCTTCTGCAACAAAACCGCACCGACACCTAGTTTGGATGCATCACATTGAATTATGAATGGCTTAGTATAATTAGGGCTAGCCAGAACAGGGGCGGAACATAACGCTTGTTTTAAAGCTTCAAAGGACTTTTATGCTTCCTCATTCCAAGTAAAGTGTTTATTTTTTTCAACAGATTTGTCAAGGGGGTAGTAAGGGACGCAAAGTTCTCTACGAATCGGCGGTACCAACCGGCCATCCCAAGAAAGCGTCGAACTTGTTTAACCGTTGTTGGCACTGGGTAGTTGGTCACTGCCGCAACTTTATCTGGGTCAGTACGTAGAGTGCCATTTCCCACAATGTACCCAAGGTGTGTTACCTCTCTGATGCAAAACCTACTCCTTTCTACATTTATAGTCAAACCAACTTTTCTTAAGTGATGGGCCACTTCGGACAGGACGGACATGTGTTTATCGAAATCTTCGGATAGTATAAGTAGATCGTCTAAATAGATGAAGACTTGATTTTTCAGTTGAGGTGGGATGACGCGATCCATCAAGCGACAGAGGGCTTGAGGGGCGTTGCATAAGCCGAAAGGCATTACACAATAACGATATAGCGGACGATTAGGGACAGTGAAACAGGTGTAATCGCGAGAGTTTTCCGAAAGGGGAATTTGCCAAAAGGCTCGACGCAAGTCTAGTGAGCTTATATATTCGGCCTTTGGTATTCTGCTCAAAATACCATCAATGTGAGGAGGGGGATAAGCGTCCTTAATAGTTACTGCATTTACTTTTCGGGAATCTAGGCACAGACGCACTTTATTTGGTTTTTTCACAAGAACGACCGGACTGGACCAAGGACTGTTAGGAGACTCTTCGATTACACCTAATTTTAGCATTTCATCAATTTCTGCGTGAACCAGTTTTTCTACCGCAGGTGAAATGGGAAAATATCTTTGTTTGATCGGACGGACGTTGGGCTGTAACTCTATTACATATTCTATGAGGGACGTTTTTCCTAAACCTTCTTTTTCGCTGTTGGGAAATCGTCTTTTAACAGTTTCCAGTTTTAGCTTTTGCTCATCAGTCAAGAAAAGGGTATTTTCATCCGACTTCACATCAATGGAAAGTTCGGATATGATATGCGGCGCAATTCGAAACTTACTCCAGAAATCTACTCCCAAGATGACTTTTTGTGCCATGCTGGCTATTACAAAAAACGTTATAGACTTAAGTTTATCTTCAAATCTTACTTCCAGGTCTATAACTCCGAAAACCACTTGCGTTTTACCGTCTGCGGTGCAAACGGCTGTTTTGTGTTCTCGCAAGTTCTTTGACTTGCGAATCTCATCAGCAAATGAAGACCCTATACAAGATACTTGGGCTCCACTGTCTAGCAGTCCCAAATATTCTACATTATCAATCATAATTTTGGCATATGGCCTTAGATCCGAAGACCTTTTTGTTACAGTGCATACTAAGTGTTTGAGAGACTTTCGTGTAAGACGTACGTTTCGCCAGAACTCTTTAATACGGGCCGACGCCCGACTAGTATTTTGAGAGGTCGAATGTTCTGGAGAGAAAATCCGATCTCGTATTATTTTATAGTTTTGGAGGCGTACCTCATATGGAACGATCTCGCGTACAAACGGATTGCCTATTACAGTGTCCTTCGAATTCTTTGACGGTCGCATATGTGGTTGTATTAGTTTAGGGCTCGGCGAGGGTTCGACTTCGATGCCTCGCCGGCTTTCAAGTTTCCCGAACACGTTCCGCATTTAGGCCTATAAACATTTGGCTTTCCACATCCATAACAAAATACTGTTCGGTTTTCTAAACAGTCCATGTACCTATGACCCTCGCCTCGACAATTCCAGCAAACTAACTTTGAAGTGTCAATTGGCCGTTTCGACACCTCGCCTACTTCACACCCTAGGGCTTCTTGTGAGTCATCATCGCATTGAATTTCGTTGGCATATCGGCGAGGACTTGGTCGCGCATTTCCTGATGCTGGTTGGGTGGTGGGTTTGTTAAGTTCGCTTAAGAGACTTTCTCCTTTCAAATAGAGCCTGCGCAGTTCGGCAAGGGAATTTATGGGCACGTACAAAAGCTGTTGTAGAATTCGGGGGCGTAGGTCATGTTGCAGAATTTCCACTAATTCAGCCTCAGACAATGACACTTGTAAAGGTTCTGCTAACTTCAGGACAGCGTTTCTAAATTCATCAAAATTTTCCGTTATGCCTTGCTTTCTACCCCGTATCTGTTCTTTTAACTCAAAATCACTTTTATGCTGCTGGAAGTTAATTCGGAGGGCTTGGCATAGAGAGATCCATGTGACGCGCTCCACGGACCGTCGATATCTCCAATACCAATCCTTTGCATCATGGGTGAACAAGCTATGTACATGTTCACATAGTAAGTTGAAGTTTCCACCGAGGGTGTCAATGACTTGGCATTCTATTCGGTATATAAAGCTATCGACGGATAAGCGTGTCGATGCATCAAACGTAATACCCCAGCTAGAAATGAGGTGAGCGATCCTGCCGGAGTTGGGAACGCTGGACATGTCGCTAAAGCGCAACTGGTCGATCGCACGGTGAAAGGTTGGATGGGAGTGGTTGGGTAGGTTAGGTACATCACGGGGCCAAAATTCCGAGAAGTTGTTGGGTGGATCCACCTGTACGGGGTTGCCTACTGGACTACTGTTACTAACTGGTGGAACTGCTGGTATGGTTGACGGTATGGGAGGATTTTCACGATTCAGGTTTATTCTAGCTAGCGCGGCGGCAAGCGAACTCTCGAGTGTTTGCTCAATCATTTGTGCGACTCTATTTTCGAGGTCATCTACAAGTGTAGCTTGCCTGGCACTGATTACAACCGCCACTATATTTCTGACACGGCATTCTTCGTCCCTGGTATTTGCATCAGGTGCAGGAGTGTTTACGCCTCCACGAATCTGTAATTGTTCATCACGGGGCAGCTCTAAGTTCTTGGGTCGATTGACTGCTCCCGTATTCTGTTTAAAGTCCTTGCTACTGCACTTGGCTCTACATTGTGGACAAATCGACTTCTTTTTCAGCCAATTCAATAAGCAAGCTTTATGGAAATCGTGAAGACAAGGTGTGGTTAGAATGTCATCGCTGTCTCCTAGGGTATCCTGGCATATGGTACACTGAGCATTCTCCGGTGCTATCCGCCCAGAATCTAAATTATACGCCATGTGTGAGACCGATAAAAAGTATTGTATCAAGACTTAAAGGGTTTTTCTTCTTTTCCTCTTTTGAAAAAACTCTGTACGACCCAAATGGTCTAACGGTGGTAATTCAAAACTCAGCAGGTGGACAGGTTTATGAGTAACTATGTATACCCACGTGAAGGAAAAATTCGCTATATTAGGTCGAGTGAATGTAATTGTAATTAGTTCGTCTAGATTATTTCGGTCGACATTATCAGCAACCGTAACTAAGCTTTTATGTGAAAACCGAAACAAGTTAAAATTTATCAATAAGGAAATTGCATCAAAAAGTTGGTCTGAGTTTCGGGCCGTGGGACTGTCAGACTGGTGAGGGAATTCCAGAGCTCATCCTAGTAATGACTCCAGGCATCTGACAGGAAAGAAAATATGATTAGCTTAAGTAAATTATCAGAATACTCTCGAAGTAGGAGGCGAGAGAAATTAACCTGCTAAGATTACACGGAAAGGCAGAATAGGTAAAACTATAAGTTGGTTCTCGGACATCTAGCCTCGTTATAAATCAAAATTCCAAATAGCTTTCCATTCAACCCCAATGAAATTTGCAAGTCTAACTAGTATGGTTATTTTACTTTTTTTTTGAATTTGTGCAGTAGCTTCATCGGGCAGATCCGTGGACATACAGCCTTGAGGATTCAGCACTTCCAGAATCAGCACTGGCCTACACTCATCATCAAAACAGCCATACCAAATTAACTGTCAATTGAATAAGTCAAAACCAAAAACATTTAGTTGTAAGCTATGCGATTCCAATCAATCGAATTTTACCCTAGTGTTACTGGATAATTAAGTATTTATAAAATCGGACGGACAAAATTTAGTTCCAAGTGGAACTACGAGGGGACCACCATGAATTCGGAATACTACGAAGTAAGCCACTAACATTCGGGTCCCTGCTCGGGCGCCATTTTTTGTTACGTGCCCCTTTCGTCTCTTCCTTTAGAGGGGCTTGCTTAGCCTGCCGGCAACAGGGAGTGTGCCCTAGATTATTTAACGGAGCTTCAGCCTGAGGGAGGTCCAACGGAAACCCTATTGCCTGACCAAGCCATCCTCTAGCAACGTAAGGGCCGAACAAGAATAATATGCTTGCACACAATAATGGAATACCGTCAAAAGCTTGAGCATCACTGCTTTGGTCTGGAACTCCCTACACCTTGCAGCACGTATACACCATGAGCGGCTGCTCCTTACCCATTCCCCAATATGGCTATGTAGGTGTTAAAATGGCCCCAAAATGACCCTCCTTTGGCCGCGAAATCAGACCATCAGATATATATTTACTCAGGCATATTTACAAATATCATTTATTCATTCAACAAAAAAAATTGTATATGTGTATAACCATAGTTTTTGCTTAGAGAAAGACTATTTAGCTCATAGGTTGTTGGTAGTTCATTGTATACTTATTTAATCCTAATAATTCTTTATCTAAACTTATCTCATATTCTTGGACATGTGTTACATTGTTTTCTGGTGGGTATTGATCTTCTGCTAAAACTAACCTCCCTCAACCCTATGTATACGTTATTTGGCCAGCGACCTTGTCGCTCTCTTTAAATGTACAAATCTGACCAAACCAAAAATAGCCGTTCGGGCTCTCTGCAAGGGTATACTGACGCACAAACAAAAAGAAAACATCAAGCTAAGGCTATGGGAACACCAACTTATCAATTCACTAAGTATGTAGTAAGAGCACCAAGGAGATTGTTACCCATCCACATACATGGGTACAGACAAACTATGCGCGAATTCCACGTAAATAAGGCGGATTCGAAATCGTACACTCATATATATATGTACATACTAGAAGACCCGGCAGACGTTGTCCTGCCCTAAATTTGGCCAATCTGCAAACATTTTAATAAGCTTTTTCCGTCTGACCACATTTTGGCCTATATCCCGAGACCATAGTCACCCAGGGGTATGAAAATTACCCTCTAATAAAGCACTCATCAACAGCTTACATTTGATATCCACATTTTATAAACACATTTTAGGGGTACCCGGGTCCTCGTTTTCGCCTATATCTCGAGACCCTAGTCACCCAGGGGTATGAAAATTACCCTCTACTAAAGCTCTCATCAACAGCTTTCATTCGATATCAATATTCTATAAACACATTCTAGGTGTACCCGGGTCCAATTTTTGGCATATAGCTCGAGACCCTAGTCACCCAAGGGTATGAAAATTATCCTCTAGTAAAGCACTCATCAACAGCTTTAATCTGATATCAATATTCTATAAACAGATTTTAGGGGTACCCGGGTCCACTTTTTGGCCTATATCTCGAGACCCTAGTCACCCAGGGATATGAAAATTACCCTCTAATAAAGCACTCATCAACAGCTTTCATTTGATATCCACATTCTATAAACCCATTCTAGGGGTACCGGGGTCCACGTTTTGGCCTATATCTCGAGACCCTAGTTACCCAGGGGTATGAGAATTACCCTCTACTAAAGCACTCATCAACAGCTTTAATCTGATATCAATATTCTATAAACAGATTCTAGGGGTACCCGGGTCCACTTTTTGGCCTATAGCTCGAGACCCTAGTCACCCAGGGGTATGAAAATTACCCCCTACTAAAGCACTCGTCAACAGCTTTCATCTGATAGCCATATTCTATACACACATTCTAGGGGTACCCAGGTCCACGTTTTGGCCTATATCTCGAGACCCGAGTCATCCAGGGGTATGAAAATTACCCTCTACTAAAGCACTCATCAAGAGCTTTCATTTGATATGCATATTCTAGGGGTACCCGGGTCCACGTTTTGGCCTATATCTCGGGACCCTAGTCACCCAGGGGTATGAAAATTACCCTCTACTAAAGCACTCACCAACAGCTTTTATTTGATATCCATATTCTATAAACACACCCTATTGGTACCCGGGTCCACGTTTTGGCCTATATCTCGAGACCCTAGTCACCCAGGGGTATGAAAATTACCCTCAACTAAAGCACTCATCAACAGCTTTTATTTGATATCCATATTCTATAAACACACCCTAGGGGTACCCGGGTCCACGTTTTGGCCTATATCTCGAGACCCTAGTCACCCAGGGGTATGAAAATTACCCTCTACTAAAGCACTCATCAACAGCTTTTATTTGATATCCATATTCTATAAACACACTCTAGGGGTACCCAAGTCCACGTTTTGGCCTATATCTCGAGGAAATATGCTGTTTTGAGTATTTTCCCGGCAAGTATTCGAATTTTTCTCACCTTTTAAACCTTCCCTAGACCTCCACGAATAATTCAAGACCAAGATAAGATAAATCCGTTCAGCCGTTCTCGAGTTTTAGCGAGACTAACGAACCGCAATTCATTTTTATATATATAGATGTATACAAACGCTGATGGTCATTAGAACGAACCATGTATGTGGACCTGTGACGAACTCATCTGGGTATGTAGGTATACCCAGGTTTACGTAGTTTGGTATAGCATATACATAAAAGAAATGCACTTACATGATCCTCTGGTTGGGTTCCTGGTGTTTCCAAGCGGTCCCGCGAAGCGAAGAAGGCCTTCCTTGCTCCGTATGTTGAAGTTTTTAGGTTTAGAGGTTAAAGCTGATCAAAGATTAAAATAAATTAAGCATATTTCGGTCACCCTTTATTATTATTTTTTTTTTTCTTTTGCCCGTTCGTATATATATGAAAAGCGATGGTCGCTTTGAAAAGGAATTAAAAGTGTATCACCGCAAAATGTTTTTCTTTGACTGAACTTGAGATAGCGGGAGGAATTGTGAAACTAGTTCATTTTGGGTGGAATTAGGTCAGCTTTAGCAGATCACGTAGCACAGGTTTAGTGTACCTATATATGTATGTAAGTTGTTTCGTAATGAACATGCCATCATGTACAACTAAATATGTAGGAACATATGTTCTTCAGAATAATAATTTAATAATTCACGATTTAAGATGATGTCAAAATTTGAAATTTACCGATAGGGTAATCTTAAATGCAAATATTAAAGTTACTGTTTATATCTAATGGAGAAATATTGAGAAATTCATTCTTTGGATTTGTTCTTTTTTTTTTCAAACGTATTCGCTAGTAATTCGGTAGACCCCTGAGTATAAGATTCGATGGGCATTAAGGAAAACCGCTTTCCCAATAACTGGTACAAGTTGGGATATAGCTAGGTATATACGTGGAAAACTTAGCACAAGTAGTGCCGCCTCGCGGCCTGGGTGAATTGATTGGATACACTTGACCGTGAGTTGAGTTTAGGAATAATAATTAGGTGGACTTTGTCGTGTGTTTCCTTGATACTCGCTTGAACGTTTCTTCTGGTTGCTTGATTTGGACTCTAGGAGGATTCTGCTTACCGCCGTTTAGCACAATTTTTACGTTAGCATACCAGGTTGGCTCGTAATCCGTGTAAATTCTCTTAATTCTTGGTAGTGATTCAAATCACCCACGACTGTTGAAGTCACTGTAACATAAACTTATATTTTCTTACTCAATAAAACCGACCTTCCCTAATGTAAGTTTTATATTTCTTAGAACAGATGATGAAATACGTCTTGCTATTATATAACATTATATAATCTGCAGCATGCGTACATATATATGTATATGTATGTGGATGTTGCAGTGACAAGCAAAAGAAACAGAAATCAATCATCTACATGCAATAAAGTGAGAAAGCAGATTGCATATCATAGTAGGCATGGTAGGTGTTACATTAGTTACTGCAACTATTTATGTATACATATGTATATATGCTAGCGGCATCAATTTACTTCAGCTGAAATAATTTTTCGGTTATGATGCGCAAATAAATAAAGTTTTCATTTTGAACGGTGACGGGTCGAGACCAGGCATGCTTAACCAACGAAACGATATCATTTCGTTACGATAATCAACGTTAATAAACGAAACGAAGTCATTTCGTTTCGTTTATTAACGTTAAGCTCGTCAAATTAACGAAATGATTTCGTTTCGTTTTCTGCCATATCAAAACGAAATCAAATCGTTTATGTTGATTATTAATTTCAAACTATGCTGGCAAAGCTGATTGATGGCGGAGTCATTAAAGGTGAAAGCATTAGCCAAGCTGATTGCAACTTTTCTCATGAATTTTGACAGTACAAACATTTCTCAGAGTATTTTTGACATTACCACCAACGAATTACACAAACAAATTACATAGAGTTTGTGTGTGTATGTGCGCTCGTTGTTGCCACCTTACGGCTTCACCATGGCTATAGCATTGCCAGCACAATTCAAACATAAAGTATCATGTTTTTGTTAACGTTTTTAACGTTAACGAAAGCTTTTCGTTTCGGTTAAAAACGAGATACAATTTATCTTGATAATTTCTTTATCGATAATATTTCGAAGTGTTTCAACGGAAACGGTGGAAATTTTTTGATAAACGATTAGCTTAACGTTAAGGTGCATCCCTGGTCGAGACAGAAAATAATAAGCAAAATAAAATTTAATTGGAGAATGTACAGTTTCTGTGTCAGCGTTTTTATTTGGTTTAATATAGAAACTTTTGAAGATAATTCTACAGGTTATGGGCCCAGACACAAATTGTGACTATATCTGGTGTCTGGTTTAAGAAAATAAAAAGTGAATTTACTAAAAGAAATAAATAAAATAAAAGTGCATACTGTGTGTTGTGAATTCCTGAATTCTGTTGCGAAATTGTGATTCGTTAAAATATGGATAAATTTAAGAAAAACATAAATCCCTTTGATGGGGAAAAGTTTTCTATTTGGAAATTTCGCATTAGAGCTTTGTTAGCAGAAAATGATGCGCTTTTCGTAATTGATGACGAAAAACCGGAAAAGGAAAGTGAACAATGGACAAAAGCCGAAAGAATCGCAAAAAGCATAATAATTCAATTTTATGTGACTCGTTTTTAAGCTTTGCTAGTACGGAATGTACTGCAAAAGAAATTTTTACAAATTTGGACAAAATATATGAACGGAAAAGTGTAGCTTCGCAATTGTCGGTTCGAAAACAACTATTATCATTAAAATTAAAGTCAAACTCAAATTTAATGAACCATTTTAACGTATTCGATGATTTAGTTACGGAGTTAATCGGCTCGGGTGCAAAAATTGATAAGATGGATAAAGTTTCGCATTTATTACTAACCCTTCCCTCTTCATATGATGGTATTATAACCCCAGTTGAGACTTTATCAGAAAAAAATCTAACTTTGGCATTTGTGAAAAATCGGTTACTAGATCACGAAATAAAATTAAAACTAGCAAATAAAGATACTAGTTTAAACGTTCTGCAAGCTGTTGGAAATTCCGAACAAAGTGAATATAAGACAAATATGAACCATAATAAATTTAAAAATAATTTTAAATATAAATCAAATAAAAAAGTTAATATAAAGTGTCATCATTGCAAGAAAATGGGGCATATAATAAGGGACTGTTTTATTTTTAAAAGACAACAAAATAGTCAAAATAAAGATAAAACTAAGCAAGTGCAAACAGCTGCAGTCCAATCTGATACCGGTTTCGCGTTCATGCTAAAAAGTGTAACAAATTACAAAAATAAAAATTCAAAACGTATATCTTTTATTTTGGACTCTGGTTCATCTGACCACATGGTCAATGATAAAAATTTGCTGCTTAACTGTACTGAGTTAGAAGAGCCAATCAAGATAGCAAATGCTAAAAGCGATGCATATATCTATGCGACAGCGATAGGCACAGTGCAAATGAAAAATGACTGGCAGCCAAAGATCACCCTTCAAAACGTTTTATACTGCGAAAATATTCCACAAAACTTACTATCAGTTAATAAGATGACGAATGCCGGGATGGAGATCGTATTTTCGGCAGGAGGTGTGGAAATCCAAAGAGAGGGTGAAGTATTGTATAAAGGTATGTGTACTGTAAATATTCCTGTTATTGAGTTTGAAATTTGTTATAGGGCATATATATCTATATATATAAAAATGAATTGCTGTTCGTTAGTCTCGCTAAAACTCGAGAACGGCTGAACGGATTTATCTTACCTTGGTCTTGAATTATTCGTGGAGGTCTAGGGAAGGTTTAAAAGGTGAGAAAAATTCGAATACTTGCCGGGAAAATACTCAAAACAGCATATTTCCTCGAGATATAGGCGAAAACGAGGACCCGGGTACCCCTAAAA
Organism: Eurosta solidaginis; assembly: GCF_040869045.1. NCBI lineage: Eukaryota > Metazoa > Arthropoda > Insecta > Diptera > Tephritidae > Eurosta > Eurosta solidaginis. Next base: position 72,023,219 of record NC_090320.1, on the reverse strand, counting down.
TGTGTTTATAAAATGTGGATATCAAATGTAAGCTGTTGATGAGTGCTTTATTAGAGGGTAATTTTCATACCCCTGGGTGACTATGGTCTCGGGATATAGGCCAAAATGTGGTCAGACGGAAAAAGCTTATTAAAATGTATCCAGATTGGCCAAATTTAGGGCAGGAGAACGTCTGCCGGGTCTTCTAGTAACAAATAAAGTTAGTAAGACTACATACCAATTGTGGCATGAACGATTAGGTCACATTAGTAAAGGGAAGTTATTAGAACTAAAGCGAAATAATATGTGTGAAGATACACAATTATTAGATAACGTTAAAATTGATACTGAAGTATGTGAATCTTGCAAAAAAGGGAAACAAGCCAGATAGCCATTTTCAAAATTCAAAGATAAGGAATATATTTGAAGACCTTTGTTTATAATACATTCGGATGTTTGTGGTCCTATCACGCCTCCTACAATTGATGGTAAAAATTATTATGTAATTTTTGTTGACCAATATACACACCGTGGTATGATGTTAGCGTGCTCCGCCTATCACACCGTATGCCCTGGGTTCAACTCCCGGGCAAAGCAACATCAAAATTTTAGAAATAAGATTTTTCAATTAGAAGAAAATTTTTCTAAGCGGGGTCGCCCCTCGGCAGTGTCTGGCAAGCGCTCCGATTGTATTTCTGCCATGAAAAGCTCTCAGTGAAAACTCATCTGCCTTGCAGATGCCGTTCGGAGTCGGCATAAAACATGTAGGTCCCGTCCGGCCAATTTGTAGGGAAAAATCAAGAGGAGCACGACGCAAATTGGAAGAGAAGCTCGGCCTTAGATCTCTTCGGAGGTTATCGCGCCTTACATTTATTTTTATTTATAATATACACATTACTGTGTAACGTATTTAATTTCTCATAAGTCCGATGTGTTTTCTCATTTCAAAGATTTTGTTGCAAAAAGTGAAAATCACTTTAATTTAAAAGTGGTAAATTTGTATATAGATAACGGTAGAGAGTACTTATCAAATGAAATGAGAGAATATTGTGTTGAAAAGGGTATAAGTTACCATTTAACAGTTCCGCATACACCACAATTGAATGGGGTGTCTGAGCGTATGATTAGGACCATAAATGAAAAGGCTAGGGCTATGATTAATGGAACAAAATTAGACAAATGTTTTTGGAGAGAAGCTGTGTTAACAGCTTCTTATCTAATAAATAGAACGCCAAGTAATGCTCTATATGACAAAAAGAAAACTCCTTTTGAAATGTGGCATAGTCGAAAACCAAATTTAAAATATTTGAAAGTTTTTGGTTCAACAGTATACATGCATAACAAAACAAGAAAAAGGAAGTTTGATGAAAAATCCATTAAATGTATACTTGTTGGCTATGAAACAAATGGTTTTAAACTATGGAATTTAGAGGAAAATAAATTTGTTGTAGCAAGAGATGTAATTGTAGATGAGGTTAACATGATTAACACTGAGATTTTGGAAATTGAACGCCCTGAAAGTGATTGGACTATCCAGAATGACAGTATGGACCAGCGAAATGAACCACAGAATGCAAATTAGTGTCCCGAATGAAAGTAGGGAAGGTTAAGACTTCCAGAATGAAAGTAAGGAAGAGGAACAGGGTGATTTTCAAAATGATAGCGCTGCAAACTTCCTGAATGAGAGTAAGGAAGATGATGAGCCTTATTTCCAGAATGAGAGTATGGAATAAGATGGCAATGTAAGGCGAAGTGAGAGGCTAAGAGATAAGCCACCGAGATATTATAGATTCTTGGATAATTGCTTGTTATACTCACAAAGCTCCTTTTCTGATATACCTAAAAGTTACGATGAAATAAAAGAAAGGGATAACAGATTACAATGGGAGTAAGCAATTAAAGAAGAGTTAGATTCTCATATATTAAATGAAACATGGACACTTGTTGAGAATCCGAAAAATAAAAATATCATTGATTGTAGATGGGTTTTCACAATCAAGAATGATGAACTTGGTGATCCTGGTAAATACAAAGCTAGGCTTGTGGCGCGTGGTTTCACACAAAAGTATTTAATTGACTATGATGAAACTTTTGCGCCTGTAGCAAGAATTTCTAGTTTTCGGTTTATTTTGTCTATATCAAATCAATTCGATCTACGAGTTCATCATATGGATGTGAAAACTGCATTTTTGAATGGCAAACTAAAAGAGGAAATATATATGAAAATTCCTCAAGGGCTACCTTGTGAAAATGATAAGGTATGTAAATTGAATAAATCTATTTATGGTCTTAAACAGGCGGCTAGATGCTGGTATGAAATGTTTGAGAATACATTGAAAGAAATTGGATTTGTTAGTTCAGAAGTAGATCACTGCATTTATCTTTCGGATAAAGGTGAAATGAAGAAAAATATATATTTATTGCTATATGTTGATGATTTGGTTATATCAACTTATAATTTAGAAACAATGTCCAGATTTAAAGACTATTTAATGAGTAAATTCAGAATGACTGATTTAGCTGAAATCAAGTATTTTATTGGCATAAAAATTAGCAGAGAAGATAATAAAATGGAACTTAGCCAGTCGGCTTATATTAAAAAAGTCCTAGAAAAATTCAGTATGGATGGCTGTAATCCAGTTAGTACTCCACTTCCAAGTAGATTGAACTATGAGGGGCTAAATTCAGACGAAATGTATAATGCACCATGTCGAAATGTAATTGGATGTCTAATGTATATAATGCTATGCACTCGACCTGATTTAAGTACCTCAGTTGGAATTTTAAGTAGATATACAAATAAAAATAATAAAGAACTATGGCAATGTCTTAAAAGGGTTTTGAGGTACCTAAAAGGGACAATTAACTTAAAGTTAACTTTTACAAAAACTGTAGACTTCGAAAATGTTTTGACTGGCTATGTTGATTCCGATTGGGCAGGAAATGAAAACGATAGAAAAAGTACTACAGGTTATTTGTTCAAAAATGTTCGATTCAAGTATTATTTGTTGGAATACTAAAAAGCAAAATTCAGTTGCAGCTTCATCGACTGAAGCTGAATATATGGCATTATTTGAGGCCACGAGAGAGGCTATGTGGTTAAAGTCACTAGCAAATAGTATTAAATTAGAACTACAGGAACCCATAAAAATATTTGAAGATAATCTAGGATGTATAAGCATTGCTAATAATCCTACTTGTCATAAAAGAACTAAACATATTGATATTAAATACCACTTTTCTAGAGAACGAATTGAAAGAAAACTAATTATTCTTGAGTATATTCCTACAGGTAAACAGCTGGCTGATATCTTAACAAAACCATTGCCTGGACCACAATTTGCCGATTTGAGAGATCAACTTGGGCTGATGATTTAAACATTATTTTTGATGAAACTTCATTTTGACATGGCACTCAGACTTAATTCATTGTATTTTTCATTCTTATTTTAATTATATATCATTATATTAAATTTAAATTATGTTGGTCTGATTGGGTTTACTGGGTTTTCCCAATCCATGCAACAAATGTTGGACCACAATTGTACCATTTCCCAGAATACTCGACCTGCCACCGAAAAGAGATGTAGATAAGTTTTTGCTGAAACTATATTTTTGTAATTAGATACATGAATCTATATTGAATTTTATTTAGATAGATTTCTAGTTTATTTTGAGGAGGTGTGTTGAAGTCACTGTAACATAAACTTATATTTTCTTACTCAATAAAACCGACCTTCCCTAATGTAAGTTTTATATTTCTTAGAACAGATGATGAAATGCGTCTTGCTATTATATAACATTATATAATCTGCAGCATGCGTACATATATATGTATATGTATGTGGATGTTGCAGTGACAAGCAAAAGAAACAGAAATCAATCATCTACATGCAATAAAGTGAGAAAGCAGATTGCATATCATAGTAGGCATGGTAGGTGTTACATTAGTTACTGCAACTATTTATGTATACATATGTATATATGCTAGCGGTATCAATTTACTTCAGCTGAAATAAATTTTCGGTTATGATGCGGAAATAAATAAAGTTTTCATTTTGAACGGTGACGGGTCGAGACAGAAAATAATAAGCAAAATAAAATTTAATTGGAGAATGTACAGTTTCTGTGTCAGCGTTTTTATTTGGTTTAATATAGAAACTTTTGAAGATAATTCTACAACGACTTTAATTAAAATTTACTAATTGCACTCACTTTACCAGCTAGGATGTGTACGGTCCGGAAGTTCATGAAGAAAAAGGAAGAACACACATGTGTAAAAACCCCGTGTGACACTTCGTTCATCGAGGATTATCGGTAAATCTGTCTATCTAAAATCATATGGAACCTTTGATGGATTGAAAGAACTTATGCTTACGTTACACGTGGCAACTACAGGGCGCATCATTCTTCATAGGAAATTATGGTTATTATGTAAAAATTGAGGGAGAAAATGAGCGAATCTTCATCTGCCATAGTTGCGTGTACCTATGGTACACATTATGGAATAGTGGAGTTATTTATTCAACAGTTTAGTGATTCGAACTTAGCAGAAGGTTGCAAATAAGAGGATTTGCAGTAAATTCGTTACAATTGGTGTCAGAAGAGGAATTGTTGAATAAATTCCGAAGACTTCGAATACAACTTGGACATGGCAAAGTGGAGTGAATTGAAGATCCAGCAGCTGAAGAAGGAGTTGGAGAGCCGTGGATTGAATACAAGCGGTATTAAAATCGAACTTCAAGCACGACTACGAGAGGCAATGGAAGGAGAAGGAATTAACGTGGAAGAGTATGTCTTTCCTCTTGATGGCGAGAAGACAACAAAAACTAAGAGAAAAATGAAACATCGCATACAGTTACGAGCACAGACTTGAACATGATATTGACTGCAATATCTGCACAAACATCGAGAGAAACATCAATGTCATCTCAACTGGAAGAACAGAAGACATATATGGCATCTCAACTAGAATCCCAGGAGAACCGTATAACATCCAAGATGGAAGAACAGAAGACATATATGGCATCCAAGATGGAATCACAGGAGACACGTACTGCAGAAATGTCATCTGAAATAACAGCTAAGATTGAAGCACAGGAGGCACGAATATCCGAAATGTCTGCGCAAATTTTAGCACAGATATCATCGCAGATCTCTGCTCAACTGGAATAGCAAGAAGGACGTACTTCCTTGAAGTTGGAGGCGCAAGATACAAAATCTTTACAGTTTGAAGAAAAAATTGAGGCCGAGGTGGATGCTTTGAGAGGACGTATCGAGCAGTTGCAACTAAATCGCCCAGCAGTTTCAACGAGTAATGCAAAGGTAAAAACACCATCCTTTGACGGTTCTGTTCCTTTCCAGGTCTTTAAGCTACAATTTGAGAAGACCGCAACAGTGAACAACTGGAATACTGAAGTTAAAGTTGCTGCACTCTTCTTAGCATTGAAAGGACCAGCTGCCGAAATTTTACAGACTATTCCAGAGTACGAACGGAACAGTTATGACGCATTGATGGCTGCTGTAGAACGGCGATACGGAAGCGAACATAGAAAACAGATATACCAAATTGAGTTGCAAAGCCGTCACCAAAGAGCGAATGAGACTTTGCAAAAGTTTGCCTCGGATGTTGAAAGATTGGCTTATTTCGCAAATGCGGACGCAGCCGTGGAATATACCGAGAGGATAAAAATCCAGAGTTTTATAAATGGCATACGGGACGTGGAAACGAAGCGAGCTACATACGCAAACACAAAACCCACATTCACAGAAACGGTTTCACATGCTCCGATTCAGGAAACAGCATCGCTTCTGTGTAAGCCAGCGTACAAAGCACGCCCTGTGGAGGTGGAAAGGCCAGACTGGATGAACACAACATTGGAGGCGCTGAAAGGATCGCAAAAGCGGGGTCAAAAAGTTATCAAATGCTTCAAATGCGGGAACGCCGGTCACATTGCACGTCACTGCGATCTTGATCCTAGTGGTTTCAACAGCATGGGTGGTCTTAATAACAAAGCTGGAGGCGATGGGCAAGAGCGAGTAAGATGTAAAGATCGAGAGCTATCTCCAGCTATTGAATGTCCTGTGATATCTGTGTCGCAAATAGATAGAAAATCGAGCAGTCTTACGGCGCTACGGCGCATCTCATTCCTTAATCCGATCTGACTTGGTCAACAGGAGAGTAAAACCGTTACCTGCAGCAAGGTTGCCTACGGTCACTGGCGAGTATAACCAAGCCAGGGAGAAGTGATATGTGAAGTCTTAATTGGAAAGGTCACAGTTCTACACAAATTCGTTGTGGCGGAGATTGTTGATGAAGTCATATTGGGAGTGGACTTCTTAGTTGACCATGACATCATCTGGTAACCTTGCCGTGAGCGGACGTGTTTTTGATCGCTCTTCGAATTGTATTCTTTTTACTTTGTAAACAAGTTTTATCTTTTATAAATATTCATTAATATAATAGAAAACAGTTTATAAATTTAATTTCGTATTACATCTTTACATAGTGCAATATACATAGTGGCTTTTTGTGCAATTTAAACATTCATTCTGTGTGTTCATAGATCATAGATTTTCACAAAAAATTGTGATAACTGCATACCTTTTTGTTGGTAGCTGCTATTAGCAAGTCATTGTGTGCCCTTTTTGCTTTCTGTTGTGTTCGTTGCTAGCTATACGCTGTCTTGCGATTTGCATCCAGTGCACCAAAATAACTCTCGCCCATATTTTTGAACAGCTGTTCAATTTATCCTATACTTATAGTTTATTTTGCCTATTTTTCTTTTGGGTTTGTTTAACTTTGCAATTATGTTGGATTGCTGCGTCAAGAAGTGCACCAATCAAAAGAAAATTTCCCGTGGTGATACTTATGTTTGTTGTTGGCTCTGTGATAATGTGGCTCATGTTATCTGTGCCGGTTTCTCTCACATAGGTGGTCGGGTGGTTGACCTAATATCCAGCAAAATTGGACTGAACTGGACATGTCATGATTGTCGTTCCGTAGAAAATGACATGCGAGCTTTCATGAGGCAAACTCAGAAAGAGTTCAACAACATTTTTATTGGGTTTCGTGACCTTAACGAAAGATTCAAAACGATGGAGGCTCACTTTAAAAAATTGAAAGTGATATCTGTGATAACTTGTCTTCGAGTCGGGGGCAAAGCTGTCCTACGAATGTCCCTTCAACCGCGTTGACTGATACGAACAGGCTTACCAAAAACGTTATGAACAATGCAGCTCAGGAACCTCCACAAGAATCTCTACAAGGCTGTGTCGAGACTTCCAGTGAGACGATCTCTGGCAAATTAAACGATGTGCGAACTTATAGTGGTACATTTGCGGCTGTTTGTTCTACGTCACCAATGTTGATTTCGCTGGACTCCCCAATTCATCCTACACCTCCACCGGTATCTTTAGCTCCAACAATAACAGTTACCGATACTGGGGTTGTTGCTAGCGATACAAGTGTACCGGAAAAAATAGTACTTCTTTGACGAGCTCGATAAGCAACGCTAGGTCAAGCAATGCGTTTTCTGTCAACTGTTCTATAACGGCCGCAACTTCCCAGCTCTCTGGTACGCTATCCGCTACTCCTTTTCAGGTGACTGCCGTGCCACCTCGTAGGGCTGTATTTGTGTCCCGATTACCCGCCTAGCTTACCGAAAATGATATTGCTCATTACGTTTGCTCTAAATTTGGTGTTGCACCCACTAGAAACATCAATGTGTATAAATTTAACTTCAAATATGAGAGAGACATCTCCTCATTTAAAATATCCCTTTGAGATGAATATTTCGATAAGGTACTTGATTCCTCTTTTTGGCCTAAGCATACTGTGGTTCACTTGTTCACAAGAAAGGCGAATGCCGAACCTGTTTTATTACAGCCAAAAAAGGTACGACGAACACAGTAACAATAACACAAAGGTAATTGCTGATCTGTCCCGTCTTCTCATTAATTACCAAAATGTTCGTGGTTTACGATCAAAACTTGTTCCATTCTTCCTTAATTATTTCAACTCTTTTGCACAAGTTGTAGCTTTTACGGAGACCTGGCTAAATCCTGATAATTACAATTCTGAGGTTTTTTCAAATAAATATGCTGTTTATCGGCGTGATCGCATCTCTAGAGCGGGAGGTGTCCTTATTGCTGTTGAATCTAACCTATCATCTGAGTTGATTTCGCTGGACAATATCTCTCATATCGAATTCATAGCAGTTAGGCTTTCATTCGGTAGCTATAGCGTAATTATTTGCTGTTCGTATATACCACCTCGTTCGGATATGGATGTTTATGCTAGTCATAGCTCGGCCATCTGCGATTTGCATTCGCAGTTGGGAAATAACGATCGACTTGTTGTTGTTGGTGACTTTCACTTGCCAACAGTTAGTTGGGTTAATATAAGTGATTCAAACTTTTTAACTCCCACTGCTCAACATGAGTTTCTCAATTGCTTGTTAGACTCATCTCTTTTACAGATTAACAATGTTCCAAATAGTGGAAATAAAATGCTGGATTTAGTATTTGTGGATGGCTCGGTGGGTACTGCCCTTATGCAAATCCCACCTTTATCCCTTCCAGAAGACCCTCTTCACCCTATGCTAGAGATATCACTTGATATCAGCCTACCCCGTAGGATTCAAGTACAGTCTCGTCCCCGAAGCATCTAGTTCTACAAAGCGAATTTCATTATGCTCAATGATCTGTTGGCTTCCCATGATTGGTCGGATCTCTATGCTTGCACTGATGTCGATTCGGCTATCTCTATATTTTATAGTACGCTTGATGGCTTCTTTAATAGCTGCATTCCTACTCACTATACCCTATGTTCGAATAAGCCCCCTTGGTTTTCAAGGCAACTTATCAGACTTAATAACATTAAATCTAGGCTTTATAAGAGATTCAAGAAATCTGGAGCATCCGCAGACCTCTCTAAATAACTAATAGCTCGTTCTAAATTTCACCGTCTTAATCAGCTTTGTTATAAAAATTGCTTGAGTTGTTGTAAAGCCCAATTTTTTAGGGATCCAAAAAAGTTTTACAGTTTCGTAAATTCAAAGCGGAAAACTTCTGGGTATCCTTCCTCATTAACCTTTGGAGGTAAAAAGCTTGCTCTGATGACGACGTTGCTGAACTATATTCTGAGTTCTTTAAGTCCACGTATTCATCCAGTGGTATTCATTCCAGTCAATATCCCTATCGCTTAGATAGCTCGAATTCCATTAGGAATCCTGCTATTAATGGTAATATTGTTCTTCAGAGTCTTCAATCTTTGAAGCCCACCTTTTCTCCGGGACCGGACGGTGTTCCTAGTTGCGTGCTTAGGTACAGCGCCGAAAACATGTATGAGCCTATTTTAAAATTATTTGCGCTATCTCTGGGATCTGCGTCATTCCCGGCACTTTGGAAACAGTTTTTATTATACCCCTCCATAAAAAAGGTAGTAGGTCAAAAGTTGAAAACTACAGGGGTATTGCTAAACTTTCAGTCATTCCTAAAGTCTTTGAACAGATTGTTACCAGTCAACTCCAATATCAGTGTTCTAGTCTTTTATCTCCATGCCAACACGGTTTCATTCGTCAAAGGTCAACCACTACAAATTTGCTTGTATTCACCTCTATAGTTATGGAAAGATTTTTAGCGAACAAGCAAACGGATGTCATCTACACGGACTTCAGCAAAGCATTTGATACCGTCAACCATGAGTTACTTATTCATAAGCTTGATTTAATGGGCTTTCCATTTCACCTATTAATGTGGCTGAAAAGCTATATTTCTAACCGGGCCCAAAAAGTCCTGTTCAAGTGCAACCTGTCGGAATCGTTCGGAGTTTCCTCCGGAGTACCCCAGGGAAGTCATCTAGGCCCTTTGCTCTTTGCCCTTTTCATTAATGTCTTGCCACAGACAATATTATATTCCCATACTATAATGTATGCGGATGATGTAAAAATTTGCTACACTTACTGTCCTACCGATTTGAGTTCCTTGGATCTTCTTCAGGCCGACTTGTACTCGTTCCAATGTTGGTGCACAACAAATTTACTAGCTTTAAATTGCTCTAAATGTAAGCATATGACATTTCACCGAGTGAAGTCAGCATTGAAACCTTATATAATAGATGGTACGCCTTTGGAGCGTATATCTATTGCAAATGATCTAGGTGTTCTTTTTGATCGGAAATTGAATTTTAACATGCATATTTCATCTATTGCCAACAAAGCGTTGGATTTACTTGGATTTGTTAAAAGTTGGGCTAAAGAGTTCGATGATTCGTACCTCACTAAGGTTCTTTACACATCGCTGGTTCGTCCAATACTCGAGTATTGTTCATGCGTTTGGTCCCCTGTTTCTCAAAAGCATATAAAGCGTCTTGAGTCAGTTCAAAAGCATATTTTTATATATGCATTGCGCGGCCTTAATTGGGACTCAAGTCTCCACCTTCCTCCATACAGAAGTAGACTTCTTCTTATTAACTTACTTAATATTACTGGGGGTATTGTTCATCCATAAGCTCATTATTGGAGAAATTGATTCTGCGGACCTTCTCAGCTGCTTGTTTTTTGCGGTTCCCCCTAGAGTATTCAGACACTACGTTCCTTTCTATTTATCCCTTTGTCGACGAAACTTTGCTAAAAATAATCCTCTTCTTATCTGGTGCGCGCACTACAATGACTTGTATAGCTGTATCAGTCTTGAATGTACTTTTGCCACTATACGTAATGCAATACTTGCCTATCTAATTTAAGAGATACAAGCTAATTTAATTTGCCGGCATTTTATTTCTTCCATAAAAACAGGAACTATCTCGTTTAAGGATGGAGGAACATTTATCAACATGTATCATTAAGAAGGAACAAGACAGTACTGTGTTGATTGGAATCTGGTGCATTCCAACAACGTAAAAATATGCTTTTTCATGAGTCACTGACCGGAATCGTATGCATTCCGGCAGTATAATCTTATGGGTCAGGCATCGAGCTGATTGGAATCCGGTGTATTCCAACAACACAGGTCATGTTACTTTTTTATGCCGTGTGATGGCGTATCCTCATTACACTACTCTTAGCACTGCCGGATTCCCATGACATGCTGATTAGAATCTTGTTGCATTCCAACAGGAAGATCGGAATCCACTGCATTCCGAAATCATGCTGAGCGGAATCTGATGCATTCCGCCAGTATAAGATCTCGGTATAAGATCTTATTTCTGCTCATATTTCTTATTATTATTATATTCCGAAATTAAAGAGTAATGTTCATTAATATATATTTGTTTGTAATATAACATTGTTGAAATCTCGATATATCTTAAATTTTATCTTTTGAGTTGTATATTTATATATTTTTTATATTATGCAGTCGACCATAGTTTGTCGTCGACTTTAAAAAATAAATAAATAAATAAAAAATATGCAGAGAAGGGTTATGCGTTATGAGAACCAGGATGTACCACTTAACTTTAGTTTGGAGAAAGGGTTCAGCAGTAATCGAGTACTGGTGGAGAAAACTCGACAAATACCACGGAAATCAACGGTAAAGGTTGATGGATCGAATGGGCCAAATAAAGCGAACTCAAAAGTACCTGCAAGAGAAACACTGGCATTGACAAAACCAAAGGGACGTACGAAAACAAAGGAAAGAATTTCCCAGAAGGGATCCGAGGGTAGTTTCAAGCCAGCGTGCACTACTGTTGTGAAACGTCAAGACGATACTGATGATGCAAAGTCAATCCGTCAACATCAAGCTCTGCGAAGTAGTTCTTCATTGGCCAAACAACAGAGTGCAAGGGAACGATCCAGGATAATGAGTAGTAAGATGAAACGCAGGTACGATGAGAACAATAATTCGGAAGTTTTCTTGGAGGGAGATTTGGTACTGCTATACAACCCTTACCGGCGGAAAGGTGTTCCATCCAAATTTCGGTGCAGTTGGGAAGGCACGTACAAAGTTGTGAAGAAGATCAGTGATACCATCTTCCACATACAAACCATTGGGAAACAACGAAGTAGAAGAGTGGTACATTTGGAGATGCTAGCGGCGTTTAGATCGAGAGATTTGTCTGATCGGGACGATCAGACTTAGGTGGAGGGCAATGTGACGAATATTAGCAACACTAAGGGATATTATCATCTCTAAGGCGATGCTAAGCAGCGACTTGGATGCACATCAATAGATCAATCATGATGTCTACACATATGTACGTACACGCAGCGGACACATGCAGATATCTTATCTGAGATGCTCCCAAAAGTATGCAATTATAATTGTGGAAGTGTCGCTCACAAATACACGCGCATATGAGAAGCTATACACGTGCATCTGTAGTTGTAGTTTTATAGCAGTAACTAAGTAAATTCTGGAAGCGCCTAGAAGATGCAACGAGGAAATCAAAGAGTATAAAAGGCAGCAACAGTAGAGGCGCTACAATACATCATTTGCATTATTGAATAGTGGGGTTATTTATTCAACAGTTTAGAGATTCGAACTTAGCAGAAGGTTGCAAATAAGAGGATTTGCAGTAAATTCGTTACAATATGTTGCATGCTCTTCTGCGTACTTGATACAGTTTTATGCTAAGTTTATGATCGAGCGTAATCGCACCTCGCGACGCGACAAGAATCGCTGTTAGCGATCAATTATATTAGTGCATATGGAGATGTTTATGACAAAGCGATTTAGCGTAAAGCGAATTGAGCGATTACAAGCGACAAAAACGACGAAAATTTGCAACCAAAATATTTTGATTCAGTTGAGCGAAATTAACGAAGCAGTATGGATGTTTTTATTGAAAAGGTACGTGACAAGCAGTGTTTGTGGAATTTGCGTCATGCAGATTACCGCAATCGCGATTGGATGCACTTCATATTTTTTGTCTTATTAATAAAATCTTACGAGTTTATGTACGCATGTTGCTTTCTCTACACTGCCACAACGCGAATAAAAATATGTTGAGTTATATTGCTGAGCATTCCATCGCTTGCGGTTTCGCTCGACTATAAACACTCAATCGCCAGCGATAACGCTAGCGAAAATGTAACAAGCCATGGAGCGTTTCTCGTCGCATCGCGCGATGTGATTACGCTCGATCATAAACTTAGCCCTAGAGATTTTTGGCGATGGACTTTTAGCGTAAGCGATGGTTGGGATTTGGATGCTGAGCTCAAATTCAATAGATTTCTTTAAGGCACAATGACATTTTTGATATAGATGCGTTTAACACAAGCTTATGCATTCCAATAACATCGCCACAATCAACCAAGATGTTGCGTTTGTAAATATGAAGGAACTTCAGACTTGGCAATTGAAGTTTATTCCACCTTACCTATTCGCGAAGCATTCTCCCGAAAAATACTTGCTAACATATTTTGTATCGTATTCGATTGTTATATTGCAGTTTTAATTGCGAAAAATGTTAGAAAATTTACCAACCAGTGAAAAAATAAATTTACTTGAAAAGTGTGCCAACACCCTTAGCCAAAGCAAATGTCAAATTCTTCTTATGATTTGCTTGCAACAAAATTTGGGAGTTGGCTACTTTTCAATATCAGATGGCGCCAGTGTCACTCATTCTACCGTTCTCCATAAAAATACGTGCAATCTACTCATAATGCACAAGCTTGTGTTAAACTCATCTATTTGAAAAACTACTTGGCGCATAATCATAGTCAAAATAAAATAGGTTTTAAATTTAGTTTCAGCTTTTTTGACAGATAGCTCACAGAAAATTATGTCAAAAAGCTGCAACTAAATTTAAAATCTATTTTATTTTGACTATGATTACGCGCCCTTATGTTTCGGGACTTTTAAGCTAGGGTGTTTAGAAAAAAAATTCTGAGATAAGGCGTTTTTGACATAAATTCTGAAATGGGGCGTTGTTATTCAAACTTTTTCTGAGATAGAGCGCTTTCGAAACGACAGCCGATATAGAGTGATATTCTACTTAGCAGTCGAAATAATGTTGTTGTTGTTGTAGCAATGCTCGCCCCACCTAATAGCCGCGACCGATCACAAATTGTCATCAATATCCTCTAACGGGAGTCCAAGGAAACTTGCCGTTTCAACAGGGGTGGGCCATAAGGAAAGGGGTGTTAGAGGCGTTGGTTCCACATTACAATTAAAGAGATGGTTGGTGTCATGTGGGGACACATTGCAAGCGGGGCATACATTTTGTATGTCGGGGTTGATTCTGGATAGGTAAGAGTTTAACCTGTTACAGTATCCAGAACGAAGTTGAGCAAGAGTGACACGCGTTTCCCTGGGGAGTATGCGTTCCTCTTCTGCGAGTTCTGGATATTTTTCTTCAAGTACTGGATTCACCGGGCAATTCCCGACATAAAGGTCCGACGCCTGTCCATGGAGTTCACCAAGGACCTGCTTGTGTTTTTTCGCTTCATACGGCTGGGTTCTCAGGTGCCGTATTTCCTCAAAATGCTTACGGAGATGACTCCTTAGGCCCCTAGGCAGTGCTGGTTCGTCAATCAGATGTCTGTTGGGATGACCAGGTTTCTGGGTATTCAACAGAAACTGTTTGGTCAGCATCTCATTTCTCTCCCTGATGGGGAGTATTCTCGCCTCATTATTATGGTGTTCTGGGGACATAAGAAGACAGCCCGTGGCGATTCTGAGAGCAGTATTTTGGCAGGCCTGTAGTTTCTTCCAGTGGGTGGTTTTTAGGCTTGGCGACCTTATGGGTGACGCGTAGCACGTAATCGGCTGGCTAATTGCTTTGTATGTGGTCAAGAGCGTTTCTTTATCTTTTCCCCAGGTACTGCCAGCAAGGGATTTGAGGATTTTATTACGGCTCTGAATTCTTGGAACAATTGCGGTTGCGTGCGCACCAAAATGTAGATCCTGATCAAACGTCACACCCAAGATTTTGGGGTGTAGGACAGTCGGTAGCGTAGTGCCATCGACGTAGATGTTCAATATGGTCGACATTTGGGGCGTCCATGTTGTAAATAAGGTCGCGGAAGATTGAGTCGGTGACAATGCCAGTTTTCGCGAGGCGAAAAAACTGGAGAGATCAGGGAGATAGCCGTTTATTTTATTGCATAGCTCATCGATCTCTGGGCCTGTGCCTGTGGCCATTATTGTGCAGTCATCGGCGTAGGAAACGATTGTGACTCCTTCCGGTGGTGAAGGTAGCTTAGATATGTATAAATTAAACAAAAGCGGGAATAGGACACCACCCTGTCGCACCCCTTGTTTAATTCTCCTTTGTTTTGATGTTTCGTTTCTGAATTGCACCGATGCCTGCCGACCACCCAGATAATTTGCGGTCCACCTTTTAAGACATGAGGGAAGGGTAGACCCTTCCAGGTCTTGCAGTAACGAGCCATGGTTGACCGTATCAAAAGCTTTTGATAGGTCTAACGCTACGGGTACTGTTCTATGGTGGGGATATTGATTCAAACCGCAATTTATCTGGGTGCTAATGACATTTAGCGCGGAGGTAGTGCTATGGAGTTTTCTGAAGCCATGCTGATGAGGAGCTAGCTGCAAATGTGCTTGGAAATAAGGGAGCAAAATGGCTTCAAGCGTCTTTGCCACTGGCGATAGGAGAGATATCGGACGATATGACTCACCTACGTTAGCTGGTTTCCCAGGCTTTAGTAGCGGGACCACCTTGGCCATTTTCCATTTCTCGGGTATGACAAAGGTGGAAAGAGACAGGTTGAAGACATGCGCTAAATATTTGAAACCCTCTTTCCCTAGGTTTTTAAGCATCGGCATGGCTATGCCGTCTGGGCCCACTGCTTTGGATGGTTTAGCGCGACCAATGGCGTCCTCAACCTCTCTAGCGGTGATGGTAATTGGTGACGCGCTGAGTTTTGTTTACGTGCGTGTCTATTGGCTCTCCGTCTATCTTTGTCGACCGTAGGATGCATTATATATTGTCGGCAGAAAGCGCTCGCGCATTTTTTCGCATCCGACAGCACCTTATCGCCAAAGGCGATGGAAACTTTGTCTTTGTGCTTAGTCGGATTCGATAGAGACTTTACGGTGGACCAAAGTTTACCTACACCGGTAGAGAGGTTACAACCTTTTAGGTGCTCTTCCCATTTCGCCCGCTTGTGTTCGTCCACAAGCAATCTGATGCGTTGGTTTATATCCCTTATTTGGGGGTCGCCTGGATCAAGCTGTCTTATAAGGTCGCGTTCCCTCGCTAAGCTCGCGGCCTCCGCCGGGAAGTGGGGCCGGATTTCGGGAATTCTCCCGGCGGGAATGAAATGTGCCGAGGCGGATTCAATGACCTTACGGAAGGCACGCTCCCCTTGGCGGGCATCAGTCGGGATAGGGAGGGCAGCAAAGCTGCTGTCTGTTGCAGATTTATATTCTTCCCACTTTCCTTTTTTGAAGTTTATGAAAGTGCGTTTTTCGGTGACGATGAAGTCGGCGGTACGCTCGAACGAAATAAGTATGGGCAGGTGGTCGGATGCCAATGTTACCATCGGCTGCCAGTTGACGCAGTTTACGAGTTCTGCGCTCACGATTGAGATATCTGGCGAGCTATGACAGCTTCCTACCATACGTGTGGGGGCGTCTCCGTTTATTGTGCAGAACGTCGTTTCGTTTATTTGATCCGCCAACATCTCACCCCTACTGTCCGCCCGCAAGTTTGAATGCCATAGGTCGTGATGGGCATTGAAATCGCCTAAGATAATGCGATTGTTGCCAGTGAGTAAGGCCTCGATATTAGGGCGGTATCCACTGGGGCAACAGGTGACAGGAGGGATGTAGATGTTGATGATTTCTAGATTTGCATCGCCTGACCGGACAGATAGGCCTTGACGTTCTAAGACATTGTCCCTGCGGTCGATGCCAGGATCAAATATATAATATTGCACAGAGTGGTGTATAATAAACGCGAGGCCGCCTCCATTTCCGCTCTCGCGGTCTTTCCTGTGGACATTATAACCAGAGCAGGTCTGCAATGCAGATCTCGCTGTGAGTTTAGTCTCTTGAATCGCAGCAATGCGGATGTTGTGCCGCTTCATGAAATCGACTATCTCCGTAATCTTCCCAGTTAGTCCATTACAGTTCAACTGCAGAATTCTGAAGTGCATGAGGGTTGACGCCGCCACTCTAGGGGTAAGTGACGGGTGACTACGCCTAGGTTGTGGAAGGCCAGGACGCAATTGCTGTTGTGGCCTTGGGACTGGGCGCCCTTGGGCAAGCATTGGGGTACCCGGATGATTTGGGTTTGCGACCTGGCAACATGGCGCGATGAAACCCGTCGAGGAGTTGCCGTCGCGGAGACCAGAACATCTAGGAAAGTGGCACCACCCAAGGCAGGAGCTGCATTGAGCGGATGTCGCAAACCTATATATTCTGTGCTGGCAGACGGTGCAAACGGAGGCAGGGACTAAGAGTCTGTTTCCCTGACCTGCACGATTGCTGCCAGAAAAGAGTGGGGAGAAGAAGACGGGGGCAGGGGCTGATGCTCAGCATTGCTACCAGCTCTACTACGAAGGTAGTAGTTATGAGTGGTATCAGCTGTTTGAGTTGTTGGCGCCGTGGGGCGCGAGCAGCAGCGGGTACTTGTTGTGGCTTGCTGAGCAGCGAAGCTGCTGGAAGGTAGTGGGGATACGCTTAGGCGTAGACTACGGGACGCCCTTGGGCGTGAGCAGCAAGGAGCCACAAAAGATTTATAAAAGTTACGTGGACGTCGGGTTTTGGGATCAAGCCCAGAACAACCTGTCCGATGCAACCATCCCTTGCACGAGACACACTGAACAGAGTATGACCGTCCTAAAAAGATTCTTTTCTGGCAAATGCAGCAAAACCATTTCTCAGGACCGGGGTCAGGAGACGGACCCGGATTGGGTTCGATACCTTCCCGGAGTAAGAGAATATGTAGCAGTCCTGCTGCAAGGAGCTGCTGGAAGGATGACAATGTGTGGGAGGGACGAAACAAATTAAATGGGGTCACACTGAAATGACAGTCCTTGGTCGGGAAAAATCCCGAGTCGCTCCGGTACATAGAACCGACTGCCTTGGGAAGCGCCGAAATAATGTTCATAGTTTCCTGTTTAAAAATAATAGAAAGTGGCGGCAAAAGATCGCTTCCAGTCTGCGCCTAAATGTTGGAACCCGGGGAAACAATTTAAATTTGTTTTGTGATGCGCTATAACCCTCATACAAACCTAGTTATGCGTTTGGTAAACTATTTAAAAATTTGTATACATATGTACCATTTTTCAGAAGGCAAATCGGGCATTTACTGTTGATCATAAGGCCAATACCTTCCTGAAGGATGGCGAGCCATTTCGTTATGTATCGGGGTCGTTTCACTATTTTCGTGCTTTGCCACAAGTATGGGAAGAACGCCTAAAACAATGCGCGCTGCCGGCTTGAATGCCATCGATACGTGAGTATGAGAATTTACATATATTGTAATAAACCAGGTGGGTAGTGTACATATGTATGTTTCTGCCGTCACCTTCTATTATTCCACCATAGATATACTAGTTTGTAACTTTCGAATTATTGGATATTAGCCGTGGCAGACACTCCGAGTGTATTTCTACCATGAAATGCTGTGGAAATAAATCTGCTTGTAGATGCCGCTAAAGGTTGGCATAAAACATAAATCCCGTCCCGCCAATTCGTAAAAATCAGGACACAAATTGGATGAGAAACTCGGCCAAAATCTCCTTGAAGGTATATCGTGCCTAGTACTTTTTGTTTTATTCTATATATCCACTGGGTAGGACTTTCTTCAACCTAGATATCTCGCTAGATTTCTGGATGTCCTGGAGACACTCTTTGCTCTATGGCGAAGGCTTTAAAAGATACATACAGCCTGCCAGATACTCTATTGTATATCAGGCGAAAGTTTTAGCCGTGATAAAAGCAGCAGGCGTATTGGATAAGATGGGCATAAGCTGATGTCGCTTCAATGTATATATATTGACAGCAAGGCGGCCATTAAGGCAATAATCTCACACAGCACTTAATCCAAAATTGTCCTGGAGCACCAACAAGCACTAAGGATAATACGTTCGAGCCGATGTGCCCGGTCATAAGGGATAGAAAGTTATGAAAATGCTGATTAGTTGGCAAAGGAGTATGTAACTTTCGATGAATATACGGTAGACATCTCAATCCATTTCAGGGAATTATAGAGATAAAGGAGTTACAAGTTCTCAATCAAGCAAGACTGGCGTGGAAAGAAGCGCGGTATGCGAAATCTCTGAGATCATTAGGACTCGTTAGTAACAGCAGATGTAGGAAGTGCGGGCTGCGGGCTGTACAAGTTGTACGCCTCCCCCTGTGGGTTAGGGGTAGTAGAATATGCCCACGGCAGGCATGCCAGTCGCAAAAGGCGACCATAACCCACAAAGGGGTGTATTGTTGGTTTTCTAATTAAATTGGTTTATGTTGATCTTCGGATTTCATACTTTAAGCCGACAGTGCACCTCTGTAACAAATTGCCCTCATCGTATTAGTGACGAAAAGGGTGGATAGACCACCCTGACAAAATTGACGTCATCGTATTAGTGACGAAAAGGGATTGTACTGATGGTTTAATTGGTTTGTGGTTGATCTTCGGATCTTCACACTCCAAACCTATCAGTGCACCCTAACCGTAACAAATGTACGTCATCTTATTAGTGACGATAAGGCTAACCATACCTGCGTGGCTTTACTCGAAAGGGAGCAGGGTAGACGCTTGTATCACCTTGTGGGACCCCAAGCATGGTCCTTATAAAAAGTGCCACCGCGGGAGCAGGAAAATAAGCCGGGTGATATGAATTCTTCAGGTCTCACCTTCCTGTCCTGGGATGGCCCCCTTGTGGGAGCATCGCGGTGGCTGTGGTTTCATATCGTAATTCTGGGAGGGTAACCCAGAATGCGTAGGATCGCCCCCTTGGAAGTTCGCTTCTTCGTTGGAGTTGACAGTGTTCTCTTCGGAGTAATGCGGTCCCTCCAGCCGCCGAATCAGACAATATAGTATTCTCTTCGGAGTAATACTGTCTTCTTTGGTGGGAGGTGGGCAAGAAAGTTTACTCATATACTTCTCATATGTCCGAGTACGTGCTAATCCGCGCACAAGTAATTCAAAGACTCTTCTGCTGAACGTCAAAGAAAAGGTTGGTTACATCCCTAAATTGTGCACGTTGTTTAAAAAGGTTGTATAACAAGAAGATTAAAAAAGTATGAAAACAGGAAGAGAAATATGGTGGATATTCCAATGGCGAGTTTATTAGAGTTGGATAAATGTAGCAAATAATGTTGAGAATAAAGTCGAAGGTTGCATATAACTGAACTAGAAACGTTTAGCTGGTAGTTCAGTTGCAAGAGGGTCCATCGTCGTGAAAAATTATGGATAATTGTAAGGGTGGGCATTTCCCACGCTTCTTTTTGAAATTTTTGGAACTTCGTTGGACCTGCTATATGATCAGGTGGGTTGGTGTCGAAATTCTGTATGTACAAAATTCTAAAAACAAAATTCTGCTTTTTAAAATTTTGCTTTTTTAAAATTCTGCTTTCTAAAATTCTGCTTTCAAAATTCTGTATTACAAAATTCTGTGTTAAAATATAATGTTAACAATGTTAAAGAGGTCATGTAATTATTTTGAAAAAGTACACAATAATATTATTTGAACAGTTCACAGTAATTCTGCGTAGAACACCTTTCTGCATAGGCGGCCTTCGGCCGCGCTTATAAAGAATAACCCTGGGCTACGCCATGCCAAGTCCGGGTGTGTGGTATAATGTGGATAATGATGCCCTTCTGTGTAGTATACCCTTCTGCGTAGGCGGCCTTCGGTCGCACTTTAAAAAAATAACCCTTAGCCGATCAAACACCGGCTACGCCATGACATGATTCCGGAATTTTGACTTCCAGAATTAAACATGCAGAATTTTGAAAAAGCAGAATTTTAGAAAGCAGAATTTTGTCACCCAGAATTTTGTAATACAAAATAATGACACGCTCCCTGATCAGGTTTTCGTTTTATTACCTGTGAATGATGAGATGTATCTTGAGTGCATTTGCACTTATAGATTACATTGGTAGTCATTCACGGCGAACGAGCGTATAACTGAGCAAACGTAGTACCTATTACTAATGAGATGTATCTTAATGTGCAAGTGGTTTAGTAATATGATAAATGAAGATGTATCCTGCGAGTGTTTGCGTCGTAAGTACTTGTGAGCATCACTGTTTGTTGCCTTGACAACAGATAGTTTTATTCACAAGGAATTATATGACGCTCTCACTTTTACATTTAAGTAGTTATTCATAAAGAAAGACATTTGCGCTGTTAGATTACATCGATATTTAGTTCATGGCGAATGTGCGTTGTGGATCATAAGGCTTTAAAAGGTTGTGTCACATCCCTAAATTGTGTTCCAAATTCGTGGTGCTTAGAAAGGGTTGCTCACAATACCCCTTATACTTGTATTTAAATTGTGGGACTGTAGCATGTATCTGATCTTTACACACAGAACATGTTGCAGGCGAATTGCTTGTGAACAGAGAAGAACGTACTATGATCCGGGGTGGAGTTGCCTAACAACCGGATGCCATTAACAATAAAATGGCTGGAGCTTGATACACTCTTACCTTACCAAGGTAAGGAAAAGTGGAAAATGTCAACGGTGATTCCAGTTGAAAAAATTAAAAAGACAATACAGCCAGAAGAGCTTAGACCCATAAACACCATGACACACATAACACGTGACGCTAAAATCCTTGAAGTGTATGTTAAGAATCAATTGGTAAAATATCTATACTTAAACAAAATACTTGTCAATCAACAGTCGGGTTTTAGGAAAGGGTTGCTCACAATACCCCTTATACTTGTATTTAAATTGTGGGACTGTAGCATGTATCTGATCTTTACACACAGAACATGTTGCAGGCGAATTGCTTGTGAACAGAGAAGAACGTACTATGATCCGGGGTGGAGTTGCCTAACAACCGGATGCCATTAACAATAAAATGGCTGGAGCTTGATACACTCTTACCTTACCAAGGTAAGGAAAAGTGGAAAATGTCAACGGTGATTCCAGTTGAAAAAATTAAAAAGACAATACAGCCAGAAGAGCTTAGACCCATAAACACCATGACACACATAAACACGTGACGCTAAAATCCTTGAAGTGTATGTTAAGAATCAATTGGTAAAATATCTATACTTAAACAAAATACTTGTCAATCAACAGTCGGGTTTTAGGAAAAAACATTCGTGTGAAACAGCTCTTAACTTTGTGATATCGGAGTGGAAAGATGATCTAAATAATAAGAAGGTGGTGGTTGCTGTCTTTCTTGACCTTAAAAGAGCCTTCGAAACGGTAGATAGGGAAATCCTTATCAAGAAACTTCAACAAATTGGTATTAAAGACATAGAGCTTGCTTGGTCCCGCAGTTATTTAAAACATAGGAAACAGCGAACAGTTATAAAAACAGCGATATCTGATGTATTGGAAGTGCCCATAGGCTTACCACAAGGCTCGGTTCTAGCACCAGTATTGTTCCTAATATATATAAATGATATAGTTAATGCGATACAAGACTGTGATATCAAACTATTCGCGGATGATGCATTACTTATGATCAGTGATAATAATATTACTACTGCGGTATTAAAAATGCAAAATGATCTCAACAACTTATACACATGGCTATGTGCGAATAGGCTAAAGCTTAATATAAACAAAACGAAATATATGGTCATAACAAGGAAAAATATTAATGATGAGGACTTAAGTGGGCTAAAAATAAATAATGAAAGCATACAAAAAGTTAATAGCATAAAATATTTAGGGATTATAATTGATAATAAACTTAAATTTTGAAGAACATGTAAACTACACAGTTGCGAAAGTCGCGAAAAAGGTTGGTGTTGTGCAGAGATCTACCAAGTATATACAAGAAAAATATAAAATAATTATTTATAAATCTATTATTGAACCACACTTTGTGTATTGCCCATCGATATTATTCATAATAGCGGACAAAGAAATTGATAAGCTACAAAAGCTTCAAAATAGATGTATGAGGTTTATACTTAAAAAACGTAGAGATGCTAGAACGGCTGATATGTTAAAAAAGTTGAACTGGTTGAGTGTCAAACAAAAAATTTATTTTCATACCATGAAATTGATATTTAATATAAAACATGGAAATGTACCTGAATATTTAAGTAGTAACGTAGTTCTGGTGGAGCAAACACACAATATAAATACTAGAAATAGACATAATTTTAAATTGCCATTTTTTCGAACAGAAATAGATAAGCAAAACATTTTTTACAAAGGGCTAAAGAGTTACAACGAGCTCCCATTGGAAATTAAAAACTGCAATAAAATCTTACTTTTTAAGGCAAAATTATATGAATTTTGTAAAACTCTACCTATAAGATAGAATAGTACTATTTTGTATCTTGAATTAGGCTTTAAGCCGTAATAAATAAATAACTAACTAACTAACTTGTAATTGAATCGCCCGATTACAAGCAAATTGGTAACAAATGACTCGGCTAAGAAGTGTGGGGAGAAGACAACATGGAGCCGATAGTTTGGGCCATTGATCATGCAGAAGATCCGTATTTGACACCGTGGAGTTAAATCTACAAAGACAGGTATTTGCGTTATAATTCACTATCGACTGTACAAGCTGTACGCCCCCTGCGGGTTAGAGGCCAAGAATTTACTCGCGGTACGTATACCGATCGTAAAAGGCGATCATAATACCATGGCTAACCAATCCATGAGTGATGTTTACTCGAAAGGGGGCAGAGTGGACGCAGTGTACCGTCTGTGCGACCCTTTCATGGTCGTTATAAAAACCGTACCGCGCGGAGCAGGACAGCCCAGCTGTGACCTGATACAATGTATCAGAAGCTTCGACTCCTGTCTTGAGGATTTGGATGAATCGCGGGGGCTGTGGTTTCATATTGCTTTTTGGATTGGTTTGGTTTTTCCTTAATGCGATAAATTCGCTTTTGTGGAAGTTGATACTAAAGCATACTTAACGAAGCTCTGCAGTCTCTTCTTCGCAGGAGTTGGCATATATATTACTCTTGGTCCGTCCACATGGGTAAACTGCCTCAATATTGTTATAAGCATTAATATTTCAAAGTCTCTTCTGCGCAAGGTCAAAGAAAAGGTTGGTCACATCCCAAATTGTCAATGGCGTTTAAACAGATGAATAAAATTTGGGAGACTTCTTAGCATTAAATCAGATGCCTATCGTTTGTTGATTTCAGTTGAAATTGTAAGAGTGAGTTTGTGCTCCCTTTTCTTTTTGAAATGTTTGAGACTGCGTTAGGCTATGCTGACCGGTGGCATTTGATCTAAAGAAAATGTTTAGTTGTGAAGCAGGCTTTGTTTTACTATTCCTGGTGCTCAGAACAGGTTTTTCACATCCCCTAATACTTGAATTAAAACTAAGGCATTGTATCATGTATCTGATAAGCCATTGCATTAGAACATGTTACAGCGAAATATTTTTGCTTTGTATAGAACGGTATTGAAATTCGAGGTGAAGTTGCCTTATAGTCGGATGCCATTATCCTTAAAATGGTTGGAGCTGAGATAGACTCAATATCAGACCAAGGTAAGAATTTGTGATTAAAACATCCGATTACAAGCTAGTACCTTTAACGAGTTTTATTTAGACCAATTTGAAACTATATGGTTTGCTGGGTAGAGCTTTTATGGTCGTTTTAAATAAGGGCACTTTGCTGTAATTTGGTACAAATGATTCGGCTATGAGGTGTTGAGGCAGGCAGCATGGATCCGATAGTTGGGCCACTGATTTTGCAATTAGATCCGCGTTTGACACCGTGGGATTATGTCTATCACAGACAGGTACTCACGTAAAACATATATCGTAATTGTACTGTACGGGAGGCCAACGCTCTGCAGCATTTAAGTTTATTTTATAATAGAAGTCCTGCTTCCCAGACTGGTCGTCAAACAAAGTCTGATAAGATTATATGAGGTATTTCTTGACCGTACGGTTTATCGTAGGGCTACGCATTGTTGTTGGATCGAAGGATAGAAAGAAGTCTGCGTCGATGTGAGATTTGTAATACCTTCTGCGAATAAGCAAATTCCATTTTCCTTAATAATTTCTAGTTTTGTAAATTTTTTAATTTAGTTACATTGAATGGTCACTAAATAATCCTCACGATGGCGTCTACAATTGGGATGGTATCGCTGATATTGAACGCTTTATGGAATTGGCACAGAACGCTGGATTTTATATAGTTTTACGGCCAGGGCCTTTTATCTGTGCGGAGCGTGATAATGTATTTATGTTGTTATTACATAAGAGAGCAATCCATTCTAAACATTTTATTAATTTTTCTTAGGGTAGACTTCCCCATTGGCTCTTCACCAAGTATCTCAATATTAAGGTACGCACAAGCGATCCTAATTATCAGCTGGAAGTAAGCAAATGGTATGCACAAATTATGCCACGCCTGCAAAGATTCGTATATGGCAATGGTGGTAAAATTATAACGGTACAAATAGAAAATGAATATGGGGATTTTTACGCCTGCGATGCAAAACTCTTGATTTGGCTGCGTGATGAAACTGTAAAATATGTTCAAGGAAAGGCGCTTCTCTTCACGACAGACATACCCAATAACAAAATAAAATGTGGAAAGATAGAAGGGGTCTATGCTACTGTAGACTTTGGAATAGGTGCGAATACTTTTGTGAATTGGCCTTTCATCAGAGCTGGGCGAAAAGGATTACATGTTTAATCGATTGCATCTACGATTATGAGTACTTTGATCGAAGTTTCGCATATTTGTTTAATTGGCTGCACTGTTACCGTTAATTGTGCAAGTATAAATTAAAATAACAGCCATCTTAATCGTGTTTCAATCGATTAATGTTCACTGTAATTGTTATCGTCGGCCAGATATTTAAAAAAATATATGTTTATAAAACTGATTTCTCATAATTTTTGAAGGCTCGAACTTCGATGAACAGTGGCGTATGATGCGCACTGTGTGGGATTCAAGGGGTTGTGTAGCGCAACATATAGCTTCTCCAACCCAATTGTCAACCTCACCTTCGAGCGGCGAATCCCGTTTCACTAACAGACGAGGCTCTGGCGACCCCAAGCTCCTCATGGAACTTGGGGGTGGGGAGGGAGGGATGGCCTGAAGGTTCAATGTGGCCATATAAATCGTTCCCGAGATGGTCGGGCCAGCACCTTAATGGTGCTGTGTTACCGGAGCGTATCGGATCTGTATCCGACAAAGGACCATCACATCGATGACACTCCCCAAAGGCTTCGGGGAGTAACCTAATCGCTACAACAACAACAACAACAACATGCGCACTGTGCAACCTACGGGACCATTAGTAAATTCAGAGTTCTATCCGGGTTGGCTTACACACTGGGGTGAGGATAACCAAAGACGTGATGCGGTTGCTGTAGCGAATTCTTTAAGGTAACATCTACTTACTTTTCTTTATAACTGTCTGTAAATACTGATATATCCATAACAGGCTGATGCTCGAAGCTGGTGCTAGCGTCAATTTCTATATGTTTTTTGGCGGTACGAATTTTGGATTTACAGCTGGAGCTAATAATTACAGCTCTGAATACGCTCCAGATGTTACATCCTACGATTATGATGCCGTCATGGATGAATCCGGCAATGTTACAAAGAAATTTGAGCTTGTGCGCAAAGTTATAGCTGATTTCTTTGAAGTACCACCCGAGGAAAACTGTAATGGCTGTATACCAACACCGAAACGGTCTTACGGGAAGGTTACATTAAAACCAATTACTAGTTTACTTTCTCGTGAAGGATGATTGGTATTAGCACACGGAAAATCAAGAAATGCTGAGAAGCCACTCACATTTGAGAGCCTCGATCAGTATTCTGGTCTGGTCTTATATGAAACTAAATTACCAAAACTCAGAGTCGATCCCACACTGCTCACCGTTGGCGAACTGCATGATCGCGCCTATGTTTTCGTGGATAACGAGTTAATGGGTACATTATCGCGTAAGAATAGCATATCGTCAATGCCACTGAATAATGGACTCGGTAGTCGCTTACAGTTGTTGGTTGAAAATCAAGGCCGTATCAATTTCGAAACTCTTAACGATACGAAAGGTATTTTAGGTGCCGTAACTGTGGATCTTTTTGATGGTACAAAGGCAGAACTACTAAATTGGACTACAACGTCTTTTCCATTGGAAACTAAACAAATATCCCCATTAATAGCAACTTATAAAAACCAAATGATGCAGTTAGTGCCTAAAAACGAAGTGCTTAGGAATGGGCCTGTCATATATTATGGCGAATTCGAAGTGGAAAAACTAGGTGATACTTATTTGAATACAATTGGCTGGGGTAAAGATGTAGCGTATGTGAATGGATTTAATTTGGGGCATTATTGGCCTTTGCTGGGACCACAATTGACACTTTCTTTGCCTAAAGATTTACTTAAAATCGGTTTAAACACGGTGGTGATTTTGGAATATCAGAGGGCTAACTTAGATATAGAAAGTGGCGAATATTTTATGACACTCGACAACAAACCCCAGTTGGATGGCTAAAATGTGTTTTAAGTTAAAAGGAAAGAAATATCAAATATTGTTGTATATATTATTTTATTTCATACTGGTATAATTGTATAGTCTATTGATTATAAAAAAAATTATAAAATAGTACGAGCTATTCGTGTACAAATATAGACGGAACTATTGATGACTTACTTCACAATGGCTTTTAACTACTTTTTCACACGATTTATCAACATACATAAGGAAATACATGAGTGCAGGTTCAAAACCCACTCCCGGGAGAAAAAATACTACAAGAATTTACAACTTGTGTTTGTATGCATTTCTTTACACAATTGATTTAGCTTTTAGCGGTGTAGGGCCCTGGTTTTCAGTATAAGCTCAACTCAGTTCGTCAGTTAAACTACGCTTAAACAAAGATTGATCGAAGAATAAACATAAACCCAACAAACAGTTGGGCTTGAGTAACATGGGCTCAAGTTTATAACTAGCATACTTCTAATTCTCAAGAGTTCTTTCGAAACAGTGACTCAACTTGAGAACCATAGCGTTCTCAACAAAAAAGAAAATTATTCTAAAACAAAAATGCTGTTACCTAAGTTCAAAAAGGGATAGTTCCCAACTTGTACTCATACGTGGTTCTCTACTTGAAGTGAGATACCAATATTACAGTATTTTCATAAAAATTTAACAAACCGTATTTTATTTATTTTCAATTGATAACGCTTCATTACTGCTATCGACCAGGCGTTTATTTCTTGCAATAAACAGCTGCTGGCTTTGGTAATACCACCTTGGAGATGATTTTTTTCACCTCCACCTTAACAAGGTACTAGAGCTGGATTTCGATTTGTTTCTTAATCGTTTAAATACATCTTTTTTTAAGAAATGAAGAATCACTTTTTTAAAAACCATGAACTATGACTATACGCCATTATGATGGTGGCTATGAGTAAAAGGAGAATATGAAGAAATGTTATCATCACCAACAATTGGCGCTTAGCCGCCCAGGAGATTTCGGCATTGCAGTTGCGCAAGTCAGCCTAGCTATCGCGGCTTTAACATAACTGACACCAGTTGCGAGCACCAAGTCTTCTTGGCGGACGTCTTCCGCTTCATCTGTTTCCAAATACGGATGCCGATAGAACACCTGCTGTCCCGAAACGCTTTCATGAATTCCCATAACAAGACCTATCGGCTGGTTCGACGGAGATGACCATAATTCGTCGACATGAATTTTCTCTTGAAAAGGGCCATGCCATCGACTCTCGATACCGCAGCTATGATGAGAGATTAAAAGAGGGTTATAGCCAAAAGTTGTTCTTGTGATTTCTATGCTAATATTGCAGAGAAGGCAGAACTTACTGAAGAAATGTTTGCGCGCAAAATGGGAATATCCGGAAAAAACACAGAAAGCATGATATTTAAGTATCGAATTCACTATCAATCTCACTCCGATGGGAGGAACAAGTGAATAACCCTGTGGTACTCCTTGATGTTGCCAAAGAGCCTCAGTCAACGAAACGACAAAGAAACTGGCGAGATTTTTTAGCGGTACAACCTTGATAAACAATTGAGCAGCAATCAACTATTTTCAGCTCGATCTAATCGATTTATTTTGAGAATCGAATCCAGCTCTACAACACAATTCACACACATAATTCCATCATGGCTCTACAAAGTATCCAATGTAGGATATCAACTGAAGAATATATCTATTTCTGAAAATCTGTCAAAGGTTGAAGAAAAATTTGGAGAATGATGTTGGATATCAACTTGAGAACTATCAGGCTTAAGAATAATAAGAGAAAAATGTTGGATATCGCCTCCAGAATTAGATACATACTTCTCTAAGGGAGGAGAAATGTTTTTCCATATTTGTTGGGTTAACAAAATCCAGCTGTGGCCGTACCAACGAATTGTCAGATAATAAAAAAAACCAATGTTACGGTACAAAAAAGCCTGCTCCAAAGCCCGTCTTAAACTGTGACTGAAAAATTGCTATGTAGTTTAACTGGAGTTTAAGCAAAATTAGTTTAAGCTAAGCTTAACCAACTACTAAAAAACCTTAAATTTGTGAATTTATCTCAGGAAATGTTTGGGAGCCAGTACAAAATATATCGAAAATTTTAATTTTTCTAGCCTCATTTCATTTGAAATAGCGGCTTTTTCAAATATTTTACTTTGGAGATGACAGATCCCGAATTTTGAGGAACAACGTGATTTTCTGTGACTTTATCTTCTTAAAGATCTTCTAACAGCGGAACAATTAACTGCGAAAATATGAAACATTGAATCAGATTCTGCTGCTAGATATCACAGTAAACTACTAAATAGGCGGCAATACATATGTACGCCTTTGCTGGCAGCTTATTTGGACATCTGGCAATAATTATAAGAACTTGGCCACTATGGTGACCGCAATGGTTTCTAAATTAATCTCAAAATAGTCCCGGCATATACCCACCCAAAGCAGTCTTGATTATTCCAGAAACAGTGTCGAAAGCATTATCGCGATATTTCTGAAATGGTGGAAGCCCGAAAACAAAATTATAGCGAATTGTTCCAAAACGTTTCGGACATGATCCCGAAAAACTACCAAAGTAGTCCCTAAAATTTTTCCGAAAAATGCAGAAAATAAACCCCAAAACAATTTTGAAAGGATTCCAAAAGAGTACCGGAAGAAAAAAGATTACCTTGCAGATATACGGATCGATTTTGCAGCAGTACTCCAAGACGATCCTTACTGATCCCATGTCTGCCGACGCCTTTCCAAAGAAAAAAAAAACAAACAGTCATGTTGGCCTACTCATGAAATCTCGTTTATTTTTCCAGAAACTGTCTGGCAAATAATTAAAAAAAAACCCAATTAAGGAACAAAACCCCGAAAGTTTTATATTTTTTTCCAAAACTAAGCCAACATTCTTGTTTTCACTGCCTGAGTAACGATTTGCCTATTCCACACTAAACATTCTCTACGGTGTCGCGCAAAGTCATAAACACAAGATACATATGTCATAATAATGAGCTATGCCATAGTAAATTTATTGTTATATGCGTTTTTGTATTAAGCAATTCCATATAAAGTACACAATAAAATATTTCGATTCGTTTCTTTGCAAATTCCGTTAATAAGAAACATCCTAGCTGAAGTATTTACAAAGGTAAAATATTCGTGGCTCACGCTTCCCAAGGCAGTCGGTTCTATGTACCGGAGCGACTCGGGATTTTTCCCGACCAAGGACTGTCATTTCAGTGTGACCCCATTTAATTTGTTTCTTCCCTCCCACAAATTGTCATCCTCCCAGCAGCTCCTTGCAGCAGGACTGCTACATATTCTCTTACTCCGGGAAGGTATCGAACCCAATCCGGGTCCGTCTCCTCACCCCGGTCCTGAGAAATGGTTTTGCTGCATTTGCCAGAAAAGAATCTTTTTAGGACGGTCATACTCTGTTCAGTGTGTCTCGTGCAAGGGATGGTTGCATCGGACAGGTTGTTCTGGGCTTGATCCCAAAACCCGACGTCCACGTAACTTTTATAAATCTTTTGTGGTTCCTTGCTGCTCACGCCCAAGGGCGTCCCGTAGTCTACGCCTAAGCGTATCCCCACTACCTTCCAGCAGCTTCGCTGCTCAGCAAGCCACAACAAGTACCCGCTGCTGCTCGCGCCCCACGGCGCCAACAACTCAAACAGCTGATACCACTCATAACCACTACCTTCGTAGTAGAGCTGGTAGCAATGCTGAGCATCAGCCCCTGCCCCCGTCTTCTTCTCCTCCCCTCTTTTCTGGCAGCAATCGTGCAGGTCAGGGAAACAGACTCTTAGTCCCTGCCTCCGTTTGCACCGTCTGCCAGCACAGAATATATAGGTTTGCGACATCCGCTCAATGCAGCTCCTGCCTTGGGTGGTGCCACTTTCCTAGATGTTCTGGTCTCCGCGACGGCAACCCCTCGACGGGTTTCATCGCGCCATGTTGCCAGGTCGCAAACCCAAATCATCCGGGTACCCCAATTCTTGCCCAAGGGCGCCCAGTCCCAAAACCACAACAGCAATTGCGTCCTGGCCTTCCACAACCTAGGCGTAGTCACCCCTCACTTACCCCTAGAGTGGCGGCGTCACCCCTCAAGCACTTCAGAATTCTGCAGTTCAACTGTAATGGACTAACTGGGAAGATTACGGAGATAGTCGATTTCATGAAGCGGCACAACATCCGCATTGCTGCGATTCAAGAGACTAAACTCACAGCAAGATCTGCATTGCAGACCTGCTCTGGTTATAATGTCCACAGGAAAGACCGCGAGAGCGGAAATGGAGGCGGCCTCGCGTTTATTATACACCACTCTGTGTAATATCATATATTTGATCCTGGCATCGACCGCAGTGACAATGTCTTAGAACGTCAAGGCCTATCTGTCCGGTCAGGCGATGCAAATCTAGAAATCATCAACATCTACATCCCTCCTGTCACCTGTTGCCCCAGTGGATACCGCCCTAATATCGAGGCCTTACTCACTGGCAACAATCGCATTATCTTAGGCGATTTCAATGCCCATCACGACCTATGGCATTCAAACTTGCGGGCGGACAGTAGGGGTGAGATGTTGGCGGATCAAATAGACGAAACGACGTTCTGCACAATTAACGGAGACGCCCCCACACGTATGGTAGGAAGCTGTCATAGCTCGCCAGATATCTCAATCGTGAGCGCAGAACTCGTAAACTGCGTCAACTGGCAGCCGATGGTAACATTGGCATCCGACCACCTGCCCATACTTATTTCGTTCGAGCGTACCGCCGACTTCATCGTCACCGAAAAACGCACTTTCATAAACTTCAAAAAAGGAAAGTGGGAAGAATATAAATCTGCAACAGACAGCAGCTTTGCTGCCCTCCCTATCCCGACTGATGCCCGCCAAGGGGAGCGTGCCTTCCGTAAGGTCATTGAATCCGCCTCGGCACATTTCATTCCCGCCGGGAGAATTCCCGAAATCCGGCCCCACTTCCCGGCGGAGGCCGCGAGCTTAGCGAGGGAACGCGACCTTATAAGACAGCTTGATCCAGGCGACCCCCAAATAAGGGATATCAAACCAACGCATCAGATCGCTTGTGGACGAACACAAGCGGGCGAAATGGGAAGAGCACCTAAGAGGTTGTAACCTCTCTACCGGTGTAGGTAAACTTTGGTCCACTGTAAAGTCCCTATCGAATCCGACTAAGCACAAAGACAAAGTTTCCATCGCCTTTGGCGATAAGGTGCTGTCGGATGCGAAAAAATGCGCGAGCGCTTTCTGCCGACAATATATAATGCATCCTACGGTCGACAAAGATAGACGGAGAGCCAATAGACGTGCACATAAACACAAACTCAGCGCGTCACCAATTACCATCACCGCTAGAGAGGTTGAGGACGCCATTGGTCGCGCTAAACCATCCAAAGCAGTGGGCCCAGACGGCATAGCCATGCCGATGCTTAAAAACCTAGGGAAAGAGGGTTTCAAATATTTAGCGCATGTCTTCAACCTGTCTCTTTCCACCTTTGTCATACCCGAGAAATGAAAAATGGCCAAGGTGGTCCCGCTACTAAAGCCTGGGAAACCAGCTAACGTAGGTGAGTCATATCGTCCGATATCTCTCCTATCGCCAGTGGCAAAGACGCTTGAAGCCATTTTGCTCCCTCATTTCCAAGCACATTTGCAGCTAGCCCCTCATCAGCATGGCTTCAGAAAACTCCATAGCACTACCTCCGCGCTAAATGTCATTAGCACCCAGATAAATTGCGGTTTGAATCAATATCCCCACCATAGAACAGTACTCGTAGCGTTAGACCTATCAAAAGCTTTTGATACGGTCAACCATGGCTCGTTACTGGAAGACTTGGAAGGGTCTACCCTTCCCCCATGTCTTAAAAGGTGGACCGCAAATTACCTGGGTGGTCGGCAGGCATCGGTGCAATTCAGAAACGAAACATCAAAGCAAAGGAGAATTAAACAAGGGGTGCCACAGGGTGGTGTCCTATCCCCGCTTTTGTTTAATTTCTACATATCTAAGCTACCTTCACCACCGGAAGGAGTCACAATCGTTTCCTACGCCGATGACTGCACAATAATGGCCACAGGCCCAGGCCCAAAGATCGATGAGCTATGCAATAAAATAAACGGCTATCTCCCTGATCTCTCCAGTTTTTTCGCCTCGCGAAACCTGTCATTGTCACCGACTAAATCTTCCGCGACCTTATTTACAACATGGACGCCCCAAATGTCGACCATATTGAACATCCACGTCGATGGCACTACGCTACCGACTGTCCTACACCCCAAAATCTTGGGTGTGACGTTTGATCAGGATCTACATTTTGGTGCGCACGCAACCGCAATTGTTCCAAGAATTCAGAGCCGTAATAAAATCCTCAAATCCCTTGCTGGCAGTACCTGGGGAAAAGATAAAGAAACGCTCTTGACCACATACAAAGCAATTAGCCAGCCGATTACGTGCTACGCGTCACCCATATGGTCGCCAAGCCTAAAAACCACCCACTGGAAGAAACTACAGGCCTGCCAAAATACTGCTCTCAGAATCGCCACGGGCTGTCTTCTTATGTCCCCAGAACACCATCTGCATAATGAGGCGAGAATACTCCCCATCAGGGAGAGAAATGAGATGCTGACCAAACAGTTTCTGTTGAATACCCAGAAACCTGGGCATCCCAACAGACATCTGATTGACGAACCAGCACCGCCTAGGGGCGTAAGGAGTCATCTCCGTAAGCATTTTGAGGAAATACGGCACCTGAGAACCCAGCCGTATGAAGCGGAAAAACACAAGCAGGTCCTTGGTGAACTCCATAGACAGGCGTCGGACCTTTATGTCGGGAATTGCCCGGTGAATCCAGTACTTGAAGAAATATATCCAGAACTCGCAGAAGAGGAACGCATACTCCCCAGGGAAACGCGTGTCACTCTTGCTCAACTTCGTTCTGGATACTGTAACAGGTTAAACTCTTACCTATCCAGAATCAACCCCGACATACAAAATGTATGCCCTGCTTGCAATGTGTCCCCACATGACACCAACCATCTCTTTAATTGTAATGTGGAACCAACGCCTCTAACACCCCTTTCCTTATGGTCCACCCCTGTTGAAACGGCAAGTTTCCTTGGACTCCCGTTAGAGGATATTGATGACAATTTGTGATCGGTCGCGGCTATTAGGTGGGGCGAGCATTGCTACAACAACAACAACAACATTCGTGGCTCAACATATGTGACCTGGAATCATAAAACGACCCTATTGTGCGAAAACAAGTTTTCGAGAAAACGCGCTTCAACCCAATTCTGAACAAAAATTCCTTGCGAGTTTTTTCCCTTCTCCCATTCCTAGTATTCTAAATAACAATTCCTTGTGAGTTTTTTCACTTCTCCCTTTCCTCTTATTCTGAACAATAGCCGTGTTTTTTTCACACGCGTATACTGCGCCTATTACCGTTTACAACTCAACTCTGGTTGGGTTGAAATTTCGCAATTTGGTATTACAGATTACAACTCAACCTGTCAAAAAAAATGGCGGTTGAGTTGTCTAGTCTAACAACTTTTTATGGCATTACCGAGTTGTTTTAATAAAAAACCCAAATAAGTTGAGTTGTATACCGTAATAGGGGCATACGTTTACGTTTGCACGTCAAAAAAAAAACGATTACATAATGCTTAGGAGATCCATCTAGCGGCAATGGTTAAATAACTAGCTACAGCACAGGGTGTACCGAAAAGCGGAGACACAACCCTCTGATGGCCATAGGGTATAACATATAGCTGAATCAGTGTGAGAGTGAAACATAGACACATATTTCAGTTCCAGCGAATTTGTGTTATCCCGCCGTCTTCTTCTTCTTATGCTCCTCTGTTGATGTTGCTGTGGCACCAATTCATTTCTCATTTCAGTGAATACCATATGAAATGCAATACTGTGCATTGTTTATATTTTATTTTTTAATTTCAAACAAATTTGCAACAGCTGTTTTTTTTACTTCTATATACGTTTACGTTTAAACTTTATATGGACTGCTAAGCGACAATCTTTAAATATACCTCTGAAATTGCTGCGCATAAAATTTGTCCTACTAAAATTCAATACGCATTATACTCAGATGTAACTGAAATATGTGTTTTTTCACCCTCTACACTAATTCTATGTATTCTATAAGTGTCCACAATTCATCGCAACTGATTCAGCTATATGTTATACCCTATGGCCATCAGAGGGTTGTGTCTCAGCTTTTCGGTACACCCTGTTCTGTTATGTTAGTTATTTAACCGCTGCCGCTAGATGGTTCTCTAAGCATTATCTAAGCGAGGATAGGCGTTTTTTTTCAGGCGAAAACGAAACGTATACACGTGTAAAAAAACACGGCTATTTCAATTTTTTAAACAAAATAAGAAATGCCCAACGAAATTTCAATTGACAAAACAGCTGACTTCGAAAATTCGAAATTCCTATTCCCCAATTATTGTTCTCCCTAGGAGAAAAGAATTGGGGGCATTTTTCCGCGGGAATAAAAAAATCCGCCAGAACAAAATTCCGTGGAATATTTAGAATTGGGCTGGTTGTTTGGCTTGACTCTGTGTAGCGCCTGGCTGTTGTGAACGAATTTTGTAATTAAGGATTAATTAACTTCCTAGAAGTTTGAAACTTGGAATATAGTTCAGAACCCGATGACAATGTGTCAGGGGTGGGTGTTCCCCGCGTTGGGCGTACCTTGTCCCGCTCGAGGGATGTTAGATGGTATAAAAGGGCATAAAGCCGGAGGCCGCTCTCAAGAGTGTCACCGAAGTTCACCTGAAAAAGACAAAAGAAGAGTACCCTAAAGTAAAAAGTTCTTATAAGCAGCGTGTAATTTATGTATGAATACTTCCCGTAAACTCAACATTCCAGGGTCCCAACACCTCGCCTCCTACGCCTCCTAGTTTCCGCACTGAAAAAAAGCAAAAAGAACAAGAAATTAATTTAAATTAGTTTAGGCATAAAAAGCGAAATCACTTATATTAGTGCACATTTTTTCTGTTGGGTAATCAAACACTCAAAAGTACAACAACCAAATGCAAATTGCCCACCGTCACTATAAATATTCTTAATTAAAATTTTCACATTTATTACCTCTTATCATCATTCCTGAGGCTTTCGGTAATTGTTGGACTCTATTAGCAGTCCACCAATGCTCCAAACTTGTAATTTTGTTTTATATTCCAGGCCCGGGCGCCTGGGGACCATAAGCAAGAAGTGTTCTTTGCTCAGCCACTTCAGGCACCGCAACCTAAACTGGTTATATGGCACTGAAGAGCCGCGTTGCTCTTCTTTCTTAAAAATAACACGCGCGCACTGAAATTATTTAATTTAAAAGCGAAATTTATTTTTTTTGGTCGCGGACTTTAACTCGCACTCACGATGCAAAAAGGTAAACAAACGAGAAACGTCAAATTAAAGATAATAGCAAAATTCCCAATATGGAGAAATTTGTAAAAGCTTTTCAGTGAGGGTTGCCGGACCGCAGCGAAAGGGATGATGAAGGAAAATAGGATCAATCCAGGAAAAGGATGGATATAGAGTAAAGAAAGTGCTATTAAGATTGGAAATGAGGACAATAGGAAACGGCATGTAGAACCGGCGTTGCGGTTTGTTTCTGCTGGTATATATATAGGGCATAACTGTGGCAGAAGAAAAGAAAGATTTTAACTGTGGGCATATGCACGTCGTGAGTGCGCGGTGAATTTTTTTTTGGTGATAGTCCGTGAACGGTAAATAAAACTTTTTTCCCTGTGCGCGCAAAGTCCAGTAAGGACCAAATCCGTAGTGTTCAAAATCTGTATGTGCTGTGGGGCAGGATGCACATAAATCTAAAATAATCGGTCGTACAAGTCGAAATTAAAATCATTAATACCATTTGGAAATTTAAGCTCAGGACAACGAGCAAATCGAGGGAGACCATAAATCTAAAGTTAAATGGTGATAAGTCATCGGAGCGAAAGTGGTAAGTCGATCAAGATCCAAAACCCTTTGTTTAGGCCCTATGCAACTTTTTGTTTTTGGCTTTGCGCCTCTTTGGTGATTCACGCCAACCCAGTTTCCAAATTTGTGTCAACAAATTTTGCTAAAAACTCTGACCCAGCGCATTGCGTGTACAGGTGCAGATTTCTATGCAAAGTAAATTTCGATTCTCTTCCTGTTTTTTTTTTATAAAAGAATGTTTTCCTTATTTTTTTTTTGTTTTATTATTTCTCGGTTTAAATTTCCATGTCGCATTCATACATATATTTGCTTTTGTAGTAATGCAATCTACCTAATCTATGAGGCGTGAATGCCAACTTGGCGCTCAGGCACACCATTGTACCTTATGGTAAATTGTACCTTTTTGTTCCGCTAGCTGGGATACCTTCCCCCATAACGAAAGCTCTGGCGAGCACAGGGAAATTCTTCAAGCCGACACACTAGTATTCATCAAACCATGCTATAATTTTCACCCATAATTCGTTCAAGAAACATTGCCATAAAACTATTGCGTGCCGGCAACCCAGCGAACAAACTACATTCGGAACCTCATTTGATTATATCAGGCATGCTTAACGAACGAAACGATATCATTTCGTTACGATAATCAACGCTAATAAACGGAACGAAGTCACTTCGTTTCGTTTATTAACGTTAAGATCGTAAAATTAACGTTAATTTGACGTTCTTAACGTTAATAAACGAAACGAAGTGACTTCGTTTTGTTTATTAGCGTTGATTATCGTAACGAAATGATATCGTTTCGTTCGTTAAGCATGCCTGGATTATATGTACATTTATATGTTTTATGTATATTTCGTTTAGTTATAAGATTTGTATTTGATTATAGTGTCAAAATATTAAATTTTTGAATATTAATTCGTGGCGGACGTCCACGCGTCAACCCAAACGTTTATTCAAATATACCGTTTTTTTTTGTAAATAGCGGCGAGAAAGCCCAGCCCCTAGGAGTCCCTTGACCACCAAAGAGAGCTCTTTTAGGTAGGATAGGACCCTGGTAGGGAATATAAAATCTTGTGCTCATATTGAGCGGTTCTAATGTTTGGTTTTTGGTAGCGTTGGCGGGGAGTCCCGAAATAATTGGCGGAATTAATAATAATTAAAAAAAAAAAAAAATTATTTCGTGTAAGCCGAATAAGGCAAAGTAAAAATTTCCCAGAAATTCCATATTTTACTGATATATGTATGTAAGAAAATTTTGTTTGAAATAATCATGTGTGGTTGAGTCCATCATAAAGTTAAATTTTTTTTATTGTTCAAATCGCCTGTCGTAAGCCAATTTTTATTGCAGTTTTGAGTAAGCAGTAGATGTATGTATTTAGCTATATTTTATCTAATTAAAAATGTTATATTGAAGTGAAAAAGAAATTTAAGATGGCGTTCTAAATTAATAAGGTGGGGAGGGGGAAGATGAACAAAGGGTAGGAGGTTTGGAACGGAATGGAGCAAAGGTAAGATAAGGGGACCTGCAGAGCGATGCGAAGCGAGCGGTCCAAGGAAGGGTGGGCTTCTTGTGGGGTGAGGTGGGAGAGGAAATGATTAATGTGATTGTGACATCCGCCCCGCATCAAGGTGGAAAAAGGGTTCAGAACCGCGACTCCATGTACTGAGCTAGCTGGGGCAATTCCACCTTGATTGCGCAAAGGGGCGGATCCACAAATGTACGTGACAAATGCAATAATAAGAAAAAAAAACTCCGATAGTTGGCGCATGGATCGAAATATTTCAAAAAATCGTATTTGTGGTCCGATTTGGCTTTAAATGCGATTTGTGAAAAAACTAAGAAAGTTAGAAAACTGCGGGTTAATCCATTGGAAAGAGCGTTGAATTTCGTATAAGAATCACTCAAAAAGTGAAGAACGGTATTTTCGCACAATTGGGTCGTTTCATGATTCCAGGTCACATATAATGAAACGAAAACTTGCACAATCTATACAATTGTGGGTCGCGGGGCAATTAAATATTTGAGTAAAGTTAAAAATAATTTGATGGTTTTAATGATGGCTGAAATTTTTTGCATCTTTTAGACTTTGCAGCTAGACTTGAGTATTATAAATTCAATACTATGAATCGACCAGAGGAGTAGATAATACAAATGAGGGAAAGGAAGCACTTATATTATTCGCTGCCACAAATTGATGGATTTTAAATATCTAATATAACTTTAACAATTTTCAATATTTATTTATTATTAATCTAAATACTTACTATTCCAAAAACAAAATAAAATTTTTCAATTATAGTAAAATTAAAAAAAAACAATAATCATTACAAAAAAATATTGTTCTGGCCTTGAGCCCGTTTCGAACCTTGAATACATTAATCTAAAAAACTAATTAGTTTTTTTTATTTAATAAAAAAATTCCTTAACAGATATACATATATGTATTTTTTGTAACGTTATCTATTATTTTCTTAACTACACATATTTAACTACATTTATCCCTTTACAAATATTTGACTAAATTGTTTGGAGTCTGTATGTATGCAATATGTTACTATAACTTCAAGCGTGTAGAAGGAATGTCATGCTTTAAATCACTAATTGTTATTTTACAAACTACCTAGACTTATGCATTTCTCACTTAACTTTTGTAACTTAATTAATTTACCAGTTTTAGGCTTATGACTTAAATTAATCATACCACTGATTCCTTACAAACACATTTGTTTGAGACGCTTAAACTAGGTTTGGAACGTTTCCATACGTAATAAGTCTTCATTTGATTTTACTGATTGGTAAATAGTTAGCCGACTGGAAGCGCATATTTTTATTGAGGGCATTATAAAATACGCTTCAGCCACAGAAGGATGATTGTATTCAAAATAGACATTTATTTATGCACTATATTTTTGTGACAAATATATTGTGTACATATTTATTAGTATCGGTTAAAAATGCAACCAAAGAGTATATCAGGTTAAAGTAGACGGTACTTAATGAGTTTTTACGAATACGTGCTTACATGTTTTTTAACAAAAATGTTACTTATTTAGCATTAATATTTTATATATAAATAATCTGTGCTTCGTAGTTTGAGTTTCATTGTTAAGTGTTAATAGTTTTGTTTAATGTAGTACATATGTATATATTTTTTTTTCATTATAAGAATTTTCAAAGCTGACAAAAAGAGATATCACAGCTGCAATTTGAGTTTGGCTAGCAAAATTAGAATTGTACGAGATTAAAAATAAAAATATTTGCGAGATAATAGCCGTATTTTTTTTCACGCGCGTATACGTTTACGTTTGCGCGTAAAAAAAGACGCTTATATTCGCTTAGATAATGTTTAGGAGACCCATCTAGCGGCAGTGGTTAAATAAGTAGCTACAGCACAGGGTGTACCGAAAAGCGGAGACACAACCCTCTGATGGTCATAGGGTATAACATATAGCTGAATCAGTTGCGATGAATTGTGGACACACATATAATACATAGAATTAGTGTAGAGGGTTAAACATAGATACATATTTCAGTTACATCTGAGTATAATACGTATTGAAATTTAGTAGGACAAATTTTATGCGCAGCAATTTCAGAGGTGTATTTAAAGTTTGTCGCTTAGCAGTCCATATAAAGTTTAAGCGTATATAGAAGTAAAAAAAACACGGCTAATATTTGTTAGAAATATAAGTAAAAAAATATGTGCTTGTGTATACGTCGATCATGCAACTTGCCTTGTGAGTTGTAATGTCTATTATACACATATTTATATGAGGGTGCTGATTCAGAATTTAAGCCAGAGTTGCTGTTATACCCCTCAAAATTTCGAGATAGTTGTAAAAAACTAATAAGTGCAATAAATACTGATAAGAAAACCCTAAAGAAAAAGTTCTCGAAGTATATTTCGTGTGTATTTGCATTAGAGCTGCCATATATATTTATCTGCTGCCAAAACGGGGCACTTAGCTAAGTCTAAGACTACCACGATTACGCTTAATATTTTGCAATACTTTTTTTTTTTTTTTTATTTTCAACTAGTTTTCTGTTTGGAAAATTTTAAGAGAAAAATACTTATTAACAATATTCAATTTATCAAACAATTTGTTTGTGTTTATTAATTATTATTTAATTATTTTATTAACTATTATTATTTATTTATTTTTTTTTATTTTTATATATTTGATATAAAATAGAATACCCAGATGAAGACGTAAAGTAAACGTAGAAACGCGTCGGGAAAACCAAAAACAAATTTTGTTTTTATTTATGACCACATATGCTCAAACCTAACAAACCAAAAATTTACAAAATGGCCCAACTGGATATATATATGTATATGGACTTATTAATCTTCCAAATTTGCACCTCACACTGGACAAAAAAAAGTTTAAACATTAATAAAATGTTAAATGGTTTTAAACAGTTTGGTACTAAATCGTAAAAGCTTTTATATGAAAAAAAAAATTATTCAAAGCGGCTGAAAATTAAGGCTGTTTTATATTATAAATCCTTAATTCCAGTTACCTCAATATCACATATGCATAAATTAAATATAAGTACTTTAGTTTGTCATTTTATTTTAATGACCTCATTTTTATCACGTATCAACCACTTTTCTGAAATTATCTCAAGATTTTGAAGGTGCAATAGCAAATCTGACTAAAAATGTGTAGTCAGCGCGCTGAAATACATAGGATCGCGGGATAGGGCCATATTTTTTGTGTGCCAGTGTAATCGACACTTATATTAATTTATAAAATTATAGTTTGGCATAATGCACTAAATGGTAAGTGCACGAAGTATTCTACTATCACTAAAAACTTGTGTGGAAAACATTTTTCCACCCACTTTAGATTTTTGAGTAATAGTGAAAAATTTTCCAAATTTTCAAGTTTTTAATTTTAGTGGAAGGAAAATTTAGTACTTTGTTTCTAACTACGAACACAATGTATGCCTGTTTGAAAATATAGTTTTGTATACATTTTACTTCATAATCCCGAAAATGCTTCGAGATCCCTTGCAAGACAATCCAGACATAGCAAAATAATAATTTAACCAAATCCCGACGCGACACAATCGATAAAATAAAAAAATGTTATGGCGCCTTCCGAAGAGATTTTAAACCGAGATTCTCTTCCAATTTGCGTCGTGCTCCTTTTCGTTTTTCCTACAAATTGGCGGGACGGGACATACTTCTTTTATGCCAACTCCGAATGGCATCTGCAAGGCAGATAAGTTTTCACTGGCAGAAATACACTCGGAGTGCTTGCTAAAAACTGCCGAGGGGCGACCCCGCTTAGAAAAATTTTCTTCTAATTGAAAAAACTTGTTTCAAAAATTTTGATGTTGCTTTGCCCGGGGCGTGAACCCA
Organism: Eurosta solidaginis; assembly: GCF_040869045.1. Classification (NCBI taxonomy): domain Eukaryota; kingdom Metazoa; phylum Arthropoda; class Insecta; order Diptera; family Tephritidae; genus Eurosta; species Eurosta solidaginis. Next base: position 71,980,349 of record NC_090320.1, on the reverse strand, counting down.
GGCTCTTCGGTGTGGTAGGCGGAGCACGCTATCATTACACCACGGCGGCCGCCAATCGATACATGTTTTTAAAATAACGTTCATATCTGGTCGGAATTTTAGTCGGGAAATTGTGTGCTTTGGCGTGCCTGGATTACGTATTTCAGGATTCCGTACGTCTGGATTATGCCATACACCAGTACGTACGCACACTTATATATTCATGTTGGTATGCATATATGTATATCAATAAAACATGTGTATATCAATAAACATTCGAAGCATAGTTGGTAATTTAAAGCTTATGTTTAATTGTTTAACTAGTTTACTATTTTCTATCATACCCATACGTGGCATTGTCGAATGTAGGCGTCCTAAATGGCAGTGGGTGTTGGTAGCAGACTGTTGCCTGCCGCTGATGAAGGTATTTGTCAGTGCCATTTAGATTTTTGAGCATTGATGTCTGCACGCAGATTTTGAGTGAAACATATGCCGAGTATCTGTAATTAGATATGTACAATGATTAATAGGGCAGGTATGAAAATCTAAGTTCGAGTTTGGCCGAACATAATATACTCAGTTGTGAGACGAAGACATCACCCCCAGTGGGTTAGGGGGTTAGAATATACCCGCTGTAGGTATGCCTGTGGTAAGAGAAGATAAAAATACCAAATAGATTCAAGGGGTTGTGTAGCGCAACCCTTTCAGGTTTCCAGCTCAATATATAGCTTCTCCAAACCCGATTGTCAACCTCACCTATCCGTGGCAAATTCTCTTTCATTAAAAGCCGAGACTCTGGCGATCCCGAACTCCTCATGGATTTAGAGTGTGGGAGGGCGGTAAGGCCTGGAGGGTCGCATGTGGTCATAAAAAATCGTTTCCGAGATGGTCGGGCTTGGTACCGGAAAGTACCGGATCTGCATCCGGCAAATGACCATCAACATCAATAACACTCTGCAAGGCCTTCGGGGAGTGCCCTTATCGCTACAACAACAACAGCGGAGACACCCTTTATTTATTTATACAAGGGATGTAGCAGAGTTTCGATTCCGTTATCGATATGTTGGAACTTCCGACTTCGGCTCCGAATGTTTTGAATTGAATGTATAACGGAAGCCCATAGGTAGAAAAATTAATAGAAAAACACAAAGCGCTTATGGAAGTGTGTACAACTAATTTGTCTGCTGATTGATTTAGAAGATATCGACATACATACTGTATAAACTTAATAATTAATTATTTACAGACCAATAAAACCAACATAACATTAAATATTTCATTCTACGGAAAACAGCATATGAATTCCATTAAAGCAAAAGCTTAAAGGAAAAATTATATAGCTACAAATATCCTCATCTAATGAGATAATAACACTCGATTGGCGAAAATGAGTTATGAAAAGAAACTTTCAAAGTGCATTGATGGCCGATTCCAATTCCGATAAACTGACTGATTAATTTTAGTTTTTAAATTTTTACGATAAATAATTTTTTGGTGAAGTTCTAGTGCAGACGGACGGGTTTGTTTCAATCGAGCAATTTTTTTATTCCAAGTATCTCAATTGGTATATGTCATGTCAATCTTCTGGTATGCGAACTGTACACAACTAAGTATTGAAAATAAATAAATAAATAAAAACGTTTGAAAAAATAATCAAAAAAATTTTAAAACAAACCTGAACGAAAATAAGTATAATAAGGCTGGTTGAAATTATAATCAAATTATGCTCCATCCATTCTTCGCCTGCTTGAACACAGCCTTTTTCGTAAATGATTTTAGATATCTCATAATTCTAGGACAACACAAATATACAACTATTTTAAAATAAAATATAGATAAAATAATACAATTTTTAACTAATAAAAAATAAAGAAACTATTAAAAACTATAATGTAATATAACACGTTATACATGTTGTGTGAGCATTCATACAACAAGACCTGCACTATTAGTATGCAAACGCAGGATGATGCTACGCTAATCATGTGTGACTCCAGCCAGTCTTCACCCGCACGCAAGCATCCCCGCTCATAAATATGTCGATCCACCGGCTTATGTTGAAACCGTTCATTTTTTTGTGCAATGTTAATGTGTTTTTATATTCAAATAATTTAAAGTAGCATTTCCAGTAATTAGTATATACGCAGCATTTAAGATATGATTTTATATAAAAATAGCATAGACCATGATTTATAAAGAGATATATCTGCAACATAACTTACATATCCTTCTTTGCGCACATCATAGCCACATTGTTTGTTTTTTATTAGCTCAATGGGCCGGCGACGGCAGCATGAAAACGGCACACCACAAGCCTCTCGACTGCCTATGGCACTTGATGAACAATTAAAATAGTTATTGCTATCCCAATCCTTAGGTCCATCAATACCACAACACTGCAGCCAATCTTCTTGTATCCAATCGATGAGATTTTGTTGGTCTGGGTCTTCGCGATAGTGTATTATGAAGGCACGCAATCCCTCCGTTGCTTGATCTTTTATCTAATATAAAGCTTAAATTTACAACGGCAAAACTGAAAACTAATTGTATGCTTTACTAACCCATCCTTTGTCTTTTAGCACAAAAGTTAATATGCCTAGGCTGATTTCAAACATCAATAGCAAAGATAGGAACAATGCATACTACAGGAGAAAAATTAATTTGTTTAGATGTAAATGGGACTTATGCAGTAGGTTACAATTGAGATTAACGAAATAATAAAAAACAAGTAAGGAAGGCTAAGTTCGGGTGAAACCGAACATTACATACTCAGCTGAGAGCTTTGGAGATAAAATAAGGGAAAATCACCATTTAGCAAAATCTACCTACGGTAACCCTAGAATGTGTTTGTATGACATGTGTATCAAATGAAAGGTGTTAATGATTATTTAAAACGTAGTGTGCCTTAGTTCTATAGGTGGACGGCTTTTCAAGATATCGCAATAAGGGTGGACCAGAGGTGACTCTAGAATGTGTTTGTACGATATGGGTATCAAATTAAAAGTATTAATGCGAGTTTTAAAAGGGAGTAGCCCTTAGTTATATATGTGAAGGCGTTTTCGAGATATCGACCAAAATGTGTATCAGGGTGACCCAGAACATCTTCTGTCGGGTACCGCTAATTTATTTATATATGACATACCACGAACAGTATTCCTGCCAAGATTCCAAGGGCTTTTGATTTCGCCCTGCAGAACTTTTTCATTTTCTTCTACTTAATATGGTAGGTGTCACACCTATTTTACGTCAATAAACCAATCCAATTACCATGTTTCATCTCTTTTTTCATATCTAGTGCAGAATTATGGCATTTTTTTCATTTTTCGTAATTTTCGATATCAGAAAAGTGGGCGTGGTCATATTCGGATTTCGGCCATATTTTATACCAAGATAAAGTGACTTCAGATAAGTACGTGTACTAAGTTTAGTTAAGATATATCGTTTTTTGCGCAAGTTATCGTGTTAACGGCCGAGCGGAAGGACAGACGGTCGACTGTGTATAACAACTGGGCGATGCTTCAACCGATTTCGCCCATTTTCACAGAAAACAGTTATCGTCATAGAATCTATGTCCCTACTAAATTTCACAAGGATTGGTAAATTTTTGTTCGCCTTATGGCATTAAAAGTATTCTAGACGAATTAAATGAAAAAGGGCGGAGTTACGCCCATTTTGAAATTTTCTTTTATCTTTGTATTTTGTTGCACCATATCATTACTGGAGTCAAATGTTTACATAATTTACTTTTATACTGTAAAGATATTACATTTTTTGTTAAAATTTGCACAAATGGCAATGATACAAAGGATAAACTTCGACACAAAGATAACAGAGTACTCGTCTACAAGAATTGATTTGCTATTCAGTAACAATGATAAAGTTAAAGCAGTGAATATAGGTGAACATCGCATTTCTGACCATGAGACAATCCACTTCGAAGTGCCAACAACAAAGCTTTGTAAAATGAGAAGGTATGCTACTGTTACATGTTGGGAGTACTATAGTGCTGAAAATCTTTTAACTTTGCTACGAACATGCGATTTCAGCTTTATGTCAATTTCCGGAGTAGAAACTAAAACTAAAGCCCTGAACGAAGTTTTAACTGAGGCTATGCAAGCACTGACTTATATAAAGAGGACCCAAATACAGATAAGAAATAAGTGGTACGACCGAGAATTAACAAACCTGCATAAAAGAAAAATAGAATCTTATGAACTGCTCGAAATACTGGATTTTGGGACGAATATAACGTCAATAAGAAAATATATAAAAGAACCATAATTTATAAAAAAAAGAAATGCATGGAAGATAGAGTAAATCATAACAATGGCGATATGAAACGTATGTGGAAGTGTCTAAAAGACCTCGTCGAGCTTAATGATGTTAAAAAACATATCACTAAAATTGTAATTAACGGTGAATGCCTGGAAAACGAATATGATATAGCTAATGCCCTAAATAACTTTTTTATACAAAGTATTGTTGAAATTAATGATAGCATCGAAGAAATTGTAAATGGGGATGAAATAAGCGCAAATCATAGTAATCCATTTGAAACATTTAAATTTACTGACATTGTAGCGGACGATATTATTATTATCACAAAATCACTTGAAAACAAATATGGCGGCGACAAGCTTTTATCGGAGGGTGTCGTTAAAAATGCCATGATATATACTGCTAATTTCTACAAAGACATAATTAACGAATCCTTAAACAGCGGTATTGTACCTAGTTACTGGAAAATTTCAACAATAATACCTGTTGAAAAAGTAAAAAATACAATGAAACCTGAGGAACTACGTCAAATTAACACGTTACCTACAGATGAAAAAATTATGGAGACAGTGGTGAAGGATCAACTTGTGGCATACTTAGAGAAGCACAATGTGATTATCCCAGAACAATCGGGATTCAGGAAGAGCCATTCTTGTGAAACAGCGTTGAATATGGTAATTGCAGATTGGAAAGAAGACATGGCGGACAAAAAATGTACGGTGTCTGTCTTCTTGGATTTAAAACGGGCCTTTGAAACTGTCGATAGATCTGAGCTATTGGACGTTATGTTTAAAATTGGTATAAGAGGAAAGGCGTTGGAATGGTTCCGGAGTTATTTCGGTGACAGAAAACAGAAAACGATAATTGGAAAGGTTTCATCAGTGGTGGATGTTAACATTGGTTTACCACAAGGCTCGGTCTTGGCGCCAATATTGTTTACATTGTATATCAATGATATCAAAAGATGCTTAAAATATTGTAAAATACGTATATTTGCGGATGATGCATTGCTTATCATAAGTGAAAAATATGCAGAATGTGCCATGCTGAAAGTACAAGACGACCTGGACTCGCTATACAAATGGTTATGCCTTAGAAAACTGAAATTAAATGTCGAAAAAACTAAGTTCATGATATTTTGTAAAAACACTAATATCATAAGTAACAATTGTTTAAATAATATTACGCTGAAGGTAAAAAAAAATGGAAATCCAAAGAGTAGACAAAATTAAGTATTTAGGAGTTTCGATTGATGATAATCTAAATTTTGGAGAGCATGTAACTTATCTGGAAAGGAAAATTGCACAGAAAATAGGCTTCATGTATAGAACATGTAAACATATCAGTCAAAGTCATAAAATATTGGTATATCGTTCAATTATTGAACCACACTTTATTTATTGTCCTACTATTCTGCTATTAAGTAATGATATGTATATTAAGAAACTTCAAACACAGCAAAACAAGGCAATGCGATTTATTTTAAAATGTCCTCCAAGAACGCCAAAAATTGTAATGCTCAATAGATTAAACTGGCTTAGTATTAAACAGTCTGTTATCGCTGCAACTAACGCTTCAAGGAAACACAACTAATATTTTAACATGACAGTGTTTATTCAGTCTTACTGTGCAAGTTTTAATATCTACAAGATAGTTATAATAAGTAAATGATTAAATTAAAAATTTTGTAACAAGATTCTTACTTGTTCGTTTAATTTCCTCGAAGGTTTTTCTATAAAATGAAGTTGAAGGAAGCGATTTAGATATTATGAAGAAACGCTTCGTTCAATTTCGTGTTTAACGAAAATTTATATGTATAATAAAAGGATGCCATACTTATGAAATTAAATAAAATGAAGTTTAAACTGTCAAGTTATTATGTCATGTTTACAATGTTTAAGGTAATATAAAATCTTGGTTTGATTCAGCGACATCCCGGCCCCCGTGAATCGATTGGATGCCCGAAGATTCACGAACTACGTCTAATGCCGCCAACTTAGAAGCAGGTCTCCTTAAATTTCCTGTAGCTGTCTTGACAATTGCTGATCTGACTTGACCATCAGATGCCGTAAAAACTTCCACTACGATGCCTCGCTTCCATTCACCACGTCTCTCGTTTTCATCGCATATAAGCACAACATCACCAACTTTCAATGGATCTACTCGTTGACACCATTTGCTTCGACGCGTTAATGTAGGAAGGTATTCTAGGACCCATCTCTTCCAAAAGGTCTGCTTCATTTGTTGGAGGATTTGCCATTGCTTACGCAAACAAGCACCCTCATCTACGGACGGTGTTTGAACATCATTCGGGCAGCCTAATATGAAATGATTTGGTGATAGAGGTTCAGCATCTTCCTCGTCTAATGGCAAATAAGTTAGTGGACGAGAGTTCACCAAGTTCTCAGCTTCAATTAAAAGACTTTGTAACGTCTCCACTTGGGGCACCTTTGTCTTCAACGTAAAGGAAAGGACTCGCTTGACACAGCCCACCATTCGCTCCCATGCACCTCCAGCTGAAGGATTACCAGGTGGGTTAAACAACCATTCTACCCCATACTTTACACCTTCATCGACCAACTTCCTCTCTACCAATACCCAATCTTCTTTACTCACACCAACGAAATTCGTACCCCTGTCACTGCGCATTCTCAACGGGACTCCTCGTCGGTTTATGAAGTTGCGTAAGCACAGTATTAATGCATCAGACGACAGATCCTTTGCCAATTCTAAATGAATTGCTCGTACAGTCAAACATGTAAATAAACATCCCCATCTTTTTTCTTGTCTGCGACCAACTGCTACGTTATATGGACCGAAGAAATCTACACCAGTATAGCTGAAAGCCCGAATGTACGGAGTAAGGCGATCTCTTGGAAGCTGTCCCATAAGTGGTGGCTTTGGTTCCACAATTCTGTTTTTACATATTTGACAATCTCTTTTAGCTGCACGAACCAAACTACGTAAATTAGTTATCCAGAACTTCCTTCTTATAGCGCAAATGATTGCCTCATTATTTTGATGTTTGTATTTTTCGTGATAATGTCTAGCAATGAGACCGGATAATCGATGCTTATGCGGTAAAATTATCGGCCTTTTTGTTTCTAATGGGACACTATCAGCATAATCGATACGTCCTGATAGCCGCAATATTCCCTCGTCGTCAATTATCGGAGTCAGCTTAAATAACGGACTGTTTTTAGGGATTGGTTTTCTGTTTACTAAAATGCGCATCTCCTCCGGATATACGTTCTCCTGAACGAAACGACATACAATCTTTTCAGCTTGAGAAATGTCCTCCGCTGTCAACTGTGGCACGAAATGTGATGATATTGGAGTGAATTCCAGCTTTTGAACAGACCTAAACTTCATCATAGCTTTCTTTACCCAGCAAATGACTCTTAACAGCCTATAATAATTCGAAAATCTGTCAAAATCTATTAACGATGAGTCAATACTTATTGCAAGTATGAACTTCGCTCGCCTTTCTTCGAGGCACGGTTTCGCGGCAGCACCATCAACTAGCTTGGGCCAAGAATCCTCCGGTTCTTTCAAGAAATCTGGGCCACATATCCATCGAGAGTTCGAAACAAGGCGTGCGTTCAATCGTGTTGCATCATCAGCAGGATTCAACTTTCCGGGAACCCATCGCCAACAGTTTACGTTCGACGAGTCCAAAATTTCTGCAATTCTGTGTGATACAAATTGCTTGTAACAACGACTATCTGATTTAATCCAGCTAAGAACCGTCTTTGAGTCAGACCAAAATGTTATTACGTTAGGCCTCCTGTCATGACCATTTAAAATAGCCTCCTGCAGACGAACGCCCAATACGGCAGACAGCAGTTCAAGTCGTGGTATCGAAAGTGCTTTAACGGGGCTACAACGAGATTTTCCAGCTACGAAGACTACATTGACTTCACCATCGAATTTGATTCGCCAGTAAGCAACCGCAGAATATGCAAACTCGCTGGCATCTACAAAAATATGTAAATCAATTGTGGAAACCAAGTTACTAAAATTCCGGTGATAGCAGCGTGGAATGATAAGACTTTTAGCTTTGTCGAGCTCTGTATACCAGTTGTACCATTCCCGATAAACCTGCTCCGGAATAGAACTTGTCCAATCTACATCTAACCGCCATAGTTGTTGCAAGATAATTTTCGATTTGATTGTAATATTCGCCAGATACCCGAACGGATCAAATATTGACATGGTAAGGCTTAAAACTTCAGCTTTCGTCGGTCGCCTTTTTCCCGTCAAGACGTCATTCGGAACTTTCACGAATTTTAGTTTAAAACAGAAAGAATCATCCAGTGGACGCCAGTACATTCCAAGTACCTTCTCTGCCATGGATTCGTTGGAGCAAAAGCTCATTGTTTCAACGTGCGTAAGAGGGGTCTTCGTTTCCCCGAGTGCAAAACAGACCTCTTCAGAGTTGGATTTAAATCCTCGCAACTCGAACCCGGCATAGCTGTGAATTTCCTTGACCGCATTTGTAACACTTATAGCCTCATCTCCTGTTTCGAAACTGTCTACGTAGTCGTCCACATAGTGGCGGTCAATAATAGCACTAGTAGCTCTTGGATGAAGGTCTCGAAACTTCATCGCATTTGTATTCTTCACGTATTGTGCAGAACATGGTGAACAGGCTGATCCAAATATCATCGCGTTCATAATATATACATCTGGTTCCTTTGACGAATTTCCACCCCGCCACAAAAAGCGTTGTGCATCCTGGTCTTCTTGGCGTATCAGAACTCTGTTAAACATTTCTCGTATGTCTGCACATACGCCAATGACACCCTGTCGAAATTTAAATAGTATACTCAATAAAGGCTTTGGCTGATAAGCATCTGGACCTTTCATTAGCCTTGAGTTGAAAGAAACACCATTTACTGACGCTGTGGCATCGAATACTAAACGTAGTTTATTTTCTTTATTTTGATTACATACCGCAAAATGGGGTAGGTACCATGTGTGAGGTTTAACCTCCATTGCTTCCGCCCGTGATAGTTTCCTAGCATATGATTTACTTAAATACTCATTGATCTTATCAATGTACCAAGTCCCAAATTCACGGTTTTTTTCAAATTTTGTCTCCAATGATTCCAGACGACGCAGTGCCATACTATAGCTTTCACAAAATTCTACCTCATTATTTAGCCACAATAAACCGGTTTCATAACGGCAACCGATTTGCTTGGTTGTCTCCAATAAAATTGCTTCAGCTCGTTTGTCTGCTTCAGACATAACCGGCTGTAGGGGCTTCATACCAAAATTCTCCAGCGTAAAATATTCTTTCATTTGCTGCTGAATATCGTTGATTGCGTCTAATTCGCAGTCTATACGACAAACAACTCCTTCTACACTATCTTCGTTGGATCCGAAGAGCATATATCCCAACTTTGACCTGTGGACAGAAAAACAATCGTCTATGTTTATAACTTCTATTGGACGAACCAAATTTGTGTGCGGCATACCGATGAGAATTTGTGGCACAGCATTAACATAATCATCCACTGGCAAGTTTCGAATTTTATCGTACTTTAATTTAAAACTGTCAACATTCAACGTTTGTGCTGGTAGCTCTAACTTTCTTGTTGTGCGTACATTTCTCATCTGAAATGTTGTATTCTGATTCAAGCCAGAAATTTCGACGTCTAATCGTTGTGATAGTTCGCTTGTGGTCTTACCTCCTATCCATTTTAATGATAATTTATCAACTGGACCATTCAAGCCAATAGTTTTAGCTACCTGCTCTTCGATCAAGGATATTTTAGAACCATCATCGACAAATGCAATAACCTTACAACTACCCTTTGGTCCTTTTATTTCTACAGGCAGAAATTTAAATAGCGTTTGCTTACTAAATTCCTTCGCGAATATAGTGACGACATTTGCTGTGTCAGCTGCCTGCTTTTCCACATCTGCATTGTCCGCAGTCGACGTCGACTTTAAATTGCCATTGAAATTTTTGCTACTTCGTTCGTGCAATAGCCGGTTATGATATCTACGGCAAAATTCAAGTCCGCACTCGCGACGTGTATTACAATTGATAGTGCTGTGACCAGGTCGTAGACAACTGAAACATAAGTGATTTGCTTTCACAAATGACCATCTATCGCTGCAGTCCATATTTTTGAACTTTTCACACTGGCTTAAATTGTGGTTACCTTTGCAATATAAACATTTACTTTCTGTCATCACTAGCACTGGTTTCAATGTCTTGGTTGCCTTCGAAATCAACTGTTCATTTGTTTTGGAAGTCTCTACCGGCACAACGTCTGTAGCAATTGAAATAAATATAGCGACTTCTTGTAACCAATTACTAAAATGGCGAACACTTGGGAAACACAATTTCGTGGAGAAAGTATACCTGGCCCATTCTTCACGTTTATTCATCGGCAATTTACTTAGTAATTCGTCTAACAACGTCGGATTCGAAAGATGAGATGCTGCTCCTGCATTTTCCAAGAAAGCAGTTAGGTTGCTCACCATTGTACTGAAGGTTACAATTTCGGACATATTTCCTTCGGCTATGGTTGGAAACGCTCGCGCTTTAGCTATTTGGCTACGTATTAGTAGCTGTGGACGTCCAAAATGGAATTCAAGCGTAGATATTACAGCACCTACACTAGATGGGTGAATTAGTAGGCATTCTACTCGCTGTCTGGCTGGCCCTTTTAAAGCCTTTTGCAAACGGAATAAATTTTCCAAATCTGTGTACATATACATTGAGGTAGTTTCCTTGAATGCTGCAAAAAACATTGGCCATTCTTCCGGCGATCCGTTGAATTCAGGCAGGTCGTGTAATTTGCGTACATACGGCTGTTGTATAGAAATTGACGGTGGCAATTGGTTTGGCTGCACACTTGACTGTGCTGGTGGCGCTTGACTTATGGCAAATGGGGAATACAATCCATTAATACTTGACACATTTAAGGCTGTGCTAGTATAAATATTACTACACGCTTGGCTTACATTAGAGTTTACAGAATGACTGATTCTGGTGTTCATGACGTCGGCATAGGTTAGGTAGGCTGGCTGTACACTAGCATATGCGGCAGTAGTATAGATACTAGGCAAGTTACCATGGCCTAGAGTGATATCAGTATTAGGGAGCATGTTGCAGGGGCTATTGTTTGTAAAGCCAACTCTTGCGCTAGTTCTGTCGGCAAAAATTACTTTAGTGGCGGCAGCGTTGGAACTACCACTGGCTACGTTGACGTTTGCAGAGGATACGGCGGCAGCATTGGCAAAGCTACCATTAACTACGTTAACGTTTGCAGAGGGTATTTCGGCAGATGTGACATGGGCTGAAAAGGCATTGGCAGAGATTACGTCGGCAGAGGTGACGTTAACAGAGACATCATCGGCAGAGATGATGCTGGCTAAAGGGGTTTTGACGAAACCTGTGTTATTTGCAATTTCTGTACAAAATTTCGCTTGTAATGCGATTGTTTCTCTTAAATCTAACTTTTCCTTTTCTGCGGCCGCCAATAGGAGCTGCAATTCTCTTATTTGTGCTTTAAATTCATAAATTGACTTATCTGTTTGTGTGATTGTTTTATCAGTTTCTCCCTCGCTGGCTGAAGCCATCTCAGCGCTGGTGTCCGAGTCCGTTGAATTGTTTTCCGTATCGACCAATGGTATTTCGTTTTTGTCGCTTCTAAGATCGTATCGTTTCATGAGTATTCATGTGATTCCACGCTGTAATTATAGTTTGCGGATTTGTCTCAGAACAAATATTAAAAAATGTTATCGCTGCAACTAACGCTTCAAGGAAACACAACTAATATTTTAACATGACAGTGTTTATTCAGTCTTACTGTGCAAGTTTTAATATCTACAAGATAGTTATAATAAGTAAATGATTAAATTAAAAATTTTGTAACAAGATTCTTACTTGTTCGTTTAATTTCCTCGAAGGTTTTTCTATAAAATGAAGTTGAAGGAAGCGATTTAGATATTATGAAGAAACGCTTCGTTCAATTTCGTGTTTAACGAAAATTTATATGTATAATAAAAGGATGCCATACTTATGAAATTAAATAAAATGAAGTTTAAACTGTCAAGTTATTATGTCATGTTTACAATGTTTAAGGTAATATAAAATCTTGGTTTGATTCAGCGACACAGTCAGTTAGTTATTTCACAATGAAATTTATACACCAACTTAGGTTAGGAATGCTACCGAATTACCTGAGTAGTAAAATACATTATAATCATGAAATCCACAATTATGGAACTAGAAATTGCAATAATATAAGACTGCCTAGAATAAGAACTGAGTTCGCCAAAAGGTCTCTTGAATATTTAGGGTATAAAATGTATAATGAGTTACCTTCTGATTTGAAAGACTGTGAAAATATTAGTAAGTTCAAAGAAAAATTGTTTTTATATTGTATGGCACTAAATGTGACATGAGTATTTAGATTTATTCTCTTACTTTAACCTAAACTAGGTCTTAAAGACCGTAATAATAAATAAATAAATTAAAAAAAAAATTTTTTTTTAAAGTGGGCGTGTTCGCCATCCAATTTCGTAAACTTTAATTTAGCACACATATAGTAATAGGAGTAACGTGCCTACCAAATTTCATCATGATATCTTCAACGACTGCCAAATTACAGCTTGCAAAACTTTTAAATTACCTTCTTTTAAAAGTGGGCGGTGCCACGCCCATTGTCCAAAATTTTTCTAATTTTCTATTTTGCGTCATAAGGTCAACGCACCTACCAAGTTCATCGCTTTATCCGTCTTTGGTAATGACCTATCGCAATTTTTCGGTTTTTCGAAATTTTCAATATCGAAAAAGTGGGCGTGGTTGTAGTCCGATTTCGTTCATTTTAAATAGCGATCTGAGATGAGCGCCCAGGAACCTACATACCAAATTTCATCAAGATACCTCAAAATTTACTCAAGTTATCGTGTTTACAGACGGACGGACGGACATGACTAAATGAATTTCTTTTTTCACCCAGATCATTTTGATATATAGAAGTCTATATCTATCCCGATTAGTTTATGCCGTTACGGATTACCCTTAAGCGAACAAAGTTAATATACTCTGTGACCTCTGCTCAGCTGAGTATAAAAAAACAAGTAAAAACCGGCTACGATTTTGGTAACATCTGCCGAAGGGAATGAAGTCCTTCGTCGGACATAATTCAGAGTCATTCCGACGCTTAGACCAGTGCGCTGTGGCAGTGAAAATGTATAAATGCCATTTTATCATTTGCAACGTCTTACCAGCGATAAAAGACAGGTATTTTCTCGTAACGCTCCAACGCTTCCCGTAAAACCAATAATAAATGTTATTGTACCAGTACAAATAAGAACAAATGCTGGATCTAACGCTATAAATGTTAGTTTTGCTAAATTACTGAACACATCCTTTTCGTTCCATGCCCAAATACCAACTGCTAGCACGCACAATCCAGCAGCCTAAAAAATAGATTATAATTTAGGAGACTTATTGGCACTTTTTAGCCCCACCACTTACCCAAATTACGACGTTGCTACTAAAAAGGAGATATTTGAGACAACAACTAATCTCACTGGTCTCTCGACGATATTTGCGAACGGAAGGCATTTTCACTACTTTGTATGTAAATATATATTTTAAAATAGTGGTTCTGTAAGTGGGTTGTTTTGACAGCAAGCACATATGTATATGTATATGGGAATAAATAGATTTCATCCAAGTGTTATTGCCTTTCTTAAACCTTCGATCCAACACGTTTGCTTAGAAGATAAAATGACCTTGAACCCTTTATCCACTAGTGATTTGATGATATTTTCCTATGGAAATCATTCCCCTTTTCTTTCACTACTACGTTCCCGTTTAATTCCACCAATGGACATAAACCCAAAATAAAAATTTATCTAAAACTCCAAAACTTTTCTAATTAGATTTTTCAGAAGAGATTTGATTTTTATTGTTACGAACGTCAGCTAAATGAAACGTCAAATTAAACTAATGGTTGCACTGGTGGCTACAAATGTTGGAAGGGGAAAGAATATGCCCTGCAAAAATCGTGTGACCAAAAACGCACACAGACACACGAAATTTTGACAGGGGTGACGATTTGGAATGAAAAATTCTCCAAATGAAATAGCATGTTGACAAATTTAGCTTTCCAATGTATCGTGCTCTCTCGCACCTATTATTTTTATAGGGATAGCAAAATACGTCATTTTTGCGTGCAAAAAAATCCGCCATTTCTAATTCAGCAGAGACAGCAAAACATTTGGTGGTCGAAAATTTTTTCAATTTTGAGAGTTTTAAATGGAATATCTCCGGAAAGATTTAAAATTAAGAGGGATTTCTCCAGATCACATATATACATATATATTTTAAAGTGCGCAAACTTATAATTTAAAAGTTATTTGGTGTTAAAATTTGCAAATTTCTATACAAATTTTATATGTGTATACGTATACATATATATGTGGCAGCACAGCTTTGTAATGTCATCAATAAAATATATGTATATATATATATATATATATATATATATGTGCATGTTGCTACAAAAGCGCGATTGATTTAATAAAAACATAATAAGTGAAAACAATGCAAAAATGAAATGTGAAATATACAAAAATGCAATTTAAGTTTATCGTTGCCAATTTATATAGATATGTATGTGGATTAAGGTTTTGAAAGATGTGTAAATTGTAATTTAAAGTGCTATAGAAATTTGCAAACTTTAACAACAAATAACTTTTAAGTTATAAGTTTACACATTTTAAAATATATATTTTGTGATCGGGAAAACTCCCTCTTTCATTTGATACCAAGTTTTACCCCTAACTCGGGGGGTGATATTCTAAAATTTTCCCAAAGTCTTTAATATACAATGATTTTTGCTGTTTATTTCGACAACAATTTTTTATTTGATTTTTGTGCTCATCGAAAGACATCACAATTATGTAGCACCATGCCGCGAATTATAATAAAAGATGGTGTGTGGAGAAACACTGAAGTAAGCATTTGACGCGACTGGTTACTCTTGGCCGTTTATTAACTAAATTGATAACTTTCAGGATGAAAACCTCAAAGCAGCTGTAATGAAATATGGTAAAAACCAATGGTCACGTATTGCATAACTGCTGCACCGCAAATCTGCCAAGCAATGTAAGGCACGCTGGTACGAATGGCTTGATCCTAGCATAAAGAAGACAGAATGGTCATGGGAGAAGGATGAAAAGCTTTTGCATTTTGCCAAATTAATGCCAACACAATGGCGTACAATTGCGCCGATTATTTCAGAGGGTTAACTGGCACCAATTGTTCACACCAAATTGTTAGGTACAGGATTCGCCACGGGTAGGTGAGGTTGGCAATCACAACCCCCTGAATCATTTTGGTCGGCAGGTATGCCGCGGATATATTCTTGGCACTTGTTATTGATGGCTTTTATGATGCCACCAACGCAACCTGGACAGACGCCAATGCTCAGTCAACCACCCAAGCCGGGTCAACCTCCAATACCCGGACACGTCCTGACGTCCTGGTTATAATGTATGTTAATACAACTAATAATTTACAAATTTGCTGATGATTATTTTTGTGTTATTTTCTTTAGCAACCACCTGCACCTGTTACTGGTAAATATCAACAGCCGCAACAGTATGATCAAGCCCAACGCCGTTAAGATCCCGATCAGATGCCAACTCCGATAAGCGTTATCATTGAAAATAAAAATAGCGCTGGTGGTGCTTTTATTACTAATGAACAGGGTTTATTACCACCATTGGTGACCACAAAATATGTGGTAGAAGATCAGGGTAACTCCTCGCCACGTTACGTTAGGTATCGATAATCGAAATTAATGTTTTGTTTGGCAATTACATTGATCTTTCTTCTCTGCAGGTCGTCTTTGTATTGCATACCTGCAACAGCTGATTTATTAAAAACAACAGCTTTGTCCATTACACTTACCGTCTCACCAATGGCACGCACGGTTGAGGGTGAATATGAGCCACCCATTGTAAATTTTGGTGAATTGGGTGCAATTAGATGCAATCGTTGCAAGGCTCAATAGCAACTTGTAGATGCTGGTCGTTGTTTCCAATGTCTAATGTGTAAAGTAACAAGAGATGGTAAAAAAAATATTTCACTTTTACTTGTCTTCATTGATCCATATTTTTTCTCAACAGTGCCAACTGCATATTTCCAACATTTGGGCCATACCGGACAGCGTGTCGATAAATATGAATGTCTTGAACTTGTATTGGGTACATGAGTATTTGTGTAAAAAATGCTTGGGTACCGATAGCTCTCATGGTAAACCTCAACTCATATCCAACATCAATGCCTCGCATTCAATTGTGGCACTGTACGCACTACATTGGGTTCACGTAGTATTGACAAGCATATTGTTGATTCCAGTGGTAAGGCCACAATTTCAAATGATGGGAAACCATTATGAAACCATTGGATATTGTGAATCCAGCCGTAAAACTCTAGTAGACATCGCCAAATCTCAAAATGCTGAGGTAAGTTTTTTGTTATATTAGAATGTGTAGAATAAAAATGTTTCTCTTATCAGGTCGGCGATGGCACCACTTCAGTAGTATTTTAAGCATGTGAAATCTTAACACAAGTTAAGCCAGATGTTGAGGAAGGCGTGCATGCACGTATCATCATTAAAGCTATACGTAAAGCATTACAATTATGCATGCTAAAATATGACATGGCTGTACATGTCGAAGCGCCAATCAAAGGAGCAACAAAGTGTTATTGGAAAAATGATCTGCCACAGCAATGTCCTCTAATGTCCAAGAGTATCAGAAAATTGTTGATGCTGAATGGCGTATTCTGTAGAATGAACTAGCTAAGTAAGGCGCCAATGTTGTGTTTTCTAAATTGCCAATTGGTGATGTTGATACACAGTATTTTGCAGATCGTAATATGTTCTGTGCTGTTCATGTACCAGAAGAAGATTGGAAACGTAGAATGAAAGCTTGTGGTGGTGCTGTTATGACTACAGCTAATGATATTAATTCAAGTGTTTTGGGTCAATGTGATTTCTTTGAAGAACGTCAGGTTGGTGGTGAACGTTTCAACATTTTCCAAGGTTTGACATTAATTTAATTTTTATAGTTTATAATTATTTAAAGGTTGCGTTAATGCTAGAACAAGTACATTGATTTTACGTGGCAGTGTTGAACAATTTTTGGAAGAAACTGAGCTTCGTTACATGATGCTAAATTGCTTGTGCGGCGTACAATTAAACATGATTCTGTTGTTGCTGGTAAGTCAAAATACAAATTGAAAAAAATGTCTAATCTTAGGGCCTCATTCTCTATTACGAAACGAACTTTCGATGCGGATCAGAGACGAATCGCTAGTGTATTTGCACTATGTTAAACAATGGCAACTTATCACTTGACAATTACTTTTGCCTTCCTGTTAGTTAGAAAGGTAAAGACCGAACGAAAATGATAGAGAATACCATTGCTAGACGATATCGTTTGGAGGCGAATCGTTGAGCATCGTTGAGCTATCGTTCGCAATACAGAATGAAGCCTTTAAATTGTTAAGTAATATAATGAAAAGATTGTGTCCAAATACCCCCAGCGGGTTACGGGTCAGAATTTATCTGCGGTAGGTATGCCTGTCGTAAGAGGCGACTAAAATACCAGATTCAATGGGCTGTGTAGCGCAACCCTTCAGGTTGCCAGCGCAATATATAGCTTCTCCAAACCCAATTGTCAACCTCACCTATCCGCGGCGAATCCTGTTTCATTAACAGACAAGGATCTGGGGGGGGGGGGGGGGGGGGGGTGAATAGGGAGGGATGGCCTGAAGGTTTAATGTGGCCACATAAATCGTTCCCGAGATAGTCGGGCTAGCACTTTAATGGTGCTGTGTTACTGGAGCGTACCGGATCTGTATCCGGCTAAAGGACCATCACATCGATAACACTCCCCAAAGCCTTCGGGGAGCAACCTTATCGCTACAAAAACAACAACAACATTGTGTCCAAATCCCGAAAAAAAACTATAAAATTTGTGTCAGTGAAATGATAATTATTGCTTTTGGTTGTTAGTTTTGAGGCATCGTCATCGAGTTTCTTCTGATCGTATATGCCGGTTCTTTTGCATTCTTTTACATGCATAAAGTGCCGTTGAAGCCTTCCTCACCCTCTCCTCCACGTTGAGCTTCCATGACAGCTTACTGTCTAGGATCATTCCTAGATAATTTGTGCAAGGTTTCTCCCGTAGGGTCGCCCCTCCTAACTTAGGCCTGGTCCAATTAGGGACCTTGTACCTCTTTGTAAACAAGACCATATGCAACGTCATCTGCGTAAACCGTAAGTTTTTCTGGTCCCTCGTAGAATCCCCTAAGCAGCTGGTTAATGACCAGCGTCCACAGCAGAGCTGATAGCACCCCTCCCTGCGGAGTGCCCCTGTCCACTAATTTCGTGGCCGCGTACAATCCCCATTGCGATGTAATCTTACTGCAGTCGATCCATCTGGGTAAGGCTGGATGTACTTTAACGTAATTAAGACCATCAATAATCGCTCATTTAGAAAGCCCCGGCAATGCTTAAGAAGACTTCTAGAGCATATTCCTTATATTCCTGGGCTTTTTCTACGCCTATTACCACCCTATACAATGCGGTGTCTACTGACTTGCCTTTGGTGTACGCCTGTTGTGTTGTGGAGAGCAGCTTTTCATCCACGTTGGACTTTATGTACACATCTAGCAGCCTCTCAAAGGTTTTGAGCAGAAATGATGGTAAGCTATTGGGTCTATAATCTTTGGGATACACGTGACCGATCTTCCCCGCCTTTGGTAGGAAAGCTACACGAGCAGTTCTCCAAGAGTGCGGTACATGATTCAGTTTATGCACCCATCGAATATTATTTTAAGCCATCCCACGACCGCCCTACTTGAAACTTGTAGCATGGCCGGACATGTACCATCTGAGCCCGGCGATTTCACCACCACTACGAGGTCCTCAGTAGTGTAATTAGGCAGCATATATGAATGCAGCTGTTTCCTTACCATTACTACAGCTCGCACCCGTCCTTCCGTTTGCGCATAGTAAACGCCAAATCCGCGCGCGCTAATT
Organism: Eurosta solidaginis; assembly: GCF_040869045.1. Classification (NCBI taxonomy): domain Eukaryota; kingdom Metazoa; phylum Arthropoda; class Insecta; order Diptera; family Tephritidae; genus Eurosta; species Eurosta solidaginis. Next base: position 71,960,997 of record NC_090320.1, on the reverse strand, counting down.
CCAGAAACCTTTCCTCCCGATGGAAGCCACGGCTCCTGGATCAGCGCGTTAGGAGGAGGAGTTCGCTCGACGCCACTTTACTGTGTTGGAGGTTTATCTGTAGGACTCGCAGCACCAATGGGCTGCTTGTCCCCCTCCAGCACCTTCATCGGGACGTCGTCGTCCTCCCCTAGCCCTTTTGGTTTAGAGTGTTCGAAGCCCCCTTCAGACTCTTGTACCTGTTGTGCCGGGTGTTCCTCTGTGCGACTCACAGCACCATCTGGCTGTTGGTCCCCTTCTAACACATTCGGAGTGACGTGGGCTACCTCCACCTGTCTTTTTTCCCTTAGGCTTTTGATGTCCTTTTCGACTTCGCCCACGTCCAGCGTGTTAGGACTTTAATACCCGCGACTTCTTTTCCTGAGTCGCATATAAATTTTGCCTGTACCTAAGGACATTTTTCCAAGCTGCGCGTACAATATATCCTCCGTCTGCTTGTTTATTTGGAAAATGTATAACTGACCTTCCTCCGTAGGCCGAGATACAGTAAGTACCTTCCAATCCGGTGTCGGTATGTTCGCATTCTGATTCTGAAAAAGTCGCATTGTATCCTCCGACTTCATCACGCATGGTATCCATGTGGCAACCCCGCCACTACTCATATGTAAAATGTAAAATGTATTAGCTTTCCAGTCTCTCAGAGTCTAGTTATCCCGCTAAACAATCCGTTATGGTATTGAGTTTGCTGGTCTTAGCAGCTGATAAAAAATATATTTTCCTTCTTCTGAGATGACATGTTAAGGGATACACACGCGACTCGGTCAAACATTGCTCAATAAAGTTTGTATTAAATTCGTAAGCAAAACGTGTACTTAATATATAAGCACAACGCTACATTGGTGACCCCGACGTTTTTTGATAAAGAAAAAGTGCTCAACCATCGAAAATCTACGATAAGTATTTTGTTTAACTTAGCACACAAGCTAAAACGAATCAGGCTTGATTTTCGTTGTTTTATTATTATCAATTTGTATACGACAAATAAGTTGATATGAGTGAGAATGGCGATCCAAGTTCTTCCACCCAATTGCCAGCAATTACGGTCAATATGACTGTCCGCGCACCACCATTTTCTCCTAAACGCCCTGCATTGTGGTTCGCCCAATTGGAATCACAATTTAGGATTCGTTTCGTAACAAACGAAAATGATATGTTTCATCATGCGGTCTCGCTTATAGACACGCAGTCAGCAGCCGAAGTGGAAGATATTATATTACGTCCCTCAACGTCGACCCCATACACAACATTGAAGCAAACTTTAATCGAACGCTTAACAAAATCAAAAGATGCTAAGCTACTTCAGTTGTTGGACGGAGAACAAATTGGTGATCGTACACCATCTCAGTTTTACCGTCACCTACGCAGTCTATGCCCAGATGTACCAGATAACGTCATTAAGGCAAGGTGGCAGTCACAACTCTCACCACAGACACGCGCATGTTTAGCAGCACAACCTGACGCGTCATTAGAAGTTTTAAGCCGTCTTGCAGATAAAATTCATGAGGTTATTCCCAGCGTTTCACATTCAATCGCCGCTGTTTCTGAAGAGCAATCTTTACGCGCGGAAATTTCAGAAATCCGAAAACACCTGGAAAACCTAAATCTAAGAAAACCGCGTGGAAAAGTTAGAACACACCAAAATTCAGGTGGGCGCAGCACATCTCACAGCCGCACGCGTTTTTCCGCGGAAGGTTTTTGCCGATTCCACAAAAAATTCGGTAACCAAGCACGGCGCTGCCTACCAGGGTGTAAATTTCCGGGAAACGCGAAGGAGGGTCAATAGTGGCGGTCGAAGACTCTCCAATAAAAACATCGCGCCGCCTTTTCCTCACAGACCGGTACACTGGGATGCAATTCCTGGTGGACACTGGAGCCGACCTCTCCGTCTTCCCCCGATCCCGTATCAAAACAAAAGTAACCCCCGTTGGCTATCAATTATACACTGCTACAGATGCAATAATTGAAACATACGGACACCATACGCTTTTACTGAACTTTGGCTTGCGACGCGAATTTACATGGCGCTTCGTTATCGCCGACGTTTCGCAGCCCATCATTGGAGCCGACTTCATAAGCAACTTTGGTATATTGGTCGACTTGAAACATCAAAAAATTAGCGACGAAAAAACCGGCATATCCTCGAATGGGAAAATGGGAAAATGCGAAAGGCAGCGCAAATTGAATCAATAAAAGTTCTGCCGAACAACTCGCCGTACAATTATCTTTTGAAAGAATTTTCGGCAATAACAAAACCTGACGGCGCATTCAAACGAACGAAGCACTCCACAGTGCATCATATTAAAACAACGGATGGCCCACCAGTTTCAAGTAAGGCTCGTCGCCTTGCGCCAGAGAAACTAAAAATTGCGAAAGATGAGTTCGCTAAAATGTTAACGCTTGGAATAGCTCGTCCGTCCGACAGTCCGTGGTCATCTCCGTTGCACCTAGCTGCCAAGAAATCAGGTGAGCCTCGCCCATGTGGAGACTACCGTCGTCTTAATGATCGTACAGTGCCTGACAGGTATCCCGTTCGATACCTAGAAGATTTTGGTGTCAACCTACACGGCAAAACAATATTTTCAACTGTAGACCTCGTCAGAGCATTCAACCAGATCCCAGTCGCTGAAGATGACATAAAGAAAACAGCGATTATCACGCCTTTCGGTCTATATGAATTCCCGTTTATGACATTCGGTTTGAGAAATGCGGCCCAAACATTTCAGCGCTTCATCGATGAAGTTACGCGTGACTTGCCCTTCGTTTTCCCGTATATCGATGATATACTCATTGCTTCAGACAATGAGCATCAGCATATATGTCATCTACGAACATTGTTTCAACGTCTTCACGATCATGGGCTTGTTATCAACGTTGCCAAATCTTGCTTCGGTCAACCGGAAGTTAAATTTCTGGGACATCATATCACATGCCACGGTATAAAACCACTATCCGACAAAGTAAAAGCAATACGAGAACTAACGCCACCAGCAACAGTGAAGAAGCTTCGTGCTTTCATCGGTATGATAAACTTTTACCGAAAGTTCATTAAAAATGCAGCAGAGCTTCTTTCCCCATTGAACAATTCATTATCAGGGCCTGAGGTACGAGGATCACATCCTGTACAATGGACGCCAATAATGATAGATGCATTTGAAAGGTCTAAGGGGGCACTTGCAAATTGCGCCGAACTGGCACATCCAAATATCGAGGCGAACGTAGCAATCTTCACAGATGCCTCCAGTTCTTCAGTTGGTGCGGTTTTGCAACAACACGTGAATGGTTCCTGGCAGCCACTAGCTTTTTTCAGTCGTACACTACCCGACTCAATACGCAAGTTATCAACGTATGATCGAGAGCTACATGCAATATACGAAGCAGTTAAACACTTTCGATATCTGTTTGAAGGCCGGCATGTAGAGATATATTCTGACCATAAGCCATTACAACATATTTTTAAACAAAGGGCAGAACGTGCTTCACCATGGCAGTTCCGCCGAATAAATTTCATCGGTCAATTCACCACCGAAATTAAGCACGTCTGCGGGAAAAGCAACATAGTGGCGGATCTATTATCGCGAGTCGAACTGATTTCAGCAGCGGTATCAGCGCAGCAGTTAGCTGATGCTCAAAACGAAGACGTCGAACTCATACAACTCGTTAATTTACCGAATCCGACACTTCAACTAAAAAAGCTGTATTTTCCAGAACATAAGGTAAGCTTGTACTGCGATGTATCATCTGGCGTAGTGCGACCATTTGTCGCTGCATCTCTGAGAAGAGCAGTATTCGATTCGCTGCATTCCCTCTCGCATCCATGTGTACGCTGCTCCCAAAAATTGTTAACAAGCCGCTACGTGTGGCCAGCGATGAATAAGGACTGTCGTGCATGGGCGAGGGCCTGCATTCAATGCCAGCGGAACAAAATTCAGCGCCACGTCGTCACAGCACCTGCAAGATTTCAATTACCCACTCATCGATTTCAACACATTCACGTAGATCTTATCACGCTGCCATTCTCAAAAGGGTTTACGCAATGTTTAACAATAATTGATCGCTTTACGCGCTTTCCTGAAGCGATTCCACTGGAAAATGGTAACACAGAAACGATCGTTAGAGCAATTTTTTACCATTGGATAGCTAGATACGGTGTTCCACTCAGAATAACGTCAGACCGTGGTGGACAATTTGAGTCCACGATGTTTCGTCAACTTTCGCAAATGTTCGGCATCAGCCACCTAAAAACTTCGCCTTACCATCCACAGGCTAACGGGCTCGTCGAACGCCTACACAGGCAGCTCAAGGCAGCGTTGCTATGCCACAGCGAAACCTGGTATGACGCACTGCCTATAGTACTCATGGGCTTGCGCGCCGCTTGGAAAAACGATATCTCCACGACACCGGCCGAGTTAGTTTATGGTGAGCCAATAAGGCTTCCTGGCGAATTTATTAATCCGGCAAACAACGACCAAACTACATACGGTCTACTCAAATACTTAAGAAATCATTTCCACAATTTGGCACCACCCGATATGTCCCGACATGGTAAGCGTTCTTTGTTTCGTTTCAGGGAACTGGACACATGCTCACACGTTCTGGTCCGCCAAGGCCAAATCGGGCCCTCTCTGAAAGCACCATACCAAGGACCATATCGCGTTGTTTCAAGACATGGTAAAACTTTTTGCGTGGACATACAAGGCCAACGTTCTACTGTATCTGTGGATCGTCTAAAACCTGTATATGAAATTTACGACGATCAACCAGCTGATAACACACAGGAAGAGCCAAGTACAAGTCGAGCTTCACGACATGTTCACTTTGCAGCTGACGTTTAAATTTATTACGCAAACATTATAATTTGTATTAATTTCTTAATAGTATAACTTGTATATAAAATGAATTCGTAAACTTAAATGTATATAAAATGAATTTGTAAACTTAAAAAATTTAACAAGGGGAGGCATGTGGCAACCCCGCCACTACTCATATGTAAAATGTAAAATGTATTAGCTTTCCAGTCTCTCAGAGCGACTAGTTATCCCGCTAAACAATCCGTTATGGTATTGAGTTTGCTGGTCTTAGCAGCTGATAAAAAATATATTTTCCTTCTTCTGAGATGACATGTTAAGGGATACACACGCGACTCGGTCAAACATTGCTCAATAAAGTTTGTATTAAATTCGTAAGCAAAACGTGTACTTAATATATAAGCACAACGCTACATCCATACCTTAACTTTTGGTACCTTGGGGATTTGCGCTTTATCCACCATCTCAAAACTCGCGTTCGTGCCCTGCCTTTGGGGGTTTGGAACCACTTCCTCCAGCCACCGCAAGCTCGCGATGTTGTCGCACGCTATCATCTTCATACCATTATACCATCCCCCGAATCAAAGGTTGGAAGGAGCTTACTTGGTTATTCCCGCATCATCTTAAGCTCCTTTTCTACAGATCTCCACCTTTCACTAGTCATCTGTTCGAAAGGACTGTTACAATCAACCAGCGCCACAGTCAGTGACTGCTTTGCCACATCACTCATTTTCTCGGGAAAAGCCGGCGTCTTAGTGTTATTTCCCTTTGGCACCTCCGAGAAAGCCGGAGTCTTAGCTCCCTCTAGCACCTCCGAGAAAGTCGGAGTCTTAGCGTTATCTCCCTTTGGCTTATCTCCTACTTCCATAGTTGGAACTTCCCTCTGACTCGCAGCCTTCGAGGTAGTTGCTACCTCGCTATTGGGGCCCATCTGTCTTACAGCTTTGGGCCTACTTGTCTTGTCTATGGGACTGCCCTGCGTCGCGGCTCTGGGACTGGGCCCTTTCTGCCATTCGACGCTTCTTCCTCATATCGGTTGCAGAACCGAGGGTTTCTCGCAGCAAACCTTTTGAACTGCCTTCGACCTACTTCTACCGCCTCATGAGCCCATGCCAAGCGCTCGATCTCCTCTTCTGTTGGGTTCACCACTGCTCCCAAGCACGGTCGACATTTGGCATGTTTTAAATAAGGTCACCGATGATTTGGTTGATGAAAATATCAGGTTTCGCGAGGCGACAAAACTGGAGAGATTGGGGAGATAGCTGTTTATTTTATTACAAAGTTCATCAATGTAGGAAACAATAGCATAGGCGTATAAGCAATAGTGACTCCTGGTGGTAAAGGTAGCTATTGATATGTAGAAGTTAAGCAGAAGTTTGAATATGAGTTTTTTTAAGTTATAGCAAAAAAAGCGTTGAGGATTTTTAATATCTTACCAGGTACCTTCGTACATGTTTCTAAGAATGAAGAATAAAACCTATTCAAACTCAATTTTCACCAGGACAAAGCCGCTGAGACTTCGCTATACTTTAACATACAATACGTTACCCCATTTTAGCACAACTATCATTTTTTGATTTTATTAAATTTTATAAAATGTTTCTTCCTCTACAGTTCTATTTCGGTATTGGATGGTAAATATGGCTTTCGCATTTTCTCCATCAATAACTGTGAAAAGGTGGAAAAAATCTATGCGTGTAAATCTCACATATTATCTTGGTCGATCGTTTCTTCAATAGCTCTCTAGTGGTGATGGTGACAGCAGAGAAACCCAAATGTTTACAAATGTTACACTTCAAAAAGAATCAGAATATCTTCCATTGCGTCTACGGCTCAAATACCCACAGTATATGAATGAATCGGTTGCACGAACTGGGTCTGAATACTGAAACAGTACACATATTCAAAATCGATGAGGAGGCTGTGATGATGGTATAGGGTGAGTTGTTGAATAACATACGAAAACCACTTTAACCCATCTATATATTTGCATTACAGCTAAAGCTTTACAAACAGCAAAATTGCTGGCGCCAAGCAATTGGAAAAGGCAGTGAAGCATTCATAACACTGTACGGATGGTGTAAAGTTAGAAACTGCTGTTGTAACAGCTGCCACCGACACAACGGTCATCTCTACTTCGCCGAGTAGCGGCTCGTCCGACTATCTATCGAAGACAGTATAATCATATCTTTTGCCAACACAGGTTAGCGATGTGCTTGCACAGGAAAAGATTTCAATTGGAAAACAAAAACCAATTAAGAGAGTTTATTTATTGTTAAAGTATTTTCTTTTCTTTATATCAACAGTATTAATTTAAGTTGCAATATCACGTACATATATAATAAGGGATGTGATACGATTGCTGTCGGAATTAGATTTGAAACCAATCAATACTCCTGCTAAGGGTTGTAGAATTATTGCTTAAATAATTAGATTTAGAACAATAATAAGTCTGACTTTATTACAAGTCGTACATTTTTAAGTTCATCAATTACGACAGCAATCGGATTCCACGACACCTTTGAATATTCTTGATTTGAAAAAAGAGTAAACGTAATCTGAATTTCTACTAAGCTTTAAGTTGTAGATTATTCAAATAATTGAAGTTTTTTCTGAAGCTTAAAATTATTTTCTGCTCGCTTAGAAAAGATTTCAATTGGAAAACAAAAACCAATTAAGAGAGTTTATGTTATTATTAAAGTACTTACTTTTCTTTATATCAATTGTATTAATTTAAGTTGTAATATCACGTACATATATAATAATGGATGTGATACGATTGCTGTCGGAATTAGATTTGAAACCAATCAATACTCCTGCTTTGGGTTGCAGAATTATTGCTTGAATGATTAGATTTAGAACAATAATAAGTCTGACTCAATTAATAGTCGTACATTTTTAAGTTCTTCAATTACGACAGCAATCGGATCCACGACACCTTTGAATATTCTTGATCTGAATTTCTACTAAGCTTTAAGTTGTAGATTATTCAAATAATTGGAGTTTTTTCTTAAGCTTAAAATTATTTTTTGCTAGCTTAGAAGAGATTTCAATTGGAAAACAAAAACCAATTAAGCGAGTTTATTTATTATTAAAGTTCTTCTGTTTTATATGAACTGGATTAATATAAGTTCCAAGTTCATGTACATATATAATAATATTGAAAATAATAAATATTGAAAATTCAATTTTTTTGGTTTATATTTTATTCATATGGCTGCTCCAGGTAAATTAAATCTGCAGGTAAAATTCACGTTATATGGCGGTTATATAAATGGTAAAACCGCAGTAAAATTGATTGTCAAATGACTCGAAAATGTAGAGTGAAATGACGGAAAAATGACCGCCATTTGACGAGCATTGTGACGTGTGTGAGCAGCACAGTGCTATGCTCACATCCTATAAATGGGAGCGGAATGCACGATCACATTAATAGGAACGAAACGGAAAATTTGGTCACAAAAGTACATCACGCCCATGCAAACGTGACTATGAATATAACCGCTGCAGAAAGTCACAATGACCGTAAAATGACGTGGAGCGTTATTGCAGGGTGGTAATAGTCTAGTTGAGGGGTCGACTGCTAATACGCTACCAAAAATATCGAGTGAGGTGTCAAAAGACGCGAGAACAATAATCCGAAGGCGGAAAAGAAAAATTTTATCTCTGTCCGGAGATATTTGCAGTTGAATTGTTGAATTGAATGTGGTTGTTGTTGTGTTTGTACCCACAAAAAAAAATTGTGCATCACCGTGGCGGTAGCCACGGTTATACCACACACCCGGACTTGGCATGGCGTAGACCAGGGTTGTTTTTTATAAGCGCGGCCGAAGGCCGCCAACGCAGAAATGTGTTCTGCGCAAAAATACTATGGATCCCACCCCCGGTTTCGGAGGTACCCGCCGGTCTTTTTTCGGGTTTTCGTTAATATCTTTTGAACGCGTTAAAATTTTTATTTTCCGCCTTCGGATTATTAATACTGATGTCAAGACGCGTCGTTTGACACCTCTCTCGATATTTTTGGTAGCGTATTAGCAGTCGAACCCTCAACATGCTATTTCATTTGCACAATTTGTCATTCCAAATCGTCACTCCTGTCAAAAATTCGTGTGGCTGTGTGCGTTTTTGGTCACACGATTTTTGCAGGGTAGACTATTACCAAGAATATAAATGGCCTTTTTAGCCATCATCCGGTGGCCAACTCCTGAGCCAGATAAATAATTTTGCATGTAAATGCAACAACAACGATTTGAGCCAGATAAATTCAGATAGAAATCTGGTACAATTTGTTAGCAGCTTTGTTTAATAGGTTTTTCGATGTTCACTTGGGAGCACTACCCTACAAGACAGGTATCCGTTACCTAATCGATTACTTAATCGTTACCAATAACTTGGTCACCAATTATCGTCTTAATGACTTTTACATTGCTGCCGTGAAAAAGGTAACGCATGCGCTCTCTCAAAATAGTGTACGTGTGACTCGCTTTCTCGCTCTTACCTATTGTGTTTTCGACATTCCTTCTCGCTCGATGTTATTTACATTTTTAAGTTACTTCATTAGTTATGTTTTCGTTATCGCTAACCAAAACATATGCAACAACAACAACATGGGTAACTGGCCTATCGGTTACCCGTACCGGTTACCTTCTGTCAATTCGCCTTTTATATGAATGAAACGCGTCCCTTTTGTTTAAATAATATTTAATTATGAATAAATTATGTATACAATGGTTTTTACAAATAATTTCCTTAATTTTCTAGTAAACCTTACATATGTGCATATTTATATGTACAAACTACATATGTAAAGACATAAACTCATTCGTAGTCGTGCCCTTTCTGAAACCATTTTGAGTTTCGAAGCTCACACTGATGGTGCTCAATTTTTCCTGCGCGGGCGGTGTTGTTAGTATCAGTTTGCATAGATATGAGTGTTGTATATATATATAATACCGGAATATATGCAGCCCCATTTCGTGCTATCAAAGTCGATTTGCAGGTGATGTTGAGCCTTTGAACTTGACCCTTTCCCATAATATGCGTGGTAGGGCCCTATATGTGATACTAAAAAGGCCGAGGGACAGTTGTCGCAGTTCTCTTGTAGTTTGAGCAAATGTACGTTCTTCTTACAGCCACAGCTGGAATATTGCTATGTCCACATCGTCAAATCGAATTACCTAGAATGAAAAAGAAACAAATATCAGTAAGGATAGATAATAAGTTTTTAATATAACCGGAAGTGCTTAATAAATACAAGATACTCAAGGGGATTTCAGATAACCAGAATCAGGACCTGTAAAGCAAATTCAAGTGAACCTCCACCATGCCAACGCATCTTCCGGTAGCGGGGGTAGCCGAAGATTATAACAAGGGATAACTGATAGATGTTGGGGTAATAGATAGTAAATTAGGCGTGGTACAAAAACAAAAACGAATAAATGCAGATGACTGTTTAATCCATTATGCGATCTTTGAATGGATGTGCAAATTGAAACGGGCAAAGTACTGCTAAAACTGCTTTCCCCGAGTAACCCGGGAACGAATTGATATGACTACGTCTATTCTTCTTTAGCAGCAGTGCCGAGCACCAATTCCCTTTTGGACAGGAAAGTAAACGTTTGGTTGTCTGCAAGTTTATCATATGCCAGTACAGAACATACTCGTTTGCTGGATCTGAGCAGTACATCTAATTTTCCCAGATTTTCTGGGCTCAGCGAGGGTATCCTCCTGAATGGTGCATGTGTACCCTGCTGCCTTGCCTGGCCGCTCACCCAACAACACCAGGCACGACGGAACTTGCCTTGCGACACCCAAAGTGCACTCACGCTTCTCATGGCTCCAGCGGGTTAGTGGGCTTAGAGTATACCCGCGGTAGCTATGCCTGTCGTAAGAGGCGACTAAAATACCAAATTGATTCAAGGGGTTTTGTAGCGAAATCCTTTCAATGGGTTGCCAGCGCAATATATAGCCTCTCCAACCCAATTGTCAACGTCACCTACCCGTGGCGAATCCTGTTTCTTTAACAGCCGAGGCTCTGGCGACCTCATGTTCCTTATCTACATTTGAAGGCGCTTAGTTAGCTGACATCGCTTACTTAACCGGTAGATTCTAAAGTAAAAACCAAAACACAAAATATAGCTTAGGTTGAATTGGCCGGTTCATGAGGATCTCACATAGACTGAATGAGTCCGTAGTGTTACCAGAAGTTTGTTTTAACGACCAAGCTGAAAACCCTATCAAGAACCAGGACCTATGTTATAAAAAAAACTCCGTCCTCTTGACAAATACTAGAAGCTTCCTAGGACTTAAGCCAATTGCTGCTTCTAGATCTGACAGCTTTATCACTCCTAATAGCTGGAGCCTTAGCCTGGCAAGCGCAGGGCACGATATTTCTCGGGGGGCTCGCGATTTAGAGGTACTAAGACATTTTTTTTAATTCAGGAGAGTCTTTAGTTGTTCCATGCGGAAATTTTAAGCCGAATTTCAAAAGCAACGAATATTGATAATGATTTTTTACCTGGTCCCTCGAACAGTGAGGAGACAATAAAAACATCAAACAAAAATATATGTTTACATGAATCCGAAATCGTAAAGTTTTCGTGGTAACACTGATGAAGGTTCATCTTCAAAAAGCCTTCCAACAATACCACCAACTCTGTATCAAAGTCTAGATTATTTATACGACTTCGATATCGGTACCGTGAATAATGAGTTTTTGCGATCTGAAGAAGTCAACGAAATAATTCATCGAGGTCATCAAAAGTGCCCTGTTATTTTTCCACGTGATTGTCATGACGAGGCATTTCCTACCTCGTTGTTAAACAGAATCTTGCCAAATGGAGAGAAAGTGGAGCGTGACTGGTTGGTGTGGCGTGCCAGTAGCAATGCTTTGTATTGCCTGCCATGTCGTCTGTTAAGCACCAATACTTTAAATCGACCTAAAATTTGTTGTCCTGGCGAATATTTGAAATTCCAGGTATGGAAGAAGCTATACGCTAAACTGCCATCACACGAAAATACTGAAGATCAAATTAAATGTTATATTCAATGGCGATCTTTACAAAACCTAATTCGAAAGGAGGCTACAATTGATACACTTATCAATGACCAGCTAATCACTGAAACTCAAGAGTGGAAAGAAATTTTATATAAATTTTGGACACTATTTTATTTTTGGGTGAAAGAGGCCTAGCTTTCAAAGGCGAAAGTATATATCTTGGTGAACGAAACGATGGACATTTTTTGAGCATCTAAGATGTCATAAGCCATTATGATCCGACATTTAGAGATCATTTGGAGAAAGTTTGGATTTCACAACAGGAGCACAAACGTTTACAAGTTCACTATCTTTCCCCAGACATTCAGAACGAGTTTAAAGAAATTTGTGCAAAGCACGTGAGGGAAACTATATTAGATCAAGGTAAGAAAGCAAAGTATTTTGCTTTTATCGTTGAGGCTATGCCTGATGCTAGTCACGTTGATTACGTTCATTTTGCGCTAACTCCATTTCAATTCGAAAGCAACAAATTTTATAATTCAAGAACGGTTTTTGACTTTCGTGAATTGTAACCAAAAAACTGGTCAGAAAATCGCTGATATAATTTGCCATCGTGCACAAGGGTACGATAACGGCGCCAATATGAAGGGAACTTACAACGGAGCACTACGTCACATTCTCGACAAAAACTCGAATGCTGATTACTCGCCTTGTGCAACCCGCAGCTATGATAGCGTTTTCTTTTCTGGATAAAGTGTTACGCAAGCGTTGTTGTTCTATTCTAAAAAACAGGCAACGCCTTTACGGGTTATTTCGTTCTTTTGTGAAAATTCTTGCCTGCTCGCAAGCGTTACACTTTTACCCTGTATAAAATGGCGGTGTGGCGGTGTGGCAGTGCAACTTTGTGAAACTCTCAATTCGCTCTTAAGTTCCACATATACTCTGTTAATATGAGTGAATTTGGTGAGTTGAAATGTTCTTTGTATGCACTATAAATGTTGACCATTTTCTGGGGTAGGAGTAACTCTATAGTTGTTGTTGTTGTTGTAGCGATAAGGTTGCTCCCCGAAAGCTTTGAGGAGTATTATCGATGTGATGGTCCTTTGCCGGATACAGATCCGGTACGCTCCGGTACCACAGCACCATTAAGGTGCTAGCCCGACCATCTCGGGAACGATTTATGTGACCACATTAAACCTTCAGGCCATCCCCTCCCTCCCCATCCCAAGTTCCATGAGGAGCTTGGGGTCGCCAGAGCCTTGTCTGTTAGTGAAACAGGATTCGCCGCGGATAGGTGAGGTTGACAATTAGGTTTGGGGAAGCTATATATAGCGCTGGCAACCTGCAGGGTTGCGCTACACAGCCCCTGGAATCTGATATTTTAGTCCCCTCTTACGCATACGACAGGCATACCTACCGCGGGTATATTCTGACCCCCTAACCCGATGGGGTAGAGTATTACCATTTACTTAGGCAACAATTTATTTCAGAAAAGAAGACGCTATCAATTTATGTGGTGTTGATGCTGCAGAATATTGTACGGCTGCAATTATTTTCTTCGGCAGCACTCCACAACGATGTGACATCCTCAAAAAAAATGTACCTAGCTCTCTTCATAGTCTTTCAGCCAAAAACCAAATTTGACTGCGCAAGCATACGGCGATGTTACCGGCATTCTCAAGTACATCAACAAGTTCGAATGTATCTTGCTGTCCTCAATTTGGTTCAAACCCCTACCATTAATGAAAGAAGCGTGGTCCTCCAAGCGAGAGACGCCACCACAGATGTTGAGGTCCGACATCTAGATGCCTTATTAGCTGATTTGAAGTTGATCAGGAACCAATGGGAAACAATTTTAAACGAATGCAAAACAGTTGCTATTCAATTGAACATCTCGCCAAAGTTTCCGGACATTCGAAAGAGAAAATCCAAGAGGCGTTCTGAAGATAATTTAAATGAGATGATTACGGATGATTCAGAGTCTGATTTCAAAAACAATACATTCTTGGTGATCGTTGATTCGGTAATCACTGGCATTACTGAACGATTTACAGCTATGAGAAATTTGAACGAAAAGTTTTCCTTTTTGTGGCAATTTAAGACACGGATGAAACTACGGTTCAGGCGAGCGCAGCAAAATTTGTCGAAAAATACAAGTCGGATATTTCTCAAAGCTTAGAATGTGAAATAGTTCACTTGAAACACATTTACGAAGCAAATTTTGATAAAGGTCTGTCACCATTGGAATTGCTAAATGCCGTCTATTTTCAAAATATGTATACAATTTTCCCCCAACTTTTGTATTGGTTTACGTACCTTTTGCACTTTACCTGTCACTGTATCTAGTGCAGAACGTTCCTTCAGCGTTCTTTCAAGAATGAAAGACTTTCATAGATCGTGTTCATCTAAAGAGCGAGTTTTAGGACTTGCCACGCTTTGTGTTGCATCCGTTTTGGCAAGACAGTTAAATTTTGATATTATTATAAAAAAATTTGCAGCGAAAAAAGCAAGTAAAGCCACTCTTTGATATCCAAACATTCTATATTGAATAATTAAAATTTATAATCATCATTAAATTTATCAGAAATGTATGAAAATGTTACCAAATAACTAGAAAAGATTATTTGAAATAATATGTGGCTGTTAATAGAGAATTTTATTTTTACGTTACAATAAAATAAAAGAAATAGTAAATATTCTGTTAATTTTATTGTCAGCTCTTAGCCAAAAATCATTTAGTTGATGTGGCAAAAGTTTTTTTGATGTAATCCATCAATAATGATTTATGAATGAAACGTCATTAATTCACGTTAATCAAATGTATTAGTGGATTTTTTATAGGGGCCCGTAAAATTTTTCTTAGTCCCGGGCCCGGATTTTCTCTCTACGGCCCTGGTTCGAAGACGCCAGAGGGGATTGAAGCCAGTCTCCGGACCCAGAGCCAAAATATCAGTACCTCTAAAAGCACATATGAGCAGCTTTCAAGCGGAAGTATTCGCCATATGTTGGTGCGCTAAGCTGAACCTTCAGCGCTGATACTCCAATGAAACAATTGCCATACTCAGTCAGACAGTCAGGCCCCACTAAAGGCAATTGTGGCGTTCGAAATAAAGTCAGCACTGGTCCTTGGGTGCACAACGTAGTACTGTTGCACTGGGTCCCAGGCCACAGGGGAGTACAGGGTAATGAGCAGGCGGACTCCAGTGTTTAGTTTGTTGCGTCCCTCCCACAAATTATCATCCTCCCAGCAGACCCATGCCGCGGGTCTGCGCCATACTCTCCTCCTCCGGGAGGGTATCGAACCCAATCCGTGTCCTTCTCCTGACCCCGGTCATGATAAATGGTTTTGCTGCGTTTGCCGGAAAAGAATCTTTTTAGGACGGTCATACTCTTGTCAGTGTGTCACGTGCAAGGGATGGTTGCATCGGACAGGTTGCTCTGGGCTTGATCCCAAAACCCGACGTCCTCGTAACTTTTACAAATCTTTTGTGGCTTCTTGTTGTTCACGCCCTCATTACATTATGAGAAAATACGGCACCTGAGAACAGAGCCGTATGAAGCTGAAAAACACAAGCAGGTCCTGAGTGAACTCCACAAACAGGCGAGAAGAACACTGGAGCAATACGCCAGGTTTGAGACAATCTAAGTTACTGTTAGGAAGTTATAGCACAAGTCGCTACAGGGCAATAATAGACCTATCGAAAGATAACCGAAGAATCCCATGAGCTTTCTTACAGGGCATTATAGACTGAGCAGCCGTATGCAGAAAGTGGGCATACTATCGAATAACACATGCCGATTTTGTGATCGATCAGCAGACGGCGGACCATATCCTCCAAGAATACGAAGCAATCTCAAAACGTAGGGCTAAGTTTATGGGCTCCCCATGGCCAGTGCATTCCCACATTTAATCCCTCAAGCCAAGAACTCTGCTAGGGTTCATCAAAGAAGTCGGCTACGATGAGGTGCTGTGAAGGAGATGTGCAAGTCACTGTGCAATCCTCAATAAATTATCTATCTACGTTCCGGTAACAAGCACCATTGAGGTACTAACCCTGCGCTTCCCAAGGCAGTCGGTTCTATGTACCGGAGCGACTCGGGATTTTTCCCGACCAAGGACTGTCATTTCAGTGTGACCCCATTTAATTTGTTTCGTCCCTCCCACAAATTGTCATCCTCCCAGCAGCTCCTTGCAGCAGGACTGCTACATATTCTCTTACTCCGGGAAGGTATCGAACCCAATCCGGGTCCGTCTCCTGACCCCGGTCATGAGAAATGGTTTTGCTGCATTTGCCAGAAAAGAATCTTTTTAGGACGGTCATACTCTGTTCAGTGTGTCTCGTGCAAGGGATGGTTGCATCGGACAGGTTGTTCTGGGCTTGATCCCAAAACCCGACGTCCACGTAACTTTTATAAATCTTTTGTGGCTCCTTGCTGCTCACGCCCAAGGGCGTCCCGTAGTCTACGCCTAAGCGCATCCCCACTACCTTCCAGCAGCTTCGCTGCTCAGCAAGCCACAACAAGTACCCGCTGCTGCTCGCGCCCCACGGCGCCAACAACTCAAACAGCTGATACCACTCATAACTACTACCTTCGTAGTAGAGCTGGTTGCAATGCTGAGCATCAGCCCCTGCCCCCGTCTTCTTCTCCCCCCCTCTTTTCTGGCAGCAATCGTGCAGGTCAGGGAAACAGACTCTTAGTCCCTGCCTCCGTTTGCACCGTCTGCCAGCACAGAATATATAGGTTTGAGACATCCGCTCAATGCAGCTCCTGCCTTGGGTGGTGCCACTTTCCTAGATGTTCTGGCCTCCGCGACGGCAACCCCCCGACGGGTTTCATCGCGCCATGTTGCCAGGTCGCAAACCCAAATCATCCGGGTACCCCAATGCTTGCCCAAGGGCGCCCAGTCCCAAGGCCACAACAGCAATTGCGTCCTGGCCTTCCACAACCTAGGCGTAGTCACCCCTCACTTACCCCTAGAGTGGCGGCGTCACCCCTCATGCACTTCAGAATTCTGCAGTTCAACTGTAATGGACTAACTGGGAAGATTACGGAGATAGTCGATTTCATGAAGCGGCACAACATCCGCTTTGCTGCGATTCAAGAGACTAAACTCACAGCAAGATCTGCATTGCAGACCTGCTCTGGTTATAATGTCCACAGGAAAGACCGCGAGAGCGGAAATGGAGGCGGCCTCGCGTTTATTATACACCACTCTGTGAAATATCATATATTTGATCCTGGCATCGACCGCAGTGACAATGTCTTAGAACGTCAAGGCCTATCTGTCCGGTCAGGCGATGCAAATCTAGAAATCATCAACATCTACATCCCTCCTGTCACCTGTTGCCCCAGTGGATACCGCCCTAATATCGAGGCCTTACTCACTGGCAACAATTGCATTATCTTAGGCGATTTCAATGCCCATCACGACCTATGGCATTCAAACTTGCGGGCGGACAGTAGGGGTGAGATGTTGGCGGATCAAATAGACGAAACGACGTTCTGCACAATAAACGGAGACGCCCCCACACGTATGGTAGGAAGCTGTCATAGCTCGCCAGATATCTCAATCGTGAGCGCAGAACTCGTAAACTGCGTCAACTGGCAGCCGATGGTAACATTGGCATCCGACCACCTGCCCATACTTATTTCGTTCGAGCGTACCGCCGACTTCATCGTCACCGAAAAACGCACTTTCATAAACTTCAAAAAAGGAAAGTGGGAAGAATATAAATCTGCAACAGACAGCAGCTTTGCTGCCCTCCCTATCCCGACTGATGCCCGCCAAGGGGAGCGTGCCTTCCGTAAGGTCATTGAATCCGCCTCGGCACATTTCATTCCCGCCGGGAGAATTCCCGAAATCCGGCCCCACTTCCCGGCGGAGGCCACGAGCTTAGCGAGGGAACGCGACCTTATAAGACAGCTTGATCCAGGCGACCCCCAAATAAGGGATATAAACCAACGCATCAGATTGCTTGTGGACGAACACAAGCGGGCGAAATGGGAAGAGCACCTAAGAGGTTGTAACCTCTCTACCGGTGTAGGTAAACTTTGGTCCACCGTAAAGTCCCTATCGAATCCGACTAAGCACAAAGACAAAGTTTCCATCGCCTTTGGCGATAAGGTGCTGTCGGATGCGAAAAAATGCGCGAGCGCTTTCTGCCTACAATATATAATGCATCCTACGGTCGACAAAGATAGACGGAGAGCCAATAGACACGCACATAAACACAAACTCAGCGCGTCACCAATTACCATCACCGCTAGAGAGGTTGAGGACGCCATTGGTCGTGCTAAACCATCCAAAGCAGTGGGCCCAGACGGCATAGCCATGCCGATGCCTGGGAAACCTAGGGAAAGAGGGTTTCAAATATTTAGCGCATGTCTTCAACCTGTCTCTTTCCATCTTTGTCATACCTGAGAAATGGAAAATGGCCAAGGTGGTCCCGCTACTAAAGCCTGGGAAACCAGCTAACGTAGGTGAGTCATATCGTCCGATATCTCTCCTATCGCCAGTGGCAAAGACGCTTGAAGCCATTTTGCTCCCTTATTTCCAAGCACATTTGCAGCTAGCCCCTCATCAGCATGGCTTCAGAAAACTCCATAGCACCACCTCCGCGCTAAATGTCATTAGCACCCAGATAAATTGCGGTTTGAATCAATATCCCCACCATAGAACAGTACTCGTAGCGTTAGACCTATCAAAAGCTTTTGATACGGTCAACCATGGCTCGTTACTGCAAGACCTGGAAGGGTCCACCCTTCCCCCATGTCTTAAAAGGTGGACCGCAAATTATCTGGGTGGTCGGCAGGCATCGGTGCAATTCAGAAACGAAACATCAAAACAAAGGAGAATTAAGCAAGGGGTGCCACAGGGTGGTGTCCTATCCCCGCTTTTGTTTAATTTCTACATATCTAAGCTACCTTCACCACCGGAAGGAGTCACAATCGTTTCCTACGCCGATGACTGCACAATAATGGCCACAGGCCCAGGCCCAAAGATCGATGAGCTATGCCATAAAATAAACGGCTATCTCCCTGATCTCTCCAGTTTTTTCGCCTCGCGAAACCTGGCATTGTCACCGACTAAATCTTCCGCGAACTTATTTACAACATGGACGCCCCAAATGTCGACCATATTGAACATCCACGTCGATGGCACTACGCTACCGACTGTCCTACACCCCAAAATCTTGGGTGTGACGTTTGATCAGGATCTACATTTTGGTGCGCACGCAACCGCAATTGTTCCAAGAATTCAGAGCCGTAATAAAATCCTCAAATCCCTTGCTGGCAGTACCTGGGGAAAAGATAAAGAAACGCTCTTGACCACATACAAAGCAATTAGCCAGCCGATTACGTGATACGCGTCACCCATATGGTCGCCAAGCCTAAAAACCACCCACTGGAAGAAACTACAGGCCTGCCAAAATACTGCTCTCAGAATCGCCACGGGCTGTCTTCTTATGTCCCCAGAACACCATTTGCATAATGAGGCGAGAATACTCCCCATCAGGGAGAGAAATGAGATGCTGACCAAACAGTTTCTGTTGAATACCCAGAAACCTGGGCATCCCAACCGACATCTGATTGACGAACCAGCCCCGCCTAGGGGCCTAAGGAGTGATCTCCGTAAGCATTTTGAGGAAATACGGCACCTGAGAACCCAGCCGTATGAAGCGGAAAAACACAAGCAGGTCCTTGGTGAACTCCATAGACAGGCGTCGGACCTTTATGTCGGGAATTGCCCGGTGAATCCAGTACTTGAAGAAAAATATCCAGAACTCGCAGAAGAGGAGCGCATACTCCCCAGGGAAACGCGTGTCACTCTTGCTCAACTTCGTTCTGGATACTGTAACAGGTTAAACTCTTACCTATCCAGAATCAACCCCGACATACAAAATGTATGCCCTGCTTGCAATGTGTCCCCACATGACACCAACCATCTCTTTAATTGTAATGTGGAACCAACGCCTCTAACACCCCTTTCCTTATGGTCCACCCCTGTTGAAACGGCAAGTTTCCTTGGACTCCCGTTAGAGGATATTGATGACAATTTGTGATCGGTCGCGGCTATTAGGTGGGGCGAGCATTGCTACAACAACAACAACAACAGGTACTAACCCGACCATCTCCGGACCTATTGATATGACTACATTGAACCTTCTAGGGATTGAATATTATTAATGACCGCAATGCGAAAGTCTGCTAAAATTTACCATTCTCCATGGAATGCTACATATATAGCTTCCCACTTTTTGAATCAGTAATGAAAAGAGCAAAATTTACTAAAATTTTAACTGGTTGTGGGTAAGGTGTTGATGTCCTCTCTTAACGCAATGTAATGGCAACGGCGACGCAGGGAAAATAATAAAAATCCTATAAATCTACTGATCATAATTAATTAATCCCTCCCTTTCTATGCAGTTGTATGCATACATACATATGGGTTTTGTTCTCCAAACGCTATTTAAAGAAATCAATTGGTATTTACATGAACTTCGAACTCTTTGGTATTTGCCTTCTTCAGTTGATTATCAACAAAAGCATGACAAATTATCACTAACAAATTCATTCATGTTGTTTATATATTTAATATGGTAGGCAATTTACTTACCCTTTCTGATGCGATGATCCTGGACAATCGGGCCTGACTAGACGAGATTTATTTTGCTTTAACATAGCGTGCTTAACGCGAACCATATCATGTTAGGGCACAATTTCGGTTATGCAACCAATCAAAGAAATGTCGTGCTTGTAATACTGCTATGATAGCAGCAGCAGCTCCCGGTGGCGGCACATAAACAGCAGTTGCATGCGGATCAGTTGCATATTTTGATTCGGCTACCTATTCAATTTTAATTCACATTACATTATCCACTATTGCAATTTTTAATCAATACAAATCAATATAAATTACCGAAGCAAATACTGGCAAACCAAGATGCGTAGTTCCACCCTTTTTTGGGAAAATACATCCAACCAATTTTGTACCGTATTCCAAAGCATGTTGGTTGTGGAAAGTACCTTGTTTATCGGTAAATCCTTGGCAAATGACACGTGAATCTGCATTTAATTGTAGGTTTCTTGTTGTTTTGGCATATCCTGAGCTGAATCACACCCCGGTAGAGATGATATATATTAGAATAATATAACATTTTTTTTATTATTTAGAAATACACATACGCATGAATGAAAAGCAGAGAGTAAATAATGTTGCTTTGGTTGTAGCGATAAGGACACTCCCCGGGAGCGATTTAGTATGACCACCTGAAAACTTCTAGGGCATCCCGTTGATTCTATACAACTTTCAGATTCTAAAAACCGGATCTCGACACGCGTCTTTTGATACCACCTTTGTTTAGGTTGTACACTGTCTTGAAAACGTTACCTCTTTTAGTTTTGGAAATCGAATCTTCCAATTCCAATTGGTGGCAAGAGTACTTGGCTGCCTCTAGTTAATGCGCCAGGTTAATTTAGAAGTGCCTAAACAGCTAACACACGTCACACCTAAAAGCCCGTAGCACAAGCACTTTTTTAGATTTTTAGTTTAATTACCACAATTATAGTTTTTCATCGTTTTAAAATGTTTCCCGGAATAATTAATAAATTGTCCGTTTAAGCATTGTTTACTATATAGTTTGGCAGCTTAATTCGAGGCATTGTAAACTTTACCAAGTAGCGCAACTAACAGCTGATCGCTCAAAATTTGCACACACACACAAACATCACTAATGGCCATATTACGGAAATCTTAGGGAAATTGAAGTTAATTTTTTAAACAGACATCAAATTTTATAATTTTGGAATATATAGCATCTAGGGCACCTTAATTGCAGTAATTGAGAGAAAATGTTTGCTTATACTCAAGTTTGATCCATTGCAACTCTGGTCTTCCTACTGTTCTTCATTCCACTCCATTCGAGTGCCTATTTTCACGGCCTGCGAGTGCCTTCCACTCTATTCGCAACATAACCTCGAATTAAGCTGCCAAACTATATAGTAAACAATGATTCGAGGTTATGTTGCGAATAGAGTGGAAGGCACTCGCAAGCCGTGAAAATAGGCACTCGAATGGAGTGGAATGAAGAACAGTAGGAAGACCAGAGTTGAATTGGATCAATCATTGCATCAATATTAAAGATAAATTTAGAACAAATAATTAAATAGTTGAGTATAAGCAAACATTTTCTTTCAATTACTCCAATTAAGGTGTCTTAGATGCTACATATTCCAAAATTATAACATTTTATGTCTGTTTAAAAATTTAACTTCAATTTCCCTAAGATTTCCGTAATATGGCCATTAGTGAAGTTTGTGTGTGTGTGTGCAAATTTTGAGCGATCAGCTGTTAGTTGCGCTACTTGGTAAAGTTTACAATGGTTTTAAGATGACGCTGTCATTTCGATGACAGCAAGAAACGTCGATGGGTTAGTGGAGAGCGAAAAAAGCTTTGAATGTGTGGGTGAACTAGTTACCACCGTCTTGTAGGGTAGCAGTTTTGTGACGTAGAACTGTCAGTTTGATGTATGCATAAACAATTTGTTAGCCATATTTAAAAGGCATAGATGAATGGATTTGCAACTCTTTGTTTCGAGAGAGCGCTGTCAAAATGCACATTTTTTATAACATTTATCAATGATGCCACTCCAAACAAAAATTAATAGATCTGAAAATGGGATTTTTGACATACATTTCGGCGATTATACCCTACAAGAAACGCTGATAGTTTACTAATACACTCACACTTGTAATTGACAATGCTGATCCTGCGATGACGTAAACATTGATACTCAAATTTATGTATGTTCCTTTGATCGCTCACGCAGGTCCGCATGTTCCCAACGACAGCCTATAATCATGAAAAAGGACTCAAACTGGGAAAGCTTCGGACACCTGGTACAGAACAAAAGAACATACAGCAGATACCATTATGCATGTGAGACAGATACATAATTCTCAACGGAATTTTATGTATGCGAGAACAATTTATCCGATTTAATCATGTTGTCACTACTGACTGTCATATGACAATCAAATGATTATCACGGTTGTTTTGTTATTTTTTAAATTCCGCTATTTTCAACCGACGAAAGCCATATAAAAAATAAGTTTAAAAAATGAAAAAGAGAGCATGCTAAAAGAAAAAAAAATCGAAAATAATATTAAAAAAAAACCAAAAGCTGTCGGAATGTGTGGGGCGCACTCAATAAATTGATACGCGAAAAATAATCGGGGTTAGTGGTGATTCATTTTTAAATGTGTTTCCGCATGAGGAAAGCGCCCTTCTGTTGATTTGTTATTTTGTGAATTTAAATTGAACATTCTGAAATCGAATTCTTATAAAACTATTTATTTTAAACAAATAAGAAACACATATGCTTTTATCACGTACAAAATTAAAAACATAATGAAATAAAGATAATAAAAATCAAAAAGCATTGTTTTATTTTTGGCGGAATATAACAATGGTAATTTATGATAGTATAACAGTCAAACCTCCCTACAAGAATACTGATTATCATATGACTATCATCTGACTGTCAGCAATGTCAACCTAACGATCAGCGCCTCATACAAACTTTCTATCACAAACTTAAGGGGACTTGCGCAAATGTGATGTAAACAACTGTGTACGTGTGAGTTTTTGTCTCCTTCTTATACACCAACATGGCCTACTGATTAAGTATATAGCCGTACTGCTCACTCTCATTCCTTTTCCTGGATAAGTGCTGACATTCTAACTATCAAAAAGTGTCATAAATGATAGTTTACTGTAGATATCAGGTTTGACTGTTATACTATCATAAATGACCATTGTTATATTCCGCCAAAAATGAAACAATGCTTTTTGCTTTTTATTTACTTTATTTCATTACGTTTTTAATTTAGTACGTGATAAAAGCATACGTGTTTCTTATTTGTTTAAAATAAATAGTTTTATAAGAATTAGAGTTCAGAATGTTCAATTTAAATTCAGAAAATAACAAAACAACAGAAGAGCGCTTTCCTCATGCGGAAACACATTTAAAAATGAATCACCACTAACCACTATTATTTTTCGTGTATCAATTTTTTGAGTGCGCCTCATACATTCCGACAGCTTTTGGTATTTTTTGATATTATTTTCGATTTTTTTTCTTTTAGCATGGATCTTTGAAATGCTCTCTTTTTCATTTTATTAAACTTATTTTTTTTATGGTTTTCGTCGGTTGAAAATGGCGGAATTTAAAAAATAACAAAACAACCGTGATAATCATTTGATTGTCATATGACAACATGATTAAATCGGATAAACTGTTCTAGCATACATAAAATTCCGTTGAGAATTATGTATCTGTCTCACATGCATAATGGTATCTGCTGTATGTTCTTTTTTTCTGTACCAGGTGTCCGAAGCTTTCCCAGTTTGAGTCCTTTTTCCTGATTATAGGCTGTCGTTGGGAATATGCGGACATGCGTAAGCGAAGAAAGGAACATACATAAATTTGAGTATCAATGTTTACGTCATCGCAGGATCAGCATTGTCAATTACAAGTGTGAGTGTATTAGTAAAACTATCAGCGTTTCTTGTAGGGCTGATATCTACAGTAAACTATCATTTATGACACTTTTTGATAGTTAGAGTGTCTGCACTGATCCAGGAAAATGAATGAGAGTGAGGAGTACGGCTATATATTTAATCAGTAGGCCATGTTGGTGTATAAGAAGGAGACAAAAACTCACACGCACACAGTTGTTTACATCACATTTGCGCAAGTCCCCTTAAGTTTGTGATAGAAAGTTTGTATGAGGCGCTGATCGTTAGGTTGACATTGCTGACAATCAGATGATAGTCATATGATAGTCAGTATTCTTGTAGGGTAGTTTCAATCATTTAATAAAATGATAGTCATCGTAAATTTTACCAAGTAGCGCAACTAACAGCTGATCGGTGAAAATTCGCACATTCACACGCACAGTTCTCCACTCAGTTTCAAAAAAAAACTTTAGATTACTTAATTCAAATTTTAAGGTGAGATAATCCTTACAAATTTATGTATACAGAATATATATGGCGTTTTTGTTGTTATTAAAACAATAGTTTTATTTATATTAAAGCTTTTATCATTTTTTTTTTTTAACTTTGAAAAATCTCCGAACACCATTCCTTCATTATATGACATTCGACTGCCTAGTCCACTGCCTTCCACTCTATTCGCAACATAACCTCTACTTAAGCTGCCAAACTATATAGTAAACAATGATTACAAAGCTGTGCTGCCACATCAACAAAGAAAAAACAAATATAAATATTAACGTGCCACCTTTCCGTTAATAAAGAAAAAGGAAAATATATATTTTTACTACTATGCGGAAGGACATCACCGTGGCGGTAGCCACGGTTATACCACACACCCGGACTTGGCATGGCGTAGCCCAGGGTTATTTTAAATAAGCGCGGCCGAAGGCCGCCTACGCGGAAAGTTGTTCTACGCAGAATTACTGTGCATGGCGCAGCCGGTGTTGGATCGGCTAACATAACAATAAACATAAGAGTTATAAGGTAATATGCGGAAGGACATCACCGTGGCGGTAGCCACGGTTATACCACACACCCGGACTTGGCATGGCGTAGCCCAGGGTTATTTTAAATAAGCGCGGCCGAAGGCCGCCTACGCGGAAAGGTGTTCTACGCAGAATTACTGTGCATGGCGCAGCCGGTGTTGGATCGGCTAACATAATAATAAACATAAGAGTTATAAGGTAAATATCAGCTCGTTCACGAATGCAAAAAAGAGCTTTTTCAAATTTTTGTTAAATAAAGACTAGAAAAGTTAAAGATATATATACATCAGATGAAAGATATTTTTATAAATTAATTTTCGATTCTCCACTTGTTCCGTTTTTTAGATGTGGCAGCACAGCTTTGTAATGTCATCAATAAAATATATATATACATAAATGTGAATGTTGATTTAATAAAAACTTTTATATTAAGTAAAAACAATGCAAGAATTATATGTGAAATATATAATGGCGGCCACCGTGGTGTGATGGTAGCGTGCTCCGCCTATCACACCGTATGCCCTGGGTTCAACTCCCGGGCAAAGCAACATCAAAATTTTAGAAATAAGATTTTTCAATTAGAAGAAAATTTTTCTAAGCGGGGTCGCCCCTCGGCAGTGTCTGGCAAGCGCTCCGATTGTATTTCTGCCATGAAAAGCTCTCAGTGAAAACTCATCTGCCTTGCAGATGCCGTTCGGAGTCGGCATAAAACATGTAGGTCCTGTCCGGCCAATTTGTAGGGAAAAATCAAGAGGAGCACGACGCAAATTGGAAGAGAAGCTCGGCCTTAGATCTCTTCGGAGGTTATCGCGCCTTACATTTATTTTTTTTTATACTAAAATGAATTAAGTGTATCGTTGCCAATTTATATAGATATTTATGTGCATAAAGGTTTTGAAAGATGTGTAAATTGTAAGTGAAAGTGCTATAGAAATTTGCTAAATTTGCAAACTTTAACATCAAATAACTCGTAAACTATAAGTCTGCGCACTTTAAGTTATATATATTTGCGATCGGGAGAACTCCCTCTTTCATTTGATACCAAGTTTAACCCCGAACTCGGGGGGTGCTATTCTAAAATTTTCCCCTTATTTTACAATAATACGACTAGAGTTAAATATAAACAAATCTAAGTAAACTAACATTTCGATTAAATTAATTAGTCAAATATTGTAACTGCATTTAACTCGCAGTGAAAACCATATATCCTTTTGAAATTTCAGTAAATCGGACCTATGATATAATAATTAACATTATTTAATGGATAGGGCTTATCCCACATGTCTGGTGTTCCAGGTTCTGTGATCAAAATGGACTGGTTGCATCGGGAGTTCATATTTACAAAACCTGTTTTTAGTGATAACTTTTGAATGGTAAATAATATTTACCCTCCGCCTTCGAACTAATAATACTTACACTAAAACAAGTATTTTTATCCTTTTTCCCATAATTTTTGAACGCTATTCTACAGTTATAGGTCAAACTAAAGTTTACCAAAATTTTTGGCACGTTTTTCGTTTTGGCTGACACATTTTTTGTTCTGGCACCCGCTTCAGCTGGCGCGAGGGATTTATCTGTGATTGTTGGCAGCAACAACTAGAAGATAAATCCCTCGTGAGAGCAAAAATATGAGAGCATAAACAAAAGATTCGTATCAATCTAATCTATGTAAAAGGAATTTGGGTAATAGTATATTTGAGGGGTCGACTGCTAATACGCTATCAAAAATATCGAGAGAGGTGTCAAAAGACGCGTATTAATCTCGAGAACAATAATCCGACGGCGGAAAAGAAAAATTTTATCTCTGTCCGGAGATATTTTCAGTTGAACTTGGCGATTTTATGTGGTTGTTGTTGTGTTTGTACCCACAAAAAAAATTGTGCATCACCGTGGCGGTAGCCACGGTTATACCACACACCCGGACTTGGCATGGCGTAGCCCAGGGTTATTTTTTATAAGCGCGGCCGAAGGCCGCCAACGCAGAAAGGTGTTCTGCGCAAAAATACTATGGATCCCACCCCCGGTTTCGGAGGTACCCGCGGGTCTTTTTTCGGTTTTTCGTTAATATCTTTTGAACGAGTTAAAATTTTACACCTTCGGATTATTACTACTATATACTGATGTCAAGAAGCGTCGTTTGACACCTCTCTCGATATTTTTGGTAGCGTATTAGCAGTCGACCCCTCAACTAGACTATTACCGCAATTTGTTCAACTAGAAAAGAGAAAATGGACAACTTTAATAAAATGTATGTATAAAAAAATAAAATTTATAAAATTTTAACATATATTAACTATGTAAACTGTTTTAGTGAAAGAAGGATTTGGTCTAGAGAGGAGACAAGAGCTTTTTTAAATGCGTACCTTGCTAGGAAGGAAGAGTTTGCCAGCATTAGGAGAAAAAAATATGCCATGGAGAATGTGCTGATGAATTTGGAGAGCCAAGGTGTATTGGTGAGTTTGATGTTAGCCCACGATAGATGTTTACACAGTTTATTAATAATTTCTTCTTGCTATATTTGTATCTTAACACAGAGTCAACCAACGACGGTGGAGATGCTTTCGGCAAAACTAAAAAATTTAATAAGGGCATATAAACAGAGTGTGGACAATAATGGCAGGACAGGAGCAACGCCATGCAATGCTCCGTTTGCTGATTTGATGGAGGAAATATTTGGTGATAATCCAGTTATATCAAATAACCACTCCATAAATTTAATCGGCCAGCCTCTAAATTTTCCACCACAGGATGGCACACCTAGCTGTTCCAAGGAAGGCGGAAACGAAAAAAAAATTGCCAAAATGTTATAGAAAACAAAACAGCTATAGACCTCCATTGAAAGAAAAAATAATGGAAATGAAAATTCAGTGCAGAAAGGAGCTTGCTGCCAACAAAATAAAGGTCTTCGAAGAGTATGCTGCAAAAAAAATGAAAAGATGGAGGAGGCGCAGCAATTAAAGCAAAAGCGGTATGAAGAAAAAATGGCCATGCTCAAAGCGTTTATGGATGCAAAAAAAGCAATGTGATATATTTATTATTAGTATTTATTATGAATTACCGTTTGTTCAACATGTGCTATTTTAAGCATGTATGTATAGTTATAGTTAGGAATATGAGTGAAGTCTGTATATATTTATAAACCTAGATTAGTTGTAAGTAGGAATGAACTTTGGAGTATTTTCGCGACACTTTTTAGTTTGAAAAATATGAAGTCAACTTCTTTGTGATATTTTATGAGTACTTTTAACAATTGAGTGTTTTTTGTTTTTGAATATATAATGATGTAGCCTAGATTTAAGAAATATAATAGACGAATTTTCCTTACATCTGTACCTGGATTGGATGTTAGTGTTTTTTACTTTACATGAAACAACAAATAATAAATAAATGAATTTATATGAATATAGGAACTTCAATCCAAATAAAATTTTTATTTCGAAGAAAATTTCAGTTCGACAAGTATTTTAGAACTAGAAACCTAAGCGTACAAGTAAGTATAACCTACGACGGCGTGCTAATAACATTTGTATCGATTAGGTTTTGTAGAACAATACCACGCCTACTTCCAGAAGCCGCTACGTTCCCTTGCAGATGCATATTGCTTACATGTTCTTCATCCTCTATCAAATTCTCGTCTTCAATGCTGTCGTGTTCCAAACAACAAATGTTATGAAGAATGCATCCACATATAATAATCCGAACGATCGATTGCAGGTCTGTATTTTCAGTGAAATGAAGCAGTAGTCTGAATCTCATTTTCAATAATCCAAAAGCATTTTCAACGACAATTCTGGTTGACGAATGTAAATAATTGAATTGCCTCTGGGCTGATGTCAAAATCCATTATCTCGAAATGGACTTATAAACCATTCCGTATTTGCGTAAGCTGAGTCTCCAAGCCAACATGAGTTGAATGGAAAAGTGGATGTCATATCATCTAACGCTCGTTGGTATAAACTTGATCGTCTCAAAACTCGACTGTCATCTAACGAGCCCGGTTCACCAGCGAATATGTCTGTAAATATTTTATCTGCGTATACATCAGCTTGCAATTGCAGGCTATACAAATGCTTCCGATTGAAATACGCTTCTTTGTTTGATACTGGGGCTTTAATTTTTATGTGCGAGCAGTCGATACAACCAATCACATTTGGAATGCTCTTCATGGCATAAAACTTGCGTATATTGTCCCTTGCTTTGGACAGAGAAGGCCACTGAACATATTCATGGCCAATTGACAATAGCCATTAAATCACTCGCCTTATTACTCTTCATGCAGTTGACTCAGCCATGTTGAAACGATTTGCTATTTCACGAAACGTACTGGTATTTGCCATGTACCACAAAAGCCGATTCCGATGACGATTCATACATAAACTGCAATATATTTAAATGATAGACATGAAGGAAAACACTTACTAAAAAATAGCAATGAGTTTAAAAAATGTGTAAACTTACTTCAAACAAATGTTCATCCATGTTTTTCGTTTAATTTTTCACAACGCTTTAATTATATCGGTTTGTTTACTTTTCTTCTTACAACGAAAATGACGTTTTTGGTAGTGCTGCCAACTCTCACAACAATGATCCGGACCATTCTCGTGAGAATTGAGCGTGACCCGGAGCTGTAAAACTCACTGGATGACCACATTTATCCACAAAAGTTGAGTCATCACACATATTAAGTTGAATGCATACACTCTTAAAAAAAAGCATGTAAATCTACACACATTAAGCCAGCAAAAAAGTTGCCTCGCTTAATTATTGCAAATTTACACACATTGTATATCTACTATCAGACTGCACTCTTAAAAAAAGCATGTAAATCTACACACATTAAGCCAGCAAAAAAGTTGCCTCGCTTAATTATTGCAAATTTACACACATTGTATATCTACTATCAGACTGTGTAAAGCCCTTACTAAACACATGCGTAAAAACTACTATTCAAAATGCGCAACATTTTACAACGATTTTAGTGAATTTACCAACCTTATGCGTAATGATTACCATTCAAAATGCGTGAAACATACAACGGTTTTAGTGAACTTACTTATCATATGCGCAATGCCACATACCCCTTAGCCCCTGTAACCCACTTCCCACCTTTTTGAAAATATTTGATTGTATTTTCAGCTAATAACATGTATATGTTTAAATGCATTTACATTTTTTAAAAAAGAGGTATTATAAAATACTTATTTTGCTTGATCCTGGGTGTTTAATTATAAACATATACATTTTATGTAGTTGCAATACGAATAAGATTTTGATATTTTAATAAAATTTATTTTCAGTCAGAATTCAGTTCAGTCCATACAGGCACTTTAATTGAATTAATATATACTATATTATCCTAAATCAATACAGGCAGTGAGTAACACCCAAAATGGCCCACCTTAAAATAGCAATTTTCAGGAAGACTTCTTTTAAATAATTTCGGCAATTTTGTACTAAAGTCCTTAACTTAAATTTGCAGTATTTGTATTGCATTTTTATGTGTACTTTCATAAGAAATTAGCAAAATTATTGAAAAGAAAAATATCTTGCGAAACCTGCAATTTTAAGGTGGTGGCACTCATCGTATGTTTTTATGTATTTAAAAATATTACACGTTACTAATTTTTGAAATAAGATTATTCACTTTTTGCAAACTGTTTATGTTTTTTTTGCACCACGGGTCTGATTCGGATAGTGCTTATAGCAAAATCTAGTCAAAAACTCTAAAGTCTGCGATATTTCTGCTGGGTACATTTTGTTTAAGACAAAGTAATAATTAATTATTACTTTGACAAAATTTATAAAGTCATATTCTCCGTATTCAGCAACGGGTGTTTTCTCAATTATAATGTGAGCCCTTTCAGTTTCTGTAAAAATGCAATAGAATCAAAATTAATTAATTTTTACGTAAAAGGTCGCCGTGTAGAAAGGCCTTATAATAATAAATAGTAATATACATACCTATGAGAGGCAAATTCGATGGTAGTTTATTTATTATTGTATCCATTGTGATTCCAATCTGGAAATATAATTAAAAGAAGAATTATGTATTATAAAATTATTTATTTTACCATGTTCCAAAAACTTGCCTCAAAGCCCATAAAAAGAAAATCTTGATTTTCCCCGAAATAGTTAACAATTTTCTAATTGAAATGTTATCACGCAAATGAGCGTGCAAATGAGGGAAAATAGATTTAACGCTATCGAAACACCAGCCACAAACGCTACACTTATGCTCGGCGTTTTGCTGCCAATGCACATAATTTTTCAGCATTATTCTTATTAAAGTAAAAATAACTTACGTATTACAATAACTTATAATAATTATAATTATGCACTAAAATAATTAAATAATTATTCACGTTTTCCGATAAAGCACACTGCCGATTGACTAAAACGAATGAACACGACGCGTTAAGATGGTGTCGATCGGCAACCTCCACTAAGCTTTTGTTGTAAATGTATACACCTTTGTGTTAGCTTACAAACGTTGTTAGTAATTTCGCGAACTATATGTATTTTTACAGCATAAATGTTGGTAAGATTGTGGCATTGCTGTTTAAATAAGAAAAATACGCTTTAAGTGCGGGACTATGCAAAAAAATTGTAAGATTACACAAAAAAATACTAGCAATAAGCTTGCATTTTTACATACTGTTTTTAGAGTGTAGCTCAATATATCCCTGCAAAAATCGTGTGACCAAAAACGCACACAGCCACACGAATTTTTGACAGGGGTGACGATTTGGAATGAAAAATTGTGCAAATGAAATAGCATGCTGACAAATTTTGCTTTCCCACAATGTATCATGCTCTCTCGCACCTGTTATTTTTATAGGGATAGCAAAATACGTAATTTTTGCGTGCAAAAAAATCCGCCATTTCTAATTCAGCAGAGACAGCAAAACATTTGGTGGTGGAAAATTTTTTCAATTTTGAGAGTTTTAAGTGGAATATCTCCGGAAAGATTTAAAATTAAGAGGGAGTTCTCCAGATCACAAATATATATATTTTAAAGTGCGAAAACTTATAATTTAAAAGTTATTTGGTGTTAAAGTGGTAAAAAAAAGTGGTTTCGATTTAATTGTTATTTATTTATGTATTTTAAATCCACTAGGATTACAAATTGTTGCTTTTGTGTTTGTTTTTTAAGTTGTCCTATATATTTTTAAATGAATATAAAGATATCAATTTATAAAATCATCAATTAATACTTACATATTTGAACAATGCGAATGCCTATTACTTGTAGCAAGAAAAATGCGAAAATGAATGCTGTTTGACATTTGCTTTCGCTTTACAGAGTACCGGCAATGCGAAAAGGGAGAAAAATTGCGAATGGGCAAAATGAGAATGCGAAAGTCAAAATATACATGCGAATGTCAAGATACAGAGTACCGATTTTGCGATTTCGCGTATTTTTTCTTTCGCATCGCAATACAGAGTAGGCCCCCTGTAGTAGATTTTTTGACAGCTAACCACTTTTGAGTTGGTAGCACTCATGGCTCAACTATATGGTTGGCTCATCTCTACAGCAATAACATACCTTTGTTCACATTGCCAAAATTAGCGTGTTGGTGTTAGACGAATGGAATGGAATGAAAACATAAAACTTAGCAGCATTTGTAAGTAGTAAGAAAATGTTGTAAATTCGTTGGTTTCTTTTCAAGTTTGCCATCTCCTTCTGACAATCCCTACTCCAGTGAAATAAAAAAAATAAAATCAGCTGGTGAGATGAGCCAACCATATGTTGAGCCATTGTAGCACTGAACTAAATACGTGTACATTTGTGTATACATAAAAGATCTCGCAATATTTAAAAGCAAAAACACTGAAAGAGTAAACAACTTGAAGATCATGGAAGGAAAATAAATAGTTTGCTTACGTGCGAAACTATTTAAATGTTAATAATTCTATCAGTATCTTAAAATTTTGTGTACGTTTCTTCTTATTTTCTACAAAACAGATGTTTTATATTAGTGCTGCCAGCTCTCATAAAGTTGATCCAGATCGTTCCAATGAGATTTGAGCCAGAGCCAGAGCTCGATAAACCAATGGAACGGCCCAAATAATTTTTGCTGTTTATTTCGACAAAAACTTTTGATTTGATTTTTGTGCTCATCGAAAGAATTCACAATTATATAGCACCATGCCGCGAATTATGATAAAAGGTGGTGTGTGGAGAAACACTGAGGTAAGCATTTGACGCGACTGGTTACTCTTGGATGTTTATTAACTAAATTGATAACTTTCAGGATGAAATCCTCAAAGCAGCTGTAATGAAATATGGCAAAAACCAGTGGTCACGTATTGCATCACTGCTGCACCGCAAATCTGCCAAGCAATGTAAGGCACGCTGGTACGAATGGCTTGATCCTAGCATAAAGAAGACAGAATGGTCACGGTAGGAGGATGAAAAGTTTTTGCATTTTGCCAAATTAATGCCAATACAATGGCGTACAATTGCGCCGATTATTTCAGAGGGTTAACTGGTACCAATTGTTCACACCAAATTGTTAGGTACAGGATTCGCCACGGGTAGGTGAGGTTGGCAATCACAACCCCTTGAATCATTTTGGTCGGCAGGTATGCCGCGGATATATTCTTGGCACTTTGTGAGGATAAAATCCCCCAAATTAACTTTTTAATAATCATCTGTCAACATCTCAACATTGTTACTCACAATGATATTTAATTGTGAATATTAAAACAGAATGAATAAAACATAAACATAATACGTCATGAGATATTGTAATGTAGTATGTAAGAGTGAACCAGATATATGAGGGGTGAAACATGAAAAACGATTGGCAAGAGTTACATCGACATTTTCATGTTTCACCGCCATCATTATAATTTTGGACACACGCATAAAGACACGCAATTTTTAAGTAGTCGGGAAAAGTATTAATATAAGATATTTTACACCAAATAAAGTGTTGAATTTTTAATGAATTGGAAAGTGTGCCGTAGACGGCCGCCACGGTAGTGAAAATTTAATTCCAGTACACACGGCGGCGCCCTCCACGGTTCGAATTTCGCAAATAGCATGGCGCTGGGACTCCCAAGTCACCACGGGTGAGTTATTGTTGGGTCAGCAAGCAAGTAGGATGAATATGTACATTATATGGCGACCGGTCATTTTTCGTTTTGGACAGCAGCGGTGAGTAAAGTGGAGTGAAAACTTGCAAAGTGGTGGTGCAGTGAAAAAAAAAACAAATTTAAATAAAATTTTTCTAAAAAATATCTAAACATTTTTAATGAAAACGGAAATAATAAAATTTTTCTAACAAATATATAAACATTTTTAATAAAAACGGAAATAATAAAATTTTTCTAAAAAATATCTAAACATTTTTAATGAAAACTGAAATAATACAATTTTTTTAACAAATATATAAACATTTTTAATAAAAACGGAAGTAATAAAATTTTTCTAACAAATATCTAAACACTTAATAAAAACGGAAATAATTTAATTTTTCTAACAAATATACGCAAATCTATAACGAAAAACAGAAGTAATACAATTTTCTAATAAAACACATGCAAATCTACAACGAAAAACAGAGTTAATACAAATTCCTAACTAAAGTCCATAAATTCATAATTAATTTAACTAAATTTCACAATTAAAATTTATAAAAAGCAGCAGAAATAAATTTTTTTTCCCCTCAATTAAATCTACGACTACAACAAATATAAAAAGAAGCAGAGATAATACAACAAAAAAAAGAATTCACCCTTATCGCGAGTTTTATTTTCACCCGAAAATATTCACAGTTTTTGTTCACCCTATCGCAGAGGGTGGCGAAACAATTTTTCGTGTTCGAAAAAGATTTCACCTTATCGGCAACTCTTTGTTCGGGCGAAATGAACACCCAAATTTGTTCACTTATATTTTACAGGCGAACGAGAGGAAAACAAAATTTAAGTAATTTTTTGTTTTGAAATTTGATACTCTTATAATTATATATTCTTTTATTATTAGAAATAAATCAATAAATAATGCACAATCGGAAGCTGAGTGGAAGAAGTGAAATTCCCGTATTGCTGTAAATTCTATTTTTTATGGCAACTTATCAGTTGGCCAAGTTTTCCATTGTGGACAAAGCAACGGTTCCAAAATGTTGAGCACCTCTCTGAAACAAGATTGGCTAAGACCCACTTCATGGTCCTTTCCGCCGCCTTTTCCCTATGCAAAAAAAAAGACATGTACACAATTTTACAATTAGTGGAACTCCAAATTTTTGCTTCAATGGTGGCAAGGAGTGGTAAGAATAACTAGCAAATATTATAATGCCGACTTGTTTAGCCTGAAATATTGGCGAAAACTAATTGAAAAAAATTAACTTGTTATTCAAAAGTGCTGAAAATAGTAATTTTTAGTCATCATTTAGCTCCAAAGGGTTAGAACTTTCCCTTAATTGCCTCCGAACCGCTTTCACATTTATGTATATTCTCCTCAGGCTCAATCAGTACCAACCTAAGTGCAATACTAAACATTATTTTATACATTTTTTATTTCTATTTTTGTTGTATTTTAAGGAAATATATGCTTGGTTACAAAATTTACACAATTGTAAGTAAATTATTTGTTCACTGCCAATTCGCAATAGAGCATCAGCTGTTTCGAAGTGAACTTTTGTTCGCCAAAAATTGCCGATAGGCGGAAAAAGTTCACCCGAACAAAAGAAGTGAAGGCGAACACTTTTCCGCGTGAACTTCGCGATAAGGGTGTTATAAATTCGAAAAACTAATTCGCCTACGTAAGGGCAAACTGTACCACCAACCATCGGAATTTCTAACGGCATTCCTCCACCTACTCACATAACGGAACGCGAAAAACCACTCCACCAATACAACGCCATTTTTACCGCAATCAGTAGCAGCAACAACACCAGCAGCGATTCAGGTCTGCCAGCGCAGCAGCAGCAGTGACGGAAACTAGCAGCAGCGAAATTAAGTATATATATGTATGTATTTAAAATTTTTTCTTTTGCTTACGGTTTTTTCTTCAAGCATATATACGTATATAAAACATTTTAATTACCATTAAATGCAATGCATTCGCTTTTCATATAATTAACTTGGATTGTTTCAATAGCATATAAATTTTGGATTTTGATATTATGGTGGTTTTCGATAAAACCAATTAATTTTTTTGATACATACGGTGGTTTTCGATAAAACCAATTAATTTTCTTTTTGATACATACGGTGGTTTTCGAAAAAACCCAATTAATTTTTCGGTACATGCGGTGGTTCCGTTAAAAACCAAGTAATTTTTTTTGACAATATGCGGTGGTTCCGTTAAAAACCAATTTTTTTTAATACATGCGGTGGTTCCGTGAAAAACCAAATTGAGATTTTTTTTTTGAATAAAGCGGTGCGTCCGTGAGTACATTTTAAGACTTTTAACAATTAATTCTTACAGACTTTTGAGCCATTTTGAATTCAATTACTTTTTAAAAATTTTTCATAAAAATTTACTGCAGTTTCAATTAATTCTTCTAATAAATTGTTAAATATTTCTTTAATTTTTCCTTCGCTCTTTTTCCTCAACAATTTAACTTCAAATATAAATTCAACATTCAAACAAGTGCTTTAGTAATTTCATATGTACAACCTTAGAAGTGGTAGACAAGTGCAAAAAACTTCAGATTCAGAATCTGATTCAGATAAATCAGGCTCAAGATACGAAAGTTTAGC
This sequence comes from Eurosta solidaginis, assembly GCF_040869045.1. Classification (NCBI taxonomy): domain Eukaryota; kingdom Metazoa; phylum Arthropoda; class Insecta; order Diptera; family Tephritidae; genus Eurosta; species Eurosta solidaginis. The sequence continues at coordinate 71,923,893 of NC_090320.1, read as the reverse complement.
TTCATCATCGACCGGAAAAATCACAAACCAGGAAAATAGATTCTCTTTATCAACAGATTTTCCAGGCTTCGAAAATTCTTCCATTAAAAAATCAACTTCTAATTTAGTTTCAAATCTTAACGATTCAAATAGTGAAATATTAACTTCAACTTCTCCTACTTTAAAATCAGATCTTAACGATCCAATTAGTACAAACGTTGCCTCACCTTCTAATTCAGCTCCAGATCTTAACGATCAAGTCATGGCAATACCAGAGGATAAAAGAATTTTTATTAACACATGTGCTAACTCTATTAGAGAAAACTACAGTGGTGATCCACTAGCACTTGATGCTTTCATAGACAAAATTGCATCACTCGAACAATTCGCTACTCCAGATTTAACCGATACTTTTATAGCGTTCTTAAAATCAAAATTAGAGGGTAAAGCTCGTGAAGCACTACCAACACAAGTAACTTCAGTCAATGATATTAAAATAGCTCTACGTAATAGGATCAAACCAGACAACTCGAAAGTTGTAGCAGGGAGAATTGCAGCGTTACACGTTAACGGTAACAATTATACAGATTTTGCCAAAAAAGTGGAAGATTTAGCTGACTCACTTGAGCGGTCCCTTATTATTGAAGGGATCACTCAAACAAAAGCTCACGAAATGGCAGTCGAACAAACTGTTAACGTGTGTCGTCTAAATGCAAAATCAAATTTAGTAAAAACCATTTTAGCCTCAACGACATTTACAGATCCGAAAGACGTAGTAGCAAAATTAATTGTAGAACAAAACAACGAAGTAACTGAACGCCAGGTTGTAGCTTTTCGATCACGTGGTAACAGTACATTTAGAAATACACGTGGTAGTTATCGGGGTTTTTACCCAAACCGCGGCTATACTGGTTATAGAAATAATAGTTCATTTTCATATAATAGTAACTATAACGGTAACAATAATCAGAGATATCGCTATGATAACAGAAATAGATACCAAAATAACAACAATAACAATATACGTCCAAATTCCAATTCAAATACAAACAGCGGTAACAATAGAGGTAACAATTCGAGATCAGCCAATGGTAGAGGTCGAAACGCAAACGTTCGCGCTTTAAACGCCAGCGCCTCTCAGGAGCGAACACTGAGGGAGGACGAACTAAGCCAGTAAGCGAACTTCCCTCACCAATAGGCATCTATTGTTTAAATTTAAATTACTCTGATTTCATAGAATTACAACTAAACGAGTCACAAAAATTTTGTTCTTTCCTAGTAGACACTCAAGCCGACATTTCTTTAATAAAAATATCATGTCTAGACAGTAACATTTCCTTAAATACGAACGACATTATTAACATTACCGGTGTCACTTCAAATTCAGTTTCTACCTTAGGTAAAATTACAGTAAATTAAAAATTTTCTAACTTTTCTATTAAACATACTTTACATGTAGTAAATGAAGACTTTAATATCCCATCCGATGGCGTACTAGGTAAAGATTTTCTGAAAATTAACAAATGCATTATTAATTATGAAAGATATAGTATTTCCTTTTGGGTAGGTAATGAAAAAGTCGCGATACCAATCCTACACGGAACAGAAAGCGACAGTTGTATCATTCCGCCAAGATGCGAAATATTCAGACTTTTTGATTTAGGAAATTCACCCGAACCACTTTTCGTGGACTCGCAGGAAATCGAAAAAGGTGTTTTCACAGCTAGGTGCATTGTTAATTCCAGTAACCCAATTATTGAAGTCATAAATACCACAGATGATATAAAGTATATCAAAAGAAAAAGTATTCGGACAGAAAAACTTTCAAACTACAATGTTTATACAATTAACAAGACAGAAACAGAAGACAAACGTACCAAAAAACTAATTTCGATTTTGAAAAATCAAATACCTCAACATGCTCATAGTAAATTAATTGACCTTTGCATAGATTATGCCGACATTTTCGCTCTTGACACGGACAAAATGACTTTAAATAACTTTTACGAGCAAAAACTAAGATTGACAGACAACGATCCGGTATATGTTAAAAACTATAGATTGCCATACTCTCAACGCGAAGAAATAAATCGACAAGTAAATAAATTGTTAGACAATGATTTGATTGAACCTAGTTATTCGAATTACAATAGTCCTTTGATTGTAGTCCCAAAGAAAGATACGAATGGTCAAAAAGCATATCGTATGTGCGTAGATTTTCGCGCAGTAAACAAAAAACTCATTGCTGATAAATTCCCACTAGCTAGAGTTGACGATATTTTAGACAATCTCGGTAGAGCAAAATATTTTTCCACATTAGATCTTTTTTCAGGATTTCATCAAATCCCCTTGCATCCTGACTCTCGTGACATTACGTCTTTCAGCACTAACCGTGGCGCATTTAGATGGAAAGTGCTTCCATTTGGCTTAAATATAGCACCAAATTCGTTTTCACGAATGATGACAATAGCTTTTTCGGGTATACCACCCAATGTCGCATTTTTGTACGTCGACGATATTATCGTCATAGGGTGTAGCGAAGCACACCACATTAAAAATCTTTCAAAAGTCTTCGATACTTGTAGATCTTTTAATTTCAAACTTAACCCTAATAAATGCAACTTCTTACGACCAGAAGTTGCATTTTTAGGTCGTAAATGTTCAGCCAAAGGTTTGTTGCCAGACGACAAAGATGTGGTACGACGATTTGTCGCGTTTGCAAATTACAGACGGTTTATACCTAACTTTGCGTCTCTGGCAGCGCCTCTGAACCGATTAAGCAGAAAAAGAGTTGAATTTGTATGGGATGTTGAGTGCGAAAGAGCATTTTTATCTTTGAAAGCAGCGTTACTTTCACCAAAATTACTTCAATATCCAGATTTTACTAAACAATTCATTATTACAGTTGATGCTTCCACAACTGGATGTGGCACTATTCTGAGTCAAGAACAGCAAGGTAGCGATTTACCAATTTGTTTCGCTTCTAAAGCATTTAATAAAGCCGAACAGAAAAAACCAATTATAGAATTAGAGCTTTTAGCTATTTACTTTGCAATCAAGCAATTTCGACCATATGTGTATGGTACCCATTTCATTGTAAAATCAGACCATAAACCTCTAGTATATTTATTCAATATAAAAGACCCATCTTCAAAACTTTCAAGAATAAGACTGGAACTGTCTGAATATAACTTTACTATTGTATATATAAAAGGTAAATCAAACGTTTGTGCTGATGCACTATCGCGTATAACAATCGATGAGATTAAAGAAGCTAACAAACAAATTTTGGCAGTACAGACAAGAGCCATGACAAAAAAGGCAAACGACAAAAATTTACATAAGAAAATAGACAAAAACGACGAAAAACAACTTACTTTACATGTCTACGACACATTTTCATAAAATTTTTCGAAAAAAGTCCCACGAATAAGATCCGCAATTACGTACGATAAAAATAATAAAACAACAAATTTACGAATTTTTGCGCATACTAAACATAAGAAACTCGAGTTACTTAGTTTTGAGGTTGTTAACGAAATAATGACTTTAGAGAAATTACTTTCGAGGCTTGAATCAGAAGCCGGCAAACACAAATTTAAGCAGATTGAATGGCCTGAAAACGATATTTTGTTCGAACACTACACTATTACAAATTTCAAAAATATTGGAAATAAAATTTTAAAATCATTAGAAATTATATTAACAGATCCAGTGGAGACAGTAACAGATGAAGATACAAAATTAAAACTTATGAAAATTTACCATAATGATCCCATTTCTGGTGGACATTGCGGAATGAAAAGACTTTACGCAAAATTGCGAACAAAATTTTATTGGAAGAACATGACTCGTGATATATCGAAATATATCAAAAATTTTAAGGATTGTCTTTTAAACAAGGTTAAACCTAAAACAAAAGAAACACTTGTTTTAACACCAACTCCTTGTAAACCATTCGATATATTAGTAATTGACACAATAGGACCACCTGAGTCCAAATATGGTAACAAGTTCGCACTTACCATGATTTGCGACATGACTAAATACCTGGTAACAGTCGCTGTGCCAGACAAATCGGCAAAAACAATCGCTTCAGCAATTTTTGAAGGATTCATTTTAACTTACGGCACAATGAATGCCATAAAATCAGATTTAGATACTGAATTTAAAAATGAATTATTCGAAGAATTAACAAATCTTTTAAATTTTCAACATAATTTTTCTACTGCATACCATCATGAAACTGTTGGCACGATTGAACGTAATCATAGAGTTTTTAATGAATACTTACGTGCATATCTACAAGACACTTTTTCTGATTGGGATGTTTATTTAAAATACTTTACCTTCCTACACAATACTACGAGTAGCACAGTTTTCGGCAATCAATTTTCACCTTACGAGTTGGTCTTTGGGAAAAAGGCAACTTTGCCTAATGAATTAACAAAAGAAAAAATTTACCCAATTTATAACGTCGAAAACTATACCAAAGAAGTTAAGTTTAGGATACAGAAAGCACACAAGATGGCACAAAACCTAATTAATAAAAATAAATTACAAAGTAAAAACCTGTACGATAAAACGGCACGACTTTTAATTGTAAAAATCGGAGATAAAGTACTTTTACAAAAAGAACCACATCATAAGCACGAAAATATTTATCAAGGTCCGTTTATTATAACTAAAATTAACGAACCTAACGTAACTATTATCGATGAAGTCAAAAACAAAGAAAAAGTAGTACAAAAAATTGCCTAAGTAAAGTAAATTAACATTACTTTAATACCCTGACTCAACTTTAAATTTGATAAAAAAAAAAAAACAAATCCAAAATTTACTTACTAGCATTTAAGCAGCCACGAAGGCTTAAAAACTGTTAAACCAAAAAGCAAAAAGAGAAAATACGAATTTTGTATATTCAAAAAAAAAAAACTTTCTTATAAAATTGTCCGTAACACAAAATACATATTTAATATGTAATACAAAATATAAAACTTTAAATTGAATATGTAAAACACAAATATTTACAAAAAAAAAAGAAACATTCAACATATTTTGTAGTAAATCAAAATATTATATACTTTTCATTTAAGTTACAATGAACTATAAAAATGTAACTAAAATTTAACTATTCGATGTATAAATTTTTTTTTTCAATTATTAATAAAAATGGTTCCGAACCAACGAATTAAAAAGGTGAGGTACACCCTAATATAAATATATTCGTTTGTTCGCAACAATTTTTATAAGTTTTTGGCCAAAGAAGAATGTGACAAAATTGATCACTTTGTCAATTCTTCTTTTCCCCAAAAAGGGTGATGTGAGGATAAAATCCCCCAAATTAACTTTTTAATAATCATCTGGCAACATCTCAACATTGTTACTCACAATGATATTTAATTGTAAATATTAAAACAGAATGAATAAAACATAAACATAATACGTCATGAGATATTGTAATGTAGTATGTAAGAGTGAACCAGATATATGTGGGGTGAAACATGAAAAACGATTGGCAAGAGTGACATCGACATTTTCATGTTTCACCGCCATCATTATAAATTTGGACACACGCATAAAGACACGCAATTTTGAAGTAGTCGGGAAAAGTATTAATAAAAGATATTTTACACCAAATAAAGTGTTGAATTTTTAATGAATTGGAAAGTGTACCGTAGACGGCCGCCACGGTAGTGAAAATTTAATTCCAGTACACACCATGGCAACGATCTGGAGGCGCCGCCCTCCACGGTTCGAATTTCGCAAATAGCATGGTGCTGGGACTCCCAAGTCACCACGGGTGAGTTATTGTTGGGTCAGCAAGCAAGTACGATGAATATGTACATTATAACTTGTTATTGATGGCTTTTATGATGCCACCAACACAACCTGGACAGACGCCAATGCTCAGTCAACCACCCAAGCCGGGTCAACCCCCAATACCCGGACACGTCCGGACGTCCTGGTTATAATGTATGCTAATACAACTTATAATTCACAAATTTGCTGATGATTATTTTTGTGTTATTTTCTTTAGCAACCACCTGCACCTGTTACTGGTAAATATCAACAGCCGCAACAGTATGATCAAGCCCAACGCCGTTTAGATCCCGATCAGATGCCAAATCCGATAAGCGTTATCATTGAAAATCAAAATAGCGCTGGTGGTGCTTTTATTACTAATGAACAGGGTTTATTACCACCATTGGTGACCACAAAATATGTGGTAGAAGATCAGGGTAACTCCTCGCCACGTTACGTTAGGTATCGATAATCGAAATTTGTTTGGCAATTACATTGATCTTTCTTCTTTGCAAGTCGTCTTTGTATAGCATACCTGCAACAGCCGATTTATTAAAAACAACAGCTTTGTCCATTACACTTACCGTCTCACCAATGGCACGCACGGTTGAGGGTAAATATGAGCCACCCATTGTAAATTTTGGTGAATTGGGTGCAATTAGATGTAATCGTTGCAAGGCTCAATAGCAACTTGTAGATGCTGGTCGTCGTTTCCAATGTCTAATGTGTAAAGTAACAAGAGATGGTAAAAAAATCTTTCACTTTTACTTGTGTTCATTGATCCATATTTTTCCTCAACAGTGCCAACTGCATATTTCCAACATTTGGGCCATACCGGACAGCGTGTCGATAAATATGAACGTCCTGAACTTGTATTGGGTGCATGAGTATTTGTGTAAAAAATGCTTGGGTATCGATAGCTCTCATGGTAAACCTCAACTCATATCGAACATCAATGCCTCGCATTCAATTGTGGCACTGTACGCACTACATTGGGTTCACGTAGTAAGGACAAGCATATTGTTGATTCCAGTGGTAAGGCCACAATTTCAAATGATGGGGCAACCATTATGAAACTATTGGATATTGTGAATCCAGCCGTAAAACTCTAGTAGACATCGCCAAATTTCAAAATGCTGAGGTAAGTTTTTTGTTATATTAGAATGTGTAGAATAAAAATGTTTCTCTTATCAGGTCGGCGATGGCACCACTTCAGTAGTATTTTAAGCATGTGAAATCTTAAAACAAGTTAAGCCAGATGTTGAGGAAGGCGTGCATGCACGTATCATCATTAAAGCTATACGTAAAGCATTACAATTATGCATCCTAAAATATGACATGGCTGTACATGTCGAAGCGCCAATCAAAGGAGCAACAAAGTGCTTTATTGGAAAAATGATCTGCCACAGCAATGTCCTCCAATGTCCAAGAGTATCAGAAAATTGTTGATGCTGAATGGCGTATTCTGTAGAATAAACTAGCTAAGTAAGGCGCCAATGTTGTGTTTTCTAAATTACCAATTGGCGATGTTGCTACACAGTGTTTTGCAGATCGTGATATGTTCTGTGCTGTTCATGTACCAGAAGAAGATTGGAAACGTAGAATGAAAGCTTGTGGTGGTGCTGTAGCTAATGATATTAATTCAAGTGTTTTGGGTCAATGTGATTACTTTGAAGAACGTCAGGTTGGTGGTGAACGTTTCAACATTTTCCAAGGTTTGACATTAATTTCATTTTTATAGTTTATAATTATTTAAAGGTTGCGTTAATGCTAGAACAAGTACATTGATTTTACGTGGCAGTGTTGAATAATTTTTGGAAGAAACTGAGCTTCGTTACATGATGCTATAGTGCTTGTGCGGCGTACAATTAAACATGATTCTGTTGTTGCTGGTAAGTCAAAATACAAATTGAAAAAAATGTCTAATCTTAGGGCCTCATTCTCTATTACGAAACGAACTTTCGATGCGGATGAGAGACGAATCGCTAGTGTATTTGCACTATGTTAAACAATGGCAACTTATCACTTGACAATTACTTTGGCCTTCCTGTTAGTTATAAAGGTAAAGACCGAACGAAAATGATAGGGAATACCATTGCTAGACGAAATCGTTTGTAGGGAGAGATGGCCTGAAGGTTTAATGTGGCCACATAAATCGTTCCCGAGATGGTCGGGCTAGCACTTTAATGGTGATGTGTTACCGGAGCGTACCGGATCTCTATCCGGCTAAAGGACCATCACATCGATAACACTCCCCAAAGCTTTCGGGGAGCAACCTTATCGCTACAAAAACAACAACATTGTGTCCAAATCCCGAAAAAAACTATAAATTTGTGTTAGTGAAATGATAATTATTGCTTTTGGTTGTTAGTTTTGAGGCATCGTCATCGAGTTCCTTCTGATCGTATATGCCGGTTATTTGCATTCTTTTACATGCATAAAGTGCCGTTGAAGCCTCCCTCACCCTCTCCTCCACGTTGAGCTTCCATTACAGCTTACTGCCTAGGATCATTCCTAGATATTTTGTGCAAAGGTTTCTCCCGTAGGGTCGCCCCTCCTAACGTAGGCCTGGTCCAATTAGGGACCTTGTACCTCTTTGTAAACAAGACCATATGCAACGTCATCTGCGTAAACCGTAAGTTTTTCTGGTCCCTCGTAGAATCCCCTAAGCAGTTGGTTAATGACCAGCGTCCACAGCAGAGGTGATAGCACCCCTCCCTGCGGAGTGCCCCTGTCCACTAATTTCGTGGCCGCGTACAATCCCCATTGCGATGTAATCTTACTGCAGTTTAACATGCAGTCGATCCATCTGGGTAAGGATGGATGTACTTTAACGTAATTAAGACCATCAATAATCGCCCATTTAGAAAGCCTCGGCAATGCATAAGAAGACTTCTAGAGCATATTCCTTATATTCCAGGGCTTTTTCTATGCTTATTACCACCCTATGCAATGCGGTGTCTACTGACTTGCCTTTGGTGTACGCCTGTTGTGTTGTGGAGAGCAGCTTTTCATCCACGTTGGACTTTATGTACACATCTATCAGCCTCTCAAAGGTGTTGAGCAGAAATGATGGTAAGCTATTGGGTCTATAATCTTTGGGATACACGTGACCGATCTTCCCCGCCTTTGGTAGGAAAGCTACACGAGCAGTTCTCCAAGAGTGCGGTACATGATTCAGTTTATGCACACATCGAATATTATTTTAAGCCATCCCACGACCGCCCTACTTCAAACTTGTAGCATGGCCGGACATGTACCATCTGAGCCCGGCGATTTCACCACCACTACGAGGTCTTCAGTAGTGTAATTAGGCAGCATATATGAATTCAGCTGTTTCCTTACCATTACTACAGCTCGCACCCGTCCTTACGTTTGCGCATAGTAAACGCCAAATCCGCGCGCGCTAAGTCCAGAAACCTTTCCTCCCGATGGAAGCCACGGCTCCTGGATCAGCGCGTTAGGAGGAGGAGTTCGCTCGACGCCACTTTACTGTGTTGGAGGTTTATCTGTAGGACTCGCAGCACCAATGGGCTGCTTGTCCCCCTCCAGCACCTTCATCGTGACGTCGTCGTCCTCCCCTAGCCCTTTTGGTTTAGAGTGTTCGAAGCCCCCTTCAGCCTCTTGTACCTGTTGTGCCGGGTGTTCCTCTGTGCGACTCACAGCACCGTCTGGCTGTTGGTCCCCTTCTAACATATTCGGAGTGACGTGGGCTACCTCCACCTGTCTTTTTCCCCTTAGGCTTTTGAGGTCCTTTTCGACTTCGCCCACGTCCAGCGTGTTAGGACTTTAATACCCGCGACTTCTTTTCCTGAGTCGCATATAAATTTTGCCTGTACCTAAGGACATTTTCCAAGCTGCGCGTACAATATATCCTCCGCCTGCTTGTTTATTTGGAAGATGTATAACTGACCTTCCTCCGTAGGCCGAGATACAGTAAGTACCTTCCGATCTTGTGTCGGTATGTTCGGATTCTGATTCTGCAAAAGTCGCAGTGTATCCTCCGACTTCATCACGCATGGTATCCATACCTTAACTTTTTGTACCTTGGGGATTTTCGCTTTATCCCCCATCTCAAAACGCGCGTTCCTGCCCTGCCTTTGGTAGTTTGGAACCACTTCCTCCAGCCACCGCAAGCTCGCGATGTTGTCGCACGCTATCATCTTCATACCATTATACCATCCCCCCAATCAAAGGTTGGAAGGAGCTTACTTGGTTATTCCCGCATCATCTTAAGCATTAAGCCAATAAGCTCCTTTTCTACAGATCTCCACCTTTCACTAGTCATCTGCTCGAAAGGACTGCTACGATCAACCAGCGCCACAGTCAGTGACTGCTTTGCCACATCACTCATCTTCTCGGGAAAAGCCGGCGTCTTAGTGTTATTTCCCTTTGGCACCTCCGAGAAAGCCGGAGTCTTAGCTCCCTTTAGCACCTCCGAGAAAGTCGGAGTCTTAGCGTTATCTGCCTTTGGCTTATCTCCTACTTCCATAGTTGGAACTTCCCTCTGACTCGCATCCTTCGAGGTAGTTGCTACTTCGCTATTGGGGCCCATCTGTCTTACAGCTTTGGGCCTACTTGTCTTGTCATGGGACTGCCTACTCATCGATGTAGGAAACAATAGCATAGGCGTAGAAGCAATAGTGACTCCTGGTGGTAAAGGTAGCTATTGATATGTAGAAGTTAAGCAGAAGTTTGAATATGGGTTTTTTTAAGTTATAGCAAAAAAAGCGTTGAGAATTTTTAATATCTTACCAGGTACCTTCGTACATGTTTCTAAGAATGAAGAATAAAACCTATTCAAACTCAATTTTCACCAGGACAAAGCCGCTGAGACTTCGCTATACTTTAACATACAATACGTTACCCCATTTTAGCACAACTATCATTTTTTGATTTTATTAAATTTTATAAAATGTTTCTTCCTCTACAGTTCTATTTCGGTATTCGATGGTAAATATGGGTTTCGCATTTTCTCCATCAATAACTGTGAAAAGGTGGAAGAAATCTATGCGTGCAAATCTCACATATTATCTTGGTCGAGCGTTTCTTCAATAGCTCTCTAGTGGTGATGGTGACAGCAGAGAAACCCAACTGTTTACAAATGTTACACTTCAAAAAAAATCAAAATATCTGCCATTGCGTCTACGGCTCAAATACCCACAGTATATGAATGAATCGATTGCACCTAATTGTCTGCCTAACGGATAGTATACATATTCATCAAATCGAAAATATTGCACCAAACGAACTGGGTCTGAATACTGAAACAGTACACATATTCAAAATCGATGAGGAGGCTGTGATGATGGTATAGGGTGAGTTGTTGAATAACATACGAAAACCACTTTAACCCATCTATATATTTGCATTACAGCTAAAGCTTTACAAACAGCAAAAATTGCTGGCGCCAAGCAATTGGAAAAGGCAGTGAAGCATTCATCACACTGTACGGATGGTGTAAAGTTAGAAACTGCTGTTGTAACAGCTGCCACCGACACAACGGTCATCTCTACTTCGCCGAGTAGCGGCTCGTCCGACTATCTATCGAAGACAGTATAATCACATCTTTTTCCAACACAGGTTAGCGATGTGCTTGCACAGGAAAAGATTTCAATTGAACCCAATTAAGAGAGTTTATTTATTATTAAAGTACTTACCTTTCTTTATATCAACAGTATTAATTTAAGTTGCAATTTCATGTACATATATAATAAGGGATGTGATACGATTGCTATCGGAATTAGATTTGAAACCAATCAATACTCCTGCTAAGGGTTGCAGAATTATTCACCCCTATTACGGTTGTCAATATCAAGTCAATATTGTCAAAAATAGTGTCGACGCTCATGAAATGGTATCGGCGTTGTCAATGTCGATAACTATTGACAGCTGTTGATGCTTTTTTGGTATTGACTACAACAATATTGATATTCTATTGACGCGTGTCAACATAAAATCTGTCAACACAGTTTTTGGTGACGACAAGCGCTCAATTAAATATTCTGCTGTAAAAATTTGGTAAAATAATTCTGAATTATACCTTTTTACACACTTTATTTGTTTAGCTTTTATTTAATTTAGGAAAATTAATGAAAATTATTTCATTAGAAATAATTGTTGTTCGCTTCGCTACTTTCATTGATGGAACGATTTTCTCCAGAACGAATTTGAAAGCTTCTTTGCTTAGCCGAAAATAATCAACAAATCTGAAATAAATTAAACATAAACATGAAAAGTGGTTGAATCAATTTAGCAAACATCTAACAATTCGATTATATTTTCCATTAGTACACACCGCTCTAGGATGTAGAATCGTTTTTGGGAAATGGGAAAATTAATCATCCACTAATATCTTCACAAAAGTTTAGAAAGAAGTTCTTTATATTTAGCGTGTAATTTTCGCTTGTGCACTAATAGAAATTGCAATGAGCAGTTATGGTACTCACTTCGTATCTGGCAAATTAAATATTTGAGATCTTTGGCGCATTTCGCTTCTTCTGAGGAGCAACATCTCCTTCCTCTCCTCATCGCTTGAGCTCGAACTTTCGTAAAAAAACATCTTTAAATCTTTAAACAAAACTTAAACACTTTTTATGCACAACAAATTGAAAATAAACAATTGTCAAAAGTATAAGGATCGTAGTTTTGCTTTGAAATCATCGATAACACGTCAACGTCAATACATTGACGAAATAAATACCAGAATTGTATTGACGCGACGCTGATATTGATACGACGTGATGTTGATATTGATACGAAGCGACAGTTGACGTTGACAACCATAATAGGGGTGATTGCTTGAATGATTAGATTTAGAACAATAATAAGTCTGACTCAATTACAATCCGTACATTTTTAAGTTCATCAATTACGACAGCAATCGGATTCCACGACACCTTTGAATATTCTTGATCTGAAAAAAGAGTAAACCTAATCTGAATTTCTACTAAGCTTTAAGTTGTAGATTATTTAAATTATTGGAGTTTTTTCTGAAGCTTAAAATTATTTTCTGTTCGCTTGGAAAAGATTTCAATTGGAAAATAAAAACTAATAAGGCGAGTTTATTTATTATTAAAATTCTTACTTTTCTTTTTTATCAACTGTATTAATTTAAGTAACAATTTCATGTACATATATAATAAGGTATGTCGTGATACGATTGCTGTTGGAATTAGATTTGCAACCAATCAATACTCCTGCTAGGGTTTCAGAATTATTGCTTGAATGATTAGATTTAGAACAATAATAAGTCTGACTCAATTACTAGTCCTACTTTTTTAAATTCATATTTTACTTTACTTTATTACTTTAAAATTCAATTACGACAGCAATCGGATTCCACGACACCTTTGAATATTCTTGATCTGAAAAAAGAGTAAATCGAATCTGTTGTTGAGTAAATTGATTCAAATAATTGGAGTTTTTTCTAAAGCTTAAAATTATTTTCTGCTCGCTTAGAAAAGATTTCAATTGGAAAACAAAAACCAATTAAGCGAGTTTAGTTATTATTAAATTACTTACTTATTTTTTATATAAACTCTATTAATATAAGTTCCAATTTCATGTACATATATAATAATAATGAAAATAATAAATATTGAAAATCAATTTTTTTGGTTCATATTTTGTTCATATGGCTGCTCCGGGTAAAGTAAATCTGCAGGTAAAATTCTGTTATATGGCGGTTATATAAATGGCAAACCGCAGTAAAATTGATTGTCAAATGACTCGAAAATGTAGAGTGAAATGACGGAGAATATGACCGCCATTTGACGAGCATTGTGACGTGTGTGAGCAGCACAGTACTATGCCCACATCCTATAAGTGGGAGCGGAATGCACAATCACATAAATAGGTACGAAATGGGAAAAAAATGTAAAAAATCTACTTTTGCTAGTGCAAACGTGACTAAAATTTAACAAGGGCCGTGACCGCACAATGACGGTCAAATGACTAGTCAAATGACGTGGAGTGTTTTTGCAGGGTTTGTTTTTGTAAATTCGATGGACAAATGTCAAAAACGTACTGCGCCGGAAGTTGATGTATCAAATCAAATAAAAAAAGTGTATAATCAGCTGTTCCATGCTGCCACCTTGTATCGTTTCGCCATGAAAGTACGGGATCATATCTTTTTTGCTGTCATCTATTCAGTGTTGCAAAATTAAGAACTTTTCTTAAATAAAAAGTTTGTGTGCCGTGAAATAATTGAGTAAACGCGTTCGTTTCGAAGAATTATCATTTTGATTACTATATTACTGTAATGTCCGATAATGAGGATGATTTTATGTGCGAAGACGACGAAGATTATGGATTGGTAAGTTTAGCGGAATTAAAAATTGTTGTGGGCCTTCCCATGCAGATCCTAGTTGGCCAATAACCGGTAAAGTGTCTGCAGGAATATTCAGAGGATAGCAACTCCGAACCAGATGTGGATCTCGAAAACCAATATTACAATAGTAAAGCGCTAAAGGAAGATAATCCTAATGGAGCGCTGGCTTCGTTTCAAAAGGTGCTTGACCTGGAAGGAGGTGAAAAAGGAGAGTGGGGATTCAAGGCGCTTAAGCAAATGATCAAGATAAATTTTAAATTGGTAATTATATGGATGAAGTGAAGAATTCCCCAACATTTTAATAAATACTTGTATTATAGAATAATTATAATGAAATGATGGAAAGATACAAACTACTATTGACTTACATTAAAAGTGCTGTTACGCGTAATCACTCAGAAAAATCCATCAACTCCATCTTGGACTATATTTCCACATCCAAAAATGTAAGTCATATTAAAGGTAGAAACTATCATAAATTTTCAAATTACACACGTTTTATTCTAGATGGAAATCTTACAAAAGTTCTATGAAACCACACTGGATGCGTTGAAGGATGCCAAAAATGATCGTCTTTGGTTCAAAACCAACACCAAATTGGGAAAACTTTACTTTGATCTTGGCGATTTTATTAAGTTACAAAAAATACTTAAACAATTACACCAATCCTGTCAAACAGATGATGGTGAGGATGATTTGAAGAAGGGGACGCAATTGCTGGAAGTTTATGCGTTAGAAATTCAAATGTATACGGTGCAGAAAAACAATAAAAAACTAAAAGCTTTGTATGAACAATCATTGCATATTAAATCGGCAATACCTCATCCCCTTATAATGGGCGTAATACGTGAGTGCGGCGGAAAAATGCATTTGCGAGAAGGGGAATTTGAAAAAGCGCATACTGATTTCTTCGAAGCATTCAAAAACTATGATGAATCTGGCTCCCCACGACGCACAACGTGCTTAAAATATTTAGTTTTGGCGAACATGTAAGTAGAGAAAAAGATCTTTTATGAATACACTGCTAAATTGGATACTGTTGCCTTCGGGAATTTACCTAATTACTGGGAATGCCATTAGCGGCTGTATGAAGTTGCATTTGATAACCGTACTATTTACAGGGAGTTTTTTTTTTAACTCTTATTCACAGAAACTAAATTAACTATTTTCAAAGTTGTGAACGATAAGCGAGCGTTATTGTAACGATAAGGACAATTTGTGAGATTTCCCAGTTGGTTAAGGTGCTTAGAATTCTTCCGGCGGTAGGCAAGTGTTTCTTTCCTGAGCCAATCGGGCTGGTACCATGTGTTATAATTGTCCATACTAGCAACACTCCCTTAATCTCCCCTCAAAAGAATCAAGGAATTGATTCCAAACAAGTATCGAGGGAAACTACTCTTTACTGCTACTTTTTATAGAAGCCAATTTATTAGCGGAATGCAATATTATCAAAATCAAATATATTTTTTGTGGAATTTTTATATTGGAACTTAGAAGTGCGAAGAGCTGCAAATCTTTAAATCGAATCAAAGAAGTTTGAAATTGTCGGAGCAAAATTTGACATGAGTGATCTTACCTCGATACTGTGTCCATGTATACGATACCTAGGAAAGTACTTATAAGAGGTAATCGACTTACTTGGTAGGTGGCTGAGTGAGGTGAAAAAATTTGAATAAAACTTCCTTTTATAACATAACTCATTCACATCCATGTCTTCGGGACGTTGCCGTTATAGAATAGTTTTATACAAAAGTGTTGACTGTATATCACTATTTGACATCTTTAATCTATCTAGTTTTATATGTTTCGGTGCCTTATTCCACATACAAATACCAAATCTGTTTAAACACTCATCGAAGGTATTGCGGATAATTTGATGTTGTTGTTGTTGTTGTAGTAGTGCTTCGCCCCACCTAACAGCCGCGACCGATCAAAAATTGTCATCAATATCCTCTAATGGGAGTCAAAGGAAACTTGCTGTTTCAACAGGGGTGGACCATAAGGAAAGGGGTGTTAGAGGCGTTATTTCCACATTCTGGATAGGTAAGAGTTTAACCTGTTACAGTATCCAGAACGAAGTTGAGTAAGAGTGACACGCGTTTCCCTGGGGAGTATGGGTTCCTCTTCCGCGAGTTTTGGATACTTTTCTTTGAGTACTGGATTCACCGGGCAATTCCCGGCATAAAGGTCCGACGCCTGTTTGTGGAGTTCACCAAGGACCTGCTTGTATTTTTCGCTTGTTGTTGTTGTTGTAGCAATGCTCGCCCCACCTAATAGCCGCGACCGATCACAAATTGTCATCAATATCCTCTAACGGGAGTCCAAGGAAACTTGCCGTTTGAACAGGGGTGGACCATAAGGAAAGGGGTGTTAGAGGCGTTGGTTCCACATTACAATTAAAGAGATGGTTGGTGTCATGTGGGGACACATTGCAAGCAGGGCATACATTTTGTATGTCGGGGTTGATTCTGGATAGGTAAGAGTTTAACCTGTTACAGTATCCAGAACGAAGTTGAGCAAGAGTGACACGCGTTTCCCTGGGGAGTATGCGTTCCTCTTCTGCGAGTTCAGGATATTTTTCTTCAAGTACTGGATTCACCGGGCAATTCCCGACATAAAGGTCCTACGCCTGTCTATGGAGTTCACCAAGGACCTGCTTGTGTTTTTCCGCTTCATACGGCTGGGTTCTCAGGTGCCGTATTTCCTCAAAATGCTTACGGAGATGACTCCTTAGGCCCCTAGGCGGTGCTCGTTCGTCAATCAGATGTCTGTTGGGATGCCCAGGTTTCTGGGTATTCAACAGAAACTGTTTGGTCAGCATCTCATTTCTCTCCCGGATGGGGAGTATTCTCGCCTCATTATGCAGATGGTGTTCTGGGGACATAAGAAGACAGCCCGTGGCGATTCTGAGAGCAGTATTTTGGCAGGCCTGTAGTTTCTTCCAGTGGGTGGTTTTTAAGCTTGGCGACCATATGGGTGACGCGTAGCACGTAATCGGCTGTCCAATTGCTTTGTATGTGGTCAAGAGCGTTTCTTTATCTTTTCCCCAGGTACTGCCAGCAAGGGATTTGAGGATTTTATTACGGCTCTGAATTCTTGGAACAATTGCGGTTGCGTGCGCACCAAAATGTAGATCCTGATCAAACGTCACACCCAAGGTTTTGGGGTGTAGGACAGTCGGTAGCGTAGTGCCATCGACGTGGATGTTCAATATGGTCGACATTTGGGGCGTCCATGTTGTAAATAAGGTCGCGGAAGAATTAGTCGGTGACAATGCCAGGTTTCGCGAGGCGAAAAAACTGGAGAGATCAGGGAGATAGCCGTTTATTTTATTGCATAGCTCATCGATCTTTGGGCCTGGGCCTGTAGCCATTATTGTGCAGTCATCGGCGTCGGAAACGATTGTGACTCCTTCCGGTGGTGAAGGTAGCTTAGATATGTAGAAATTAAACAAAAGCGGGGATAGGACACCACCCTGTGGCACCCCTTGTTTAATTCTCCTTTGTTTTGATGTTTCGTTTCTGAATTGCACCGATGCCTGCCGACCACCCAGATAATTTGCGGTCCACCTTTTAAGACATGGGGGAAGGGTAGACCCTTCCAGGTCTTGCAGTAACGAGCCATGGTTGACCGTATCAAAAGCTTTTAATAGGTCTAACGCTACGAGTACTGTTCTATGGTGGGGATATTTATTCAAACCGCAATTTATCTGGGTGCTAATGACATTTAGCGCGGAGGTAGTGCTATGGAGTTTTCTGAAGCCATGCTGATGAGGGGCTAGCTGCAAATGTGCTTGGAAATAAGGGAGCAAAATGGCTTCAAGCGTCTTTGCCACTGGCGATAGGAGAGATATCGGACGATACCTTGGTCATTTTCCATTTCTCGGGTATGACAAAGGTGGAAAGAGACAGGTTGAAGACATGCGCTAAATATTTGAAACCCTCTTCCCTACGTTTTTAAGCATCGGCATGGCTATGCCGTCTGGGCCCACTGCTTTGGATGGTTTAGCGCGACCAATGGCGTCCTCAACCTCTCTAGCGGTGATGGTAATTGGTGACGCGCTGAGTTTGTGTTTATGTGCGTGTCTATTGGCTCTCCGTCTATCTTTGTCGACCGTAGGGCGCATTATATATTGTCGGCAGAAAGCGCTCGCGCATTTTTTCGCATCCGACAGCACCTTATCGCCAAAGGCGATGGAAACTTTGTCTTTGTGCTTAGTCGGATTCGATAGGGACTTTACGGTGGACCAAAGTTTACCTACACCGGTAGAGAGGTTACAACCTCTTAGGTGCTCTTCCCATTTCGCCCGCTTGTGTTCGTCCACAAGCAATCTGATGCGTTGGTTTATATCCCTTATTTGGGGGTCGCCTGGATCAAGCTGTCTTATAAGGTCGCGATCCCTCGCTAGGCTCGCGGCCTCCGCCGGGAAGTGGGGCTGGATTTCGGGAATTCTCCCGGCGGGAATGAAATGTGCCGAGGCGGATTCAATGACCTTACGGAAGGCACGCTCCCCATGGCGGACATCAGTCGGGATAGGGAGGGCAGCAAAGCTGTTGTCTGTTGCAGATTTGTATTCTTCCCACTTTCCTTTTTTGAAGTTTATGAAAGTGCGTTTTTCGGTGACGATGAAGTCGGCGGTACGCTCGAACGAAATAAGTATGGGCAGGTGGTCGGATGCCAATGTTACCATCGGCTGCCAGTTGACGCAATTTACGAGTTCTGCGCCCACGATTGAGATATCTGGCGAGCTATGACAGCTTCCTACCATACGTGTGGGGGCGTCTCCGTTTATTGTGCAGAACGTCGTTTCGTCTATTTGATCCGCCAACATCTCACCCCTACTGTCCGCCCGCAAGTTTGAATGCCATAGGTCGTGGTGGGCATTGAAATCGCCTAAGATAATGCGATTGTTGCCAGTGAGTAAGGCGTCGATATTAGGGCGGTATCCACTGGGGCAACAGGTGACAGGAGGGATGTAGATGTTGATGATTTCTAGATTTGCATCGCCTGACCGGACAGATAGGCCTTGACGTTCTAAGACATTGTCACTGCGGTCGATGCCAGGATCAAATATATGATATTGCACAGAGTGGTGTATAATAAACGCGAGGCCGCCTCCATTTCCGCTCTCGCGGTCTTTCCTGTGGACATTATAACCAGAGCAGGTCTGCTGATGAGAGCATGGCTTCAGAAAACTCCATAGCACTACCTCCGCGCTAAATGTCATTAGCACCCAGATAAATTGCGGTTTGAATCAATATCCCCACCATAGAACAGTACTCGTAGCGTTAGACCTATCAAAAGCTTTTGATACGGTCAACCATGGCTCGTTACTGCAAGACCTGGAAGGGTCCACCCTTCCCCCATGTCTTAAAAGGTGGACCGCAAATTATCTGGGTGGTCGGCAGGCATCGGTGCAATTCAGAAACGAAACATCAAAACAAAGGAGAATTAAACAAGGGGTGCCACAGGGTGGTGTCCTATCCCCGCTTTTGTTTAATTTCTACATATTTAAGCTACCTTCACCACCGGAAGGAGTCACAATCGTTTCCTACGCCGATGACTGCACAATAATGGCCACAGGCCCAGGCCCAAAGATCGATGAGCTATGCAATAAAATTAAC
This sequence comes from Eurosta solidaginis, assembly GCF_040869045.1. Classification (NCBI taxonomy): domain Eukaryota; kingdom Metazoa; phylum Arthropoda; class Insecta; order Diptera; family Tephritidae; genus Eurosta; species Eurosta solidaginis. Next base: position 71,904,153 of record NC_090320.1, on the reverse strand, counting down.
GGCTATCTCCCTGATCTCTCCAGTTTTTTCGCCTCGCGAAACCTGGCATTGTCACCGACTAAATCTTCCGCGACCTTATTTACAACATGGACGCCCCAAATGTCGACCATATTGAACATCCACGTCGATGGCACTACGCTACCGACTGTCCTACACCCCAAAATCTTGGGTGTGACGTTTGATCAGGATCTACATTTTGGTGCGCACGCAACCGCAATTGTTCCAAGAATTCAGAGCCGTAATAAAATCCTCAAATCCCTTGCTGGCAGTACCTGGGGAAAAGATAAAGAAACGCTCTTGACCACATACAAAGCAATTAGCCAGCCGATTACGTGCTACGCGTCACCCATATGGTCGCCAAGCCTAAAAACCACCCACTGGAAGAAACTACAGGCCTGCCAAAATACTGCTCTCAGAATCGCCACGGGCTGTCTTCTTATGTCCCCAGAACACCATCTGCATAATGAGGCGAGAATACTCCCCATCAGGGAGAGAAATGAGATGCTGACCAAACAGTTTCTGTTGAATACCCAGAAACCTGGGCATCCCAACAGACATCTGATTGACGAACCAGCACCGCCTAGGGGCCTAAGGAGTCATCTCCGTAAGCATTTTGAGGAAATACGGCACCTGAGAACCCAGCCGTATGAAGCGGAAAAACACAAGCAGGTCCTTGGTGAACTCCATAGACAGGCGTCGGACCTTTATGTCGGGAATTGCCCGGTGAATCCAGTACTTGAAGAAAAATATCCAGAACTCGCAGAAGAGGAACGCATACTCCCCAGGGAAACGCGTGTCACTCTTGCTCAACTTCGTTCTGGATACTGTAACAGGTTAAACTCTTACCTATCCAGAATCAACCCCGACATACAAAATGTATGCCCTGCTTGCAATGTGTCCCCACATGACACCAACCATCTCTTTAATTGTAATGTGGAACCAACGTTTCTAACACCCCTTTCCTTATGGTCCACCCCTGTTGAAACGGCAAGTTTCCTTGGACTCCCGTTAGAGGATATTGATGACAATTTGTGATCGGTCGCGGCTATTTAGGTGGGGCGAGCATTGCTACAACAACAACAACAGCAGGTCTGCAATGCAGATCTTGCTGTGAGTTTAGTCTCTTGAATCGCAGCAATGCGGATGTTGTGCCGCTTCATGAAATCGACTATCTCCGTAATCTTCCCAGTTAGTCCATTACAGTTGAACTGCAGAGTTCTGAAGTGCATGAGGGGTGACGCCGCCACTCTAGGGGTAAGTGAGGGGTGACTACGCCTAGGTTGTGGAAGGCCAGGACGCAATTGCTGTTGTGGCCTTGGGACTGGGCGCCCTTGGGCAAGCATTAGGGTACCCGGATTTGGGTTTGCGACCTGGCAACATGGCGCGATGAAACCCGTCGAGGGGTTGCCGTCGCGGAGACCAGAACATCTAGGAAAGTGGCACCACCCAAGGCAGGAGCTGCATTGAGCGGATGTCGCAAACCTGTATATTCTGTGCTGGCAGACGGTGCAAACGGAGGCAGGGACTAAGAGTCTGTTTCCCTGACCTGCACGATTGCTGCCAGAAAAGGGGGGGGAGAAGAAGACGGGTGCAGGGGCTGATGCTCAGCATTGCTACCAGCTCTACTACGAAGGTAGTAGTTATGAGTGGTATCAGCTGTTTGAGTTGTTGGCGCCGTGGGGCGCGAGCAGCAGCGGGTACTTGTTGTGGCTTGCTGAGCAGCGAAGCTGCTGGACGGTAGTGGGGATACGCTTAGGCGTAGACTACGGGACGCCCTTGGGCGTGAGCAGCAAGGAGCCACAAAAGATTTATAAAAGTTACGTGGACGTCGGGTTTTGGGATCAAGCCCAGAACAACCTGTCCGATGCAACCATCCCTTGCACGAGACACACTGAACAGAGTATGACCGTCCTAAAAAGATTATTTTCTGGCAAATGCAGCAAAACCATTTCTCAGGACCGGGGTCAGGAGACGGACCCGGATTGGGTTCGATACCTTCCCGGAGTAAGAGAATATGTAGCAGTCCTGCTGCAAGGAGATGTTGGGAGGATGACAATTTGTGGGAGGGACGAAACAAATTAAATGGGGTCACACTGAAATCACAGTCCTTGGTCGGGAAAAATCCCGAGTCGCTCCGGTACGTAGAACCGACTGCCTTGGGAAGCGTATTTTTCGCTTCATACGGCTGGGTTCTCATACGGCTGGGTTCTCAGGTGCCGTATTTCCTCAAAATGCTTACGGAGATGACTCCTTAAGCGCCGTAGGCGGCGTTGGCTCATCAATCAGATGTCTGTTTGGATGCCCAGGTTTCTGGGTATTCAACAGGAACTGTTTGGTTAGCATCTCATTTCTCTCCCCGATGGGGAGTATTCTCGCCTCATTATGCAGATAGTGTTTTGGGGACATAAGAATACAGCCCGTGGCGATTCTGAGAGCAGTATTTTGGGAGGCCTGTATCTTCTTCCAGTGGGTAATTTTTAGGCTTGGCGACCATATGGGTGACGCGTAGCACGTAATCGGCTGGATAATTGCTTTGTATGTAGTCATGAGCGTTTGTTTATCTTTTCCCGAAGTACTGCCAGCGCGGGATTTGAGGATTTTGTTACGGCTCTGAATTCTCGGAACAATTGCGGCTGCGTGCTCACCAAAATGTAGATCCTGATCAAACGTCACACCCAAGATTTTAGGGTGTAGGACAGTCGTTAGCGTAGTGCCATCGACGTGGATGTTCAAAATGGTCGACATTTGGGACGTCCATGTTGTAAATAAGGTCGCGGAAGATTTAGTCGGTGATAATGCCAGGTTTCGCGAGGCGAAAAAACGGGAGAGATCAGGGAGGTAGCCGTTTATTCTCTTGCAAAGCTCATCGATCTGTGGGCCTCGGCCTGTGGCCATTTTTGTGCAGTCATCGGCGTAGGAAACGATTGCAACTCCTTCCGGTGGTGAAGGTAGCTTAGATATGTAGAAATTAAACAAAAGTGGGGACAGGACACCACCATGTAGCACCCCTTGTTTAATTCTTCTTGGTTTTGATGTTTCGTTTCTAAATTGCACCGATGCCTGCCGACCACCCAGATAATTTGCGGTCCACCTTTTAAGACATGGGGGAAGGGTAGACCCTTCCAGTTCTTGCAGTAACGAGCCATGGTTGACCGTATCAAACGCTTTTGATAGGTCTAGAGCTACGAGATCTGTTCTATGGTGGGGGTTTTGATTTAAACCGCAATTTATCTGGGTGCTAATGGCATTTAGCGCGGTGGTAGTGCTATGGAGTTTTCTGAAGCCATGCTGATGACAGGCTAGCTGCTTTGCTTGGAAATAGGGGAGCAAAATGGCTTCAAGCGTCTTTGCTACTGGCGATAGGAGAGATATCGGACGATACGACTCTCCTATGTTCCCAGGCTTTAGTAGCGGGACCACGTTGGCCATTTTCCATTTTTCGGGTATGACAAAGGTGGAAAGAGACAGGTTGAAGACATGCGCTAAGTATTTGAAACCCTCTTTCCCTAGGCTTTTAAGCATCGGCATTGCTATGCCGTCTGGGCCCATTGCTTTGGATGGTTTAGCGTGACCAATGGCATCTTCAACCTCTCTGGCGGTGATGGTAATTGGTGACGCGCTGAATTTATGTTTATGTGCGTGTCTGTTGGCCCTCCGTCTATCTTTGTCGACCGTAGAATGCATTACATATTGACGTCAGAAAGCGCTCGCGCATTTTTTCGAATCCGACAGCACTTTATCGCCGAAGGCAATGGAAACTTTGTCATTGTGCTTAGACGGATTCGATAGGGACTTTACGGTGGACCAAATTTTACCCACACCGGCGAGAGGTTACAACCTCTTAGGCGCTCCTTCCATTTCGCCCGCTTCTGTTCATCCACAAGCAATCTTATGCGTTGGTTTATATCCCTTATTTGGGGGTCGCCTGGGTCGAGCTGTCTTATAAGGTCACGTTCTCTCGCTAAATTTGCGGCCTCCGCCGGGAAGTGGGGCAGAATTTCGGGAATGAAACGTGCCGAAGCGGATTCAATGACCTTGCGGAAAGCATGCTCCCCTTAGCGGGCATCAGTCGGGATAGGGAGGGCAGCAAAGAGGTTGTCTGTAAAAGATTTGTATTCGTCCCACTTTCTTTTTTTAAAGTTAATGAAAGTGAGTTTTTCTGCTACGATGAAGTCGGCGGGACGCTCGAGCGAAATAAGTATAGGCAGGTGGTCGGATGCCAATGTTACCATCGCCGTTTATTGTGCAGAACGTCGTTTCTTCTATTTGATCCGCCAACATCTCACCCCTACTGTCCGCCCGCAAGTTTGAATGCCATAGATCGTGAGGGCATTAAAGTCGCCTAAGATAATGCGATTGTTGCCAGTGAGTAAGGCGCTAATATTAGGGTGGTATCCACTGGGGCAACAGGTGGCAAGAGGGATGTTGATGATTTCAAGGTTTGCATCGCCTGACAGGACAGATAGGCCTTGACGTTCTAAGACATTGTCCCTGCGGTCGATGCCAGGATCAAATATATGATATTGCACAGAGTGGTGTATGATAAACGCGAGGCCGCCTCCAATTTCGCTCATGCGATCTTTTCTGTGGACATTAAACCCAGAACAGGTTTGCAGTGCAGATCTTGCTGTGAGTTTATTCTCTTGAATCGCAGCAATGCGGATGTTGTGCCGCTTCATGAAATCGACTATCTCCGTGATCTTCCCAGTTAGTCCATTACAGTTTAACTGCAGAATTCTGAAGTGCATAGGGGGAGCCGTCGCCACTCTGGGCTAAGTGACGGGTGACTACGCCTGGGTTGAGGAAGGCCAGGACGCAACTGCTGTTGTGGCCCTGGGACTGGGCGTCCTTGGGCAAGCATTGGGGTACCCGGTAGATTGGGGTACCCGGTAGTTTGGGGTTTGCGACCTGGCAACATGGCGCAATGGAACCCGTCGGGGGGTTGCCGTCGCGGAGACCAGAACATCTAGGAAAGTGGCAGGAGCTGCATTGGGCGGATGTCGCAAACATATATCTTCTATGCTGGCAAACGGTGCAAACGGGGTTAGGGACTAAGAGTCTGTTTCGCTGACCTACACGATTGCTGCCGGAAAAGAGGAGGGGGGGGGGAGAAGACGGGGGCAGGGGCTGATGCTCAACATTGCTACCGACTCTACTACGAAGATAGTAGTTATGAGTGGTAGCAGCTGTTTGAGTTGTTGGCGCCGCGGGGGCGCGAGCAGCAGCGGGTACTAGTTGTGGCTTGCTGAGCAGCTGGGCTGCTGGATGGTAGTGGGGGGGGGGGGGGGGGGGGTGCAAAGGCGTAGACTACGGGACGCCCTTGGACGTGAACAGCAAGGAGCCACAAAAGATTTATAAAAGTTACGTGGACGTCGGGTTTTGGGATCAAGCCCAGAGCAACCTGTCCGATGCAACCATCCCTTACACGAGACACACTGAACAGAGTATGACCGTCCTAAAAAGATTCTTTTCCGGCAGATGCAGCAAAACCATTTCTCAGGACCGGGGTCAGGAGACGGACCCGGATTGAATTCGATACCTTCCCGTAGCAAGAGAATATGGAGCAGTCCCGCTGCAAGGAGCTGCTGGGAGGATGACAATTTGTGGGAGGGACGCAACAAATTAAAAGGGGTTACACTGAAATGACATTGCTTGGTCGGGAAAAATCCCGAGTCGCTCCGGTACATAGAACCGACTGCCTTGGGAAGCGGGGAGGAGCACCTAAGTGGTTGTAACCTCTCTGCCGGTGTAGGTAAACTTTGGTCCACTGTAAAGTCCCTATCGAATCCGTCTAGGCACAATGACAAAGTTTCCACCGCCTTTGGCGACAAAGTGCTGTCGGATGCGAAAAAATGACGAGCGCTTTCTGCCGACAATACATAATGAATTCTACGGTCGACAAAAATAGACGGAGGGCCAACAGACACGCACGTAAACATAAGTTCATCGCGTCACCAATTACCATCACCGCCAAAGAGGTTGAGGATGCCATCGGTCATGCTAAACCATCCAAAGCAGTGGGCCCAGACGGCATAGCCATGCCGATGCTTAAAAGCCTAGGGAAAGAGGGTTTCAAATATTTAGCACATGTCTTCAACCTGTCTCTTTCCACCTTTGTCATACCCGAAAAATGGAAAATGGCCAAGGTGGTACCGCTACTAAAGCCTGGGAAACCAGCTAACATAGGAGAGACGCTTGAAGGTATTTTGCTCCCCCATTTCAAACCAAATTTGCAGCTAGCCTGTCATCAGCATGGCTTTAGAAAACTCCATAACACCACCACCGCGCTGAATGCCATTAGCACTCAGATAAATTGTGGTTTAAATCAGAAGCCCCACTATAGAACAGTACTCGTAGCGCTAGACCTATCAAAAGCTTTTGATACGGTCAACCATGGCACGTTACTGCAAGACTTGGAAGGGTCTACCCTTCCCCCATGTCTTAAAAGGTGGACCGCAAATTATCTTATCAGAAACGAAATATCAAAGCCAAGAAGAATTAAACAAGGGGTGCCTCAGGGTGGTGTCCTATCCCCACTTTTGTTTAATTTTTACATATCAAAACTACCTTCGCACCCAGCGGGTTAGGGGGTCAGAATATTCCCGCGGTAGGTATGCCTGTCGTAAGAGGCGACTAAAATACCAGATTCAAGGGGCTGTGTAGCGCAACCCTTCAGGTTGCCAGCGCAATATATAGCTTCTCCAACCCAATTGTCAACCTCACCTATCCGCGGCGAATCCTCTTTCACTAACAGACGAGGTTCTGGCGACCCCAAGATCCTCATGGAACTTGGGGGTGGGGAGGGAAGGGATGGCCTGAAGGTTTAATGTGGCCACACAAATCGTTACCGAGATGGTCGGGCTAGCACCTTAATGGTGCTGTGGAACCGGAGCGTACCGGATCTGTATCCGGCAAAGGACCATTACATCGGTAACACTCCCCAAAGCCTTCGGGGAGCAACCTTATCGCTACAACAATAACAACAACAACCTTCACCACCAGAAGGAGTTACTATCGTTTCTTACGCCGATGACTGCACAATAATGGCCACAGGCCCGGGCCCAAAGATCGATTAGCTTTGCAACAAAATAAACGGCTACCTCCCTGATCTTTCCAGTTTTTTCGCCTCGCGAAACCTGGCATTATCACCGAATAAATCATCCGCGACCCAATTTACAACCTAGTCGTCCCAAATGTGGACCATTTTGAACATCCACGTCGATGGCACTACGCTACCGACTGTCCTACACCCCAAAATCTAGGGTGTGACGTTTGATCAGGATCTACACTTTGGTGAGCACGCAGCCGCAATTGTTCCGAAAATCCAGAGCCGTAATAAAATCCTCAAATCCCTTGCTGGCAGTACTTGGGGAAAAGACAAAGAAACGCTCATTACCACATACAAAGCAATTGGCCAGCCGTTTGCGTGCTACGCGTCCCCTATATGGTCGCCAAGCCTAAAAACTACAGGCCTGCCAAAAAACTGCGCTCAGAGCCGCCACGGACTGTCTTCTTATGTCCCCAGAACACCATCTACATAATGAGGCGAGAATACTCCCCATCAGGGAGAGAAATGAGATGCTAACCAAACATTTCCTGTTGAATACCCAGACACCTGGGCATCCAAACAGACATCTGATTGATGAGCCAGCACCGCCTAGGGACTTAAGGGGTCATCTCCGTAAGCATTTTGAGGAAATACGGCACCTGAGAACTAAGCCGTATGAAGCAAAAAAACATAGGCAGGTCCTTGGTGAACTCCAAAAACAGGCATTGGACCTTTATGCCGGGAATTGCCCGGTGAATCCAGTACCCAAAACTTGCGGAAGAGGAACGCATACTCCCCAGAGAAACGCGAGTCACTCTGGCTCAACTTCGTTCTGGATACTGTAACAGGTTAAACTCTTACATATCCAGAATCAACCCTGACATACAAAATTTATGCCCCGGTTACAATGTGTCCCCACATGACACCAACCATTTCTTTAATTGTAATGTGGAACTAACGCCTCTAACACCCCCTTTCATTATGGTCCACCCCTGTCGGAACAGCAAGTTTCCTTGGACTCCCGTTAGAGGATATTGATGACAATTTGTGATCGGTCGCAGCTATTAGGTGGGGCGAAACATTGCTACAACAACAACAACAACCCCTTGTTTAATTCTTCTTGGCTTTGATATTTCGTTTCTGAATTGCACCGATGCCTGCCGACCACCCAGATAATTTGCGGTCCACCTTTTAAGAGATGGGGGAAGGGTAGACCCTTCCAAGTCTTGCAGTAACGTGCCATGGTTGACCGTATCAAAAGCTTTTGATAGGTCTAGCGCTACGAGTACTGTTCTATGGTGGGGCTTCTGATTTAAACCACAATTTATCTGATGCTAATGGCATTTAGCGCGGTGGTGGTGCTATGGAGTTTTCTAAAGCCATGCTGATGACAGGCTAGCTGCAAATTTGCTTGGAGGTAGGGGAGCAAAATGGCTTCAAGCGTCTTGGCTACTGGCGATAGGAGAGGTATCGGGCGATATGACTCCTATGTTAGCTGGTTTCCCAGGCTTTAGTAGCGGGACCACCTTGGCCATTTTCCATTTTCGGGTATGACAAAGGTGGAAAGAGACAGGTTGAAGACATGTGCTAAATATTTGAAACCCTCTTTCCCTAGGCTTTTAAGCATCGGCATGGCTATGCCGTCTGGGCCCACTGCTTTGGATGGTTTAGCATGACCGATGGCATCCTCAACCTCTTTGGCGGTGATGGTATTTGGTGACGCGCTGAACTCATGTTTACATGTATTGTCGGCAGAAAGCGCTCGCGCATTTTTTCACATCCGACAGCACTTTGTCGCCAAAGGCGATGGAAACTTTGTCATTGTGCCTAGACGGATTCGATAGGGACATTACAGTGGACCAAAGTTACACCGGCAGAGAGGTTACAACCGCTTACGTGCTCCTCCCATTTCGCCCGCTTGTGTTGATCCACAAGCAATCTGATGCGTTAGTTGCGAGCCAAGGCGGATTCAATGACCTTGCGTAATGCACGCTCTCCTAAAAAGATTCTTTTCCGGCAGATGCAGCAAAACCATTTCTCAGGACCGGGGTCAGGAGAAGGGACCCAGATTGGGTTCGATACCTTCCCGGAGCGAGAGAATATGGAACAGTCCTGCTGCAAGGAGCTGCTGGGAGGATGACAATTTATGGGAGGGACGCAACAATTTAAATGGGGTTACACTGAAATGGCAGTCCTTGGTCGGGAAAAATCCCGAGTCGCTCCTGTACATAGAACCGACGGCCTTGGGAAGCGTATATATAGGCGTGGTCGGCAATTGTGTTGAATAGGCTGAGAAGGTATAGAGCCGCGTGTTGCGCTCAAACAGCCCCTTTATATACATCTCTATGCATTCACAATGATTTGTTCGACAAAATTATATAATTGGTAAAATTTCGTTTCATCTAGGTTAATGAAGTCCGGTATAAATCCTTTCGATTCTCAAGAAGCTAAACCTTATAAACAAGATCCTGAAATTGTGGCAATGACGAAATTAGTTATTTCATATCAAAACAACGATATTACAGAATTTGAGTCTATATTAAAAACTAATCACAAAAGTATCATGGATGACCCTTTTATACGGGAACATATTGAAGATCTGTTAAGAAATATACGCACACAGGTTTTAATAAAATTGATACGACCATATAAAAATATTGGAATCCCATTCATAGCGACGAAATTAAAAATTGAAGCGGCGGAAGTTGAAAGTTTGCTGGTTTCGTGCATATTAGACAAGTAATAAAAAGAGATATGAACATATTTGTTTCCCTATTTGTACTAAAATTTCTTTATTTTTCAGTACAATTCAAGGACGCATCGATCAAATGAATCAAGTTCTGCAACTTGATAAAGAGAATAGTAATGCGGCACGATATAATGCCGTGGACGGTTGGGCGACACAAATTTCTTCGCTACATCAGGCTGTAGTCAATAAAATGGCATAATAGTTTAAGTTTGTGGTTAAAATATGCTTGCAGCAATAAAAGCATTTGAAATCAATTTATTGCTTCATTTAAAATTTCATAATCAGCAGGAAACAACTAAGGCTACGAGAGTAAAGGGTAGGCAACGTAGAAACTATTACACCTTTTATGCACAAGCCACAAAAATAGATTTAGAAGAGAAATATAATTAAACAATTCCAAAAACCTGCTGCGCATAAACAATAGAATATTTTCTCTGTCTCGGAACTATACACACCACTGAAGCATTTTACTATAAAAAGTTTTCTAGATGCAACAGCAAAATTTTGGATTCATATAATATACACTTCATATTTATTTTTTGGCGCCTCCATAGCATCGAAATTATATGTTGTTCTTGTTGTACCGACAAAGATTCGCCCCGAATGGTTTTGGGGAGTGTTTTCGATGTATTTTGTATTTGTACTTTATTAAATTTTTTCCTAACACAACAATTTGACAAAATTATTTTATAGTGCTAGTCAGAACAGTGACAGAACAAAGGCGAAAATTCAAAAAATGTTTCAATAACTTAGATAAACAAAATAGATAATTTGTAAAATAAGACTTAATGGTTGTTGTTGTTGTAGCAATGCTCGCCCCACCTAATAGCCGCGACCGATCACAAATTGTCATCAATATCCTCTAACCGGAGTCCAAGGAAACTTGCCGTTTCAACAGGGGTGGACCATAAGGAAAGGGGTGTTAGAGGCGTTGGTTCCACATTACAATTAATGGTTACAATAAGTTTTAAAGAGCTTAGCCTAGGGACACAGAACAGAAATAAGAATAAAGGGGACATTGCAAGGGTAGGTAGTACAGTAATAATATTTGGTTCTATGCTTTGAGGAAATAGGAGGTGGCAAGAAAAACGGATAGAAGGTCAGTAAAGAGAGTCAGTTGAAGAAGGAGAGGTGAGTCAATTAAAGAACAAGATTAATTCTTTCTTGAAATGCAGTGCATTACTTATTTGTCTTATTCTGGCTGGAAGGGAGTTCCAAAGACGGATCGAAGTAACGAAGAATTGGCGTTCAGAAATTAACATGTGCAAGAACCATTGTCCTCGTAGAATGAAGAAATTGAAGCCTTCGATATAGGTAATAAGGCTCCTTCGTGTAGATTATCTTATGCAAGGTAATAAGTGTTCTAAACTTTAAAAGGTTGTCAAAAGAAATGTCTAGCAACTTTGCAGAATAACAGGAAACGTGATCAAGTCTATTCAGCCCGTAAACGTATCTAGCAATGTTATTGTAGGCAACATTAAGTTTCTTTTTACTCACAGCATCACAGTTAGAAAAAATCTCACAGCCGTAGAGGAGCGTAGGTATTAAGTACGCTTTGGATAAAAGTATTCGAATATGTAGCGGAGTGAAATACTGTGTCAACCACAGTGTACGGAGCATACCGTACACTTTTCTTACGGTTCTAAAGATATGGTCTCTCCAGGACAATGTTTTGTTAAAAACTATGCCAAGATTTCTTGCCGTGTCAACATATTCTATAACAGAATTTTCAAACATAATATTGTTTAAGCCATTTGTAGCTAGCAGCTTTCTACGGATAACAATGTACTTCGACTTTCTAGGATTTAGACATAAACCATTCATGGAAGCTCATACACCTATTTGACTAAGGTCTTGATTCAAGTTACTTATACATAAACTCATACAATCGACAGGACAGCACGTATACAATTGAACATCGTCAGCATAGATGTGGACGTCAAAATACTTAAGAACACGAGGCAGGTCATTATTGTACAATACAAACAACAAAGGACCAAGGATTGACCCTTGGGGTACACCACGCGAAACGTCTAACAAGTTTGACTTTCTATTATCTACACATACTGCCTGCGTTCTGCCGTCTAGATAAGATCTGATTAGGTTGGTTGCATGACTGAAAAAATTAAACATGTTTTCCAGCTTTTTACATAGTAGGGTATGGTCAACAGAGTCGAAGGCTTTAGAGTGGTCAAGAAGGGTTAGGAAAGCCGTAAAGTTATCATCAATGCGTTGATGGTTCTTTCCCGAAAATATGTAGATCGTAACAAGTTTATTAAGGTACAAGCTCGACCATCTCGGGAATGATGTAATATGCGCTACACGACCACTTGGATATTATATAACGTATGTGGGTGGTGCATACTTACATTTGGTCTAGAAAACGTGGAATATTATACATTTACTACGCTTCCTAGATTGGGAGAATTACCCTAATAATTTTTGTTTTCAACTTTCAGTTTTCGACATTCTTGCCGGAATTATAAATTATACATGGGTTTGGGAATGATAAAAACACTTACAAGGTATAAGGGTTCTCTTTTCTCGTCGACCACGACTTTTTTAAGCCTTTGCGCAATTTAAAATTTAAAAATCGATTTCCAAAAAAAAGAAAAAAAAGCAAAATAAAATCTTCAGATATGTTTTTATTTGAGAAAAAACTAAAAAATGTATGTATGCAATTGGGAAATTTGAAAACTTTTTCATTGCGGAAAAACGTCAATAATATCAGAAACGGTTATACCTTGTAGGTGTTTTCATCATGAGGTAGGGTAAAGTAAATGTAGACATCGTAGACAATTTTTCACGAGTGTATTTTATTGCTATGTGTAGGAAACTTTTTTCGGTAATATGAAAAACTTCATACGTGCTCTATACTCTATAGAGAGAGAGAATACCCTGATTATTAAACTTATGAAAGCGTTTACTCCACTTTACTGTCAAAAGTTTTCTATATGCAACAACAAAATACATTTGTAAAAAAATATCTACGGTTTCTACATTTTCTGTACTCAAACCAAAGGCAGGCATATATTTTCCTGGGAGTCGAAGAATGTTCGGCCGTCTCACGTACACAGTTCGTAATTACACGCACACAACACGAGCGTCAACAAGCAGATCACAAAAAAATCAAATTTTATTCAGTTTCATGCAAGCATTAAATGAAGCAGGTTGATACCGCATTGCTTGATCATTTAATCATTAAATTTAAATTTAATGATACACTGAGCATAAATGCAAACTTATATTTTATTGATCAGGCAGATGGAGTTTGAAAACGATTTTTTGTTTTGTATAAATATTTTTAATGATGCTGAGTGTCTTGTATGCAGCCAAGTTTTAAAATGCAAAGATGAATTTCACCTTAAGCGCCATTATAACGCTCGTCGACTGTTTTAGGATAAAATATAGTAAATTATTGAATACAGAGCATGCTGATTATAATGCTTTGGAAGACAGTCAACTGAAGGCAACATATACAATAGCTTTAGCGTTAGCAAAGAAAGGTAGGCCTTTTGAGGATGGGGTTTTTTTTTAAAGAAATGTGCCTTGAACTATTTCCGCTTTTCGGAAGCGTAGGGAAGCAAATGACTGCAATCGTAAATGGTCTTCAGTTGTCAGCCAGAACTATGACTCGAAGAAGTGAAATTATTGGGAATTTCCTACAAACGGAGACCAAAGAACGTATAGAAAATGCTAAATATGTATCGGTTTGCTTTGATGAAAGCCTCGATATTTGCGACACTAGCCAGATGATTGTATGCATAAGATCAGTTGACAACTTTTTTAATGCATCTGAAGAGATTTTAAATCTGCAATCAATGTATGGCAATGTTACTGGGGAAAAAATTTACGAATCTTTCCAGCGCAATGTATAACAAATGCTAAGAGAGTAGACGTGTTCTTACTTCGCTGCAATAAAATACATTTAGAAACAGATATACGTCATTTTAATTATTTAAATTACGCGGAAGTTCTTAGTTAAACCATTTGCAACCAGTTTGTGGAATCCGTTTTTGTCATATTTTGTTTGGAATACGTAAATAAATTTAATATAAATAAATTCACAATATGGCTCAAAGGCCAAAGACTAAAACTACTCGGCAAACAGCGGCGGCATCTTCCCCACTTCTCACTCCAACGTTTGCTAAATCTTCAACAATTGAGAGTCCACCGCCAATTTCGAGTGATGCGGCAGTTACTCACGAACGTACGTAGAAAAAACGTGTCAGCTGACACGACCTATCTTATGAGTGTGCAATGTAAACGAAAACTCACCGACGTGCAACGCCCGTACGTACGTAGCCCGGAACGTAGAAATCAAAACAATTTTGATTTTTCCCGTATGAACGTGTCAGCTGATCGCTCTCTCACTAGACAGAGTTGCCTAGTAAATTTTTGTGCGCTAATTTTTGACCGTTTGCAATTTTATGCAAAAACGCCTAATTAAAGTTTGAAAAATTGTGAAAATAATTCGAAATAATTATGTAAAAGTGCTGATTATAAATATTTAATCTATTTATACTTATTTAATATGTATTCCGGCCTTTTACAATATCAAAAATTTAATTGGAAAAAGTTGATGTTTCCATAAGCATACATGCAAAATGGTCAATGGCAACAGTGCTTATCTGTAAACAATACACACACAAATATGTTATGTACATGTACACAGACGCACACATTGATTCCTACGGGCTTGAGAGTTCGGTCAAACGTGCTTCGTACGACAAACGTCCTTACGTACGGCACACGTCGGTGGGTAACTGCCGCATAAGATTTCGCGCCTAGAGGCAAAAATGATTCTGTGGAAAGAGAGCAGGCATGCTTAACCAACGAAACGATATCATTTCGTTACGATAATCAACGTTAATAAACGAAACGAAGTCATTTCGTTTCGTTTATTAACGTTAAGATCGTCAAATTAACGAAATGATTTCGTTTCGTTTTCTGCCATATCAAAACGAAATCAAATCGTTTATGTTGATTATTAATTTCAAACTATGCTGGCAAAGCTGATTGATGGCGGAGTCATTAAAGGTGAAAGCATTATCCAAGCTGATTGCAACTTTTCTCATGAATTTTGACAGTACGAACATTTCTCAGAGTATTTTTGACATTACCACCAACGAATTACACAAACAAATTACATAGAGTTTGTGTGTGTATGTGCGCTCGTTGTTGCCACCTTACGGCTTCACCATGGCTATAGCATTGCCAGCACAATTCAAACATAAAGTATCACGTTTCTGTTAACGTTTTTAACGCTAACGAAAGCTTTTCGTTTCGGTTAAAAACGAGATACAATTTATCTTGATAATTTCTTTATCGATAATATTTCGAAGTGTTTCAACGGAAACGGTGGAAATTTTTTGATAAACGATTAGCTTAACGTTAAGGTGCATCCCTGAAAGAGAGCATCGTGGAACATCTAAAAGAGTCAGAGGAGCGAGTTTTGCAGAGAGTTGGTGAGTTGGTAGCGGAGATAGCAAATTTAAAAATCAATTATAGCAAAATGGAAAAAAGGGTTGAGTTGGCTGAAAGTGAATGTAGACAGCTTAGATCAGATGTAATTTCTTTAAAAAGCCAGCTCAGTGAATGCCAAAATAATGCGGTGCTGTCTGATTTATTGTTAAGTGGGGTCCCCCAAACGCCAAATGAGGATTTGTCTGAAGTATTTCAGAGCATATGTCGCACGGTTCAAATAAGCGCGCCAACAATACGTGATGTTTTTCGAATTAAAAAGAGCAAAAATGGCAACTCACCCATAATAATAAAGCTCAATTCGCCTACCGAACGCTCTTTGCTTTTAAGAGCAATTGCGAATTTTTGTAAAACAAACAAAAGGCCATTGACACTCAGTGATATTGGGCATAGTGGAAATGGCAAAATATTTGTCCATGAGTGCCTAACGAAGAATAACCGCGAGATATTGCAGTATGCATTGCAACTGAAAAAACAGAAGCGAATCACTGCTGTTTTCTCAATTCGTGGATGTGTGTATGTCCGCGCTAGTCAACAAAGCGAAGCGCAGAAAATTAATGACAGAGAGAGCGCTGATAAAATTGCAGCAGTCAGCACATAGAAAAGTACTCAACCATATACATATGATAAACATGACTTACTCATTATTGATTTTTTGTTTATTCTCAATTTTTATTACTTCTTTTTTTATGGTGTTTATTTCCCTAACTTTACTCTTTATGTTCTCAATATTTCTAATTGATTTTTACAGCTTACTTAAAATCATCCAGCTTGTTTATTTTGATTATGGATAAATTGACCAATGATTGTGCTGACAGTGGGCATGTAAGGTTCATACTGAGTCAAATTTCAAAAGAACATGCATTTAATTTATGTCACCTAAATACACGTAGTCTTACGGTTGAAAAATTAGATTATCTTTCTTATGTATTTGCTGAGTAAAATATTGATTTAATTTGCATCACTGAGACTTGGTTTAGATGCAGTGTTGATGATCGGTCATACGCGATTAATGACTATGCATTACTGCGAAATGACAGAAAAGGCAATATTCGTGGTGGTGGAGTTGCAATTTATTGCAGAGAGGTTTTAAACTCAAAGATAGTTTATTGTTCAGATGACGCAA
Source organism: Eurosta solidaginis (assembly GCF_040869045.1). NCBI lineage: Eukaryota > Metazoa > Arthropoda > Insecta > Diptera > Tephritidae > Eurosta > Eurosta solidaginis. The sequence continues at coordinate 71,887,746 of NC_090320.1, read as the reverse complement.
GTGTGGTTGAATATATTTTCATTGAAATACGTGACTCACTAACAAACTGCTTCGTAGCGTGTATTTATAACCCGAGTAGGACTAACGATTTGGAAGATTTATTTAAGAAAATTTCTGAATTTACAGTTAAATACCAACATGTCATCTGCGGAGATCTTAATGTTGATCTTCTTATTAACGATTCCCGTAGTAGAAGCATTCTTGGTAATTTTCAGGCTTATGACTTGAACATTGTTAACCAGTTCGCAACACGCTTTGCGCCAAATAGTAAACCTAGCATGCTAGATCTTATGTGCGTTAACAATACTAAGTTTGTAAACCATGTTGACCAAATTCCTATGGAGGGTATCTCTGACCATGAAATGATTTTCCTATCCTATGGTTTAAAATTTAATGCAATAGAGCACGACATAGAATTGACGTACAGGGATTTCAATGGCATAGTGAGAGAAGCATTAAATGAAGAGGCCTCTCGTCTGGACTGGAGTGGATGTTTTTCATTTTCTCAGTTAGATGAAAAGTTGAAATATTTTAATAATCTTGTCCACTACCTCTTCAGTAGATTTGTACCTCTTAAAACCATTAGAGTTCGAAGTAATAAGAAACCATGGTTTACAAGAGAAATTTTAAATCTTATAAAAAAACGGGGTAGAGCATACAGGGAATGGAAGATATCTCAGAGTAAAAACCACTGGGAAGTTTACCGCCTTTTGCGTAACCAAGCTACCCTGTGCATTCGGAATGCCAAGATAGCATACCTAATTACAAAATTTAATAATAATTTGCCCCCTAAAACGCTTTGGCAAAATCTTCGCTCGTTGGGAATATCTAATAACAGTAAAATTCAATGTAACTTTGATCCAAATGAAATGAACCAACATTTTTTGGGCAGTAGTTCTGATGGTAATACTAATGATAGTATCGATAATATGTCTTTCAGTGTAAGCAGTACACCAAATATCAATCGCTTCGATTTCTCAGTGGTTACAGAGGCTGAAGTGTTAAACGCTATATTTGTTATTAAGTCGAATGCTGTAGGAATCGATGGAATTAGCATACGATTTATCAAACTGATCCTTCCTGTTGTTATCTCTCCGCTTACTCACATTTTTAATTTTTCTGTAACTAGCAGTAGTTTTCCTAGTCAATGGAAAATAGCCAATGTTGTTCCGGTCCCCAAAACTAAGTCTCCGAGCTGCTGCAATGAGTTTAGACCGATAAGTCTGTTGCCTTCTTTATCGAAGGTATATGAGAAGTTATTGGCAACGCAAATAACTGAACATATAACTACGAATAACTTGCTATCGGACGTCCAGTCGGGATTCAGAAGAGGGCACAGCTGTGCGTCATCCGTGTTAAAGATTCTTGAAGATATACGTCCAGCCTATGACAATAATGAACTTACTGTGTTAGTACTATTGGATTTCTCCAAAGCGTTTGATACGGTTGATTTCAATATACTTCTTTTCAAGCTCGAAGCCAGCTATAATTTCAGCCCTTTTGCAATCAAGTTAATGCGAAGTTATCTCCTCGAGCGATTTCAACAGGTTCAATGCGATAACCAAGTCTCTAGTCTAAAACCAATCACATCTGGTGTTCCACAGGGATCGATCCTAGGACCATTATTGTTTACACTCTTCATCAATGACATAGTTACTTGTTGCCACAATGCCTCCATACATTTATATGCAGACGATACCCAATTATACATGTCTCGACCTATCGGTCTTTCCGAAGACTTATTTGCTAGACTGAATGAAGACTTAAGACGTATAGCAAACTGGGCTAACCTAAATAAACTATCTCTCAATGCAGCTAAATCTAAGGCGATTACGTTAGCAAATACATCAAATGACGTAAACAACTTTCCTGATATTATTCTCAATGGAGATAAAATTATTTTTCATAATGTGGTAACTAATTTAGGTTATAAAATCAACTCTAAACTGACTTGTGTTGACCATATCAACCTTGTGGTGAGGAAGATATATAATACCTTGCGTAATTTATATAGAACTGCCTATTTGTTACCACGAGACGCTAAGATGAAACTGGTCAAAGCTCTAATAATACCTCAAGTCTCTTATGGTGAACTAATATACGGTAACCTGGACTGAATGTCACTCAACAAATTGCAGCTGGCCTTCAACAATGTTGCCCGGTTTGTTTTTTCTAAAAAGAAATTTGATCACATATCTTATGCAATGCAGATTCTTGGATGCGATATCTATAATTTCCTAAAAATGCGAAATCTCTGTTTTTTGCATAAGCTAATACACTCACAAAAGCCGCCGTACTTATTTAACAAACTAAGTTTCTGCCAATCTACACGGACTTTGAATCTCATAGTCCCGAATTTTAAGTACACAACGTCATCCAGAATGTTCTTTGTCAGTACAATCCGTCTATGGAACTCACTCCCATACGCAACTAAAGCTATTAGGAAAGCAGGATGTTTTAAGCAGGCAGTATTATCTTTTCTCAACTCTTAACCTACCTTTTAATTATATATCTTTATCCTTGTCACAAAAATTTTGAACTGAGGAGGTTTAATTGTTAAAGAATAAGTTTATTTTATTATATTTTTAACTCTTGTATTTGCGTTATATTATATTAGATTATATTATATTATATTATATTATATTACTCTACTTTTATTTTTGATAATGTGATACGATTGATGTACTATCTAAAAGACTATGTCTTACTTGTACAAAAACTCAAATAAATAAATGAAATGAAATGTTTTATCAGTAGTAGGCAAGGAGAAGCTTTCAGCTATATGTACAGACGGAGCATCTGTTTTGGTTGGCCGTAAGCGGGGTTTTGTAGGGCAATTAATTAAAGCCGAAATAAATGTTCCCACGTTTCATTGTATTATACACCAACAAGCTCTATTTGCAAAATCAATTGGCCTTGTCGACGTAATGAAAACTTCTGTGCAAATAATCAATCGTTTGAAAGGTGGACACAACGCTCTTACACATAGGAAGCTGGTAGCGTTTTTGAAGGAAATAGATTCAGAATACAAGGATGTGTTACAATTTACAGAAGTCAGGTGGCTCAGTCGGGGAAAAAGTTTAGATCGTTTATTTTGTCTTAGAGAAGAAATAGCTCGTTTTTTGGAGACCGAGGCTCTTCCAAAGGATGCTCAAATAATTAATACCATAAGATGTCATACAGATATTACGTTGCAAATAAATAATTTAAATCTAGTTTTGCAGGGAAGAAATAAAAGCATATGCGACTTGCTTCAAGCAATAATTGAGTTTTCCACAAAGCTAATTAGTTTCAAGATCGAAATGGCTTGCCAAAACTTTGTTAACTTTCCAAAAGTTTCCGAAATATATTCAAAATTTCCAAGTCCCCAAAAATTAGATAAATTCATGGAAGAAATAAATAATCGTATAACAAACTTTGACAGTAGATTTAAAGATGTTTTTTCAATGAAATGGGTTATAAACATTTTTAATAGTCCATTGACAGCTCACTGGAGAATGTACCTATAAATATTCAAGATGAGCTATTAGCAATGAGGGAGGATTTAGCTATTCCATTGGAAACCGGCATTCCTTTTTGGAAAGATTTTTGCCATAACAAATACAGGGCCACTAGGGACCTTGTATTAAACATGTATTCAATGTTTTCGACAACATATATATGTGAGCCTACATTTTCGTCAGTGTCTCTCATAAAACGCAAACATCGAAGCCAGCTAACGGGCAATCCCTTTGAAACAGTGCTCAAAATAAAGTGCTACGATAAGGAAATTCAAATTGAAAAATTATTAGAGTTTGATAATTTATGTAAATAGTTAACTTTTTAAACTTTCTGTAGTTTGTAATTATCATTATCATCACATTATTAGTTTATATTTCATCAAAAAATTAATATTGATTTCAAAATGTAAAAAACTTAAATAATTAATACATACTCCCCTAATGAAAAGTTTACTACGATCACGTAAAAATTACATATACATATGTAGGTATACTACTTTCTCATTTGAATTACCTAACTTATTTTGAATATTCATAGTAGGTACACGAACTACGTTAGCTTTATTTTTCTGAACATCCACATATGAATTTAAAAAAAAATTATTTTTAATTATTGACAAAAAAAAAAGTTAAAAAAAATCAAAAAAATTTCTATTAATATTTAGGTATTTTTATCTGTTAAGTTATGCCTACAACAGATACTTTTCGTATTACAAAACTTACTTAAATTCATAGTGCTTGAAGCACTCGCTTTATTTCGTTGAAAACCCATATTTTAATTAAAAAACAAGTTATTTATTTATTGATAAACAACTTAAGAAAAACTAAGCACAAAGCATACACACATGCTTTTTTATTAATATCTAAGTTAAGCCACCTTCATAATTTAACTATTAATACAACAGATACATAGGTACATTTTGAATTCCGAAAATGTGCTTGAAGCACGTTAGCTTGATTTCTGTAAAAACCCACATATGAATTAAAAAAAAAATATTTTATTTTCAAACAAAATTACCCTCCAAAAAACTTGAAAAAAGTTCAAGTAGACACAAAACATAAGATTTTTTATGTTCTCCTGTCAATTTAAGTTCGACCACGTCAAGATTTATCTGTTAACTTATACAACATATAAATTTTTTCCAGTGCAATACCACCAACACATAAGCATTTTTGAGCGTAACACACTAATATTCCCACATATTGCGTCCTCTCACCGTGCCAGCCTCTGACTCAAACCCCTGTATTTTTGGACAGAAAATTTATAAATAGGGGTATTCTCTGTCAAGAAACGACAAAAACTTGAACTTTTTTCTTTTTACTGTCGACAGTTTTCTAAACGCAACAACATATCACATTTGTGAAAAATTTTCTGCGGTTTCTACAGTTTTTATATTCAACCTCATGAACCAATCACTTGGTTCATGATTCACCCCGGTGTATATTTGAATACTAAATTTATAATTTTGACAAAACATATTAAAACTGAAAAAAAATCAAGAATGTTTGGGCGCGGCAGCTTCTAAAAATGTCTCATTGCAGAAAATGTGCATTTTATATTTCATCACCGCCGCTAATTACATATTTAAATCGCAAGGAATTCTTCAGGTTGCCAGCGCAATATATAGCTTCTCCAAACCCAATTGTCAACCTCACCTATCCGCGGCGAATCCTGTTTCACTAACAGACGAGGCTCTGGCGACCCCAAGCTCCTCATGGAACTTTGGGGTGGGGAGGGAGGGGATGGCCTGAAGGTTTAATGTGGCCACATAAATCGTTCCCGAGATGGTCGGGCTAGCACCTTAATGGTGCTGTGGTACCGGAGCGTACCGGATCTGTATCCAGCAAAGGACCATCACATCGATAACACACCCCAAAGCCTTCGGGGAGCAACCTTATCGCTACAACAACAACAACAACAACAACAAGGTGTTTGTGTAAATGGTGTGTTCTTTGTGTGTGTTAAATTTAGCCTAAAAAAAGTGGAAAATATTCTACCCTTTCTACGGATAATAGACTGACAGAATTGTTCTAATGTGACAAGAATGTTGAAACTGATTTTTTCATTAAAAAAAAAACAATTTTTGGTGCGCAGCAGTTTTGTAAACTTTTTAAATACAAAAAGCTGTAAGCATAATTCCCTGCCCACGTGAATTAAACAGGACGAACTTCGTCCTGTCAAAAATAAAATTCCTGTAATTACATGAAGGTGAACACAATGAAAGGGAAGAGCAAAATTTACGCGACGGCATTTTGCAAAGATGGATTTATTGCTATCGATCGCCGGGCGATCACGGCAAGCATGACTAGGGTTGCTGCTTTAATGTTTTCTTTGATGTATGAAAAAAGAAAACATAATACCAAAAAAATATTTTTGGAAAAAACTTTCCTTTATAATTCTAATTTTTACTGCCAAAACACGGATATAGAAAGACATTTTTCGGTATCATTCAAAGATGACGTATCATTATTAAGAAACCATCTATAGATTAAGTTATTAAAAACTAAAAGGTAATTAGCGCAAACATTTGCTTAATTTTAGTTTTTTCAATCAATATTTTCAACTAAACGGCGTTCGTGCGCTGTCAAAAATTGAAATTCATACAAGCTTATGTTTAAATTAAAAGGGTTATAATATTGTAACGAATTTAGTGAAACTCCGCTTATTTTACACCTTCTACTAACGTTCGTATCACTAAACTGTTGAAAAAATAACTATAATATTCAATAATGCAGCGAAACGACCTTTATTAAAGTACTTCACAATAACACTGATACTTCACAACCATTACTTGCTTAATACTATGTTCAAACAGAAAAATAAATTGAGGAAATTTCGATTTGAATTGAGTGCTGTTCATACAACTCGATTTAGCTTACACAATAGTAATTTGATAGCTGGTTGGCTCATCTCTACAGCAAGAAGATACCTTTGTTCAGACTGTCAAAATGTGCGTGTTGGTATTAGGCGAATGAAATGGAATGAAAACATAAAACTTTGAAATTTTTGTGTGTTGTAAGAAAATGTGTTCAATGTTTTGGTTTCATTTTGAGTTTGCCATCTTCTTTTGACAATCCCTACTCCAGTGAAATGAAAGACATAAAATCAGCTGATGAGATGAGCCAACCATATAGTTCAGCCGTGCGTAGCTGACGTTTAAATATACTCAATAAACACACTTTACAATGTTGCATTTGCAGTTTGAAACAATTTATTACGCAATTTTTTTTCAATTGGCAATTTATTATTACAATTTATTATATGATAAATTGCGTAATAAATTGCCCAAATAGTATAAATTGCCAATTTGGTGTGTGATTGAACCTAGTATAAATCAAACTGATTGCTCATGCCTCAGCTGGTGCTGCTTTTATACTCTTCGGTTCCTCGTTGGCATATTTCTAGGCGTTTCTCCTTCTAGAATTTAGTAGTTCGCTGAAGATTGCATACTTTTGCGAGTATCTCAGAAATATGCGTGTGTATGTGTGAGAACTACTTTGCTGATGATTGCATACTTTTGTGAGTATCTCTCCACTGCTGTATGTATATATGTGTAGACATAATGATTGATTTGTTTATGTAGATACAAGTGACTGCTTAGTATCGGCTTAGAGATGATAGCATCCCTTAGTGTTGTTAATATTAGACACACTGCCCTCCACCTAAGTCTGATCGTCCCGATCAGACAAATTTCCTGATCTAAACGCCGCTGGAATCTCCAAATCAACCACCCTTCTATTTCGTGGTTTCCCAATGGTTTGTATGCGGTATATGGTATCACTGATCTTCTTCACAACTTTGTACGGGTCTTCCCAACTGCACCAACATTTGGATGGAACACCTTTCCGCCGGTGAGGGTTGTATAGCAATACCAAATCTCCCTCCCGGAAACCTTTCGAATTATTGTTCTTTCATACCTGTGTTTCATCCTAGTACTCATTATACTGATTCCGTTCCCTCACACTCTGTTGTTTGGCCAATGAACTACTTCGTAGAGCTTGCGCTTGACGGATTGGCTTCGCATAATCAGTATCGTTCCCACGTTTCACAACAGTAGTGCACCCTGGCTTGAAAACTACTCTCGCATTTTTTCTGGGAAATTCCTTCCTTCGTTTTTGTGCGTCCATTTGGTTTTGGCAATGCCAGTGTTTCTCTCGCAGGTACTTTTGATTTCGATTTATTTGCCGCATTCGATCCATCAACCTTTGCCCGACTTTGGTGGTCTTTGTCCAATCGCCTCCACCAGCACTCGCTAACTGCTGAACCCTTTCTCAAAACTGAAGTAGAGTGGTAGATCCTGGTTCTTATAACGCATAATCCTTCTTTGCATGTCGATTCTTATGTCATGGTCAACTAAGAAGTCCACTCCCAATATGACTTCATCGACGATCTCCGCTACAACGAATTTGTGTAGAATCGTGACCTTTCCAATTAAGACCTCACATACCACTTCTCCTTGGACTTGGTTCTACTCGCCAGTGACCGTACGCAACCTTGTTCCAGGTAATGGCTTTACTCTCCTGTTGGCCAAATCATATCGGATTAAAGAATGAGATGCGCCCGTACCTACAGTCAGTACACGCTTCTTGCCATCCTTGCCATCCTTAGATAAATAAATAATATACATATACAAATACCTTACTTATATATTAAATAGAAGAAAATCTGCTTTTTGCCGGAATAATAAAAAGATTATATTTGGCTACTTTTAAAATTATTTGCACATAAGAGTGGTACCAACGATGAAGTATAACAATAGCACTACGTCACTCTCAAATACTTTGTGTCTATAAACGTCTTATTTATTCGAATATTAAGTATTTTTACTGTTCCTGTTACTACGTGTGCTTACTGTAATTTTTGTTAATTAATTGTACGCAACGTCGACGTCTTATCTGCACCTCAATAAAAGCTTATTTTTAAAGTGGATAGTCTCATACAAAGCATCATTGAAGATACTTCAACAACACTTAATACTTCCTTTAACCATTTATTAGACATCCTTTATAAAGCCATTGCAACATCATTGAAGATACTTAAACAGCAACAACCTTTTCATGGCAATATCAACAATAAAAAATTTTTAACTAAAATTTAATTATAAATAATTTAAAAGATCATTGTATGTAAGTACGAATATAAATATATATTTTTATATAAATAAAATTTTTAATCAAGGTTAAATAATATAAAATTTATATATATATTTGTATATAAACAAATTATTTTAATTTATTATAAAATTTTAATTTTATTTCACATTTAAGTATTAGTTCCTTTCCAGAGAATAATTACATTTTTAATTTTAATGGTTTTACGTTCAGCAATACAAACTCGTTCCTTTACATCTTCAGAGAATTTAAATAATAACACAATGTCTCTAAATCAAACACAAAATACAAATATGAATACTACTCCAGACACACATTCAGACAATTCTACACAAGGAGATAACTTTAGATTCTATTCAAATAAATCCCTTAAATTACCACAATTTTGGTCAGATTGTCCTGAAACATGGTTTTTACTTATTGAAGGAAAATTTGAAATAAATAACATTATTGATGATAACATCAAATTTCAAAATGTTCTTATTACACTTCAACAAGAAATCATATCGAAAATTATTGATGTTATCAATCCTCCTCCTTCTACTAACAAATATAATACAACTAAAAAATTCTTTGTGAAAGATTTTCTCTAAATGAAGAAAAAAGACTTGAAAAATTATTTTCAAATACTGAATTGGGAGATCGATCTCCATCTGACCTTTTTAGATACATGAAGTCACTAACAAGTTCCTCATCTATTGTTAGTCAGGAGTTACTTTTTAAATTATGGATCAGAAAATTACCACAAGATATTCAAATATATTTAGCTTCAAGTAATATTCAGAATATTACTGACATAATTTCACTTGCAGACAAACTTTTTGATTTAATTAATAAACCAAATTCCTCTAAAATTTCTTCAATAGCTAGTATTGAAAATAATGTTTTTACACAATGTATAAAAAATTTAGCTCATTTAACTACTACAATTTTTCAAAATTTAAATCAAATTACTACTATTACTATTAATGAATTAAAAATTCGATCCAGATCTAGAGAAAGAAATCGATCTAACTTGAGAAATTTTTCTAGACCTAGAAGTTTGGATAATGATAATAATATATGTCGGTATCATGGAAAATTTAAACATAATGCTTTCAAATGTATTAAACCGTGTAATTTTAATTCAAATAAAAATAATCTAAATTCAATATAATTCTTTAAACTAAACAATTCCGTTATGACTTTGGGTAATATTGGAGTTAATAATCAATCTTCCCACCGTCTATTCATATTTGATAAATTTAATAAATAAAATTTTTTAATTGATACAGGTGCTATAGTTTCAGTTGTTCCTTCTTCAAAATTTAAAACATATAAACGCTTTTCTGGCCTTAAACTTTCAGCAGCTAATGGATCTAACATAGAAACTTTTGGAACAAAACGTTTAAAAATTGATTTAGGTCTTAGAAGAGATTTTGAATTCCTTTTCATTCTTGCAGATATTTCTACTCCCATTATTGGTGCAAATTTTTTAGAAAAATTTGGTATTTTGGTAGATATTAAAAATAAAGAAATTACAGATTTGAAAACAAAATTAAAAGTTTCTGGATCTTCTGGTTTTTGCGATATATTTTCTCTTAAGATTCCTATTTCAGAAAATAAATTTACAAATATTTTAAATGAATTTCCTCTTATTACGTGTGAACCTAATTATACTGAAAAAGTACAACACAAAACGGTTCATCAAATAGAAATAAAAGGAGTATCTCCTTTTTCTAAACCTCGTCGTCTAGATCCTATAAAATTAAAAATAGCAAAAACTGAATTTAATTTTTTAGTCAAAACTGGTATATGTAGACCTTCTAACTCTCACATCGCTTCTCCACTCCATCTGGTCCCTAAGAAAGATCCAAATGACTGCAGATCTTGTGGAGATTACAGACGACTTAATTTTATAACAATACCAGATAGGTATCCCTTACCTCATATTCATGATCTTAACATAGATTTAAAAAATAAAAAGATATTTTCAAAAATTGACCTCATTCGTGCATATCACCAAATACCAATGGCAGAAGAAGATATTCACAAAACAGCTATAACAACTCCATTTGGAATGTTTGAATTCGTACGAATGCCATTTGGATTACGAAACAGTGCTCAAACATTTCAACGTTTCATAAACGAAGTATTTTCAGGTTTAGATTTTGTTTTTGTCTATATTGACGACATATTAGTAGCTAGGAACAATGAGGAAGAACATATAAAACATATAATTTAAATATTAAACCTACAAAATATATTTTTGGAGTTCAAAAATTAGACTTTCTAAGTTACGAAATTTCTGGTGAAGGAATCAGACCTTCTTTTGAACGAGTTGAAATAATTTCTAATTTTGAAAAACCTCTTTCAACTAATAAAGTACAAAAATTTTTAGGTATGGAGAATTATTATCATAGATATATTAAAATGTTGGCAAAAGAACTTAGTCCACTACATGAAATGTTAAATTTTGCTATCAACAATAAACTTAAAGAATTCAATTGGACAGAAAAAACTACTTCAGCTTTTGAAAATGTTAAGAAACTTTTTACACAAAAAACACTACTCACTCACTTTGATAAATAAAACTTTTGATAGAGAACTTCTAGCAATATATAACTCTATTAAACACTTTAGACATTTTCTTGAAGTAAGAACATTTACTATATATACTGATCATAAACCTTTAACACATGTTGTAAATTCAAAATCAGACAGATCACCTCGTCAAAATCGCCACCTTGAATATATTGCACAATTCACCAATGAAATTTCAATACATTTCTGGCAAAAATAATACAGTAGCTGATACTATCTCGCGGATTCCAGATATTATTACAATTTTAACAAAAGATATTAATTTTCAAACATTATATGATGAACAACAAAAAGATGAAATTCTCAAAAATTTAATTTCAGATTTTAGTTCCAAAAATAAATTGCTGATTTTTGATAGCCTTGTAAGTACTTATTATTGTAAAAAATTTAATGAGCTTTTACAATAATAAGTTCCAAAAATAATTTAAAATAAATTAATATTCCTCTTCTCATTCTCAATATTTGGTGTGACATTACTCAAAAACCTTTTAGACCATATGTTCCTAATTCGATGAGAAAAATTAAAAAAAAAAAAAAAAAAATTTGACAAAATTCATTTTTTATCTCACCCGAGTGTTCGTACAACTAGAAACCTCATTCAATTTAAATACTTTTGGCCAGAAATGCGTAAGGAAATTAATAATTGGGCAATTATTTGTATTAACTGTCAAAAACGTAAAATTTCTAAATATACGAAAAGTCCTATTCAAAAAATGGATATTCCTTCAGGACGATTTGAACATATACATATGGATCTAGTTGGTCCACTACCTATATCCAAAGATATATAAGGTATATATTGACTATTATCGATAGACATACACGTTGGCCAGAAGCATATCCATTAAAAGATATTTCAGCAAAAACAGTATCAAATACATTTGTTCAAAATTATGTTCCTCGTTTCGGTATTCCACTCAAAATTACAGTAGATCAAGGTTCACAATTTACATCTAAATTATTCACTGAATTAACTGTTTTATTAGGGGCTCATAAAATTCACACTTCTCCATATCACCCACAGTCAAATGGAATGATTGAAAGATTTCATAGACCTTTAAAAACGGCAATTACAGCTTCGGACGACTCCACACATTGGTCAGAGATTTTACCTTGGATACTTTTAGGTTTACGAACTTCTATTAAAGAAGAACTTGTGTATGGACAAACAATTAGACTACCTGGTGAATTAGTTGTTTCTAATAATAATAATGAAATTGATAACACAAATGAAACTCTTAATGAACTTAGAAAACATTTCTCAATTGTTCGATCAAAAATAACTCATCATATTAAAGAAAATGATTTTATTCCAAAAAATTTAGACACTTATTAATACGTCTTTCTTAAAGTTATTCATAAGTCTAATTTACAACCACCTTACGAGGGACCATTTAAAGTTATTTCCAGACAAAATAAAACATTCAAAATTCAACATGGTAATACTATAAAAACGGTTTCCACAGATTTACTTAAACCCGCACATACAATAATGACTAATACAAAAAACAAAAATACACTATACTCCACAAAAAAAATTTCATTTAACATTAATTAATATTTAATTTTATTGATCTTTTCACTGGAGGGGGAGTAAATGTAGGGTCTATATTTAGTTATTTATTTTATTCATGGTAATATTTTTAGTTGTTTCTTACTTGTGATATTTAAAGTTTTTTTTAAATAATTAAGTTACCTTTTTTAAATTAAAATTTTTATAATTTATTTAATAATTTGGGAAAAATTTAAACAACGTGACATCAGGACGGACAAGGCGACAGCTGTTTCGATTATACCTTGTAAATCTCTTCAAAGCCTTTTCTCCCGGGAGTGGATATTAATCAAAAAAAAAAGAAAATAATATCGTTAGCTTAATGTGAAAATATGCTAAGTCACTGTCTTTGAAAAATTGTATTTTAATGCATTTTTAAAACTGAATGCAAAATACATCGATCACAAGAAAACAAATATATACATTTTTAATTTTTACGTGCTGTTTGCAATGATGTGTATAACTAGTCATTTCTTTGTGCGCGCATTTTAATTATGTATTTAATTCATTCAGTCTAAAAGTACATGTTTTGTTGTTGTTGTTGTCAGGGCCGCAGAGAGCCGATCCGGGCCCCTGGGACAGTTCGCGTTTACGGGCCCCCCTAAAAAATAAACTCAACTTACATTACATTAACTTTTTCTAAATATGTACATTTTAAGAGCTTGAATCAGCCAAGGAAGGCCTTCCCTGCTTTTTGGTCTGTGAATATGGAAATTACCGATTCAAAACTAATGCTGCGAGCATGGATGGACTCCAACGCCAATGTTCCAAGGCTTGTCAAGCGATTTTGGCTCATAGTAGAACGTAAAAATTTTTTCACGCGAGACAATAGACTAAAAGAACGCTCCCCCAGCCACACTGACTGGAAGTGTGCAAAATATTCTTAATGCTATGCAGATGTTAGGAAATAATACTTCCATCTTCAAGTCATAAAATTTGTTCAGAAGTTGAAATGATGGCAGCGAATCACATCCCAAATTTGCTAAGTGGATGGCTTTGAGATGAATGATTTCATCTATTTGATACGTAGAAATATCGATGCCAAAAATCGTGCAGAATGCCGCTGCCTTTTTTCTGAGCTCTTCTTCCGTCAGATCCTGATACTTCCACAAAAAACTAAATTTAATCGCAATGTCAGTTGCGGCTTCGAAACGTCTTGTCATGTTACCAGTCCAGCAATCTAAAAAAAACGTAAAAAACTTGCTGTTTGAATATAGTTTCGGAATCACGAACTGGCGCTTTCTTATCTTCCTTCTTTTCTCTGCGAAGGTATTCGCAAGTCCTATACTCCCTGCCAGAAGCTTACATTCTTGAAGTATGATCGACCATTGATCCCTGAACTTCTTCAAGTCATCAATCAGGCTACGTATATTTTTTGTTTCCACGTCCAGTGTGGTATTTCTAGCTTGGAGTTCCAGATTTCGATGGTAGATTACCGTCAACACTTTGAGCCACTGTTAATACTGCTTTGAGAGTACTGTCAATACTGCTTTCCTTGCCGGGCCCCCAAAAAGCTTCCGGGCCCCAGGGCAATAGCCCTGGCTGCCCCGCCCTATCCGCGGCCCTGGTTGTTGTTGTTGTGTTAACGATAAAGACACTCTCCGAAGGCTTTGGGCCGATGTTGATGGTCCTTTGCCGCATATAGATCCGGTACGTTCCGGTAACAAAGCACTATTAAGGTACTAACTAGTTCGACGATCGCGGGAAGGATTTATATGACCACATTAAGCCTTCTAGACCCACCCTCTAGTTCCATGAGGAACTTGGGGTCGCCAGAGCCTCGGCTGTCAATGAAACAGAATTCGCCACGGGTAGGTGAGGTTGACAATTGGGTTGGAGAAGCTATATATTGCGCCGGGAACCCCTTGAGAGGGTTGCCTACACAACCTCTTTAAATTGGATTCACCCAATTGATACATACCTTTGGTGTGTGATAAATGCTTTGCGCTGACCTTAATCTACTTCAATTGTTACATGTCGATAAATACATGCTTTGTTACAGACTAGTTAAAAATAGAAAACAATTCAAGCTTAAACTTATATAAGCTGTTATTAAAATTAATAACACTACTGAATCGATTTGCTAAATGTATACTCCTAGTTACAGGTTCATTCATAGCATAATTCGTTTTACGAGTTATTTCGATAAATAATCCATTATGCCGAAGATCACGCAGTGGAATATATTGTAACGAATGTTAGCAGCACTGAGCGATGCTATCGTCTCTAAGCCGATGCTAAACAGTGACGTTAATTCACATCCATAGATCAATCATTATGTATCTACATAAACGAAACAATAATTGCGTCTACACATATGTACCATGTACGTATACGAGCAGCGGAGAGTCAATGCACAAACACATGCATATATCTGAGATACTCCTGAAAGTATGCAATGAGAAACTATAAAATCATGCAATTGTAGTTGCAGCTGAGAAGTTTGAGAGCTGCTGGACTAGTAGATTCTTGAAGCGCCTAGAAGATGCGAACGTTGAAATCCGAGAGTATAAAAGGCGGCAATTGTAGAGGCGCTGGAGTTCAGTTTGATTTGAGATTTCGATTAAGACGTTATCTAGCGAGCAAGAGCAGTATTATTTTGAATAGTAGGGTTTCATTTGAGCTATCAATCAGTTTGGTTATTAAGCAAGCTATTCGTTACAAAGTTTGAGTGTTATTGTGAAGTACTTTAATAAAGGCCATTTTGCATTATTACATATTGGAGTTATTTATTCAACAGTTTAGTGATTCGAACTTAGCAGAGAATTTGAAATAAGAGGATTTGCAAGTAAATTCGTTACAATTGGTGTCAGAAGAGGAATTGTTGAATAAATTCCGAAGATTGGGAATACAACTTGGACATGGCAAAGTTCAGTGAATTGAAGATCCAGGAACTGAAAAAGGAGTTGGAGAACCGTGGATTAAATACAACCGGCAATAAGATCGAACTTCAAGCACGGCTACGAGAGGTAATGGAGTCGTAAGGAATTGATGTGGACGAGTTTGTCTTTTATCCTGATGGGGACGAAACAACAACAAAAATTGAAGGGAAAAACGAAACATCGCAGACAGTTACGAGCACAGACTTGAACATGATATTGGCTGCAATAACTGCTCAAACATCGACAGTGGCATCTCAGCTGGAATCGCAGGAGACACGTTTAACATCCAAAATGGAAGAACAGAAAACGTATATGTCATCACAATTGGAAGCACAGGAAACACAAATTTCTACACAACTGGAAGAACAGAAAACATATATGGCATCACAACTGGAAGAGCAGAAGACATATATGGCATCCCAACTGGAAGAGCTATTCCAGAGTACGAACGGAACAGCTATGAAGCATTAATGGCCGCTGTCGAGAGACGTTATGGACGCGAGCATAGAAAACAGATATTCCAAATTGAGTTGCAAAACCGTCACCAAAGAGCGAATGAGACTTTGCAGGAGTTTGCCTCGGATGTTGAAAGGTTGGCACATTTGGCAAAAGCGGACGCACCCGCGGAGTACACCGAGAGGGTAAAAATACAGAGTTTTATAAATGGCATACGGGACGTAGAAACGCAACGAGCGACATATGCAAACCCAAAACCTACATTCGCAGAAACGGTATCCCATGCACTGACTCAAGAAACAGCATTGCTTCTGTGTAAGCCAGTTTACAAAGCACGCCGTGTGGAGGTAGAAAGGCCAGAGTGGATAGACGCAATACTGGAGGCGCTGAAAGGATCGCAAAAGCGGAGTGAAAAAGTTATCAAATGTTTCAAATGCGGGAAGTCCGGTCACATTGCCCGTCATTGCGATCTTGATCCTAGTAGTTCCAACAATGTGGGTGGCCGTAAACGCAAAGCTGGAGGAGATGAGCGAGAGCGAGTAAGAGGTAGAGATCGAGAGCTAGATCCAGCTATTGAATGCCCTGCGATATCTGTGTTGCAAATTGGTAGAAAATCGAGCAGTCTTACCGTCAGAGGGAATGTGGATGGCAAAGAACATGTACTGACTGTAGATACGAGCGCATCTCATTCCTTGATTCGATCTGATTTGGTCTACAGGAGAGTAAAGTCATTACCTGGAGCAAGGTTGCGTACGGTCACAGGCGAGTATAACCAAGTCCAGGGAGAAGTGATATGTGAAGTCCTAATTGGGAAGGTCATCGTTTTACACAAATTCGTTGTGGCGGAGATCGTTGATGAAGTCATATTGGGAGTGGACTTCTTGGTTGACCATGACATCAGGATCGATATGCGGAGAAAAATTATGCGCTATAAGAACCAGGACATACCACTTAACTTTAGTTTGGAAAAAGGGTTCAGCAGTAATCGGGTACTGGTGGAGAAGACTCGACAAAGGCCACGAAATTCAAAGGTAAAGGTTGATGGAAAAAATGGGCCAAATAAATCAAAACCGAAGGTACCTGTGAGAGAAACACTGGCATTGAAAAGCCCTAACGGACGTACTAAAACGAAGGAAAGGATTTCGCAGAAAGAATGCAAGGGTTGTTTCAAGCCAAGGCACACTACTGTTGTGAAGCGTCGGAACGATACTGATTATGCAAAGCAAATCCGTCCAGCGCAAGCTCTACGAAGTAGTTCATTGGCCAAACAACAGAGTGTGAAGGAACGGCCCAGGGTAATGAGTAGTAAGATGAAACACTGGCATGACAAGAACTTTAATTCGGAAAGTTTCTTGCCGGGAGATTTGGTACTGTTAAACTACCCTCACCGGCGGAAAGGTGTTCCAGCCAAATTTCGGTACAGTTGGGAAGGCCCTTACAAGGTTGTGAAGAAGATCAGTGATACCATCTACCGCATACAAAGCATTGAGAAACCACGGAGTAGAAGAGTGGTACATTTGGAGATGCAAGCGACGTTTAGATCGGGAGATTTGTCTGCTCGGGACGATCAGACTTAGGTGCAGGGCAGTGTAACGAATGTCAGCAGCACTGAGCGATGCTATCGTCTCTAAGCCGATGCTAAGCAGTGACGTGAATTCACATCCATAGATCAGTCATTATGTATCTACATAAACGAAACAATAATTGCGTCTACACATATATACCATGTACGTATACGAGCAGCGGAGAGTCAATCCACAAACACATGCATATATCTGAGCTACTCCTGAAAGTATGCAATGAGAAACTATAAAATCATGCAATTGTATTTACAGCTGAGAAGTTTGAGAGCTGCTGGACTAGTAGATTCTGGAAGCGCCTAGAAGATGCGAACGTTGAAATCCGAGAGTATAAAAGGCGGCAATTGTAGAGGCGCTGGAGTTCAGTTTGATTTGAGATTTCGATTAAGACGCTATCTAGCGAGCAAGAGCAGTATTATTTTGAATAGTAGTTTCATTTGATCTATCAATCAGTTTGGTTATTAAGCAAGCTATTCGTTGCAAAGTTTGAGTGTTATTGTGAAGTACTTTAATAAAGGCCATTTTGCATTATTACATATTGGAGTTATTTATTCAACAGTTTAGTGATTCGAACTTAGCAGAGAATTTGAAATAAGAGGATTTGCAAGTAAATTCGTTACAATATGGAATGAACAAATTAGATAAATCAGAGTAATTCGTACTAAAGTTTATTATATTAAAGGCAAGCATGAGTGAGATAAGTTCTTCTGTCATGCAAAGCCTGAAGACCTATCAATTTGTGCTTGCAGGTATATGATGGGAGGCCGTCTGGCCAGTGAAGCATACGTAAAGCAATTTTTGTAAACATTTTTTGAACTTTCTCAATTTTATAGGAGTTAGATTCATAGAAATGATTCCATATTATTGAGTAATATTCAAGACCTCTTCTGACCAAGGATATATAAAGTGCCTTCAACATCATAGGGTCCTTAAAGTCACTGGTGTTACGTCTAGTGGACCCAACCATTGCAACAAATTTTGAAACAATGAAGTCAATGTGACTAGAAAAAGAGAGTTTGGAGTCAAAAATTACACCCAAGTCCTTACTCTCTTGACAACGATTAAGATATTTAGTATTTAGTTTGTATATAAAGTATGTGGCAGTTGTCTTTTTGGAATAAGACACAACACAACATTTGTTTGAATTTAAATATAAATTATTGTCTGCCCACCATCCGGCAAAATAGTCCAGATCAGAACCGTTAGAAATAGTTTGACAAATATATATGTAGTATTTTTTGTGAAATACATAGCTTTAGTTTTTTATTTCAATCATTAAAGGTGAGGAGAGATGGGAAAACATATTGAGTAAAAAGTGCTAAGTCAGGAAAAAAAATTTGTTATGAATTGTTATGCGGAAATTGTGCTAAGTCATAAAATAGCTGCTGGGATGGCATACATGATTTTTATTTATCTTTTTCAAAGCTTCTACACTCAAAAGCATTGTAATTAAGGTATCCATATTCACAATTTTGAAAAAAGAAGGTTATTTCAAAAATTATTCAGTTTTTTTCGTCTCCTGTAAAATTCGTAAAAAGTGACTTTCACATTAAGCTAACGATATATCAAACAAATAATTTTAACATTTAAAATAAATGAATATACACATTTATAAAATAGTTTTTATAATTAACTATATTGAGTATGAGCATTTTAAGTCACTTCTTTAAGTGTCAGGTCAAAGTATATATCCTTAAAAAATGTATATTTATGTATATCGTCGCCTGCTAACCAGAAGCATGAATATGCAATTTTTCCGGTTTTGTGTTATAGGCCTCGTTATATTACCCTTTAGTTTCTCTAGGTTCTACTTAAATCTAGAGCTTCCTACGCACATGGAAACCACAATAATTTGCAGTGCCATTTTCATGAATGTACACCCAAAGATGAGCCAGAAAAATGAATGTAGCACATGACAACTTTTCCTGTTTGTATGACACATTCGTTGATATGGCTAAACAATTTTTGAAAAAAAGTAAAGAACAGCACATATTCGTATGTTCGAATGTTCCGGTATACGTGGCTGAATGTTGGGCACTAACTCGTAACTCACCAAAACGTTTCGAGGTTCACACACAACTGTATGACGATTTTTTATTTATAATTATTTTACTCAGGGACCTATAAAACTATCCATGTGATATATATGTTAGTTGAGATACACAAGAGATGAGCTGTATAAGGTATTCTTCATAAAAAATTATACCAATGAAGAATTTTTAATAGCGGAATATTCCAAAAAAAAGGTAGTTGTTTAATTGAAGACAAACCGATTTAATAGAAGCCGTTGCCTCTTCTCGAATCAAAACTAAAATACTTGAAAAAATTGTGTGAAAAACTGGTTGTATCAAAAGAATATCATACTTTTTATAAAAATCTTGAGGGCAACGCTTTTCCCGAACCCAGCATTTCAGAAGATTCTGATTCTGATGAGGATAAGAACTAGTTCTAAGTTTGCAATATCTTAAATAAAAACACGTTAGTATATATGAAATTGAATTGAATGTATAACTTTTTCATTTACATATATACTTTCGATACGTCAAAGCCGCGGATGTTTTCCCGAGTACTGTGATGCTCCGAATCCCAATCCGCCAACAGAATTGTCCTAGCAGGTATTGGCTTGGCCCTAACATTATTTAAAAATCAATCAATTTTTTTACTTGTTTTGAGGTTAAGGCCATACCATGACCAATTGGGTTAATTCTTATAGCGTATTTAGATTCAGCGCATCAAAGTGTATAGAAAACATGAGTCGCACCTGATCCGACTACTTTTAATTTTTTAATATAGCTGTGTTAACAAAAAATCAGATCTGTTTTTAAAATTTTTGTTGTGCCTGAAAAATGAATGTGGAATCTGGGAAAATAGAAGGGATGCGAAACTAAATTCTTCCAATTTTGAAGGAGCAATAAACTTTCAAACTCGATTTCCCAACATTTTGCTTTTGGCACATTCATGCTTCTGGCAAGGGGGCGACGATATGTGACCCGGTCTATGAAAAGGTGGCTTATGACTAAAAAAAAAAATCTGTTAACAGCTGTTTCTCGCAATTTCTTTTTTGAGTCATAAGCCACCTTTTCATATACCGGGTCACATATATTATTTATCATTGTCTTCATTTGTATATCATTTATTCAAACTTTTATAATTATTTTGTTATCAATTTCACAGTTATGCAACATAAAATTTTACGAATGTTATTAACTGGAACATAGACGAAGGCGTATTTTTGTAAATCAAATAGGCTAAAAGACACATTGGCAGTGTAAACAGGCCTCCACAACAGGCGACAGCTGTTGCATTTAATTGGTGTTGACCCCAATTAAGAATTTTGTATATATATGTACGGCCTAGCGATGCTATAAAGAACGTAAGGTGTTGTTATTAAGGAAAAAACAAGTAAGGACGGGACTGTCTTCGGCTGTGCCGAAGACTTCATACCTTTCATGAATGAGGCAGAACAATAATCTTATCCCGTTCGTAATCTCCAAATAATCGGATGTATAAGATAAGAAATATATAGATGTACATACCCGCTTATCTGAACGATCGGTTGTATGGGATATATATTATATATAGCTCCGATCGAAATGATTTTTACAGGAAATCTTCTATGATATTGTAACGAATTTACTGCAAATCCTCTTATCTGCAACCCTCTGCTAAATTCGAATCACTAAACTGTTGAATAAATAACTCCAATATTGAATAATTGAAAAATTGCCTTTATTAAAGTACTTCACAATAACACTTATACTTTGCAACTAGCTTGATTAATAACCAAACTGACTGATAGCTTAAATGAAACTCTACTATTGCCCGACAGATTGCGTGCTTAATCAAAAACTGATTCTAGCGCCTCTACCGCTGGTGCTTTTATACTATGTGATTTCCTCGTGGCATCTTCTAGGTTCTTCCAGAGTTTACTTAGTTACAGCCATATATTTATAACTACAGATGTACGTATATAGCTTCTCATATGCGTGTATTTGTGAGCGACACTTCCACAATTACAATTGCATGCTTTTGGGAGCATCTCAGATAAGATATCTGCATGTGTTTGTGCATCTCTTCTCTGCTGCGTGTACGTACATATGTGTAGACATAATGACTTATTCGTTTACGTACATACAAGTGTAGCAGCTTGCTCCATTGTAGTTGTGGCTTTATTTACTTAGTATCAGATTAGTGATGGGAGTATAACTTAGAGTCACTAATATTCGTCACACTACCCTCCACCTAAGTCTGATCGTCCCGATCAGACAAATCTCCCGATCTAAACGCTGCTAGCATCTCCAAACGTACCACTCTTCTACTTCGTGGTTTCCCAATGGTTTGTATGCGGTAGATGGTGTCACTGATCTTCTTCACAACTTTGTACGGGCCTTCGCAGCTGCACAGATATTTGGATGGAACACCTTTCCGCCGGTGAGGGTTGTATAGCAGTACCAAATCTCCCTCAAAGAAACCGTCCGAATTAAAGTTCTTGTCAAACCTGTGTTTCATCTTACTTCTCATTACCCTGGGCCGTTCCCTCACACTCTGTTGCTTGGCCAATGAAGAACTACTTCGCAGAGCTTGATCTTGACGGGTCGACTTTACATTATCAGTATCGTCTTGACGTTTCACAACAGTAGTGCGCGCTGGCTTGAAACCACCCTTGCATTCTTTCTGGAAAATTCTTTCAGTCGTTTTAGTGCGTCCATTAGGGTTTGTCAATGCCAGTGTTTTTCTCGCAGGTACCTTTGATTTCGCTTTATTTGGCCTCTTCGATCCATCAACCTTTGCTCGATCTACTTTCTTTGACTTTCGTGGTCTCTGTCGAATCTCCTCCACCAGCACTTGCTTACTGCTGAACCCTTTTTCCAAACTGAAGTTAAGTGGCACATCTTGTTTCTCATAACGCATCACCCTTCTCTGCATATCGATCTTGATATCATGGTCAACCAAGAAATCCACTCCAAATATATCTTCATCAACAATCTCCGCCACAACGAATTTGTGTAAAACCCTGACCTTCCCAATTAAGACTTCACAGATCACTTCTCCCCGGACTTGGTTATACTCGCCAGTGACCGTACGCAACCTTGCACCAGGTAATGACTTCACTCTCCTGTAGACCAAATCAGATCGAATCAAGGAATGAGATGCGCCCGTACCTACAGTCAGTACACGTTCTTTACCATCCACATTCCCTCTGACGGTAAGACTGCTCGATTTTCTACCAATTTGCAACACAGATATCATAGGGCATTCAATAGCTTGATCTAGCTCTCGATCTCTACATCTTACTCGCTCTTGCTCATCTCCTCCAGCTTTGCGTTTACGGCCACCCACATTGTTGGAACTATTAGGACCAAGATCGCTATGACGTGCAATGTGAACGGGTTTCTCGCATTTGAAGCATTTGATAACTCTTCCACTCCGCTTTTGCGACCCTTTCAGCGCCTCCAATGTTGCGTCTACTCACTCTGGCCTTTCTACTTCCACACGGCGTGCTTTGAAAACTGGCTTACACAAAAGCGACGCTGTTTCCTGAATTAGAGCATGTGACACCGTTTCTGCGAATGTGGGTTTTGGGTTTGCATATGTCGCTCGATTCGTTTCTTTACTTAGTTACCGCTATATAATTATAACTACAGATGCACGTATATAGCTTCTCATATGCGTGAATTTGTGAGCGACACTTCAACAATTACAATTGCATACTTTTGGGAGCACCTCAGATAAGATACCTGCATGTGTTTGTGCATCTCTTCTCTGCTGCGTGTACGTACATATGTGTTGACATAATGATTTATTCGTTTACGTACATACAAGGGTAGCAGCTTGCTTCATTGTTGTTGTGGCTTTATTTACTTAGTATCAGATTAGTGATGGGAGTATCACTTAGTGTCACTAATATTCGTCACACTACCCTCCACCTAAGTCTGATAGTCCAGATCAGACAAATCTCCCGATCTAAACGCTGCTAGCATCTCCAAACGTACCACTCTTCTACTTCGTGGTTTCTCAATGGTTTGTATGCGGTAGATGGTGTCACTGATCTTCTTCACAACTTTGTACGGGCCTTCCCAGCTGCACCGATATTTGGATGGAACACCTTTCCGCCGGTGAGGGTTGTATAGCAGTACCAAATCTCCCTCAAGAAACCTTCCGAATTAAAGTTCTTGTCATACCTGTGTTTCATCTTACTTCTAATTACCCTGGGCCGTTCCCTCACACTCTGTTGCTTGGCCAATGAAGAACTACTTCGCAGAGCTTGATCCTGACGGATTGACTTTGCATCATCAGTATCGTCTTGACGTTTCACAAGAGTAGTGCGCGCTGGCTTGAAACCACCCTTGCATTCTTTCTGGAAAATTCTTTCAGTCGTTTTAGTGCGTCCATTAGGGTTTGTCAATGCCAGTGTTTTTCTCGCAGGTACCTTTTATTTCGCTTTATTTGGCCTATTCTATCCATCAACCTTTGCTCGATCTACTTTCCTTGACTTTCGTGAACTCTGTCGAATCTCCTCCACCAGCACTCGCTTACACTTTTTCCAAACTGAAGTTAAGTGGCACATCTTGGTTCTCATAACGCATCACCCTTCTTTGCATATCGATCTTAATGTCATGGTCAACCAAGAAATCCACTCCAAATATATCTTCATCAACAATCTCCGCCACAACGAATTTGTGTAAAACCATGACCTTCCCAATTAAGACTTTACAGATCACTTCTCCCCGGACTTGGTTATACTCGCCAGTGACCGTACGCAACCTTGCTCCACGTAATGACTTTACTCCCCTGTAGACCAAATCAGATCGATTCAAGGAATGAGATGCGCCCGTATCTACAGTCAGTACACGTTCTTTACCATCCACATTCTCTCGGACGGTAATACTGCTCGATTTTCTACCAATTTGCAACACAGATATCACAGGGCATTCAATAGCTGGGGCAAGTTTTCGTTCTTTACATCTGACACGCTCTTGATCATCTCCTCCAGCTTTGCGTTTACGGCCACCCACATTGTTGGAACTATTAGGACCAAGATCGCAATGACGTGCAATGTGACCGTGCTTCCCGCATTTGAAGCATTTGATAACTCTTCCACCTCCAATATTGTGTCTACCCACTCTGGCCTTTCTACTTCCACACGGCGTGCTTTGAAAACTGGCTTACACAGAAGTGAGGCTGTTTCCTGAGTCAGTGCATGAGACACCGTTTCTGCAAATGTTGGCTTTGGGTTTGCGTATGTGGCTCGCTTCGTTTCGACGTCCCGTATGCCATTTATAAAGCTCTGAATTTTTACCTTTCGGTGTATTCCACGGGTGCGTCGGCATTCGCCAAATGTGCAAGCCTTTCGACATCTGACGCAAACTCCTGCAAAGTCTCATTAGCTTTTTGGTAGCGGTTTTGCAACTCTATTTGGTGTATTTGCTTCCTGTGTTCGCTTCCGTATCGCCTCTCTAGAGTGCTCATCAATGTTTCGTAGTTGTTCCGCTCTCCTTCGGGAATAGTCTGTAGGATTTCAGCAGCAGATCCTTTCAATGCCACGAATAGTGCACCAACTTTATCTTCAGCACTCCAGTTGTTCACTGCTGCGGTCTTCTCAAACTGAATCTTAAACACCTGGAAAGGAACAGAACCATCAAACGTTGGGGATTTTGCCTTCAGAGTAGACGTTGACGTTATTGGACAGTTCAATTGTAACTCCTGAATACGATCTTTTAAAGCATCTATCTCGGCCTCCACTTTATCTTGTCGACCACTGAACCCTTCCTGAAACTGCGTTAGTTTCTCTTCCATACGCGATTCTATTTGTGCAAAGATCTGCGATGATACCTGTGCTGAAATTTGTGTCGACATTTCTGATATGCGTGTCTCTTGTGATTTAATCTTCTCTGTTATACGGTTCTCCTGCGATTCTAGTTGTTTTTCCATCTTGGATGTTATGCGTGTCTCTTGCGATGCCAGTTGAGATGACATTTGTGACGAACTTTCTGAAATGCGTGCGTCCTGTGCTTCCAGTTGGGATGATATTTGCGACGACATTGATGTTACTGTCGATGTTTGTGCAGATATTGCAGCCAATATCATGTTTCAAGTCTGTGCTGGTAACTGTCTGCGATGTTTCGTTTTTCTCTTCAATTTTTGTTGTCTCCTCGCCATCAAGATGAAAGACATACTCTTCCACGGTAATTCGCTCTAATTCCATTGCCTCTCGTAGTCGAGCCTGAAGCTCGAGTTTATTGCCGGTTGTATTCAATCCACGGCTGTCCAACTCCTTCAGTTGCTGGATCTTCAATTCACTGAACTTTGCCATGTTCTTGTTGTCCTCTGGAATTTATTCAACAATTCCTCTTCTGACACCAATTGTAATGAATTTACTGGCAAATCCTCTTATTTGCCCTTTTGCTAAGTTCGAATCACTTAGCTGTTGAATAAATAACTCCAATATTGATAATGGAAAAATGGCCTTTATTAAAGTACGTCACAATAACACTTATACTTTGCAACTAGCTTGCTTAATAACCAAACTGACTGATAACTTAAATGAAACTCTACTATTGCCCGACAGATTGCGTGCTTAATCAAAAACTGATTATAGCGCCTCTACCGCTGGTGCTTTATACTCTGTGATTTCCTCGTGGCATCTTCTAGGCGCTTCCAAAATTTACTTAGTTACCGACATACATATAATTATAACTATAGACGCACGTATATAGCTTCTCATATGCGTGTGTTTGTGAGCGACACTTCAACAATTACAATTGATACTTTTGGGAGCATATCAGATAAGATATCTGCATGTGTTTGTGCACCTCTTCTCTGCTGCGTGTACGTACATACATATGTGTAGACATAATGATTTATTCGTTTACGTACATACAAGTGTAGCAGCTTGCTTCATTATTGTTATGGCTTTATTTTCTTTAGGGAGAAATGGCTAAAAAGCTTTCTACCTGAACGATCGGTTGTATGGGATATATATTATATATAGCTCCGATCGAAATGATTTTTTCATGAAATCTTCTATGATATATTAGAATTAATATCACCAAGTTTAACGTTTTTATATTGGAAATTAAGGGAGAAATGGCTAAAAATGTTTCTATCTGAACGATCGGTTGTATGGGATATATATTATATATAGCTCCGATCGAAATGGTTTTTACAGGAAACCTTCTATGATATATTAGAATATATATCACCAAGTTTCACGTTTTTATATTGGAAACTAAGGGGGAAATGGCCAAAAATACTATATACATATAGCTCCGATCAAAGTGATTTTTTCAGGATATCTTCTATGATATATTAGAATATATATCACCGAGTTTCACGTTTATACTTTCTAAATTGGGGCAGGAGTGACCAAAATCGTCTTATCTGAATGATCGGTTGTATGGGAGATATATGTTATAGTGGTCCGATCCTACCGGATCTGTCAAATGTCAAATATAATACAAAAATACATCCTTGTGCCAAATTTCATTGATATATCTCAAAATTTGAGGGACCAGTTTGCGTTCAAACAGGCAGACGGACGGACAGACGAACATGGCTATATCAACTCAGTTCGTCGCCCTGATCAATTCGGTATACTTAATGGTGAGTCTATCTTCTATATTTCTCAACGTTACAAACATCGGAACAAAGTTAATATTCCATTTCATGTTCATGAAAGGTATAATAAGATGCAAATTACAAAGTACATAATTACAATGTGCGACAAAATTGGACAAATGGAAAGTAGAAATTAGAATTTTTTGGAGCTAAATGTTACATTGTTTTTCTTCTTTTTATTATTCTTACGTAGTCTTAAAATATATGTAGATTTTATTGTAAACAGATGTAATTCAAAATTTGTATTTTTCGAGGTTTTGTGATGCCCCAAAATAGCCGACTGGTGAGATTATGCTTACATACATTGACTACTCCGATCGACAAAACTGACCGATATATGCTGTCTTTTAATTTCTATTTTATAATGAAGCTGTATGAAAAAATACAACTTAGTAAGCGTTTTCCCAAAAAGGTAATTCTTTACTTTAGCTAAAACTTGTCCAAAAATATTGGGAGATGTGTCAAAAGACGCGCTTTGGATCCAGGACTGATCTCTAAACCGGAGTTGGACTCACCCAGGGTAATTTTTTATAAGGGGTTTCACTGAAATGACAGCCCTTGGTCGGGAAAAATCCCGAGTCGCTCCGGTTCTTAGAACCGGCTGCCTTGGGAAGCGGACAGCAGGGGAGAGATGTTGGCGGACCAAATAGAGGAAACGACGTTCTGAACAATAAACGGAGACGCCCCCACTCGTATGGTAGGAAGCTGTCACAGTTCGCCATATCTATCCATCGTGAGCGCACGTCTAGTAAATTGTGTCAAATGGCAGCCGATGGTAACATTGGCATCTGACCACCTGCCTAAACTCCTTTCGCTCGGGCGAACCGCTGACTTCATCATTACCGAGAACCGCACTTTCATCAACTTTAAGAAAGGAAAGTGGGATGACTACAAATCCTTTACAGACAATCGCTTTGCTGCCCTCCCTATCCCGACTGATGTTCGCCAGGGGAACGTGCTTTCCGCAAGGTCACTGAATCCGCCTCGGCTCTATTTATTCCCGCCGGAAGAATTCCGGAAATCCGGCCTCATTTTACGGCGGAGGCCGCAAATTTAGCGAGAGAGCGTGATTTTATAAGACAGCACGACCCCGGTGACCCCCAAATTAGGGATATAAACCAACGCATTAGATTGCTTGTGGATGAACTGTGTGAATGCATTGTAACTTTTTTGCCGTTGTGGGTAAGCCTTGGTCCACCGCAAAGCCCCTATCGCATCCGTCTAAGCACAATGACAAAATTTCCATCGCCTTTGGCGGTAAAGTTTTGTCGGATGCGAAAGAATGCGCGAGGGCTTTTTGCTGACAATATCTAATGCATTCAACGGTTGACAAAGTTAGACGGCGGGCCAACAGACGGCACACAAACATAAATACAGCGCGTCCCCAATTAACATCACCGCCAAAGAGGTTCATGCCATACGATCTAAAGCAGTCGGCCCAGACGGCATGGCCATGCCGACGATTACAAACCTAGGCAAGGAGGGATTTAATTATCTAGCACATGCCTTCAACTTGTCACTTTCCAGCTTTGTCGTCCGCGAAAAATGGAAAATGGCCAAGGTGGTCCCGTTCCTAAAGCCTGGGAAAGCAGCTAACATAGGATATTCTTACCGTCCGATATCACTCCTATCGCCAGTAGCCAAGACTTGAAGCTATTCTGCTTCCCTACTTTAATGCAAATTTGCAACTAGCCAATCATCAGCATGGCTTCCGCAAATTACATAGCACAACCACCGCGCTAAATGCCATGCCAAAAGCCTTTGATACGGTCAACCATGGCACGTTACTGCAAGGCCCGGAAGGGTCTCCCCTTCTCCCAAGTCTTAAAAGATGGATCGCAAATTATCTGCCTGGTCGGCAAGCATCGGTGCAGTTTAGGAATGTTACATCCAAACCAAGAAGAATTAAACAAGGGCCACAGGGTGGTGTCCTATCCCCACTTTTGTTTAACTTCTACATATCAAAGCTACGTTTCCTACGGTCCACGATGAGCTTTGTAACAAAATAAACAGCTATCTCCCTGATCTCTCCAGTTTCCTAGCCGCGCGAAACCTGACATTGTTACCGACTAAATCATCGGCGACCCCATTTACAACATGGACGCGCCAATTTCGACCATATTGAACATCCACGTCGACGGCACTAAGCTACCGTCTGTCTTACATCCACCCCAAAATATTGGTGTGACGTTCGATCAGGTTCTACATTTTGCAGAACATGCAGACGCAATTGTACCGATAATCCAGAGCCGTAGTAAAACTCTCAAATCTCTTGCCGGCAGTACTTGGGGTAAAGATAAAAAACGATCATTACCACTTACAAAGCAATTGGCGAGCCGATTGCATGCTACGCTACGATAAAGGCTACTCACTGGAAGACAATATAGGCCTGCCAAAATACCGCTCTCAGAACCGCTAAGGACTGTC
Source organism: Eurosta solidaginis (assembly GCF_040869045.1). Lineage (NCBI taxonomy): Eukaryota > Metazoa > Arthropoda > Insecta > Diptera > Tephritidae > Eurosta > Eurosta solidaginis. Next base: position 71,858,036 of record NC_090320.1, on the reverse strand, counting down.
TTTTTATGTCCCAAGAACACCATCTACACAATGAGGCGAGTATACTCCCCATTAGGGAGAGAAATGAAATGCTAACCATACCCAGAAACCTAGGCATCCCAACAGACATCTGATTGATGAGGCTATACCGCCTAGGGGCTTAACGGGTCATCTCCGTAAGCATTATGAGGAAATACGGCTGCTGTGAACACAGCCGTATGAAGCTAAAAGCACAAGCAGGGCCTCACTGAAACCCACAAACAGGCGTCGGATCTCTATGCCAGGAATTGCCCGTTGAATCCAGTACTAAAAGAACAATACACAAAACTAGCAGAGGAGGAACGCACTTTCCTAGGGAAACGCGCGTCACTCCAGCTGAACTTCGATCTGGGCACTGTAACAGGTTAAACTCCTACTAGAATCAACCCCGGCATACAAAATGTATGTACTGCTTGCAATGTGCCCCACATGACACCAACCATCTCTTCAACGGTATTGTGGAACTAACGCCTCTAACACCCCTCTCATTATGGTCCACCCCTGTTGAAACAGCAAGTTTCCTTGGACTCCCGTTAGAGGACATTGATGACAATGTGTGATGGGTCGCACCTATTGGATGGGGCGAAGCACTTCTACAACAACAACAATAAGGTCGCCAATGCAGAAAGGTGTTCTGCGCAAAAATACTATGCATCCCACCTCCGGCTTCGGAGCGCTCTGGAGCCATTTTTCGGTTTTTGAGACACATCATTTGACAGACATAATATTTTAAATTTGACACATCTCCCCATATTTTCGGACGAATTTTACCAGTTGTGAGCTAAAGTAAAGAATTACCCCCAAAAATATTAAATTATAAATTACAACTATTTACAATAAAACGTGCGAGAAGTAATAATTTACCATTATGGGTTTATACATAAATATAATGACGCATATTACAAAATTGATTGTTCCAATGTTCTAGAGCCCATAGCTTTCATAATTTCTAAACTGAATTCGTCTCAATTTTTAACTATTGCACAGTGTTATAGACGAAGTTTTATTACACTTACATACTTTCGCCGCCCATTAAATAATATATTATGCTGAATATTATATACATAAATTATGACAATAATTGCTGGATAGATACAATGCATTATGCGTGTAGGAAAAGCTACCACAATTTGATCTACAATCATCATAACCGAAGTAATGACATGAGAATTGATGTTGTGAAAGAAGGTAAGACAACTATGGTTGTCAGGGCCTACGAAGAAATAACGATACATTCTAATAATTTCGATACTATGTATTCCTGCTGGTAGTTGAAAATTTGAAAATGGATATATAAAGATCCAATAAATAAATGATAGACCAGTTGCACACACAAACGACGAGATATGCAAGGCCCAGTATAATCTCAGAATCCAGTATGGGCAAGCTAAAAAGTTAAAAAAAAAACCAGTTGCACACACAAACGACGAAATATGCAAGGTTCAGTATAATCACAGAATCCAGTATGGGCAAGCTAAAAAGTTAAAAAAAAAAGAAAAAACAAGTAAATTCTTCGACACTCCATTATGCCATCAAATATGTCAGTCAACCGTACGTGCTTTGGGGCAAAAAAAACAGTGAAGATAAAAACTTGTGAGACAATACATTGTTACCAATGTTAAATGGCCGCCAGTGTACATAGCATGTAGCCCCAATTCGTAAAATATATAAACCATTTGCCATGGAAGAAGAATTGTTCCATGCTAAATCCCATCGTCACTGTGAACCAGATGGCAAAACACCAACGATATAAAAGGAATAATATGGAATAATCACCGTTTTGCCACTGTAATTAAATATGTTTGAAATGATATGTATTTTTCTGTTGATTCAAAATGCCATTAATAGTATAAGTAAAAATTATGCGCACACTTGTGATTTGACAAAATCATTTGCCGGTGCATGTACTAGCGAAAAGTGGGATTTATTACAACAGCTGCAGCAGCACTTTGAGCGAGTCTACAAATACATAAAGAAAAAATAAATCAATGAAGAAAGTATAGTTTTGGTATGTTTTTCCTTGTAATGTAAGCCTTCTCAATGCCGATACTAGGTACTACACTTTTACCCGATCAAGGGATCATCCTTGTTAATCCGTTGTTACGCAATCCAAAAGTGTAATACTCACTGAAGCTGCATGCATTTGACCTGCTGCTACTTACCCTAATCCTCCGTTTGGTATTGCAGTTAAACCAGGGCAGCAACAGATTAAGTACATTTGCTGCAATAAGCTGTCAGATCGCGGAAAGAACTAACTTCACGAAGACGTAGTCGGTTGGTTCCTTAAATAGTGCCGCCGGGCGAACCCCGTTAATAAGACCCTGGCTGAACTTCAATTTGTACATTTGAAAAAGGTTTAACTCTTACCTATCCAGAAAACTTCGCGTGCGCGGAGAGTCCCCACATGACACAACCAATCTATTTCATTTTTTTCGTCCAATCCTGTTGTTACTGCTGATATACAAAGACTTCTGTTACATAATTTTAATGACAACTTTTGGGTGGTGTAGGCACTAAGGATCATTCCCCACCACGATAAAAGCGCTCCCACGGTTCTATGCACCGGACCTAAGATGTGGTTCTACTGCATGTGTCGGAAAAGGTTCTACCTCGGACGGGCATACTCTTTTCAGTGGGTCACGTGCAAAAGATGGTTGTATCGTTCGGAATGTTCTTTGTCGATCAGAAATTTCTACAAAACTTTAGTGACTCCCTGCTGTTCAGGTCCAAGAACATCCCGCGCTTCACGCTAAAACACCTTGGCGATGAGGGAGTAAGCCACCTGACGCACGTTTTCAACTTTTCGTTGAAGTAATTTGTCATTCCCGAACAATGTAAAATGGCAAGGATAATTCCACTACTAATGCCTGGGAAACCAGCTAACGAATGTGAGTCGTATTGACCAATATGAGTCCTTTCGCCACTAGCGAAGACATTGCAAACCGTCCTGCTCCCACATTTCATTGCGAAACTTCACTTAGCATGGTTAATGAAAATCTAACAGGGTGTGCTACAGGATGGTGTCTAATCACCACGTCTGTTGAATTTCTACTAATCAAAGCTGACATACCCACCAGGAGGAGCTACTATCATATCCTGCGCCGAGGACTGCACGATAATAGCAACAGAACCTGCTTCTCCAATGGATGAATTATTTTCTATAATAAACAGCTACCAAGTCAACGGTCATTCTGTTTACGACGTAGAAGAAACAGATGAAGCAAATATTGCACATTCACGTCGATGGTGTTATGCTGCCGGCTGTCAGTCACACAAAGATTTTATAGGTAACGTTCGACAACACTCTTATCTTTAGGCCATAGGCGGCCAGTATCCAAAGAGAAAAGCTGCAACGAAATTCTTAAGTCGCGTGCCGGCAGCACTTGGGGAAAATATTAATAAACGTTGTTAACCACTTACAAAGCAATTGGCCGGCCGCTCATGTACTACGCGTCACCAGTTTGGCCGCCTGGTCTTAAAATACACACTCAAAAACGCTGCAGGCCTGCCAAAATGCAGCACTCAGAACTGCCTACATAGTGATGCAAAAGAGCTGAACATTAAAAGATCATAACAAAATGCCCAACAGAGAGTTTTTGCTAAACTGTCTCAAGCCTGGACACTAGCAATCAACTGCTTTATCTAGGTTCGTCTCCAAGGGATAAGGAAACATCTCCGCAAAAACGAAGATGAGTTGCGGCACCTGCCTACGCAGCCGTTTGATCCAAATAAGCATAAGGAGGCCCGAAGCAAAATCCATACAGAATCGGTAAACACCTTTACTAGGTCGCGCTCGCTGAGTGCCGTTATCAATAAAACTATCCTATTCATGCAGAGGAAGAAAGCAGGCTACCAAGGCCAAGGGAGGCACGAGTCACCCTGGGAAAACTTCGCTCGGGATCAACCCCGACATACGTAATGTATGTCCTGCGTGCGATGTGTCCCCACACGACACCAACCATCTTTTCAATTGTAATGTGGAACCTACGCCTCAAACAGCAACCTAGCTATGTTGTTGTTGTTGTAGCGATAAGGATACTCCCCGAAGGCCTTGGGGAGTATTATTGATGTTGATGATCTTTTGCCGGATGCAGATCCGGTACGTTCCGGTTCCAATCCCGACCATCTCGGGAATGATTTATTATGACCACATGCGACCTTCTTGGCCATCTCGCCCTCCCAACCTCTAGATACAAGATACATGAGGAGTTCGGGGTCGCCAGAGCCTCGGCTGCTAATGGAACAGGATTCGCCACGGATACGGATACGGATACGGAGGTTGACAATTGGGTTTGAAGAAGCTATATATTGCGCTGGCGACTTGAAAGGGTTGCGCTACGCAACCCCTTGAATCGGGTATTTTAGTCGTCTCTTACGACAGGCATACCTACCGCGGGTATATTCTCACCCCCTACCCCTGTTGAAAGTGCTAAAGTTTACCTCAAAAAATGAATTACGACATGTAAAACAAATAGTGAATTTCTTGATTCGCGCATGGAAAACTCCCCTGTCACTGGTCTGGGTCATAATAAGAATCTGAGCTACTTAGCGAGATGTGAGCAACTCTAGCTCAGCTTTGATTTGTATTCTGCAATTTGTTGAAACTCATGCTAATACAAACAATTGCTGGCGTATGCTGATGATATTGGTATCATTTGCCTTAATAAACGTGCCGCAAGGTCTACCTTCCCTTGATTAAATACATAGGCAAAATTTGATATACGCCGTCGATAAACTCCGGTTCTATTTATTATACACTAGCCGGCGTCTCCTATGCCGCCGGTATACTACGAATCCTAAGCAGCCCCAACAATAAAGTGATTGGCGGAAACTTTTAGTCCTGCGGTAAATGAGGAGCAGATAAAGTACCTGGTGTCATCCAAGAAAGGATCGGCGCATTGGCTGCCACGTGTTGGCGGATATAAGTCCCAGACTGGGAAGGACCTAGTCTACATGGGAGCTAGCATTAACAGCGATAAAAAAACCAGTACTACTTTGGACTGTCGAGAAAAAATCAGATGCCCCCTGAAGTGTTCAAAACAAGTTCTCCGGAAGATTTATGGTCTTGTCCGTGATACCGCCGACGAGCAGCGAAGGATTTAAACGATGAGATGTATGAGCTTTACGTATGTATGTGGATATGAAGATAATGCAAGGAATAAATGCCCAAGGACTTCGCTGCCTATATCCTGTTAGACGAATGAGCGAAAACGCCCCGGCCAAGAAAGTATTTCTATACCCAAATATTTTGTCGCAGAGGAGGAGGGGAGGGAGACCTCCACGCCGTGGGAGAGACAGGTGGTGAAAGACTTGATATCCTTTGGTGCTCCCAATTGGCGTCAGTTCTCACAAACAAGAGAAAGCTGACGTGACTTGTAACAAAACAAGCCAAATCGCATAGTCGGCTAAACGTTAATTAATGATGATACTTATACAGGGGGGCGCCGTGTTGTAGTGGTAGCGTATTGCACCTACCACACCGAAGATCCTGAGTTCAAGTACCGAGCGAAGTAACATCAAAACAATAAACAAGTTTTTTCAATTAGAAACTATCTTTTCTAAGCGGGGTCGCCTCTCGTCAGTGATTTGGGAAACACTCCGAGTGTATTTTTGCCATGAAAAGCTTCTCAGTGAAAATTCATCTGTCTTGCAGACGCCGTTCGAAATCGGCACAAAACACAAATTTGTAGGTGAGATTAAAACGGAGCATGACGCAAATTGGAAGAGAAGTTCGGCTTTAATATCTTCGAAGGTGAATCGCAACCTGTATTTTTGTATTTCCTTACATAAACTTATGCCCCTATTATGGTATACAACTCAACTTAGTTGCGTTGTAATTAAAACAACTCAACTCCTGTTTGGTATTACGAATTACAAGTTATTTCAGTTGAAATTGAATTGGTGCTGCCAACCTAAGAAAGTGATGATTTGACAGATAAATGAACAGCTGATCAATTTGTGGCGAAAATTTAAGTTTTTGCAAAAGTGATTTTGTTATTACAAGATATTATATGATATGAAATCTATTTTTAAACGGTTTTATTTAGCTTGACTTGACAAGCAGGCCACCCGGCCAAATGCACGGCCCTTGTGAACGAACTTTGTAATTGAAATTTAAGTAACTTTCCGATAAGCTACAAGCTTGAAACTTGGAATATAGTTCAGAACCCGATGACAATGCAATAATAAGAATAAATAAAAAAAATCGACGCTAGGTGGCGAAAGGATCGAGATATTCACAAAAATCGTATTTGTGGTCCGATTTGGCTCATATTTGGAACACATAATACATGCGAGAATAGAAAGCGACCTATGGAAAAAATCGCCGCTGGCGCAAGTATCGAGATATTCAAAAAAATCGTATATGTGGTCTGATTTGGCTCATATTCGGAGCACTTAATACATACAAGAATAAAAAGCGACCTATAAAAAATCGCCGCTAGGTGGCGCAAGGGTCGAGATATTCACAAAAATCCTTTTTGTGGTCCGATTTGGCCATATTTGGAACACATAATACATATAAGAATAGAAAGCGACCTATGAAAAAAAAAAAAATCGCCGCTAGGTGGCGCAAAGATCGAGATATTCAAAAAAAAATTGTATTTGTGATCCGATTTGGTCCATATTTGGAACACATAATACATACGAGAATAGACAGCGGCCTATAAAAAAAATCGCCGCTAGGTGACACAAAGTTCGAGATATTCAAAAAAAAAATCGTATTTGTGTTCCGATTTGGTCCATATTTGGAACACATAATACATACGAGAATATAAAGCGACCTATAAAAAAATCGCCGCTAGGTGACACAAAGTTCGAGATATTAAAAAAAATCGTATTTGTCATCCGATTTGGCCAATATTTGGAACACATAATACATACATGAATAGAAAGCGACCTATGATGCCCGATTTGGCTTATATTTGGAACAAATATTACATACAGTCCGGTAGAAGTGACATCAAAATATTTTGGAGTTGGTGGAGGGACGTGGCGCAGAGTCGAGAAAAAGTCTTTGGAAGGATTATGTATTGAGGACTTAGATTGTAACAAATTGTCAGGAAAGAGTCCTTGTAATAATGAGTCACTAAATGAACTAAATAGAATGAGAAATAATGGACAATTAAATAAAGACTAAAAACTTGAAAATAAAATAATTAAAAAAATTTTTAAGTTAATCGGTTTTATTGAAAACAATACTTACATGAAGAATAATAATACTAAAAGCTATAGAATAATGAGGTAGGTCCTAGGTACTAGTCATCACACTCCTCATCAATCTAGGGGTTGATCAGACAATTAAATAAAAGCGTTGGACGCGTCAAATTTCTATTGATAGTCATATTAAAGACCAACTGAACCTTAATCAGGGTATGCTACGCCTCACATTTTTAGAAATTTTACGCGCCCAACGCTTTTATTTAATTGTCTGATCAATGCCTTAGATTGATGAAGGATATTTTAGGTTATTTTAGGTCACATAAGGGTTTACTATGTAAAATCTGTATCTGAGAATTTTTTGTGTTCTTTTATTGAAATATATTCATTTTATTTGCATGCCGCTCACTTTTGAGACCACCAAACAATTTTCCAATGGAGCATATAACATGCCCGCCATGTAACTTTTAAAATCACATCAGTTATCTACATTTCATAGCGGAACGATACAAGGTGGCAGCGTGGTGACATACCTACAAACATAAATACAAATTTCATGTACTTTGTTTTTGTAAATTCAATGGACAAATGTCAAAATCGTACTGCGCCCTAATTTGATGTATCAAATCAAATAAAAAAAGCTTAAAATCAGCTGTCCCATGCTGCCACCTTGTATCGTTGCGCCATGCTACATTTTGAATATTTTGTGCTCATGTCATGCTAGCATATTGTTTACGTACATACATATCATCTGACGTTCAAATGGCTTCGATTTTGGTGAAGGATTAGTCAGCTGTTATATTTGATAGTATACACGTGTATAAATTTGAAGATTTTTCTAATTGTTGTACTCCATGATTCAATCACAAGAGAAGAAGTTCACGACGCATTATATAAATTGTCAACTTTTGCCAAAAACTGGATTTACATAAAGGAAAATATTAAAGGAAACTTTTGTGCGACGGGTATTTATTTACATTGCAACATGTGTTAGCTGCTTAGCACATCTAAATGTTGCAAGTATATTACCCTTATACTTTTGTTAACCTGGCGATTTAAAAGGCAATTTAAGGGTCCTCTTGCCATTTATTGGAATTGGAAGATTCAATTCCCAAAACCGGAAAAAATAGATTGATGAGGAGTGTGATCACTAGTACCTAGGACCTACCTAATTATTTTATAGCTTTTAGTATTATTATTACTTCATGTAAGTATTGTTTTCAATAAAGCCGTTTAACCTAAACATTTTTTTTTAAATTATTTTATATAATGGCGAAAATGTTGGTGATTAACATGTCTCGAATACGGAAAAGTAAGTAAGAATACGGAAAACATTCGCGTGATCATTCCAATCCCTTGGATATACCAAGCACCAAGTAAGAAAATGTTTAAGTGACAAATGATGAGCTTCAAATGAAGTTATTTTGCAGATTTGAAAGGAAGCATTTTACTTATTACTAAACAAAATTAAAGACCATTTCCGCAAAAGCTTTCGAGGGAAGGCTGTACCCCTATTTTAAAATTATGCGCCACATTCAGATTCCTTGCTGATGGCAGCTATCAAAAATGCTGTGGAAATGATTTTGGTGTTGGACTGGTTTTTGATATTATTGAGGAGCATATTTGTGCGAAGTGGATTAAAACCCAAACAGCAAAAATTGTATTTTACTCTAAAACAGGATGCCCAGGAGTAGTGATTAGTATCAATGTGACTCACGTTCGCATAATTTCACCTATTCGTCCAATTTCGGAATATCGCTCCATAAAGTCAAAAAGTTATTCAATGTAATCCTTCGTTTAAACATTTGTTTTTTCTATAAATGTATACAAAATTGTTGATTATTTTTTGGTTAAAAAAGGTTTAACTACCAGCTTTAAATTTTTTGTTTTTTTTTTGGTAACGTTTTATGAGCCCGTGCACCATCTAACTCTTATCAAAGGTGGTATCAAAAGACGCGTTTCGATTTCCGTTTTTAGGATTCGAAAGTGGAAATTAAAAATTTTATTTTTGTCAAAATATTTACAAAAACCCACAAAATGGCCCGAGGGCCCGAAATATGAGGCCCGACCCACATTTTTTTTCACAGAACATCTTTCTGCGTTGGCGGCCTTTGGCCGCCATTTGTAAAAGTAACCCTGGGTCGGTCCAACGCCTTTCTTCATTAGTGTGTACAAAAAATCTGGCAAAATACAACCGCATGAAAATTTGAACCGAAATGAGATGACAGAAAAAAAATTTTTAATTTTTGTTTTCGGATTCTTAAATCGGAGGTCGCAACGCGTCTTTTGATACAAACTTTGAAAATTTTTGTTAAAAATTAGGTGGTGAACCGTCTTCTAAAACGTTACATTTTTTCAAAACAACTGCAAAATTGTATGAGACAACTGCCAGTAATCAGTTGTAAGATTTTGACGTTTTTGACAACTACATTAACACAAGGTTGTAAACGGTAACGTCACAAAAAGTTGTTAGACTAGACAACTCAACCGACATTTTTTTTACAGGTTGAGTTGTAATCTGTAATACCAAATTGCGAAATTTCAACGCAACCAGAGTTGAGTTGTAAACGGTAATACGGGCATTAATCCTTATATTCCGATTGCATATCCTGCACCTTCTCACTACACGAGCCAGCTCTTCAATAGTTCAGCAGGATAAGAACTCTTTTAACAACTTCACTGTGGTCAAACACTGTTGAAACTAATAGTTTACTAGGACTCCAGAAAGCGAACGTGGCGACTAAGGAAAGCAAAATGCTATTACATCAACAATGTCCTAGATCATTACTTACGGTGATGTTTCTAATCAGGCACTGAGAAAAGCCCCGAATGCTTGAATGTATGTACGTACCTCATTTGCTTGGACTTCAATTTCCATTTCGTTGAAACTTTATAAGTATGTTGAATGTCCTATTTTTATACTCAGTTGAGCAGAGCTCACAGAGTATATTAATTTTGATTGGATAACGGTTGGTTGTACAGGTATAAATGAATCGAGATAGATATAGACTTCCATATATCAAAATCATCAGTATCGAAAAAAATTTGATTGAGCCATGTCCGTCCGTCCGTCCGTCTGTCCGTTAACACGATAACTTGAGTAAATTTTGAGGTATCCTAATGAAATTTGGTATGTAGATTCCTGGGCACTCATCTCAGATCGTTATTTAAAATGAACGATATCGGACAATAACCACGCCCACTTTTTCGATATCGAAAATTTCGGAAAACCGAAAAAATGCGATAATTCATTGCCAAAGGCGGATAAAGCGATGAAACTTGGTAGATGGGTTGACGTTATGACGCAAAATAGAAAATTAGTAAGACTTTGGACAATGGGCGTGGCACCTCCCACTTTTACAAGAAGGTAATTTAAAAGTTTTGCAAGCTGTAATTTGGCAGTCGTTGAAGATATCATGATGAAATTTGGCAGGAACGTTACTACTATCTAATCTAATCTAATATCTAATATATATTATAAATGGGAAAGTTTGGATGTTTTTATGTTTGGATGTTTGGATGTTTGTCCAGACGTTTGTCTGCCAGAATGGCTACACGGATTTTGATGAAATTTGGGACACAGACAGTAGTCTACTAGCGAAATTTTTTTCGAACATGGAAAGAGGGGTGGGGGTCCCACGACCCCTTCGAGCAATTACTTTTTAATAATTTTTACACATTATAACTTTACGTATACTGGCCTTCACCAATATCATAGACTCAAGGGGTCAAATAAGTCAAGGGCTTACAAAGTAAGCAGTGAAACACTCCGCCGTCCCCCCTTTATCACCCCCTCTGGTGTAAAATCTATAAATTGTTATAACTCAATATAAATTTTCTCCAAAATCAATAGTTTTTGGTATCTGGCACATACAGAGCGAGATCTAGACAATTTTGGAGGAACGATCAGTAGTCCTCTCCTTATACACCCGCCATCCACCCTCCTTCAATTGTTTTTATTAGCACGCTTTTATTAGCTTTACCTGTATGTTTCTATGTAACTTTTCATTCGCCCAAAGCGCCTGCTGCCTTATTAACATGGTTTTATAATTAGCTTCACCTTATTTGTAATCCCGTAAGGGTCATATCGAGGCCCTTCCGGGATCATTTCTGGATGGTTTTCGGGATCGGTCCGGGATCCCGCCGGGGTAATTTCGGGACTTTTTCGGGACTATTTCGGGATCATTTTGGGACCCTTCCGGGATCATTTCTGTATAGTTTTCGGGATACATCCGGGATCCCGTCGGGGTTATTTTGAGACATTTTCGGGACTATTCCGGAATCATTTCGGGACTATTTCGCGATCATTTGGGGACCCTTCCGGCATCATTTCTGGATGGTTTTCGGGAGACGTCCGGGATCCCGTCGGGGTACTTTCGGGATCATTTGCGTACCTTCGAGAGATAAACTCTTGATGGTTTCCGGGATCATTACGGGACTTTTTCGGGGTTATTTTGAGTCCCTTTAGGCATCAATTCTGGATGGTCTTCCGGATTCGTCCGGCATCCCGTCGGGGTCATTTCGGGACTTTTTCGCGACTAATACGGGATCATTTGGGGACTCTTTCGGCATCATTTCTGGATGGTTTTCGGGATCCGTCCGGGATCTCGTCAGGGTAATTTGGGGACTTTTTCGGGATCATCTGGGGGCTCTTCCGGCATCATTTCTGGATGGTTTTCGGGATCCGTCCGGGATCTCGTCGGGGTCATTTGAGGACTTTTTCGGTATCATTTGGGGGCTCTGCCGGCATCATTTCTGGATGGTTTTCGGGATCCGTCCGGGATCCCGTCAGGGTCATTTCGGCACTATTTGGGGATCATTTGGGAACCTTTCCGGCGTCATTTCTGGATAGTTTCCCGGATCCGTCGGGGATCCCTTCATGGTGATTTCGGGACTATTAAGGGATCATTTGAGGACCTTTCCGGCATCATTTCTGGATAATTTTCGGGATCAGCCCGGGATCCCGTCGGGGTCATTTCGGGACTATTTCGGGATCATTTGGTGTACCTTTCGGCATCATTTCTGGATGGTTTTCGGGATCCGTCCGAGATCCCGTCGGGTCATTCCGGGACTTTTTCTCGACTAATACGGGACATTTGGGAACCCTTTCGGCTTCATTTCCGGATGGTTTTCGGGATCCGACCGGGATCCCATCAGGGTAATTGCGGGACTATTAGGGGATCATTTGGGGACCCTTTCGGCATCATTTCTGGAAAGTTTTCGGGATCCGTCCGGGATCCGGACGGGGTCATTTCGGGACTATTCGGGATCCGTCCGGGATCCCGTCGGGGTAATTTCGGGACTTTTTCGCGACTAATACGGGATCATTTGCGAATCCTTTCGGCTTCATTTCCAGATGGTTTTCGGGATCCGTCCGGGATCCCATCAGGGTAATTGCGGGACTATTAGGGGATCATTTGGGGACCTTTCCGGCATCATTTCTGGATAATTTTCGGGATCCGTCCGGGATGCCGACGAGGACATTTCGGGACTATTTCGGGATCATTTGGGATACCTACCGGCATCATTTCTGGATAATTTTCGGGATCCGTCCGGGATGCCGACGAGGACATTTCGGGACTATTTCGTGATCATTTGGGATACCTACCGGCATCATTTCTGGATGGTTTTCGGGATTCGTCCGGGATCCCGTCGGGGTCATTTCGGGACTTTTTCTCGACTAATACGGGATCATTTGGGGGCTCTTCCGGCATAAGATCCGTCCGGGATCCCGTCGGGGTCATTCCGGGACCTTTTCTCGACTAATACGGGATCATTTGGGGACCCTTTCGGCATCATTTCTGGATAGTTTTCGGGATCCGTCCGGGATCCGGACGGGGTCATTTCGGTACTATTTCGGGATCATTTGGGGTACCTACCGGCATCATTTCTGGATGGTTTTCGGGATGCGTCAGGGATCCCGTCGGGGTCATTTCAGGACTTTTTCGGGATCATTTAGGGTACCTTCCGGCATCATTTCTAGATGGTTTTCTGGATCAGTCCGGGATCCGGTCGGGGTCATTTCGGGACTTTTTCTCGACTAATACGGGATCATTTGGGGACCCTTTCGGCATCATTTCTGGATGGTTTTCGGGATCCGTCCGGGATCCGGTCGGGGTCATTTCGGGACTTTTCCTGAACTAATACGGGATCATTTGGGAACCCTTCCGGCATCATTTCTGGATGGTTTTCGGGATCCGTCCGGGATCCCGTCGGCGTCATTTCGGGACTTTTTCGGGATAATTTGGGTTCCCTTCCGGCATCATTTCTGGACGGTTTTCGAGATTCGTCCGGGATCCCGTCGGGGTCATTTCAGGACTTTTTCGCCACTAATACGGGACCGTTTGGGGGCCGTTTCGCCATCATTTCTGGATGGTTTTCGGGATCGGTCCGGGATCCCGTCATGGTCATTTCGGCACTATTTGGGGATCATTTGGAAACATTTCCGGCATCATTTTTGGATAGTTTCCGGGATCCGTCGGGGATCCCTTCAGGGTCATTTCGGGACTATTAAGGGATCATTTGAGGACCTTTCCGGCATCATTTCTGGATTGCTTTCGGTATACGTTCGGGATCCCGTCGGTGTCATTTCGGGAGTTTTTCGGGATCATTTGGGTTCCCTTTCGGCATCATTTCTGGATGGATTTCGAAATTCGTCCGGGATCCCGTCGGGGTCATTTCAGGACTTTTTCGCCACTAATACGGGATCATTTGGGGGCCCTTTCGCCATCATTTCTGGATGGTCTTCGGGATCCGTCCGGGATCTCGTCATGGTCATTTCGGGACTTTTTCGCGACTAATACGGGATCATTTGGGAACCCTTTCGGCATCATTTCTGGCTGGTTTTCGGAATCCGTCCGGGATCCCGTCGGGGTCATTTCGGGACTTTTTCGCGACTAATACGGGATCATTTGGGAAACCTTTCCGCATCATTTCTGGATGGTTTTCGGGATCCGTCCGGGATCCCGTCAGGGTAATTTCGGGACTATTAGGGGATCATTTGGGGACCTTTCCGGCATCATTTCTGGATAATTTTCGGGATCCGTCCGGGATGCCGACGAGGTCATTTCGGGACTATTTCGGGATCATTTGGGATACCTACCGGCATCATTTCTGGATGGTTTTTGGGATTCGTCCGGGAACCCGCCGGGGTCATTTCGGAACTTTTTCTCGACTAATACGGGATCATTTGCGGACCCTTTCGGCATCATTTCTGCATAGTTGTCGATATCCGTTCGGGATTCCGTCACAGTCATTTCGGGACTATTAGGGGATTATTTGAGGACCTTTCCGGCATCATTTCTGGATATTTTTCGGAATCCTTTCGGGATCCCGTGAGGGACACTTCGGGACTTTTTCGGGATCATTTAAGGATGGCTTTCAGGATTCGTCCGGGAACCCGTCAGGGTAATTTCTGGACTTTTCCGAGACTATTTCGGGATCATTTTGGGACCTTCCCAAGATCATTTCTGGGTGGATTTCGGGATCAGTCCGGGATTCCGTCAGGGTCATTTTGGGACTATTAGGTGATCATTTGAGGACCTTTCCGGCATCACTTCTGGATGGTTTTCGTTATCCGTTCAGGATCCCGTCGGAATCATTGCGGGACTTTTTCGGAATCATTTGGGGTCCCTCCCAAGATCATTTCTGGATGGATTTCGGGATCTGTCCGGGATCCCGTCAGGGTCATTTAGGGATGCGTACGAGATCCCGTTAGGGTCATTTCCGGACTTCTTCGGGACTATATCGGGATCATTTCTGGATGGTTTACTGGAGTCCTCTAGGATCCCTTAAGGGTCATTTCGGGACTATTAGGTGATCATTTGAGGACCTTTCCGGCATCACTTCCGGATGATTTTCGGTATCCGTTCGGGATCCCGTCGGAATCATTGTGGGACTTTTTCGGAATCATTTAAGGATGGCTTTCAGGATTCGTCCGGGAACCCGTCAGGGTAATTTCTGGACTTTTCCGAGACTATTTCGGGATCATTTTGGGACCTTCTCAAGATCATTTCTGGATGGATTTCGGGATCAGTCCGGGATGCCGTCAGGGTCATTTTGGGACTATTAGGTGATCATTTGAGGACCTTTCCGGCATCACTTCTGGATGGTTTTCGGTATCCGTTCAGGATCCCGTCGGAATCATTGCGGGACTTTTTCGGAATCATTTGGGGTCCCTCCCAAGATCATTTCTGGATGGATTTCGGGATCTGTCGGGGATCCCGTCAGGGTCATTTAGGGATGCGTACGAGATCCCGTTAGGGTCATTTCCGGACTTCTTCGGGACTATATCGGGATCATTTCTGGATAGTTTACTGGAGTCGTCTAGGATCCCTTAAGGGTCATTTCGGGACTATTAGGTGATCATTTGAGGACCTTTCCGGCATCACTTCCGGATGATTTTCGGTATCCGTTCGGGATCCCGTCGGAATCATTGTGGGACTTTTTCGGAATCATTTGGGAACCCTTCCGGGATCATTTGGGGACCCTTTCGGCATAATTTCTTGATGGTTTGCCGGATCCATCAGGGTCATTTCGGGACCATTTTGGGATCATTTCTGGATGGTTTTCGGGATCCGTCCGGGATCCCGTCGGGGTAATTTCGGGACTTTTTCGCGACTAATACGGGATCATTTGGGAACCCTTTCGGCTTCATTTCCGGATGGTTTTCGGGATCCGTCCTGGACCCCATCAGGGTAATTGCGGGACTATTAGGGGATCATTTGGGGACCTTTCCGGCATCATTTCTGGATAATTTTCGGGATCCGTCCGGGATGCCGACGAGGACATTTCGGGACTATTTCGGGATCATTTGGGATACCTACCGGCATCATTTCTGGATGGTTTTCTGGATTCGTCCGGGATCCCGTCGGGGTCATTTCGGGACTTATTCTCGACTAATACGGGATCATTTGGGGGCTCTTCCGGCATAATTTCTGGATGGTTTTCGGGACTATTTCGGGATCATTTGGGATACCTACCGGCATCATTTCTGGATGGTTTTCGGGATTCGTCCGGGATCCCGTCGGGGTCATTCCGGGACTTTTTCTCGACTAATACGGGATCATTTGGGGACCCTTTCGGCATCATTTCTGGATAGTTTTCGGGATCCCTCCGGGATCCGGACGGGGTAATTTCGGGACTATTTCGGGATCATTTGGGGTACCTACCGACATCATTTCTGGATGGTTTTCGGGATTCGTCCGGGATCCCGTCGGGGTAATTTCGGGACTTTTTCGCGACTAATACGGGATCATTTGGGAACCCTTTCGGCTTCATTTCCGGATGGTTTTCGGGATCCGTCCGGGATGCCGACGAGGACATTTCGGGACTATTTCGGGATCATTTGGGATACCTACCGGCATCATTTCTGGATAATTTTCGGGATCCGTCCGGGATGCCGACGAGGACATTTCGGGACTATTTCGGGATCATTTGGGATACCTACCGGCATCATTTCTGGATGGGTTTCGGTATACGTTCGGAATCCCGTCGTGGTCATTTCGAGACTTTTTGGCCACTAATACGGGATCATTTGGGGACCCTTTCGCCTTCATTTCTGGATTGTTTTCGGGATCCGTCCGGGATCCCGTCAGGGTCATTTCGGCACTATTTGGGGATCATTTGGGAACCTTTCCGGCGTCATTTCTGGATAGTTTCCCGGATCCGTCGGGGATCCCTTCATGGTGATTTCGGGACTATTAAGGGATCATTTGAGGACCTTTCCGGCATCATTTCTGGATAATTTTCGGGATCAGCCCGGGATCCCGTCGGGGTCATTTCGGGACTATTTCGGGATCATTTGGTGTACCTTTCGGCATCATTTCTGGATGGTTTTCGGGATCCGTCCGAGATCCCGTCGGGTCATTCCGGGACTTTTTCTCGACTAATACGGGACATTTGGGAACCCTTTCGGCTTCATTTCCGGATGGTTTTCGGGATCCGACCGGGATCCCATCAGGGTAATTGCGGGACTATTAGGGGATCATTTGGGGACCCTTTCGGCATCATTTCTGGAAAGTTTTCGGGATCCGTCCGGGATCCGGACGGGGTCATTTCGGGACTATTCGGGATCCGTCCGGGATCCCGTCGGGGTAATTTCGGGACTTTTTCGCGACTAATACGGGATCATTTGCGAATCCTTTCGGCTTCATTTCCGGATGGTTTTCGGGATCCGTCCGGGATCCCATCAGGGTAATTGCGGACTATTAGGGGGTCATTTGGGGACCTTTCCGGCATCATTTCTGGATAATTTTCGGGATCCGTCCGGGATGCCGACGAGGACATTTCGGGACTATTTCGTGATTATTTGGGATACCTACCGGCATCATTTCTGGATGGTTTTCGGGATTCGTCCGGGATCCCGTCGGGGTCATTTCGGGACTTTTTCTCGACTAATACGGGATCATTTGTGGGCTCTTCCGGCATAAGATCCGTCCGGGATCCCGTCGGGGTCATTCCGGGACCTTTTCTCGACTAATACGGGATCATTTGGGGACCCTTTCGGCATCATTTCTGGATAGTTTTCGGGATCCGTCCGGGATCCGGACGGGGTCATTTCGGTACTATTTCGGGATCATTTGGGGTACCTACGGGCATCATTTCTGGATGGTTTTCGGGATGCGTCAGGGATCCCGTCGGGGTCATTTCAGGACTTTTTCGGGATCATTTAGGGTACCTTCCGGCATCAATTCTAGATGGTTTTCTGGATCAGTCCGGGATCCGGTCGGGGTCATTTCGGGACTTTTTCTTGACTAATACGGGATCATTTGGGGACCCTTTCGGCATCATTTCTGGATGGTTTTCGGGATCCGTCCGGGATCCCGTCGGCGTCATTTCGGGACTTTTTCGGGATAATTTGGGTTCCCTTCCGGCATCATTTCTGGATGGTTTTCGAGATTCGTCCGGGATCCCGTCGGGGTCATTTCAGGACTTTTTCGCCACTAATACGGGACCGTATGGGGGCCGTTTCGCCATCATTTCTGGATGGCTTTCGGGATCGGTCCGGGATCCCGTCATGGTCATTTCGGCACTATTTGGGGATCATTTGGGAACCTTTCCGGCATCATTTCTGGATAGTTTCCGGGATCCGTCGGGGATCCCTTCAGGGTCATTTCGGGACTATTAAGGGATCATTTGAGGACCTTTCCGGCATCATTTCTGGATTGCTTTCGGTATACGTTCGGGATCCCGTCGGTGTCATTTCGGGAGTTTTTCGGGATCATTTGGGTTCCCTTTCGGCATCATTTCTGGATGGATTTCGGAATTCGTCCGGGATCCCGTCGGGGTCATTTCAGGACTTTTTCGCCACTAATACGGGATCATTTGGGGCCCTTTCGCCATCATTTCTGGATGGTCTTCGGGATCCGTCCGGGATCTCGTCATGGTCATTTCGGCACTATTTGGGGTTCATTTGGGAACCTTTCCGGCATAATTTTTGGATAGTTTCCGGGATCCGTCGGGGATCCCTTCAGGGTCATTTCGGGACTATTAAGGGATCATTTGAGGAACTTTCCGGCATCATTTCTGGATAGCTTTCGGGATCAGTCCGGGATCCCGTCGGGGTCATTCCGGGACTTTTTCTCGACCAATACGGGATCATTTGAGGACCTTTCCGGCATCATTTCTAGATGGTTTTTGGGATCCGTCCGGGATCCCGTCGGGGTCATTTTGCGACTTTTTCTCGACTAATACGGGATGATTTGGGGACTTCTCGGCATCATTCCTGGATGGTTTTCGGGATCTGTCCGGGATCCCGTCAGAGTCATTTCAGGACTATTAGGTGATCATTTAGGACTTTTCCGGCATCATTTCTGGATGGTTTTCGGTATCCGTTAGGGATCCCGTTGGGGTCATTTCGAGACTTTTTCGGTATCATTTGGGTTCCCTTCCGGCATCATTTCTGGATGGTTTTCGGGATTCGTCCGGGATCCCGTCGGATTCATTTCAGGACTTTTTCGGGATCATTTGGGGTACCTTCCGGCATCATTTCTAGATGGTTTTCTGTATCAGTCCGGGATCCCGTCGAGGTCATTTCGAGACTTTTTCGCCACTAATACGGGATCATTTGGGGGACCCTTTCGCCTTCATTTCTGGAGGGTTTTCGGGATCCGTCCGGGATCCTGTCAGGGTAATTTCGGCACTATTTGGGGATCATTTGGGAATATTTCCGGCGTCATTTCTGGATAGTTTCCCGGATCCGTCGGGGATCCCTTCAGGGTGATTTCGGGACTATTAAGGGATCATTTGAGGACCTTTCCGACATCATTTCTGGATAATTTTCGGGATCAGTCCGGGATCCCGTCGGGGTCATTTCGGGACTATTTCGGGATCATTTGGTGTACCTTTCGGCATCATTTCTGGATGGTTTTCGGGATCCGTAAGGGACCCCGTCGGGGTCATTTCGGGACTTTTTCTCGACTAATACGGGATCATTTGAGGACCTTTCCGGCATCATTTCTGGATGATTTTCTGGATCCGTCCGGAATCCGGTCGGGGTTATTTCAGGACTTTTTCGGAATCATTTTGGGTACCTTCCGTCATCATTTCTAGATAGTTTTGGGAATCCGTTCGAGATCACGTCGGGGTCATTTGGGGACTTTTTCGGGATCATTTAAGCATGTTTTTCAGGATTCGTCCGGGATCCCTGCAGGGTAATTTGTGGACTTTTCCGAAACTATTTCGGAATCATTTTGGGCCAAAATGATTCCTGGATGGATTTCGGGATCTGTCCGGGATCCCGGCGGGTTCAGTTAGGGGGCCGTTTGAGATCCCGTCAGGGACATTTCGGGACTTCTTCGGGACTATTTCGGGATCATTTCTGGATGGTTTTCGGGATCGGTGCGGAATTCCGTCGGGGTTATTTCACGACTTTTTCGGAATCATTTTGGGTACCTTCCTTCATCATTTCTAGATAGTTTTGGGGATCCGTCCGGGATCTGGTCGGGGTCATTTAGGGACTTTTTCGGGGACAATACGGGATCATTTTTGGACCCTTCCGGCATCACTTCTGGATGGATTTCGGGATCTGTACGGGAACCCATCAGGGTAATTTCGGGACTTTTTCGGGATCATTTGGGGACCATTTAGGGGTCATTCCATGACTTTATCTGTATTATTTCGGGATCATTTGAGGACCCTGCCGGCATCAATTCTTGATCGTTTGCCGGATCCATCAGGGTCATTTCGGGACCATGTTGGGATCATTTATGGATCCTTCCAGGATGCCGTAAGATTCATTTTGAGATTTTTTTGTTACTTTTTCGGGATAGTTTTGAAACCCTTCCGGGATCACATTTGGATCCGTGCGGGATTCCATCGGGGTCATTTTCGGCCTATTTCGGAATCATTTCTTTATGGTTTTCGCTATCCGTTGTGGATCCCTCGGGGTCATTTCGGAACTTTTTCGGAGCTTTTTCTGGACTATGTCGGGATAATTTAGGAACCCTTCCTGGATGGTTTTTGAGATCCGTCCGGGAGCCGGTCAGGGTAATTTCGGAACTTTTTCGGCACTATTTCGGGATCAATTTGGTACCCTTCAGGGATCATTTCTGTGTGGTTCTCTGTATAAGTCTAGAATCGTGTCGTTGTCATTTCGGGTTTTTTTGGGACTACTTCGGGAACTTTTGGAGACACTTCCGGGGCGTTTCTGGATGGTTTTCGGGATCCGTCCGCGATAGCGTCGGGGTCATTTCGTGGCTTTTTCTGCATAATTTCGTTATCATTTTGGGATCCCATCAGGTTATCAGCTCATAAAGTTCTTTTTTTTTACTCAATTACAAAAATAAAATGCATTAGACAGAAAAAAAATTTTAAACAGATAACTTTATAAGCAGGCTAACGTGAATAGCCCACATATTTCATTTTCTCCTTGCGCACGGGGCCGCGGGTAAAGGCTAGTTACTATATATGTGCTAAATAAAAATTAGCAAAATGGTATGAAGAACACGCCCACTTTTTAAAAAAATTTTTTTTAAAGTCAAATTTTAACAAAAAATTTAATATCTTTACTGTATATAAGTAAATTAAGTCAAAATTCAACTCCAGTAATGATATGATGCAACAAAATACAAAAATAAAAGAAAATTTCAAAATGGGCGTGGCTCCGCCCATTTTCATTTAGTTTGTCTAGAATACTTTTAATGCCATAAGTCGAACAAAAATTTACCAATCCTTCTTAAATTTGGTAGGGGCATAGATTCTATGACGGTAACTGTTTTCTGTGAAAATGGGCGAAATCGGTGGAAGCCACGCCTAGTTTTTATACACAGTCCACCGTCTGTCCTTCCGCTCGGCCGTTAACACGATAACTTGAGCAAAAACCGATATATCTTTACTAAACTTTGTCCACGTACTTATCTGAACTCACTTTATCTTGGTATAAAAAATGGCCGAAATCCGACTATAACCACGCCCACTTTATAGATATCGAAAATTACGAAAAATGAAAAAAAATGCCATAATTCTATACCAAATACGAAAAAAGGGATGAAACATGGTAATTGGATTGGTTTATTGACGCAAAATATAACTTTAGAAAAAACTTTGTAAAATGGGTGTGACACCTACCATATTAAGTAGAAGAAAATGAAAAAGTTCTACAAGGCGAAATCAACAGCCCTTGGAATCTTGGCAGGAATACTGTTCGTGGTATTGCATATATAAATAAATTAGCAGTACCCGACAGATGATTTTCTGGATCAGCCTGGTCTACATTTTGGTCGATATCGCGAAAACGCCTTCACATATACATCTAAGGGCCAGTCGCTTTTAAAACCCTCATTAATACCTTTAATTTGATATCAATATCGTACAAACACATTCTAGAGTCACCCCTGGTCCACCCTAATGGCGATATCTCGTAAAGGCGTCCACCTATAGACCTAATGCCCACTCCCTCTTAAAATGCGCAGTAACACCTTTCGTTTGATACCCATATCGTACAAACATTCTAGAGTCACCCTTGGTCCACCTTCATGGCGATATCTCGAAAAGGCGTCCACCTATAGAACTAAGGATTACTCCCTTTTAAAATACTCATTACCACCTTTCATTTGATACCCATATCGTACAAACACATTCTAGAGTCACCACTGGCCCACCCTAATGGCGATATCTCGAAAAGGCGTCCACCTATAGACCTAATGCCCACTCCCTCTTAAAATGCGCAGTAACACCTTTCGTTTGATACCCATATCGTACAAACATTCTAGAGTCACCCTTGGTCCACCTTTATGGCGATATCTCGAAAAGGCGTCCACCTATAGAACTAAGGATTACTCCCTTTTAAAATACGCATTACCACCTTTCATTTGATACCCATATCGTACAAACACATTCTAGAGTCACCACTGGCCCACCCTAATGGCGATATCTCGAAAAGGCGTCCACCTATAGACCTAATGCCCACTCCCTCTTAAAATGCTCAGTAACACCTTTCGTTTGATACCCATATCGTACAAACATTCTAGAGTCACCCTTGGTCCACCTTTGTGGCGATATCTCGAAAAGGCGTCCACCTATAGAACTAAGGATTACTCCCTTTTAAAATACTCATTACCACCTTTCATTTGGTACCCATATCGTACAAACACATTCTAGAGTCACCCCTGGCCCACCCTAATGGCGATATTTCGAAAAGGCGTCCACCTATAGACCTAATGCCCACTCCCTCTTAAAATGCTCAGTAACACCTTTCGTTTGATACCCATATCGTACAAACATTCTAGAGTCACCCCTAGCCCACCCTAATGGGGATATCTCGAACGGGCGTGCACCTATAGACCTAATGCCCACTCCCTCTTAAAATGCTCAGTAACACCTTTCATTTGATTCCCATATCGTACAAACAAATTCTAGAGTCAGCCCTGGTCCACCTTTATGGCGATATCCCTAAATGGCGTCCATCCATAGAACTATGGCCTACTCTCTCTTAAAATACTCTTTAATACCTTCCATTTGATACATATGTCATACAACCACATTCCAGGGTTACCCTAGGTTCATTTTCCTACATGGTGATTTTCCTTATTTTGTCTCCATAGCTCTCAACTGAGTATGTAATGTTCGGTTACACCCGAACTTAGCCTTCCTTACTTGTTTATAATAAATTCAATTTTTTTTTTCAATTTGTTTAAGTTTTGAAGGCCGTGAAATTTTGCTGTAGTTCAATGAAGAAAAATTAATAGAACTTATAATAAAAACAAAAATTAGAATACAACAAACGCTTGTAAAATCTCACAGCAATGATTTTTCCTGTATTTTTCTTTTGTATCCGATTCCTGTTCGTTGTTCGACTGGGGTGAAAATTAATGTAGTTCCGGTATTGCGACTATGTCCAATACCCTTCATGTATTCTGGAAAAAATGATAATACCATAACGTATGGAATTTTTTGCTAAAATTTTTTATTAGTGCACCAGACAAAAAACATACATAAATAAGAGCTGGTAGAGGAATACTCCCAGCTGACAAATCTAACTTTTACATCTTCCGGAGGCTTTTAGTATTTGCACACATTTTTGACTTGAAGAACCCCGCCATCAACACCACTCCGCTGGTGCTCCTGGATCCCCCACAACTTAACTTTGACTCCCAACTTCAAGCCAAGGTGAACCTAATCCAATTGTGGAGAAAAATTTACTTAGTGAATTTTCTTTTCTTTCGGGTGAAAGTTCATATCTTCGGCGCCGCGGTATAGGCTGCTCCATTTTTCACTCAAAACGACTTTTTGATACAGATAGAATGGGGGACAATTTCTGCACATGGTTGTAAAAGAAAAAGGCATGTTTAATGTCCCGAACCGCTGAAAATCGCAAAAAATAAAACCAACGAAATTATTAAAATCTTCCCGCGCTTTCCACGGCAGCCGATTCTATGTATCGGAGCGACCGGGAATTTTTCATAAGCGCAGGATTTGTAAACTGCATTGGCTGGCAGCCGATGGTAACATTGGCATTCAAACTTATAGCATCTGAGAAATGCACTTTCAACAAAAAAGTGGAAAAAATATCGGCTCGTCTCATTCTTGCGGGAGAAATGGAAGGAACACCTAAAACACTATAACCTCTCTGCCGGTGTGGGTAAATTTTGGTCAACCATAAAGTGCCTCTTAAACCCCACTAAGCACAATGACAAAATATCCATCGCCTTTGGCTATAAAGTGTTATCGGATGCGAACAATTGCGCGAGCGCTTTCTGTCGCCAATATGTTTTGCATTCCATGGTCGACAAATCATAAACATAGCGCCTATAACCATCACCGCCAAAAAGGTTGAAGAATCCATCGAACGTACTAAACCATCTAAGGCAGTAGGTCCGGACGGGATTGCTGTGCCGATGCTTAAAAACCTTAGCCATAAGATATTGAAATATTTGGCGCTCGCCTTCAACCTGTCTCTGTATACTTTCATCATCCCTGAAAATGGAAACCGGCTATGGTGATACCGCTACTGAAGCCTGGGAAACCAGCCAACGTAAAAGACTCATATCGTCCAATATCTATTATATCACCAGAAGTTGAAGCCCTTGTAGCTGTCCCGCTTCTTTATTTCATCGCATACTTGCGGCTTGCTAATCATCAGGATGGGCTCCGAAAATTATATAGCACCATAACCTCGCTAAATGGCCGCAACACACAGATAAATTGTTGACTTAATCCAAAGCCCCCTCATAGAACAATACTCGTAGTGCTAGACTTATCAAAAACAGTCATCACAGCCCTTTACTGCAAGAGTTGGGAGGGCCCACCTTTCCTCTCAGTCGAAAAAAGTGGACTGCAAATTACATATCTGTGTGGCCTGCAGGCATCGGTGCAGTTCAGGAACCCAAGCCAGTGAAAAATCCATAAATGTATCCGAAATGAAAAAAAAAGAAATGCCGACAAAAAACTTACATTTTATCCGTTTTCATATTCCAATTACCGAACTTTTGTCGATCCGTTTTCCCACTAAAAAAAAATGCGAAAGTGTTTAGAGCTTTGTATTAGTTGCTTTTATATTAAATATGATCCGTACTAGCTAAAAAATTTACAAGTTATGATTATTATTTAAATTTAAAATGAGTCCTTGCAAAGTTGTCTATCATTCGTAAAAAATTTCAAATTCCGACATTCCCAGGATTATTGGATTGCTCTTTCGAGATTTTCGTGATATGGGAAAGCACGGGATGCCTATCAATCTAAACATGCAATGTCAATACGGTATTTCTTTGTTTATGATAAATAGATGTCCGCAATTTGTATAGTCCAAAATGAATCCAGCTAAATATAAAGATTAACAAATAACATCCGAGCACCGTTAAAGTCGCCCAGCCCGGGCTTGACCAATCAAGAATTGGGTAAATATAACGGTTACCAATACTGAAAATTGAAGGTTAGATAAATATTATTATTATAATCTAAAAAGTAACACGAGTGCTAACCATAAACAAAATATATATAAATACAATGGGAGTTCAGATTTTCATGCATTTGATATTGGAATCGTTGTTATAGCACAATAATCTACGGATTGTAATTTTAACTTTTTCTTTTCGCCTTTTGTTTTGTATTGACAGTTGCTAATTTGCTATTCAATATTAAACAAAAATAAAACTACTTTTTATGTTGCGGATTTGCAATGGCGTAGCAAAAGCATACCCGCATAATTTTGTTGACACATGGTAAAATAATTTGACAAAAGTTTGCAAAGACCATTTGCACAAAATCCTAAACTTCCCTACAACTTTTTAAAGGCATAAATAGGATGAGTAAATTTCCATATTAAAATACATGCTTTGTAAATAAATTTAAATCATTTACTTACCAATCAACACCTCCAGCATAGTAATAAATTACTGTAAATATCGTATATATTAAGGCCAAGCATAGTGGATAGATAAAGTGAAGAATACGTCCAGGGAATGCTATCAACATAAGATCCAGTATCATAAATATCGAATTGAATGCATGTGACCACAAGTTAATAACGATTGATCCCTTGTCAGCATTGTCTTGAGCTGTCCAAATATGGAAGATATATTCGTTTATGTATAAGGAAGAATGTATATGTCATGATAAAAACACCTAAGAGGTATAACCGTTCTCTCTTCTGATCGGCCAAGTTTTTATTTTTTTTTGAAGTTTTTGCGCAATATAATATTTAAAAATCAATCTTAGAACAAAAATAAAAAATATACAAAGTAAAATATGCAAACTTGTTTTTGTTTTCGAAAAAAATAAATATTTACATATGTTTGCAGTTAAGAATTTGAAAATTTTCTAAAAAAAATCGAAATGCCCTGACAAAGTTGAAACCAGCTGATCTAACCAACATTATAGAAATCAATGTAATTGGTCAATGGTGCGATACCATAGCGCCCTAGCCATAACCATACTATAGCCAACCAATTGGTTTTTGGGTTTTCGCCATATCCGCAACCTAAAAATATTTGAGTTAGTGAATTTATTAACTTTTTGTATATTTTAGTTATTGATTTGAATACAACGGTCGCAGTGCTTCCAGGCCTAATAATAATATTGTTTTGTTTTTGCGTTTTCTTCAATTTTATGAAAATTTCACGATTTTTAGGTTAAGGCACCAATAACTGATACCAATTGATATGGATAAGTAAAAATATGGTTATGACCATGGCTTTTTGACTATGTCAACATTGCCAGGCCCTTAAACCCATTTTATGGTCGAATAACCATGCGAGGTAAGCCGTCAATTGTCCTGCTCTAAATTCTGCTTTGTTTTGTCATTCGGCTATCTGAAAATTTGTCACCAATGTTGTTTCCGAAAAAGTGTTGTATTTGCACATTTCAGAAATAAAATATGCTACTTTTAGTCCTTTTTTTTTACAAACTATGAGGTGAATACCGTGGACCCTTACTGGATTTAATTACAGAATTCATCATTTGGTGTTGGCTTCCATAAGTAAGGCCATGCCACACTATTACGATGATATTGTTGACGTTTCCATTATATATGTTTAATTTATTCGCAAAAAAAATTTAGAGGGGACTGAGACAATAAACTATTTGTATTCACAACATATGCATTCAAGAACTTTTCCCTGTGCAGCGCTACCGAAGACTTTCGAGGAATGTTTTTGTCATTCCTACAATAATTGCAGTAAAAATCAGCCCCCTAATATTTACAGCTATCGACTGTCATTTGAAATATTTGTATCCGGTTCGCTTCGGATCAGCATCTTCTGGACTAAGACGACTGCCCACCTGGCATACTTTGGAAAATAATAAGTCAACAAAACAGCGGGAACTTTTTATGGTTTTTACGGATGGGAACACATTTGAGAGTATTACGATCACTTTCAAGTGGTTCTGTAAAACTTTTCCTCATTATGGCACCAGTAGTCAATCCCAAACCTATTTAAGAGACGCAAAAGGCAGCAAACTCCAACTCCCCAATTCATCCTACACCTCCACCGGTATCTTTAGCTCCAACAATAACAGTTACCGATACTGGGGTTGTTGCTGGCGATACAAGTGTACCTCAAAAAATTAGTACTTCTTTGACGGGCTCGATAACCAACGCTAGGCCAAGCAATGCGTTTTCTGTCAACTGTTCTATAACGGCCGCACCTTCCCAGCTCTCTGGTGCGCTATCCGCTACTCCTTTGCAGGTGACTGCCGTGCCACCTCGTGGGGCTGTATTTGTGTCTCGATTACACGCCTCGCTTACCGAAAATGAAATTGCTCATTACGTTTGCTCTAAACTTGGTGTTGCACCCACTAGTAACATCAATGTGTATAAATTTAACTTCAAATATGAGAGAGACATCTCCTCATTTAAAATATCCCTTTCAGATGAATATTTCGATAAGGTATTTGATTGCTCTTTTTGGCCTAAGCATACTGTGGTTCACTTGTTCACAAGAAAGGCGAGGGCCGAACCTGTTGTATTACAGCCAAAAAACGATATGACGAACACAGTAATAACAACACAAAGGTAATTGCTGATCTGTCCCGTCTTCTCATTAATTACCAAAATGTTCGTGGTTTACGATCAAAACTTGTTCCATTCTTCCTTAATTCTTT
Organism: Eurosta solidaginis; assembly: GCF_040869045.1. Lineage (NCBI taxonomy): Eukaryota > Metazoa > Arthropoda > Insecta > Diptera > Tephritidae > Eurosta > Eurosta solidaginis. The sequence goes on along the minus strand of NC_090320.1, from coordinate 71,829,821 downwards.
CAACTTTTCTGCACAAGTTGTAGCTTTTACGGAGACCTGGCTAAAGCCCGATAATTACAATTCTGAGGTTTTTTCAAATAAATATGCTGTTTATCGGCGTAATCGCATCTCTAGAGCGGGAGGTGTCCTTATTGCTGTTGAATCTAAGCTATCATCTGAGTTGATTTCGCAGGACAATATCTCTCATATCGAATTCATAGCAGTTAGGCTTTCATTCGGTAGCTATAGCGTAATTGTTTGCTGTTCGTATATACCAACTCGTTCGGATATGGATGTTTATGCTAGTCATAGCTCGGCCATCTGCGATTTACATTCGCAGTTGGGAGATAACGATCTACTTGTTGTTGTTGGTGACTTTAACTTGCCAACAGTTAATTGGGTTAATATAAGTGATTCAAACTTTTTAACTCCCGCTGCTTAAAATTAGTTTCTCAATTGCTTGTTAGACTCATCTCTTTTACAGATTAACAATGTTCCAAATAGTGGCAATAAAATGCTGGATTTAGTATTTGTGGATGGCTCGGTGGGTACTGCCCTTACGCAAATACCACCTTTATCCCTTCCAGAAGACCCTCTTCACCCTACGCTAGAGATATCACTTGATATCAGCCTACCCCGTAGGATTCAAGTACAGTTTCGTCCCCGATCTAGGTGCTTATACAAAGCGAATTTCATTATGCTCAATGATCTGTTGGCTTCCCATGATTGGTCGGATCTCTATGCTTGCACTGATGTCGATTCGGCTATCTCTATATTTTACAGTACGCTTGATGGCTTCTTTGATACCTGCATTCCTACTCGCTATGCCCTATGTTCGAATAAGCCCCCTTGGTTTTCAAGGCAACTTATCAGACTTAATAACATTAAATCTAGGCTTTATAAGAGATTCAAGAAATCTGGAGCATCTGCAGACCTCTCTAAATATCTAATAGCTCGTTCCAAATTTCACCGTCTTAATCAGCTTTGTTATAAAAATTACTTGAGTTGTTGTAAAGCCCAATTTTTTAGAAATCCAAAAAAGTTTTACAGTTTCGTAAATTCAAAGCGGAAAACTTCTGGGTATCCTTCCTCATTAACCTTTGGAGGTAAAAAAGCTTGCACTGATGACGACGTTGCTGAACTATTTTCTGAGTTCTTTAAGTCCACGTATTCATCCAGTGGTTTTCATTCCGGTCAATATCCCTATCGCTTAGATAGCTCGAATTACATTAGGAATCCTGCTATTGATGGTAATATTGTTCTTCAGAGTCTTCAATCTTTGAAGCCCACCTTTTCTCCGGGACCCGACGGTGTTCCTAGTTGCGTGCTTAGGTACTGCGCCGAAAACATGTATTAGCCTATTTTAAAATTATTTAAGCTATCTCTGGGATCTGTGTCATTCCCGGCACTTTGGAAACAGTCTTTTATTATACCCCTGCATAAAAAAGGTAGTAGGTCAAAAGTTGAAAACTACAGGGGAATGCTAAACTTTCAGTCGTTCCTAAAGTCTTTGAACAGATTGTTACCAGTCAACTCCAATATCAGTGTTCTAGTCTTTTGTCTCCATGCCAACACGGTTTTATTCGTCAAAGGTCAACCACTACAAATTTGCTTGTATTCACCTCTATAGTTATGGAAGGATTTTTAGCGAACAAGCAAACGGATGTCATCTACACGGACTTCAGCAAAGCATTTGATACCGCCAACCATGAGTTGCTTATTCATAAGCTTGATTTACTAGGCTTTCCGTTTCACCTATTAATGGGGGTGAAAAGCTATCTTTCTAACCGGACCCAAAAAGTCCTGTTCAAGTGCCATCTGTCGGAATCGTTCGGAGTTTCCTCCGGCGTACTCCAGGGAAGTCATCTAGTCCCTTTGCTCTTTGCCCTGTTCATTAATGACTTGCCACAGACAATATTATATTCCCATACTATAATGTATGCGGATGATGTAAAACTTTGCTACACTTACTGTCCTACCGATTTGAGTTCCTTGGATCTTCTTCAGGCCGACTTGGACTCATTCCAATGTTGGTGCACAACAAATTTACTAGCTTTAAATTGCTCTAAATGTAAGCATATGACATTTCACCGAGTGAAGTCAGCATTGAGATCTTATGTAATAGATGGTACGCCTTTGGAGCGTATATCTATTGCAAATGATCTAGGTGTCCTTTTTGAACCGAAATTGAATTTTAACATGCATATTTCATCTATAGCCAACAAAGCGTTGGGTTTACTTGGATTTGTTAAAAGATGGGCTAAATAGTTCGATGATCCGTACCTCACTAAGGTTCTTTACACATCGCTGGTTCGTCCAATACTCGAGTATTGCTAATGCGTTTGGTCCCCTGTTTCTCAAAAGCATATAAAGCGTCTTGAGTCAGTTCAAAAGCAATTTTTGATATTTGCATTGCGCGGTCTTAATTGGGACTCAAGTCTCCACCTTCCTCGATACAGAGGTAGAATTCTTCTTATTAACTTACCCACTCTGGAAAATCGGAGAATATTACTGGGGGTATTGTTCATCCATAAGCTCATTATTGGAGAAATTGATTCTGCGGACCTCCTCAGCCGCTTGTTTTTTGCGGTTCCCCCTAGATTATCCGGACACTACGTTCCTTTCTATTTACCCCTTTGCCGACGAAACTTTGCTATAAATAATCCTCTTCTTATCTGGTGCGCGCACTACATTGACTTGTATAGCTGTATCTGTCTTGAATGTACTTTTGCCACTATACGTAATCAATACTTGCCTATCTAATTTAAGAGATACAAGCTAATTTAATTTTCCGGCATTTTATTCCTTCCATAAAAAACAGTAACTATCTCGCTTAAGGATGGAGGAACATTTATCAACATGTATCATTAAGAAGGAACAAGACAGTACTGTGTTGATTGGAATCTGGTGCATTCCAACAACGTAAAAAACATGCTTTTTCATGAGTCACTGACCGGAATCGTATGCATTCCGGCAGTATAATCTTATGGGTCAGGCATCGAGCTGATTGGAATCCGGTGCATTCCAACAACACAGGTCATGTTACTTTTTTATGCCTTGTGATGGCGTATCCTCATTACACTACTCTTAGCACAGCCGGATTCCCATGACATGCTGATTGGAATTTTGTTGCATTCCAACAGGAAGATTGGAATCCACTGCATTCCGAAATCATGCTGAGTGGAATCTGATGCATTCCGCCAGTATAAGATTTCGGCATAAGATCTTATTTCTCCTCATATTTCTTATTATTATTATATTCTGAAATTAAAGAGTAATGTTCATTAATATTTCTTTGTTTGTAATATAACATTGTTGAAATCTCAATATATCTTAAATTTTATCTTTTGAGTTGTATATTTATATATCTTTTATATTATGCAGTCGACCATAGTTTGTCGTCGACTTTAAATAATAAATAAATAAATAAACAACTGGCCTACATGTATGGATAACACCTCACCCTGTTTGTTTTTCAGTGAAGGTTTTAACTGTAGTTTAAGTCGAGATCCTTTGGCCGTATCCATTGCATTTTACTGCTTAAGTGATCAAACAAAAATTTTTTTTTATTTATATTCAATGCAACAGTAATGTAAACTCACACTAGTCCTTAGTATCCCGTTTTGCATTGGTGTTAGGTAGCACTGTTATGCTGAAAAAAAAAAAAACAGTTTCTGTAATGGCTTCCGTAGAAAGCTATTTATTTTTCTACTACTATTTTTGCAAAACGGGGAAAAGTTTTACCCTCTTTTGACCGTCGAAAATACATCCCTACCGTTTCAGATAGCGTACATCGTCATTGTATTTAAAAAAAAAGAACCTTCATTTGCGATAGCAACATGTCAATAACAGTAAGTAGAAGTTGATATGTATATAAGTACACTTATAATATTTCACAGCTTAAAAGTCCATGTTGATGTTGCTGTTGTAGCGATGAAGACTCCCCCCATGATACAAAAAAGAAGGTAGTTCCACTCAAAATTTTTTGAGGTATTTAGGGATTTTTGAAGTTTCATAAAGTTTGTTGTTTTGCCAGAAGCGTTGCCATACCGTTACTGTTTAAGGCGAAATTGTGTTTTTTCGAGATGAAATTTCCTTTAGGATGAAAAGGCAATGGTCATCTGAGACAATAATAATATGCTTTATCACGATTTATGTGCATATATATCGATTGAGAATACAGTAAAACATAGTAATGTTCTCCCTAAAAAATGGTTTAACAATTCCCTCCTAAAGCGCAACGCTCGAATTATACAAAAAATAAAAAAAAAAAAGAAATAAAAAATGTGGACTTGATTTAATTTATCAAGAAATTGCGGTGTCGCTTTATAAGGACCTCCTTTGAGCAAGCAATTGACAAACGTGTATGTTTTTTTCAAAATGTTCTGAGCAAACGTACAGGCTATAGTCCCTTGCTTTGCATACTTCAATCCATGTCCCTTCCACAAAAAAAAGCAATTTTCGGGAGGTCGAAAAACCTTGTTTTCTGGGCTGATATTTCGTATTAAAATATTTCCAAGGCATGGGGCTCATATTTTTTCTTTTTTATGTAAAATAACTATGAAAGTAATTTAGTCGTATTCGTTAATATGAAATCCATCAAAATTAGAAAAATTCGTAACATTTTTTCAATCTGGTAGCTTGTTTTTGGTGAAATTGTCATTGTCCCCGCAAAAGTCAAGTGGCTAATGTCACACTAACGGGCCGATTCTGAGCGTTACCGGTAAAATAGTACCCAGAACATTATGTAACCGAAAATCGTTACCAGTTCTTTTATTCGCTATTCTGGCCAAAGTGGTAACGCTGTGATCACTGAAAAACTTACCAATGTCTGTGGTGAAATTTAAAAGTTGGTTTTCTTCGCTTTACCCATGGCGGAACGATACAAAGTGGCAGCATGCGACAGCTGAATATAAACTTTTTTATTTGATTTGATACATCAACTTCCGGCGCAGTACGATTTTGACATTCGTCCATCGAATTTACAAAAACAAAGTAAATGGAATTTTTATTGGGTTTGTAGGTATGTCACCATGCTGCCACCTTGTGTGGTTCCGTCATGGCTTTACCGAAAATGTGTCACTCGTAGATACGAGGTTAACGAATAAACGAGACGATGTGTATATACGTACATACATGCGTAAGATTTTACATAGGTATATTGTAATTTATTCTGTGAAAGTACATAATGTAAACAAATATATAATATATAGCAAGAGGCAACACTTTTTTACTATTATCTTTACTTATTTGCGCTTACAATTCTTTATTTTTCAGTTTTGCCTTTTTCTAAACAACAGCTGTTGTGTGGTTATTTCGATGTAACCACCTACTTTTGTGGGTAAAAAATTATCCGGCTACTTTCGTGGATAGAATACCAAAAGGGTGTAAAAGTTTCCACATGATTTCGTTACCGTGGTGAAGAATGTTGTTACCACACTAGAATCGGGGCGTAAATGGAACTACCTCCATTTTTCGTATCATGCTCTCCCCGAAGGATTTGGGGAGTGTTATGATGATGAAGCAAATTTTCTTATGATTTCAAATTTTTGTTGTACGATGAATGGAATCTCAATCCGCTTTGCTGCTCCTATTACAGATTCACCTAATGTAGTTGATGAGTTTTTGTACATACAATTTGTGCTATTTTTATACTCAGCGTGCTTTGCACACAGAGTATATTAACTTTGATTGGATAACGGTTGGTTGTACAGGTATAAAGGAATCGAGATAGATATAGACTTCCATATAGCAAAATCATCAGTATCGAAAAAAAATTTGATTGAGCCATGTCCGTCCGTCCGTCTTACCGTCTGTCCGTTGAGTAAATTTTGAGGTATCTTGATGAAATTCGGTATGTAGGTTCCTGGGCACTCATCTCAGATCGATATTTAAAATGAACGATATCGGACTATAACCACGCCCACTTTTTCGATATCGAAAATTTCGAAAAACCGAAAAATGCGATAGTTCATTACCAAAGACGGACAAAGCGATGAAACTTGGTAGGTGGTTTGACCTTATGACGCAGAACAGAAAAAATAAAAAATATAAAATTATGGACAATGGGCGTGACACCGCCCACTTTTAAAAGAAGGTAATTTAAAAGTTTTGCATGCTGTAATTTGGCAGTCGTTGAAGGCATCATGAGGAAATTTGGCAGGAACGTTGCTACTGGTACTATATATATGCTAAATAAAAATGAAGAACACGCCCTCTTAAAAAAAAAAAAATTTTAAAAGTCTAATTTTAACAAAAAATTGAATATCTTCACAGTATATAAGTAAGATATGTCAACATTCAGCTCCAGTAATGATATGGTGCAACAAAATACAAAAATAAAAGAAAATTTCAAAATAGGCGTGGCTCCGCCCTTTTTCATTTAATTTGTCTAGAATACTTTTAATGCCATAAGTCGAACAAAAATGTATCTATCCTTGTGAAATTTGGTAGGGGCATAGATTCTATGACGATTACTGTTTTCTGTGAAAATGGGCGAAATCGGTTGAAGCCACGCCCAGATTTTATACACAATCGACCGTCTGTTCTTCCAAAAAATCGATATATCTTTACCAAAATTAATTTACATACTTATCTGAACTCACTTTATCTTGGTATAAAAAATTGCTGAAATCCGACTATGACCAGTCCCACTTTTTCGATATCGAAAATTACGAAAAATGAACAAAATGACATAATTCTATACCAAATACGAAAAAAGAGATAAAACATGGTAATTGGATTGGTTTATTGACCCAAAATATAACTTCAGAAAAAACTTTCTAAAATGGGTGTGACACCTACCATATTAAGTAGAAGAAAATGAAAAAGTTCTGCAGGGCGAAATCAAAAGCCCTTGGAATCTTGGCAGGAATACTGTTCGTGGTATTACATATATAGATAAATTAGCGGTACCCGACAGATGATGTTTTGGGTCACCCTGGTCCACATTTTGGTCGAAATCTCGAAAACGCCTTCACATATACAACTAAGGGCCACTCCCTTTTAAAACCCTCATTAATACCTTTAATTTGATGCCCATATCGTACAACCACATTCTAGAATCACCCCTGGTCCACCTTTATGGCGATATCTCGAAAAGGCGTCCACCTATAGAACTAAGGCCCACTCCGTTTTAAAATACTCTTTAACACCTTTCATTTGATACAAACCCATTCTAGAGTCACCCCTGGTCCACCTTTATGTCGACATCTGGAAAAGGCGTCCACCTATAGAACTAAGGCCCACTCCCTTTTCAAATACTCATTACCACCTTTCATTTGATATCGATATAGTACAAACAAATTCTAGAGTCACCCCTGGTCCACCTTTATTGCGATATCTGGAAAAGGTGTCCACCTATAGAACTAAGGCCCACTCCCTTTTAAAATACTCATTAAGACCATTCATTTCATACCCATATCGTACAAACACATTCTAGAGTCACCCCTGGCCCACCTTTATTGCGATATCTGGAAAAGGCGTCCACCTATAGAACTAAGGCCCACTCCCTTTTAAAATACTCATTAACGCCATTCATTTCATACCCATATCGTACAAACACATTCTAGAGTCACCCCTGGTCCACCTTTATGGCGATATCTCGCAAAGGTGTCCACCTATAGAACTAAGGATCACTCCCTTTTAAAATACTCATTAACACCTTTGATTTGATACCCATATCGTACAAACACATTCTAGAGTCACGCCTGGTGCAATTTTGTTGCGATATCTGGAAAAGGCGTCCACCTATAGAACTAAGGTCCACTCCTTTTTAAAATACTCATTAACACCATTCCCATATCGTACAAACACATTCTAGAGTCACCCCTGGTCCACCTTTATTGCGATATGTGGAAAAGGCGTCCACCTATAGAACTAAGGCCCACTCCCTTTTAAAATACTCATTAACACCATTCATTTCATACCCATATCGTACAAACACATTCTAGAGTCACCCCTGGTCCACCTTTATGGCGATATCTCGAAAAGGCGTCCACCTATAGAACTAAGGCCCACTACCTTTTAAAATACTCATTAACACCTTTGATTTGATACCCATATCGTACAAACACATTCTAGAGTCACCCCTGGTCCACCTTTATGGCGATATCTCGAAAAGGCGTCCACCTATAGAACTAAGGCCCACTCCCTTTTAAAATACTCATTAACACGCCGCGGCGTTTTGTGTCAACTGGTTGATGGACAGGAGAAGGTAGTTGCATATTACAGCCGTTCAATTGGAAAACCAGAGAGGAACTACTGCGTTACACGGAGAGAGCTGTTGGCATTGGTAGAGTGCATTAAACATTTTCTCAAATACCTCTACGGCCAGCGATTCCGCGTCAGGACAGATCACACAGCGTTGAAATGGCTTCTGCAGTTCCGTAATCCGGAAGGACAATTGGCACGGTGGATCGAGCGACTACGAAGCTATGACTTTTCCATTTAGCATCGAAAAGGTAGCACCCATGGAAATGCTGATGCAATGTCACGAATACCATGTAGTTTGGAATGCAAGCACTGATCAAAGGCCGAGGCTAAAGAAGACATTATAGATGTCCGGCTAATGACTCTAACGTGTACGGATGAATAAGACAAAGAACAATTAAGAAAGTGTCAGCTAGAAGATACAGATCTATCACATATTATGCAACGGCTCGAACGAAACGAAAGACCAAACAGAGAGGAGATGTCAGCAGAGAGTCCCATTGCGATGTCATATTGGGCACAGTGGAATAGTTTAGAATTGATATCCGGTTGCTTGCATCGAGTATGGGAGAGTGAGGATGGTCAGTGCAAGATGAAACTGATAGTTGTTCCCAGAAAGAGGATTCCTGACGTGCTCAGCGAGCTGCATAATGGTCCAAGTGGAGGTCATCTTGGAATCACGAAGACGCTCGAGAAAATTAAACAGAGATTCTATTGGGTTGGTTGCCGTCATTCAGTCACTGAGTGGATTGCGATCTGCGGGGTTTGCAACAGAGCGAAAGGGCCCAAAACCCGAAGTCATGGCCAGATGAAGCAATATAACTCAGGTGCGCCATTTGAACGGATCGCTATGGATGTCGCAGGTCCATTTCCTACTAGCAACTGCGGAAACAAATATGTACTGGTGGTTGTGGATTATTTCTGCACTGCATTGCATCCTCAGTCCGATGGTATGATGGAACGTTTCAATAGAATATTGGAGGAGCATTTAAGGAAAATAGTAGACAAATACCATAAGGAGTGAAATACACATATATCATTATTCTTGATGGCTTACCGATCGGCAGTGCATGAGACAACGGTCCAAACTCCCGCAAAGGTAATTTTTGGCAATGACCTTCGACTGTCAGCTGATTTGAAATTTGGGATAGGTGCCGATGCGGAGAGGAATGCCAAGAAATCCCCTGGTGTCTTGGAAGAAGAGCTGAGAGAGATACGCGATCTTGTAAGGCAACGAGCAAAGATTGTGAGTGACAAGATGAAAACCAGATACGATAAAGCAATTAATTCGGAAGGTTTTCAGGAAGATTTGGTGCTGTTATACAACCCACAACGGAAAAAAGGTTTGTCCCCGAAATTGCAGTGTAATTGGGAAGGCCCATACAAAGTTGTAAAAAGGATCAACGATGTAGTGTACCGCATACAAACCATTGGCAAACCACGAACCAAAATAAAAGTGGTCCATTTGGAAAGGCTGGAAGCGTTTAGATCGAGAGATTGTCTTAGGTGGAGGGCAGTGTGAAGAATATTAGTGACACTAAGTGATACTCACATCACTAGTCTGATGCTAAGTAAATCAAGCCAAAGCAACAATAAAGCAGGCAGGCACTTGTATCTACATAAACGAATCAATCATTATATCTACATATATGTACGTACACGCAGCGGAGAGAAAACGCACAAACACATGCATATATCTTATCTGAGATGCGCTCAAAAGTAGGCAATAATTTGTGCAAGAAACACTCACATATACACGCGCATATAAGAAGCTATAAACGTAGTTATAGTTAGTAATTTTATAGCTGCTAACTAGTAAATTCTAGAATATAACCGTTTAAAAATCTGTCAACGAGGAAAGCAAACACTATAAAAGCAGCAACAGTTGAGGCACGGAAATCAGTTTGATTTAAGCATGCTCTCTGTCGAGCAATAGAAGTGTTATTTTGAAAGTAGTCTAATAAAGACCATTTTGCATTATCGAATATTGGAGTTATTTATTTAACAGTGCAATGAACGCATTTTTTAATGTATTTTCGGATATCATTTTTCATTCCTTTCCAGTAATATTTTGTTTTATTTTGTTTGTCATACGATTTATTCCTGGGTGGCCACCAAAAACAGGATCGTCATGATATTTATGAAGAATTTCTTTAATTTTTTCATTATTTGTCACATGCGTAACCTCCGGAGTTAATGCTATAATTAAATTTTTGAAAACTTTGGTACCTTTCTCCTTAAATGTGTTTACTCGAATATAATTAAACAATTTGTCTCCTAAGGACAACTGTAATTTTCCGATTCCTAAATTTCCGGCTTCTTACATAAGCCTGGTAAAGACTGGGCCTAAGTCAATCTTCGCCTCAACAATTAGGTTTTTTATATTTCTTTCGCTACAAATATTCTTTCCCTTTTTGAAATCGAAAACGAGCTGGACTAGTCTTTTTACTTCGCATTTATTTAGCGCTTCATATATATTAAGGTTCTCATTGTGAATTTTATTTTTTATATTACTGGTTTTATTACTGGGTGTTTGTTTGGTTTCCGATCTTGTCGTAACTTTCATTATTTTACATGCTTGTACTGACATTTCTTTTAAATCTTTGATATCTATTCGTGACAATGCGTCTGCTACATAATTCTCTTTTCCTGCTATGTACTCCACCTCGAAATCACACTCTTCCAAATCTAATCTGATTTAAGTTAATTTTGATGAAGGGTTTTTCATCGAAAATAGGAATGTTAAAGGGCTATCGTCTGTCTTGACCAAGAATTTTCTACCATAAAAATATGTTATGGCCCAATGAATGGCCGCTAATTCTTTTTCAGTTGTGGCTTGATATCTGGAAAAGGCGTCCACCTATAGAACTAAGGCCCACTCCCTTTTAAAATTCTCATTAGCAGCATTCATTTCATACCCATTTCGTACAAACACATTCTAGAGTCACCTCTGGTCCACCTTTATGGCGATATCTCGAAAAGGCGTCCACCTATAGAACTAAGGCCCTCCCTTTCAAAATACTCATTAACACCTCTCATTTGATATCCATATGGTACCAACAAATTCTAGAGTCACCCCTGGTCCACTACTCTGGAAAAGGCGTCCACCTATAGAACTAAGGCCCACTCCCTTTTAAAATACTCATTAACACCATTCATTTCATACCCATATCGTACAAACACATTCTAGAGTCACCCATGGCCACCTTTATGGCGATATCTCGAAAAGGCGCCCCCCTATAGAACTCACTTCCTTTTAAATGGCGTCCACCTATAGAACTATGGCCCACTCCCTTTTAAAATACTCATTAACACCATTCATTTCATACCCATATCGTACAAACACATTCTAGAGTCACCCCTGGTCCACCTTTATGGCGATATGTCGAAAAAGCGTCCACCTATAGAACTAAGGCCCCCTCCCTTTTAAAATACTCATTAACACCTTTCATTTGATATCCATATCGTACAAACACATTCTAGAGTCACCCCTGGTCCACCTTTATGGCGATATCTCGAAAAGGTGTCCACCTATAGAACTATGGCCCACTCCCTTTTAAAATGCTCATTAACACCATTCATTTCATACCCATATCGTACAAACACATTCTAGAGTCACCCCTGGTCCACCTTTATGGCGATATCTCGAAAAGGTGTCCACCTATAGAACTATGGCCCACTCCCTTTTAAAATGCTCATTAACACCATTCATTTCATACCCATATCGTACAAACAAATTCTAGAGTCAGCCCTGGTCCACCTTTATGGCGATATCCCTAAATGGCGTCCACCTATAGAACTATGGCCCACTCTCTCTTAAGATACTCTTTAATACCTTCCATTTGATACACATGTCATAGAAAAACATTTCAGGGTTACCCTAGGTTCATTTTCCTACATGGTGACTTTCCCTTATTTTGTCTCCAAAGCTCTCAGCTGAGTATGTAATGTTCGGTTACACCCGAACTTAGCCTTCCTTACTTGTTGTTAAATAAAAACAAAACTAATCACCTGCAATTCTGTTACCAGTTATTATGGTGGTAACAACGCTATAAATGGAAATTAATGCAGACTGAATAAGAAAAGGGTGTACAATAAAATTGTTCTTGTTGTAACAGCAGATCTGTACGTCATTCTTATTACCGGTTATCGGGACTAAGAATGTTGTTGCCAAGTAGGAATAGAGGTGCACTACGAAAAACATCCGATGTAATAAACCAATATTATCAACGCAAAGTCGAGGAGAGATTAGGATTTTCGAAGAACCCTATGCGATTTTATAAATACTAAAATTATTTGCACATATGTATATGTTTGTGCACAGCAAGCCATCGAATCCCGAAGACATCTGCAATCCCGGGATTTCGGGATTTGAAAGTGACAATCCCGGGATCATCCAAACTCTGTTACCTTTGAATTTTGATTCAATAATAATTATGTAACTTTTACAAATACGAGTAGTTTAAAAAGGGATTCAAGGGGTTGATAAGACCAATAAAAAGCTTTATAGCTTCAAAGCTTCCGCAACCCAATTGTCAACTTCACCTACGCGAGGGGTATCCCCATCAACATCGATAACACTCCTAAAACCTTCAGGGAGTGTCTTTATCGTTAATACAAGACCATCAGTAGTTTAACAAAAAACAGGTCTTAAAATAATGTATATTTCCTTTGAGATCGGATCACGTCCAAAGTTAAAGTTGAAACTTAAAAATTTAACCAATTCAAGTTATTTAAGTTTGTAATATGAGATCCCGAAGAAATTCCGGAGTCCAGGGATTTTTTATATGTAATCCCAAGATTTCGGGATTGCAAAACAGCTTGGGAGGCCCGGGATTCCCGGGACTCGATGCCTTAGTACGCACATACATATGTACCTTTCATTTTGTAAACAAATAAGACCAAAAACTCTTATCTACAATTAATCCAAAATAGTTAATCTAGACGTTCACATATGTATGTCCCATATATAGGAAGTATGTTATTAGCTGTCAAATTTCACGTTTCTTTTTTATTTTGCATTTCCATTTAAAGATGACAGCCTAGAGAGGTCTCTTGAGCAGGAAAAAAATCATCATCTCTAATAACTGTTCATAATTACCGATTATAAAAGCGAAAATTGTATATGGAAACCTAGGTCTTCGACCACGTTTACACATGCACAAATCTACATTAAATCCTCAATAGATAATCTACGCGTTTATATATGTTTCATCCCTAGGAACTATATTATTATCTGTAAAATTTTCATGTTTATAGAGCCGAGTGGCCTTGAGCTTAATAATTCTCTTAAATTATATCATTCAACAGGCCGAAAATACTATGGAAATTTTCTCTTTTATTTTGTGCTTCCAAGTAGAGATTACACTTTAGAAGAGGAACTATTTCTATGAAAAAATATCGAATCCTCTAAAATTGGTTCATTATTACCGATTATCGAACCAAAAAATTATATCGGAAATCTGGTTTTACAATTAACGATTGGTAGTTAAATCCGAAAATGAAGATAATCTCGTTATATGTAAACTAGGTAAAGAGCCGTTTTCACAATCTCTGGTTAATGCTGATCGCCACTTTAATTGACTGAAATCATATTCAATCCCGAATTTTGGTTAATGGATATTTTGCCAGTTGTTCTTATATTGTATTGTCGATCCGGAGGAAAAATCTACACTGAAAGAAATACTTACTTAATTGGCGCTTAACCGTCTAAACGGTTATGGCCGTCCAACAAGGCGCGCCAGTCGCTCCTCCGCTCCGCTAACTGGCGCCAATTGGTCACACCAAGGGAGTTTAAATCGTTTTCCACCTGGTCCTTTCAACGGAGTGGGGGCCGCCCTCTACCTCTGCTTCCATAGGCGGGTTCCGATAGAAACACTTTCTTGGCCGGAGCATCATCATTCATTCGCATAACATGGCCTAGCCAGCGCAGCCGCTGCGTTTTAATTCGCTGGACTATGTTGATGTCTGCGTATAGCTCGTACAGCTCATAATTAAATCTTCTTCGGTACTCGCCATCGCCAACGCGTAGAGGTCCATAAATCTTTCGAAGAACTTTTCTCTGGAACACTCCCAAAGCCGCTTCATCTTCTGTTGTCATGGTCCATGCTTCTGCCCCATACAGCAGGACGGGTACGATAAGTGACTTGTAGAGTATGATTTTCGTTCGCCGAGAGGGGACTTTACTTTTCAATTGCCTACCCAGTCCAAAGTAGCATTTATTGGCAAGATTGATTCTTCGCTGGATTTCAGTGCTGATGTTGTTGCTAGTGTTGATGCTGGTTCCCAAATAAACGAAGCCTTTTACTATTTCCAAATTATGGCTGTCAACAGTAGCGTGGTTGCCAAGGCGCGTATACGCTGACTCTTTGCTCGATGACAATAGATACTTCGTTTTGTCCTCATTCACCATCCAACCCATCTTTACCGCTTCTTTTTCCAGTTTTGAGTAAGCAGAACTAACAGCGCGGGTGTTTAGGCCGATGATATAAATATCATCAGCATATGCGGGTAATTGCACGCTTTTGTAATATATTGTTCGAGTGCGGTTAAGTTCTGCAGCTAGTATAATTTTCTCCAGCATCAAATTAAAGAAATCGCACGATAGGGGGTCACCCTGTCTAAAACCTCGTTTAGTTTCGAACGGCTCGGAGCGGTCCTTCCCAATTCTGACTGAGCTGATGGTGTTGCTCAACGTCATTTTGCGCAGCCGTATAAGTTTTGCGGGGAAACCAAATTCAGACATAGCGGCATATAGGCAGCTCCTTTTCGTGCTGTCGAAGGCGGCTTTAAAGTCAACGAAGAGATGATGTGTGTCGATTCTCTTTTCACGGTTTTTTCCAAGATTTGGAGCATTGTGAAAATCTGGTATATCTACCAGGTCTGAAGCCGCACTGATAAGGTCCAATGAGCCGGTTCACGGTGGGCTTGAATCTTTCGCACAATACACTTGAAAGGACCTTATATGCGATATTAAGAAGGCTGATTCCACGATAGTTGGTGCATTTTGCAGTATCCCCCTTCTTGTGGACTGGGCAAAGAACACTTAGATTTCAACCGTCGGGCATGCACTCGTCCGCCCATATTTTGCTAAGAAGTTGCTGCATGCGCCTTACCAACTCCTCGCCGCCGAACTTGAATAGCTCCGCAGGCAATCCATCAGTGCCCACGGCCTTGTTGTTTTTCAATCTGGTTATTGCTATTCTAACTTCGTCATAATCGGGCGGGGGGACATATATTCCATCATCATCGATTGCGGGATCGGGTTCTTCATCTCTGCGCGGTGAATTGCTGCCTCCATTTAGGAGAGCAGAGAAGTGTTCCCTCCATAATCTAAGCACTCTCTGGACATCAGTTACAAGGTCGCCGTTTTCATTCCTACAGGAGTTTGCCCCGGAATTAAAACCTTCCGTCTGTCGCCGTATTTTTTGGTAGAATTTTCGGGCGTTATTCCTGGTGGCTAGCAGCTTAAGCTCCTCGCACTCACGCCTTTCTGCTTCTGCTTTTTTCTTCCTGAAAAGGCGTCTCGCTTCCCTTTTCAACTCACGATAGCGTTCACACACTCCTCTTGTCGCGCTCGCTTTTAACGTAGCCCTGTAGGCAGCGTCTTTTCTTTCGGTTGCAACGCGGCATTCTTCATCATACCAGTTGTTTTTTCGTGGCCGCCGGTAACCAATTTTTTCCTCGGTGGCAGTGCGAAGTGCTTTGGAGATATGCTCCCACTGCTCCTGTATTCCTTGAGGATGAGTTGTGCTCTCAGAGAGCAGGTGTGAGAGTCGAGTTGCGAAATCTTGGCAGTCTGTTGTGATTTAAGCTTTCCGACGTCTAGCTTTCCTTGTGTTTTTTGTTCCTTGGTTTTAGCTGTGTTGAGGCGGGTGCGTATTTTGGCTGCAACGAGATAATGGTCCGAGTCGATGTTAGGTCGTCGGATCTTGCGCACATCTAAAACTCTGGAGGCATGCCGTCCGTCTATCACAACGTGATCGATCTGATTGCGAGTATTTCGATCAGGAGACAGCCATGTAGCTTCATTTATCTTTTTATGCATGAACCTCGTGCTGGATATGACCATGTTTCGAGCCCCGGCAAAGTCAATCAGCCTCAGTCTGTTAGGAGAAGTTTCATTGTGTAGGCTGAACTTTCCGACTGTAGGGCCAAAAATACCTTCTTTGCCGACCCAGGCGTTAAAGTCGCCAAGCACGACTTTTATATCATGACGGGGGCAGCGCCCGTATGTGCGTTCTAATTGTTCATAAAAAGTGTCTTTCACCTCATCGTCTTTCTCCTCAGTCGGCGCATGGGCGCAGATGAATGATATACTAAAAAATTTTGCTTTTATTCGGATAGCGGCGAGACGCTCGTCCACAGGCGTGAACGGCAGCACTTGGCGACAAAGTTTCTCTCCCACCACGAATCCGACGCCGAAACTGCGCTTATTCGTATCGCCACTCCAATAGATGTCACAATTTTTGATCTTCTTTCTTCCTTGCTTCGTCCAACGCATTTCTTGGATGGCGGTGATGTCAGGTTTTGCTTTGACGTGGACATCAACCAGCCGGGCATCTGCATCAATCCCATTCTGAGAGCGGACGTTCCAGGTGCATGCCCTCAATTCATTGTCCTTCAAACGTTTCAAGGATCTCCGCCGGCTAGCCCTTAAACCGATTATGTCAGAGTGGCCTAGCCAGGTGAAAGAAATGGTGCTAGTAAAATTAACAAATCGGTTCTGTTGTTCTTGACTTAACGGAGATTCGGTGAAATTGATCGAATTATGGTTAATTCGACCGAGTTCTTTGTCAAACGAACAAATTAGTTTAGTCATTTCAACAGAAGAGAAATTGTCGCTCTTAAGTTAATAATATTCTGTAAAACTGACAGATTCCTGGTCAATCTAACTAATTTTTCTGTTAACACAACTGATATCACTGGCCATTTCAACAGCGATCAACAGTCAATACATGAGCAAACTTCAAAGAGAATTTTACGCTCACTGCGCTCTCTACTTTGTACTTATGACGACGGTGCCACTTGTTAAAAAAAAATACCAAAATAAGAAAAGCACCAAATCGAAAGAACATAGAAAATGGGAAAACAACAAAAAACTAGTTTTTCAGTTATCAATACAAAACGAATAACCCTTTTTTGAATTTACCGTGCAAAAAATTATGAGATATCGGGGCACCTAGTTATCGGGTACAATTTTGCAACTTCTCCTCCTAGCGAAATGCAAAATTGCGCCATCTTGTTGCAAAAGTTTTGTTTGAACGAACAGGATTTTTCCAAAGTTAGTAACATTTTGTTCAAATTTTTACGAATTTTCACTCACGCGAACGAATTTAATAAGATAATAAACAAGTAAGGAAGGCTAAGTTCGGGTGTAACCGAACATTACATACTCAGCTTAGAGCTTTGGAGACAAAATAAGGGAAAATCACCATGTAGGAAAATGAACCTAGGGTAACCCTGGAATGTGTTTGTATGACATGGGTATCAAATGGAAGGTATTAAAGAGTTTTTTAAAAGGGTGTCGGCCATATTTCTAAAGGTGGACCAGGGGTGACTCTAGAATGTGTTTGTACGATATGGGTATCAAATTCAAGGTATTGAGGGTTTTTAAAGGAAGTGAGTTGTATATGTGAAGGCGTTTTCGAGATATCGACCAAAATGTGGACCAGGGTGACCCAGAACATCATCTGTCGGGTACCGCTAATTTATTTATATATGTAATACCACGAACAGTATTCCTGCCAAGATTCCAAGGACTTTTGATTGCGCCCTGCAGAACTTTTTTTATTTTTTTCTACTTAATATGGTAGGTGTCACATCCATTTTACAAAGTTTTTTCTAAAGTTATTTTTTGCGTCAATAAACCAATCAAATTACCATGTTTCATCCCTTTTTTCATACTTGGTATAGAATTATGGCATTTTTTTCATTTTTCGTAATATTCAATTTCGAAAAGGTGGGCGCGGTTATAGTCGGATTTCGGTCATTTTTTGTACCAAGATAAAGTGAGTTCAGATAAGTACGCGAACTGAGTTTAGTAAAGATATATCGGTTTTTGCTCAAGTTATCGTTTTAACGGCCGAGCGGAAGGATAGACGGTCGACTGTGTATAAAAACTGGGCGTGGCTTCAACCGATTTCGCCCATTTTCACAGAAAACAGTTACCGTCATAGAGTCTATGCCTCTACCAAATTTCAGAAGGATTGGTAAATTTTTGTTCGATTATGGCATTAAAAGTATTCTAGACAAACTAAATGAAACAGGGCGGTACCACGCCCATTTTGAAATTTTCTTTAATTTTTGTATTTTGTTGCACCATATCATTACTGGAGTTGAATGTTGACATAATTTACTTATAAACAGTAAAGATATAAAATTTTTTGTTAAAATTTGACTTTAAAAAATTTTTTTTTTAAAAGTGGGCGTCAGCCGATTTTTTTAAATTTTTATTTAGCACATATATAGTAATAGTAGTAACGTTCCTTCCAAATTTCATCATGATATCTTCAATGACTGCCAAATTACAGCTTGCAAAACTTTTAAATTGCCTTCTTTTAAAAGTGGGCCGTGCCACGCCCATTGTCGAAAATTTTACTAATTTTCTATTCTGCGTCATAAGGTCAACCCACCTACCAAGTTTCATCGCTTTATCCGTCTTTGGCAATGAATTATCGCATTTTTTCGGTTTTTCGAAATTTTCGATATCGAAAAAGTGGGCGTGGTTATAGTCCGATGTCGTTCTTTTTAAATAGCGATCTGAGATGAGTTCCCAGGAACCTACATACCAAATTTCATCAATATACCTCTAAATTTACTCAAGTTATCGTGTTAACGGGCAGACGGACGGACGGACATGGCTCAATCAAATTTTTTTTCGATACTGCTGATTGTGATATATGGAAGTCTATATCTATCTCGATTCCCTTATTCCTGTACAACCAACCGTTATCCAATCAAAGTTAATATATTCTGCGAGCTCTGCTCAACTGAGTATAAAAACATTCTTTCTTATACTCAGCTGAGCAGAGCTCACAGATTATATTAACTTTGTTCGCATAACGGTAATCCGTAACGGCATAAACTAATCAAATATATATATATACTTCTATATATCAAAATGATCTGGGCGAAAAAAGAAATTCATTTAGCCATGTCCGACCGTCCGTCCGTCCCACGGTAGGTATACCGGTCGTAAAAGGCGACCATAATACCATGGGTACCCAATCCATGAGTAAGGT
Source organism: Eurosta solidaginis (assembly GCF_040869045.1). Classification (NCBI taxonomy): domain Eukaryota; kingdom Metazoa; phylum Arthropoda; class Insecta; order Diptera; family Tephritidae; genus Eurosta; species Eurosta solidaginis. Next base: position 71,810,388 of record NC_090320.1, on the reverse strand, counting down.
GTTTTACTCGAAAGGTAGCAGGGTGGACGCGGTGTATCACCCTGTGGGACCCTAGGCAAGGTCTTTATAAAAAGTGCTACCGCGGGAGCAGGAGAAGCCAGTGTGATCTGGTGCACTGCATCGAACGATGCTTTGTACTCAGGTCTCACCTCCTGTCCTGGGATGGCCCCCTTGTGGGAGCATCGCGGTGGCTGTGGTTTCAAACAGAGTTCACTTATGACACACGCTCTGAGTAGACTTGTTTTCCCTTGGGGACCCAAGACCCAGGGGAATTCGGTCTCATGCTTGCCACGGCGGTCCCACTTTCATTGAGAAGCTGACCCTGAGGGGCAGATGATAGGTTGGTCACATCCCTTAAATTGTGACAAAATGCTGTACAAAAGTCGACGAAAGGTGGTGAAAGAGCGCATGTCTATCGTCAGCCAAAAAGCAATCGATAATTGTACGAGTGGGCCGGTGCTCATCTCATCTTTTGAGATGTTTTGAGGCTGCTTTAGACTGCGCAAGCGAATAGAAGGCGTTCGCTGTGTGGATGGCCACACCCTATATGTGGCAAGATTTGACGATGTCAAATCACTGTAGTGTGGCGGACTGCAGTGCAAAGATGTTGCTGGGGCAGGTACTCGGTACTTACAGGTCTGTGAGCGGAAAAGTTGGCCACATCACTTAATTGTGGTAGGAGTGTATTTGGAAGGAGTGGAGTGTATTTGGAGGCAAATTGGTGCATAATTGTTGTGTAATTGAGTGGAAATTGGAGCGAAATTAGTAGCGAAAATGGAAGCCAATAGAAGACGATATGGCACACAATGTTTGTCAACGTAGTGTGGCCTCAAGCGATGTCGAGGGGCATTGTTGAGGCGGGCACTCGGCACTCACAGGTCTGTGTGCGGAAAAGGTTGGTCACATCCCTTGATTTAAATTGTGATGGTGTTGGTGTTGAGGACGGCGCATAATTGTATGCCAAGCTCACTTCGTTTGTCAACGTAGTGCGGCCCTTAAGCAACATCTAAGCAAAACCAAGCGCCGCTAAATATCTCAATCTGGTTAACTTGTTAACCAGATACTGAGATATCAAAATCAATGAAAGAGGGACCCTGAGGCAAGCACGGAACTCGCGGTGGAGTTGCCGTGCAACCGGGTGCCATTACCCGAAAATGGAAGAGGAGGATGGATAGTCCTCCTCGGCCAAACCAAGGCTGGTTGACTTGAACACCCCAGCTCACCGCATTGGTACCAACTTGTTGGGCCGAAGATCAACGGACATTGATCTGTGTTTTACACCGGAGGTAAGTCTTCACGACAGGGACTCCCGTAATTCACGTTCTTTCGTCTTTCGTCGTCCGTCCGTCCGTCCGTCCGTAAACACGATAACTTGAGTAAATTTTGAGGTATCTTGAAAAAATTTGGTATGTAGATTCCCGGGCACCCATCTCAAATCCCTGTTTAAAATGAACGAAATCGGACCATAACCGCGCCCACTTTTTCGATATCGAAAATTTCGAAAAACCGAAAAAGTGCGATAATTCATTACCAAAGACGGCTAAAGCGATGAAACTTGGTAGGTGGGTTGATATTATGCCACAGAATGGAAGATTAGTAAAGTTTTGGACAATAGGCATGGCAACGCCCACTTTTAAAAGAAGGTAATTTCAAAGTTTTGCAAGGTGTAATTTGGCAGGCGTTGAAGATATCATGATGAAATTTGGCAGGAACGGTACTCCTATTACTGTATGTGTGCTAAAAAAAAATTAGCAAAATCGGATTACGAACACGCCCACTTTTAAAAAAATTTTTTTTTTTAGTCAATTTTTAACAAAAAATTGAATATCTTTACAGTATATAAGTAAATTAAGTCAACATTCACCTCCAGTAATGATATGGTGCAACAAAATACAAAACTAAAAGAAAATTTCAAAATGGGCGTGGCTTCGCCCTTTTTCATTAATGCCATAAATCGAACAAAAATTTACCAATCCTTTTGAAATTAGGTAGGGGCATAGATTTTATGACGTTAACTGTTTTCTGTGAAAAAGGGCGAAATCGGTTGAAGCCGCGCCCAGTTTTTATACACAGTCGACCGTCTGTCCTTCCGCTCGGCCTTTAACACGATAACTTGAGCAAAAATCGACATATCTTTACTAAACTTAGTTCACGTACTTATCTGAACTCACTTTATCTTGGTATAAAAAATGGCCGAAATCCGACTATGACCACGCCCACTTTATCGATATCGAAAATTACGAAAAATGAAAAAAAAGTTCTGCAGAGCGAAATCAAACGCCCTTGGATTCTTGGCAGGAATACTGTTCCTGGTTAATACCATAAATAAAAATAAATAAATTAGCGGTACCCGACAGATGATATTCTGGGTCACCCTGGTCCACATTTTGGTCTATATCTCGAAAACGCCTTCACATATACAACTAAGGACCACTCCCTTTTAAAACCCTCATTAATACCTTTAATTGTATACCCATATCGTACAAACACATTCTAGAGTCACCCCTGGTCCACCCTTATGGCGATGTCTCAAAAAGGCGTCCACCTATAGAACTAAGGCCCACTCCATTTTAAAATACTCATAAACACCTTTCATTTGATTCCCATATCGTACAACACATATTCTAGAGTCACCCCTGGTCCACCTTTATGGCGATATCCTGAAATGGTGTCCACCTATTGAACTATGGCCCACTCCCTTTTAAAGTACTCTTTAATACCTTCCATTTGAAACCCATGTCATACAAACACATTCTAGGGTTACCCAGATTAATTTTGCTAAATGGTGATTTTCCCTTATTTTGTCTCCAAAGCTCTCAGCTGAGTATGTAATGTTCGGTTACACCCGAACTTAGCCTTCCTTACTTATTAATGTTGATGTTTCCGACAACATACAAGTTTGAATTGTTTTTGAATCTTTTCAATTTAAAGTGTTACGAAAATTAAGCTTGCCGAATTACATGTAAAGTTGCTCCAGTGGTGAATTACCTTCTAGCGATTTGATTCTTTACTTTTCTATAACGTACAAGTTCTCTTTTTAAAATGTTACGTCAAACATTTATACTACAACTTTTGTTCGAAACAATCAAGTGCGGCAACTACATGCCAGGGAAGAAATTGAGAATGAGCTGAGCTGCAACTGAAAGAATTGAGAATCAGTTTTGTGACTACTACTTTCATTTCTTTTTGCAAATCGAAGTTCAAAACTATAAATTAAATAAATTATAAAATATAAAATTTGGCGAAAGTGCGTTTAATAAAACAAAATGATAAAGTGTATAATGTTTAATGTGTCCCAGCATATTTGATGTAAGCCCAATTGACGTTCGGTTAATAAGTGCCACCGTGGTGTGATGGTAGCGTGCTCCGTCTGCCACACCGTATGCCCCGGGTTCGCACCCCAGGCAAATCAACATCAAAATTTTAGAAATAAGGTTTTTCAATGAGAAGAACATTTTTCTAAGCGGGCTCGCCCCTCGGCAGTGTTTGGTAAGCGCTCCGAGTGTATTTCTGCCACGAAAAGCTCTCAGTGAAAACTCATCTGCCTTGCAGATGCCGTTCGGAGTCGGCATAAAACATGTAGGTCCCGTCCGGCCAATTTTTAGGGAAAATCAAGAGGAGCACGGCGCAAATTGGAAGAGAAGCTCGGCCTTAGATCTCTTCGGAGGTTATCGCACCTTACATTTATTTATTTATTTATGTATATGGCAACATATGTACTTTCGTACAAAGCTGTCGCAAGAATTTTTTTTTTGTTCATTTGATTACTAAAACGGTCAATTACGAATCAACGATTTGTGCGCAGTTGATTCAACATCTTGTTGCGATGGATACAAATTAACAGAAATTTCGGTTGAATTGAGCCGTGTTTCGGTTGATTTTACTAGTCTTTTTCTTTCAGTGTACTTACTGCAGCCGCCGACAAATAATTATAATAATAATAGAACTCAACGTTCGAAACTTAAAATTGTATGGAAAACCAATACAAGCTTTTCATATTTTTGTACTCATATCACATTTATACTGAGTCCAAATGCGTGATTTTAAATCAGACATTCGAATGCGTTTACCTTAAGCGCATTCGCATTTCCTGTGACATTACAAATTATTTCTTTTCTGCCGGATGAAACGTGAGTTGGCGTGGTCGTTGCACGGCTTCAAACAAAAAATGCTTTTAGAAGTATGCGATAATTCAGTGTAATTATAACTTATATAAAAAAATTACAATTGTGTACATTAAAAAAAGTGGCAACAAAACGTTGACATTGTTTTGTATATTTTGATTTTATTTGCTTTGTTTTGATCTTCGTCGAAACCAAATGAACATAGTGTCTCGTATCATCGACAAAATTAATGAAAGAGTAAAGGAACTTCACCAAATAATTAAAAACGATTACAAGGTTTAAGTATTAGAAAGGGAAGAGACATAATCACTGGACACTATTACATATTCTCAAAAACACGGAACTAAGACCTAGTTAACATATAGCGAGATTATTTTCATTTTCGTTCTTTACTCCTAATCGTTAATTACACAGGCCGACAGCAACTCAGACCCAGAAACCGGACTATATATTTTCGAAGGAATCCAAATCTGGTCTCAGAATAGCTCTGGTTTTCGGGATATCCTAATCTAAAAGTGCAAAAAACACCGTTTTTGTCCCTATTTGAGGTTATGTAGCGTTACAAGTCCTCTGCTTTCAAATAGAGTTTGCTCAAATATCCTTTTTTTGCTGAGATATCGCATTTTGATATTTTCATATTCGATTAAGATAACATAGACATGATATAGTCGATAACTAATTTTCTTGAATTGAGTCTTATTTTTCTTAAAATTTTGTCTCACACCATAAGTGTGCTAGCTCACCACACCCCTACACTATCTAACCCTGGGGTACCAAGTCACACACAGCCCTAACCCCTAGAAACCACCCCTATCATACTGCAAGCAGGCTAACAGCGTTTACTCGCATATTTTTCTTAAAATAAGTCTTATTTATCTTGCTTTATTTATTTATTTAGCTTGCTTGCGGTGTAGTAGGGGGGTTTCTACACTGAAAGAAATGGTGCTAGTAAAATCAACAAATCGGTTCTGTTGTTCTTGACTTATCGGAGATTCGGTGAAATTGATCGAATTACGGTTAATTCCACCGAGTTCTTTGTCAATTCTTTCAGTTGCAGCTCAGCTCATTCTCTCGCATGTAGTTTCCACACTTGATTGTTTCGAACTTGTAGTATAAATGTTTGACATAACATTTTAAATAGAAAACTTGTAAGTTATAGAAAAGTAAAGAATCAAATCGCTAGACGGTAATTCACCACTGGAGTAACTTTACATGTAATTCGGCAAGTTTAATTTTCGTAACACTTTAAGTTGAAACGATTCCAAAACAACTCAAACTTTTATTTTGTCGGAGACATCAACATTAAAAAAAGGATGTTTTTTATTATCTTATTAAATTCGTTCGCGTGAGTGAACATTCATAAAAATTTGAGCAAAATGTTACTAACTTTGGAAAAATCCTGATGGTTCGAGCAAAACTTTTACAACAAGAGGGCACAATTTTGCATTTCGCTTGGAGGAGAAGTTGCAAAATTGTACCCGATAAATAGGTGTACCGGTATCTCATAATTTTTTGCAATTCAAAAAAGGGTTTTTCGTTTTGTATTGATAACTGAAAAACTAGTTTTTTGTTGTTTCCCATTTTGTGGGTTTTTTCGATTTGGTGGTTTTCTTATTTTGGTATTTTTTTTTAACAAGAGGCACCATCGTCATAAGCACAAAGTAGAGAGCGCAATGAGCGTAAAGTTTTCTTTGAAATTTGCTCATGTATTGACTGTTTATCGCAGTTGAAATGACCAGTGAGATCAGTTGTGTTAACAGAAAAATCAGTAGATTGACCAGGAATATGTCAATTTTACAGAATTTTGTTAACTTAAGAAGAGCGACAATTTCTCTCCTGTTGAAATGACTAAACTAATTTGTTCGCTTGACAAAGTACTCGGTCAAATTAACCACAATTCGATCAATTTCACCGAATCTCCGTTAAGTAAAGAACAACAGAACCGATTTGTTGATCTTACTAGCACCATTTCTTTCAGTGTAGCCGTAACCAAAGCAGTAGAAACCCTGGAAGATAATAGCTTAAGCTGCAACCGTGTTAACTTTTATATTGACAGTCAAACAGCAGTTAAGGCAATAATATCGCTTAGCACAGCATCTAAATGCGTGTTAGAGTGTAAAAAGGGCGCATCCCTTGAAGCTTACTCCGTAGGCGCCCCAATTAGACTGGGAGAGATTAAGCAAAGGCGATAGGTGCACATTATCGAGCAAGCAGGAAAGGCGTGGGTTCAAGCGCGGGGCTGTAAAGTGTCGAAGATCATGTGTAGGTCTTACAACCTTAGATTAAAAAAGTTGCTTCTATCATTAAAAATAGAGGACTGTAGAATCATGACGGGTATTCTGATTGGACACTGCCTTCTGGCGTCATATGCCTTCAAATTAGGCTTGGTCAGTGATAGCAGATGTAGGATGTGTGGGCTGAAGGAAGAAGCGATCGAGCACATTCTGTGAGGAGTGATACAGCTGTCAGATCTAGAAGCAGCAAATGGCTTAAGTCCTAGGAAGCTTCTAATATTTGCCAAGAGGACGGAGTTATTTTATAACATAGGTCCTGGTTTTTGATAGAGTTTGGTCGTTAAAACAAACTACTGGTAACACTACGGACTCATTCAGTCTATGTGAGGTCCTCATGGACCGGCCAGTTCAACCTAACGTAACCTAATATGGCTATGTTAACGGTTATAGTCAGAATTATACGCGATTTTAAACCTAATTTGAATGTTTTTTACACAGAAAAAGAATAGTTATGTTTATTCTATTTCCAAATTAACACTTCAATATTGCTGATTTCACAAATATTTAATGGGCACATTAAAGAAAATACAGTTCAACGCAATAACTTATAAATACAATTAATATAGTATTTACATAACAAAAAAATCAAAATTCATTGCATTGCAGATAAACACCGGAACATTTTTTTTTGTTTTTACAAATTATAAATACATATGTACATACATATATTTTATGTATAAATTACATTACAAAACCCTGCCAGCAGTTTTCTGATAATTTTATCGTATATCGCCAAGAAGTAACTAATTCGATACATTTTGCAGTTAATAAGGCGATAGAAATTCATTTGACAAACAAAACATACTTTAACGGAATTTTTTCTCCAAGAAGATATTTCGGCGATGGAGATCTGTAACGTTTTGAATTTTCCTTTTTTCAATTATTTTGAAAACTTTTGCAGTTTGCTGTCGTAGTTTCCTTCTATTCAATAGCTATATTAATGATATTATGCTAATTTTGCGATATTTTCTCATCGTCGCGTCGCTTCACTACCAGATCTAGGTTTTTCATTTAAATTTTTTAATATTTTTTCACAGTATTTTTAATAATAAATTTATAAACCAAAATTAAATAAATAGAAAATAAAATTTAAATCCGTGATTCGGAATTGAACCAAAGACTTTTGCACGGTAGTTGAAGACCTAAGCCTCTGTGCCACTTATGTACATGAGAAGCTGTTGTCAAATTTGCAATATAACATTGACGTGGTTAGAACAGAAAGAAGATATGAAAACACAATGCAAATAGAACGTGTACCGTTAGGTTATTCCCCATCATTTTATTTTATGCTTATATATTTTATCGAGGTTTTTGATATTTCCTCAAAAAAGGTTTGGGGATTTAGCCCCAAAAAAAGTGCGGGTATTTTGTGTTGGGGATTTTGGTTATGGGATTTTAAATTTGGGGATTATGTATTTGGGATTTTTTTTTTAGCTGGGGATTCTGTGTTTGGGGATTTAGGGGCACTCCCCTCGTACATACCCATAGTCTATTTAAAGAGCTGGAAAAACAATCGAAATACTATCGATAGTTGCAAATTTGAAGCAGTATCGATATCTTTAAAATTGTCCTTGACTATTTGATGCACAGTATTTTTGCGCTGAGCACCTTTCTGCATAGATCATAGAAAATTGATACAGCGTTCAAAACCCCGAGTTAAAGTTGACATAGTCATAACGCCATAGTCATAACCATAATTTTACTTATCCATATCAAATTGGCATCAGTTATTGGTGCCTTAACCTAAAAATCGTGAAAATTTCATAAAAATGAAGAAAACGTAAAAAATTACAAACATATACCACAAAAAATAGGTCTCTAAGTCAAAACGTATCCAAAACAAAAAGTAAAATCTACAAAAGGTTAATAAATTCTCCAACTCAAATATTTTAAGGTTTTAGGTTTTTAGGTTGGTTCGATCAACCTTATGGAAATCAGTGTAATCGATTAATGGTGACATACCATAACGCTAAAGCCATAACCATTAGTCGTAGTCGATTTATTAACCGATATCGCGCCATCGATTTTTCGATAGGATTTGGGCTCAGGAAAAAGGGTTCCACTATGCATACCCAAAAAAATAATTTTCGAGCCTGCCAAAAAAAAAATGTCGAAAGGGTAAATTTTTCGACCAAAACACTCCCCAAACCCCAAAAAAGTTTGGCCATAACAGTTTTTTGAAAAAAAAAAAGATCTGGTTATGGTTAAGTCACCATTAACTGGCCCTAAAGGGCCCATTACTGATACATAGCATAGACTTGACTTGACTTGGCGTAAACTTGGCAACTTAGCCACGATTAAACTCCACTTAGCGCATACAATCTGGCATCATAATCAGCTTTGAAATTTATTTTTAAATAAGTGTCAATTTGTATGACAAAATGTCAAAATGAAATGGAAACAAACAAATGGCATCTCAAAATGTAAACGTCACTTAGAACTTACATAGAAAATCAAAATTCAACAGACTTCTAAGTCGAGTTAAGTGTTGCCAAGTTTTAAGTAATCAGTAACATACAATGTTCATTTAACAGAACTGTAAGTGACAGTTCTCAAGTCAAGTCAAGTCTATGCTAAGTATGAGTAATGAGCCTTTAAAACTCGTATTAATATATTTTTTGGCATGTAAACTTTTGAAAATATCGAAAGCTATCGACTTACTCGGATAAATGGAAGTCCAGTAAACTAAGGTTATAACTGTTGCAAACACCACAGTAGTCAAATGAGACATCCAATACAGTTTCAGCACCCATGGACGTACAGCTGCAAAATTTGTGCACAATTCCTTAGTATTCTAATGCAAAAACAAATTTTTCTCTAACACTCACTATTCTCCTTGCCGCAATAAAATATCGTTACAAGTAAAGCGCCTGATACACTTGTTAACATGCATAGTGAGAAACCCCAATTGGTTAGGTAGATAAACCATTTCCCATCACAAAATCGATCAAGCCAACTGCCAACAGCTCCCGCGATAAATATAAATGCAAAAATCCACCGATAAATTAACCATATTATTGATTTGTTTTGACTTTGCCACTATATGGATAATAGATGCAATAAATGTGGTAAAAACAAATTAAAGTCACAGTGTGCATATGTGATCACTACTCACAAAATCTCTTCGTAACCTACCTGAGATTTATAGAAATCTGATGTCGGTTCATGTGACAGTAATATCTTATCTATTTGAAATTCTTTTGCCAACGGATGACAAAGTTGATGAAAAATTTCCGTTTTAACTTGCATTTAAATTTAGTTTCAAACAGTTTATTAGAATTACTATTTCTCGCTCAAACTTCACTTTTGTCAGTTTAAACACCCGTCCGAGCAGCAACCACCCGACTAAACGCAAATCCGTTGACACTGCCAGAGTTTAGAAATGAGTTGCCAAAAGAATTGTGGAACTAATCGCATTATGAATGCTTTATAGGCGTATTTATTTTGTTATTCAATGATTGTAATTGCCAATTTGATCGATATCAACGATAGTCGTAATTTCTTTATAACGCTCCTTATCAGTTTATGACTCAAGCGTTAATGAGTTTCTGAATTTTTTCAATTAACCAATAACATTTTATACTTGCATATTCATATGTACCTATTTAAGTACTTAAATTTTTCGAAAATCTTTTGCCACAACTGTACCGGTTCTCAGAAGTTTATACTTTATGCCGTTTGGCCAGTTACCTCTATTAGTCAAAACCTTGTGGACTTTTCTACTTCTGGAGGACGGTAAGTGATCCCCAAGGTTAATATGCGGACTGGAATTTTCGCGTGCTTGTAGCCGAGAGTGTAAGCTGCAATTTAAGGCTTCTCACTTTTAATTGAGTTTTAAACTTCGTTAAAAAAACAATGTTTGCTGCTCAGGTGTCTACAGCGATGGAGTCTGCAAAATATTTAACAGAAATTTTACGTTTTGATTTCAATATACTTTTTTACTATCTTAGTAATGTAATGTGCGCGAAAAAGCCAAATTCGATACGTCTCCACATTGAAACGAGGACATGAAAAAAAGAGAAGAGAAAACAGAGGAAATGGAAAGAAAAGTAGAGGAAGTTGGAGGGAAGCCGGAAAAGTGAAGAAAACAAGATTGAGATGGAGAGTGAGAGTAGAAGTAAAAGTAAGAATAAGTGCAAAGGTTTGAGACAAACAGAGGTTAACAGGAAGAATAAGAATAATCATGAGATTAAGAAACAGCTAGATTTAGATAAGAGCAAGAGTGGGAAGAATGAAGGAGATGAGGAAATTGAATTATCAGATTAAGATAAACTAGAAAATGCAGAAAGGAGACGAAATAACAGAGGAACCGGTTTGAACAGAGGAGAGGCAGGTGGTTAGGTAGAGAAAGTCAGAACAATATCAGTCGGGTTTGATCATACGGCTGGGAGTATTTCATATTTGTCTAAGAGCTGTTTAAAATAAAGATCTGATAAGCCAAAACAGGTAAATCTATCAGCTCTGATTTGTTGAAGCATCGTTTCCTGGAAAACCTCTGCTGCTATATATTTTTCCATCAGTCTTCTCTTTCTACTCAATGAGCCTGCCTACATGCTTGGTTTACATGTATAAATGTTGGGGCATGGGACTGCATACAAGCCTCCCTGATACACATCCGCAACTTTATAGTATTTTTTCAGATCATCAATAATCTCATTGACATCAACAGTATATTTCCATATTACTAAGTTGTGGACTATGTGATACTCTGAAGAGTGAACTGTTCAGTTCCGTTGTCTAAAAAATTTGCATTTCCTCCCAGGAAAAGGAAATTGACCCTCCCACCAAAGGAAATACAGACCACAGGCTTTATTTTTCTACACGTTAGACCTAGTTTACATGTAACGAGACACAAAATGTTTGAGCCTCGAAAAGAGAAGATGCGCGGTGTTTTTTATATATGTAATTTTGTATTGATTATTACCAGATCTGACAATTAAATAATTGTTAACTTAGTAAGTGTAATATGGCAAAAAATTTTATTTGTTTCAATGTATGATGTAATTAGATTATTATAAATGTCTCTTTTTTGTATATTTATTAAAGCCCTCCTGAGGAACACGCGAATATGCGTCGAAACGCGTAGAAGATAAAATGAACGACAGGTTTATTTCAAAAAATCGGCCGAAAAGGTCCTTAATTTATTAATTAGAGATTATCTTTATTTTCCCACTTATATCCTATTCGTTGATATATAACTAGATTGCCCATATAAATTATGCCCCTCGATAATCGGTAATTATGAACAAGCTTTAGAGATGCGGTTTTTTTTTAAGTAAAGTGTAATCTCTAATGGGAAGTACAAAACGAAAGGGAAAGGTAATGGCCGAGCCACAATGAAGGTTTTCATATAGATGCGTTCAACGGAATCTTATGCACTCCAGTAACATCGCCACAATAACGAAAGATTTTGCATTTGTAAATATAAAGGAACTTCAGGCTTAGCAATTGGAGTTTATTTCGCCTTGCCCATTAACATAGAAAATTTAGCGAAGCGAAACACGCATTGGGCTAGATCGACGATTTTTTCGCGAAATTTTGGGGCATTTTCTGCAAAATGCTTCTTGGGATCCGCCTCTGACATATTAATATGGAAAATTGCATACTTTACAAAAGGGCCTGCAAATAAATTCACTCATTCAAAGACACAATAAACTTGCGTAGAAATATAAATAATAAATGTATAATAGCTTTAGCAATTGAATGAATGGTATGAATGGAGGGGTTTTGATATGCCAACTTCCTCTGACAATGCGTATATCAGCTTCAACATCCCCCCTAAGGGGAAAGAGAAGGGAGCAACCCTAAGTCAACGAACTGGACCAAATTCTAGGAACATTTAGAAACAAAACTGGGACAACCCAAAGAGGTATGGTTCAATGGTGTGAAGATGATAGCGTGCGACAACATCGAGACCTTGCGGTGGCTGGAGGAAGCGGTTCTAAAAACACAAAGGAAAGCCATGAACGCGCTGTTTGAGGTGGTGGATACAGCACAGCTCCCCACAATATGAAATATTAAAGTATGGATACCATGCGTGATGAAGTCGGAGGATACTCTGCGACTTCTGCAGAGTGAGAATCCGAATATAACGACACAGGATTGGAAGCGACTTACACTATCTCGGCCTACTGCTGAGGGTCAGTTCTACATCTTCCTAATAAAGGAGCAGGCGAAGGATATGTATATTGTACACGCAGCTTGACAAAAGGGTAACAATTCTAACACGCTAGAAGTGGGCGAAGTCGAAAAGGACCATGAAAGGCTTAGAGCAAATGAGTAGGTGGAGGACGCGGGCGTTACCACGAAGGTATTAGAGGCGAACAAACAGCCAAATGGTGCTGCAAGTCACACAGAAGAATACCCAGCACTGCATTTACGCCTCGGGAGAAGAACTTCCGAGGATAACAATCGTAATTTGCATGAAGCGGTAGCCTCTCCCGCTTCGAAAGTTTTAATTCCAAAGAGTAAGAGGAGGAAGTAGACGGCTCGACGGAGGTTTGGTGAAGGGAAAATAGCCCAATGATGCTGAGACTTACAGATAAACCTCCACCACAGTAAAGTGTCGTCGAGCGAACTCATCCTAACCCTTGAGGAGGGTTCGTTTGACGTGGCTCTGATTAAGGAGCCAACGCTCTCATTGAGAGGAAAGGTTTCTTGGCTCAGATGCAAATGCGCACCACAACGCGTGAGGAGGAAGAGATACGAATAAGAGGGGAGTATCTCTATTTTGTGTGTTTCCATATGTTGATCCAGCAATGTTCTTGATATTATATTGAGCTCTGAACGTGATATATCAAGATATGTTGGATGGCTCTCGCCAGACCATTCTTCTCCGACCATACGTATATCAGCTTCAGCATCCCCCTAAAGTAGGAAGGGGGAATCTTTAAAACCCGAGATACACGCGCTGGACGGAATTTCAGAAACAAAAAGAAATAAAACTGGGACCACTCAAAGACGTTGCCAATGTGGAGTAATTGGAGGAAACCGCCATGGTGGAGCAACGAGCTGAGTTTTCTTAGAAGACAGGTAAAGGAAATGTTTAAGCTGGAAAAGGCCGTGGAAAGCGAAGTGTGCCGGGACGAGTATAGGGATCTGTTGAGGATCTACAAGCGTGAAATATTCACGACAAAGAGAGTATCATGGGAAAATGTGTGTGCAGCTGCAGCGAAACAGCACAGTTAACGAAAGTCCTAGAAAGAAAAATTAGTCAAGGGACTAATAAAGAAAGATCCATTATCTTTGATGGTCACGTAATAGGATGGTTATGTAATAGTAAGGAGTCCCTTGAGGTGCTGTTCGACACACATTTTCCATCGGGATCACGGAGCAGGTAGAGTCGGCTTTGGCGAGCGATACCAAGATCTAATGGGCGGTGAAAACTTTTTCTGTGTTTCAATTGCCGGGTTCAGATGGTATATTCCCAGCCATGCTACAAATTTCAAGTAGAGTGGTAATTGAATGGCTTAAAATAATATTCGATGGGTGCATATGACTGAATCATGTACCACACTCTCGTTCATATATATCCCAGAGACTACCGACACTTTAGCTCAACATAATTTCTGCTCAAAACCTTTGCGAGGCTGATAGATGTGTACATAAAGTCCAACGTGGATAAAAAACTGCTTTCCACAACACAACATGCGTACACCAAAAGGAAGTCGGTGGGCAGTCTTTGCATAGGGTGATAATAAACATAGAGAAAGCCCTAAAATATATATATGTGGACGCTGGTCATCAAACAAATGCTCAGGCGATTCGATGAGGGACCCGTCAAACTTACGGCTTACACAGATGACATTGCAGTTGTCACAAGTGGAAAGTGCCTTCCAACGATTAGCTTTTTGATGTATCGGGCGCTTCGAGACATACAGTCATACTAAAACACCGGATATGGCCTTGCTTATTAAGAGAAACAAGGTGTCGGGCTGGCTCAGGCCTAGGCTGGGAAGGGTGACCCTGTAGGAGAAACCTTGCACAAAATATGAAGGAATCATTCTATACGTTAAGTTGTCGTGGAAGCTCAACGTGGAGGAGATCAAAGAAAGCCTTGTTGTTTTTTGTTGTTGTAGCGATAAGGACACTTTTTCGCTTGTTGCAAAATTAAGAAATGTTATATTTTCAAATGATACCGGAATGGTATGGAATAAAGATAAACAAGTCTGCAAATCTTTAACTTGGGATGATATTTTCTCGAACCTAAGGAGAATATTTTTCCGCATTTTATTGGGTTGATATTTATAAATAAATCGCAATAACTATGTACTAGAGGTTTACGCCGATCACTTTATCGGCGGCGGCGGCGTAGGCTCTATTATATACCGGCGGCGGCTTCGTAGGCCGGTGTTCTTACTTTAAAAGCTTGATTTTTCTATTTAAAAAAATAATATTTAGGAAAGGTTTTGTTTATATGTATTTAAGGAAATCAACGTGTTGGCCATTTCGGAAAGATCCAGGGTTTTTGCATCAAAATCTCGCAGACTGTTCAAAAATTTTCAGGAGTAGCTCCTTGCGAAGGGATTGTCCCTCGTTCGCTTGCTCCAGAGAGGCTTCGAACCTAACCCCGGTCTTTGGAATTGGTATTGCTGCGTCTGCTGAAAAGAAATAGAGATACATAAAATAGTCACACATTTGCCTGTATATCTCGTGCAAAGCGTAGTTTCACCTAGGGTTAACTCCTAATAATCTTCGCGAACAAAATTTCTTTAAATCATTTGTCGCTCCTTGGCGGTCACGCATAAAGGCGACTTAGGCTTGCTATTAATGGTCTATTAATACTCATGACTATCGTGGCACAGGGCACCTCCAGTTTTTTCGGCTGTTTTTAAGAGCTACAATTTGCGATGTGCGAAGAGTAGGAATCCCTACCACCAGTCGCTACCACGCCTTCTGAGCCTCACACCATAGCCAGTACAGAAGCTATAGGACTGCGACTTCGAACTCATACCTTCGTCGACGTCACTTTCCTAGAAGCTCTAGGTGTAGTTCCGAAGATTTTCCAACGGATGCTTTTGTCGCGCTATGCTACCGAGCTACACCTTGAAAGGTTAGGGAGTGACTATTTGGCCAAAGATGCCGCCCTCGAAATCATAAGCAGTCTAAGTGGATGTCATGTGGATGGATACAATTTTTAAAATGTAGACCAAAGATTGCAGACGTTTGTGTTCACAACATTGATTTCAGTAGTCTTCGTTAAATCAAATTTAGAATGAAAGTCGACGGATTTTAAGTTGAAAGTTGTTAACTACTGTTTTCCGGCCTTACGATATAGGAGCTCATTATGGATGACCGCGTAGCTTCAGTTTTCAGACAAGTTCGACTGTCCACTACGTTAGGGTAGTATCTCACAAACGGTCATTAGTTCCACTGTCTTGGGAAAGCTTTTGCTTCACCACTTTAAGTGTTCTTGCGAAGGACAAAGCCTGACCTGGTAGATATATGTGCCTACGTATTCACAATTGTAAAAGGAGCCGTAACGTGTAGGTGATATTTAAACTTGGTTGATAGGCTATAATCAATGTGATTCACTACAAGGGACTAGTTTTGGATAGGGCCGCCAACTTTAGGAAATGTCAAACCGGGAGACTTGGGTGTTGAAGGATGAAGTGTGAAAATCAAAATTAACATTTCAGACGCTATTTTATAGTTTCGAAAATAAACAATAGATGTTTGAATGCAAGACTTAGTGATTTTTCAAACCCTTCCATTAAGTACTTATGTATATCCTCAACTTAAGTATGAGGTAAGAATAATTTCAAAGGAGTGTTTATGCCCCTAGAACCTACTAAAGGATTTTGCATCACTGATTCCGCTTATTCTTGAGGACAATTTAAAAACAAGTTCGCCTTGGGTCATTTTATTCGAATTAATTTTTCATTATTAATTTTTTCAAAAATGCAAAGTGAGCATATACATTTCTTATATAACTTTTCTTTTAGTATATTTTAATAACTTCTGAATTGGGTGATGCAAAATCCGTGTTAAGCTAGCATTGAAAGCGCCTGTTATTTTAAATAACTTTTGAATAGTTATAAAGAGTTAAATTTCGCAATTAGTTTCTTATAACTGGCAGTGATGCGCATCCGTTGATACCACTTTCGACCATATCCGACCAATTTTCGACATGAACAATAAATGGCCTAAACAGTCTTAAACGAGTAGAAAATATAGTAATTCGCCGGACGCCGCGCCGCCACGCCGATATTTTTGACATTCGGCGGCGGCGTGCGAAAAACGACCAAAATCGGCGGCGGCGGCGGCGTTTATCCGGGGCGTATATCTCTACTATGTACATATGTACCTTTGACATCGTATTGGAAGTAATAAATTTTTAACTCAATTTATTGGATGTAAATCAAATTAACAATACTTCATCAAAATTCGCAATGTGTGACCTCAACAATAATGTTTTGTTTTTGTGACGTTGACGTTGATCGTATATTGTAGAAGTCTCAGACATCAATTGAGATAAATGTTGCATGATGGAATGCCAACACCCAAATAAAATAGATGAGTACTAAGTATGCCGACTTTTCCGTTTTTTTTTCATCGGGATTTTCCGGATCCCCTTATTGATGCGGTCGCCGTGGTAGCGTGCTCTGCCTACCGCGCCGAATATCCTGGCTTCAATTTCCGGGCAAAGCAACATCAAACATTTAGAAACAAGTTTTTCAGAGCTGAGTCGCTCCTCGGCAGTGATTTGGCAAACACACCGAATGTATTTCTGCTATAAAAAGCTTATCAGATAAAACTCATCTGCTTTGCAGATGCCGTTCGGAGTCAGCGTAAAGCATGTACTTAGGTCTCGTCTCGCCAATTTATAGGAAAAATTAAAAGGAGCACGAATCAAATTGAACGAGAAGCTCGGCCTTTTATTTATTTATTGCACATCCCGGATGGCGCCCACCGTGGTGTGATGGTAGCGTGCTCCGCCTACCACACCTTATGCCCCGGGTTCGCACCCCGGGCAAAGCAACATCAAAATTTTAGAAACAAGGTTTTTCAATTAGAAGAAAATTTTTCTAAGCGGGGTCGCCCTGGGCAGTGTTTGGCAAGCGCTCCGGGTGTACTTCTGCCATGAAAAGCTCTCAGCGGAAACTCATCTGCCTTGCAGATGCCGTTCGGATTCGACATAAAACATGTAGGTCCCGTCCGGCCAATTTGTAGGGAAAATCAAGAGAAGCACGACGCAAATTGGAAGAGAAGCTCGGCCTTAGATCACTTCGGAGGTTATCGCGCCTTACATTTATTTTATTTTTAAATCCCGGATCGGTCCCGGAATTTAGACATTCCATATTTTGCAACAGTAAAAACGTGAATCAATTCTGATTCTGCTACCCCCAACTGCAAAATAAAGGCTCAAACACATTCGACTTTTGCGTCGTTTTGGTGCTGCCGTCACTTTGAAAGAACGCACGTTGGAAGTTTTCCTGCCACTCAAAAGAAAAACTCAAATTTTATAAACCGACACCGCAATTTCTTGATAATTTGGCTACAAGTCCACATTTTTTATTTTTTTATTTATTGTATAACTCAAGTATTGTGCTTTTGGAGGGAATTGTTAAATCGTTTTTTAGGGAGAACAATACCCTGCAGCTCTGCAGGTTAGCCACTAGTTATGACAGTGTTTTTGCCCGCTGTAACAGAGGTCGCCTTGGGGCAGCCCGCCTATACACATTCTTTGCCCTTTTAGCATTGACATAGATGTGCAGACTTTCGAGGCACACTTTTTCTCAATATACCTTGAGAAATATCCACTGTAGGGGCATGATAATAGGGCCATGCTAGAACAACAGGATTTTTCGTGTATTTTTTTCTGTCCAGGGGTCAAGCTGCCATTATTCACTACTTTTCAATAAAATTGCATGTTTTACTATATTCTCAATCGATAGACGATAGATATATGCACATAAATCGTGCTAAAGCATATTATTATTGTCTCAGATGAACATTGCGTTTTCATCCTAAAGGAAGTTTCCATCTCGAAAAACCACGATTTCGCCTTAAAAAGTAACGGTATGGCAACGCTTCTGGCAAATCAACAAACATTATGAAACTTCAAAAATCCCCAAATACGCCAAAAAATGTTGAGTGGAACTAACTACCTTCTTTTTTGTATCGTGATAGCCACTAAGACTTATGTGTTCAAAGTCAGCAGTTGACGCAATGCAAGCGCCAAAACGACACACAAGTCGAATGTGTTTGTGCCTTAAGTAATAAAAAAGATTTTTAAAACTTTTTTATTTAAAAATTGCTTTATATGTAGATATTTGATAAAGGGATATTAGGCACAAATTTCAAACCAATATAAGGGCCGTTTTCTCGACAGCCTGTTGGTTTGGGGATTACGTAACTGGCAGATAAAGTTGTCAACATGATAAATTTGATTTCATTTTCTCAACGCCCTGTTAAATATTTGTTAAATTATTTGGTAGCGCTGCGAATGGATGTAAAAGAGACTGTCAAAATCAGTTGTAAACAAAAAAATTTTCGTTAGAGGAAAATTAGGTAACGTTAATTGAAAACAAAATTAATTACAGGAGGTCGAAACGCATGTTTTGATACCACCTTTGGTAATTTTTTATAAAAATTAGGTGGTGCACCGTCTCGTAAAACGATACCGAAAATTACAAACTTTACGCATGGCGATGGCTAATAGCACATGCTTGTGAATTTTATTTCTTCATCAGCTAGATTTTCTTAAAAAAATCCCGAAATTTTCTTGGTTCCCGGGATTGGCACCCCCAATGCGTACGTAGCTAGATACATTCGTAGTATATTGCCTGCCTGGAATCGCTAAAAATTTAAGTAACTTTATTTTAAATATTTATTCAGTGTCATATCGGTTCGTAGGCAATAATATTGATTTATGTTAGCTGTGAGAAAAGGCCAAGTGCTAGGTCATACTTTTTCTTTCGCATGAAACGATAGGTTATTGCCAAGACAATTTAATAATTTATAAACAATATTTCTATTAAGTTATTGCAACAAACTGTTAAAAGGTCTGAATTATTAAAACCGATTCGTTGTTGTTGTTTTACACTGTGGCGTCATTTTGTTCCCAACACAATTTTTTATACCTATCATGAAAATGAAATGGTATATATGTAAGTTTGTCACGAGTTTCAAAACTGTAAGTCCTTAAAGGAGAAGAGATAGACCCACCAATAAGTATCCCGAAATGATCAGGATGATGAGCTGAGCCGATTTAGGCATGACCGTCTGTCTGTTTGAACGCAAACTAGTCCCTCAATTTTTGGGATATCTTGATGAAATTTGGTATATTTGGGTGTCCGATTAATCAACCGACAGCGTGGAACCACTATAGCATATATTCCCACATAACCGATTTCGCGAAAAAGAAGGTTTTTGTCATTTATTCCTCATTTTAACTGCTCGAAGATTGAAATTTCACAGGATACATATTGGGCATAAAATGATGTCTGACTGTTCAGATTTTATGAATTTTATAAAATTCAGCGCATTATTGTTCAGCTCCATTTATGAAAGGTATGAGTTCTTCGGCACAGCCGAACACAGTCCCGCCCTTACTTGCTCAAAATTGTTTGTATTTCGAATGCTAGAATGTATTGAAAAGGAATAAACGTACTAATAAAAGCAATATTTCCTTTACGGGGCTCTCTACACTTATATAAGCGAGCTCACAAAAAGCACAATGACGGGTATGGCAAGTGAATATCAGTATTGTGAGATAGATATACTTTATATCATGTTAAAAATATTACAAGGTAAAATCGGTGAGCATTGTGGATAAGACAAGGGTGATAACTTCTGCGTAGACGTCAATATTACAAATAGGATGGATCCCCTGATTTTCTGACTATCGTGCTCTCATCCGTATCTCTTTCTATCATCCGCTGAAGATAGGCTACCGTATGCGCCGCCCTATTGAACATCCTGTCAAAACGCTGCCAAAGCGCCAAAAAGTAGCCATCTTGAACACCCTGTCAGGCAGGTGATGGATAAGATGTCACACCTCTTTTATCCACAATGCCGGTGAGAGGCAAATAACGTTTAAAAAATTCTTAAATTCTCTCTGCTCTCACAACTTTTACTTTTATTGTGGTTTTGTTCTCATAAAAAAAAAAAAAATAACAGCAATATTTTTAAAATTAATTGCATTCAATATTGTTTGAACATAATTGCTTTAAGAGGGGAAAAACGGCCAGACATAGTCCTCAAAACTTTTGCTCCCGCCCTGCATTGAGGAAAACTTTAGGGCAAGAAGTTTTATGCCTCTTTGTATCAAGAAACGTAGAATACTTCC
Source organism: Eurosta solidaginis (assembly GCF_040869045.1). Lineage (NCBI taxonomy): Eukaryota > Metazoa > Arthropoda > Insecta > Diptera > Tephritidae > Eurosta > Eurosta solidaginis. Next base: position 71,789,677 of record NC_090320.1, on the reverse strand, counting down.
GCGGTAAGGCATGCGTTCCGTATAGGGCAACTAAAATCCCAGACCCCATTTATTCGTCAACTTAATGTCCTGTCGGATGCAAAAACTGGCATCATAAGAAAATACTACGGTAGTCCAGAATAATCTGTTGCCTCCTTCTCTCCAGATTTTTCACCATACGTAACTTAACACTGTTACCGAACATATCTATTTCAGTCCATCATCAAAACCCACCGACGAAAGTTTAATACCAGCATGTCTCCTTTTGAATCTGAGGCGGAAGCCCTCTATATTAAACACCGTAAGGAGAAGCTGAACAAACAGTTCCAGCTAAATTGTTTCCACCCGAGGCATCACTGAAGAATAAAGCACATTTCTCAGGGAGATGCGCTCTACTTTATCTTCAATCTGAATGTACGAATGCTGCGGTGGTCTTTCCCAACATGACACAGTTATATTCAAGTTTGGATAATTGTGTAATGTGGAACCGGCACCTCTAAGAATGACTCCTTCATGGTCCAACACTGTTGAAATTGCTGGTTTCCTTGGATTTTGCTATACTTTGATGATTATTTCTTAAGTAATCGATTAACTTGAAAATACATACTAGGTCTGGATGACTTCACAATCGAGCATTCCAACTTAAAGTCAGTGTGGCAAACCTGAGTCATTGGTCGTAAATTTTTATCATACACAAACTAACATCCCCTCACTAGGGAAGTTGAATTGGTCAGCCACGAAGAATTCCATGTATAGACTTTTCTTACAATAGTTTCAAGCGGCAAAACCTCCTCATTCCGTAGATAAATAGCGTTAAACGACGAATCAACGGATAACTGCTTCAGAAAAAAAGAGTGCATCAGTTGTCATCTTCACCGAGGAGGTAAACAAAGCCCGGAAGGAGGTAAAATCCTTTAAGTTCATAAAAAACCCCGAATCGTAATAAATTCAAAATATTTTGAGTTTATTTATTTAAATTTTTTTTTATCTGGCATTTGAAAGAAGAAAAAATGTCAAAATGCTAAATTGTTTGTTAGCATGGTATAATATTACAAGGTGAGAGCCGAAATGACGTTTAAAAAATTTTTTGAACATAAGTGTTTTCCGCGGATATAGTTTTGGTCTCCCAACCGGTGTTGAACCCACCCAATTTAATTTTATATAAGTGCGGCCATAGGCCGCCAATGCAGAAAGGTGTTCAGCGCAAAATACTATGGATCCCACCCTCGGTTACGGAGCACTCCGGAGTAATTTTTCGGTTTTCGTTAATATCTTTTGAACGATCTAAAATTTTGATTTTCCGCCTTTGGATTATTGTTGTCGAGGTCAGTACGAGTCTTATGACACCTCTCTCGGTATTTTTGGACGCGTATTACCAGAGTCATGCTGTTGTATAGAATTACCATATATTTTTGCGTTCTAACATTAATGTTATGATATACAAAACCGAATTTTTTATTGGCGGAAATAACTTTTTTGGTGGGAAAGAAATCTTAACGGTCAACCGCATTCCAGACTTTTCAATTCAAGAATTGTATTGTGGTTTCCCTCAAAAGGACGAACTTTTGGTGCAAAGGTAATGCCAAGGGACAATCAATACCATTTATACAAATTTTCTTAAATATGTTTGATGGATAGGCCAACACACTAGCTCAGCCTCCACGAACTATTAACTCCAACTGGACGATGATGTTTAGCTAAGCTGCGAAGAGCTACACCGTTTTTGCTGGCGTGGGCAATTTATGGGAAGATCTCCACTAATTTCGGAGAAGGGGGGAGGGAATACTTTGATCTCTCTTGGTGCCCCCTGTTGGCGTTAGTTATCGCGAAACAGGGTTAGTGACTTGTTACGCAACGACCAGCATCTCCTAAACGGTTAAGCGCCAATTAAAAAATGTATCTTCCAACCGCGAGGAAAAGGACCAAAACAAACCAAAGAATACCTCCAAGATAATTTTTTCCGCAGTAGCGAGGACACTTGAGACTGATGATCTCTTATAAAGTGAAGTTTCAGTATATTTAAGGGATAAAGACGTATCAACCAAGTGAAGAAGGATGAATGAAAAATCAATAGGGGTGGTCTCCAACATTCGCTTCTTAATTAGAAGAGGTTAAGAAGTAAGGCCTTTTCTTTTGTCTCTATGCAAAAATAGGACGTGTTGAGGCATCCATTATATTGGTAACTCATTTTTTTGCCATATACATAAAAACCGATTTCAAAACTTTTCGAAATATTTTTTCACTTATTTCATAAGCATTTTATTTTTTTGGGATTTAAAAGTGAAAAATTTCAAACCAACAATTTTTTTGCGTTTACTTTGGTTTGGCATTTCCACAAAGTTTAAGAGAGTGATTTTAAAATTTTTTTAAAAATCAAAAAACCATTATGGCCGCCACGAAGAGTAAATGGTTTTACCTGGTAATATTTATACCATGGTTTGTTAATATCCTTTAGTTCGGCATTTCCACAGAGTTACAAGCCAACCTAATAAAACCGCACTGCGTTTTTTTAGCGCACGCAAACAACCGGCGTTTTTTGCCATAACCCAAAATAAGCATGCGTTGCGGCAATGGGGGACTCATGAAAGCATATAAACTTATAAGGTGTAAAATTATATCCATTTACACACGCTGTTATATGAAAGCACCTAGTAATACTTTTGATAAACTTGATTGTTTATCAGCTGTATTATTGCCGAACAACATTTTTTGATTGTTATACAAATTAAAAAATGCCAAGACTAAGTGAAAAATCAAAACTAAAATGCATTTACTTGCTGTTGTTGGAGATTTCTGATGAAAATGCCTGCTGTAATGTCTGCAAGGTTGCATTCCTTTTAGTTTACCGCGTTTACACAATGAAATGTGCGCGTAAATTTATACAAATTGTGTAAATGATTTTTCATACAAAATTTGACAGCTCGTTTACGCACTAGATAAATTTTTGTACGTTTACACACTTTATAAGGCATTTATACGGTTACATGAGTCCCCTTAATGTAAAGCATGTGTGCAAACGTCAAATCTAAATGTCACGCAGAACAAATATTGGAAATCGAGTTAGGTTTTCACGCAGCAAATTCAATTTGGGTTGCTCTCATACAAGTTGTATGTGCATGAGACATTTTTGACAGAAAATGACTTGCGTGCGTTTATATTAGCTTGGCTTGTTAGGGAGAGAGATTTTAATTTTTTTTAAATCAAAGACAATTATGGCCGCCGGAAAGAGATAATGATTTTTACCTTCTAACACTTTTACCATGCTTTATATGCATGGCGGAACCATACAAGGTGGCACCACGGTGGCATACCTACAAACATAAATAAAAGTTCCATGTACTTCGTTTTTGTAAATCGATGGACTAATTCCAAAAGTCGTACTGCGCCGTAAGTTGATGTATAAAATCATATTAAAAAGTACAAATCGGCTATCACCGTGCTGCCACCTTGTATAGTTCCGCCATGTTTATATGCGAGCGCTTTTTTTTATACTCAGTTGAGCAGAGCTCACAGAGTATATTAAGTTTGATTGGATAACGATTGGTTGTACATACATATATAAAGGAATCGATATAGATATAGACTTCCATATATCAAAATAATCAGGATCGAAAAAAAAATTTGATTGAGCCATGTCCGTCCGTCCGTTAACACGATAACTTGAGTAAATTTTGAGGTATCTTGATGAAATTTGGTACGTAGGTTCCTGAGCACTCATCTCAGATCGCTATTTAAAATGAACGATATCGGACTATAACCACGCCCACTTTTTCGATATCGAAAATTTCGAAAAACAGAAAAAGTGCGATAATTCATTACAAAAGACAGATAAAGCGATGAAACTTCGTAGATGAGTTGAACTTATGACGCAGAATAGAAAATTAGTAAAATTTTGGACAATTGGCGTGGCACCGCCCACTTTTAAAAGAAGATAATTTAAAATTTTTGCAAGCTGTAATTTGGCAGTCGTTGAAGATATCATGATGAAATTTGGCAGGAACGTTACTCCTATTACTATATGTACGCTTAATAAAAATTAGCAAAATCGGAGAAGGACCACGCCCACTTTTAAAAAAAAATTTTTTTTTTAAGTAAAATTTTAACAAAAAATTTAATATCTTTACAGTATATACGTAAATTATGTTAACATTCAACTCCAGTAATGATGTGGTGCAACAAAATACAAAAATAAAAGAAAATTTCAAAATGGGCGTGGCTCCGCCCTTTTTCATTTAATTTGTCTAGGATACTTTTAACGCCATAAGTCGAACAAAAATTAACCAATCCTTGTGAAATTTGGTAGGGTCATAGATTTTATGACGTGAACTGTTTTCTGTGAAAATGGGAGGAATCGATTGATGCCACGCCCAGTTTTTATACACAGTCGTCCGTCTGTCCTTCCGCATGGCCGTTAACACGATAACTTGAGCAAAAATCGACATATCTTTAATGAACTTAGTTCACATGCTTACTTGAACTCACTTTATCTTGGTATGAAAAATTAACGAAATCCGACTATGACCACACCCACTTTTTCGATATCGAAAATTAAGAAAAATTAAAAAAATTCCATAATTCTATACCAAATACGAAAAAAGGGATGAAACATGGTAAGGTAATTGGATTGTTTTATTGACGCGAAATATAACTTTAGAAACAACTTTATAAAATGGTTGTGACACCTACCATATTATGTAGAAGAAAATGAAAAAGTTCTGCAGGGCGAAAAAAACCCTTAAAATCTTGGCAGGTATTACATATATAAATAAATTATCGGTATCCAACAGATAATGTTCTGGGTCACCCTGGTCCACATTTTGGTCGATATCTGGAAAACGCCTTCACATATACAACTACCACCACTCCCTTTTAAAACTCTCTTTAATGCCTTTAATTTGATACCCATATCGTACAAACTCATTCTAGAGTCACCCCTGGTCCACCTTTATGGCGATATCTCGAAAAGGCGTCCACCTATAGAACTAAGCCCCACGCCCTTTTAAAATACTCATTAACACCTTTCATTTGATACCCATATCGTACAAACATATTCTAAAGTCACCCCTGGTCCACCTTTATGGCGATATCTCGAAAAGGCGAACACCTATAGAACGAAGGCCAACCCCCTTTTAAAAATACTCATTAACACCTTTCATTTGATACCCATATCGCACAAACAAAGTCTAGAGTCACCCCTGGTCCACCTTTATTGCGATACCTCGAAAAGGCGTCCACCTATAGAACTACGGCCCACTCCCTTTTAAAATACTCATTAACTCCTTTCGTTTGATACCCATATTGCACAAACGAATTCTAGAGTCACCCCTGGTCCACCTTTGTGGTGATATTTCGAAACGGCGTCCACCTATAGAACTAAGGTCCACTCCCTTTTAAAATACTCATTAACACCTTTCGTTTGATGCCCATATTGTACAAACAAATTCTAGGGTCACCCCTGGTCCACCTTTATGGCGATATCTCGAAACGGCGTCCACCTATGGAACTAAGGATTACTCCCTTTTAAAATACTCATTAACACCTTTCTTTTGACACCCATATTGTACAAACAAATTCTAGGGTCACCCCTGGTCCACCTTTATGGCGATATCTCGAAACGGCGTCCACCTATGAAACTAAGCATTACTCCCTTTTAAAATTCTCATTAACACCTTTCATTTGATACCAATATCGTACAAACGCATTCTAAAGTCACCCCTGGTCCACCTTTATGGCGATATCTCGAAAAGGCGACCACCTATACAACAACCACCACTCCCTTTTAAAACCCTCATTAATACCTTTAATTTGATACCCATATCGTACAAACACATTCTAGAGTCACCCCTGGTCCACTTTTATGGCGATATTTCGAAACGGCATCCACCTATAGAACTCAGGCCCACTCCCTCATAAAATACTCTTTAATGTCTTTCATTTGATACGCATGTCATACAAACACATTCCAGGGTTTCCCTCGGTTCATTTTCCTACATGGTTTTTTTCCCTTATGTTGTCACCATAGCTCTCAACTGAGTATGTAATGTTCGGTTACACCCGAACTTAACCTTCCTTACTTGTTATTTTTTGTGTTGGGCAGCGAGAAGAGAACTTTGCGGAGAAAGTTCTGCATGGGAGTCGAAAATTGTTCACGATCCGTAGCTTATGTTTGATCTAGTAACGCTTCCAATATCAATTGCATAGAACTTTGAACTCACTTATTTGCCATTAATCAAATAATTTAAACTTAGCTTTTTCAATGTGTTTTTGACATGAAAAAAAAGTGGATTTTGCATTATTTTCGAAGGTTTGACTGAGACGAGAGATTTTTTGCTCCTGCCAGAACAACGTGAATATTTTCAGCGAACCATTTAAAACATTCCAATATTTTTTTTATATAAAAAACGTAGACCACGAATTTTCGGCTAAGAACTCCACCTCGTTTCCTCACTAGGCTAGGCACCTTATCGATGGTGTGATGGCTTAGCCGAACTCTATACCTCCAGACTATGTTGCTGAGCGGTTTAGTGCTAACTTCTAGGTCAGCGATGCTGTGCCAGTGAAGAGGGACACGTCACAAGGCAGGCTATTATCACCACTGCTGTGGACGCCGGTCATAAACTAACCGCTCATGCGGTTCGATGATGAGCCCGTCAAACTTGTGGCGTACTCAGATGACGTTGCAGAGTTCATAAGAGGAGACATTCACGAGAAAAAAGCAGACCTTAAAAAATTAGAGGGGGTATGCACGCTACAACCTATAAAGGCAACAGTCTCACATATCATAACTTCTTAAAGTGTGTTAGAGTGTAAGCAGTTCCTGGAAAGAATCGGGGGAGGGAGAAGCATACATCTAAATTCAGTTCCACATCATAAAGGAATAGATGGGAATGCAAAATTGGACGAGCTAGGTAGAAAACGACGCATCCCCCGAAGCTTGCTCCGTAGACATCCCGATCAGATTGGGGCGAAAGCTGCACGTGAGCGACCAAACAAGAAAGGCGTGGATCCAAGCCCGGGGTTGTAAAGGGTCGAAGATTATGTGTAGTACAACAACTAACAAAGTTATCCTTGCCACTAAAAAGAGAGGCCAGAAGAATCATGAGGGGTATTCTTACTGGACACTGCCTTCTGGCGTCACATGCTTTTAAAAAGTGAAAGTTGTAGAAGGAAAGGATCGAGGCTTCAACTATTAGGAGTGATGGAGCTATCAGATCTAGAAGCGGCAAGTGGTGTAGGTCCTTTAAAGCGTCTACTTTCTGCAAAGAGGCCGGAGTTATTCTATAACATAGGTCCTTGTTTTTGATAGGGATTTCCACTTTGGTTGTTAAACAAACTTCTGGTACCACTATGGACTCATTCAGTCTGTGTGAGGTCGTCAACCTTACCTAACCTCCACCACGTTCGGGAAGCATAAATTTTGGTTATAAAACAGAAACTTATATTTAAACAAAGACATTCCTAAATTCCGCGAATCCCTTCGATCTCGGTAAGAGTAGTTCTATTAGTATTATTTGATACAATCGGATAGGAGTCCCATTGGGTTGAGGGGCTTAGAATATTCTTGCAGAAAGAGATGGCTGCCTTAAGAGGTTAAATACTTGTCAACACGACAGTTGGGGTAATGTCAAAAGGTTTTTCTTTATGCAGTTAACTTAAAATAATCGTAGAAAATTTTGCAGATTTTGCATTAATAAAAACAGGATAAAGTTTAAAAATGATATTAACTCCATTTAGGCCAAAAGTGGAATTACGACTGTTTACCCCGCAGCTACAGATATATATATAAAATGCACCTCTCACGTGCGGTATGTACATATGTAAGAAGATTGCCGCAAAAGTAGATTTGGCCGTGAAGAGCAGGGGAGGACTGGTGTTATTATTGAGGGACTGACTGTTCAATCACATCAATATAGGAAGGTTAATTATTTCTCGCTTAAGACCTGTTGGTGCTAAATCGAGCTTTATAATGAGCGCATGAGTTACAGAGGGTTAGTGAGAGGTCGCTAAAGAAGTATATACAAAGATTGTAAAATATTATCAGCCCAATTCTAAACGAAAATTCCGTGCGAGTTTTTTCCCTTCTCCCATTCCTCGTATTCTAAATAAAAATTCTTTGTAAGTTTTTTCACTTCTCCCTTTCCTCCTAGAGAAAGTAAGTAAGGCGAAAAGTAGGTATTATGAATGTGAGGGAGAGGGAGATTTCTCTGCCATTTCATAGGAGTTTTTTCACTAGTTAAATTAAAGGGAATGCATCAAAACAGTTAAAGGAAATTGGTTCTTTTAAGAAAAGCCACTTATTTGTACAAATGTGTGCTAAAATATGCATTTACATTCTACACAATATTCTCACTGTTAATACAACAACAACAACAACAACCATAATATTCATTATTTTAAGTCGAAAAGTATATCATAAGCAACAGAAGAGCTCTTCGTATATTTGATGCAGCCATCCAGGAATTGCGCAAGGATTTTTTAAGAAGGCTTAAATAGATTTTGACATATGGCGAAAGGCGAACTCAACTCGAATTGGCCGCCAGAAAATTGCTTTGCAGAATGAATGCATGCAACTCCGGCGGATTTGTGTTATCCCGCCGTCTTCTTCTTCTCATGCTCCTCTGTTGATGTTGCTGTGGCACCAATTCATTACTTATTCCCGTGAATACCAAATGAAATGCAATAATGTGCATTGTTTATACCTTACTTCTTAATTTCAAACAAATTCGCAACAATAATTAAACTTTAAAATTTTTTAAACAAAATAAAGCTGGAGACATTGGTGCTTTATCGGTAACCGTATCGGTAACCTTTTAACAGCTGATTCGCCCAACCTTATGAGAATCAATGCAATCGATTATTGGTGCCGCTAAGGTCGTAACCGTATCGTAGCCAACCAATTGGGTTTTGGTTTACCGTCGTAACGATAAACAGCTGATTACGTTAGGGATACGGATACAGCGATACGACATACGGCACCAATGACTCCAGCTTAAGAAATGCGCAACGAAATTTCAATTGACAAAACAGCTGACTTCGAAAATTCGAAATTCCTATTCCCCAATTATTCTTCTCCCTAGGAGAAAAGAATTGGAGGAATTTTTCCGCGGGAATAAAAAAATCCGCAAGAACAAAATTCCGCGAGAATATTTAGAATTGGTCTGTATATTTTCAAATATTCGGTAGGAAACGTGGCGCAACGATACAAGGTGGCAGCATGGGGCAGCTGATTATAAACTTTTTTTATTTGAATTGATACATCAACTTCCGACGCAGTACGATTTTGACATTTGTCCATCGAATTTACAAAAACAAAGTACATCAAACTTTTATTTATGTTTGTAGGTATGTCGACATGCTGCCACCTTGTATCGTTCCGCCATGGTAGGAAACTAAACATTATTTTAAGATAACTGAGAAAGGAGTGAAGAGCTTAAGCCGTAATATTACATAAGCACATACATATGGGAGTGTGCGCTCTGATCAACCGCTCTTAGTTGTCGCACAGTGTTTTTTTCGCAGTGCTCGTTTGCTTAAAACTTTGGAACACCGTTTACTTCTTTCTGCCTTTGGCTCCTAAAATTATAACCAAGCCTAATAGGGCTAGGAATATGCATAAACAATTATTTCTGGAAGCCCCGTGGTGTGCTCGCCTATCAAAGGTGGACAGGGAACAGGGGAAAGCAACATCAAAATCTTAAGAAAAAAGTTCATTGAATTAGAAACAGACGTATATATATGCTTTGTGCTTCCGAACAGTCGAAAATCCTTAAAAACTGTGTTTTTTTTTACAACAACATATGTAGCACACATGATATCGTCGCTCGCTAGCCAGAAGCATGAATGTGCAAATTTTCGGATTTGTGTTAAAAGCTTGTTTGGATTACCCTTTAGATTCTACTTAAATCTACAGCTTCCTTACATGGAAACCCCCAAATAATTTACAATGCCATTTTCATGAATGTATAATTCAATCACATAAAGTTGGGCCATAAAAATGAATGTGGCACATTCATGTTTCTGGCTGGCAACAAAGTAATTCTGTTCCTGTTTGTATGACATATTCGTTGATATGGCTCAACAATTTTTGAAAAAAAGTAAGAATAGCACACATTCGTACTCATATTTACAAATCTATTTTAACAATACATGCTGGGATGTTCCATCGTCACGGGTGGGACAATTGTACGCAATATTTCATCTTTGTTGAAACATTTTGGTACGAAAAATAGATACGAATTCCTGGTTCTTATAGATAGGTTGAGATACTTAACATTCAGTTATAGATATTATATAAAAAAAGTCACAATATCATATCATATACATATACAAATTATAATAAGTCTTATAATTGTCACGGGTGGGACAAAATATTGTCACGGATATTAACAGCACTAAGTTATACCATCACTAAGGCGATGCCAAGGCCACGATAAGCAGTATTTACGTCAATAATCAAATCATGTATACACATATATAAGGCAGCCGAAAGATGTCACACACATATGCATTTACTATGTATGCGCGAGAGACTGTAAACTACAACCATTCACATAAATAATTCAATCATTATGTATCTACATAAACGAATAAATAATTGCGTCTACACATATGTACGTATACGAGCAGCGGAGCGGCAATGCACAAACACATGCATATATCTTATCTGAGTTGTCACAAGAGAGAGCAATAATTTGTGCACGTAGTTGTGGCTGGCGATTTTGTAGCCGAACTAACTAGTAACTTCTGGAAATCGAAGAGCCTAGAAGTATGCAGCGTAAACTATAAAAGCGGAGCAGGCGAGTAAGAAGTAATTCAGTTTGATTTGAGTTATCAATCAGTTTGGTTATTAAGCCAGCGAGTAGCAAAGTATAAGTGTTATTGTGAAGTACTTTAATAAAGGCCATTTTTCTGTTGTGATCCCTTCAGTGCTTCCAAAATTGTGTCTACCCATTCTGGCCTTTCTAATTCTACACGATGAGCCTTATATGCTGGTTTACTTAATAGGGAGGCAGTTTCCTGAGTCAATGCATGTGATACCGTTTCAGCAAATGTCAGTTTTGGGTTCGCGTATGTAGCTCGCTTCGTTTCAACGTCTCGAATGCCATTTATAAAACTCTGGATTTTTACCCTCTCGGTGTATTCCACGGGTGCGTCCGCATTTGCGAGATGAGCCAACCTTTCAACATCTGAAGCAAACTCCTGCAATGTCTCATTTGCTTTTTGGTAGCGGTTTTGCAACTCAATTTGGAATATCTGTTTCCTATGCTCGCTTCCGTAACGTCTCTCGACAGCGGCCATCAACGCTTCATAGTTGTTCCGCTCTCCTTCGGGAATCGTCTGTAGGATTTCGGCTGCTGGCCCTTTCAATGCCACGAACAGAGCTGCAACTTTATCTTCATCATTCCAGTTGTTCGCTCTCGACGTCTTCTCAAATTTGAGCTTAAATACCTGGAATGGAACAGAACCATCAAACGTTGGGGATTTTACCTTCAGAGTAGACGTTGAAGTGATTGGACGGTTCAATTGTAACTCCTGAATCCGATCTTTCAAAGCATCCATCTCGGCCTCCACTTTATTTTGTCGTTCACTAACAGCCTCCAGCTGCGATGAGAATTTTGTTTCCTGTGCCTCCAGCTTTGTTGAGATACGTTCTTCTTGTGCTTCGAGCTGTAATGTTATGCGTGCCTCTTGTTCTTTTAATTGTTCTGCAATTTGTGACGCCATGTGTGTTTTCTGTTCTTCCAATTGTGATGCCATATATGTCTTCTGTTCTTCCAGTTGAGTTTCCATCTTGGATGTTATCTGTGTCGACATTTCTGAAATACGTGTATCTTGTGCTTCAATTTTCGATGTTACTGTCGACGTTTGTGCAGATATTGCAGCCAATATCACGTTCAAGTCTGTGCTGGTAACCGTTTGCGATGTTTCGTTTTTCTCTTCAATTTTTGTTGTCTCCTCGCCATCAAGATGAAAGACATACTCTTCCACATCAATTCCTTCTGCTTCCATTGCCTCTCGTAGCCGTGCCTGAAGTTCAAGTTTAACGCCGCTTGTATTCAATCCACGGCTCCCCAACTCCTTCTTTAGTTGCTGGATCTTTAATTCACTGAACTTTGCCATGTCCAAGTTGTATTCCCAATCTTCGGAATTTATTCAACAATTCCTCTTCTGACACCAATTGTAACGTAATTGCTTGCAAATCCTCTTATTTGCAATCCTCCGCTAAGTTCGAATCACTAAACTGTTGAATAAATAACTCCAATATTGAATAATGGAAAAATGGCCTTTATTAAAGTACTTCACAATAACACTTACACTTTGCTACTCGCTGGCTTAATAACCAAACTGATTGATAACTCAAATCAAACTGAATTACTTCTTACTCGCCTGCTCCGCTTTTATAGTTTACGCTGCATACTTCTAGGCTCTTCGATTTCCAGAAGTTACTAGTTAGTTCGGCTACAAAATCGCCAGCCACAACTACGTGCACAAATTATTGCTCTCTCTTGTGACAACTCAGATAAGATATATGCATGTGTTTGTGCATTGCCGCTCCGCTGCTCGTATACGTACATATGTGTAGACGCAATTATTTATTCGTTTATGTAGATACATAATGATTGAATTATTTATGTGAATGGTTGTAGTTTACAGTCTCTCGCGCATACATAGTAAATGCATATGTGTGTGACATCTTTCGGCTGCCTTATATATGTGTATACATGATTTGATTATTGACGTAAATACTGCTTATCGTGGCCTTGGCATCGCCTTAGTGATGGTATAACTTAGTGCTGTTAATATCCGTGACAATATATACCCAAGCCATTAATTAAGTTATATATTGTAAAAACTCGGCAAATATATGGAAGTAGATTGTTTAAATACTTTTAGATATACGAACATTTAGGAAATCCAATAGTGTCAAAGTAACTAATTTTTGCTATAATGTAAAATATAAGTGTCACGGTTGGGACATGTTAGAATAAAAAACATTTAATAAACTTGTTAATAGCAAATAAAGTATTCCAAAGGTTTAGAATATGCTTCACGGCATGGAATCGGTCATAGGATTAATAAATTTGAGTTACGGAGAATTCTAAAAATTTCTTTTTCTAAGACCTTGTTTACATATATGTAACGAGATTATCTTCATTATCGTACTTAACTCTTAATCATTAATTATATAACTAGATTTCCCATATAAGTTGTTCCCCTCGATAATCCGTTATTATGAACAAATTTTAGAGATGCGGATTTTTTTCATAAAAAAAATTCCACCACTAGAGTGAAATCTCTAATTGGAAGCCCAAAATAAAAAAAAAGAAACGTTAAAATTTTACAGAAAATAATCTAGTTCCCAGGGATGTAATATATGTAAATGTATTAAAGGGCCATGAAAAACATCCGTCATAGACTACGTATTTTGATTAAAATTTCTACTACACCTGATTAGTAGATATCTTTATGAGAATTATAAGTCGTATTAGCAATGACTACATATTTCTATCAAATATTTCTGCGTACTTATCACGGGTGCGACATACCTCATTGTTGAATAATTCTTCGAGAACTTCGAAGAAGTCAAAAATGAATTGATGGATAAACTTGCAACGAGTATCTAACATTGTATTACAGCATAAAATAAAAGAACGACTTGGAGAATTTAGGATAACAACTTTTGACTTTTTTTTGTCACGGGTGTGTAGGGTTCTTATTATTTTTATTTAACTTTCTGCTTAAGTTACTTTGAACTTTGTAATTTTAATATGTTTTATCAATATTTAAATTTTCAATATTGCTTTTTCAATTATCAAAAATTTTCATTCTTTGAAATTTGTAAAACAAAAAAAAAAAAAAAAAAGAGTTAAAAGATCAAAATAAAATATAATCTAAATACGTTTAAAAAAAAAAAGAGATTATAACCTACAGGTGGGACACGGCTAATACTGTATACGTATCGACATAGACTCCATGAATTCCTTTAAAGTTACGCGTCTGCCTTTCCAAATATCACGAAAGAAATCACAATTTCAAGGCTAATGCGCGTCTCTCCGCCTTAAATGCAGCCTGTACGTAAATTCACCGCGTGGTGTGTTCCCAAATGGCACAAATCATCTATTCAACTCCAATGTGAAACAAACACCTCTAACAGTAGTTTCTGTATCGTCCAAAAATTGCTTGTTTCCTTTGACTTCCGCTGGAATTTTATTGACATTTTCTATTGAGCCGCATGAGGGACAGTTACAACAAAAATAAGAACAATACACGGACATTCGGGAAAGGGCGGGGGGCTCCCTAACGTCGATGGCTTTTATGTAAATAACAGTGTCAACACAAAATTTGACTTTGACTTCAAGGCATTAAATTTCAATTCTTTAGGTCGCAATTTCACGAAAAAAAAATATATGGCATAAAAAAGTTTGCTTTCCTATTTAGGAAACCGCTTGAACGAAATTTTTCAAAATCATGGTTTTAATTTTTACTTGAAAATGAAACAATTCAAATAAATATTTTTATTAAGAGTGAATATCGAATAACTTACAAAAAAGTGGAAAATGATTTAAAAGTGTACACTTTTACTTTTTCTTTTATGTTCATATAAATAAACCCCATATATAGCCTCCCATCATGTTTTCATTATAGCGGCCTTGATAACGTTGTTCGAAGAAGTGCTTATTAGCTCTGCTTTACTTTTTGGTACATTTAAATCTCTAGTCAAATCATTAAAATCTTCAGTATTGATGAAATGATGTTTTGGTTGTTCTGGTCTTGGTAAAAACTCCTTATCGGCATTGCTTTTATAAGAACTCAGAGATGATCCACTTCTCTGCGATAATTTTTTCGGTGGCTCTGGTACTGGTCGTGTTGGATGGTGTGCGTGGAGCAGAAGAAGATTCAGGATCAGGATATTCGATAGGTTTTGCATTTTTACCTCTACGTCTTTTACTCTGATTCTTGCCAGATTCTTGGTGTTGCAAATTTCATAGATCTTCTCTCACCTCCATACCAACCTAAAATATAGAAATTTAACTTACTATTTAAATAAAATTAGCTTACCTTCCAAACATCTTTTACAATAACTACAAGAAAGTTGTGGAGCCCATGTCTTATATTGATTCCAAACAGGACAGCCAAAATATGCTTCGTTGGCTTCACAGAGGATGAGAGATGTATTTAATTCTTATTTTATATCTCGAACTTTAATAAATTGTCCACATATATAACAAAAATCATCAGCTTCATATTTGCACTTTCGCGACGACATTTTAGGTTATTCTACATTTGCCATGAGTATTGTTACTATAACTATTACAAAAGCAAACTTTATACCGAAAAAAGGTATTTTCCTTTCGTTTTTGTTTATAATAAAACAGAAAATCATGAAATAAACTTTAGACAAAGTACAAAATTTTTGTTGTAGAGTCGTGTAATACATACGCGCGTTTCTCTCTGCATGCCATTGAAACAAAATCGGGATGCCCCACTTAAAGCCAAGTTAGGAAAAAGGGTAAGGGCAAATAAAGTATTCCAAAGGTTTAGAATATGCTTCAATTTGCGTTACAGAAAATTAAAAAAATTTCTTTTTCTAATACCTTGTTTACATATAACGAGATTATTTATCTTCATTATCATACTTAACTCTTAATTGTTCATTATATATGTAACTAGATTTCCCATATATGAAAATTGTTCTCTTCGATAATCGTTTATTATGAATGGATATTTTTTTCATACACGAAGTTTAACCACTAGAGTGTAATCTCTAATTGGAAGCGCGAAATAAAAAAGAAACATTAAAATTTGCCCCACTTAAAGCCAAGTTAGGAAAAAGGGTAAAACCTATGTATGTATTAGAACCTGAAAGCTCCACCTGTTTTTATCGAAATGCTTCAACAGAAATGACGATGGTACATCCCATTTATTGTGAAGGCACTTAATTTATTTAAAAATAAGGTGCTGTATTTATAACAAAGAAATCACTTTCAAAACTATGACATGACATTTTTCATACATTTTTTTATTTATAGATTTATACCATATTTAAAAAATTGAATGAAGAGCGCTCGAAAGCCAAAAAAGTACACTGTGCCTATTTTATGTAGTGGAGAGGATGAGTAACACTGCTATTTATTAATGCTGACATTGGTGTTGTGATCAGTTAAGAGGTGCTGACAATCTTTGGTGCAACGTCATATGTAGGTATTGCGTTCGGCGACGCGAATATGTTACACGCGACTAGATATTGGAGTTCGAGGAAAAGTTACGTCGCACGTTGAGGGGTAAAACTCGCGGGATATTTGACACTTATAACGTGTCATCATCGTTACCGCTTTTGCCACAATATTCATCTATTTTTATATATGCATGTATGTACATACATATTTACTCAATTTCTCATTTTATAATTTTTGTATTGCTGGCGCTACTGTTTAATTAAATTAGAACACTACACCGCGATCAATTATATTGGTATAACTGAGTGTAGATATAATAACAAGTCAATATAAATATTTCGCATTTCATGCTCCAGCCGCAATGCAGGCGTTTGGTTTATCTTGAAGGAGAATAGAAAGTAAGAAGCTAAAGAAGTTCGTTACGAGCTGTCTGGCGGGCGCATTCTATTTTTTCGACCAGTGAAGATCGCATAAATAAAAACAAAATATTTATAGTTGTGCAACGCGTGCATTTTCGGAAAATTTGTTTTTTTTTTCATTGATGCCGGATTTTTGTGCCAATTTTGCGGGAAAATCAATTTTCATTTTGTTCTTTGCCTGTTCGTATCTGCACCGTTATCTAAAATTTGCTTAACACGAGTTTTCCATTTGTAAATTAAACAGAAACAAACATATGTACATATGTGCATTGATTGTTTTTCTGTTAAAATGTACACGTGATTTCATTACGAGAACGCACATATCTACATTTGTTTAATTAGAGATAGCCAAAAACGCTCAGACGATCTCGCGCCACTGCCTTCACTCGGTCTACATATGTGTTTTTTGAATTGTGAGAATTTTGACAATTGAGTGCATTTTTGGTTCAGAATCTTCTCGCCGCAATTTATTGTTGCTGTCAACATTATAACACGTCATAGTTTGTGCGCCTATTCGCGTGCACGCGTGTATATCCAAAAAGAAAAATAAAATTTCCTAATTAAAAAATGCAAATGAAGCAGAGTTTTTGCCGCAGTATTTTGAATGAGTTTAAATTGAGAAAATTTGGCTTTAAACATAAGAATTTGGATCAGTTCTATCGAACACAGGTAAAGAATATAAAAAACTGTTATATCAGAGCTTACCTACTCAAAAATATAAAGAGGTATTCCAAATACATACCTAACCTACAGTAACAAAAAATAATTGCTTGCGTCCTAAAACAAGGAAAGATCGCAAAAGGCTGATGTGATCGTGAACTTTTTTATTTGCTCTTAGTGTGCATACCGTAATCTATAATATATATACAAACAAACAGTGAATACGGATCTCTATGCCAAAAAATATTTCAAGGCAGGGACCGAAAATAGTAGCTATTTATAATTCAAAAGTTCTCCTATTAGTCGTTTGTACCATTGTGGGCTGACCATACATTTTAGGCATTATTAAAATCATTTGTTGAACCGGCAGAAGATATTAATATACATATTTATATTCTTTGAACTTCTTCCGGCTGCTAAGCAGAGTCGTATTAGGCTTTACGATCAGTGACCATTGTGGATTAGTACAAGTGTGTTGACTTATTTCTAACAGGTACTCGGTTAAGTTAGCACAACGGGAAAATGTGGGTTGTTATTGTTATTTCGGTTGAACAGTTAATAAGGGCTCTGTGCAGCGACGTAAAAGATTTAAACAGTCACAAAAGTGTTGCTATGTTCCATGGCATTCCATTCAGAATAAGTGATTTTCATTAAAAATATAGTTTATTACATGAGGTTACTTCTTTATGTCGAAAAAACATAGAAAACGTATAGTTCCCTAAATTAAATAAAAAATTCCTTGTTGGTCCAAGACTTTCAGAGCATCATATGTTGAGGCGTATTTACATAAACGCTTTGATCGCGTTACTAATACTATGCAACTGTCAACTATTTCTAAAAATTATAATAAGTTATGGATCCAACAGGTATTTTTCGAGGCTATTTCACATACTATGTTGATAATCTGATTCACCATTACCGTACTATTGTGATTTAAACAATGAGCTTCGATCATTGATCGTTAAACTTAATAAGGGCCCAGAATTATCAGCTGGAATTATATTAGCAAAAGTAGTAACGTAGTATCACTCTTGTCAACTACTACAACTTTAGACTGCCTAGAAATGAAGTAAAATCCTTATTGAGCGAAGAAGTTAGATATGTATATTGTAACGAATTTTGGGGATTTCTTGATAATTATGCACCTTCTACTAACGTTCGATTCGTTGAACTGTTGAGTAAATAACTCTAATATTCAGTATGCAAAATGGTCTTTAGACTTTTTTGGGAGTAGTACTTCACAATTATACTTCACAACTACTTAATACCGTGTTTAAATCATACTGATTATTTATTCCTCTGCTTGCGCTGCTTTTATGCTCTCTGCTGCCTCGTTCGCATATTTCTCATGAGGTCTAGACCAGAGTTCCCCAAAATTCAAACTGTGGCTGTGTGAGTAATACTAAAATAATCTCATTGGTAGTGGTTTAGTTGTTGATGAAAAATTAATGAGGTGGGACGTATGCACGCATGTTTGTTAACGCACAAAAAGTATTTCGTAAATATGCCATATAAATACTACTTTATTGCTTGAGTGTAAGGAAAATTTTAAACAAAATAAATTGTTAACATGAAACCATTGAAACATTCTGCGCCTGAGCATTTGTTTGCAAAATATCTTTTCGCAAATAAACAATAGCCTCACCCGACGTTGCTACTCTGCTTGTTCAGCGACAACTAAATACGAATAAAGACGAAAGAGAATAATAATACGTGCGAAGTGGCGCCAATAATTATTCAACTAAATGGGGACCGCTGGTCTAGACTTTTCACGAACATGGAACAGTTGTACCGCATACTTGGTTATTTAGCTATATGCAAGTGTATGTGTGAGTAACAACTTCTGCTCTTAGCTGATGACTACATGTGTGTATGTGATATATGTATCTCTTCACTTTAAGCTGCTGGTTATGTGTGCGGAATATTCTTCGTTGCCTTGTACATAAGCATGACTGCTGCTTGCTTAAAGCGGCAGTTACCCACCGACGTGTGCCGTACGTACGGTCGTTTGTCGTACGAAACACGTTTGACCGAACCCTCAAGCCCGTAGGAATCAATGTATGCGTCTGTGTACATGTACATAACATATTTGTGTGTGTATTGTTTACAGATAAGCTCTGTTGCCATTGACTAGTTTGCATGCATGCTTATGGAAACAGCAACTTTTTCCAATTTAATTTTTGATGTTGTAAAAGGCTGGAATTAATATTAAATAAATATAAATAGATTACATATTTATAATCTGCACTTTTACATAATTATTTCGAATTATTTTAACAATTTTTCAAACTTTAATTAGGTGTTTTTGCATAAAAGTGCAAACGGTCAAAAATTAGCGCACATAAGTTTACTAGGCAACTCTGTCTAGTGAGTGAGCGATCAGCTGATCAGCACGGAAAAAATCAAAATTGTTTTGATTTCTACGTTCCGGGCTACGTGCGTACGGGCATTGCACGTCGGTGAGTTTTCGTTTACATTGCACACTCAGAAGATAGGTCGTGTCAGCTGACACGTTTTTGGCACGTACGTTCGTGAGTAACTGCCGCATTAGTGTGTACATGTACATAAGTGTTGCTGCTTGCTTTTTTGTTGTTGTTATTATTTACTAACAGCATAGTGATGCCAACATTCACCACAATATGTATGCTTTTAGAAATATTCAAAAAGAAGTTGTTCGAAATTTTTATGGAACTTTACATGCGGCTAGCGGCGAGTATGGAAAATTTTTCGATACCTGCTAGCGGTTTTCATAGCATAACTCGGTTCGAAATGAAATTAATTAAAATTTGGGTTTAAGAGTTAACGGGTAAGATAGACCCAAGGGTACCAGGGCCCAAAAAAATAAAGTGCTCCCGTTTCAGTCGAGCTAGTACTAGAGCGAACCAGATTCATTAACATCGAATGAATGTCCATGATATTTTCCTAAATCTTACTGACATGCTTTTACAGTTACCACAAATTTAAAATTGTTTGTGATAATATACAAAATGTGTGTAAACGTCAAGAGTTTTTATTTATTTAAGATTGCCATGAGGTCATACTTTGATCCATTATATAATAAAGCTAGGTGTTCTATGTGGTGACAGCTAATTTTTAAATATCCCATACTAAACGAAAGGGTTATAATGAAGATGTCCTTTTGTGAAACAGTATTCAATTTAGTACTTTTTTGTATCAAAGCACTAGGTACACTTTTTTAAATTTTCCATGAAAATATTTCTTTCATACTTCAAGAGTTCAAGACGATTAAGTTCAAGAAGCCTTTGAAGAAAGGATAGTGATCTATCTTTAAGTGGCCGGAGTTTTATGCAAACTCCGAATTGCATCTGCTATGGCTGCGAATTTTATTTTATTCTATTTGATTTCAATGCAACTTGTCCCACCCGTCTCAAGCTTAAATGAGCTTCTATTTTTTCTTTGTAAAGTATACAAGTTACGTTAAGGCCCAAATTTGATCTTAGTTTCCCATTTAAACATATATACAGACTATTTTATAAAGTTTGTCTGAAGTTTGAAGTGATGTCATCCACATACATAGGCGGTTTGATTTCGTGGTCGCAGCGGTCACTCATAGAAAATAGTAATTTTTTCGTGTAAATTACACACCTTAATTTGATATTTAATTAGCTTCCTATAAAGCGAGTATTCACCTTTAAGTGATGAGATTTCAAAGCTCATATAATTACTATTTAAAAAGAAATTGGGATAAGTTTACAACAACTAAGGCATGACGTGGCTGAAAGCGTTGGTAACACTTCAACCATCGTAGGAGTGCGGGTTCAAATCCCACTCCTGGGAGAAAAGGCTTTGAAGAGATTTACAAAGTATAATCGAAAAGCTGTCGCCTTGTCCGTCCTGATGTCACGTTGTTTAAATTTTTTCCAAAATTATTAAATAAATTTAATTACAAAATTGCTTGTAATACATTTTTCATATATTTCAAAGCAATTAGGGCAATCCCCGCTTAATTCATACAAATAGAAATTATTTTAAGTTTAAGTCAAAGTCGAGGCAGAATGCCTTAAGGGCCAGTTAATGGTGACTTAACCATAACCAGATAAAACAGCTGATCGAACCAACCTTATGAAAATCAATGTAATCGATTAATGGTGCCATACCATAACGCTTAAGCCACAACCATATCATAGCCAACCAATTGGTTTTTGGTTTTTCGCCATATCCATAACCTAAAAATATTTGAGTTTGAGAATTTATTAACTTTTAGAGATTTTACTTATTGTTTTGGATACGTTTTGACTAAGAGACTTATTTTTTGTGGTATATGTTTGTAATTTTTTGCTTTTTTTTCATTTTCATGAAATATTCACGATTTTTAGGTTAAGGCACCAATAATTGATGGTAATTGATACGGATAAGTAAAAATATGGTTATGACTATGACGTTATGACTATGTCAACTTTAACTCGGGCTTTACTCGTCGTATTGTTTCTCATTTTCGTTGTGTTTTTTGGGTCGGATTTTGTTGAGTTTTCACTGCTGCTTCATTGCATTTCATTTACTGATGAAAATTATGAGAATAATAATACTTTAGGCCTTATGTAGCAAAGTTAAAGAGGAAAAACATTACTCTTGTTGATAATATTTAAACTACAAAAGTTTCCAAAGAACATATTAAAATTGAGCCGTCCGAAATAACGAAGATCCACTTCGTTAGATAAGCATAAGTTAAAAATAAATTTTTAAATTTCAGTTTTATTATTTTGCACACAACTGCACGTATCTCTAACTCTAGTACTTATGTACATAATATATATATATAACTAGCTTTACCAGGCGTACGTTGTAACGCCCGAGATAGAATGAATGCTGCGTTATTTTTTCTTTTTTGTTTTCTGATAATTTAATTTATTGTTCTGTAAATTGAATTGAATTTTTGTATGCATATTTGGTGAAATTTTCGTTTAAAACATTTTATTATTGTATCTTATTGTAATGCAAGTGGGTACATAATATTTTTGGTTTTTTCGTTCGGTGCAAAGATAAGCAAATTTTTTGGTTTTCCAACTCTAGAGCAAGCAACATATAGCTGGTCATGGGAAAAGCACGGACTATCTAAATTTAAGCATGCAATAGTAAGCGATTGTCTTTGTGCTTGCAAAAGCAAGGCGTACAGGAAACTGCAAGCGCTTAAAATTCTGTAGGAATGATTGGGATCCGTGGTATGATCACATCTTCACCTTTGCTTTTACGGCTGATGATTGTTGCTTCGATTGCATTCGGCATTAATTTCTAAACGCAAAGTCCATTTGCACAATTTTGGTGGTTTAAATTCCGAAGAAGCATGATTGGTGAGCCAATTTTCAAAGTTGATATATGCGCAGGCATTCCAGGTGGTTCTAAAGAGTTTAGAAATTCAATTGGATAATTCACAATTTTATCTTCATCTGTAACTGTGTCGATCGATTTATATTTCGTCGCTTCACCAGGAAATTGGTTTTTAATGCGATTATTGATTTTGTTAACATGATCATTTTTGAGAGCGAAGATAGTTCGTTCGCATAGCCAAAAAACAAAAACATTTAAATTTAAAATTCTTAATTCTGAAATATGAAAAACTTTCGTCTTGATCGAAGAAACCTACAGCCAAAATTTGGTGATGATTGATGTATGGGAAACACGTTTTCATAGGGAACACACACACAGCATTTAATTTTTATATATATAGATATGTAGATGTAGATAGACTGAAGCTAACAAATTTTTTTAACGGCGGCAGATTACTAAACGTCCAAAAGGCATAACAGCGAAACTCAACAATACAGTCAAACTTTAGGTGTTAAAATAACTTAAGTTTGTATGGCAGCCATAGTTCTGAAAAATCGCATTTGTAGGGAAGGTGCCACGCCCCTTTTTCCCCATTCCACATTTTACTGGAGGTGTTAGGACAACGTCATATAGCTCCTTACCACTTTTCATTATCCTACCATTACTACATCAAGAGATATGCAGTATGATATATTCCATTTGTATTGGAGGTGCCACGCCCCGTTTTCCCAATCCCACATTTTCCTGGTGGTGTTAGGGATTGACCTCATATAACTCCTTACTGAATTTCAATGTTCCGGCATGTATACCTTCAAAGTTATGCAGTAGAGGCAAAGATACCATTTGTATGGGAGGTGCCACGCCTCTTTTATATATCGAAATTATTTTTAGCCTAAAACCTTCCCGTTGATCGAAGGAACCCATAACCAAAATTTGGTGATGATTGAAGTGTGGGAAATACGTTTCAATAGCGAACATACACACATACACAGAATTTGATTTTTATATTCTTACGGCTAAACTGATTTGGGATTTCAAAATCAACTAACCATCATCTCTCCTTCCTGTATCTTTCCTAAAAATTTTATGGCAATCTTTCTATCCGTTCTCGAGTTATGGAGTGACAATCAAAATGTACACTTCTTTTTATATACATATATAGATGTATATATAATATTTTTTTTCAACATAGGTAGGTATTAGGGCTCCTGGTATTTTGGTTAGTCGATTAACCGAATTATTCGAATATGTTATCAGTCGACTACTAAAAGTCAACTACCAGTATTTGAGTAATCAAAACATTCAAGTTATTCGGTTAACCGCCCACAAACATCTGACAGTAAAATTAAAATTTTCTACGTTTTTTATGGATTCTAGATAGAGAAAATACCCATGCTCTCTAAAAAACTATAATATTAACATTCCCTGGAAAAAGTGCTGTGAATATGATTGTTAGTTCTGTGTTCAGTTGGCTAAAAAGAGCTTCGTGACCTTTGTGGCATAACATTTTAAGTTGTTATATATAAATAAACTGTGTTGTTGCAACTACTTTAAAACAAAAGTGCAATAATATTTAATTAGAAAATTAAATGTAATTAACAAAATAATAATCTTGTAATACATGTGATCTACATATACACTAAGAGAAATACCCTAGCTACTCGATAAATTTTTATACTCAGCTGTGTATTGCTCACAGATTATATTAATTTTATTTGCGCAAAGATACGGGATGAATGACTCTAGAAAAATACAAACTTCTATATCCAAATGTTTAGAATGAAAATAAAATAATTTTAAAAATTTTTTAAGTTAAACGGTTTTATTGAAAACAATACTTACATGAAGTAATAATAATACTAAAGGCTAGAAAATAATTAGGTAGGTCCTAGGTAAAAGTCATCACACTCCTCATCAATCTAGGACGTTGATCAGACAATTAAAAAAAAGCGTTGGACGCGTTAAACTTCTATTGATAGTCATAAGTAAGACCAACTGAATCTTAATGAGGTTATGCTACGCCTTACATTTTTAGAAATTTCACACGCCCAACGCTTTTATTTAGTTGTCTGATCAACGCCCTAGATTGATGAGGAGTGTGATGACTAGTACCAAGGACCTACCTAATTATTTTCTATCTTTTAGTATTATTACTACTTAATGTAAGTATTGCTTTCAATAAAACCGTTTAAATTAAAACTTTTTTAATTTATTTTATTATACTGAAATTTCACTAGCAAAATTTGAATTTATGTTAGGTTAGGTTAGGTTAGGGTGGCTGCCCGAGGGCAGCCCGTTGTGATACCACGAAAAACACCGTTACCTTTCCTCTTAGAACCATTTTGAGGATCTGATGAAATCTACCAGGTCCTTGACGTCATGCTCCATAACCTGGCTCAGATTATCAAGAAATGGAGCTCCCAGAAAGCACTGCCGTGCTCCGGTTAGTGCTGGGCAGTTGCAAATGAGGTGAACCACCATTTCCTCCTCCTCATCCTCTTTACAACTCCTACAGCAACGACGATAAGGCGCTCCTAACCTTTCTGCATGCCTACCTACCCGTTAGTGCCCCCACAAGTGTGCAAATTGTATCCCTTCTTAGGTTGTACACGTGAAGGGATATTTTAGGATCCTATTTAGGTCAGGTTTTTTTCGATGTTCGACACCCGGTGTTTGTAGCCATCTTTCGTCGGCTTGACGGTAGATGTGCTCTTTCAGCATTTGCTTGCATGTGGACAGGGGCATACCTAAGCGTTCTTGCCCAGGAAGAACCTGCCTGGTTGTACCCTGCCTAGCGAGTTCATCTGCAATGCAGTTTCCCGCGATATCCCTATGTCCAGGGACCCATGTGAGGTATACACGGTTCTGTTGAGCCATCTCTTGAAGAGATCGGCGAGAGTTTAGTGCTAGTTCAGAATTGAACGAGTGGGAGACAAGATATTTTATGGCAACTTGGCTGTCGCTGAAGATAAAAATTTCTTTGCCGACATTGTATGTCCCTATCCTAGCTGCGGCTTTCATTATGGCTGCAACTTCTGCCTGGAATACACTGCAGTGGTCGGGTAGTCTGAATGAGAGCTGGAGGTCAAGGTCCCTTGAGTATACTCCACCTCCAACTCTACCGTTTAGCTTGGAGCCGTCCGTGTATATGGAAATACTGCTGCCCATAGCATGGCACTTATCCGACTCCGTGCAGGCATCCCTGCTGGGTATGTTTATCTTAAAGTTGGTTTCTGCAACTGTTGTGGTCGTACAGCGATGCGTGCTAGGCGGAAGAAAACTGTATTTGTTTAGTATACTTGAGTGTCCAGTAGCCTTGTTGTTCCAACACGGCAACTCCCTTAGACGCAGGGCTGACGTTGCCGCTGCTCGATTACCAGCTAGATCCAATGGAAAGATGTCAAGCATGACCTGAAGAGGTTCGCTAGGCGTTGTTCTTAGAGCTTATGCTTATCATGCTGGATCTGTGGACTTTACCCAACAAGCTTAGGTTTGACGCCTTGCTCAAGGCTGGCCACCATACGACTACCCCAGACAGCAGTATGGGTCGGATAATCGCGGTGTAAATCCATCTGCATATGTTGGGGGTGAGTCCCCATTTTTGCCAATGGCTCTTTTACACGTATATAATGCAATGTACGCTTTGTTTTGTCTGGTAGGTTTAACGATGGTATTTTGTATCGTTTGGTATATAAGACAAGCTCAACTTCATCGGAATTGACGCTGAGTCTATATCGGGAAGCCCACAGGGAAACCTCTCGCAATGCTACCTGCATCAAGTTGCTGAAAGTTTGAGGGAACTTGCCTCTGTAGACAATCGCTAGGTCATCAGCATATGCCACAACCTTCCCGCTCCCCCAACTAGTATCTCTTAATAGCGAGTTTACCGTTAGGTTCCATAGTAGAGGGGAAAGGACACCACCCTGGATGAAAGACTGATAGGTCTGTAGTCCTTCGGCCCATAATGAGAGGCTTTGCCTGCCTTAGGAATGAATATGACTGTGGCGCTCCTCCATGCACACGGAATATAGTTCAGAGCCAAACAAGCGGTATATATGTGCCGCAGCCAGTTGGCTGATAACTCCAAATAGTAGATAAGTTGAGCGGGGACAATCCCGTCTGGTTCAGCAGCCTTAAAAGGTTTAAAACTTTTAACTGCCCACCTCACCCTCTCCTCAGTGATAGGTATATTCACAGCTTGGGTTGCTGCAGGTATTTCCGGTGCGTTGGTCATATTTCCCGGGGAATGTTTGTACAGGAGCAGCTCTAGGGTTTCCCCTTCTGTGGTGGTCCAGGTACCATTCGGTCTCCGCAGAAAGCTAATAGCTGTTTGCGTCTTACAAAGCACGCACCGTAGCCTTGATGTGTCAACTCCAGTGCAGAAATTTCTCCATGAAGTTCTCTTCGCTTCTCTCAGGACTTTTTTGTAGGTCCTTAGTTTGTCCTTTTATTCTAGCCATTGTGACTCGTTTTCAAGGAATTTGGCTTTGTTAAACTGTTCTCTACAGGATTTACGAAGTAGGTCTAGATCGTGGGACCACCAGTGAAGTTTACGCTTACCGCGTGTTTTTGGCATTGGACAAGCCTGTTCTAAGGCCTTTAAGAATGCCGATGTGAAGGTTTCTACCAGACCCTCTAGCTACTCCGTTGATGAGGGGCTTTGTGGGGGCAGTGCTGGTGGTTCTCTTGCTAACATCTCATTGTGTAGTTCCCAGTTTGTATTACGTGGGTTACGTCTCGCAATGGGCTGATCGACGAAGAACTCTAACATTACTTCAATATACCGGTGGTCTGAGAAGGAATGTTCCTCAAGAACACGCCATTTTTTAACCCACCCAAAAACGCTTTCGCTACAAATAGTGAGGTCAATAACCTCTTTACGGTTTTTAGTAATAAAAGTAGGTTCATTACCTACATTGCAAACTACCAGGTTAGTTGTTAAAGGTAATCAAAAAGTGACTCACCACGAGTGTTTATGTCGGAACTACCCCACTGCACGTGGTGGGCGTTTGCGTCTGTCCCGATAAGCAGATGGCCTTTGCTTGAGTCAGCCAACAGATCCTTTACCGTCCTTTGCGGTGGAGGTTCCTCTGCGTCGTACGGCATATAAACGGAGGCTAGCGTTAATTTGGTGCCTCCGCTTGCCAAGCTGGCCGCTGTAACGTCACCATTGCTATAATTAGGTAAGAGAAATATATTTAGCTCAAATTCTACTAAAATGCAGGTTCTAACTTTACCTTCATCTGCAGCTCGGATGAGCTTAAACCCAATGGCCCCCAATCCGCAAATCCTTGAGTTGTTCACCCAGGGTTCTTGGATAAGGACCACGTCGACGTCGCCTTTAGAAAGGCGACTGATGAGGCCAGCCGAGGCTGCCTTACTTTTGTACAGGTTTATCTGGAGAAACCTCAGCATGGGCTTGCCCAGACTGCCCTGCCTCCATCACCGAGATGTTGTGATCCTCTCCGTCGCTATCCAGCAGAGCATCCTCCATTCACAAATTTCCCACAGCCCCTGCGCAATTTGACGTGGCGGAAACCATGCTTTCGGCGTCGGAGATTTCCGATTCCACTTCGGGTGCCTCAATGTCCGTGTCCAAAGAGGCACTCGAAATGGATGCGCGCTGTGCGTCCCCACGGTATACGTGAATTACGACCTCGCCGAGGCCGTAAAACACTCTTCCTTTGCTCTGTGTAAGGGGCTCGAGAGCTTCCTTATTCACGGCTAACACGACCTGTCTCCTAGGTCCTACAGCGTCCTCGACTTGGATGACACTCCAGTCCTGCGTTGGGAGAGCCGGGTTCATTAGTTGCAGCATCCTGAGAATTCTCACATGTTCTGCTGGAACTGCTGGAACCTATGCCCTGGCCCTTGGCCGAGACGGAATGTCCTTCCAGTCGACGACCTCAATAATCGCCAAGGGATAGACTTGTCCCAGCCTTGCGGCTGCTGCCTTGTACAGCGCAACAGACCTTGCATCCTCGCAAGCGAGTACCTTGATTTGGCCCTGGTACCATCTTTTATCAGAACCTCGCGGCGGACTACCCGGAGACTCCATCAGCACGTCGAGAACGGTGTTACTGATTTCATTCCGGACGTACGGCCACTCGTCTTTAGGGATTGCACCACGGTCATTCCCTCGGTCCAGGATTCCCATAACGATCCGGCCCTTGGCTACATCGGCAAATCTGGGTTTGGCTACTGCGGGATGATTCTGGTGCCCTTTCGGCGGTGGTTTAATATCCTCGTCGGACCTTTGACGCTTGTATGGGGTTGCGCTTTCTACATTTGTTGGCAGAGAACCCCGAAAATTCGGCAGTAGAGCTCGCGCCCTTTCCACCGAATCTCTGGCAGCGTTTCCAGCGGAACGCCCTCATACCTTGACAGGACTTTTGCAGCCCTTTTCTTGTTCTTGTGGAACGATCCCTTGTGGAACTCTTCTTGAGAAGGGTCCGACCCGTAGTTGCCGTTGCGGTCGCAGCCCCGAATGATGTCTTCTTTATTGCTCCTTTCTCCTTTGGCTCAGTGTGACCAGATCGTGGGACCCCTGTCACAGCCGTGGGGAGAACATTCGCCGTACCGGCGTCAGACGGGCGCCCAGCATCAGCAGGCGCGTCAGTGATCGCCGTTGCCAGCGCAACTACCTTCGCCGCCATACTGGTGCTTGCCCCCGTTAGATCACCTAAGACCGTATTGACTGAGGTTGCCCTCTTGTCGTCTATGGGGAGCCGACCCATCGTTTCCAACGCAGTCGCTCCCCCGGTTGAAGTAGCTGTTGCGGCCCTGTTTTCCCTTGGCTGGGAGTGGCCAGGTCCAGAGGCCCCTGCCACATCCGTGGGAAAAATGGTTGCCGCTCCGGCGCCTGGTCGGTGTCCGGCAACAGCAGGCGCGTCAGGGTTCGCCGTTGCCAGCGCAACTCCCTTCGCTATCATACTAGTGCCGACCCCCACCAAGTCGCTCTTCCCTGTAACATTGGTAGCCCTCCCTAGTTCACTAGGCCGTATGGATACCTTTGGTGTTGTCCTTCTCCCTGTGGAGGAGGATGAAGTTTCTTTTTTAATTTGTTTTTTTTATTCATCTTGTTCGTACGACCCCTTGCTAGACGAGGCCAGCTTAGGGTCAACTTATTGAAAACGGGGAACAGTGTCGTCCGCCGCGGCAGAGCCCCTTACCGCGGTAAGATCATTTCTACTCTCTGAGGCGGACCGGTGTCAGAAAGGCTCCGTACAAATACAGCCAGATTAACCTCCCGGCTGCAAACCATCCAATGGACACGGTGCCGCATAACACCCTGGATTGGGAGGGGGCAGATCTTGGTCATCGCCCATCGCAGGACTAGGCCACCGCAGTCATGGAGATCCATATGAACCTGCATCCTACTGGGTGGCATAGTCCTGTGGTCAACGACTAAGCCCTCGCATCGCGGCAAGATGTCTGTCCTTCGCGAGGGTTGAATTTGTGTGCTCCAAAGTTTTTTTTTGTTAGTGAAATTTCATTACAAAAATTCATTTCCCGGTCAGAATACTTTGAATTTATGTGCTCCAAAGTATTTTGATGTCACTTCTACCGGACTGTATATAATATTTGTTCAAAGAGCCAAATCGGACAGACAAGTACGAGGTTTTTGAATATCTCAATTTTTGCGACACCTAGCGTAAATTTTTTTTACTAAAGCGGTTTCTATTTCTGTATGTCAAATATGATTTCCAAATATGAGCCAAATCGGACCACAAATACCATTTTTGTGAATATCTCGATCGTTGCGCTACCTAGCGGCGATTTTTTTCATAGGTCGCTTTCTATTCTTGTATGTATTATGTGTTCCAAATATGAGCCAAATCGGACCACAAATACGGTTTTTGTGAATATCTCGATCCTTGCGCCACCTAGCGGCGATTTTTTTCATAGGTCGCTTTCTATTCTTGTATGTATTATGTATTCCAAATATGGGCGAAATCGGACCACAAATACGAGTTTTGTGAATATCTCGATCCTTGCGCCACCTAGCGGCGATTTTTTCTTATTATTGCATTGTCACCGGGTTCTGAACTATATTCCAAGTTTCAAGCTTGTAGCTTATCGGGAAGTTACTTAAATTTTAATTACAAAATTCGCGCTGGCCGTGCAGCCTGTCAAGTCAACCTAAATAAAACCATTTAAAAAAGCAATGAAATAACTAAATGTAAGCTACAGCTCTGTTAGAAAAAAACAAGTAAGGAAGGCTAAGTTCGGGTGTAACCGAACATTACATACACAGTTGAGAGCTATGGAGACAAAATAAGGGAAAATCAACTCGTAGTAAAATGAACCTAGGGTAACCCTGGAATGTGTTTGTATGACATGGTTCAAATGGAAGGTATTACAGAGTATTTTAAGAGGGAGTGGGCCATAGTTCTATAGATGGACGCCATTTAGGGATATCGCCATAACGGTGGACCAGGGCTGACTCTAGAATTTGTTTGTACGATATGGGTATCAAATGAAAGGTGTTAATGAGTATTTTAAAAGGGAGTGGGCCTTAGTTCTATGGGTGGATGCCTTTTCGAGATATCGCCATAAAGGTGGACCAGGGGTGACTCTAGAATTTGTTTGTACGATATGGGTATCAAATGAAAGGTGTTAATGAGTATTTTAAAAGGGAGTGGGCCTAAGTTCTATAGGTGGACGCTTTTTCGAGATATCGCCATAAAGGTGGACCAGGGGTGACTCTAGAATTTGTTTGTACGATATGGGTATCAAATGAAAGGTGTTAATGAGTATTTTAAAAGGGAGTGGGCCTTAGTTCTATGGGTGGACGCCTTTTCGAGATATCGCCATGAAGGTGGACCAGGGGTGACTCTAGAATTTGTTTGTACGATATGGGTATCAAATGAAAGGTGTTAATGAGTATTTTAAAAGGGAGTGGGCCTAAGTTCTATAGGTGGACGCCTTTTCGAGATATCGCCATAAAGGTGGACCAGGGGTGACTCTAGAATTTGTTTGTACGATATGGGTATCAAATGAAAGGTGTTAATGAGTATTTTAAAAGGGAGGGGGCCTAAGTTCTATAGGTGGACGCCTTTTCGAGATATCGCCATAAATGTGGACCAGGGGTGACTCTATAATTTGTTTGTACGATATGGTGATCAAATGAAAGGTGTTAATTAGTATTTTAAAAGGGAGTGGGCCTTAGTTCTATGGGTGGACGCCTTTTCGAGATATCGATAAAGGTGGACCAGGGGTGACTTTAGAATTTGTTTGTACGATATGGGTATCAAATGAAAGGTGTTAATGAGTATTTTAAAAGGGAGTGGGCCTTAGTTCTATGGGTGGACGCCTTTGCGAGATATCGCCATAAAGGTGGACCAGGGGTGACTCTAGAATTTGTTTTTACGATATGGGTATCAAATGAAAGGTATTAATGAGTATTTTAAAAGGGCGTGGACCTAAGTACTATAGATGGACGCCTTTTCGAGATATCGCCGTAAAGATGGACCAGGGGTGACTCTAGAATGCGTTTGTACGATATGGGTATCAAATGAAAGGTGTTAATGAGCATTTTAAAAGGGAGTAATCCTTAGTTCCATAGGTGGACGCCGTTTCGAGATATCGCCATAAAGGTGGACCAGGGGTGACCCTAGAATTTGTTTGTACGATATGGGTATCAAATGAAAGGTGTTAATGAGTATTTTAAAAGGGAGTGGGCCTAAGTTCTATAGGTGGACGCCTTTTCGAGATATCGCCATAAAGGTGGACCAGGGGTGACTCTAGAATTTGTTTGTACGATATGGGTATCAAATGAAAGGTGTTAATGAGCATTTTAAAAGAGAGTGGGCCTAAGTACTATAGGTGGACGCCTTTTCGAGATATCGCCATAAAGGTGGACCAGGGGTGACTCTAGAATTTGTTTGTACGATATGGGTATCAAATGAAAGGTGTTAATGAGTATTTGAAAAGGGAGTGGGCCTAAGTTCTATAGGTGGACGCCTTTTCGAGATATCGCCATAAAGGTGGACCAGGGGTGACTCTAGAATTTGTTTGTACGATATGTGTATCAAATGAAAGGTGTTAATGAGTATTTTAAAAGGGAATGGGCCTAAGTTCTATAGGTGGACGCGTTTTCGAGATATCGCCATAAAGGTGGACCAGGGGTGACTCTAGAATTTGTTTGTACGATATGGGTATCAAATGAAAGGTGTTAATGAGCATTTTAAAAGGGAGTAATCCTTAGTTCCATAGGTGGACGCCTTTTCGAGATATCGCCATAAAGGTGGACCAGGGGTGACTCTAGAATTTGTTTGTACGATATGGGTATCAAATGAAAGGTGTTAATGAGTATTTTAAAAGGGAGTGGGCCTAAGTTCTATAGGTGGACGCCTTTTCGAGATATCGCCATAAAGGTGGACCAGGGGTGACTCTAGAATTTGTTTGTACGATATGGGTATCAAATGAAAGGTGTTAATGAGTATTTGAAAAGGGAGTGGGCCTAAGTTCTATAGGTGGACGCCTTTTCGAGATATCGCCATAAAGGTGGACCAGGGGTGACTCTAGAATTTGTTTGTACGATATGTGTATCAAATGAAAGGTGTTAATGAGTATTTTAAAAGGGAATGGGCCTAAGTTCTATAGGTGGACGCGTTTTCGAGATATCGCCATAAAGGTGGACCAGGGGTGACTCTAGAATTTTTTTGTACGATATGGGTATCAAATGAAAGGTGTTAATGAGTATTTTAAAAGGGAGTGGGCCTTACTTCTATGGGTGGACGCCTTTTCGAGATATCGCCATAAAGGTGGACCAGGGGTGACTCTAGAATTTGTTTGTACGATATGGGTATCAAATAAAAGGTGTTAATGAGTATTTTAAAAGGGATTGGGCCTAAGTTCTATAGGTGGACGCCTTTTCGAGATATCGCCATAAAGGTGAACCAGGGGTGACTCTAGAATTTGTTTGTACGATATGGGTATCAAATGAAAGGTGTTAATGAGTATTTTAAAAGGGAGGGGGCCTAAGTTCTATAGGTGGACGCCTTTTCGAGATATCGCCATAAATGTGGACCAGCGGTGACTCTAGAATTTGTTTGTACGATATGGTGATCAAATGAAAGGTGTTAATTAGTATTTTAAAAGGGAGTGGGCCTTAGTTCTATGGGTGGACGCCTTTTCGAGATATCGATAAAGGTGGACCAGGGGTGACTTTAGAATTTGTTTGTACGATATGGGTATCAAATGAAAGGTGTTAATGAGTATTTTAAAAGGGAGTGGGCCTTAGTTCTATGGGTGGACGCCTTTGCGAGATATCGCCATAAAGGTGGACCAGGGGTGACTCTAGAATTTGTTTTTACGATATGGGTACCAAATGAAAGGTGTTAATGAGTATTTTAAAAGGGAGTGGGCCTAAGTTCTATAGGTGGACACCTTTTCGAGATATCGCCATAAAGGTGGACCAGGGGTGACTCTAGAATTTGTTTGTACGATATGGGTATCAAATGAAAGGTGTTAATGAGTATTTTAAAAGGGCGTGCGCCTTAGTTCTATGGGTGGACGCCTTTTCGAGATATCGCCATAAAGGTGAACCAGGGGTGACTCTAGAATTGGTTTGTACGATATGGGTATCAAATGAAAGGTGTTAATGAGTATTTTAAAAGGGAGTGGGCCTAAGTTCTATAGGTGGACGCCTTTTCGAGATATCGCCATAAAGGTGGACCAGGGGTGACTCTAGAATTTGTTTGTACGATATGGGTATCAAATGAAAGGTGTTAATAAGTATTTTAAAAGGGAGTGGGCCTAAGTTCTATAGGTGGACGCTTTTTCGAGATATCGCCATAAAGGTGGACCAGGGGTGACTCTAGAATTTGTTTGTACGATATGGGTATCAAATGAAAGGTGTTAATGAGCATTTTAAAAGAGAGTGGGCCTAAGTACTATAGGTGGACGCCTTTTCGAGATATCGCCATAAAGGTGGACCAGGGGTGACTCTAGAATTTGTTTGTACGATATGGGTATCAAATGAAAGGTGTTAATGAGTATTTGAAAAGGGAGTGGGCCTAAGTTCTATAGGTGGACGCCTTTTCGAGATATCGCCATAAAGGTGGACCAGGGGTGACTCTAGAATTTGTTTGTACGATATGTGTATCAAATGAAAGGTGTTAATGAGTATTTTAAAAGGGAATGGGCCTAAGTTCTATAGGTGGACGCGTTTTCGAGATATCGCCATAAAGGTGGACCAGGGGTGACTCTAGAATTTTTTTGTACGATATGGGTATCAAATGAAAGGTGTTAATGAGTATTTTAAAAGGGAGTGGGCCTTACTTCTATGGGTGGACGCCTTTTCGAGATATCGCCATAAAGGTGGACCAGGGGTGACTCTAGAATTTGTTTGTACGATATGGGTATCAAATAAAAGGTGTTAATGAGTATTTTGAAAGGGATTGGGCCTAAGTTCTATAGGTGGACGCCTTTTCAAGATATCGCCATAAAGGTGAACCAGGGGTGACTCTAGAATTTGTTTGTACGATATGGGTATCAAATGAAAGATGTTAATGAGTATTTTAAAAGGGAGTGGGCCTTAGTTCTATGGGTGGACGCCTTTTCGAGATATCGCCATAAAGGTGGACCAGGGGTGACTCTAGAATTTGTTTGAACCATGTGGGTATCAAATGAAAGGTGTTAATGAGTATTTTAAAAGGGAGTGGGCCTAAGTTCTATAGGTGGGCGCCTTTTCGAGATATCGCCATAAAGGTGGACCAGGGGTGACTCTAGAATTTGTTTGTACGATATGGGTATCAAATTAAAGGTATTAATGAGGGTTTTAAAAGGGAGGGGTGGTAGTTGTATATGTGAAGGCGTTTACGAGATACCGACCAAAATGTGGACCAGGGTGACCCAGAACATCATCTGTCGGGTACCGCAAATTTATTTATATATGTAATACCACGAACAGTCATCCTTCCAAGATTCCAAGGGCTTTTGATTTCGCCCTGCAAAACTTTTTCATTTTCTTCTACTTAATATGGTAGGTGTCACACCCATTTTACAAAGATTTTTTCTAAAGTTATATTTTGCGTCAATAGACCAATCCAATTACCAAGTTTCATCCCTTTTTTCGTATTTGGTATATTATTATGGCATCTGTTTCATTTTGAGTAATTTTCGATATCGAAAAATTGGGCGTGGTCATAGTCGGATTTCGGCCATTTTTTACACCAATATAAAGTGAGTTTAGATAAGTACGTGAACTGAGTTTAGTAAAGATATATAGGTTTTTGCTGAAGTTATCGTGTTAACGGCCGAACGGAAGGACAGACGGTGGACTGTGTATAAAAACTGGGCGTGGCTTCAACCGATTTGGCCCTTTTTCACAGAAAACAGTTATCGTCCCAGAATCTAAGCCTCTACCAAATTTCACAAGGATTGGTAATGTTTTGTTCGACATATGGTATTAAAAGTATCCTAGACAAATTAAATGAAAAAGGGCGGAGCCACGCCCATTTTGAAAATTACTTTTATTTTTGTATTTTCTTGCACCATATCATTACTGGAGTTGAATGTTCACATAATTTCATTATATACTGTAAAGATATTAACTTTTCTTTTAAAATTTGACTTTAAAAAAATTTTGTTTCAAAAAGTGGGCGTGGTCGTTCTCCGATTTTGCTAATTTTCATCAAGCATACATATAGTAATAAGAGTAACGTTCCTGCCAAATTTCATCATGATATCTTCAACGACTGCCAAATTACAGCTTGCAAAACTTCTAAATTACCTTCTTTTAAAAGTTTGCGGTGCCACGCCCATTGTCCAAATTTTTACTAGTTTTCTATTCTGCGTCATAAGTTCAACTTACCTACCAAGTTTCATCGCTTTATCCGTATTTGGTAATGAATTATCGCACTTTTTCGATTTTTCGAAATTTTCGATATCGAAAAGGTGGGCGTGGTTATAGTCCGATATCGTTCATTTTAAATAGCGATATGAGATGAGTGCCCAGGCCCCTACATACCAAATTTCACCAAGATACCTCAAAATTTACTCAGTTATCGTGTTAACGGACGGACGGACGGACGGACGGACATGGCTCAATCGAATTTTTTTTCGATACTGATGATTTTGATATATGGAAGTCTATATCTATCTCGATTCCTTTATACCTGTACAACCAACCGTTATCCAATCAAAGTTAATATACTATGTGAGCTCTGCTCAACTGAGTATAATAAACATAGACATTGTTTTTTTTTTTAATGAAAAAACCTTTTTTGTAAAGATTTTGATGTTGCTGGCCTTGAACCCTGGCGTAGCACGCTACCACGTACCACGATGGCCGCCTAGCTCTGCGCTGTAAACTAACAATTATTAATGTCACCATGACAAAGAAACCCGTTAAAATAACAGATTTACGTCAAAATAAGAATAACAGTGACTGTTCAAATTACAGCGATTTCTGTGGCACAGTAGCCATAAGAAAATTAGTGTGCGCAGTGAGCGTATGTTTCTCTTTAAAATTTCCTGGTCCATTTGTAAATATTGACAGTTGTTCACGGTTGAAATGACCAATGAAATCATGTCTTTTAACAGAGAAATCAGTTGGATTGATTGAGAATCTCTCTGTTTATTTGATACCAAAAGTTGTACTGAATGTCTATTGATTCAAGGACAACAAACCCGATTTTTTCATTTCACTACCTTCATTTCTCTCGGGTAACATCAACAAACAAACATCTTTTAAATATATACCGCACTGCACGTCCTCCTCTTTCTTCTTGTTCTGTTCTTCACGTCCAATACTTTTGTTGGATCAAAACTTTATATTCGGGTGTTCCAAACGCTTCGTGGATGTTTTTTTCTTAGCATCTTGCTTAAGCTCGTATAATCTCGTTCTTCTATTTTCGATATGCCAACGTGCAATTTTTGGCAATTCCCTCGATCTTTTCCATCGTACTTTATTTGATTTTGGGTTTTGTCTCTTATGTTTTGAATTTTGTAATGCGGTTTGTGTTATGCACACCAATATTTCTATTTTCTATGAATTTTCTAAACGTATTGTTGTCCATTAGCCTAGCTAGGGCATGCACTTTAGGGATAATGTGTTTAAAACAAGTAATGACGGCCAGCTACAGCTACAGTGGTCCGATTCAGTCGGTTCCGCCAAATGATCAATCGAACACCCAAGTTTATCACTTCACCAAATTTCATTAAGATATTTCAAAAATTTAGCTACAAGTTTGCATTCAAACAGATAGACAGACTAACAGAGGGACGGACGGATATACAGACAGACGAACATGATTAAATGAACTCAGCTCGTCATCCTGATCATTTCGACTTATTGGTGGGTCTATCTCTTCTCCTTAATATCCTTAAAATGTTGAGATTAGTGACAAACTTAATATACCATTCCGTTCTCATGAAAGGTATAAAAAAGCCCACTGTTCGATTTTATAAGTTATCGAAATAGTTTTAAAAAGCAATTCCCGATCATGTTCAAAAAGATAATTGGAGGTGCAAGCTTATCATGGTTAAATTTGCTCCGGGACCACCCTGCCTGTGTCATCGCTGGGAAGCTCTTCAAGGCAGAAATACGGTCGGAGTGTTTGCGAAATCAATGACTTTTCCAAGCTACATTTTTCTGGATTCTTTAGTTAGGGTTAATTGGGTTATCCCACTCAGGATTTTGGCAAAAGAGAAGACTAGTAGGCTTATGATGGATGTTTTTTGGGCACTGCCTTTTTAGCTCTCGATTGTGACGACAGACGTAAATAGTAACTAAGAGACGGTTGAGATTTCATCATTTATGAGTAGTAAAGCTATGAAATCTAGAAATAGCAAGTGGGGTTGTTCCCACAAAGCTTCTACTAATTGCCAATGTGCAAAATTATTTTAAAACATAAACCCCGTTACTTGGGTTCTTCTGTGTGGTTGTTAAACTTACTTACTTACTTAATTGGCGCTTAACCGTTTAAATTCTGGTAACACTGTGGACAAATTCAGTATATTTAGATGTAAGGTATTTATCGACTGACCAGTAAAACTTAATCTCAAGTTTTAAAACGTTGACTTTAACTGTTATTGCTTGTTGCCACAGTAGTATTAATTGGTTGATAATCGTCAATAATAAGGTGCCAAAACTTTTGATAATCACGCGCTAATCACATAGATACGAGGTTGAAAACTTATTACTGTAGGTCCTACACAACAACTACTTGCTGCTTTGCGGCAGCCCTTTTATCTTATCTACTTGTTATTAATAGGTATTTAGTACAACAGTTAGCATCATTATGACACATTATATACAAAAATATATTTGCATCAGGGACTGCAAATAATGGTTATTCGCAAGAACTAAAACAAAAAAAGTCATGTTAATTGTTGTTGTTGGTGTAGCGATAAGGATACTCCCTGAAGGCCTTGGGGAGTTTTATCGATGTTGATGGTCGTTTGCCGGATGCGGATCCGGTACGTTCCGGTGGTACCAAGCCCGACCATTACGGGAATGATTCGTTATGACCACATGCGACCTTTTAGGTCAGAGCACCCTCCCACCCCCTAGATCCATGAGTCAGAGCCTCGGCTGTTAATGAAACAGGGTTCGCCACGAATAGGTGAGGTGGAAAATTGGGTTGGAGCAGCTATATATTGCGCTGGCAACCCCTTTAAAGGGTTGCGCTACACAACCCCTTGAATCTATTTGGTATTTTAGTCGCCTCTTACGACAGGTATACCTGCCGCGGGTATATTCTAACCAACTAACCCGCTGGGGTATCATGTTAATTAATATTGTAAAGTGAATTAATATTGTTCATTTTGGCGAAAATTTTGAACAACACAGGACCAATATTCCCAGGGGGGGGGGGGGGGGGGGGGGGAGGTTGAAAAAGTGTGTCGTGCTTGCTTACTCTGCCATATGCGCCAATGCAATTTTTATTTTTTAATAGACCTCTTTACGGTGATTAGTGGAGGCATTAGTAAAAGCCGCGGCACAGTAAAATTTTTCATTTAGATGCGTTTAACACAAGCTTATGCATTTCAGTATCATCCGCACAAGCAACCAAGATGTTTATAAATATGAAGGAACTTCAGACTTGGCAATTGAAGTTTATTTCGCCTTGCCCATTCACATACAAAATTTCGCGAAGGGCTGTTTTAAACATTCTCCCTAAGCAACAAAAATACTTGCTAACATATTTTGTGTCTTATTCATTTGCTATATTGCAGTTTTTAATAGCGAAAAATGTTAGAAAAGTTACCAACGAGTGGCGAAAATAATTTCTCTTGCAAAAGTGTGCCAGCACCCTTAGCCAAAGCAGACGTCAAATTCTTCTTCTTATGATTTGCTTGCAAAAAAATTTGAGAGTTGGCTACTTTTTCACATCAGATGGCGCCAATGTCGCTCGATCTGTCGTTCTCCATAAAAATACGTGCAATCTACTCATAATGCATAAGATTGAGTTAAACGCATCTATATGAAAAACTGCTTATGTGACGGGGCTATAAATCCAGTATACAGTTCGTAGGGTGTTGAGTTGGAAAGTCCGGAGGTATCCATAATTGCGAAATTTCATATTTTTTAGTTAGCTCCCTATTGATCTACTTGTGTTTTATGTGGAGGTCCACACCAAAATGAAGCACTAGCGTTTTAAGTTTAAACTTTACCCCTAGCTTGCCAAAGTTTGCAGTTGTCTAAATTTTTTTCTTTCTTCTATTCTAATTTAAAATTTTTTCAATTAAGAAAAAATGTATCATAACAATAACAAAATAATTATTGTTAGGCCTTGAGCTCGATTCAAACGTGTGATCTTACAAATCAGTAACCGATATAACAACAAAAATTGTTGCCAAAGTTTATTTATGATCCCTGGTAAAATGTATGTTTTTATATGTATGGACTTTCCCCATAGTTCTGTATTCTTGACAACTTGTCTATAATAATAAATACTGAAGAAAAGAGTAATTGAATCGCGTTTTTTGAATTCTGTGTTAAAATCAAGAAAACAAATTTTTATTAAAAAAATGGGTAATCAATTTTTTCACAATTTATTAAGTTTGACAATTTATAAAGAACAAAACATCCGGGGGTAAGAGGTCAGAAAACAGAAAGGATCTGAATTAAAAAAAAATGCTACGTTTTGTCGTGGAACTGTACAATACATACATATGTTTACGGATTAATTTTTTACACAAATAAATGTTAATATATAGATTCAGAAAAAATGGTTTCTGCAATTTAGCTGATATGAACTGCGTTTACTTGGGATTTGTGTATATCATGAATCCGTACATGAATTCTTCTGGAAGAAAACAATTCAATCAAGTAAGGGTATCTAAGCTCGGGTGTAACCGGGAATTAAATACCTATCAACTGAAATTTTCTTTCATATACATACATATATCATTAAGCTTTCGTCTTTTTACGCTAAGTTTTATCACAAGTGGGCGTGCTTATTAATCGATTTTGCCCACTGTTATTAGAAATATATGGGACCCGGCCTATGAAAAGGTGGCTTATGACTCAAAAAAGAAATTGCGAGAAACAGCTGTTAAAGATATACAATGCATTTCTTCAGTTTCTTAGTAGTTTTCTTTTTTTTGAGTCATAAGTCACCTTTTCATAGGCCGGGTCACATATATTGGTTTTTTATACTCAGTTGAGCAGAGCTCACAGAGTATATTAACTTTGATTGGATAACGGTTGGTTGTACAGGTATAAAGGAATCGAGATAGATATAGACTTCCATATATCAAAATCATCAGTATCGAAAAAAATTTCGATTGAGCCATGTCCGTCCGTCCGTCCGTCTGCCGTTAACACGATAACTTGAGTAAATTTTGAGGTATCTTGATGAAATTTGGTACGTAGGTTTCTGGGTACTCATCTCAAATCGCTATTTAAAATGAACGATATCGGACAATAACCACGCCCACTTTTTCGATATCGAAAATTTCGAAAAATCGAAAAAGTGCGATAATTCATTACCAAATACGGATTAAGCGATGAAACTTGGTAGGTGAGTTGAACTTATGACGCAGAATAGAAAACTAGTAAAATTTTGGATAATGGGCGTGGCACCGCCCACTTTTAAAAGAAGGTAATTGAGAAGTTTTGCAAGCTGTAATTTGGCAGTCGTAGAAGATATCAT
The DNA here is from genome assembly GCF_040869045.1 of Eurosta solidaginis. Taxonomy (NCBI): domain Eukaryota; kingdom Metazoa; phylum Arthropoda; class Insecta; order Diptera; family Tephritidae; genus Eurosta; species Eurosta solidaginis. Next base: position 71,748,043 of record NC_090320.1, on the reverse strand, counting down.
GATGAAATTTGGCAGGAACGTTACTCTTATTACTATATGTCAGCTTAATAAAAATTAGCAAAATCGGAGAACGACCACGCCCACTTTTTAAAAATTTTTTTTTATAAATTCAAATTTTAAAAGAAAAGTTAATATCTTTACAGTATATAAGTAAATTATGTCAACATTCAACTCCAGTAATGATATGTTGCAACAAAATACAAAAATAAAAGAAAATTTCAAAATGGGAGTGGCTCCGCCCTTTTTCATTTAATTTGTCTAGGATACTTTTAATGCCATAAGTTGAACAAAAATTTACCAATCCTTGTGAAATTTGGTAAAGGCTTAGATTCTAGGACGATAACTGTTTTCTGTGAAAAAGGGCGAAATCGGTTGAAGCCACGCCCAGTTTTTATACACAGTCGACCGTCTGTCCTTCCGCTCGGCCGTTAACACGATAACTTGAGCAAAAATCGATATATCTTTACTAAACCCAGTTCACGTACTTATTTAAACTCACTTTATATTGGTGTAAAAAATGGCCGAAATCCGACTATGACCACGCCCACTTTTTCGATATCGATGCCATAATTATATACCAAATACGAAAAAAGGGATGAAACATGGTAATTGTATTGGTCTATTGGGGCAAAATATAACTTTAGAAAAAAACTTGGTAAAATGGGTGGGACACCTACCATATTAAGCAGAAGAAAATGAAAAAGTTTTGCAGGGCGAAATCAAAAGCCCTTGGAATCTTGGAAGGAATATTGTTCGTGGTATTACATATATAAATAAATTAGCGGTACCCGACCGATGATGTTCTGGATCACCCTGGTCAACATTTTGGTCGATATCTCGAAAACGCCTTCACATATACAACTAAGGGCCACTCCCTTTTAAAACCCTCATTAATACCTTTAATTTGATACCCATATCGTACAAACACATTCTAGAGTCACCCCTGGTCCACGTTTATGGCGATATCTCGAAAAGGCGTCCACATATAGAAATAAGGCCCACTCCTTTTTAAAATACTCATTAACACCTTTCGTTTATACCCATATCGTACAAAAAAATTCTAGAGTCACCCCTGGTCCACCTTTATGGCGATATCTTGAAAAGGCGTCCACCTATAGAACCAAGGCCCACGCCCTTTTAAAATACTCATTAACACCTTTCATTTGATACCCATATCGTACAAACAAATTCTAGAGTCACCCCTGGTCCACCTTTATGGCGATATCTCGAAAAGGCGTCCACATATAGAACTAAGACCCATGCCCTTTTAAAATACTCATTAACACTTTCATTTGATACCCATATTGTACAAACGCATTCTAGAGTCAACCCTGGTCCACTTTTAAAACGATATTCCGAAAAGGCGTCCACCTATAGAACTAAGGCCACTCCCTTTTGAAATACTTATTAACACCTTTCATTTGATACCCATATAGTACAAACAAATTCTAGAGTCACCCCTGGTCCACCTTTATGGCGATATCTCGAAAAGGCGTCCACATATAGAACTAAGGCCCACGCCCTCTTAAAATACTCTTTAACACCTTTCATTTGATACTCATATCGTACAAACAAATTCTAGAGTCACCACTGGTCCATCTTTATGGCGATATCTCGAAAAGGCGTCCATCTATAGAACTTAGGCCCACGCCCTTTTAAAATACTCATTAATACCTTTCATTTGATACCCATATCGTACAAAATAAATTCTAGAGTCACCCCTGGTCCACCTTTATGGCGGTATCTCGAAAATGCGTCCACCTATAGAACTTAGGCCCACTCCCTTATAAAATTATCATTAACACATTTCATTTGATACCCATATCGTACAAACAAATTCTAGAGTCAGGCCTGGTTCACCTTTATGGCGATATCCCTAAATGGCGTCCATCTATAGAACTATGGCCCACTTCCTCTTAAAATACTTTTTAATACCTTCCATTTGATACACATGTCATAAAAAACACATTCCAGGCTTACCCTAGGTTCTTTTTACAACATGGTGATTTCCCTTACTTTGTCTCCACAGATCTCAACTGAGTATGGAATGTTCGGTTACACCCGAACTTAGCCTTCCTTACTTGTTTATACTCAGTTGAGCAGAGATCCCAGAGTATATTAAGTTTGATTGGATAACGGTTGGTTGTACAGGTATAAAGGAATCGAGATAGATATAGACTTCCATATATCAAAATCATCAGGATCGAAAAAAAAATTTGATTGAGCCATGTCCGTCCGTCCATCCGTTAACACGATAACCTGAGTAAATTTTGAGGTATCTTGATGAAATTTGGTATGTGGGTTCCTGAGTACTCATCTCAGATCGGTATTTAAAATGAACGATATCGGACTATAATCACGCCCACTTTTTCGATATCGAAAATTTCGAAAAACCGAAAAAGTGCGATAATTCATTACCAAAGACAGATAAAGCGATGCAACTTGGTAGGCGGGTTGAACTTATAACGTAGAATAGAAAATTAGTAAAATTTTGGACAATGGGCGTGGCACCGCCCACTTTTAAAAGAAGGTAATTTAAAATTTTGCAAGCTGTAATTTGGCAGTCGTTGAAGATATCATGATGAAATTTGGCAGGAACGTTACTCCTATTACTATATGTACGCCTAATAAAAATTAGCAAAATCGGAGAAGGATCACGCCCACTTTTAAAAAAAAATTTTTTTTAAAGTAAAATTTTAACAAAAAATTTAATATCTTTACAGTATATTAGTAAATTATATCACCATTCAACTCCAGTAATGATATGATGCAACAAAATACAAAAATAAAAGAAATTTTCAAAATGGGCGTGGCTCCGCTCTTTTTCATTTAATTTGTCTAGGATACTTTTAATGCCATAAGTGTAACAAAAATTTACCAATCCTTTTGAAATTTGGTAGGGGCATAGATTTGATGACGTTAACTGTTTTCTGTGAAAATGGGCGAAATCGGTTGAAGCCATGCCCAGTTTTTATACACAGTCATCCGTCTGTCCTTCCGCTCGGCCGTTAACACGATAACTTGAGCAAAAATCGACATATCTTTACTGAACTTAGTTTACGTACTTACCTGAACTCACTTTATCTTGGTATAAAAAATGAACGAAATCCGACTATGACCACGCCCACTTTTTCGATATCGAAAATTACGAAAAATGAAAAAAATGCCATAATTCTATACCAAATACGAAAAAAGGGATGAAACATGGTAATTGGATTGGTTAATTGACGCGAAATTTAGCTTTAGAAAAGACTTTGTAAAATGGTTGTGGCACCTACCATATTAAGTAGAAGAAAATGAAAAAGTTCTGCAGTGCGAAATAAAAAACCCTTGAAATCTTGGCAGGTATTAAATATATAAATAAATTAGCGGTATCCAACAGATGATGTTCTGGGTCACCCTGGTCCACATATTGGTCGATATCTGGAAAACGCCTTCACATATACAACTCCCACCACTCCCTTTTAAAACTCTCATTTATACCTTTAATTTGATACCAATATCGTACAAACACATTCTAGAGTCACCCCTGGTCCACCTTTATGGCGATATTTCGCAACGGCTTCCACCTATAGAACTAAGGCCCACTCCCTTTTAAAATACTCATTAACACCTTTATGGCGATATTTCGCAACGGCTTCCACCTACAGAACTAAGGCCCACTCCCTTTTAAAATACTCATTAACACCTTTTGTTTGAAACCCATATTGTACAAACGCATTCTAGTGTCACCCCTGGTCCACCTTTATGGCGATATCTCGAAAAGGTGACCACCTATACAACTACCACCACTCCCTTTTAAAACCCTCATTAATACCTTTAATTTTATACCCATATCGTACAAACACATTCTAGAGTCACCCCTGGTCCACCTTTATGGCGATATGTTGCAACGGCTTCCCCTATACAACTAAGGCCCACTCCCTTTTAAAATACTCATTAACACCTTTCGTTTGAAACCCATAATGTACAAACGCATTCTAGAGTCACCCCTGGTCCACCTTTATGGTGATATCTCTGAAAAGGCGACCACCTATACAACTACCACCACTCCCTTTTAAAACCCTCATTAATACCTTTAACATTTTATACCCATATTGTACAAACAAATTCTAGGGTCACCCCTGGTCCACCATTATGGCGATATCTCTGAAAAGGCGACCACCTATACAACTACCACCACTCCCTTTTAAAACCATCATTAATACCTTTAATTTTATACCCGTATTGTACAAACAAATTCTAGAGTCCACCTTTATGGCGATATCTCTGAAAAGGCGACCACCTATACAACTACCACCACTCCCTTTTAAAACCCTCATTAATACCTTTAATTTTATACCCATATCGTACAAACACATTCTAGAGTCACCCCTGGTCCACCTTTATGGCGATATTTCGCAACGGCTTCCACCTATAGAACTAAGGCCCACTCCCTTTTAAAATACTCCTTAACACCTTTTGTTTGATACCCATATTGTACAAACGCATTCTAGAGTCACCCCTGGTCCACCTTTATGGCGATATCTCGAAAAGGCGACCACCTATACAACTACCATCACTCCCTTTTATAACCCTCATTAATGCCTTTAATTTTATACCCATATCGTACAAACACATTCTAGAGTCACCCCTGGTCCACCTTTATGGCGATATTTCGCAACGGCTTCCACCTATAGAACCAAGGCCCACTCCCTTTTAAAATACTAATTAACACCTTTCGTTTGATACCCATATTGTACAAACGCATTCTAGAATCACCCCTGGTCCACCTTTATGGCGATATCTCTGAAAAGGCGACCACCTATATAACTACCACCACTCCCTTTTAAAACCCTCATTAATACCTTTAATTTTATACCCATATCGTACAAACACATTCTAGAGTCACCCCTGGTCCACCTTTATGGCGATATTTCGCAACGGCTTCCACCTATAGAACCAAGGCCCACTCCCTTTTAAAATACTCATTAACACCTTTCGTTTGATACCCATATTGTACAAACGCATTCTAGAGTCACCCCTGGTTCACCTTTATGGCGATATCTCGAAAAGGGACCACATATACAACTACCACCATTCCCTTTTAAAACCCTCATTAATACCTTTAATTTTAGACCCATATTGTACAAACACATTCTAGAGTCACCCCTGGTCCACCTTTATGGCGATATTTGGCAACGGCTTCCACCTATAGAACTAAGTCCCACTCCCTTTAAAATACTCAGTAACACCTTTCTTTTGATACCCATATTATACAAATACATTCTAGCGTCACCCCTGGTCCACCTTTATGGCGATATCTCGAAAAGGCGTCCACCTATAGAACTAAGCCCCACGCCCTTTTAAAATACTCATTAACACCTTTCATTTGATACCCATATTGTACAAACATATTCTAGAGTCACCCCTGGTCCACCTTTATGGCGATATCTCTGAAAAGGCGACCACCCATACAACTACCACCACTCCCTTTTAAAACCCTCATTAATAACTTTAATTTTATACCCATATCGTACAAACACATTCTAGAGTCACCCCTGGTCCACCTTTATGGCGATATTTTGCAACGGCTTCCACCTATAGAACTAAGGCCCACTCCCTTTTAAAATACTCATTAACACCTTTCGTTTGATACCCATATTGTACAAACGCATTCTAGAGTCACCCCTGGTCCACCTTTATGGCGATAGCTCTGAAAAGGCGACCACCTATACAACTACCACCACTCCCTTTTAAAACCCTCATTAATACCTTTAATTTTATACCCATATCTTACAAACACATTCTAGAGTCACCCCTGGTCCACCTTTATGGCGATATTTCGCAACGGCTTCCACCTATAGAACTAATACCCACTCCCTTTTAAAATACTCCTTAACACCTTTTGTTTGATACACATATTGTACAAACGCATTCTAGAGTCACCCCTGGTCCACCTTTATGGCGATATCTCGAAAAGGCGACCACCTATACAACTACCACCACTCCCTTTTAAAACCCTCATTAATACCTTTAATTTTATACCCATATCGTACAAACATATTCTAGAGTCACCCCTGGTCCACCTTTATGGCGATATTTCGCAACGGCTTCCACCTATAGAACTAAGGCCCACTCCCTTTTAAAATACTCATTAACACCTTTCGTTTGATACCCATATTGTACAAACGCATTCTAGAGTCACCCCTGGTCCACCTTTATGGCGATATCTCTGAAAAGGCGACCACCTATACAACTACCACCACTCCCTTTTAAAACCCTCATTAATGCCTTTAATTTTATACCCATATCGTACAAACACATTCTAGAGTCACCCCTGGTCCACCTTTATGGCGATATTTTGCAACGGCTTCCACCTATAGAACTAAGGCCCACTCCCTTTTAAAATACTCATTAACACCTTTCGTTTGATACCCATATTGTACAAACGCATTCTAGAGTCACCCCTGGTCCACCTTTATGGCGATATCTCTGAAAAGGCGACCACCTATACAACTACCACCACTCCCTTTTAAAACCCTCATTAATAACTTTAATTTTATACACATATCATACAAACACATTCTAGAGTCACCCCTGGTCCACCTTTATGGCGATATCTCGAAAAGGCGACCACCTATACAACTACCACCACTCCCTTTTAAAACCCTCATTAATACCTTTAATTTTATACCCATATCGTACAAACATATTCTAGAGTCACCCCTGGTCCACCTTTATGGCGATATTTCGCAACGGCTTCCACCTATAGAACTAAGGCCCACTCCCTTTTAAAATACTCATTAACACCTTTCGTTTGATACCCATATTGTACAAACGCATTCTAGAGTCACCCCTGGTCCACCTTTATGGCGATATCTCTGAAAAGGCGACCACCTATACAACTACCACCACTCCCTTTTAAAACCCTCATTAATACCTTTAATTTTATACCCATATCGTACAAACACATTCTAGAGTCACCCCTGGTCCACCTTTGTGGCGATATTTCGCAACGGCTTCCACCTATAGAACTAAGGCCCACTCCCTTTAAAATACTCAGTAACACCTTTCTTTTGATACCCATATTGTACAAACACATTCTAGCGTCACCCCTGGTCCACCTTTATGGCGATATCTCGAAAAGGCGTCCACCTATAGAACTAAGCCTCACACCCTTTTAAAATACTCATTAACACCTTTCATTTGATACCCATATTGTACAAACGCATTCTAGAGTCACCCCTGGTTCACCTTTATGGCGATATCTCGAAAAGACGACCACCTATACAACTACAACCATTCTCTTTTAAAACCCTCATTAATACCTTTAATTTTAGACCCATATCCTACAAACACATTCTAGAGTCACCCCTGGTCCACCTTTATGGCGATATTTGGGAACGGCTTCCACCTATAGAACTAAGTCCCACTCCCTTTTAAAATACTCATCAACACCTTTCGCTTGATACCCATATTGTACAAACGCATTCTAGAGTCAGCCCTGATCCACCTTTATGGCGATATCTCGAAAAGGCGTCCACCTATAGAACTAAGCCCCACGCCCTTTTAAAATACTCATTAACACCTTTCGCTTGATACCCATATTGTACAAACGCATTCTAGAGTCACCCCTGGTCCACCTTTATGGCGATATCTCGAAAAGGCGACCACCTATACAACTACCACCATTCCCTTTTAAAACCCTCATTAATACCTTTAATTTTATACCCATATCGTACAAACATATTCTAGAGTCACCCCTGGTCCACCTTTATGGCGATATTTCGCAACGGCTTCCACCTATAGAACTAAGGCCCACTCCCTTTAAAATACTCAGTAACACCTTTCTTTTGATACCCATATTGTACAAACACATTCTAGAGTCACCCCTGGTCCACCTTTATGGCGATATCTCGAAAAAGCGACCACATATAGAACGAAGACCCACTCCCTTTTAAAAATACTCATTAACACCTTTCATTTGATACCCATATCGTACAAACAAAGTCTCAGTTGCGATACCTCGAAAAGGCGTCCACCTATAGAACTAAGGCCCACTCCCTTTAAAATACTCAGTAACACCTTTCTTTTGATACCCATATTGTACAAACACATTCTAGCGTCACCCCTGGTCCACCTTTATGGCGATATCTCGAAAAGGCGTCCACCTATAGAACTAAGCCCCACGCCCTTTTAAAATACTCATTAACACCTTTCGCTTGATACCCATATTGTACAAACGCATTCTAGAGTCACCCCTGGTCCACCTTTATGGCGATATCTCGAAAAGGCGACCACCTATACAACTACCACCATTCCCTTTTAAAACCCTCATTAATACCTTTAATTTTATACCCATATCGTACAAACATATTCTAGAGTCACCCCTGGTCCACCTTTATGGCGATATTTCGCAACGGCTTCCACCTATAGAACTAAGGCCCACTCCCTTTAAAATACTCAGTAACACCTTTCTTTTGATACCCATATTGTACAAACACATTCTAGAGTCACCCCTGGTCCACCTTTATGGCGATATCTCGAAAAAGCGACCACATATAGAACGAAGACCCACTCCCTTTTAAAAATACTCATTAACACCTTTCATTTGATACCCATATCGTACAAACAAAGTCTCAGTTGCGATACCTCGAAAAGGCGTCCACCTATAGAACTAAGGCCCACCCCCTTTTAAAATACTCATTAACACCTTTCTTTTGATACCCATATTGTACAAACGCATTCTAGAGTCACCCCTGGTCCACCTTTATGGCGATACCTCGAAAAGGCGACCATCTATACAACTACCACCACTCCCTTTTAAAACCCTCATTAATACCTTTAATTTGATACCCATATCGTACAAACAAATTCCAGGGTCACCCCTAGTCCACTTTTATGGCGATATCTCGATACGGCGTCCACCTATGGAACTAAGGATTACTGCCTTTTAAAATACTCATTAACACCTTTCATTTGATACCCATATCGTGCAAAAAAATTCTAGAGTCAACCCTGATCCACCTTTATGGCTATATCCCTAAATGGTGTCCACCTATAGAACTATGGCCCACTCCCTCAGTGCCTTTCATTTGATAGACATGTCATACAAACACATTCCAGGGTTTCCCTCGGTTCATTTTCCTACATGGTTATTTTCCCTTATGTTGTCACCATAGCTCTCAACTGAGTATGTAATGTTCGGTTACACCCGAACTTAACCTTCCTTACTTGTTTATACTCAGTTGAGCAGAGCTTACAGAGTATATTAACTTTGATTGGATAACGGTTGGCTGTATAGGTATAAAGGAATCGAGATAGATATAGACTTCCATATATCAAAATCATCAGGATCGAAAAAAAATTTGATTGAGCCATATCCGTCCGTCCGTCCGTCTGTCCGTTAACACGATAACTTGAGTAAATTTTGAAGTATCTTGATGAAATTTGGTATGTAGGTTCCTGAGCACTCATCTCAGATCGCTATTTAAAATGAACAATATCGGACTATAACCACGCCCACTTTTTCGATATCGAAAATTTCGAAAAACCGAAAAAGCGCGATAATTCATTACCAAAGACGGATAAAGCGATGGAACTTGGTAGGTGAGTGATGACGCAGAATAGAAAATTAGTAAAATTTTGGAAAATGGGCGTGGCACCGCCCACTTTTAAAAGAAGGTAATTTAAAATTTTGCAAGCTGTAATTTGGCAGTCGTTGAAGATATCATGATGAAATTTGGCAGGAACGTTACTCCGATTACTGTATCTATGCTTAATAAAAATTAGCAAAATCGGAGAACGACCACGCCCACTTTAAAAAATTTTTTTTTTAGAGTCAAATTTTAACAAAAAATTTAGTATCTTTACAGTATATAAGTAAATTATGTGAACATTCCACTCCAGTAATGATATGGTGCAACAAAATACAAAAATAAAAGAAAATTTCAAAATGGGCTTGGCGCCGCCCTTTTTCATTTAATTTGTCTATGATACTTTTAATGCCATAAGTGTAACAACAATTTACCAATCCTTGTGAAATTTGGTAGGGGCTTAGATTCTGGGACAATAACTTATTTCTGTGAAAAAGGGCGAAATCGGTTAAAGCCACTCCCAGTTTTTATACACAGTCGACCGTCTGCCCTTCCGCTCGGCCGTTAACACGATAACTTGAGCAAAAATCGATATATCTTTACTAAACTCAGTGGTATAAAAAATAGCCGAAATCCGACTTTGACCGCGCCCACTTTTTCGATATCGAAAATTACCAAAAACGAAAAAAATACCATAATTCTATACCAAATACGAAAAAAGGGATGAAACATGGTATTTGGATTGGTTTATTGACGCAAAATATAACTTTAGAAAAAAAAACTTTGTAAAATGGTTGTGACACCTACCATATTAAGTAGAATGAAAAGAAAAAGTTCTGCAGGGCGAAATAAAAAACCCCTGAAATCTTGGCAGGAATACTGTTCGTGGTATTATATATATTAATAAATTAGCGGTATCCAACAGATGATGTTCTGGGTCACCCTGGTCCACATTTTGGTCGATATCTGGAAAACGCCTTCACATATACAACTCCCACCACTCCCTTTTAAAAGCCTCATTAATACCTTTAATTTGATACCCATATCGTACAAACACATTCTATAGCACCCTTGACCACCTTTATGGCGATATATCGAAAAGGCGTCCACCTATAGAACTAAGCCCCACGCCCTTTTAAAATACTCATTAACACCTTTCATTTGATACCCATATCGTACAAACAAAGTCTAGAGTCACCCCTGATCCACCTTTATGGCGATATCTCGAAAAGGCGACCACCTATACAACTACCACCACTCCCTTTTAAAATCCTCATTAATATCTTTAATTTGATACCGATATCGTACAAACACATTCTAGAGTCACCCCTGGTCCACTTTTATGGCGATATCTCGAAAAGGCGTCCACCTATAGAGCTAAGCCCCACGCTCTTTTGAAATACTCATTAACACCTTTCGTTTGATACCCATATTGTACGAACGCATTCTAGAGTCACCCCTGGTCCACCTTTATGGCGATATCTCGAAAAGGCGTCCACCTATAGAACTAAGGCCCACTACCTTTTAGAATGCTCATTAATCCCTTTCATTTGATACCCATATCGTACAAACAAATTCTAGGGTCACCCCTGGTCCACCTTTATGGCGATATCTCGAAACGACGTCCACCTATGGAACTAAGGATCACTCCCTTTTAAAATACTCATTAACACCTTTCATTTGATACCCATATCGTACAAACAAATTCTAGAGTCACCCCTGGTCCACCTTTATGGCGATATCTCGAAAAGGTGTCCATCTATAGAACTAAGCCCCACGCCCTTTTAAATACTGATTAACACCATTCGTTTGATACCCATATTGTACAAACGCATTCTAGAGTCACCCCTGGTCCACCTTTATGCCGATATCTCGAAAAGGCGTCCACCTATAGAACTAAGGATCACTCCCTTTTAAAATACTCATTAACACCTTTCATGTGATACCCATATCGTACAAACAAATTCTAGAGTCAACCCTGATCCACCTTTATGGCGATATCCCTAAATGGCGTCCACCTATAGAACTATGCCCACTCCTTCATAAAATACTCTTTAATACCTTTCATTTGATACACATGTCATGCAAACACATTCCAGGATTACCCTCGGTTCATTTTCCTACATGGTTATTTTCCCTTATTTTGTCACCATAGCTCTCAACTGAGTATGTAATGTTCGGTTACACCCGAACTTAACCTTCCTTACTTGTTTAAAGCTACTTTTTTCAGATCGCTTAGAAAAAGATTTGAATTGAAAAGCAAAAACAAATTAAACAACTCGACATCACGCCAAGACAAGTAAAAACTCTTTGATGAGGCAATAAAACTAGACAGGTGAGGTCAATATTACAAAATGGGGTCGTATTTGAAAACACTCGCCCTTATAAATGTAAGTGTTGCTTCTTAACTTATTGCAGGATTGACTTACATTAATGCCTTTCTGAAATATGAAAATAACGCCTGAGGTCTGTATTTGCTTTTGTGAAGGGGTTTTTTTATTTTCTTGAGAGGAAATGGAAACGACTAAGTCAACAGAACTGAGTGGCTGGATCTGCAGAGTATCAAATTTGTCCAAAACTAGGGAGTATGCAAATATGCTGCTGACGTCCATGAGTTGATTGCGGCAGAGGCTTTACAGCAACAATTCTTCAACAAATCAGAGATAGATTAATCTGATGGCAAAAAAGAACAGCTCTGGCTAGCCCTAGAAACGTTTAGACAAACATGAAATACTCCCAGCCGTATAATTTTCTCTCTCTATCCATCTGCCTCTCCTCTGTCCAACCATCTTCCTCTCATAATTCCTTCACCTTCTTCATCTTCTAGCTTACCTAATAGGCTCATACAATTACCCTATCTTTAATTCTTCCGTAAAATTTCCCGCTTTTCCTTTAAATCTTTCCGCTCATGCTCTTATCCAAGTCTAACTTTAACTATTACTCTTAATTTTATCCTTATTCTTAATCTTCCTAATAACCTATTTTTTCTACTTTTTTTCAAAGCATTACTATTACTCTTACTTTAACTCTCACTCTCCATCTTCCTCTTGTTCTCTTTTTCCGACTTCAATCCAACTTCCTCTGCTTCATCTTCCCATATACTCTGTTTCTTTTCTCTTTTCTTTCATGTCCGTGACTTAAATGTGGAGATAAATCGAGTTTGGCTTTTTTCGGCAGATTACATTACAAAAAAAGTACCAAATATTTTCCCCCCGTACGACTTTAAAATTCATAACCGAAATATGAGGCCCGTCAAACGTTTGTTGCTGTACTCTTGGCTTCTTTTGTTTGGTTTTATTGCGGCATGCAACTCGCTTAACTTGTTTTTGTTTTCCAAATGGTAGTTTTTTCTAAGCAGGTGAAAAAAAAGCCCATTATAAAGTAATTAAGTGTGCCGAAATTGTTCAGTTCTTTTAGATTTCGCTCCCAAACCAAAACGAAAAAGAATCATTGCCCATTTCCAAAAAAAAATTTATTTATTCATATTCTTGTTCTAAATACTATGTAGAAGGGAAAGAGACTTAGCCTATTATATTCGTCTACAGTCCTTTTAAAAATCTTTAAAATAAAGTGGGTGTCCTTTATACTATGTTCAAACAGAAAAATAAATTGAAGCAATTTCGATTTAAATTGAGTGGTGTTCATACAACTCAATTTAGCTTACACAATATTAATTTGATAGCTGGTTGGCTCATCTCTACAGCAACAACATACCTTTGTTCAGACTTACAAAATGTGCGTGTTGGTATTAGGCGAATGGAATGAAATGAAAACATAAAACTTTGAAATTTTTGTGTGTTGTAAGAAAATGTGTTCAATATTTTGGTTTCATTTTGAGTTTGCCATCCTCTTTTGACAATCCCTACTCCAGTGAAATGAGAAAAAATAAAATCAGCTGATGAGATGAGCTAACCATATAGTTGAGCCATGCGTAACTGACGTTTAAATCTACTCAATAAGCACACTTTACAAGGTTGCATTTGCCGTTTGAAACAATCCCTGCAGTTAAACCAACTAGTTGTATACTAGAAGTATACTAGTTTGCCAAAAATCTCAACTAGTATGAGTTCTGTCTTTTTTCCATATTACCAACTGGTATTTTTAACACGGCGATGTCCTACGAAATATCAATTGCCAGCCTCTGCATCAGCATCATACCAATTAACAAACTAGTCATTATATACACCAACATCATACCAGATGACATACTAGTCATAATACCCATCAGACTCATACCAATTAACATACTAGTCAGACTTTGCGCCAAAATTATACCAATTGACATACTAGTCAGTGTATTCAACATCAACATACCAGTTGGCATACTACTCAGTCTATGCATCAATGTAATAACAGTTGACATACTAGTCGATATTTGCATCAGCATCCTACTATTTAATATACTAGTCTCAGTTGGGTTGAAAAATTACTTGAAAATTGATAAATTAGCTCAAATTTATGTTATTCATTATATTTCATATATATAAAAGGTATATATGTATATACATATGTATATAACTTTAAAATTTATCACTTCAATACATTATACTTTGGAATAAATTTTAATAAAAATACGTACATATATGTATACGAAAACTAAAAAGTAACGGAATAACACACGAATGCGACGCAATCTCAAGACGCAGGGCTAAGTTTATGGGTTCACCATGGCCAGAACATTCCCTCATTAAATCCCTCAAGCCTAGAGAACTGCTTGGGTTCATCATGGAAGTCGGATGGGATGAGGTGCTGACCAAAGGTCGCAGTGCAATCCTCAATAAATTATCTATTTATCTAACGGAGAAGGGACGAACCAGTAGTGGTTGACTGTGTAAAAACAGGCCAAGCTGCACTAGCGCCGTCCTGTTATGAGTGTTAATGGAGTTCAGAATGGTGGTAGTGATATGTACTTTACGGAAGTCATGCTTATGGCTGGATAACCGAACAATTTTATTTAATTGAGGGAATCATAACGGCTTTAAACGTTTTCGTTACTGACTAAAGGGATAATATGGGTAGATACTGGCTGGGTTTCCGGTCTTTCTCTGTTATTGTGGAAAGGCATAGGCTTTTAACGACAAGTAGAAAAAATGTCCTAGGCTACTGATGCCCTCATGGCACAGGTGTTTTGGCATCGGTATAGGTCTTCCGTCTGGGACTATTGATATGGATGGCTTGGCCTTTTCAATAACTTCTTTAACCTCTGTTGAGGTAACGGTGAGGGTTGACTCGTCATGCTTGTGTTTATGTGCCCGTTGATTTGGACGATATCTAGCATTGTCAACTGAAGTATGCATTGCAAATTGGCTACAGAAAGCACTCGCGCATTTCCTCGAGCCGATAGACGAAATTCTAGTCAAATGAATTATTTAAATACTAACTAGTATTAATAACACCGCAAAATTATAGCCAATGAACCATTCTAAAACTGA
Organism: Eurosta solidaginis; assembly: GCF_040869045.1. Classification (NCBI taxonomy): domain Eukaryota; kingdom Metazoa; phylum Arthropoda; class Insecta; order Diptera; family Tephritidae; genus Eurosta; species Eurosta solidaginis. The sequence goes on along the minus strand of NC_090320.1, from coordinate 71,733,033 downwards.
CCAGTATGATGAACGCCACACAATTCTAGTCAATTAACTACTCATACACTAACTAGTATGAATAACACCACAAAATTATAGTCAATGAACTATTCAAAAGCTGACTAGTAGGAATAAACCCACAAAATTCTAGTCAATGAACTAGAATGTTTGCTGACTACTTTGGCTTTTGTTTGCAGGGAATTTATTAGGCACTATTTTTTTAAAATTGGCAATTTATTATTACAATTTATTATATGATAAATTGCGTAATAAATTGCCCAATGGTATTTGGTGTGTGTTTGTACATAGTATTACTGTGTTTACATCTAATTTGAACTAGCACATTTATTTAGGAAGTCTGATTTCCTCGGGTGCGTTTGTATGGAAGCGAACGTGATGCCAAATGTTTTTGGGTATCTGAAAGTTGTTCATTTTTTCCAGACTCTGTACATATGACAACGTTAATCCGTTTACAAAGTTTTGTTATGGCAACTGAAATTGTTTTTGATTTACGACAAATAATATTTGAAACATTTACATATTTAGTCAGACGTGCCACGCCCTTTTTTAAAAATTTAAATTTGAGTTACTATTTCAACCTAAAAATTAAATTTGCAAATTGTAGCTGCATTATTTATGAGTAAGTATGCGAACGAAGAAACCGAAGAGTATAAAAGAGCGCCAGCTGAGCAATCATGGAATCAGTTTGATTTAAGCAAGCTATTGGTTGTGAAGTGTTATTGTGAAGTACTTTAATAAAATCCATTTTGCATTATTGAATATTAGAGTTATTTATTCACCAGTTTAGCGATTCGAACGTTAGCAGAAGATTTGGAACAAGAGGAATTTCCCGAAATTCGTTACAATTGGTGTCAGAAGAGGGATTGTTGAATAAATTCCGAAGACTTCGAATACAAATTGGACATGGCAAAGTGGAGTGAATTGAAGATCCAGCAACTGAAAAAGGAGTTGGATATCCGTGGTAAGAGAGGCAATGGAATTAGAAGGAATTAACGTGGCAGAGTATGTCTTTCATCTTGATGGCGAGGAGACAACAAAAATTGAAGAGAAAAACGAAACATCGCAGTCAGTTACGAGCACAGACTTGAACACGATTTTGGCTGCAATATCTGCACAAACATCGACAGTAACATCAAAGATGAAAGCATAGGAGCAAGCGTCGGCAAATTGGAAATGCAGATGTGTTAGTGAGAGCGCGATAATCGCGCACATCACGTCATACATCGGTTTGCTTAGTTCATTCGCTTATTAGCAAGCAACAAGACAAGATCATTTGTTATTATATTTTTAATGCGCACAATGGGAAGCAAAAGGTTTATACAATTAAATAGATTGTATGTGCGCAAAAGGGTTGGTCAACATTAAATATTTTTCGCTTGTGCGCACTGAAAAAATTAACAAACGATCTTTGCTTGTTGCTTGCTAATAACATTCGTCAACATTGCGAGCGACGCACACAATCGATGTTGCTGCGCCAAATGCTCAGTGACTACTAAACTAAAGAGAATAAGAATATATGTGAATTGAGTGTGCACAATTGTGCCACTAAATGCCGATGTCTGCACAGGAGGCACACAATTCAGAAATGTCGTCGCAAATGTCACCCCATCTGGAAGAACAGAAGACATACATGGCATCCCAGATGGAAACACAGGAGACACGTATATTCGAAATGTCGTCACAAATAACATCCAGGATTGAAACACAGGAGGCACGTATATTCGAAATGTCGTCACAAATAGCATCCAGGATTAAAGCGCAGGAGGCAGGTACATCCAAAATATCGGGACAAATTTCAGCACAGGTATCATCGCAGATCTCTGCACAACTGGAAGCCCGTATGGACGAAAAAATAATGCAGTTTGAGAACAAAACGGAGACTGAGGTAGATGCTTTAAAAGGTCGTATACAGGAGCTCCAACTAAATCGCCCATTTGTTTCAGCAAGCAATATGGAGGTAAAAACTCGATCTTTTGACGGCTCTGTTCCTTTCCAGGTGTTTAAGATTCAGTTTGAGAAGACCGCAGCAGTGAACAACTGGAATGCTGAAGATAAAGTCGCTGTATTGTTCGTGGCTTTAAAAGGACCAGCTGTTGAAATCTTACAGACCATTCCAGAGGGAGAACGAAGCAATTATGAAGCATTGGTCGGCGCTCTAGAGAGACGATACGGAACTGAGCATAGGAGACAGATATACCAAATGAAGTTTTTGAATAGCTTCCAGAGGGCTTGCAAGAGTTTGCGGCGGATGTTGAAAGGCTGGCACATTTAGCGAATGCGGACGCACCCGTGGAATACACCGAAAGGGTAAAAATCCAGAGCTTTATAAATGGCATACGGGACGTGGAAACGAAGCGAGCGACATACGCAAGCCCAAAACCTACATTCACAGAAACGGTATCACATGCTCTGATTCAGGAAACAGCATTGCTTCTGTGTAAGCCAGCGTTCAAAGCACGCCGTGTGGAGGTAGAAAGGCCAGACTGGGTGAACACAATATTGGAAGCGCTGAAAGGATCGTAAAAGCGGAGTGAAAGAGTTATCAAACGCTTCAAATGCGGGAAGCCCGGTCACATTGCACGTCATTGCGATCTTGATCCTAGTGGTTTCAACAGCATGGGTGGTCTTAATAACAAAGCCGGAGGGGATGAGCAAGAGCGAGTAAAATGTAGAGATCGAGAGCTAGCTCCAGCTATTTAATGTCCTGTGATATATGTATGTGTCGCAAATTGGAAGGAAATCAAGCAGTCTTACCGTCAGAGGGAATGTGGATGGCAAAGAACGTGTACTGACTGTAGATACGGGCGCATCTAATTCCTTGATTCGATCTGATTTGGTCAACAGCAGAGTAACGCCATTACCTGGAGCAAGGTTCGTAAGGTCACTGGCGAGTATAACCAAGTTCGCGGAGAAGTAATCTGTGAAGTCTTAATTGGAAAGGTCACGGTTCTACACAAATTCGTTGTGGCGGAGATTGTTGATGAAGTTATATTGGGAGTGGACTTCTTAGTTGACCATGACATCAGGATCGATATGCAGAGAAGGGTTATGCGTTATAAGAACCAGGATGTGCCACTTAACTTCAGTTTGGGGGAAGGGTTCAGCAGTAATCCAGTACTGGTGGAGAAGACTCGACAAATACCACGAAAGTCAAAGGTAAAGGTTGATGGATCGAATAGGCCAAATAAAGCGAAATCAAAAGTACCTGCGAGAGAAACAGTGGCATTGAAAAAACCAAATGGATGCACAAAAACGAAGGAAGGAATTTCCCAGAATGAATGCGAGGGTAGTTTCAAGCCAGAACGTGGGAATGATACTGATTATGCGACGCCAATCCGTCAAGCGCAAGCTCTACGAAGTAGATCATTGGCCAAACAACAGAGAGTCAGGGAACGAACCAGGATAATGAGTAGTAAGAGGAAATACAGGTACGACGAGAACAAAAATTCGGAAGGTTTCTTGGAAGGAGATTTGGTACTGTTATACAACCCTCACCGGCGAAAGGTGTTCCATCCAAATTTCGGTGCAGTTGGGAAGGCCCGTACAAAGTTGTGAAGAAGATCAGTGATACTGAACTGTTACCATATGAATTGAAATTAAACGCTAAGGTTGAGCGTCAGAATATGATTGTATTTATTACTGAAATACTTTCTCTTTTATAGTAAACGGTCTTACAATACTATAACAAATATTATATACATACTTACATACTAGAAATAACTACATTCTGTTTCATATGTGCCAAGTCAGCAAATATTTCTTATGACGTCACAATGACAAACAAACACTGGCGAACGGGCATTCTGACCGGCACGTGTGCTTGTTAGTGTGACTCATTGAGCAAGGGTTTACAAACAAATGCAAATGGATATGCTTGTTGTTGTCGGCATTATTATGACGTTGAACTCCCGCTGTGTTGGGGTGAACATAATTTATGTCGGTCAACACTGTAATATGAGTGCAATATGACTGTGTGTGGTCGGTATTTAAATATGCATAAGAATGCATTTGCATAGGAGGTCATGATGCACATGCTGAAATGCATTGGCATAAAAAGGGGTAATGCATAATGCTACACCATCCTTCTTAGAAAAAGAGTCGTATATAATTGAAAACAATTCTATATGACTCTTGAAGATACCACTTGAGGTTTGTTTTAGTTCATAAAATTTTAATTGCCTTTTGTTTGTAATTTATTGCGATTGAAGAGTTTTTTTACTTAGTCATTATCCGTTTGCATCTGCTTTACATGTGTGATTTTGTGCTTTTTTTTCAATGTAACATGTTGTTGTATTTATATATATATTTTTTCTTTTAACATGCATTTTGTGTTTTCTTTCGTTTATGTGCACACTTCCATATGCTTTTAAGGGATGAACGTATGTATATAGTTTGGCGCCTAACTACATACGGCCATCCTATTGCCATAAAAGTGTACCATGCTGTTTTTATTTTTCTTTTATGTGTTCCTCATTTTTATATTTGCCTTAATTTTACATTGTTATGCTGGCTTGGGTTTTTTGGATTCTTGTTTGTATGTTTATAATTGTGAGTAAAGTGGAGTGATTATTTTTTAAGTATACGTTTTATACAGGTTTAATCCTATTTTTATGGACTACTATCTCTTTTATTTTACTTGTCCTATCACTATTTCCTATTCTATTGGGCATTAATGTATAATTGTTATTTGTATCAATAGTTTTTACTTTACTGTAGATATTTTTATCATAATTAGATTTCTTTACTGTTTCTATTAAACGAAGATTTTCATTGCTATTTTATTTCATTTGGGTCATATTAAACTTAGAACCAATAAAAAATTTGTAGCTCATTATTCGGAAATTTAGTAGCTGTAGTTGGTGGAAGAGCAAGGTAATTTATAAAATTAGTAGTTCAGCTAATGGGTAGACGGAAGGTACAGTGGATGCAAAAAAATTTTTTCTATCTTTAAATGTTCTTTTCATATTTGCAATATTTTCATATCTTCCAGCAATTTCTTTGATCTTATTTGTCATGCGATTTCTGCGGCGTCCACCAAGACAGAATCGTCATGACTTTTATGAAGAATTATTTTTATTTTTACCGGGATTGTCACATGCACAACCTCTTGGGTTGGTGCGATTATTTGATCTTTGAGAACTTTGGTACCAATTATTATCATATTAAATTTGCCATAGTCGAGTAAATATTCAATTATTTTCCACCAATTTGTCCCTAAGGACAACTGTGTTTGTTATTCTTTACAAGTCCTAGATAGCAGGCACAGCCTGATAAGCAATTGTCCTAAGTCAATCTTATCATCAACAATCTGGTTGCTTGTATTTCTTATGCTAGCATTTTTCTATCCTAAGATGAAAACGAGCGCGATATGTCTTATTGTTGCAAATTTATATAGCGCTTTTACACATATTTATGGGTTCTCTTGTGAATTTTCTTCATTTTTATACTCAGTTGAGCAGAGCTCACAGAGTATATTAACTTTGATTGCATAACGGTTGGTTGTACAGGTATAAAGGAATCGAGATAGATATAGACTTCCATATATCAAAATCATCTGTATCGAAAAAAAATTCGATTGAGCCATGTCCGTCCGTCCGTCTGTCCGTTAACACGATAACTTGAGTAAATTTTGAGGTATCTTGATGAAATTTGGTATGTAGGTTCTTGGGCACTCATCTCAGATTGCTATTTAAAATGAACGATATCGGACAATAACCACGCCCACTTTTTCGATATCGAAAATTTCGAAAAATCGAAAAAGTGCTATAATTCATTACCAAATACGCATTAAGCGATGAAACTCGGTAGGTGAGTTGAGCTTATGACGCAGAATAGAAAACTAGTAAAATTTTGGACAATGGGCGTGGCACCGCCCACTTTTAAATGAAGGTAATTTTGAATATTTGCAAGCTGTAATTTGACATTCGTTGAAGATATCATGATGAAATTCAGCAGGAACGTTACTCTTATTACTTTATGTCTGCTTAATAAAAATTAGCAAAATCGGAGAACGACCACGCCCACTTTTTAAAATTTTTTTTTTTAAATTCAAATTTTAAAAGAAAAGTTAATATCTTTACAGCATATAAGTAAATTATGCCAACATTCAACTCCAGTAAGGATATGGTGCAACAAAATACAAAAATAAAAGAAAATTTCAAACTGGGCGTGGCTCCGCCCTTTTTCATTTAATTTGTCTAGGATGCTTTTAATGCCATAAGTCGAACAAAAATTAACCAATCCTTGTGAAATTTGTTAGAGGCTTAGCTCCTAGGACGATAACTGTTTTCTGTGAAAAAGGGCGAAATCGGTTGAAGCCACGCCCAGTTTTTATACACAGTCGACCGTCTGTCCTTCCGCTCGGCCGTTAACACGATAACTTGAGCAAAAATCGATATATCTTTACTAAACTCAGTTCACGTATTTATATGAACTCACTTTGTATTGGTGTAAAAAATGGCCGAAATCCGACTATGACCACGCCCACTTTTTCGATATCGAAAATTACGAAAAATGAAAAAAATGCCATAATTATATACCAAATACGAAAAAAGGAATGAAACATGGTAATTGTATTGCGTCTATTGACGCAAAATATAACTTTAGAAAAAAACTTGGTAAAATGGGTGTGACACCTACCATACTAAGTAGAAGAAAATGAAAAAGTTTTGCAGGGCGAAATCAAAAGCCCTTGGAATCTTGGAAGGAATACTGTACGTGGTATTACATATATAAATAAATTAGCGGTACCCGACATATGATGTTCTGGATCACCCTGGTCCACATTTTGGTAGATATCTCGAAAACGCCTTCACATATACAACTAAGGACCACTCCCTTTTAAAACCCTCATTAATACCTTTAATTTGATACCCATATCGTACAAACACATTCTAGAGTCACCCCTGGTCCATGTTTATGGCGATATCTCGAAAAGGCATCCACCTATAGAACTAAGGCCCACTCCCTTTTAAAATACTCATTAACACCTTTCATTTGATACCCATATCGTATAAACAAATTCTAGAGTCACCCCTGTTCCACCTTTATGTCGATATCTCGAAAAGGCGTCCACCTATAGAACTAAGGCCCACGCCCTTTTAAAATACTCATTAACACCTTTCATTTGATACCCATATCGTAAAAACAAATTCTAGAGTCACCCCTGGTCCACCTTTATGGCGATATCTCGAAAAGGCGTCCACCTATAGAACTAAGGCCCACGCCTTTTTAAAATACTCATTAACACCTTTCATTTGATACCCATATCGTACAAACATATTCTAGAGTCACCCCTGGTCTACCTTTATGGAGATATCTCGAAAAGGCGTTCACCTATAGAACTAAGGCCCACACCCTTTTAAAATACTCATAAACACCTTTCATTTGATACCCATATCGTAAAAACAAATTCTAGAGTCACCCCTGGTCCACCTTTATGGCGATATCTCGAAAAGGCGTCCACCTATAGAACTAAGGTCCACGCCTTTTTAAAATACTCATTAACACCTTTCATTTGATACCCATATCGTAAAAACAAATTCTAGAGTCATCCCCGGTCCACCTTTATGGCGATATCTCGAAAAGGCGTCCACCTATAGAACTAAAATACTCATTAACACCTTTCATTTGATACCCATATCGTACAAACATATTCTGGAGTCACCCCTGGTCTACCTTTATGGAGATATCTCGAAAAGGCGTTCACCTATAGAACTAAGGCCCACACCCTTTTAAAATACTCATTAGCACCTTTCATTTGATACCCATATTGTACAAACGCTTCTAGAGTCACCCCTGGTCCACGTTTATGGCGATATCCCGAAAAGGCGTCCACCCATAGAACAAAGGCCCACTCCCTTTTAAAACACTTATTACACTTTTCGTTGGACACCCATATTGTACAAACGCATTCTAAAGTCAACCCAGGTCCACTTTTATAACGATATTCCGAAATGCGTCCACCTATAGAACTTAGGCCCACTCCCTTTTAAAATACTCATTAACACCTTTCGTTTGATACCCATATCGTACAAACAAATTCTAGAGTCACCCCTGGTCCTCCTTTACGGCGATATCTCGAAAAGGCGTCCACCTATAGAACTAAGGCCCAAGCCTTTTTAAAATACTCATTAACACCTTTCATTTGATACCCATATCGTAAACAAAAATTCTAGAGTCACCCCTGGCCCACCTTTATGGCGATATCTCGAAAGGGCATCCACCTATAGAACTAAGGCCCACTCCCTTTTAAAATACTCATTAACACCTTTCATTTGATACCCATATCGTACAAACAAATTGTAGAGTAACCCCTGGTCCACCTTTATGGCGATATCTCGAAAAGGCGTCCACCTATAGAACTAAGGCCCACACCCTTTTAAAATACTCATTAGCACCTTTCATTTGATACCCATATTGTACAAACGCATTCTAGAGTCACCCCTGGTCCACGTTTATGGGGATATCCCGAAAAGGCTTCCATCCATAGAACAAAGGCCCACTTCCTTTTAAAACACTTATTACACTTTTCGTTTGACACCCATATTGTACAAACGCATTCTAGAGTCAACCCAGGTCCACTTTTATAACGATATTCCGAAATGCGTCCACCTATAGAACTTAGGCCCACTCCCTTTTAAAATACTCATTAACACCTTTCATTTGATACCCATATAGTACAAACAAATTCTAGAGTCACCCCTGGTCCACGTTTATGGCGATATTTCGAAAAAACGTCCACCTATAGAACTTAGGCCCACTCCCTTTTAAAATTATCATTAACACATTTCATTTGATACCCATATCGTACAAACAAATTCTCGAGTCAGGCCTGGTCCACCTTTATGGCGATATCCCTAAATGGCGTCCATCTATAGATCTATGGCCCACTTCCTCTTAAAATACTCCTTAATACCTTCCATTTGATACACATGTCATACAAACACATTCCAGGGTTACCCTAGGTTCCTTTTACAACATGGTGATTTCCCTTACTTTGTCTCCACAGCTCTCAACTGAGTATGTAATGTTCGGTTACACCCGAACTTAGCCTTCCTTACTTGTTTTTGTTAATATTGGCTGGTTTTTTTTTGTACTTTACTTCCACTTATAAAGCTTTTTAATCAAGCAATGCTTGTGAAAAATTATTGTTTCGTCAGGGCTGTGGTCTAAATTTTCTACTTTGACGGCCTTGATAACTTTCATAGGAACTACTATTGTGAAGCTTCCTGATTATCTTTGTCTTCAATTATATCAGGAGCTTTCAAAGGATTTGTGCCAATTCTTGATTTGCTATTGGACTTAGGCAGTGTTAGTGAAGCTATTTTTACTGTCATCTGAGACATTTTGAGGGTTTTTATTTAAAAATTTATTTTCAAATTTTGTTGCTCTTCCCTAAAACCGAGTTGAGGCTTAAATTTAAATAAAAAGTCTTTAAATAATAGAGTTTTTTTTCATAATAGAGTGCTAAAAGAGAAATTTCTTAGATACGATCTTGGACGTTTAGTTGTCTGTACTTATGCTTCATGTAATTTTTTAGCATCATAGCTATTGTGATGATCAATAGCATGAATACGCAACCTATAACTGCTAACCAAACATCTGGAATGTTTGGAACGTTTTTCGTATCTGATTCTATTGGTGGTTCATACTTGACTATCTTATTCTCTGATGTTTCAGAGTTTCCTTTTCCTACCTCGTATCCGGCTATCGCTATCATGATGCCGTGAGCGATTTTAGCCACCAAGACATTTTGAATTTCTATAATTATTTTCCTGTTTCCATAAAAAGGTGTACTCAATTTAGACTTCAATAAAATTTTCTTTGTTTTTATCTAAGCATTCCATTTTACTTTTATTATTTTTCCCATATTTAGTTAACATTGTTATTATTTAGAAAAAATCTTTATTCTTAAAGAAAAATTTTGTTTAATTTAACATTCCTAATTCAGATATTTAAAATTTTCTTACAATTTTACAAATATTTTCAAAATTTAATTCCCATGTTATTTTCTTTCTTTTTTTTCTATGCCACTTTCGGCTTCAAAAAATTTTTCCAATTAAAGCTGGATTTGTGCCATTCTTCAAGGAAATGTTTATTTTGATTATTTATGATTTTTTGAATAAGGAATTGAAATTGTGAATGTTAGTTTTTAATTAATTCTTTTTTTTAACATTTTTCTTTAAATTTTAACATTTAGCTTTTTAATTTACCTAATCATTTTTTTCCTCAATTAACCTAATCCTAACGTAATCCTAACTCCGTAACGGCCGCTCAATTGATTCTATACTTAAATACTTATGTTATTCTGCTTTCCGCCAATCATGTCCAAATTTCAGTGCCATCATATCCAAATTTCAGTGCAATCATGTCCAAGTTTCAATGCCAAATTGTATGCCACTTCTTTTTATGCTCGCTGGTCATCAATGCCAATATTTAGTGTTCTGTTTTTACCATGAACTATTACCAAATCCTTTCCGTTTTATGCATAATACTGATCTTTTTATTAATTGGTCCTCTGGTGAAAAAATCCGAACGAAAAGGCAAGTGGTGCCTTGTTAAAATTCCAATCTTTGTTTGTGTTGTCCTTTATCCGGTTTTTAATAAACTTAAAAAAAACGATATATTTTGGAGATGCTCCATATTATGAACACCCCTAATAGAATGAATTACAAGTCGGACGTAGACCAATGTGCCTACGCATATCGGAATTTAGTTTCAAAGCAGCAACAATACACAGGGCAAATCACAAAATGTTCATCGAGAGCGCCACAGCCCAGCAAATATCCCGCTGCGAACGAGATTGGGGACAACAACTAATGAAAAGGGGGGAGGATATTATGCACATTTTGCTTTGTTGCATTTTGTCTTGTTTTTTCTTAAAAATTCTTTGTGTATGATTGTTGTTGTGTAATTTTGTTTACTTATACGGTTCCTTAAAATTTGTTTATACTTGCGGTACTCCAATTGTTTACTTTCCTTTTTCCACCTTCTTCCTATTATTTTGTTAGAACACCTGATTAGTCGATCAGGCATTTACATGCAAGTAAGTCGATCTAGTGTTATAAATGTATATATGTATGTGATATAAATTATATATTTCTGTTTATTTTCTTTTCATGTTGTGTTTAAAAAAAAAAAAAAAAAAAAAAGTCTTGAAAATGACTTCAGATTGAAGTCGAAATATCGACCAAATAAATAATATAATAATAATATATATATAAATAAAGCAAGGCCTCGAGCTCACAGAACGCTACATTTCTTAAAAAAAAAAAAAATTGGCAGGCTCTCTGGGCAGTCAGATCTTTTTTAGCAGTTGTGCCAACTTTGATCTGTCCTGGCAGCATCGCCATGCACTATTACCATATGAATTGAAATTAAACGCTAAGGTTGAGCGTCAGAATATGAATGTCTTTATTACTGAAATACTTTCTCTTTTATAGTAAACGGTCTTACAATACTATTACAAATATTATATACATACTTACATACTAGAAATAACTACATTCTATTTCCTATGTGCCACGTCAGAAATATTTCTTATGACGTCACATTGACAAACAGACACTGGCGATCGGGCATTCTGACCGGCACGTGTGCTTGTCAGTGTGACTCATTGAGCAAGGGTTTACAAACAAATGCAAATGGATATGCTTTTTGTCGGCATTCATATGACGTTGAACTCCCGCTGTGTTGGGGTGAACATAATTTATGTGGGTCAACATTGTAATATGAGTGATATGACTGTGTGTGGTCGGTATTTAAATATGCATAAGAATGCATTCGCATAGGAGGTCATGATGCACATGCTGAAATGCATTGGCATAAAAAGGGGTAATGCTAGCAGCGTTTAGATCAGGAAATTTGTCTGATCGGGACGATCAGACTTAGGTGGAGGCAGTGTGACGAATATTAGCAACACTGAGGCATACTATCATCTCTAAGCCGATACTAAGCAGTCACTTGTATCTACATAAAGAAATCAATCATTATGTCTACGCATATGTACATACAAGAAGCGGAGAGATATGCACAAATACATGCATATATGTATCTGAGATAATCACAAAAGTGTGCAATCACTACTCACATAAGCACGCGCATATTGCTATGCGAGAAGCTATAAACGTGCATCTGTAGTTTATAGCTGGTAACTAAGTAGTAAATTCTAGAAGAAGAAACGCCTAGAAGTATGCGAACGAGGAAACCGAAGAGTATAAAATAGCGCCAGCTGAGCAATCATGGAATCAGTTTGATTTAAGCAAGCTATTGGTTGTGAAGTATCAGTGTTATTGTGAAGTACTTTAATAAAGGCCATTTTGCATTATTGAATATTAGAGTTATTTATTCAACAGTTTAGCGATTCGAACGTTAGCAGAAGATTTGGAATAAGCGGAATTTCCCGAAATTCGTTACAATATTTATCCCGATTTGTTTATGCTGTTACAAGCTACCGTTATGGCAATGAAGTTTATATTCTCTGTGAACTTTGCTCAGCTGAGTATAAAAATAACTAATTTCTGAACAAAAAAACGTATAAAAGTTATAACGGTCCCTGACTGGAAACTAGTAGAAGTTTGTAACAGTCACAAAAGTCATAAGAAGTGTAAACAAAAAATTTCCCCAGCGCAATTATAGTAAATACTTATCAGTAACATGTTACTCAGAATATGGGTGCAAGAATAATAGCGAACAACATTTATAATACGTACGTTAGAGCGTAGCACGATTCATGTGAAAAACTAAATCCACACATTTTCCCTCATTGAGCCTGTTTCACAAAAAAAAAACAAGAAACGGGTAATATTGACAATGGAAATTAAAAAAATAGAGAGTTTATAGGGGAAAACAGATTACAGGTCGTTGAAAAAATCTCTTTTCCGTTTCTAAAAACCTTTATTATACGATCAAAATATATTTGTACTTAGTATAAGTAAAAACAAAACTGATATCTACGGTGTTATTACATTGCGAGTAATTTGGTGTCAAATGCGTTTCCATTCTGTCACATAATGCTTTGTTTTCACTATGTCAAAATCACTGACATCAAATACTGACATAACTGTCACCATGGCGATTTGGTGTCAAATGTGTTTTCATTACATCTTAAAAACTGGCATGAAGTCGATATAGCAGTGTGTGCCAAAGACTGTCATCAAATTGTGGTGTCAGTCGATTGACATCCAGTTTTCACCACTGACGTCAAACGTTAAGTAAATATTTTTGACAGCGATGGGGTAATTTCGGAACTTTTTCGGGATCATTTATGGTACCTTCCGGCATCATTTCTAGATGGTTTGGGGTATCCGTATGGGATCCCTTTGGGGTCATTTTGGCACCTTTTCTCGACTAATACGGGATCATTTGGGGTACCTTTCGGCATCATTTCTAGATGGTTTTGGGTATCCGTCCGGGATCCCGACGGGGTCATTTTGGGACCTTTTCTCGACTAATACGGGATCATTTGGGGTACCTTCCGGCATCATTTCTAGATGGTTTTGGGTATCCGTCCGGGATCCCGTAGGGGTAATTTCGGGACTTTTTCGGGATCATTTGGGGTACCTTCGGCATCATTTCTAGATGGTTTTGGGTATCCGTCCGGGATCCTGTGGGGGTCATTTCGGGACTCTTTCGAGACTAATACGGGATCATTTGGGGACCCTTTCGGCATCATTTCTGGAGGGTTTTAGGGATCCGTCCGGGATCCCATCAGGGTCATTTCGGGACTTTTTCGCGATCATTTGGGGTACCTTCCGGCATCATTTCTAGATGGTTTTGGGTATCCGTCCGGTCATTTCGGGACTTTTTCGCGACTAATGCGGGATCATTTGGGGACCCTTTCGGCATCATTTCTGGAGGGTTTTGCGTATCCGTCCGGGATCCTGTCGGGGTCATTTCGGGACTTTTTCGCGACTAATACGGGATAATTTGGGGACCCTTTCGGCATCATTTCTGGAGGGTTTTAGGGATCCGTTTCGGATCCCATCAGGGTCATTTCGGGACTTTTTCGGGATCATTTGTGGTACCTGCCGGCATCATTTCTAAATGGTTTTGGGTATCCGTCCGGGATCCCGTCGGGGTCATTTCGGGACTTTTTCGCGACTAATACGGGATCGTTTGGGGACCCTTCCGGCAACATTTCTGTGTGGTTCTCTGGATAAGTCTAGAATCGTGTCGTTGTCATTTCGGGTTTTTTGCGACTATTCCGGGAACTTTTGGAGACCCTTCTGGGGCATTTCTGGATGGTTTTCGGGATCCGTCCGCGATATCGTTGGGGTCAATTCGTGGCTTTTTCTGGATAAATTCGGGATCATTTGTTGGATCCTATCAGGTTATCAGCTCATATAGATATTTTTTATTACTCAGTTACAAAAATAAAGTGCATTAGACAGAAAAAAATGTTTAAACAGATAACTTGATAAGCAGGCTAACGTGAAGAGCCCATACATTTCATTTTATCCTTGCGGACGGAGCCGCGGGTAAATGCTAGTATATTTATAAAGAGAAAAGGAACTCACGCGGAAAGAGCAGAGCAGGCTGTTCCACTTGGCAGATACCTCAAATCGCGACATCTTTAAAATATGCGCCACATCTTGCCATTGAGCCTCCCTCAAATTCCGGTCCCTGCATTGAGACGAAAGAAAATTCGAGGTCCCCTCCCTGACCTCTACTTCCTGCAATATCCTCTCCGTTTGCCCGGCTGTCCATTTTTCAGTCAGTTTTCTCACCCGCTTCCTTTTTTCAGTGGTACTACCGACTGGGTGAACGAAAATTGCAGAATTTGAAGCTGACTTATCCATCACGTCCTCCAACTACTCCAACCCCAAACGGCAACCCTACTCAAAAATGTCCCTATTGTAATGCGGAGTGAAATACCTTTCGTTTGATACCCATATCGGCATATTTCTTCAATTTTTTTTTAATTTAGAATAGGTGGCAACCCTAAATGGCAACCCTACTCAAAAATGACCTTATTGTAATGCGGAGTGAAATACCTTTCGTTTGATACCTATATCGGCATATCTCATGCAATTTTTTTAAATTTCGAATAGGTGGGAACCCTAAATGGCAAGCCTACTCAAAAATGTCCCTATTGTAATGCGGAGTGAAATACCCTTCGTTTGATACCCATATCGGCATATCTCATGCAATTTTTTTTAATTTCGAATAGGTGGCAACCCTAAATGGCAGCCGTACTCAAAAATGTTCCTACGGTAATGCGGAGTGAAATACCTTTCGTTTGATACCCATATCGGCATATCTCATGCAATTTTTTTTTAATTCCGAATAGGTGGCAACCCTACTCAAAAATGACCCTATTGTAATGCGGAGTGAAATACCTTTCGTTTGATACCCATATCGGCATATCTCATGCAATTTTTTTTAAATTTCGAATACGTGGCAACCCTAATTGGCAACCCTACTGAAAAATGTTCCTATTGTAATGCGGAGTGAAATACCTTTCGTTTGATACCCATATCGGCATATCTCATGCAATTTTTTTAAATTTCGAATAGGTGGCTACCCCAAATGGCAACCCTACTCAAAAATGTCCCTATTGTAATGCGGAGTGAAATACCTTTCAATTGATACCCATGTCGGTATATGTTATGCAATTTTTTTTTTTAATTTCGAATAGGTGGCAACCTTGTGAGACATTCTGAGTGGCAACACCTAAGTAGAAAGTCTTAGAAGGTGATACATTATCTCTGTGCCAAATTTCATTTAAATCGGTTAAGCCGTTCCCGAGATCGTTCGGCTATACAAACAAACAAGAATTGCTCGTTTAATGAGAGATTTTCCAGCATATTGGCAAATCTTTTTTGTGTGTCAAACGTTTTCAACAGCGCTGGCAAACTGAAATTTGGTCGTTTTCTCTTGGATGCCATTTTGTCTGACAGTGAGCTGTCAAACCTGACTGCAAACGCAACTGACACTATTTGCAGCCCGTTTTCATTATTTTGGCAACATTTGACGACATATATGCCATAATGAAAACGAGGCTTAACTGTTTCGAAGTCGATAAAGCAGTGCCAAATGCCAAAATACAAGCTTCTGCCATTGTTTCATACACTGTGACATTATTTATTGATGCGACCCCATTTTGCAAACGGAAATAAATTTCCAACATGTCTTACACACACACACAAGATTGCGCATTGTGTGTGATTTGTGGAAAAGGCCGTTTTCACTTGCCGGCAATTTAATTGTAACTTTTTAGACCAAACGGACGCCAAACGTATTTGATGTTCTATGCAAGGCCGTTTAGATATTGCCAAGTTTGTAGTCAAATCTAACCTAGTGAAAACCAAGTATTAGTTTTTATATTACAAAGTGTGCGATCAAAACTATAGTTCGACCTAAAGTTCTGCTTTGATTTGCCGATTAGTCGGCAGTATTTTTATGTTATAAATCGCCCGAAGTTTTGGCCGAAGCCGAACACTTTCCCATGATTTTATTTTTACTTGAACATCGTTTAAAACTCATTTATTAATACAAGGGTTGCTTTTTTAAATCCACGGACTGTCAGTAAATGTAAGAAAAAATTGTAGTATACTGCATACCTGGGCATAGAAGGTAAAATGCAGCTATATGCATATCTTTATACATAAATGATACTCCGGCCCAGAAAGCATCCTTATCGGAGACCGCTTATGGAAACAGGAAAAGAGGGCGGTACAAACTTCGCTGGAAGGACCTTCACCTGATTAAAAATCTTTTATTTGCTGCTAATTGACGCCAGTTAGCCCAGCAAAGAAGCGACTGACGCGACTTGTTGGACGGCCGAAAATCATTTAAATGGTTAAGCGATAATTTAGCAGTTGTTCTTTACATTTTAGTAAACTTTCTTTCCATTACGAACTATTTTGAGGTGTGAAAGTTTTTAAAAATTGCACTTTCATCCTGTGGAATTGCCAGTCAATTAAAAGGCAAATTGCAAACTTATGGTTCTTAATATCTTTCTTACTGACATTCATCGAACTTAGTGTGAAAAAAATTGTCCAACATATATTATAATGAAGTCTTAATATCGAATTTGGATTTCCGGAGGGCAATCGCGCGGTGGAGCTTGGTGGAGAAAGCTTGCGCTCTCGATCACGTTGAGCTTATTTGTAAGTGGTCGTCTGTGCTCTAGCGGTTTAGTGCGTACTGGAGGTGGATGCCAATAACAACTTCCGCCAATAACGGTACGCCTGGGATCAGGTAAGCAAATTCTGGGATACCACCTGGCTGGTTGTGTTGACGGCGCACTGCAAGATGGGGCTTCCATGCGTTATAGCTTTGGACAACACACACACACAATATATATGGAATCCATCGAGGACATTTTGAAGTAAAATTTTTGCCTTATGCTAAATATATCTTTGCAGTGATTAACTTAATGGTTAGAAATCAGTGCCGCCGTTAGTTATAGGGAAATAACATCGGACCGTTGATGAAGTGAGCTATTTCATCTAGTTTGGGCAGCAGCCACCCAGCTTTACCCAATATAACATCGTTGGAAATCCTCAAGGGTCGCGCCTTGATGTGGACCGATTGCACTTGACAGCCTATTGCCTACCAAAAACTCCAATACCAAGGCTTTGCTTTTAGCTATAATTTCATCCATTTTGTTGCTTATTTATTTATTTATTTATCAGTCTACAAATTAAACAATTATACAGACCGAATATACCGACACTTAATTCTCAGATGTAATACACGATATAAACAACATAAGCAGTCATCAATTTTAAAGTAATATTTAAACAGTATTTAATTAAACGCTTGACAATTTCAAATAAAAACTTAGAAGTAAGCAAAACTTAAAATGTTGTAAATGTGTTAAAATGTACTCATGAAGGAGCAATTAAATAATAATTTATGAAATTGAAAATAAAGCAAATTAATAGTAGATAAAATATATACAGAATAGAATTTATACAGAGTAAATTTGATTGCATACATATAAAAATAATGATCACAACGCAATTTTGCAAACAAGTTTCAAGTAACTGGTACTTCATATTTGAAACAGAGGGTTGAACAGTATATCACGGTTTAGCGTTCTTTGCTGCATTTCGAATTACAAATTTAATGTAGTTAAAAGGTATTTTTTAATACCAAGAAACGAGTCGCAGACGTCTAAATTTTTACAGTGTTTATTAAAATCACGACATAAACAGCGAAGTGGTTCGTGCATTTCATAATTCGACCTGCATGTAGCTACAAAAATTGATTGATTAATTTCACCAAGCAAAAATGGACTATTTATTGACCCTCTTATTAATTTAACAATAAATAAGACACCAAGCATCTCCCTGCGGCTCTGCAATGTGGGAAGCTGTATTAGTTTTAACCGGCTGCAATAGGGGGGAAGATTTTTAGAAGGATCCCATGGTAAGTGTTTTAAAGCGAAAAGCAAAAATTGTTTCTGAACCGATTACAGCTTGTCAGAATGAACCTGATAACGCGGATTCCAAATTATTGAAGCATATTCCAAAGTAGGTCTGACCAATGATATAAAAAGAGTTTTTGTAACGTATGGGTCATTAAATTCTTTAGACCAACGTTTAACGAAAGCCAAAGTATCTTTAGCGGGTGAGCGGATAGGCATTACAAGTTTGACATCATCAGCGTACATCAACGGCTTGCAGCTCTTCAAAACACTAGGAAGGTCATTAATCAAAAACAGGAACAAAACCGGACCAAGATGGCTGCCTTGAGGAACACCAGAAGTTACGTTTATGAACCGACACCAACAATTATTAAATATAACTGTTTGTTTTCTTTCATTCACATAAGAAGAAACCCAAGATAGAAGCAAAGGAGGAAATCCCAACCGATCAAGTTTGAATAAAAGTATAGAATGACAAACTTTATCAAATGCCTTACTAAAATCAGTATAAATAACATCAACTTCACACTTAGTCTTAAAACTGTTGGATACAAGGGTTGTAAACTGGAGCAAGTTGGACACCGTTGATTTACCCTTGTAAAAGCCATGTTGTGAAAAGTCAATTAATGAAGATACTCTAAAAGCAACCTGTTTTGTGATAATCAATTCAAATAGCTTAGGAATAGTGTTGAGTTTGGCTATTCCTCTATAATTTATAACACACGTTCTGCTTCCATTTTTATGCAGTGGTATAATGAATGATTCTTTCCACTTCTTGGGGAATACCCCTTGCTTCAGGGACGCATTAAACAAACAGGCTATAGGTCGATATAAGTATCGAACACAAGATTTCAGCACTACCGACGGAATTTGATCCGGACCACTGTAGTAAGAAATTTTTAGATTTTCCATATGAGTTAAAACATCATCAGTACATATATGGGACTGCCTGGGAATCCAGAGGAGACAATCTGAAAGGATAATTCGATGGCGGGTAATCATAGGTGTTTGAATAATTAGATTCGAAAAAATCCGCAACCATGTTAGCAATTTCGAAGCTATCGTTGGAAATCTGATCATTTAGCTTCATTGTAGAAGGATACCCTTTTATCTTCCTTTTTGAATTAACGAAGCTGTAAAACGACTTAGGATTGACAAAAATTTGGCTTTTAATCCTACTGATATAGTTCTTGTAACAAATTCTGTTCAATGTGTTATATTTGTGACGTAAAATTGAGTAGGCGGCATAGTCAGTCATTGATCCGGAAAGTTTGTAACGTTTGAATGAACGCGTCTTCTGATTTTTCAGGCGTTTCAATTCTTTAGTGCTTCAAGCCGATGATGATATAGCAGTGGTTTCGGATGTAGGTATGCATTTTTTAAATATTCCGTAAAATACATTATTAAAAAGGGATATACTCTCATCAATATCCCCATCGTACTCAGGCCAATTTATTCTCGATTCTTCGAGTATTACTTTTGACCAATTGGCTTTTCTAAACAGAAATCGGTGAGGGGTCTTTCGCACTACGTTGGAGGAACGCTCAGATAAATTATGAGATTCCATAAACATCGCGAGAGCAGGATGATACGCATCTTCAGGCAGCGCAAGGGGATCGCATCGATTTACAAAATTAGAGAAAATTAAATTCAAGCACTTACCAAATTTATTTTGAATGTTGTTAACTTGAAAAATTCCAACATCTGGAAGAATGATTCAAATATAAGGAAATGTCAGATTGTGGGGGAATGTGGTCGGCTATAAAATATTTGTAGGTTGAGGAAGGTTTTACTCTCACTCAAAGATGCTCAGCATCCTCAAAGTCAGGAAAATGTAGTTCCTCCGCGGAAAACCTAGTGTGAACGGCAATTAACACACCTCCACCAGCTCTGGCCAGTCGGTCTTTTCTAAAATTTCAGCATTAAAAACTGTTGGTTTTAGCCAAGTCTCAGTAAAAACGAGACATCATAAGAACTCTCATGGCTCAGTAGAAAAATTTCCGTTAGTTTGGTATTCAACACCCTAACGTTCTGATAAAATATACTAAGTGAGATATTATTTACGTTTGATAAGACATAATTTAAGTTTGTACCACTTCTGGAATGTTGCCTGGCAAGTTTTTTGATCCATTTAAAGTAGCGCGGTCACGGTTCGACTTTCTAGTAAACAAATGCACAGAGTTTTCGTAGAATCGAGTACATTATCAAAAAATTTGTCAGGAACTAAGATTCTGAAAGAAGTGATCTCTGTCCAAGACTTAAAATTAAACTTATAAACATTAATGCTGTTAAGTTCAACACCAAGCTTGGAGCATACGTAGTTAGATATATCAGCTTCCGTCAGCGATGCGTGGAGCCGTGATACAAAAATGGACTTCCGGCGGGGGGGGGGGGGGGGCAGCAGTCACCTCCCTACGAGCACCAGGTTCTAAAGCAACCGATTCAGAAACAGGGGCTGTGATTAAGGCTGCGAGTGCGGTTGTTGTTACAGCAGTCGAATCATTACCAGAATTGGGTTGAATATCAGGAACATTAACAGCAACAGAATCATCAGCATTAACAGAATTAGTGCCGTTCCCAACAGCATTCGCTTTCTTTTTCCAAGCTGGAGTCTTGTTCTTACTAGACATTGCAAAGTTAGCAGCAGTACTGTGGTTAACAGTTGTATTGGGAATATCAGCAGTATTAACTGGTGCTGTCAATCGTTTAGCATAAGACATTTGTGTATTGAAATCACGCGAGGGGGTAGCTGAGTGTACACAAAAAGGATCACTATTGTGCATAAACAGGTGATCGGGCGAGCAAATGGCAATGTATACATGGCTGCATTAGTGTAGGTGAAATCGATAGAGTATGAGGTTTGAGCGCGTAACTAATATTACCACTACGCAACGAGTTCGGATTACTGATAGAGCTGACAACATTTTTTATTTTATTTAGGCCATCAGCCATCACCTCCACACACCTTTCATTGTTTTTGTTAGAGTCGTCTTCATTATCTTTAAAATGTTTTTTGATGACAAACAAATCCTTAAATTTAAGGTCCAAGGTAAGCATTGTGGACTCCAATGTAGCTTTATGGGATGCCAACACAGCGTCATAGGCGTTACAAAGCTTGCCGTAGGCATTTAGGCAATCCGCGCACATATAACTTAGGTAGCGGTTCTTCGTAAGCAAATTCACGTCGTACTCTGAAAAGTTGCCTTCACAACAAGAACGATGGTAGATATTCTTGCAAAAGCCACCACAAGGCACAATAAGGGTATCCGAACGCGAAAAATGCTTGTCGCACTTGGCACAATACTTATCCATTACACCAGATATCGTAATAGGTAAAATATATAAATAAAAACTGGACGAAAAGTATAAAAAACAGAGAACGATTTAAAACACGTCTGTTCGGCACGAACGCAAGGAACCTTGCCTTGGCCCGTATGTTGTATTTTCTATATACCAGTGAGCGCTTACGTCTATGAGAACATCAACCCGGCAAAGATTCTAACTCAAAACGTTTCTCATAGTTGTTAACAGAAACGAACGGACATATTGCAGTTAATTAAAGTCCCAGGGGGTTCCAGCTCAGAAGGTATTCCTATGGACTCCCCAATCAGTCAGCAGAGAAAGAGGAAGAATACGCCGATTTGGTTAACCCTATTTAAGGTGATTAATACTTTCTCTTTCTTAATATTGCCGACTGACGTCAGATATCGCTAAGATTTTTATTACTGGGTGCTTTGCTATGAAAAGAAAAAATTCGTACACGCCGTTAAGCACCAATTAAATATGAATGATAAATACTTATCAGATATGGGAGTAAATCGCTAATATATGCTATGTTGATTGTGTGCAACAAAAATTTTATAATTTAGGTTGAGAAGGTCTATATATCTCTCCCTGTATTATTTATGTAATGTACCTACTTCTCACCGGCATAACTTACTTGAAAAGTTGTAGTTCGTAGAGGTGGGAAACAAAATAACTAACCTTATGGCCACTTGACCATGGATGGTCATAATATCAAAATCCTAAACATTGCTACCATTTCAAATTTGATGTAACCTTTTCATGTGGTCATAAGTCAATTAATGTTATGACCGTTGGCCTTATATCACCCTGCGCTGTTCCCACCACAAAACCAACACCATGACTACATCTTATGCTTCCCTCCTTTGGCCACTGTGGTAGATGACGCAAAGCAAACACTACTGCCTGGTCATTTACCAGCTGACCCTCAGTAGCTTCTATTGAAAGTGTTCGAACCTTCCTGGTAAATGCTCTCGAATCACCGTCTTTATAACGTTTGCCGTCATCGGCATCAGCAAGAAGTTCATTGTATTCTATATCTATGTGACCAACTCGATAAAAGTCAATAATATTTGTATGATCGGTAACCGTTCTCATAAATGATCTTTTAGCATTATAAACCCGTCTTTATTTATTATTTACCATAAGGTATAAATACTTTTCCTTTTTTTATTTACAGTGGCAAAATAAAGAGCGCAGTGCTTACTTTTTGTTGTACAGATGGATATGGGCATGCTTTTTTATTTCTGTATTCACAGCATCCTTGGTTTTGCAATTATCAGGTGGCAAACTCTTCATCTTCTTGACAAACTGGGGCATAATCCTATGCCTACTGACACAGTTAAGTGGTGCTGTGCTCGCGACAAGATGGCACTTCAATTTAAGTGGTACACGAAGTGTGGTGATGGAAGGTCGTACCCTTAAAGAGCCCCCGCCAACACCTTTGCTGGCACAGTTTTATTGGCTCCTGCATGGTACGGCATTATCATTAGCATTGGTTATAACGACGGTTTACTGGATCTTTTTGCATGGCAAAATGAGTAAGTTTAGACATGGCAACTCTTATTTAAAACGGTAGCACTTCATGGTGTCAACTTGAAAGAATCTGCTCTAAAATATCTTAAAAATCATTACAACTATCAAGTTAAAGCGGAGTCATTGGTGCCGTTTGTCGTATCGCTATAGTCGTATCCCTATACGATACATTGTTATCGATTAATGGTGCCTTAACCTGTGAAAATTTCATAAAAATGAAGAAAACGCAAAAAATTACAAACATATTCCACAAAAAATAAGTCTCCTAGTCATAACGTATCAACAACAATGAATAAATAGTGGTACGATTTTTTTAATTTAAATAAATCTTTATTTTTTGCCAAGATCTTAAAGAACCAGATAATCACTGTCTCAAAAACCTTTTAAATACTTACGAAGCAAAGTGCTCCGAGGTAACGGCATACTTACAGCCAATAACAGAGGTCAATGACGGTGTCCTCATTATAAATAACGCGATTGCAACCATCAAAATTTCCAACAAACAACCAACCCAAATTAATGGTACCTACCTTGTAACATTCAAAGACTCTGTCACAATTAACCAAACGCTATTCATAAACAAGGAACAATGAATTTTCGTTAACCCAGAAACTCCATTGGCACATAGAGTTAATATCACAGAGCACATAAAAAACCTTTCCTTGCCCGTTCTTCAAGAACTTCATTTCAAGAACCTTATCCATATAGAAGACCTTAGAAAGAAAATTACATTGCATGTGTCAATATACAATTTACTCTTCTCGTCAGTAATTGTCATTGCATTTATTTTGATAATTTTTAAAATCATATCTCGAAAGCAAAAAAATAAAGAGAAAAAAAGCCAAGCAATTAAATCTCTTCAGCAAAAACTTAAAAAAGCCGAGGACGACTTTTCTCTAAGGGAGGGAGTAGTTAACAGCGGTTAACGCTAATACCATGTGCCACATTCCCACAGCAAAATTCTGGATAATTTTATCCACACTCTGACACCAGACTAAACAATGCATTTTTGAATATGCGCTTCTGTTTCGACATAATGAAACATGGCCACACTTAAGTTGGTATCTACTTATTCTGTTCACTGTTAAAAGCTAGTGAACTAATATTCGCGGAAAATGATGACGTTGCCAAATTCCCATATGAACATCTGCATGCATTACAGAGGGCGTAGATTAAGCTAAGAATAGAATAAGAAAATAAAGTAAATAATTTGTAAGCAAAAGGTGCATAAAAAAGTATAGAAATACCAATAAAGATTCAGATTAGATTGGACCGCTAAACGAGAATGGCACTCTAGTTCATTTAAACAAAACACCCCATTTTCATTCAAAATAGACTCCGGATCCGATGTCAATTGCATTCCTGTCAAATATCTTTCAAAATTTAAATCTAAATTCATTAAAAATGTAATGATTATCCCTTGTACGATTATAGTGGGAATAAAATAAAAACTCTTGGCACAGTAATATTAAAATGCTCTGATCCTGACTTGAATGCGGAACAAGAGGAAGAGTTTGTTGTTGTAGATAATGCGAGCGTACTAATTTTAGGGTCGGAGACTAGTGTAAACTTTAAGATCATAAAACGGATGGATATCAATACTATACAGTCTAAAACGACACCGTTTTCAAAAAGTAAGAGTGATTTTATTAAGCAATATAGTACTGTTTTCAAGGATTATGTAAATTTCCAGGAATTGTTTCAATAACACTAAAGGAGGGGTATATACCTTGTCTGCATTATAAGAAAAGAATACCATTAAGTTTGTTAGAGCGTTTTAAATGCAAAATTGAGGAGATGGTGGGGAATAAAGTTATCCCTCCAGTCAATCACCCTACGGACTGGGTACATAATGTACACTTAGTGGGAAAGAAAAATGACATTCGAGTGTGTCTGGATCCAAAGCTATTAAATAAGTGTATAAAACGAGAGCATTTTCTGATCCCGACTTTCGATGATGTAACTAGTCAATTAGCAAACAAATGTATATTTACTGTACTCGATCTCAGTAGTGGGTTTTGGCAAATGGAGTTGGATGAACCAAGCTCAAATTTAACAATGTTTATGACACCGTTTGGTCGCTATAAGTTCAATCGCGTACCCTTTGACTTAAATTGTTCGCCATCTAAATCTACAAAAAGTTATTAAATTCAGCAACTCAAATATTTTTAGGTTATGGATATGGCGAAAAACCAAAAACCAATTGGTTGGCTACGATACGGTTACGACCTTAAAGGCCAATTAATGGTGACTTATAACCATAAAACCATAACCAGATAAAACAGCTGATCGAACCTACCTTATGGACATCAATGTAATCGATTATTGGTGCCATACCATAACGCTAACGCCATAAATATACCATAGCCAACCAATTGGTTTTTGGTTTCTCGCCATATCCATAACCTAAAAATATTTGAGTTGGTGAATTTAATAACTTTTTGTAGATGTTATTCATTGTTTTGGATACTTTATGACTAGGAGACTTATTTTTTGTGGAATATGTTTGTAATTTTTTGAGTTTTCTTCATTTTTATGAAATTTTCACGATTTTTAGGTTAAGGCACAATTAATCGATCACATTGGAGATGGTTATGGTTACGACTATGGCGTTAGCGTTAAGGAAGTTTAATTAGCCCTTTAGCGTTACGATATGGCACCAATAATCGATTACATAAATTCCCATAAGGTTGGTCGAATCAGATCTTATAAGCTTACCGATACGGTTACCGATAGCGCACCAATGTCTGCAGCTTTATTCAATCAAAATATAGGAAAGTATAGTCGTCGTGAAAATTGTATACACAAATTTAGGTACAAAATCTGTAAAAGGACTAATATGGAAAGTTTAAATTCATATTTGCAGAGTTGTGCGAATATTTTGTAAACTTATGAAAAAATAAAAAAACAAATTGCCATACATTTTAATCAGTATCTCGGAACGTTAATGAAAAAATGAACATTAATTTTGTTCGTAATAAAACTGTATGCATTTTGGATTCTAGCAATTTTTTTTATGGAATAAACGCAATAAAAAAATATTGAGGTAAAAAAATAAAATGTTCATTCTCGATCACATTTTTTCGTGAAGTTGTCGATCCCATTTTTTTCAACAAAATGATCCAGACAATTTTATGAAGTACATACATTAATCTTCTCTTCTCTGTCCTCTTGGCAAATACTGGAAGTTTTGTAGGACCTAGCTTAATTGCTGCCCCGAGGTCTGGCAACTCTGCCGCCCCTAACAGCGGGAGCCTTGGCCTGGCGAGCGCAGGATAGGAACGCAGAAGGTTTTCAACCGTTTCTTCCTGCAGCTCGCACTTCTCACATCTGCCTTTACTGACGAAAATTATTCAATTAAAATAACATAAAAGAATATAAGATCAAGTAAAATTATATTAAAATAAATAAAATTTAATCGATTTTTAATTGGCGAGTTGTCCGTATGTAATCAAAAGAGTATCAATATGATTTAGGAAACTGATATGTAGGTATGTATATATGTTATCGAGGTGTTGGTTGGTTGGTTGCTGTACCGCCCGGATACCAAATATCCGAGCCCAAGTTTCACACGGGGCACCATTTTGATGCACATTCCTCCTGGAACCCATTACTGCTGATTTCGTATGGCTAGTCGGTACTCCGTTCGAACCAATTACCAGGCCATGCGGCAAGTGTCCCGTTATTGTGGCAGTGATCATAAAGATGTCTTTCCTTGACCTATCTAATAGGTCCTCTGTTTTCTTACTATCGTAAATCGACCCGATTTGCTTGGTTATCCTGCAGGTGTCCGAGGCGTACCAGCTGGACACAGCTAACTCCTTGAATCTGCTATGTATGTTTATTTTAATTGATGTAGGCGCCATAGTAGCTGCTTGGCTATCTGAGTAAATACAAGTCTCTACTGACGATTCTCTTACACGAATAGGCTATGTAAGCCTTTTCGATCCTACGCTCGATGTTCAGATGTGGGGCTACCGCAATCATGGAAATTAGTATTCAGGAGGATATTTAGTGATTCCTCAGCAGATTCCGTCGACATTCCATCCTCGCCTCTCACGTGATCGTTGTGATGTTCCTTGCACAGCTGAGCACGCACGGCTCACGGCTGTTGTTAATCGACGAGCAGAAGGATTTCCCTAAGTTCACCGCTCCATCACGGCAAAGATTTTTTCCTTTTGGATGCTGATCGGGGTAAATTGGTTGTAGGATAATGTAAGAGCGCGCGGTTATCTACCGCATCGTCCAGCTCTTGCGAGTTGGTGATAGTTAGGTTAGAATTTGCGTGTTAAAGAGGTTTTGATGTTAAACTAATGAATTTATCGCATTTCGTCCTCTTGAGGTTTCTGTAGTGGAGAGAAGGGTTATGTCGAAGAAGATCCAGCGGTTGTCGGAAAGTGAGGGCTTATCTGATACCCGCCACTTATCAACCAACGTCGAACGATCGTCCAAGGCTAACGTCAGATCCAGCACTTTCTCCTAACCATTGCACCTTTCCGAACTGGGAAATATAAAGGTACTTAGATTTGAGTTTAGTATATAGTTGAAAAGGGACTCACCTCTATCCTTTGTAGTTCTGCTACCCCATATCCTGTGTCTAGCTTTGACAATTTTGTGACTTTGGTTGTTTTCTGTGAAAAGTTTGAGGCCGATAGGCGGGTGCTATAATTATAACATAAGAATGCATTAAAACATATTTTATTAAAATGCAAGCTCGTGGATTACTTTCATCCGCTCTGTAGAACAGATTATATGAACTCCTGTTCAGCCCCATAACCTTCTGGTTGTAAATTCTGGGCTCTTCATCCACTGATGTTAATATACTCCTCGTAAAGGAGGACCTTCAGATTATCTATAGCACTTTTTGAATGCTGTAGATTCAAATGAATACATTTTATGTTTGCTGCTTTAGTCCCCACTACTAATGCTGACGCCCTGCCGCAGTTGAGCTGCGCTTTCTACTTCCCCAGGGTTGTCCTCATCTGGGGTTTTGTCTCCTATGAACATCTTCACCTTTGCCATGCAAAAACAACCTTATGGTCTGCTTTTGCCAGATCCTCAAGAGATTCCTCGCATATAGCAACTAAGATCAGCTGGCTGGTCTTTGATGGGTGCCTCATCTTTTATGAGCTGCCAGTCCTGACCGGAATGCTTCTGTTAGACAGCTTGATGCATTCTAGCAGGTCGGTGAGAAACCAATAAGGAGACAATGAAAAGCTGACAACAAATTGATAGCAAGCTAATAAAAAATTCAAATCCCGAGCCTTGTTTGTATCGTTTGTTCCCGATAAGAAGCCGACGAAGTTCTTATCAAAAAGCCCAAAAGTGTTTTTTGTTAAGTTACCTCTGTTGTTCAACTTCAACCCGGTGGCAGCTCTACAACTTTTTCAGTTTATATTCAGAAAATTACAATTAATATTCGGAAAGTTACAATTGAACCGAAAATTTGGAATATGAATTAGAACTTTCTAAATATGAATTGAAACTTTCTGAATATAAACTGAAAAAGGTGTAGTTAACTTAAAAATATTAGCTTCCAGACGTACACTTGCATGTTTACACATCGAACTTCACGAGTACTTGGTATTCACGCCTATTTTTAACAATTGATAATTTTTTTTGCGGGGCTGTTATTCAATTATGGAGATATATTCAAAGTGGTCCAAAGAAGCCTTAAAGTACAATACAAAGTATATAAGTTCAATGGTAAACACCAATTTATGTTAAGAGTGAAATATTCTAATGCAATAACTGACTTATCTTGTTTTGTTGATTTTCCGACAGGGTGGACAAATGATGTATATTGGAACGATTTTCCGTCATCCCTTGTCAAATTTGGTTTTGAGACAAACCGGTTTCGGCGTTGTTCCATCATCAGTGTCGATTTTCGTTCTGATCTGTTGTTGTCGTTTGTCCTGTATTTATAGTTCATAGGTATATGAACAGGTATTGTCGAAATTGATGGTTGTGCATATTTAGTTATGTGTATGTGCTGTGTGTTCATTCAGAACCGAGGGTGGTTTACTAATCGATTTGTGTGGCTGACTGGGGTAGGTAAAAATCCGTGATTTTAGTCGTTTGACCTTTGTGGGTTTGTTGTTTTAGTGTGTTAATTGTTTTGTGTTTATTTGTTGTTGTGTGTTTGTCTGTTTTACCTGCGTGATTACTTTGTTTCTTGTAAACAAGTTTTAAAGGCTCGAATATTGTGTCAGAAATTGTGTTTATCTGTTCGTTTATTATTCTACCGTCGAATGTTTCCTGTTTGTCGATTTCCATGTTTTCGAGTACGTTGAGACGTCGGCCTTTTGCTTGTATGTGAAGAACCCTAACTGTTTTATTGATGTTTGCTGGGGAACATTCATTTTCGACCATGTGATTCGCGAAGTTACTCGGGTATAATGTTTGGATTCCGTATTTTTTTGTTGTAATCTCTAACATGTTCTCTGAACTTTGCCGTCCTGTTTGTCCTATGTAACTATGCTGGCATCCGAAGGTAAGCTTGTATACGCCGTGGCTGCTAAACAGATCCTCTGAGTTAGTGTTAGTTCTTAGTTTTCGCCCTAGATTGTGCGATTTTTTGAATGCTGTGTTAATGTTTTATTTTTTAAAGAAGTTTGCCAATTTATATGTTGCTTTTCCAGTATATGTCATAGTCGTCCAGCTATTATTTTCCTTTTCATTATTTCTTTTTGATTCTCCATTTGTCCTTCTGAGCTTATCTACTAGTGCTTTTTTATATCCGTTGTTTTCAGCGATATTAGATATGACCTCAAGTTCTCTCTTATATGCCTCTTGTGTAAGAGGTGTTCTTTCAAGTCTATGTACCAAGTGCCGTAATGCTGCATTTTTATACTGTTGGGGGTGATTTGAGGTATTGTGTATTATTGTGTCAGTGGCCATTGGCTTTCTATATATGTCATAGTTAAATCTTTTGGCTTCTTTATCAATATTTATCGCGAGGCCTAGATAGTTGATTCCTCCATCTTTTTCGGTTTCCATTGTAAATTTTATATTTCCGTGCTGCTTGTTGAGGTACTCCAGTACAAGCTCTTCGTTATTAGTAGTTAAAACGCATATTATGTCATCCACGTATCTAGCATAAAATGACACGCCTAATTTAGATTTCAGCTCCTGTATGTACTTTTCTTCCAGATTTTAATTGAACACTTCCATAAGAATGGCTGATATGGGGCTTCCCATTCAAGACCGTTTGTTTTTCTATATATTTTATTGTTGAATTGAAAATAGTTTTGACGTAAAGTGGCTCTTAGCGTATTTGTGATTTGCATATTTTTCACTTTGTTTTTTGTATTATGAACTATTGTTGAGCTAACTATGTCCAAATTATCCGATAGTGGTATAGATGGGTATAAATTTTTTATGTCAAAAGATACCAATTTGCTGTTCCTTGTTAGCTCTACGGTCTCAAGTCTCTCTATTAGTTCTGTTGTGTTATCTATTGCAATAAATTGAAATTAATATGCAATTATATTTTACCAAGCATGGAGGAATTCAGATTCCACCAGGAGCCATTAATCATCTTACTAAAATCGTGTAGAAATTTGATAACTTGACATAAACAAGCAGAAAACGAAGCTTAGTAGCATAGGAGTTGGTTTCAAGAAAACAAACGTAAATGAGAAAACGTCATATGGAAATAAGAATAGTTACCTGTAAATGAGAAAGCGACAGTTGGAAATAAGATTTGTAAATTGATATTAAATTAGTCAATTCTAAATTAGAAAGCGTCAAATGTAAAAATTAGAATAGTCAGATGGAATTGCGAAATCGTCATATAAAAATGAGAATAGTCAAGTATAAGTGCGAAGGCGTCACCTCAATATGAGAATAGTCTTACTACTGACAACAAAGAAAGCGTGAAGTACAATATCGGAAGCGTCAGCTCTAATTGAGAATAGTCAGTTGTAAATGGGAAAAGTCAATTGTAAATGCAAAAGCGTCAAATGGAAATGATAATAGTCAATTGTAAATTCTTTTCTTTTGTCACTTATTTACAGATAAACCCATGCGTTATCCAGGTTTGAGTTTTGTAACACACTGCCTCAATTCAGTTTTTATGTTGGTTGATTTTTGGGTTGTCGCATTTCCGGTGCGTTTATTGCATGCTGTTTATTGGATGCTCTTACCCATAATCTACTATGTCTTCACTGTCGTCTATTACACTGCCGGTGGATTAGATGAGTATGTGTATTCTAAATTTTGATTAGTTTATTGAACTACATTCACCGCTTTTCTATTGCAGATATGGCAACCCATATATTTATCCAATTCTCGACTGGAAAACTCCAGAAAGAACCATAACGACATTCGCTGGGGTTTTTCTTTTATATGTGATTTATTCACCAATTTTATTTGCAATTAGTAAGTTTAGGCGGTACCTTTCACGCACCCTGAACGCCATGGATAGTCCACATGCAATGGGCTTAATTTAAAGTCCTTCAGTGAATGGGCTTTTATTAAAAAAATTTCATGGAATTATGTATCATGTCACATTTTGAGTATACAAAATTTTTAGTATAAATTTAACCATAAAATACATTTGATGATTCATAAATGAAGTTCATTAATGCGAATTCATAACAGTATATACAAATCAATATGTATATGTATTATTTTATCATAATAATATTATTTTAGAAAAAAACCAAGAAATTGATGCGAATTATTAACAAGTATTACGATTTTAAGAAAGTTTAATGAAATGGATTATAAGAAATAAACTAAAATGTATTAGATTATAGAAAATTTAAATATGTATGTACTTCCTCGAAACAAATAAAGAAAATTTTTCCAGTTATATTAGGATTTAACCTAGAAATTTGAAATAAGTAGCTGGAAACTTGCATACGCCTTAACATGGTGGAACCAAACAGGTTACGGCCGTATATCAGCTCATTCGTACTTTTCCTTATGATTTGACACTATGACTGATTTGCCGCCAACTTTTTTGGTTCCGTCATCCGCCTTTTTATAAGCTTTTATTTAGTTTCACTTTTGTTGTCTGTAATGGAATCTTGCAAGTTAAATTTGATACACTTCCCGGTGTCCGATTGAGCTGAAATTTTGCACACATGTATAACTGCGATGACAATGCAATATTACTTAGTTAGAATTCGATAAATTAATCGATAACACAGTTATCGGTAAAGATTTGTATATACTTTGGAATAACAGCCTAAGTCCCATACAAACCCGCCGGTACCTATCCGTGGATTGTGATATTTGGACGTGGTGAATCACGCGTATCACGCGTGGTGAATCCCAACGCTTGCGAAAAGCGGAGACACAACCCTCTGTTGTATTTCTGTGTATAACCAACATAGCTGAATTTTTAAGGCTGTTTAACTCTGTAATCTTTTCTGTAATTTATTTTGCTTTTGGAAAAATTACCTATTTGAAAAAAGCTGGCTGAAAAATATTGGCATAACAGCTTAAGTTAAATCAAGAATGGAAAAACTTGGAAAATTTGAGCAGATGTGGCAATTTCGCGTGTCCGTTGAACGAAATATTGACAATATATTGATCATCGCTAGGAAATTAGCGACATTCCATCAACTTAGCAGCACTTTAGCAATAATACTGTTATTATTTGGCCGCTCAAACACACCTATATTAATTGTGCATTAAATTTAAAATATACAACTCAAAAATGACTCCGGTTGTTATGTCCGCAGCATTTATTTGGTGCAAATACAACATAATAATTTACACGGCCAAAGCCATAATAATTTGCACGGGTCATCAATTCTTTCTCTGATTCAAAAGCTGAACTACCAGCGCTACCGTCATCAGCTCTTACATCACTAAAATTGCACGAATGTCCAGGCTCATGACTTTGTTAATCCAGATGGTGAAAACGAAGACTCAAAGGAATGCAACCTTGCAAACAACAGCCGTCATTTTCAAAGTGTAAAAATTATGTGATACAACGAACGCTAACGCCGTTAGGCTGTTATCGGTAAGTGTTGCAGGGATGCACTTTAACGTTAAGCTAATCGTTTATCCAAAAATTTCCACCGTTTCCGTTGAAACACTTCGAAATATTATCGATAAAGAAATTATCAAGATAAATTGTATCTCGATTTTAGCCGAAACAAAAAGCTTTCGTTATCGTTAAAAACTTTAACAAAAACGTGATACTTTATGTTTGAATTGTGCTGGCAATGCTATAGCCATCGTGAAGCCGTAAGGTGGTAACAGCGAGCGGACATACACACACAAACTCCATGTAATTTGTTTGTGTAATTCATTGGTGGTAATGTCAAAAATACTCTGAGAAATGTTCGTACTGTCAAAATTTATGAGAAAAGTTGCAATCAGCTTGCCTGATGCTTTCACCTTTAATGACTCCGCCATCAATCAGCTTTGCCAGCATAGTTTGAAATTAATAATCAACATAAACGATTTGATTTCGTTTTGATATGGCAGAAAACGAAACAAAATCATTTCGTTAATTTGACGTTCTTAACGTTAATAAACGAAACGAAATGACTTTGTTTCGTTTATTAACGTTAATTATCGTAACGAAATGATATCGGTTCGTTGGTTAAGCATGCCTGAAGTGTTGCATACTTTTCTGCGCACTTGATTTTGTTTTACAGATTTTTGGCGATGGAATTTTAGCTAAGCGAAAGTAGGAATTTTATTTTAAAACGGATTTAACCCACAGATGAAAGATCTGCAATAAGTAGTTGTAAACTGATCGCGGCATAGGCAAAGTTAAGTTATTTAACACTGTTTGACACAATTTTATATGTGCTCTCTGTCAAAAATGCTTCAACTAACTTAGTCACATTTTATTTCGATTATGAATATGCCCCAATATATTTGGATTATGATATAATAAAATTAAAGAAAAAAAACTTTATTAAAAATAAG
The DNA here is from genome assembly GCF_040869045.1 of Eurosta solidaginis. Classification (NCBI taxonomy): domain Eukaryota; kingdom Metazoa; phylum Arthropoda; class Insecta; order Diptera; family Tephritidae; genus Eurosta; species Eurosta solidaginis. The sequence goes on along the minus strand of NC_090320.1, from coordinate 71,698,913 downwards.
CTTTTATTATTGGTTAATAAAATTAACTAAAAAGTAAGTTAATACATTAGAGAAATGGATAGAATGAGAAGTAAGTAAAGATTACGTAACTAATTTAAACAATATTTTACCTTACTAAAAATTAAAAAAAATTCCTATTTAAATTAAATTTAAGAAAAAGGCTTTTCTAAGAACAAGCTTCTATTACTTGTTAATAAAACGAACTAAAAAGTAAAAAATAAAATTAAAGAAAAAAAAAACTTTTTTAAAAATAAGCTTTTATTATTGGTTAATAAAATTAACTAAAAAGAAAGTTGATACATTAGAGAAATGGATAGAATGAGAAGTAAGTAAAGATTACGTAACTAATTTAAACAATATTTTACCTTACTAAAAATTTAAAAAAATTCCTATTTAAATTAAATTTAAGAAAAAGGCTTTTCTAAGAACAAGCTTCTATTACTTGTTAATAAAACGAACTAAAAAGTAAAAAATAAAATTAAAGAAAAAAAATTTTTTTTAAAAATAAGCTTTTATTATTGGTTAATAAAATTAACTAAAAAGTAAACAATAAATTGACTCTAAAGAAATATAACACTTTATAATTTCATTGTAAGCTTTAACGATAATTAGGCTTTTTCGTCTGCGACAAAAGAATTCTATATTGTACATAATTATATATTTTTAACATTAAAACTTTACACCTAAATTATTAAACCTTACAGTTTATATCACAGTCCTAATTGTTCTAATAAAAGCGTGTTACATTGCGATAGCAAGAAAAGGAGATCCTAAATGTTCTTAATTATACCATCAAAATTCAACACGTTTTTATTAGAACTGTGATATAAACTGTAAGGTTTAATAATTTAGGTGTAAAGTTTTAATGTTAAAAATATATAATTATGTACAATATAGAATTCTTTTGTCGCAGACGAAAAAGCCTAATTATCGTTAAAGCTTACAATGAACTTATAAAGTGTTATATTTCTTTAGAGTCAATTTATTGTTTACTTTTTAGTTAATTTTATTAACCAATAATAAAAGCTTATTTTTAAAAAACTTTTTTTTCTTTAATTTTATTTCACATATGTACGTTGCAGATGGCATTAAAAATTTTAGTTCTTTGCAAATATATCGCTTCCTGCTGCTTACTTTAGTTTTTTGTTTGTTTTGCGCTCACTACGGATTTTTTATATTATGGAATGTTCTACAGGTCTTGCTTGAACTATTTTTTTACGGACTCAAGTCTTTATGAGTTGGTGATCGTGGTTATAATAATAATAAAATACCCAACGGATTAATACCCTCCAAAGCCCGCCCAACCGACACGAGGGGTGCATCCGCATGACACACGAATTTTGTTTTTGCCGAGTTGTTGATAGGCGGAGGTTTGTTAAGCGTCGAAATCTAAAACTGATCAGCTACAGAATAAAAACAGTTGGAAATTATGCATATAGTAAATTTTTAAATAAGTTAACGCTTTTAGCATATAACGTTTTTTTTTCATTTTTATATTTTTTATTTTGTTACTGGTTAAGATAGGATAGGACAGTTTTCTTTATAGTAAAAAGTGAATCTGTTATATCAAACGAGTTCGAATGAGAGTTAAAATCATGACACAAACACCGAAAAGGTTCATTTAATTCGAAATTAGTTCAACAGAAAGGGGCTAGAAATCAGTCCATTCAGTAGTTTAGCCATGAATAATACGCCTAGCATTTCTATACGACTTGCGAGAGTTGGAGGATTGATAAGCTTTAAACGACTAGTATAAGGTGGAAGATTATACGCAGAGTCCAAATGAAAATTCCTCAAAGAGAAAAGTAAAAATTGCTTCTGTATTGACTCAAGCCTATCTGCATGAACTTATATCGCGGACTCCAGATTATTGATCCGTATTCTAGTATCGGTCTAACTAATGTGGTAAAAGGGGCTTTGGTTACAGACGGGTCACTAAATTCTTTAGACCATCGCTTCACGAATGATATAACACCCCTAGTCTTATTGATAATAGTCATAATATGAAGGTTGAAACTAAGTTTAGCATCCATCATGACTCCCAAGTCAACAAAATAATTTACTGACAAAAATTATTAATAACGTAAGAGGCTGCTGGCAAAGATCTCCGAGAGAGGCACATGAATTTATTGAGGTTCAGCGGCATTGAATTCGCGTTGCACCAAGCAACTAAGCAGTTTAAATCCGCTTGAAGCAAGGAACGTTCTTCCATAGGCGCATAGGACCTAAAAAGTTTAACTTCATCAGCATCCACTAAAATTTTGTATTATTTTTTTGTGGTACAGATATCATTAATATATAGCAACAACAGAATTGGACCGAGATGACTGCCCTGTGGGACGCCAGAGTGAACATTAATGACATTTGAAAGAGTATTTTGTATACTTGTTGCGTTCCACCGCAGAAATACGAAGATATCCACTGGGTGAGAACAGGTTGGAAGCTGAACTGAGTTTGCTAGTTTCTGACAGTGTTAAGTGTTATTTTTTTGTCGATCCGCAAAAAAGTCTTGTGTTTTTTATACCCAGCTGTACTTGTACACAGGGTATTATAACTTTGATTGGATAACGGTTGGTTGTACAGGTATAAAGGAATCGAGATAGATATAGACTTCCATATATCAAAATCATCAGTATCGTCCGTCCGTTAACACGATAACTTAAGTAAATATTAAGATATCTTCACCAAATTTGGTAAACGAGCTTATCTGGACCCAGAATGGATTGGTATTGAAAATGAGCGAAGTCGGATGATAATCACGCCCACTTTTTATATATATAACATTTTGGAAAACACAAAAACCTGATTATTTAGTAAATAATACACCTAGAAGGTTTAAATTTGACGTGTGGTCTGATATTGAGACTAATGATAAAAATTTGAAAAAAAAATTTTAAAATGGGCGTGGCACCGCCCCCTTGTGATAAAATCAATTTTACAAATATTATTAATCATAAATCAAAAATCGTTAAACCTATCGTAACAGAATTCGGTAGAGAGGTAGCCTTTACTATATGGAATGCTCTGAAGAAAAATTAACGAAATCGGTTAAGGACCACCACTTTTACATAAACGATTTTTAAAAGGGTTGTGGACGAATAAAATAAGTTATATCTTTGCAAAAAAGAGCTTTATATAAATGGCTTTATAACAGTAAATAGGAAAAACTTCAAATTAAAAAAAAAAATGACTAAGCAATTTTCTATGTTTCGGGAGCCATAACTCGAAGAAAAATTAGTTCAGAATAGAACCATATGTATATGTATTATTGCGTAGTCTTCTAACACTATTAAGCACACAAAACAAACAACAACAGCATTTCAAGTGTACAGCTGGGTATGTAATGTTCGGTTTCACCCGAACTTAGACTTCCTTACATGTTCAAGCTAGATTTAGCTTTTTTATCCGTTTAGCTAGAAAAGTTGCGTTTTAGCTTTAAGCTTTTTCAGGTTTCTTAGAAATTTTTTTAGCTCTTTTTAGCTTTCTTCAAAATTTTAGAAAATCTAGATAATCAGTTTTATGTAGATTCAATTTTAAGAACATTGCATGAATTCGGGCTATATTTAAAAAATTTGAGGGGCTAAGGAACAGATAATTTTTATTTAGCCTTTTTTAGCTTTTTATTTTTGTCAACCTAGCCTTTCTTCTGAAAAAGTTCTGGCAACACTTATAATAAAGTTGTTATAATCTACCTTATAATTCCTTACGTAAGTTTTATATTATATGACCTCGAAACGGTATCTTTCAAATAAATATTATGCCTGTTGACATAAGTACAGAAAAACAAGAAGTTATCCCACAAGAAGTTATCCCTTTCGTGTGAATGCGATTTGCAACGGGTCGAGTCCGTCGTTTTACGCAGCATATACATAGGTGGCATTGTTTCTGAAATCAAAAATTTTATTTCGCTCGGAAGCGGTTTCGAAGCAGATGAAACAGTCATAGAATCGAGTGGCTAACACACGGAACGAAAACGATATTAGGTTGCTGTTACTTTAATAAAATCACTAGGCCTCGATTTCTCCCTACCATAATGCCAACATTATCTGCTCCTTAGCCCCTCAAATTTTTTAAATCTAGCCCAAATTCATTCAATGTTCTTAAAATTGAATCTACATAAAACTGTTTATCTAGATTTTATAAAATTTTGAAAAAAGCTAAAAGGAGCTAAAAAATTTCTAAAAAAGCTAAAAAAAATCTTAAACCTAAATCGCAACGGAGAAAAAAAGCTAAAATGGCAGCACAGCTCACATCCATTTATATTTACAACATGAACTCTAAAATCATAATTTTTCACCAAAAAAAAAGTTGTGGTAATTTCTTTAAACAAAAATCGCCATAGCAGTAATAAACATGATGGATCGACCATCGGGGCTTAGCATGTACCTGCGACAGGTATGTATGTCTGCCGTAGGAGGCGACTAAAATAGTTACCAAATTGATTCAAGCGGTTGCGTACCGCAACCCTTTCAAGGGGTTGCCAGCGCAATATATAGTTTCTCCAACCCAGTTATCAACATCACCTACTCGTAGCGAATTCTGTTTCTTTAACAGCCGAGGCTCCGGCGACCCCAAGTGGCGCATGGATCTAGGGGTTGCACAGTGTTTCGTGTAGAACAAGCTAGCTGGACAAAATTATTTTATGAGATTTTCCGTTTCATATGCAGTCATTTATTACAACTACGTAATTTTTTTCAGGCACATGTTCTTTTTTTTTATTTTTTTTCCAAAATTTTACTTCATAAGCATACATTTGCTTATTTCATATACAGTAACTAATGTGAATAAGTGACATAGATCCAAAAAAATTTAAAGGACTTAAGAATATTACTTTATTGTACTTAAATTGAACGGACTACAAATCTCAATACTCTAAAAAATTCCGAAAAAAATTAAAATTTTTGATGAAAATTCGTCGAATTTTTCAAACAATTTTTAAATATAATTTAGTTTTTGTTATAGATCGTGACAAATTTTCTTATAGGAAATTAGTTAAAATAAATTTGCGAAAGCGAAGATTGTAAGAATTGTCCAAAAAGGGGTGTCTACTTATTTATGTGAGTGACTGTACATATGTACATACATATTTTGTATTTATTTGAGTATTTATTCTGGCACTACAATTTTTACAAAATTATTTTATAGTACCAGTCAGGAATGTAAAAGTGAATTACAATAATAATAACAACAATGTAAATAATTAAATTAATTATGTGAAAATAACTTATTACAAAAACTTAAAAGTAAAATATAATACAAAGTAGAAAAGACAATAGATTCAAATTAAATAAAAACTGATCCAACAAAAAGTTATAGGGTAGGTTATCTTTTATAATTATGTTATTATTCGCTATCATCACTTTCATTCGATGAGTCACTTGTGGAATAGTCATGAGCATCAGCAACACTACTGTGAAAGCTTGAAACAACTGGGGTATTTATTGACTCCTCAACATTATCCGGGGACAGTAAATTTAAGACTTCTGAAGTCATACTTTTAAATTTTTTCTTAGGTATCTCCCTAAAACTGTTAACTAAAGGATCCGATGTTATAAGCAACATATTCATAAGATCTCTATTCGTGGCTTCACGCGACTGCTTTTGTGTGTTATCATCCCTGAATCGTCTCAAATCATTGTTACGGGCTTCCTGTGCTTCCTCAGAAAGTTGACCAATTGGTAAAATTGCTGATTTTATAATATCAGTACTATGCACTAAGATTTTATGAATTGTAACAGGTATATTAAAACATGGATAGAGATCTATGTATAGTTTTTTAGTTTCGACCGCAAATTTTTCAAATCTTTGGATATTTATATTGTACCCAGATGCTAATGCGCGAAGGAGAGTGTCGAATCTTTTGATGAGCGTTACATCCAATCCCGTAATCTCAGCACTAGCCTCAGAATTTTCGAAAAACCTACGAGCAGTGTTGCCGTCATTGGTATTGCCGAAACCTGGTTTTGGTTTATCTACTATCAATCCAAGTACACTTTTAAATTTATTCTGGATTTCGTTGGAACGTAGCTTTACACTCTCTTTTTCTGCCTCATTCCTAGGCTGCCACTTTTTTACTTCGAGGCGATAACTTATATGAAGCAAGCATTCAAAACATCTTATCCATGCATGGAGAGTAGACAAACCAAAATCAAGATTATCTCGGTTAGGCGTAAAGTCCCGTAACTCATTATTCATATCTTTTGGAGTGGCACCACCAATATAACAGACTTATCTTGTTTGGTTGATTTTCCGACAGGGTGGATAAATGATGTATATTGGAATGATTTTTCGTCATCCCTTGTCAAATTTGGTTTTGAAACAAACCGGTTTCGGCGTTGTGCCATCATCAGTGTCGATTTTCGTTCTGATATGTTGTTGTCGTTTGTCCTGTATTTATAGTTCGTAGGTATATGAGCAGGCATTGTCAAATTGATGCTTGTGTATATATAGTTATGTGTATGTGCTGTGTGTTCATTCAGAACCGAGGGTGGTTTACTAATCGATTTGTGTGGCTGACTGGGGTAGGTAGAAATTTGTGATTTTAGTCGTTTGACCTTCTTTGTCGGTTTTTTGTTTTGGTGTGTTAATTGTTTTGTGTTTATTTGATGTTGTGTGTTTGTCTGTTGTACCTCTGCGATTAAGTTGTTTCCTGTAAACAAGTTTTAAAGGCTCGAATATTGTGTCAGAAATTGTGTTTATCTGTTCGTTTATTATTCTACCGTCGAATGTTTTCTGTTTGTAGATTTCCATGTTTTCGAGTACGTTGAGACGTCGGCCCTTTTCTTGTATGTGAAGAACCCTAACTGTTTTTTTGATGTTTGCTGGGGAACATTCATTCTCGACCATGTGATTCGCGAAGTTAGACTCGGGTATAATGTTTGGATTCCGTATTTTTTTGTTGTAATCTCTAATATGTTCTCTGAAACTCGTTCTTATTTGCCGTCCTGTTTGTCCTATGTAACTATGCTGGCATCCGCAGGTAAGCTTGTATACGCCGTGGCTGCTAAACGGATCCTCTGAGTTAATGTTAGTTCTTAGTTTTCGCCCTAGATTGTTCGATGTTTTGAATGCTGTGTTAATGTTTTATTTTTTAAAGAAGTTTGCCAATTTATATGTTGCTTTTCCAGTATATGTCTTAGTCGTCCAGCTATTATTTTCCTTTTCATTATTTCTTTTTGATTCTCCATTTGCCCTTCTGAGCTTATCTACTAGTGCTTTTTTATATCCGTTGTTTGCAGCGATATTATATATGACCTCAAGTTCTCTCTTATATGCCTCTTGTGTAAGAGGTGTTCTTTCAAGTCTATGTACCAAGTGCCTTAATGCTGCATTTTTATGCTGTTGAGGGTGATTTGAGGTATTGTGTATTATTGTGTCGGTGGCCGCTGACTTTCTATATATGTCATAGTTAAATCTTTTGGCTTCTTTATCAATATTTATCGTAAGGTCTAGATAGTTGATTCCTCCGTCTTTTTCGGTTTCCATTGTAAATTTTATATTTCCGTGCTGCTTGTTGAGGTACTCCAGTACAAGCTTTTCGTTATTAGTAGTTAAAACGCATATTATGTCATCCACGTATCTAATATAAAATGATACGCCTAATTTGGACTTCAGCTCCTGTATGTACTTTTCTTCCAGATTTTGCATGAACACCTCCATAAGAATTGCTGATGTGGGGCTTCCCATTCCAAGACCGTTTGTTTGTCTATATATTTTATTGTTGAATTGAAAATAGTTTTGATGTAAAGTGGTTCTTAGCGTATTTGTGATTTGCATACTTTTCACTTTGTTTTTTGTGTTATGAACTATTGTTGAGCTAACTATGTCCAAAGTCTCCGATAGTGGTATAGATGGGTATAAATCTTTTATGTCAAAAGATACCAATTTGCTGTTTCTTGTTAGCTCTACGGTCTGGAGTCTCTCTATTAGTTCTGTTGTGTTAGCTATTGCATATTCGTTCCTTAGCTCCAGAGTATCTATCAATATCGTTTTTTAAATATTTGGACAGTTTGTAACATGATGAGCCTCATTGGCGTGTCCGGCTTGTGGATTTTTGGTAGCGCAACCAGTGGAGGAGCCGAAGGGTTCATTTGGACCAATCTATGTGCCATGTTAGAATCTACTATATTGGTTGCATTTTTTATAGCAACTTTGATTTGTTTTTGGTATTCATCTGTGGGATCCTCTCTCTTTCTACGACATTTCATTTCCTCTATGAGATCCTCGGTTTTGGATATATGTATATTGCCCTTTTTCGATTAGCACAGTGGTGTTTCCTTTGTCCGCTTTCGTTGTGACAATATTGTTTTTCCTTCTAAAATCAATTTGAAACTTTTCGGCTTTGTATTTAAACCTTTTATGCATGCAAGGTTTTGTCAGTTCGGTTTAAAATTTAAACTAAAATCTATTCAAAATATTTTCAAACTTTTAGAAGATTAAAAGTTTACCATAAAATTTAAATTAAAATGTACATGTAATACTACCAATCACATTTACAGTTTTTGCAAATGGGAAAATATGTTTTGCGCCACCTTGTTTCGTGTTTAAGTACGGATAAAAAGCGGCAAAGCATCGGCGCTCTCATATGCTAGTTCACTTTAAATACGAGTAGTCACGCTGGGATTTTTGAGTTTTGGCTTCTGTGAATGTAACTTATCCCCACGTGTACTCAGTACCAGCGTTCGGACTTTGCTATCATTACAGTGAATCTACTTCGATTTTATCATGAAAAATATGATCACTGCATACTGCGAAATACCAATCACATACTACATTTGGCTTATGGTCTTCATTCAATACTATTATACTTATTTTAATAATGACATACAACGTGATTACATCAAATCATTCGCATGACAGTGGAGCTAAACTCGAGTGTACCCGATTTACAATATACGGCAGAGGACTGTCTTTCTCGATACACTCCCCAAAAACCTGCGGACAGAAACAGAGGTATGAGGGATTGGAGGAATGTCATTTTATCTTGTACATAATGTCTCATTGCTTACACTACTACAATTTATCTTCTCAACTAAAGCGGAGTGAAAATTATTTAGTACGAACACTGTTCAGTTTTGTTTGTTGTGTTTTGGGGTCCACTTTGCTGGGGAGCTGAGTCGCGCTACCTGCTTAGTGGCTCAGTTTAAGCTTAACTGTGTTGACGTATGGTTGTGGGTGCGGATGTGCGGTTGCGCATTGACAACAAATGCGAACGTGTTCTTTGGTAGTAAGTTTCAATTAAACTTTATAGGGCTTGTTTCCGGCCACGATTTACAATAAGGCAAGTGTTTATTTATAGCGCGACTATCATGTTGTATACTTGTTAAAGATATGTACATATGAATGTACCTAAATAAAGAATTGCGCAAGCAAAACATATCTACGTTCGTATGAATGTATCAATTAAAGTCTGGGATGACAATGGAGCCGTATAACTCAATTCTTTCGTCGATATTTGATTCCGGTGTTGTTGCATGCGAATAAATATTACATATCTACTTATATAGATATCTATGTATATATATATATGTGTGACATGTACATTTACTTGGTAGATAATTACGATACGACTGTTTTTTGCCGCTCAATAAAATTGTATACAACCTACCTGTGATCTGCCTGGTTCTCAGTGTTGTGTTTTTGATTAGATTACTTTTCATATTAACATTATTATATGAAACCACTTGAGTGAGGGGATGTGTTTTAGATGCAATATTATTATTTTTATAACATCAATTGCTGTGCTTATGTGAATACATCGGAGACGCATGCGTAGCTTTTTGACCCCCGAACGTAAATCAATCTGGCACAAAGTCAAACAACATTGTCTACAATAATAACAACAAAATACCTGTGTAAATATGCATATTCACACAATTCTACGTTTTTAACTACCTAAGTGTATATGTATGTATGAATATTGCAAGGTAATTGACCTACATAATTTTTATTGTTGTTGATTTTGTGTTGTTAAAATTGGTATTTTTAATACATACTTTTTTTTTTGTTTTGAATTCAACTTTTTTTAAGGTTTTTTTCTATTGCTGTACAACGGATGGTAATTTGCAGTAGTTTTTTTTAAACAAGTACAAGCAAATTCTATAAGTTTGAAAACATAGATCAAATGTAGAAAAAAGTCATGACTACCAAGTACTCGTGAAGTTCGATGTAAAACCATACAGTTTTAAGTCTAGAAATCTATTTTTTTTTTTTTTTAATTAACAAGACCTTGCCCACAGATAATTAAACCAGTGAGAAGAGCTTTGCCGGCTTCTTTTCGGTACTGACAATCGATACCGTTAAGTTATTCTTAAATAGCGCTAAACCATCAATACCCATATAAATTGCAAACTGAACCAAGAAAAACTCCACCACAGAACAGTATCTACTCGTAGCGCTAAACTCATCAAAAGTCTTTGATACTCATCACGTTACTGCAAGACTTGGAAAGTCCTACCCTTCCTCCCAGTCGCAAATTATCTGTGTGGACGGCAACCATCGTTGAAGTTCAGGAACGTAATATCGACACCCAGAAGAATTAAACAAGGGGTGTCGCAGGGTGGTATACTAACCCAGCTTTTGTTAAATTTGTTAAATACATATACAAGATCGTTTCCCCACCCGAAAAAGTTACCATTGCGCCCTCCGCCGATGACTGCACAATAATAACAATATATCCTGATTGTACATACATTTTGGCGAGCATACAGTCGTAACTGTACCTGGAGTTCAGAACCATAACAAAATACGCAAGTACCGAGCTGGATGTAGAGACAAAGAAACGCTCGTAGCCACTTAAAAAGATATTGGCCAGCCGCTTGTATGCTACGTGTCTTCGATATGGACGCCTAGCCTAAAATAAACACACTGGAGGGAACTGTGTTGTCTTCTTAGGTCTCCAGAACATCATCTAATATTGAGGAGAGAAAACTCTGAACTGAAACTGAAACCGAACAACAGTCCTGCTATATACTCACAAGCCCGGGCATTCAAACAGACATCTGATTGAAGAGGCTCCACCTTCAAGAGCTTTTGGAGTCATTTTAGTAAGCTTTCAGATACACCGACAAAAAATCCGCAATTTGCTATGCCAATAAAAGCCCGATAAAGACCGTTCTCAAAGACAAATTCCCTAAACTCGTAGTTAAGGAAAGCAATCTCGCCGGGGACACGCGCGTCACTCGTGATGCAATTTCGATTCGCATTCTATAAAAGGTTAAACTTTACTAATCCAGAATCAACCCCGAAATATCAAATATATGCCCCGCTTGTAAAGTGTCCCAACATGACACTCACCATCTTATTAATTACAATGTGGAACCAATGCCCGTAGCACCCATATCCTTTTGGTCCAACTCTGTTAAAACTGCAAGTTTCCTGGGAGTACCGTCAAATGATATTGATGAAAATTTTTGAGTGATCGCAAAAATCGATTAAAAGCCCACACCAGATTGGAAATGCTCCAATAACAAATCGACATGTTATCGATGGCTCTTCGGTAACAAAACGATAACATGCTGATAACAAACCGTTAACTCATCGATGAAAGATCGATAGATTATTGATAGCCATTGTTATCGATAACATGCTTATAACGATGACTCTGTAACACACCGATAACTCATCGATAAAAAACGTTAAACACGCCCATATACCGTCGATAACAACCCATAGCTCATCGATAACAAACCGATAATTCATCCCTTCCCTACCGTTTCGGTTTCTTACCTTTTCTTGCCTAGCCTTAGCTTCGCAACCGTTACGATAACCAAAAGCATTGTTTTTATTCATCCTATTTGTTTGGTTGATTTCCCCACAAATTTGGTTTGGAGACAAACCGGTTAAGGCGTTGTGTCATCTCCAGTGCCATTTGTTGTTCTGAAACCGGTTTCAAAAATCAAATTTGACAAGAGATGACGAAAAATCGTTCCATAATATATCATTATTATCATTTTGACCCCAATCATTCAACATGAATTTTTCAACTCTCTATTGGACACATCTCTAGTTCAGATCAACGATGCGTTAAATTGTAAGAATAAGATTATTGATTTGGTATTTGTTGATGAGTCTGTGGGTATCACTCTAAATTGTCTTAATCAAATGTGTTACAAAAATTATTTAACCAGTTGTAAATTTCAGTTTTTTAGTAATCCGAAAAAATGTTATAGTTTTGTTAACCCTAAGGGGAAAACTTCTGGATTTCCTGCTGCCTTCACTGTTGGTTGTAAGAATGCTAATTCCGATAATGATATCGGGAATTTATTGCAGATTTCTTTGAATCGACGTATTCATCTAAATCATTTCAAACTGGTCAATATCCGTATAAATTAGAAAGTTCTAATTGCATACTAAATCCTGTCACTGATAACAATACTGTTCTTCAACTCTTTTGGATTTGAATCAAGTTTTTTCTACGGGGCCTGATGGTGTTCCTAGCTGTGTGCTTAAGTACTGTGGCGTGAATCTATCAGAGCCGATTACTAAATTATTTACGCTATCCATTAAACCGGGTCTTCGCCATTAATTTGGAAGAAGTAATTTATCACCCCTTTGCACAAAAAAGGTAGTAGATCTAATATTGAGAACTATAGTGGTATAGCCAAGCTTTCAGCTATCCCTAAAACTTTCGAACAAATTATTACTCGTCTACTTCAGCACATGTGTAGCTCTTTACTATCGTCTAGGCAGCATGGTTTTGTACCTCGAAGGTCAACCACTACCAACATGCTAGAGTCTACCTCTTTAGTGATGGACGGATTTTGAAACGAAAGGCAAATTGATGTGATTTACACCGACTTCACTAAAGCCTTTGACTCTGTCAATCATGAACTTCTAATTTTTAAACTTGATTTTCTTGGGTTTCCGAAGCATTTACTTCCCTGGCTTGGAAGTTATCTCGTCAACAGGACTCAGCAAGTTTTGTTTAAAAATTGTCTTTCAAAGAAGTTTAATGCAACGTCTGGGGTTCCTCAAGGTAGTCATTAGTGTCCATTACTTTTTACCCTGTTCATAAATGATTTACCAAAAGTCAATGCGGATGATGTTAAAATTTGCATGCATACGTGCCCTCTGAGTTATCCTCTTTCCATCTCTTACAGGCCGACTTGGACTCTTTTCAATGCTGGTGTACAGCGAATTTAATAGATTTAAACTGTTCTAAATGCAAGCTGATAACATTTCATCGTGTGAAGCCAATTTTGGCATCTTATACGTTAAATAGCACGCTCTTGGAGCGTATATCTGTTGTAAGTGATTTGGTTGTTCTCTTTGATCCGAAACTGTGTTTCAATATGCATATTTCATCAATTGTGAACAAAGCAACAGGGGTACTTGGATTTGTGAAACGGTTGGCCAAAGAGTTTGATGAACTGTATCTCACTAAGCTCCTTTTCTCATCTTTAGTACGTCTAATACTTGAGTACTGCTCGTGTGTCTGGTGCCTGCGGTATCAAAACTATATACATCGAATTGAGTCAGTTCAAAAACAATTTTTAATTTTCGCCTTACCTGGGATCCTAACCTTCATCTAACACCATACAAAAATAGACTGCTTCTTATTAGTTTGCCAACTTTGGAAAGCCGAAGAATATTACTTGGGGCAATGTTCCTGCACAAGCTCATCATCGGTGAGGTAGACTCCTCTTACCTTGTCAGTCACCTAAACTTCGCTGTCCCTAACAGAACTTATAGGCACTATGTGCCCTTCCACCTATCAACTTGCCGACACACTTTTGCTAAAAATAATCCCTTGCGGAATTGGTGCTCGCACTATGTATAATGATTTGTATAATTGTATCAGCATGGAATACTCTTTTACTGCTTTGCATAATTCAATACTCTCATACCTGACCTGATTGTTAGTTAAAATAAGAACAAATTTAATTCTCTTTTTGTTTAGAGTTGAATTTAATTCGTAAAGTTCTTATGTATTTAATCCTAATGTTAGGTTTTAAATTTACAAATATTTTGTTATTGAATTATATTATTTTTAGTAGTCGACTGAGTTGTGTCAGTTGTTGACTTGTTATTCTACTACCCTTTTTCTTTCTTGTCTTCTTCTATTTCATCTTCTTTACATTTACTTCTTTTCCTTTGTAATTTCACATTCTACCTTATACATATGTAATCGATATGTTTTCTGTCTTCGTCAATTTTCTGTCTGCGGATTTGTTACTATTTAGTAAATTTTTTATTCATTCCATTTGTTGAAAGCATTACAAAAATTTCGCCATGGGCGAAATGCCGCTATTCGAGCAAATGGCACATTTAGAGTCAACTCAATTTATTGTTTATTAAGGGCATGCCCACGACTAAATTTTAAGAGCGGTAATTTTCTCAAAATTGGCCAAAGATATGAATAACATTTTCTAAATCACATCACGATTGAGGTCCCATTTAAGAAGTTGAATTTATATGGCTAAAGAGCACCAAGAGTGATCAAATCTGTCTGCTTAATTAATATTAAACATAATTTTTCTGAATTTGGTGTTATTCCATTTTTTAACGGAGCCCCCAGCTAATCACTTTTCAAGAATACTTTTAAGGTACACACTCCCTATTTAGAGGGGTTTGATAAGTTTTATTCATAGTCCCCTCTATAGCGGTATCGGTCGGAAATAGGATCGACCTTCGTCGATCGAGTCTTTACATTTCGTTTTGTTACTGTGCTAAATAGTCGCCAAATGTTTGGTCCATAAATAATGCAGTGGTTTGTCAAACACTCCAATTGTATTTCTGCCATGGAAAGCAACTCAGTGAAAACTCATGTGCCTCGCAGATGCCGCATCGCGCCAATTTGTAGGAAAAAATTGGAAGAGAAGCTCGGTCTTAAATCTCTTTGGAGGTTATTGCGCATTGTATTTATTCTTATTATAAATAATTAGTTAAATCGAAACACATTTCAAGGCTTGTTTCACTGCGATCGACACACGCAACAAAGGAGAGCAAGTTGCTTCTTTTCTAGAGAGAGTTTGAAAACCAAGTCGATCCACAGAGCGGGTTTGTGTTCGCTTTAACCATGGCGGGACGATACAAGGTGGCAGCATGGTGACATACCTACAAACATAAATAAAAATTCCATGTGCTTTGTTTTTGTAAATTCGATGGACAAATGTCAAAATCGTACTGCGCAGGAAGTTGATGTATCAAATCAAATAAAAAAAGTTTATAATCAGCTGTCCCATGCTGCCACCTTGTCTCGTTCCGCCATGGCTTTAACAATTTGAAAACAAACAAAATGTTGTGAACAGCGTTTTCGGCTGAAAAGGTGGGTTCGATTTAAAACTGGTTTTCAGCTCTATAAACAGTAAAGCATTTCAATCTATCGTTGATTTTCGTCAATTGATGACCAACAAATGAATAACTCCTACAATAAATATTGTGGATATCAAATTAAATTAGCGGAACAATTTTAGAAATGCGATACATGCGTATATTTTTGTTTATTTTTCAAGCATATGTACCTATTAGGGACTCCAATTTTTTTGATATTTGCAACCCCGGAGAATTCGGGATTTCACATAAAAGTCCTGGAATCTCGGGACTTAACCCGGAATTTAGATATATTTTTATTTTTGCTTCTCTTGCCAATATGAAAAAATTTTCTTTGGAAAGTTTATCTATAATATATATAATCAATAATCTGTGTTCACTATAAACATTTTTTAAGATTTAAGCAGGAACTTAAAGGTTTTTTATCCGCGAAAAATAAATATAATGTTTAATTAATTTCGAATAATAAGTATCAATTATTGTCGCATAAAAACTCATTTGAGCATTTTAATCCAGCATTTTTTAATACTTTTTTAGAATATGTGAAATAAAAAGCATTATTTGTGTTTCTGAGTGATAATGAAGCATTGTTTCATACAATTTTACTTATGCGTGATTTTCATTACTTCATAGTGATTTTTTTTAAACCAAATTTGGCACAATGTTGGCTAATTATCGTTTGTACTTACTGGTAAATTTGGTTGTTCTTTGTAGTCAAAAAGGACGGCAAATGGATTTGACCTTGTATGACACGCTGTTTTCATGATATGGCCAAGTTTGTGGTCTAATTTGACCTAGTGAAAACCAAGCATAATGTTCCAAATTTTTCATTTGCATAATAGCGGATTTATTGAAAGCGACCCAACTGCAAACTCGAGAAATTTATATTTTGCATAATTTTTGAACATCCAATTAGACCATACGATAAATTTTTAGACCACATAAGTCAAGGAAACGTTTAATAACATAAGTATGCACCTTTGTGTGTAGGTACTGCTTTTTTTAAATATAATAATAAATTAAAAACATGCAGCATCCGTTCTGGCTTAAAATTTCCAACATACTCTTTTTATTTGTTTGTGTATAAATTAACTCAAATGTTATTTAATTAAGATTGCATTGAATATAAATACAAGGCGCGATATACATACCTCCGAGGAGATTTCGACCGAGCTTCTCTTCCAGTTTGTATCGTGCTACTTCTTAATTATTCCTAAAAATTGGTGGAACGGGACGTACATGTTTTATACCGACTCCGAACGGTATCTGCAAGCGAATGAATTTTCGTTGGGAAGCTTTCATGGCAGTGTGTGGGAATGTTTGTGAAACCACTGCTCAGGGGCGGCCCTGCTAGGAACATTTTTTTTGTCATTGAAACAATTTTTTCTAAAGATTTTGATGTGGCTTTTCCCGGGCCTTTAACCCACAACTTTCGTTGTGGTAGGCGTACGCTTCCATCAGACTACAGCGGACGCTGTCAAAAATTCCGGGATTGATTAGCTTGCAAACCCGGAAATTTTTACGCCGTAAAAAATCGGTATTCCGTGATTGGATACCCTAATTTGCTTATTATTATAATACTTTGTGCTTACTCATAAAATAAACCAAAGAGAAACAAATTATTTTGCGATTAAGTTGTGAACTCGTTTTCAAGTTTTGTTCAGGTAATAAATTGTACCAGCAATACAAATCCGGAAAAATAAAACAAATAAAAAAACATACCGTGCACGTGAATAAACGAAATTTCATTTACTTAGTTTGTGTTAAATAAGAGCTGAAGGCTTTTAAGTTTTTAACAACATTTTTAGTTTTTTTGCAGTAAAGGTGCTCAAACTATAACTATACAAATATGTTCAACTGAGATGGAGGTCAATATAGTTAAAACAATAAATATTTAAATTGTAACTGTAAACATAAACATATTGTTTAGAAACGGGTAGGGGTGTTGACTTTTTTTATTACGTCAGAAATTTGGCAGTTTTCTTTACTTCTGCCGTAGATTCGTCTAAATATTTAAAATATTTGTATGCGGTATATATCATATAAACGACCGATCTCAACCATTTTTTCAGACAACAATATATACTATATACGTAATTGTTTTGTGAAATTTTAAGCTTTTAGCTTTTAAAATGGCGTAGAAATTGAGTAATGTTTCTTATTTGAACAATCGGTTGTATGGGTCATAAGCTATATATACAATATAGACAATAACGCCCCGATTCTAGTGTGGTAACAACATTCTTCACCACGGTAACAAAATCATGTGGCAACTTTTACGCCCTTTTGGTATTCTACCCGCGAAAGTAACCGGATAATATTTTACCCACAAAAGTAGGTGGTTACATCGAAATAACCACACAACAGCTGTTGTTTAGAAAAAGGCAAAACTGAAAAATAAAGAATTGTAAGCGCAAATAAGTAAAGATAATAGTAAAAAAGTGTTGCCTCTTGCTATACATATTTGTTTAAATTATGTACTTTCACAGAATAAATTACAATATACCTACATATGTAGAAACTTATCACGCACAATATGCATATACACATCGTCCCGTTTATTCGTTAACCTCGTATCTACAAGTGAGACATTTTCGCTAAAGCGAACGCGGTTGCCACACCATGTTTTCATTTGGGACCAAAATTCATCGAAAAAGGACCAAATTTTTGTGTTATTTTATTAGTATAAAATACAAAATTTTAGGATGTTTCCTTATAAAATTTTACTAAACATAGTAAAGACTTTCCTTTAGTTCAAGTTGAACATACAAATATATGTGCATGCAACCAAAAATGGTACTATATTTTGACATAGGATAAGTCTATGTCTTTCACCAACCAAACGTTGTGAACCTAGTTTTGGTCACAAAGCTCTTGGTTCTAGCATTATGTTGTCAATTGCAATGAAATAAAATGTATAGTGCAGTTAGGTTTTAGTAAGAAACGGTTCAAAATTTGCGTTCTGGTGTTGCCGAACTATGTATGTGGAAAACACAGTAAATCATAAATGAAACTAGGCAATTTTGGTAGTGCTTCTTTAGAATTTCTTTGTATAAGTTTTGAAAGTGTAAAGCTTACGGCAGAGTGCTCGCTATAAGTTATGCTAGGCGAGAAGCAATTTTTATTTTCATATATTTTACATAGTGTTGTATAACCGATCGAAATATCTAGCCGTTATTAATATTATTATAAAACAAGATTTTTTTTTGATTAGTCGGTTATTTCATCAACAATTAACGACAATGTGTTTGCCAACAATTTTCTTTTTAATGCCTGGCATAAATAATATCCTAGGTGAAATGTTATTGTTCTGGTACATTCTACTGACTGAGCAATTTTTTATGGTGAGAGTTCCATTGAAGTAAATTCAAAATTATATGGGGGCTAACGAAAGTGTGGCGAACTTTTGGGCAATATTGTGAATTTTTACCTGACTGAGAAAGAAAGAAAAGTACCAGTCGTGGCTACTGCCTAAAAAGGGCCAAAATTGAAAAGGGACCAGCGGACCAAATGGGGGTGGAAGGAATCATTTTTTGTCCAAATGGACCAAAGTGGCAACCGTAGCGAAGAAAACTACCTTTCAAATTTCTCCACAGACACTTGTGAGTTTCTCGGTGATGAGCGTTACCACATGGGCTAGAATCGCGAATAAAAGAACTGGTAACGATATTCGGTTACATAATGTTCTGGGAACTATTTTACCGGTAACGCTCAGAATCGGAGCGTAATAGACAATAATCATTTAGTGAAATTTTAAGCTTCCAGCTTTTAAATTGTGGTAGAAATTACGAAAAGCTCATTATCTTAACAATCGGTTGTATGGGATATATGCTATATATACGATCGATTACGACGATTTTTCCAGACAACAATATGTGTCATATAAGAAAGCATTTGGTGCAATTTGAAGCTTCTTATATGCTCTAGTAGTCAGATCTGGTCCGTTCGGACAAATTTCTAATCAGATCCCAAAATATAGCCGCTGACCAAATTTCATCGAGCTATCTCAAAAATTGAGGGACTAATTTCCATTCAAACAGACAGACGGACATGACTAAATCAACTCAGACTGCCATCCTGATCATTTCGGAAACCTATTGCTGGGCCTATTTTTCCTTTTTGAAGAACTTACAATGTTACGACTAGTTACACACTTAACATACCAGTTCATGTTCATGAAAGGTATAAAAATAAGTTACCTAGCGATTTGAGTTGAAGGTGTTTAAAAAATTATTAACCATATGTCCAGGGTTATGTAGCGTTTCAAAGTTTAAATATTCACAGAGTGCCTGAACTATGTTTTAATTCGAAGTCGGACCACCTCAAATTTTTTTTTGCGGATTCCTATTTCGTGAGCTAAAATAAGATCAGCAATAGATTTTTTCCGAAAATTCCCAGAGCGCTTTTTGCGAAAACTGGCCAAAAACCTTTTCATAGGTTGATTCATATATTGGCTTATAACTTTATTTCTGTTTAGTCTACAAAACTTGTATGTCATCAGAAAGAGGACATTTTGGCGCTTCCAATAATGTATAATTTGTAAATTTATATGTAGATATGTCAGAGAAACCTTACCTTACGTAGTACATCGCTTGTTGAAGGCTTTGAGGAGTGTTTTCAATGTTGGTGGTCCTGTGCTAGATATATTTCCGGTACGTATATTAAGGTACTAGCCCGACCAGCTCGGGAATGATTTATGTGACCACATTAAACCTTCTAGGCCATAACGCCCCTCCCCAGGCACCAGAGCCTCGCCTGCTAAACATGTGTATAATACATTCATATCTATAAAGCTTTGTATTGCGCTTATCAACCCCTTCGCTTGTTCATTTCCTATAACGGAAGAACTAGTCAGTTTGATTGAAACACGCTATTATTGAGGTATAATTGTACTAATCCCAAAGTAGTATAAAAAAGATCATTTTGCAATACTTAATATAGAGTTAGCAGAAAGTGCATAATTATCACTAACTCCCCAAAATTTGTTACAATATATGGTATCGCCATTGTTTAGTCCTGCTGCTAGAATTATCTTGTAACTTCTAGCTTTGACTTAAGATTTTTTACAATATTCAGGCCGAAGTTCAGACACACTTCCTTGCGTTTCTCAGGGTAGATCGCATTTATCTTTTGCTACACATGTATATAAATCAACTAAATTTATCTCTGATTACCACGTTTTATCGCTAATGCGCACAATGAGTATAAGATCGTTTTCATACGAATTTTGATTTTTTCACTAGCTTTTATCTTTTTTATCTTAGTTTTCCGCTGACTCGTGACTAACGTAGTTGTGATCAATTGTTTTACCATGAATTACTCAAAAATAAGCTCAGCCACTGTGTATGGATTAGCTGCTTAGACGTTTAAACGCTCCGCTCTAAATTCTGGTACAGATTGACCGTATAAAGTTTTCAAAGAGGTCACGCCAACCTGAACTTTTTTTAAAAGTTTTTTCGCACTTATGGTTAATTTACATTGACGATCTTTTTGAAAACTTGTATGTTTATGAAAAGAAACATTATACATCACATGGCGAAATTATTTGCATCAAAAAAGATTAACTGTTTTACTCAGCTGTTATAACGGTAGCTTATATCGGCAAAACCTAATAGCAATAAATAAAAGTTTCGTGTATTGGGTTGCTCTACACCATTTCAAGTTGGATTTTGGATAGCGTTAGTTGGATTTTAGAATTGTCAATTGGAATTTAGAAAGCGTCAATTGGACTTTAGAATAGTCATTGGAAATTAGAAAGTGTCAATTGGATTTTAGAAAACGTAAATTGGATTTTAGAAAACTTGAAATTGTTCACTTTGACTTTAGAAAGCGTCAATGGGATTTTAGAAGACGTAAACTGGATTTTAGAAAGCGGCAATTGTACTTTAGAATAGTCAATTGGAATTTAGAAAGCGTGAATTGGATTTTAGAATATGAAAAGGTTAAATAAGCATAAGAACGAGTTATAACAGGCGGCTAATACGATTATTTTAAGTAAGTAAGAGTTATAAGAAAAAGCATACAAACAGTTCATGTAACAAAGAAAACTAAAGGTTCATTCACCAACCGGCATGTCTTCTCTTTCCGCGTAGAAAATGGAGCTGTGCTGCACTGCCCTGGCACAATCTCCCCCAGTTATCGTGGCCTTAGCGGCGTCCATAAGCGTTTCCACGTATTCTAACCTTTGCTCGCATACCCCGGAGCCTACTGTAATAGGAACTTCCATTTGGATTTTCACGTAGCTCTTCACTTTTGCCCAAATAATTTCTATTGGGTTTAGCATAGGGCTATATGGTCCCAGCCGTAGAAGTTTGGACCTTCCACCCGTATGCTCCTCTATGGCAACTCCTATGCGTTGTCGCATACAACGACCAAGTCGCTAAGGCTGTTTCCCTGTTGCTCCCACAAGTCCAACATATTTTGTGCCCATAAAGCGCAGGCAGATGAATTAAAAGATCCTCGTTGTCTGTCGACATTCACAACCACTGATGCTGCGATTGCTCCTATTAAGTGGACGTTTGGCCCTCTGGCTGCAGGAACCTGCTGCACAGCACGACTGCCGACCTTTTACCGCCCTTTAGTATGGCGGCAAAACAAGTTGAAGTTCGTCTCGTCGATCCAAACTATTTGCTTGCCCTCTGTAATGTAATTATTTAGTTCACCAACGTAGCTAGCACGTTTCTCCTTATTCTCCGCACTGTTCATTGTAACAGGCTGCATGTGAACCGTTTTTAAACTATACCGTCGAGGTAGTTTCCTACGGTGGTTCGGGAGAGGACTACTCCGAATTCGCTTCGGATGCGCTCACAAATTTGCTTTAGGGTCATGCTGCATTTCTCCTCAAGCCACCCCAACATAACGTCAACCTGATCATTCGTGAGCAATTTCGACCTATTTCGGCCTCTTGGTTTGAATATCTTTTCACCGGCGTTCACTCATGACCATGCCGTTTTGTAAGCGATACCCAAAGTCTGAGCCAGAGCCACCCAATTTTCGCCCCTTGCAGCTACGTTAAAAATCCTCTCCCGGTCATGCGATGAGGTTCTCATGTGCACTCTTCTATTGCGCGTATTCAATCCTGAGTAGGTACACAGAGTCAATACAAAGAAAGCTGTGAAAATTATAAATATTATATAGTTACCCGTTATATCTCTGCGACACATAGGACACGCTCCTCGATCCTCTACAATAGTTTGTACACAGGTTGTGCGAAAGAAATGCCCACACGGCGAAACTGTACTGACCCCTTTGCCGCGACGCATAGAGCTTAAACAAATGCCACAGTCATCTTTCATTTGCCTTTTTCCAGTTTTTTTAATTTGATAACAAAATGTATGAATTTAGCACGGACCGATACAATCTTCGCTTGAAAATAATTATTTTACCTATAAAAAAAAGATTTTGCATTGACAAATACCGCTCATTGCCAAGTGATTCAAAAAAATGAAATCAAAATTTTCTAAAATCCAATTTACGCTTTCTGAAATCCAACTTACGTTTTCTAAAATCCAATTGACGCTTTCTAATTTCCAATTGAATATTCTAAAATACAATTGATGCTTTCTAAAATCAAGTTTATGTTTTCTAAAATTCAATTGACGTTTTCCAAAATCCAATTGACGCTTTCTAAAGTCCAACTGAACAATTTCCGGTTTTCTAAAATCCAATTTACGTTTTCCAAGATCCAATTGACGCTTTCTAATTTCCAATTGACTATTCTAAAATCCAATTGACGCCTTTTAAATTCCACCTGACTATACTAGAATACAATTACTTACTTACTTGACTATTCTAAAATACAATTGATGCTTTCTAAAATCAAGTTTACGTTTTCTAAAATTCAATTGACGCTTCCCAAAATCCAGTTTACGTTTTATAAAATCCAATTGACGCTTTCTAAATTCCAACGGAAGAATTTCCAGTTTTCTAAAATCCAATTTACGTTTTCTAAAATCCATTTGACGCTTTCAAAAATCTAATTAACGTTTTCTAAAATCCAATTGACGCTTTCTAATTTCCAATTGACTATTCCAAAATCCAACTGACGCTTTCTGAAATTCAATTGGCTATTCTAAAATCCAATTGACGCTTTCTAAAATCCACTTCACCCTTTCTAACATCCAACTTGAAATGGTGTAGATTACTTCGGGTTGAAATATTTCAGATATGTAATTGTATTTAATGACAAACTTTCTTGCTCTGAGTGGCTGCAAAGCGAATTCCGTACATGGTGGTATTATCCCATCAGCTGATTGCTTCTTCTTCACAATTATCTAATATGCCTTAGCACAACAAGATATCAGTCAATCGAAATCAATGCTAATTTTCTTTTGAATGGACTACGCCTCGGAGTTGCTCTAGTATTTTTTGTTTCATTATTCTGCTCAAAATTAAACTAGAGCAATGATCACAAATTTTTGCATCAGCTTCTTTATTAGAGTAAGTTGCAAAAAGCAAATTGTGGTATCTGAATTCTTAATAGAAATAATTCATTTCAGCTCACAATTCATTCAAGCTCACAAAAACAGCCTTTAATGTTGCAATTATTTTATTAAAATAAAAAAAAACACTACATTCATATATTTGTTTGTAGTAAAATATTCATTAAAGTATTATCGTTTTTTGTTTATCTTAACTACTTAAAGTACCAATAGCTACAGTTAAACGGCCAAACTGGCAGAGTAAAGCTATCTTCTCTTCTAACGGTAGTTTAAAGTCGTACAGAAAAACTGGCCCTTATAATTCAATATTTTGCTTTTTGGTTGTAAAGGTCGAATTGTGGTCACTTTTTATGAAAATAAATGATTATAAGACCATAATTCACTTGCGGAATGATTTTAAATTTTATTACGCATAGTTCAACTCTTTTCACGTTCGTCAAAAATTATAATTTTTAAGTTTTCCGTGCCATACATATATCGTAATTGGAAATCTGAACAAAATTTCACGTGAACTTAATACCAGCCTTATTAAATGCACATACATATGTATAATTAAAAATTCAGTTACTGTTCATGAAAACGACTTACTTTGGCTGGAGCTAACCGAAATGATTAAATACCGAAGTACGTGCGTCTTTATTTCAACCATAATATTATTATTACTACTTTAAATTTTGGCACTCATTAAATACATACAGCAATTGTATTATTTCAAGATCAAGGTCATTTTTAGCGTAAACATGTATGTATGTATGTGCCTTAAAGTTCTTCGCATAGACAGTATTTAAAAAGGTTAGCAGTCTTTATCATATGGGCAGTCACTCAATTATTTATCATACAAAATATTGTTATTGATTTTATGTAGAGTTTGTTTTAATTAGTTGTATATATCGACTGCTGAGTGGAATATCACCCTATCTCGGCTATGCCTTAACTCAAAAATTCCCTATTTAGAAACTGTTTAACGAACGTCCCAACTTGCAATAGGACGCCTTCGAGAGCAAATCTGATATAAGGGATGTTTTAAAAAATACTGTGAGATAGGGAGTTTTTCAACTGGCAGCAGAAATAAGGTAATAATTCACTCAGAAGCCGACATATCTAGTTATTTGTGGTTGTCTCAGTATGTTCAACGCTATTTCCGAGTACTCTCCGTTGCAAAATTGAAAATTCAGCACAAAAAAGAAAATATATACCTTATGATAGAGCAGTTCTTTTTCCTTGAAGATAACCAGAGTTGGGAAAATAAGTATAAAAAAAAAATAAGTATAAAAAAAAAATAAGTATATAAAAAATTACACGGCCATCCAACTCTCACATTCTCCGTGCATCTACAGGAAATACACCATGAACGAAGTTGCCAGGCCAGAACACTGCTTCTAACATATTCATGAGCTATCTCCTTCGATTTCGGAGCCCCAATTCCACACTGAGGCCCAGATGCTCATTGTGAGAATATTATTAAAATGCTTTAGGACTTTTTTAAACCGTTATCGTCACTCTCTCGCCAAAAGCAAACATAAGCAGAATATAAGATTTAGTGTTAATAATTAACGAGCCGGACCCGTGCGCATCTTGCACAACCAATATAAAATTTTCTTATCAAAAATTAACATAAATCAGCTGTTCTATCAATAAATTATAGCTTACAGCTTGCGCGCCATCTGGCGTACGGTAGCAACTGCCGGTAATGCAGTGCAAATATTTATAATAGTGCTATAGTACAAATAGATTTGTTTTTGTGCTCACAATCGTTTATTTTTAACAAATTGGTTTAATAAAATATAGCTCAACAAAAGCACTACGACCAAAATTGCCCAAAGGCCGCTAATAGCCCGAATCCATTTTTACAACCAAAACTTTATTTATATATTTGGATTCCAAATAAGAGCGAAAAAGGGACCCGTACATAAAAACAGCAATTAGAAATAATATATATCGCTCATTTGCTGCAACGTCGTCATAACTCAAAAAACATAATTTTACAGGAGAGCCATTCAAAGATTTTAACTGCCATATGTTGCGCATATAAAGGCACATTTTCATTTTTATAACACGTGCTAAATTTTTAACTGATCACGAAGATTTTTTTATATAATATAGATCACGATATTGGGTACGTTTATATGTTATTAAATCAAAAGTCATGTTTTTTGAGTAATGACGACGTTCCAGCAAATGAGCGATATGATTAATTGCTCACTTAAACTTATTCTTCTGTATATATGTATAAAGAAGAAACCACTCCGCCGATTTTATTCAAATTCGCAGGATACTTCACAGCAGCACGGATTGTGTTCCTGTGAAGTTTCTTTCCGGTAAGTGGACCAGGGGCCGAACTATTCGAACGAATTCGATTTATCTGAAATTTGGTATTAAGATAGCCCTTTGCCTAGTTTAGTATATACGCTACCTTTTTCCGGGAAGTGGACCAGCGGACGATCTATTAGAACAAATTCTGTTCATGGTTCGATTTGTCTGAAATATTGGCCCTTTGCCTAAATTAGTATGTACAATACTTTTTTTCCGAGAAGTGAACCAGGGGCGGATCTACTCAAATCAATCTTACGTATGATTCGGTAGCTTAGAAAATTTAGTAGGTTGGTAGTTGGAACTGGGACTAGGACTTGAGCTGGGACCGTAACTGGGACTGGAGCTGGAAAGACAGTTGGGACGGAGGAGAGAGAAGGAGATGGAGCTAGGGGGAAAAGAAGTTAGGGAAAAGACGAAAAGGGAGAAAAAGACGCAGATAAAGAGAAAGGCAGAGGAAGGAGTGAGTAAAAAGGATAAAGGAAAGAGGGAGAGAGAGGGAAGGAGAGTAAGAGGAAAAAACTGTTTAAAATTTTTGCAGAAAGGCCAAAGTTAGGGCAGAATAACGTCTGCGGGGTCTACTAGTATAATATAAACGTCGACTTTTGCAAGCCATGTTCTTCAAAAATATGAAATACCGAAAATCCCGGGATCGCAAAAATCAACCTAGAATTTTCTGCGAATACTGACACTAATACGAGTTCATCAGGCATAGCTATCAAATATAAATCACATTTTGTGGTTTAGAATTAACTAATTAACTTTTGCTGTAGAAAATAATGTGAAACGACAAATGTGCAATGGCCAAGTAATTAATTTCTGATTCATTGGCATTTTTTGAGCGCTCCAACGGACTCTCGAATATCCAATTAAATTGAACACATATAATCCCCATTAAATAGGTGCGATCACTCACAAATGTTTTAAGGTATCCTCTAACGGAAGTCCAAGGAAATGTGCAGTTTCAATAGGCTTTGACCAAAGAAATATAGAGACTTTGGCCCCACATAACAATTGGTGTCATGTGGGGACACTTTATATGCAGGACAGGCGTTGATCCCCTCTGTGCCAGTACATCAGTCATCTAAATTCCCTCCATTCCACTATGACCCGTAACCCATATAACGGATATTTATAGAGTTTTTGTAAACGCAGCATAAAAACGCTTGCATGCTGTAGGGTTCTTATTATTTTTATTTAACTTTGTATTTTAATTACTTTGAACTTTGTAATTTTAAAATATTTTATCAGTATTTTAATTTTCAATTTTGATTTTTCAATTAGAAGAAAGATCAAAATAAAATATAATCAAAATACCTTCTTTAAAAAACAGAATTTTTAATTATAACCTACAACTAGCGATCCCGCCTATATACCTAAAATTGTGCTACAAAAAATTAATGCAATTAATTAGTGCGCCTAAAATCAGGCAAAAGAACATTTTTTAAAAGCAAATATTGAATAGTAGGGGTTTTTTTATTACGCGAGCTCGAAAAAACGCTCCAACTAGCTAAACAGTTTCATTACGGCAAAACCATACAGATGGTTACTTTTTTTTAGCTGCTTTGACATTTCTACTTCTAGCGCGGTATGTTTTTGACACTCAACCAGAGAATAACAAAAACAAAATACATGAAATGCGTGTGTTTGTTTGTATGTATGTCCCCTGCCGCCACGCTGTTATTTTTTTTATCTGCACATTCGTATGTTCATTTCATTCGCGCGTTCACAATAGGGGGACTCATGAAAGCTTATAAACTTATAAGGTGTAAAATTATATCCATTTACACACACTGTTATAAGAACGCACCTAGTAATATTCTTGATAAACTTGATTGTTTATCAGCTGTATTATTGCCAAACAAAATTTTTTTGATTGCTTACAAATTAAAAAATGCCAAGATTAAGTGAAAAATCAAAACTAAAGTCTTTACTAAGATATTCTTGTAAATGACTTGCTGATGTTGGAGATTTCTGATGAACATGCCTGCTGTAATGTCTGCAAGATTGCATTCCTTTGAGTTTACCGCGTTTACACAATGAAATGTGCGCGTAAATTTATACAAATTGTGTAAATGATTTTTCATACAAAATTTGACAGCTCGTTTACGCACTAGATAAATTTATACGTTTACACACTTTATAAGGCATTTATAAGGTTACATGAGTCCCCCTAATAGTGCCCTATTTTTGAATATGCAACACTATACAACACTATCAATCAGGTCGACAATTACCTAAGCGGTTTCAGTTGAAACCGCTTAGCCAACGCAACTTGATTACTTTTTATTGTTGCTTTCCACGCAATTCGGTAAGCTACCTAGTGTTTTAATTGTAATAGTTTGCAACGAAATACAGCTAGTGTTGTGCAAAATATAAACAGCATTAAAATGAAAAAAACATATTTTAACAACATCTACAATAACAATATAAATCAACAACTACAAAAAATGCATTCCTACTGTTGTTGTGGAAGCCCTCAAATCGGTGTTTATTATCTTGGAATTTGTCAGCAGTATCTATTTTTCGTCCTTGTGGTTGAAGTTAATAATTATTTGAATAGTGTTCTATTGAATTATCAATTTGGAATAGCATCGATCAACTTTTGCTGTTGGCTGTTATTTAAAAACTGTGTTTTTACAAGAAGACTTCATTTATTATTAAACAGCAATTAGTGTATTCATTTATTCGTGATGCGTCTGCGCTATTTATTTGATAAAAAGGGTGAGCAGATAATACAGTTTAATAGAGACAAGGAGCAGCAGTATCAGTTTTTCATGACTGCATTAAAGTTTATTGGTCAAAATTGTTCTGCATATGTATTTCATTTATGCCACATTCATTGGCTCAATTGAAATAATCTTATATCCATCTACCAATTGCAATAATAGTCATCGACAAAAGTAAAAAAGCTGTAGTCAACGCAGTACAATGCAAAGCAAAATAAAGCAAATAAAAAAAAAAAAAAAACAACTAAGAACGGGACTGTCTTCGGCTTTGCCAAAGACCTCACAACTTTCATGAATGGGGCTGAACAATAATCTTATCCCATTCGTAATCTCCAAATAATGCGCTGTATAAGATAAGAAATATATAGTTAACAGATGTACATACCTGAACGATTTTAAGATAAATATAAAAAAATGGCAAAAAAACCCTTATCTGAACGATAGGTTATATGGGATATATATTGTATTGGAAACTAAGGGAGAAATGGCCAAAAATCTTTCTATCTGAACGATCGGTTGTATGGGATAGGTATATACTAGGGCGGGTCGATTTAAAAATCGCTCATTGCTCTGTGAAAATCGTATTCTAGGGATCAAAATAAGAAACTTTGCCGAAGGAACTATACCTCTAAAACGAATTCTGATGTCCCCCCTTTGGGTCAAACTTTTGGGTAGGGGCAATTTGAATTCTACCTGCTGTGTCTTGTGGTGGCTTAAAAAAAACAACACAATCAATTTTACGATCTGCAATTGTGTCACAGTTATACCTTCATTTTTTAAAACGGTTGAATAAAAAACCCACACAACTATGTTTACGACATGCAAATGCATCACAGTGATGCCTTGGTTTTAAAAGGGGGTTGTAAAAACGCTAATTTCTAATAATTTTTTTTAATTTCTTTTCTATTACTAAGTTAAATTCATTTTTTCATTTACATACATATGTTCTGACTAAATAAATTTCTAAAGAGAAAAATAAACTCCAAAAAGAAAAAACATAGGCATTTCAAAGTGGGATTTTTCAAAATTTGCCCCTACGACCCAAAGGGGGGGACATCAGAATTCCTTTTAGAGGTATGGTTCCTTCGGCAAAGTTTCTTATTTTGACCCCACGAATATGATTTTCACAGAGCAATGGGCGATTTTTTTGCCTCCCCACAAATCGACCCGGCCTAGTATATACTATATACATATAGCTCCGATCAAAGTGATTTTTTAAGGGAATCTTGTATGATATATTAGAATAAATATCACCAAGTTTAACGTTTTTATATTGGAAATTAAGGGAGAAAAGGCTAAAAAACTTTCTATCTGAACGATCGGTTTTATGGGATATATACCATATATAGCTCCGATCAAAGTGATTTTTTCAGGAAATCTATGATATATTAAAATATAATACCTTCTAAATTAAGGGAGAAAAGGCCAAAAATCTTTCTATCTGAACGATCGGTTGTATGGGATATAACTATATATAGCTCCGATCAAAGTGATTTTTTCAGCATATCTTCTATGATGTATTAGAATATGTATCACCGAGTTTCACGTTTATACTTTCTAAATTGCGGCAGGAATGACCAAAATCGTCTTATCTGAACGATCGGTTGTATGGGAGAAATATGTTATAGTGGTCCGATCCTACCGGATCCGACAAATGTCTAATATAATACAAAAATACATCCTTGTGCCAAATTTCATTGAGATATCCCAAAATGTGAGGGACTAGTTTGCATTCAAACAGACAGACGGACGGACAGACGGACATGGCTATATCAACTCAGTTCGTCGCCCTGATCAATTCGGTATACTTAATGGTGAGTCTATCTTCTATATTTCTCAACGTTACAAACATCGGACCTAAGTTAATATACCATTTCATGTTCATGAAAGGTATACAAATAGATATGTACTTTGTGTGAGGATGCAAAGCTTCACGTTTTTTGTGGTCTGCACGTAAAACTATGACTACGAATCACGTATATCAAAAATATATGACGTAAACGTAACTATTTGATGAAATTTGATAAATTTTGAAGCTTCTAGCCGTAAAAAAGGGGCAAAAATTACAGTTTATATGGGGTATATAATATATATACCACTGATCTCTATGATTTCTCAGACAAAAATATATGCTATATACATAAGCATTCGTTGAAATTTGAAGCCTCTAGCTCTTAAAATAGGGCAGTAATTACGAAAAGTTTCTTATGCGAACAATCGGTTGTGGGAGATATATACTATATATACGTTCGATCTCATCAATTTTTTCAGGCAACAATATGTGCAATATACGAAAGTATATGGTGAAGTTTGAAGCTTCAATCTGTTAAATTGAGGAAGATATGAAAACAATCCTCTTTTTCTGAAAAATCGGTTGTATGGAGGATATATGCTATAGTCGTCCGATCCGGCCGGTTCCGACAAATGTCTAATCAGACACCCAAATACACCCGCTTACCAAATTTTATCAAGATATCCCAAAAATTGAGGGACAGACAGACGGACAGACGGACATGGCTTAATCAACTCAGCTCTTCATCCTGATTATTTCGGTATACTTAATGGTGGGTCTATTTATTTTCCTTTACGGACTTACAATTTTGGGTTTCGTGACAAAATTAATATACCATTCGAGAAATTAATATACCATTTATTTTCATGAAAGGTATAAAAAAAAACAAAAAATAACCAACTGTGAATAGCTTTTCATACAATAAGTCGCTAACATCGAATGTGCGTTCAAGTCAATGATTATTAAGTGCTGCACGCTAAATCAAACTCTCAGATTAAAAATTTAAGTACAACGTCAGCAGTAAGAACCAGTGAATATAATAAAGTTGTACAACATCACATTGACGAGCAATCTGACGCAGCATATAGATCATCTTAATCATATCCACATTTGCCAAATGCAAATGCTTCAAAATAGTGAAACAGGCATCGATCAATCCTTCAGAGACTCAATCTCAACAAAGCCATTGCATAAACACAGCTGTTATTTTTGAGTTCCCCGATTGAGCAGCTAAAACATCAAAAGCCATTAACAGCAACAAACTGAATATTCACAGCAAGTATTTTGGTGAACAGTTATATTATTTTATATGTGTTTATGTATGTATACTAATATATAGATATATTATTATTATTTTTGTAAACTCTCTCTTTATAGAATTACTAGTTTATTTTACTCTCTCTTTTCATTTAATTCAATATGTTTCATTCACCACAACATAATACACAAACATCTACATTTACTAACAATTTAAATGACTCTTTGATAGATTTACCAAATGACACTTCTCAACAACAAATTACAAATCCATATGCAAATGTTACTCAAAATGAAATTTTGTCAGTTTCAGTAAAACTTCCACAATTTTGGACTAATTGTCCGGAAGCATGGCTTATTCATGCCGAAATACATTTTAGTACTAAAAACATTACACAAGAAAACACTAAATACGAACACATCATTACAGCACTTTCGCAGGAAGTGATAATAACTATTTTGGATTTTATCCAAAATCCTCCTATTAATAACAAATTTACTGAACTTAAAAAAGTGTTGATAGAAAGACACTCATTTAGCGAAAATTCGAAACTTGATAAAATTTTGAACGATTCTGAGATGGGTGATCGTAAGCCCTTAGAATTTTATCGTTCATTAATTATATTAGCCGGGTCAAATTTAGTGAAAAATATTTTAAAGAAAATTTGGATGCGTAAACTTTCTAAAATTTGAGTATGATTTTGGCTAGTTCGAGTTCTAATAATATTACCGCTTTAACAAAATTAGCAGATAATATTTGGGAAGTGATAAACAAAAATGGAGTATTTTCGGTTAATAATTTTTCGGATACAAAAGCACAAAATTCTGTTGTTGAAAACTTGGTTAAAACACCCTCTTTGATTTGTGAGAATTTCCAGAAACTCTCTTTAGAGTTATCTGAAGTCAAAAACCAAATTTATACAAATCAACCTAGATCGCGGTCCAGTTCGAGAAACAAATTTAGGAATACATTTAGAATTCACGAAATAATATAAATTGGTTGTGTAGATTCCACTACAAATTTGGAAGTAATGCCACGAAGTGTGAACAAACAACCTTGTTCATATAACAAAAACAAAGATTCAACAAACTAAATTCTTCCGTTGTTGCAGCGACGAACAACGGAAATTTAGAATTTTCGACGCGTCGTTTATTTATTTTTGATAAAGAAAACAGACAAAATGTCTTAATTGATAGTGGAGCAGAAATTTCGGTATTACCCGCGTCTAAATTTCCTCATACGAAACGTTCAGACATAATTCTCACTGCAGCTAATGGCTCAACAATTGCCACTTACGGAAAAGGCTTTTAAACGTAAATTTGGGCTTAAGACGTGAATTTGCTTTTACTTTTTTGATTGCAGATATAGCTAAGCCAATAATTGGCGCTGATTTTCTTTGTAAATATGGTCTTCTTATAGACATTAAACATAAACGTTTAGTAGATCCATTAACCAATCTCTCAGTTAATACAGTATCCTACTTTTGTGATATTCCATTACCTAAATTATTTGTGGTTGACAATAAATCTACAAAATTATTAAAAGAGTTTCCGTCACTTATTTCAGAGCCAGATTAAACTAAACCTGTTAAACAGACAACAGTACATCGACTTGTAACAGAAGGTAGTCTTCGATTTTCTAAGCCCAGGCGCTTAGATCGGGTAAAATACAAAGTCGCGAAAACGGAGTTTGATTTCTCAGTTAAAACAGGCATTTGTCGGCCTTCAAAATCTTCAGTAGCATCACCACTTCACCTTGTACCTAAAAAAGGGTTGAATGATTGGCGTCCATGTGGTGATTTTAGAAGATTGAATATTGTAACTGTTCCCGATCGTTATCCCCTACTTCACATTCAGGATTTTAATATGAACCTTCATAATAAAAATATATTTTCAAAATTAGATTTAGTTAGGGCATATCACCAAATTCCTATGGCTGAAGAAGATATTTATAAAACTGCTTTTACAGCTCCTTTCGGTTTGTTTGAATTCATGAGAATGCCTTTCGGACTTAGAAATTCTGCCCAAACTTTTCAAAGATTCATAAATGAAGTAGTAGGTGAGTTAGATTTTGTATATGCTTACATCGACGACTTACTTATTGAAAGTGAAGACGAAGAACAACATTTAAAAATTTACGTATCCTTATTCAACGCTTTACAGAGGTCGGTTTAAACATTAAACCAAGTAAATGTACTTTTGATGTGAAAAATATAGATTTTTTAGGACATAACATTTCTGGAACAGGTATTCGACCTTCCGATGAAAAGGTATCAGCTATTCGCAACTTCGAACGTCCAAAATCAGTTAAGCAGGCACAGAAATTTATTGGTATGGTAAATTATTATCATAGATACATTCCAAAACTAGCAGGATGTACAAACAAAATTTATGATCTAATTAACAAAGTAAGTAAGAAACGTGACAAAACTTTTGTATGGGACGAGAATACGAATGAAGCTTTTGAATGCATTAAAGATAAATTTGCATCTACGATATTGTTAAAACATTTTAACAAAGATGCTAAATTATCTTTAACAGTAGATGCATCTAACACAGCGACTGGAGGCGTTATGCAACAAAATTACAATAATAAAATTGAGCCCATTGCATCCTTTTCTAAAAAACTTTCTCCAACTGAAATTAAATATAGTGATTTTGATAGGGAGTTATTGGCGATTTACTTAAATATAAAACATTTTAGATATATTTTGGAAGGACGAAAATTTACAGTTTATACCTTTGACTACTGCTTTAAATTCAAAAACAGAACGAAGTCCTAGACAAACGAGACACTTGGAATTTATAGCACAATTGTTGTAGCAGATACGCTATCTAGAGCTTTTAAGGTTAATGCAATATATAATACAGAACTGAATTTTAAAATTTTACAAATTGAACAACATAATATAAATGTAGTTTAAAAAACTAAAAAACACGCAAATATCGTGCTGTTTTAGTATCTACAATCCACTTAGATATTTGCTGTTGATAGCATAGTAGCACAGAGGTTCGTGTCTCCGCTATTCAGCACAACTCGTTTTGCCGCTAGATGGGTCTAACTCTCCTTTGCGCACCTAGGCAAGAGAGTTACAAACAACCGTCATACAAGTGAAGCTAATATAAGCATGTTAATAAGGAGAATGGGAAACTGTTCTCAAATAATTGCATTGTCATCGGTCCTTGATACGTATGCAAAGATTCAAATTAATCAGACTTCTAGAAACCGGTGAAAATTAAGCTCAAAAATTCCGTTACATACATACATGGATACATAGATACTGTGACGAATATGAGTGACACTAGCAATAAAGCAGACAGTCACTTGTATCTACATAAACGAATCAATCATTATGTCTACACATATGTATGTACGTACACGCAGCTGAGAAGCAACGCACAACTACATGCATATATCTGAGATACTCCGGAAAGTATGCAATGAGAGAAGCTATAAAATCGTGCAATTGTAGTTACAGCTGAGAAATTTGATAGCTGATGGCCAACTAGTAGATTCGGGAATAGAAGCGCCTAGAAGATGCGAGCGAGGAAATCAGAGAGTATAAAAGGCAACAGCAGTCGAGGCGCAATAATTCAGTTTTGATTAAGACGCTATCTGGCGAGCAATAGCAGTGTTATTTATTATGAAGTACTTTAATAAAGGCCATTTTTCCATTATTCAATATTGGAGTTATTTATTCAACAGTTTAGTGATTCGGACTTAGCAGAAGATTGCACATAAGTGGAATTGCAAGTAAATTCGTTACAATTGGTGTCAGTAGAGGAATTGTTGAATAAATTCCGAAGATTGGGAATACAACTTGGACATGGCAAAGTTGAGTGAATTGAGGATCCAGCAACTGAAAAAGGAGTTGAAGAACCGTGGATTAAATACAACCGGCAATAAGATCGAACTTCAAGCACGGCTACGAGAGATAATGGAGTCGCAAGGAATTGATGTGGACGAGTAAGTCTTTTATCCTGATGGTGACGATACAACAACAAAAATTGAAGAGAAAAACGAAACATCGCAGACAGTTACGAGCACAGACTTGAACAAGATTTTGGCTGCAATATCTGCACAAACATCGACAGTAACATCAATGTCGTCGCAAATGTCAGAAATGTCGACACAGATTACATCCAAGATGGAAACTCAGCTGGAATCGCAGGAGAACCGTATAACAGCGAAGATTGAAGCACAAGAGGCACGAATATCCGAAATGTCGTCGCAAATGTCATCTCAGCTGGAATCGCAGGAGAACCGTATAACAGCGAAGATTGAAGCACAAGAGGCACGAATATCCGAAATGTCGGCGCGAATTTCAGCACAGATATCATCGCAGATCTCAGCTCAACTGGAAGAGCAAGAAGGACGTATTTCCTCGAAGTTGGAGGCGCAAGATACAAAAATTTTACAGTTTGAGGAAAAAATCGAGGCC
Organism: Eurosta solidaginis; assembly: GCF_040869045.1. Lineage (NCBI taxonomy): Eukaryota > Metazoa > Arthropoda > Insecta > Diptera > Tephritidae > Eurosta > Eurosta solidaginis. Next base: position 71,662,669 of record NC_090320.1, on the reverse strand, counting down.
GAGGTGGATGCTTTGAGAGGACGTATCGAGCAGTTGCACCTAAATCGCCCAGCAGTTTCAACGAGTAAACCAAAGGTAGAAACACCATCCTTTGACGGTTCTGTTCCTTTCCAGGCCTTTAAGCTACAGCTTGAGAAGACCGCAGCAGTGAACAACTGGAATGCTGAAGATAAAGTTGCTGCACTCTTCGTAGCATTGAAAGGACCAGCTGCCGAAATCTTACATACTATTCCAGAGTACGAACGGAACAGTTATGATGCATTGATGAGTGCTCTAGAGAGGCGATACGGAAGCGAACACAGGAGGCAGATACACCAAATATAGTTGCAAAACCGTTACCAAAAAGCTAATGAGACTTTGCAAGAGTTTGCTTCGGATGTTGAAAGGTTGGCTCATATGGCAAATGCAGACGCACCCGTAGAATACACCGAGAGGGTAAAAATCTAGAGTTTTATAAATGGCATACGGGACGTCGAAACGAAGCGAGCCACATACGCAAACCCAAAGCCAACATTTGCAGAAACGGTATCACATGCATTGACTCAGGAAACTGCCTCACTATTGAGTAAACCAGCATACAAAGCTCATCGTGTGGAAGTGGAAAGACCAGATTGGGCAGACACAATTTTGGAGGCGCTGCAAGAATCGCAAAAGCGGAGTGAGAGAGTTATCAAATGATTCAAATGCGGGAAGCCCGGTCACATTGCACGTCATTGCGATCTTGATCCTAGTGGTTGCAACAGCATGAGTGGTCTCAATAACAAAGATGGAAGGGATGAGCAAGAGCGAGTAAGATGTAGAGATCGAGAGCTAGCTCCAGCTATTGAATCTCCTGTCATATCTGTGTCGCAAATTGGTAGAAAATCGAGCAGTCTTACCGTCAAAGGAAATGTGGATGGCAAGGAGCGTGTACTGACTGTAGATACAGGCGCATCTCATTCCTTGATCCGATCTGATTTGGTCAACAGGAGAGTAAAACCGTTACCTGGAGCAAGGTTGCGTACGGTCGCTGGCGAGTATAACCAAGTCCAAGGAGAAGTGATCTGTGAAGTCTTAATTGGAAAGATCACAGTTCTACACAAATTCGTTGTGGCGGAGATCGTTGATGAAGTTATATTGGGAGTGGACTTCTTGGTTGACCATGACATCAAGATCTATATGCAGAGAAGGGTGATGCGTTATGAGAACCAGGATATACCACTTAACTTCAGTTTGGAGAAAGGGTTCATCAGTAATCGAGTACTGGTGGAGAAGACTCGACAAAGACCACGAAAGTCAAAGGTAAAGGTTGATGGATCGAATGGGCCAAATAAAGTGAAATCAAAAGTACCTGCAAGAGAAACACTGGCATTGACAGAACCTGATGGACCCACTAAAACGACTGAAAGAATTTTCCAGAAAGAATGCAAGGGTGGTTTCAAGCCAGCGCGTACTTCTGTTGGGAAACATCGGAACGATACCGAGTATGTGAAGCCAATCCGTCAAGAGCAAGCTCTACAAAGTAGTTCATTGGCCAAACAACAGAGTGCGAAGGAACGATCAAGGATAATGAGCAATAAGATGAAACGCAGGTACGATGAGAGCAATAGTTCGGAAGGTTTCTTGGAGGGAGATTTATACAGCCCTCACCGGCGGAAAAGTGTTCCATCCAAGATTAGGTGCAGTTGGGAAGGCCCGTACAAAGTTGTGAAGAAGATCAGTGATACCATCTACCGCATACAAACCACTGGGAAACCACGGAGTAGAAGAGTGGTACATTCACATCCCTAGTCTGATGCTAAGTAAATTAAATCACAACAACAATAAAGCAGACAGTCACTTGTATCTACATAAACGAATCAATCATTATGTCTACACATATGTACGTACACTCAGCTGAGAAGCAACGCACAACTACATGCATATATCTGAGATACTCCCGAAAGTATGCAATGAGAGAAGCTATAAAATCGTACAATTGTAGTTACAGCTGAGAAATTTGATATCTGATGGCCAACTAGTAGATTCTGGAAATGGAAGCGCCTAGAAGATGCGAACGAGGAAATCAGAGAGTATAAAAGGCAACAACAGTCGAGGCGCAATAATTCAGTTTTAATTAAGACGCTATCTGGCGAGCAATAGCAGTATTATTTATTGTGAAGTACTTTAATAAAGGCCATTTTTCCATTATTCAATATTGAAGTTATTTAATCAACAGTTTAGTGATTCGAACTTAGTAGAAGATTGAAAATAAGCGGAATTGCAAGTAAATTTGTTACAATACATAGATAGATACAGGCGAAGCTAATAAAAGCGTGTTAAAAAAGATGACGACTTAAATCAACTTGTATCTGATTCTCAATATCTAAATTTAAAACTAATTAGTATTCCCATTTTTAATTTTAGTATTTGGTGTGAAATTTCAGGAGAAACTCCTAGGCTATTTGTACCGAAAAACAGTATTTGATCTTTTACATAGAATAGCACATTCGGGTACAAGAGCTACACGACGCACAGTGGCGCTTTTTGAGTTTTTTCTTTGCAAAAATCATAACTTTTGAACCAATGAAGATATTTTAAAAATTTTAAATACAAATGAAAGCTAATTATTTGAAGTTTTATGTGTGAAAGCTCAGAATGTCACAGATACAGGGTGCTTCACAAAAATTCGTTAAAGTCGAAAATTTTTAGAAAAATGCAAAAACAAAATGTTTCTAGTAAAAAATAAAAAAAAAAATTAGATTTGCTAATGACGTATTTAAGCATTAAATAAGATAAACTAATGATTTTGATAAGATAGCGTGGCACTGCCCACTTATGATAAAAAGTTGTATCTAAGTAGTCACGTAATCAATAACTACCAAAATCGATAGACGTATTGTTTCTTTTAAATTGCAATACTCTTATAAAACTCAAATGTCCGTTTTTGGTGCCACAATAACAAGGTGCTTCAAAATTCATCGTAAAATTTACATGTTTTTTTTTTTATTTACAAGCCAAATATGTATTTTATTAATAACTAAAAGTTATTGAAAGTGGTTCAATGAAATTTTATTTGAGCTAAAGATTAAACAGCCAACGAATTTTGGAAAAAGGGAGTGGCACTGCCCATTTATGCTAAAAAGTATGATCTCAGTAACCGCTTTACCAATTTATACCAAACTAGATAGACGTATTGCTTTCTATAAAAATTTAATACTCGTTTGAAGGCGAAATGCCTAAGCTTTAAAATAGATTTCGTTTTGTCTAACTCGTGATACTTTGCAGGTGTTCATACATCTATATCTTTTGTAGTCCTTGTTCTTAGATTCTTGAGCTTCTTCAGACAATTCTCCTAATGGTAAGCACTGGTACTCTATTAAATCTTTTCCATGTGTTAAAATTTTATGTACCGTTGGTGTAAGTTTCTTCTCAGGATACTTTTGATGCAGCAACTCTGTAGTTTTAGATGCATATTCTCCAAATTTGGGTCCATTAACTGGTTCATGGCTGTTTAAAATATTTAAAATTACTCCCAATCTTTTCACAATATCTCTATCAACTCCTGTTATGCGAGCAGTCACTTCATCGTTTTCAAAAAATCTTCTTGAGGAGTTACCATCATTTGTATTTCCGTATCCATACTTTGGACAGTCAACTCTATGGCCAATCTCTTTATAGAATGCATCCTGAACTATTTTTTTTTCTCCTGTTTTGTTTCTCCTTACATGTTGTATTGTCGTCGAAAACTTCTCCTTGTTGTGGTAGTGTATAAGCCAGCTTCAAAACAAATTCCATACATCTTATCCTAGCATGCAAAGGAGATATTCCATACTCATAATTTAGTTCGTCAGTTACTGAATCATCACGATTTTCTAAGTCCTTTTACAAAGTGGACATTTCATTGTAGATGTCGTATTTGTTATTAAGTTCAAAACTTTTCCATCGACCATTGTTAGAAGAAAATCATGCTTTATTGTAATGACATTCCCCCCTTCAATTTCAATTATTGTTGGTTCTAATTTGGTAATTTGATTTTTTATATCACTCACTGTAGCTTTTATGAGTTCCGAAGACTCCTTCTCTTATTTAAATAATATCGGGCGGCACAATATAGTTGATGACGGACGGGGATTTTTCCAATATTCTTTTAGTCGTAATGGAACAATAGAAGCCATAAACATATTACTATCTGTAATTGTTTCATCGTCTACATTTATTCTTTGTTTATATGCGCTTTGTCCTGATGATCCATCACAGCCCCACTTAGTTATCAATGCTAGCTTTTTGGCAGTGATTTCAACTTTTCTTCAGTAAAACTTTGACGTATGATCCATTAGGTTTTGTAGCTCAATTTCAGCTGATACTTCGGTTATTTTGGGATTTAGAGTAACTGCTTCTTTCTTGGCTTTAGTAATTTTTTTGTATCCGGTAAAATATAGGCATTACGTTCCAATAATGACTTACGCAATATAATATATTTTTTCTTCGCTAAACCGATATCTATAAACAGCGCTAAAGCTTCTTCGGGAGTGTATTTCCTAGGTAGCGCATTTGGTGGTGTGGGAATGCTGTTTTTGATACTCGTCAGTCGCACTGGACTTGCTACCGCAACTGCTTCTGTTATATGAGACTTAACGTTTTCTTCGTCTTTTTTATATTTAATAGCCAGTGCTTCTGAAAGATAAGTAGTGGCCATAGCTTTTGTGGTAACAGACAGCTTTCTTTTCCTTGTGTAGGTAGAACACTCTTCTATGGGTTTTGTTGGTATCCCTCTAGTTGGATTGGTTGACGTGCTAGGCGTTTCTTCGTCCAAAAAAGTTTTGTCAGCTAGCCACTTTTCATGCTTACTTAGAAATTTTGAATTGTTACAATAGACGTCCTTCCATTTTCTTTCTATCATAATGTATTGTAAACCAATTTTTTCTTCCATGCCTTCCTTTTCTTTAATGCTTGTTTCACTCGCTAATTCTCTCATAATAGCCTCAATGAAGTCCCGTCTTGACTTTGTAGATTTAAACACCGCAAATAGTTTCGAGTTTTATAGATACATATTAGAATTGGCTTCGAGTGTATCTGACTAAATATTAATCTGTGAACTATATTTAAAAATACTATTCACTTTATTTAAGTAAACAGAATACTTAGTTCCTTAATCTCCAAAAGACGAATGATAATGTTCATTGTATGATGGATAGCTTTATATACCTGCTCATATTATTAAAATGAATTTCAGGTATACAACTCGTAACTAAAAAAATGTATGTGGCTAACAAGTTCCAATAACAACAAGTAAGGAAGGTTAAGTTCGGGTGTAACCGAACATTACATACTCAGTTGAGAGCTATGGTGACAACATAAGGGAAAATAACCATGTAGGAAAATGAACCGAGGGAAACCCTGGAATGTGTTTGTATGACATGTGTATCAAATGAAAGGCATTAAAGAGTATTTTATGAGGGAGTGGGCCATAGTTCTATAGGTGGACGCCATTTAGGGATATAGCCATAAAGGTGGATCAGGTTGACTCTAGAATGCGTTTGTACGATATTGGTATCAAATGAAAGGTGTTAATGAGTATTTTAAAAGGGAGTAATCCTTAGTTCCATAGGTGGACGCCGTTTCGAGATACCGCCATAAAGGTGGACCAGGGGTGACCCTAGAATTTGTTTGTACAATATGGGTATCAAAAGAAAGGTGTTAATGAGGGTTTTAAAAGGGAGAGGTGGTAGTTGTATAGGTGGTCGCCTTTTCGAGATATCGCCATAAAGGTGGACCAGGGGTGACTCTAGAATGCGTTTGTACGATATGGTTATCAAATGAAAGGTGTTAATGGGTATTTGAAAAGGGAGTGATGCTTAGTTCCAGAGGTGGACACCGTTTCTAGATATCGCCATAAAGGTGGACCAGGTGTGACTCTAGAATTTGTTTGTACGATATGGGTATCAAATTAAAGGTATTAATGAGGGTTTTAAAAGGGAGAGGTGGTAGTTGTATAGGTGGTCGCCTTTTCGAGATATAGCCATAAAGGTGGACCAGGGGTGACTCTAGAATGCGTTTGTACGATATGGTTATCAAATGAAAGGTGTTAATGAGTATTTTAAAAAGGAGTTATCCTTAGTTCCATAGGTGGACGCAGTTTCGAGATATCGCCATAAAGGTGGACCAGGGGTGACCCTAGAATTTGTTTGTACAATATGGGTATCAAAAGAAAGGTGTTAATGAGTATTTTAAAAGGGAGTAATCCTTAGTTCCATAGGTGGACGCCGTTTCGAGATATCGCCACAAAAGTGGACCAGGGGTGACCCTAGAATTTGTTTGTACAATATGGGCATCAAACGAATGGTGTTAATGGGTATTTTAAAAGGGAGTGGGCCTTAGTTCTATAGGTGGTCGCCTTTTCGAGATATCGCCATAAAGGTGGACCAGGGTGACTCTAGAATGCGTTTGTACGATATGGGTATCAAATGAAAGGTGTTAATGAGTATTTTAAAAGGGAGTAATCCTTAGTTCCACAGGTAGACGCCGTTTCGAGATATCGCCACAAAGGTGGACCAGGGGTGACTCTAGAATGCCTTTGTACGATATGGGTATCAAATGAAAGGTGTTAATGAGTATTTTAAAAGGGAGTAATCCTTAGTTCCACAGGTAGACGCCCTTTTCGAGATATCGCCATAAAGGTGGACCAGGGGTGACCCTAGAATTTGTTTGTACGATATGGGTATCAAATTAAAGGTATTAAGGAGGGTTTTAAAAGGGAGTGGTGGTAGTTGTATAGGTGGTCGCCTTTTCGAGATATCGCCATAAAGGTGGACCAGGGGTGACCCTAGAATTTGTTTGTACGATATGGGTATCAAATTAAAGGTATTAAGGAGGGTTTTAAAAGGGAGTGGTGGTAGTTGTATAGGTGGTCGCCTTTTCGAGATATCGCCATAAAGGTGGACCAGGGGTGACTCTAGAATGCCTTTGTACGATATGGGTATCAAATGAAAGGTGTTAATGAGTATTTTAAAAGGGAGTAATCCTTAGTTCCATAGGTGGACGCCGTTTCGAGATATCGCCATAAAGGTGGACCAGGGGTGACCCTAGAATTTGTTTGTACAATATGGGTATCAAAAGAAAGGTGTTAATGGGTATTTGAAAAGGGAGTGATGCTTAGTTCCAGAGGTGGACACCGTTTCTAGATATCGCCATAAAGGTGGACCAGGTGTGACTCTAGAATTTGTTTGTACGATATGGGTATCAAATTAAAGGTATTAATGAGGGTTTTAAAAGGGAGAGGTGGTAGTTGTATAGGTGGTCGCCTTTTCGAGATATCGCCATAAAGGTGGACAACGGGTGACTCTAGAATGCGTTTGTACGATATGGTTATCAAATGAAAGGTGTTAATGAGTATTTTAAAAGGGAGTTATCCTTAGTTCCATAGGTGGACGCAGTTTCGAGATATCGCCATAAAGGTGGACCAGGGGTGACCCTAGAATTTGTTTGTACAATATGGGTATCAAAAGAAAGGTGTTAATGAGTATTTTAAAAGGGAGTAATCCTTAGTTCCATAGGTGGACGCCGTTTCGAGATATCGCCACAAAAGTGGACCAGGGGTGACCCTAGAATTTGTTTGTACAATATGGGCATCAAACGAATGGTGTTAATGGGTAATTTAAAAGGGAGTGGGCCTTAGTTCTATAGGTGGACGCCGTTTCGAAATATCGCCATAAAGGTGAACCATGGGTGACTCTAGAATGTGTTCGTACGATATGGGTATCAAGTTAAAGGTATTAATGAGGGTTTTAAAAGGGAGTGGTGGTTGTTGTATAGGTGGTCGCCTTTTCTAGATATCGCCATAAAGGTGGACCAGGGTGACTCTAGAATGCGTTTGTACGATATGGGTATCAAATAAAAGGTGTTAAAGAGTATTTTATGAGGGAGTGGGCCATAGTTCTATAGGTGGACGCCATTTAGGGATATAGCCATAAAGGTGGATCAGGGTTGACTCTAGAATGCGTTTGTACGATATGGGTATCAAATGAAAGGTGTTAATGAGTATTTTAAAAGGGAGTAATCCTTAGTTCCATAGGTGGACGCCGTTTCGAAATACCGCCATAAAGGTGGACCAGGGGTGACCCTAGAATTTGTTTGTACAATATGGGTATCAAAAGAAAGGTGTTAATGAGTATTTTAAAAGGGAGTAATCCTTAGTTCCATAGGTGGACGCCGTTTCGAGATATCGCCATAAAGGTGGACCAGGGGTGACCGTAGAATTTGTTTGTACAATATGGGTATCAAAAGAAAGGTGTTAATGAGTATTTTAAAAGGGAGTGGGCCTTAGTTCTATAGGTGGACGCCGTTTCGAAATATCGCCATAAAGGTGGACCAGGGTGACTCTAGGATGTGTTTGTACGATATGGGTATCAAATTAAAGGTATTAATGAGAGTTTTAAAAGGGAGTGGTGGTAGTTGTATATGTGAAGGCGTTTTCCAGATCGCGACCAAAATGTGGACCAGGGTGACACAGAACATCATCTGTTGGATACCGCTAATTTATTTATATATGTAATACCTGCCAATATTTTAAGGGTTTTTTATTTCGCCCTGCGGAACTTTTTCATTTTCTTCTACTTAATATGGTAGGTGTCACAACCATTTTATAAAGTTTTTTCTAAAGTTATATTTCGTGTCAATAAACCAATCCAATTACCTCACCATGTTTCATCCCTTTTTTCGTATTTGGTATAGAATTATGGCATTTTTTTCATTTTTCGTAATTTTCGATATCGAAAAAGTGGGCGTGGTCATTGTCGGATTTCGTTCATTTTTCATACCAAAATAAAGTGAGTTCAAGTAAGTACGTGAACTAAGTTCATTAAAGATATGTCGATTTTTCTCAAGTTATCGTGTTAACGGCCATGCGGACGACTGTGTATAAAAACTGGGCGTGGCATAAACCGATTTCGCCCGTTTTCACAGAAAACAGTTAACATCATAAAATCTATGCCCCTATCAAATTTCAAAAGGATTGGTTAATTTTTGTTCGACTTATGGCGTTAAAAGTATCCTAGACAAATTAAATGAAAAAGGGCGGAGCCACGCTTATTTTGAAATTTTCATTTATTTTTGTATTTTGTTGCACCATGTCATTACTGGAGTTGAATGTTGACATAATTTACTTATATACTGTAAAGATATTAAATTTTTTGTTAAAATTTTACTTTAAAAAAAATTTTTTTTTAAATTATCTTCTTTTAAAAGTGGGCGGTGCCACGCCCATTGTCCAAAATTTTACTAATTTTCTATTCTTCGTCATAAATTCAACTCATCTACCAAGTTTCGTCGCTTTATCTGTATTTGGTAATGAATTATCGCACTTTTTCGGTTTTACGAAATTTTCGATATCGAAAAAGTGGGCGTGGTTATATTCCGATATTGTTCATTTTAAATAGTGATCTGAGATGAGTGCTCAGGAAACTACATTCCAAATTTCATCAAGTTACCTCAAAATTTACTCAAGTTATCGTGTTAACGGCCATGCGGAAGGACAGACGGACGACTGTGTATAAAAACTGGGCGTGGTATCAACCGATTTGTCCCGTTTTCACAGAAAACAGTTAACATTATAAAATCTATGCCACTGCCAAATTTCAAAAGGATTGGTTAATTTTTGTTCGACTTATGGCGTTAAAAGTATCCTAGACAAATTAAATGAAAAAGGGCGGGGCCACGCCCATTTTGAAATTTTCTTTTATTTTTGTATTTTGTTGCACCATGTCATTACTGGAGTTGAATGTTGACATAATTTACTTATATACTGTAAAGATATTAAATTTTTTGTTAAAATTTTACTTTAAAAAAAATTTTTTTTTAAAAGTGGGCGTGGTCCTTCTCCGATTTGGCTAATTTTTATTAGGCGTACATATAGTAATAGGAGTAACGTCCCTGCCAAATCTCATCATGATATCTTCAACGACTGACAAATTACAGCTTGCAAAATTTATAAATTACCTTCTTTTAAAAGTGGGCGGTGCCACGCCCATTGTCCAAAATTTTACTAATTTTCTATTCTGCGTTATAAGTTCAACTCATCTACCAAGTTTCGTTGCTTTATCTGTCTTTGGTAATGAATTATCGCACTTTTTCGGTTTTACGAAATTTTCGATATCGAAAAAGTGGGCGTGGTTATAGTCCGATATCGTTCATTTTAAATAGCGATCTGAGATGAGTGCTCAGGAACCTACGTACCAAATTTCATCAAGTTACCTCAAAATTTACTCAAGTTATCGTGTTAACGGACGGACGGACGGACGGACGGACGGACGGACGGACGGACGGACGGACATGGCTCAATCAAATTTTTTTTCGATCCTGATTATTTTGATATATGGAAGTCTATATCTATCTCGATTCCTTTATACCTGTACAACCAACCGTTATGCAATCAAACTTAATATACTCTGTGAGCTCTGCTCAACTGAGTATAAAAATGACCTTACGGCCGTACTGAATTATATATACCTGCTCAGGCGCGTATTTATGCCCAAGGTTGTTTAACTCTATTTGATGTAAAAAGTGAAGTTGCAGCTGGACGCAGGTAGACTTTATGAATTTAGGTAACTGAATATTTCACAAATAACTACTGTTAATTTGACGGAGCACATATTTTAAAATTTTTTTTTTCCATCAAAGTTTTAAAAAGGGCCTAAAAATAGGTATTTCGAAAAACAGATATATCCGCCAACTTTTAACAAACAAAAAAACAATTTTGTGTTCGTTCAATCCTAAATTAAATTATCTTTAATTCCTATATAAGAAAACGACAACCGGCCGACTTATTTACTCACAAAACTATTTTAAATACAACGAAAAAGAAGACAAATTTAAAATTTTTCCCAATGTTGAAAATTGGTCAATTTTGAGCGGCTCTACCTGGTAAACTATAATTTTCTGTGAAAAAAACAGTTGTACATTCTTGATCCCTGGAGAATTCTTTATTATAAACATGTATTAGATTTAGCGAACGCTTTCATGATTTTTTTGATTTTTGCCATGCTCTAACGGCAGAGGCGCCACTGTACGACGGCTCATAATTAAAAAATATTATTGGCCTAATATGAATAAGGATATTAATATTTGGTCAAAAGAGTGCCTTAATTGTCAAAAGTCTAAAGTTTATCGTCATACAAAATCTCCTGTAGTCAAAATTCAAATTCCCAAGAATAGATTTCAACACATCCAGTTCAGTTGGACCTATTTCAAAAGGACATCGCTATATTTTAACGATTATTGAAAGATTTACCCGATGGCATGAGACATATGCATTAAAAGATATTTCAGCAACTACAATTGCAAATAAGTTTTTTAGAGAATATATTTCTCGTTTTGGAGTTCCGTTAAAGATAACAACTGATCAAGGTAGCCAATTTACATCGAAATTGATTTCAGAGTTAACTAAATTACTAGGTAGTCACCAAATTACAACATCCGCATATCACCCTCAAGGAAATGGTATGATTGAAAGGTTTCATAGACAATTAAAGACTACTATAATAGCTAGAGAGGACACAAATAATTGGGATGACGAGTCATATTACTTGGTTTGCGATCTATTTACAAAGAAGATATTTTGGCTACACCAGCGGAAATGGTTTTCGGTCAGAATTTACGTTTGCCAGGGGAACTTGTTGTGCAATCAGCTAAAAATTTCTCATCAACTGAAATTTTAAGTAATTTAGTGAAAATTTTCGAAATCAAATTTAAGTCATCATAAAGATTCTGATACTGGAATTTACGTTCCAAAAGATCTTGAAACTTGTAAATTTACATTTGTTCGAGTCATTAATAAGCATTCATTACAACGACCATATGAAGGGCCTTACAAAATTGTGGAAAAATATCAAAAATGTTTTAAACTTGAAATAGATAATAATATTAAAACTATTCCTATTGATAGATTAAAACCTGCAATAATTAAAACAACAGACACAAACAACACCAAGAATTTACATAAAAAGAGAGTTACGTTCAATTTGTTACATGTTAAATTTTCTTGAAGGGGGAGTAATGTAGAGTTCTTATTATTATACTCAGTTGAGCAGAGCTCACAGAGTATATTAAGTTTGATTAGATAACGGTTGGTTGTACAGGTATAAAGGAATCGAGATAGATATACACTTCCATATATCAAAATCATTAGGATCGAAAAAAAATGTGATTGAGCCATGTCCGTCCGTCCGTCCGTTAACACGATAACTTGAGTAAGTTTTGAGGTATCTTGATGAAATTTGGTATGTAGGTTCCTGAGCACTCATCTCAGATCGCTATTTAAAATGAACGATATCGGACTATAACCACGCCCACTTTTTCGATATCGAAAATTTCGAATAACCGAAAATGTGCAATAATTCATTACCAAAGACAGATAAAGCAATGAAACTTGGTAGGTGAGTTGAACTTATGACGCAGAAAATTAGTAAAATTTTGGACAATGGGCGTGGCACCGCCCACTTTTAAAAGAAGGTAATTTAAAAATTTGCAAGCTGTAATGTGGCAGTCGTTGAAGATATCATAATGAAATTTGGCAGGAACGTTACTCCTATTACTATATGTATGCTTAATAAAAATTAGCAAAATCAAAGAACGACCACGCCCACTTTAAAAAAAATTTTTTTTTTAAGTAAAATTTTAACAAAAAATTTAATATCTTTACAGTATATAAGTAAATTATGTCAACATTCAACTCCAGTAATGATATTGTGCAACAAAATACAAAAATAAAAGAAAATTTCAAAATGGGCGTGGCTCCGCCCTTTTTCATTTTATTTGTCTATGATACTTTTATTGCCATAAGTCGAACAAAAATTAACAATCCTTTTGAAATTTGGTAGGGGCATAGATTCTATGACGTTAACTGTTCTCTATGAAAAGGGGCGAAATCGGTTGAAGCCACGCCCAGTTTTTATACACAGTCATCCGTCTGTCCTTCCGCATGGCCGTTGACACGATAACTTGAGCAAAAATCGACATATCTTTACTGAACTTAGTTCACGTACTTATCTGAACTCACTTTATCTTGGTATAAGAAATGAACGAAATCCGACTATGACCACGCCCACTTTTTCGATATCGAAAATTACGAAAAATGAAAAAAAAATGGCATAATTCTATACCAAATAGGAAAAAATGGATGAAACATGGTAATTGGATTGGTTTATTGACGCGAAATATAACTTTAGAAAAAACTTTGTAAAATGGTTGTGACACCTACCATATTAAGTAGAAGGAAATGAAAAAGTTCTGCAGGGCGAAATAAAAAACCCTTGAAATCTTGGCAGGTATTACATATACATATAATAAATTAGCGGTATCCAACAGATGACGTTCTGGGTCACCCTGGTCCACATTTTGGTCGATATCTGGAAAACGCCTTCACATATACAACTACCACCACTCCCTTTTAAAACTCTCATTAATACCTTTAATTTGATACCAATATCGTACAAACACATTCTAGAGTCACCCCTGGTCCACATTTTGGTCGATATCTGGAAAACGCCTTCACATATACAACTACCACCACTCCCTTTTAAAATACTCATTAACACCTTTCATTTGATACCCATATCGTACAAAACACATTCTAGAGTCACCACTGGTCCACCTTTATTGCGATATTTCGAAATGGCGTCCACCTATAGAACTAAGGCCCACTCCCTTTTAAAATACTCATTAACACCTTTCGTTTGATACCCATATTGTACAAACAAATTATAGGGTCACCCCTGGTCCACCTTTATGGCGATATCTCGATACGGCGTCCACCTATGGAACTAAGGATCACTCCCTTTTAAAATACTCATTAGCACCTTTCTTTTGATACCCATATTGTACAGACAAATTCTAGGGTCACCCCTGGTCCACCTTTATGGAGATATCTCGAAACGGCGCCCACTTATGGAACTAAGGATTACTCCCTTTTAAAATACTCATTAACACCTTTCATTTGATACCTATATCGTACAAACAAATTCTAGAGTCACCCCTGGTCCACCTTTATGGCGATATCCCTAAATGGCGTCCACCTATAGAACTATGGTCCACTCCCTCATAAAATACTCTTGAATGCCTTTCATTTGATACACATGTCATACAAACACATTCCAGGGTTTCCCTCGGTTCATTTTCCTACATGGTTATTTTCCCTTATGTTGTCACCATAGCTCTCAACTGAGTATGTAATGTTCGGTTACACCCGAACTTAACCTTCCTTACTTGTTTTTATTTAACTTTGTATTTTAATTGCTTTGAACCTTGTAATTTTAAAATATTTTATCAATATTTTAATTTTCAATTTTGATTTTTTAATTATCAAAAATTTCATTGTTTGAAGTTGTATAAAATAAAAGAATTAAAAAAAAAAGTTCAAAATAAATTATAATCAAAATATGTACGTTCTTTAAAAAACAGAATTTTTAATTAGAACTTAGACATGCCCCTACTAACTTTTAGCTGGCGCAGATAATTTATTGCTTCTTGGCTATGAAAAAAGAGATATACCTTGCCAATTACATTCCCAACCATGAGTGATCTTAAGGCTTGCCAAATCGCGAGGTCCTCCGTTTGAAACACAGAATATGACGGAAACTCAAACTGACTTAGAAACAGGGTGTAATGGTTTCATAATTATTTAAAAGGTAATAATACCTGTAATCTATTATAAGCAGCCTTGAAAAGAACATTGGGTAGGTTATGAAATTGGTTGGGAAGAAATAACAGAAAAGAAGCTACCCACAACTGTGGATTAAACCAAAAGTTCGTATCATATAGTGACACAATTATTTAAGGCAAAAGTAAGTTATAAAAGTACTAGCCCTTTCTTCTGGGGAGCGGAAGTTGCCATATATGCTGTTTTACATAGTATGTTACATATATGCCTGGGGTGCAATTTAGGCCGAATTTTTCAAATCTAAAATTCGTGTATGTTTAAGTTCCAAAACTGCTAGGTTAGCTTGAACTGGCTAGTCCGGGAGGAACTCACATAGACTGAATGAGTCCATAGTGATACCAAACGTTTGCTTAACGACCAAACGGAAAAACCGTACCGAAAACCAGGACCTATTTGCTAATGCTAGACGCTTTCTACCCAACTTGCTGCTTCTAGATCTGACAGCTGTAGTACCCTAATAGCTGGGGTTTTAGGCTGGCAAGCTTAACCAACCCACACTTCCTACATCTGTAGTCACTTACCAAGCCTAATTTCAAAGCGTGTGACACCAGCAGGTAGTGTCCAGTCAGAATACCCGTCATGAGTCTACAGTCCTCTCTTTTTAATGATAGGAGTAACTTTGTTAGTCTAAGGTTGTAAGACCAACCCATAATCTTCGATACTTTACAACACCGCGCCTGTAACTGTCCCGCTTGCTCGATTATGTGTAAATAAAAATAATTTATGGATCGATTTCCTTTAAATTTGACATAGGGGTACTTTCTTGCCTAGCTTTTTATTGGAAAAATGTTGCTTTCCGGGAAGTGGACCAGGGACCGATTTCTTCCAAAAAATCAATTTAGGGGACGAAATTTTTCATTCCGGGAAGTGGACCAGAGCCGACCTAAATTGGTAAATGGATATCTCATTGATTATCTTATTACTTGAGACACTTTTATTTCCGGTAAGTGGACGAGGGCTCGACCTTTTTTAATTAAACATATTATGCTGCGATTTGATTAACATTTGGTACAGAGTTGTCCCCATGTTATATTTCTTGAAATATCATTGGGAGGCAATATAACGAACAAAGAAACAGCGCCTAAATTGAATATCGAAAAGCTCGTGAGATTTGCGAGTTTTTTGAGATACGAGACCCTCACGATCGACCGAGCTCTCGATTTCTGGGATCTCGAAACTCTTGCTTGTGTTCGAGAAAAACTCGTAAGCTCTAGAAATAACTAAAGGACAACTTTATTGTCAACTCAGATGCCTTATATGTCAGACCTCTATAAGTGAGCTCTTCATGTATTTGAGATAACCACTGCCACCGCCAAGCTCCCAAACAGGAGATGAGACAAGTATAAAATGTTACAACATACATATATCCAGATTACAGCCTGGCTTCCAGCTTCCCGCGCCATTAGTTTAGGTGCACAACATCACAACCTTTGATTAAAGACATCTTACTCCGTATTGGTTAACCAGGATATTATTTATCCTCCGATAAATTCCAAACCAAGATACATACATTCTTCAGTACGATCCTGGAAACTTGCATGCGCCTACCACACCAAATTTATTGGGTCCACGTCACGGTAGAGTCAATATAAGATGATTTAGAAACAGTTTTTTATGCGGGGTTGCTACTCTGCAGTCTAATGAACATTTACCTTCTTAATTATACTTATCTTTATTACATTTGAGGTTTATCACACGGATGTACAAGGTGTGTTCAAAAAGTATCGCGAATTTTGAATTTTCACGGGTTACGTATATTCGAATTTCGATTTTTTTGTGCCGTTATGTTGATACTCAAGTCTCTCACTTATGCCGACAAGCTCGGCCATTTTCAATGTTCACTTAATTGTTGACAACTGCTTTGCTTGCACGTGTTTTGGCTCGTCTTCGCTTTTTACCTAAGTATTTAAAAAAAAATGGATCAAAGAACCTGTATCAAATTTTGTGTGAAAAACGAAATTAAGTGCGCGGATGCATTCCGCATGTTGACTGTGGCATACGGAGAAGCTACCCTGGACCGAAGCAACGTTTATCGGTGCTACAAAATGTTCTCAGAAGGCCGAGAAGATGTGAACGACGAAGAGCGTGCCGGACGACCGAGCACTTCAACAACAGACGAAAAAATTGATGAAGTGAAGAAAATGGTATTGGCCAATCGTCGAATCACCCTTAGAGAAGTTGCTGAGGACCTAGACATATCGATTGGCTCGTGCCATACGATTTTTAAACGGTTTTATTTAGCTTGACTTGACAGGCAGGCCGCACGGCTGCATGCACGGCTGCATGCACGGCCGTTGTGAACGAATTTTGTAATTGAAATTTAAGTAACTTCCCGATAAGCTATAAGCTTGAAATTTGGAATATAGTTCAGAACCCGATGACAATGCAATTATAAGAAAAAAATCGGCGCTAGGTGGCGCAAGGATCGAGATATTCACAAAAATCTTATTTGTGGTCCGATTTGGCCCATATTTGGAACACATAATACATACAAGAATAGAAAGCGACCTATGAAAAAAAATCGCCGCTAGGTGGCGCAAAGATCGATATATTAAAAAATACATACATGAATAGAAAGCGACCTATGATGTCCGATTTGGCTCATATTTGGAACAAATATTACATACAGTCCGGTATATGTGACATCAAAATATTTTGAGTTGGAGGAGGGACAAGCATACTTGGCGCAGAGTCGAGTAAAGTCTTTGGAAGGATTATGTATTGAGGACTTAGATTGTATCAAATTGTCAGGAAAGAATCCTTGTAATAATGAGTCGCTAAATGAACTAAATAGAATGAGATATAATAGGCAATTAAATAAAGACTAAAAACTTGAAAATAAAATAATTAAAAAAATGTTTAAGTTAAACGGTTTTATTGAAAACAATACATGTAAGTATGTATTGTAATATGTATGTAAGTAATAATAATATTAAAACCTAGAAAATCATTAGGTAGGTCCTAGGTAATAGTCATCACACTCCTCATCAATTTAGGGCATTGATCAGGCAATTAAAAAAAAGCCAAAAGACCAACTGAATCTTAATCAGGTTATGCCACGCTTCACATTTTTAGAAATTTCACGCGCCCAACGCTTTTATTTAATTGCCTGATCAACGCCCTAGAATTGATGAGGAGTGTTTTGATTAGTACCTAGTACCTACCTAATTATTTTCTAGCTTTTAATATTATTATTACTTCATGTAAGTATTGTTTTCAATAAAACCGTTTAACTTAAAAAATTTTTTAAATTATTTTATTATCAATGATTTGGGCATGAGACGGGTCGCCGCGAAATTCGTACCAAAATTGCTCAATTTCGACGCGACTTTTTGGTCAAAAACAATACTCTAATGATGCCGCAGCCACCGTATTCCCCAGACCTGACCCCCTGTGACTTTTTCTTGTTCCCTTAATTGAAGAGGCCCATGAAAGGACGACGCTACGCTACGATTGACGAGATAAAGGCGGCATCGAAGGAGGAACTGAGCAAAATAAAAAATAATGATTTTTTGAAGTGCTTAGAAGATTGGAAAAACCGTTGGCACAAGTGTATAATATCTCATGGGGATTACTTTGAAGGGACAAAATAGATATTCATGAATAAATAAATAATTTTTGAAAAAACAACGTATCATTCATTATCCGTATTCGTTCTTACATTTTCCTGTTTCATAATTAGATTTGATTTTTTTAATTTCTTTCCAGTTAATTCCATAACTTCACATTAGATTTGTATAAAAACATTTCAGTCACACAATCAAGTGTAATAACATTTTCCAAAATTTGAAATGAGCTATGTAAATATGAGACTGCTGAAATACTTTAATGTTGTCTAATGTAATTAAGTAAATTGAGTAAGCGATCAAATGGGGCAGCTCGGATATGACTCGCTTGCATGCAATTGTACATCCTGTTAAGAAGGAATTTCGTCGAGATAAGTGCGGTTTCGATCACACCCCAGCGGATGATTTTGTAAAGTCACAAGTAAGTGTAAATATTACAAATTAAAGAAAAAAATTTGTTTTGATGAGTAGAGTTTTACAGGGCAATGTTTGATGAAACTAAGAAGCAAGAAGTTTGCTTAAAAATCAATTATATTTCTGTGCTTCATAAAATAATAGTTAGGGCTTTAAGGGCTTTTAATATTTAATAAAAGTATACAAATGTGTGTACATACATTTTTAAGTGCGGAATGTTTAAAGTTTCTCTGCGCATGTTCGCATGAGCCGCTTTAGTTGTACAAAAATTACTCATACGCCACGTCTAATCGACTATAGCCCAACAAACATTTATGTATGTTAGATAATGATTGGAATACGAATCGAATTCTAATGTTTTTCTCTAAGATAGAAGGTTAGCTGACGGTTTGTGAAGCTGTCGAGAATGATATCATTCTCGACAAAAAGTAGAGTTTGTTCTCGATATCGAGAAAAAGGTTAGAATTCTAACGTCAATTTCTAATTGGTTTCTAATGTAAATTTTCAATTTAAGTAATTGCGCAATTATTGAAACTCAGTTCAATTTTCATTGGTATATCATATCAAAAACTTTAGATTTGGCATAAGCTTATATGAGCCCTTGATTTTGAAAGTGGTATAATTCAAAAATTTAAAAAATCTAGTTTATCAGCTATTTTATATCTAATCCTAATAAAATAACATAATCTGAAGATATTAGTAGTATGCCATGAAAATTACTTCAATAGAATGTGTTTATTTTTTGGTTAGTGAACAAAATACAGTTACTGTTTTTTGATAGTGATATAAGTCAGTCTGCTCACAAAGTATGGCAAAATAATTAGTAGTTTTCGTCATGTCTTCATATGGCGGTTTAGGTATGATTAAGTGATCCTTTTAATGTAAAAACGTACTATTTATAGTTGATTGTACACATTATACGGCGAAGAAGTATAAGTAACGCGCCCAAGAAATGGAAACGAATAATATTATTATCGTCTTCAGATGAATCAGTTCATACTTTAAAAGTGAATTCGGAACCCTTACAAATGGAAGAAAGCAACATGAAATCAAGAAAGAGGACACGAAATCAATGTAATTATGCACAAAATATAAGAAAAATGAAGAGAAATAGCGGAGGGGAATATAAAACAAAAGAGTCTAAGCATGTGAGTGGTAAACTTGTCGAAAATAAAGATGGCATTTCTTCCAAAAATTTATAAATGGAATCGGATATGAAGACAGGAAAGCTAATTTTGATTCTTTTTGGAAATTAGCAAGTTTCGAAAAACAGAATTTATTTCTGTTTGGTTTGGTTCGAAAACAATCAATAAAACAAAGACGACCCAGAAATTACGAAGGATATATGAGAAAATGTAGGTTTAAGTTTCATCTAAATGTACGGAATTCAGAATTTTCTGTTAGCAAAAATTTTTTTGGATACTTTCAAAATATATAATGGAAGATTAAGCCGTGTCTTAAATGCTAAAACACTTGGAACGGAAGGTCGTGGCAAAATGCTTGGTTCATCTAGAAAAACAGAGTTTTCCAGCATGTGAGAGCCATTACACGAGATCACATCACACTTCAGGTCGAAAGTATCTAGTGCTGACTTAGATATTCGAAAAATGTATGAGCTGTATGTGAAAAAATGTGATGAAAATAATACATCACGTGTGAAGCAGTGGACTTACAAAAAATATTCAATACGCAGTTCAACCTAAATTTTTTCCTCGTAAAGACACGTGCCAAAAGTGTGATTCGCTAAAATTAAAATTGAAGCATCCAATAATGAAGACGAGAAGATGCATCTTATGAAAATTCATGATTCACATCATAACAGTGCCGAACAGGCTAGACAAAGTTTAACAGATTACATACAAAAAGCAAAAGATAACCCGAGTGAATATTACGGATTCACATTTGATCTACCGAAAGAACTTTCTTATCCAAAACTTTCTGTTTCGGTAGCTTATTATGAGCGCAACATGTATGTATACCATTTAGGGTTTCATAATTTCCACAATAAAAATGCTAAAATGTGTGCATGGGATGAAACAATCTCCTCAAGAGGATCACAGGAAGTTGCGTCCTGCATCTCAAAGCACACTCAAAAGCATGTCATAGCTTACAGTGATGCCTGCTCAGGACAAAATCGTAACATTAACTTAGCTCTAATTTGGCTAAAAATTGTTCAGTCATCTGATAATAATGTTGAAACCGTTGACATGGCTCAGAAAGATTTCATTTCGACAAAACAACTAAAAGAATCAACAAATAATAGAAAGAAAAACACCAATGGAGAAGCTGTGTCTTGGCTAAAAATACAATGGCTCAGATTTCTCAAAATTGCTCCATATAAGATGTTTTATAAAACTTCCTTGGATGACAATTCCGAATTCAAAGTATTAGACCTCTCACCTAAAAAAGGAAGACCTAGAATATACGAAAATATTGATTTGCTTCCATTATAACTACACAACCATTAGTCCAATAACAGAAGAAAAACGTAAAGATATGATGGATTTACTACCCTATACCCCACAAATTTTTCACAAGCACTTTATTGCCCTAAATACTAATAAATAATTTACTTAGTTACAATGAAATGAGTTTGAATAAAATATTAATTACTAAAAAAAATTTTTCCTTGATGGTGTAAGTCATTTATAATGTCATGCAATTAATTTTGAAAGTGGTACAAGTCATTTCAACCTTTCAAAACCACATTTCCTTTTATAAATTGTTATATATTTCACAATCATAATAAATGCTTGTTTGTTGGCCCTACTTTACTGTCGAATAATCATATTCCATAGTACAAAAATATTTTTTAATCCTTTAAAATGCAAAACTAAATATCTCGAAACGAGGAATATATGACTTATACCACTTTAAAAATTAAGGGCTCATACACTTGATATTGTAACGAATTTGCTACAATTTCCCTTATTTGCAATTTTCTCCCAACGTTCGTATCGCTAAACTGTTGAATAAATAACTCCAATATTGAATAATGGAAAAATGGCCTTTATTAAAGTACTTCACAATAACAGTTATACTTTGCAACGAATAGCTTGCTTAATAACCAAACTGATTGATAGCTCAAATGAAACTGACTTTCAAAATAATACTGCTATTGCTCGCTAGATAGCATCTTAATCAAAACTGATTATAGCGCCTCTACCGCTGGTGCTTTTATACTCTTTGATTTCCTCGTGGCATCTTCTAGGCGCTTCCAGAATTTACTTAGTTAGTTATAAATTTCTCAGCTACAACTACAGATGTATAATTTTTATAGATTCTCTCATACCCCACGCGCTTGTATGTGTGAGCGACACTTCCACAATCACATGTGAATGTGCTTGTGCGTTGCTTCTCCGCCGCGTGCACGCGTATGTGTAGACATAATGATTGAATTATTGATGGAACTCACGTCACTACTTAGCATCGGCCTAGAGGTGGCAGTACCCCTTAGTGCCGCCAACATTCGTAACAATATGAATATATTTCAAAGGCTTCTTATGGCAATTCAAAACCTAACTGACACGCGATTTTCGATGTGACTTATAATAGTATGTCAATAGTTTGCTCACTTTTCCTCTCCAAATTTTTTTTTATTCATTTTCACCTAATAATTTAATTATTACAGATGAAAACTCGATTTCGCTACTCCCAACATTTCGGCACGACTTTTTTAATTCTTTTGTATAACACTAAGGATGAGTGATAATGTCCTACAAATAATCGCTAACTGTGACAACATCGTATTTCTATTCTTTCTCAAATCGTTCTCTAATCGAATTTCAATCTAGTTTTCAATTAGAGATGCACTAGAGAACTACATTAGAATTCTAAATTAAATTCACAATATTTTCCTTACGTTAGAAACTGTGTTTGCTGGGAGGTGGTTTAACCATCGCACAGTGGGGTATTTGATAAACCAAACCGGCCAAGGTTAGGTTAGGTTGAACTGGCCGGTCGATGAGGACCTCACATAGACTGAATGAGTCCGAGTCCGCAGTTTACCAGAAGTTTGTTTAAATGACGAAACTGAAAAAACCCTCTCAAAAATCAGGACCTATGTTATAAAACAACTCCGTCCCCTTGGCAAATACTAGAAGCTTTCTCGGACTTCAGCCACTTGCTGCTTCTAGATCTGACAGCTGTATTACTCCTAATACCTGAAATATTAGCCTGGCAAGCGCAGGGTACGGGCACAAAACGTGATCGATCGTTTGCTCCTCCAAGCCGCACTTCCTACATCTGCTATCACTCACCAAGCCCAATTTAAAGGCATGTGATGCCAGAATCCAGTGTCCAGTCAGAATACCCGTCATGAGTCTACAGTCCTCTCTTTTTAATGATAGAAATGACGAACCAACTGAGAGTATAAAACAGCGCAAGCTAAGGAGTTTGATTATAACCCGCTATAAGTGAAGTACGCGAATAATTTAATTGTTAAGTACTACTACCATAGTAGTGTTGTAAATAAAGAATATTTTGCTTCACTGAATATTTGAGTTATTTATTTGGCAGTTGAGCGATTTGAACGTAACAGAACGGGACAGAATTATTAAAAATTACCCAATTTTATTTAATTTTTTTAATTTTAATTAAGGTCGCACAGTAAGCTCATAAAAATTCAACGTTTTTTATTTGCACTGCCTTGATGACAGTTTCCAGTGAGTTTTCTCTATTTGGGTAGAAATCTAGGTCAACTCGCACCCAGCCGAAGTACACATTTATCGGTCCTAAAAATGTCGTTCGATCTGATTAAAGCTTTGTAAGCGAATAAATATTTATGTTACCCCACACTTTAGCTAAGTAGCATGTCAACACATATGTTAAATATCCCAAATAGGATTACTTTAATAAGTGTTCTATAGCCGGTATAGAAGTCGAGGAACAACAACCAAACACTGCCTACAAAAAATTGACAGCTGGCCAATATTTGTTTGTTATTAAATACGTATTAAAGAAAGTTTCATACAAAAAATTATAACAGAAAAAGTCTCGAAGGTTTGTGAAAATGTCAGTTTGAGTGCGATTTGCCCACCATAAATTGTTTGTTTAAATACATTTGGGAGATGTGGCAGCGTTTATGTCGATGCTGCTATAAGAGCTGGAATTGGGTCCATGGCAAATGACAGTAAATTTGGTCTGTACTTGTTTATTAGCTAAAGCAGCTGGTAAGTTTAAGACCGAGTTATAACGATCATCATTAATTGTTTCCCATCCGCCTCGGCGTTTTTTGTCATTGCCTAACAAACTAAGTCGATTCGAAGATTCCTCCATATGTTTTTGCCAACTAAATGAAGGTCTCCTCCATCCATCCTTTCTCTACTGCCAGATCCAGTTGTGAACACCGAACTGTGAACCGAAACGTCTTTTTCGCTAACCATGAAATTAGCAGCGATGCCTTTCAGCTTTAGGACGCTTTATGATATTCATTCATATCTACGCATCGCGAGATGAATCATAAATTTTCTTTCCGTTAATGCAAGGGTCATCCCATTCAGGATGAAAAATTAGTAACTTATATAGCACGATTATCATTCTTCGAGTGGCAACCTTTCTTCTCAATTGCGTATTCAATCCCATTTAACGATTGTTTGTTGTTCGTTGAGTTTCTAGGCTGGCATTATTTTCCATTTCAAAGTGACCACTCGTCGATTTTTGTTTGATGACAGCAAGTGCTTCGACAGTATGAAGTAGAC
Source organism: Eurosta solidaginis (assembly GCF_040869045.1). Lineage (NCBI taxonomy): Eukaryota > Metazoa > Arthropoda > Insecta > Diptera > Tephritidae > Eurosta > Eurosta solidaginis. Next base: position 71,638,319 of record NC_090320.1, on the reverse strand, counting down.
TTTTCTGAAGCATTATTTACGAGTCAACTAGTTGGGAGCAGTGTTTTCCAAGCATTTTGGATCTGATGAACGTTATTGTTGTAGTTCGAAAAGATGCAACAGAAAACTTTGGGTGAGTGTTATCGATGTTTATAGTCCTTTACCGGATATATATATACATAGAGCAGAGGTGCAGAACTCCAGCAGAGCTTCGAATACAAATAAAGAGAATAGAAAATTCAAGCAGAAACAGATTGAGTGCCTTGATATGCTGCGGTCAAACGAAATATAGATGAACGCCGAAAAGTTTCTTGAAGCTCTCGAGGGTACCTCTGTTCTAAAGGGATGTTTCACAAGATTTTATGCAATTTATGCGGCTTTCGTAGTGTGGTGGCAGCGTGCTCCGTCTACCACATGGAAAGTTCTGGGCTCAAGTCGCGGACAAAGTAACATCAAACATTTAATTATACGTCGATAGAGCTTTGGCAATCACTCTGAATGTATTTCGGCCATGAAAAGCTCAGAGTCAAGTGATTGAGGTCCCAAATTCGCTGTAGTAATGCTTCTCCTGCCTAATGGACACTTCTACTATAATAATTATCATCACAGAATGAGTAAAGTCAATGTAATTTGATCACACTAAACATCGTTATAAACCCTCATGCCCGCGTTAGTCCTTCATTTAACCGAGCTATGCGAGCTATAAGATTTTCTTGTAATAGTTTCCCCCTACAAATCACAGGGCCCTGGCTGGCCGTATCTGCCAATAGACGTAATCAATACTGTTAAGCAGGGTAATATAAACTAACATGGGTTCGGTAACATCCATCTGCCTCGTAAGCCGTGAAAATTCCCAAAGGGGGCCTCGGAGGTCGGCCTAAATGTAAATCCGAGCTCCTGCTGTTTATTAACAAGAAAAAATACTCAATGAGGATTTAGCATCATAGCGCCTAACACCGCCATGTCTAAGATAGGCGCACAGCAACAGGTGGTTTCATGCTGCAGCTGATGCTACAAGATGAGCATTAAATTTCAATTCTTTAGGTCGTAATTTGACGAAAAAAAATATATGACATGAAAAAGTATGCTTTCCTATTTAGCCGCTTGAACGAAATTTTTCAAAATATATGGTTTTAATTTTTACTTGAAAATGAAACAATTCAAATAAATATTTTTCTTAAGTTTTAATATCGAAATAACAAATAACAATAAAACAAAAATAATTGGAAATAACTTACAAAAAATTGGAAATTGATTTAAAGGTGTAAACTTTTACTTTTTCTTTTATATTCATATGTACTATCAATAAACGCCAAATATAGTCTCCCATCATGTTTTTATTATATTGGCCTTGATAACGTTGTTCGAAGAAGAGCCTAAAAGCTCTGCTTTACTTTTTCGTAAATGTAAATCTCTAATCAAATCACTAAAATCTTCAGTAGTGATGAAATGATGTTTTGGTTGTTCTGGTGTCGGTAAGAACTCTTTATCGGCATTGCTTTTATAAGCACTAAGAGATGAGCCACTTCTCTGCGATATTTTTTTCGGTGGCTCTGATACTGGTCGTGGCAGATCGTATGCGACTGGAGCAGAAGAAGATTCAAGATCAGGATATTCGATAGGTTTTGCATTTTTACCTCTACGTCTTTTACTCGGATTCAGAATGGAAGAGTAGCAGTCTTTAGCGTGGTCTTTTGGTTCTCGCCAGATTGTTGGTGTTGCAAATTTCATAGATCTTTTCTCACCTCGATACCAACCTAAAATATAGAAAGAGAAATACATATGTCTACTTTATTTAATTTACTATTTAAATAAAATTTGCTTACCTTCCAAACATCTTTTACAATAACTACAAGCAACATGTGGGGCCATGTCTTGTCTTGATTCCAAACAGGACAACCAAAATATGCTTCGTAGGCTTCACAGAGGATGAGAGATGTATTCAATTCATATTTTTGATATCTCAAACTTTAATAAATTGCCCACATATATAACAAAAAGCTTCAGCTTCATATTTACACTTTCCCGACGACATTTTAGGTTATTCTAGATTTGTACAAAACACCTGATTGTTGTTTAGTTATCACTGCGCCATGAGTATTGTTACAATTACGAAAGCAAACTTTATACCGAAAAAAGGCATTTTCTTTCGTTTTTGTTTATAATAAAACAGATAATCATGAAATAAAATTTGGGACAAAGATCAAAAATTTCTTTTTGTAGAGTCGTGTTACAGGGCGAACTGACTACCTGGTGCCGTATCTGCACTTCAAAGGGCCTCTTAGAGCCACAATAGAGGTGGATGGTTGGGGCAAGGCTGCTCAAATGGCGGACGAGGCGATACACGTCTAGACCGATTATTCCAAAGTTGTGGAAGGAGTGGGGTCTGCTGTATACAGTTCTGATCCAGACATATACAGATCCTACAAGCTTCCAGATCACAGTAGTGTTTTCCAGACGGAATTAGTAGCCGTAAGCAAAGCAGAAGAAATATGTAGCTTAAACTGCAGACGCGTTTACTTTTATATTGTTCGAAAAGCAGGAACTAGGACAGCAATCTCGGATAGTTCAGCATATTAAAGTGTGCTAGAGTGTGAGCAATCCCTGGAAAGAATCAGGGCAAGGAGAAGTATACATCTATATTGGGTCCCAGGGCATATGTGAATAGATGGGAATGAAAAAGCGGATGACTAAGCTAAAAAGGCGCAAAAAAAAATTCTAACTTCAACTCCTTTTAGCGATTTCGACGCTTTTGTAAATGACTGATTTTCGATAAAAATGGAGTTTCTTTGTTAGGACGGCAGAATAGATATTCATGATTTTTATCATCTGCACATTTATGGAATAAGAGATTTGGACATCATTGGTGCGGGATTTGCTTTATTTTAAATGAATTTCATTGAAGTGAATACTTCCGAAACTTTGAGTCTTTTAATTCAGCCTTGCTTGCGACTATTGAACTGTAGAGAACAAACAATTGATACCCAATAGAACAAAAATCCTTATATCGACATACATTTCTCGTTTCTCTTTTATCGTCTGAGTTGAATGAATGCAACACGGGGTCAATTGGTTACCTTGAAGTGATTTATTGGAAGGAGTGTAGGTATCAATACCGCTTGCTATTTACTTTAAGCAAAAAAACAATAATAACAAAAACACTTTTGGACACTATTGGTATTATTCAGGCTTCGCAGCAATCGGTTGACGCCTGACCGCATTCTTTATTAAGTACATATTAAACATTTATAATAATTTCAATAGTGACCACTTATTTTGCATGCATTGTTATTGCAAACTGTTTAACTTTTTCCTTTAAGTTTATTTTTTATTTCTCATGTTGTATTTTTCTTTGTAACTTTTGTTATTTTCTCATCCTTTTCAGTGGCAATGTCGCACGAAAAGCGTTGCATATTTAATTTATCGTTGGCTTATTGCGTTATTCTTCATCGCAATTGTTATAGACTCGATGCTAGAGACGGAGGAGGGTTCATCGACTAACTTTTGGCTATATTTTATTTACATGACCAACTGGGGTGTCATGCTCTGTATGTTTACAAATATATTAGGAGCAGTATTAGTCACATTATGGCATTTTCATCCAGAGTATGCAGGTTCGTGAAAATCTTTATATATAATTTCGTTTTCATTTAGCATGTGCTGCAATCTAATCGAGTTTTTGAATTGTATTTTCATTTACAGATAAACTTTTAAATTTGGATTCGCTAACGAGTCCATTCGTTATTTACTGGGGCATGCATATAATTTCATTAGTCCTTTCAATTGTGATAACAATAATATACTGGAGTGTACTTTATGATGGTAAATTATGAAAACATATCTCCGACTTTTATTAGAGCATAAAAACACCACCAAAGTAATTCAACTATATATGTACATACATATATAAAGTACCCCTGTATCGAAAAAAACTCACTTTATCTATTAAAGCTAGGTCGTTGTTTTAAAATTGTTTCTGCCGCTTAGTAGGAAAGAACGAAAGGTTGTTGTTCTAGGAAACATGAAAGCATAACATTAAAGTTCTATAAGAAACTTAGTGAATGAACAGGTTTCCGATTGAAGTTGATAATTTTATTGCTAAGACTAAGTAATATTAAAATATTGCTCCTAGCTTGGAGCAATGTAGAGCTTTTTTCGTAGCGCCTTTAAAACCCAATTTCAGCCAATTTCTAGTTTTAATCACTGCCTAGGAGCGACTCCGCTTAGAAAAACTATTTTCTAAAAAAAAAAAAAAAACAGTTTTCTAAACTTCCGATGTTGTTTAGCGCGGGGATTGAACGAGAATCTTCAGTGTGGTGGGCGGAGCACACCCCGGCGGCCGCACAGTTAGGAACATGAAAAGAAGAAAAATATTTTGTATTCAGTTGAAAGTTCTTATTATATGGAGTTAATAATGACAAACTTTAATTAAAATTTTAAGTAAAACTTACTACTAGCTCATTCTTGACATCCTAACATTGGATATAGTTGTTTACCTAGCAGCGGCAACGTTAACCCTATGTTTAAGAGAGTTGTACAATTGGAACAAAAAAACTAGGGCACTCCAGCATACTAAACATATACATTTTTCCACCTAGCACGGGTCTCCGTGCGATCACAATAGTTGCGGAAAGCACATTTATGGTAAACATTTCCAGTGGCGATGATTGGGCAGAGTAGGAAAAAGTACCTTATTGTTGACGGCAGCATTTTCCTAAACACCGGACATTTTTAAGCTAAAAGGCGGAGTTGGAGTCTATTCGAGGGACCTAAATCTTCAACTTTCCTTCAGACTACGAGATTACTGTAGTGTTTTGCAAGTAGAAGTATCAGCCATCAGGTAGGCTGTAGTTAGGATAGGGACACACAATATCGGCGATTTGGCAAACACTCCGCGTGTATTTTAGCTATGCAAAGATTTTTAGTGAAAACTCAGAGTCGGTATAAAACATGTAGGGCTCGTCCAGCCAGATTGTAAGAAAAATTTTGAAAGACCGCGATGCGAATTGGAAGAGAAGCTCGGCCTAAATCTCTTCATGCCTTGTATTAATATTTTAATTTTCAATATGCCAAAGCAGAATCCTTTTTTTTTGAAACTCCCATGTAATTGGTGAATCAGAAAAAATATGGAAATACTAGGTTTAACCATTCTTATTAGAGGTTCACGCCGATCACTTTATCGGCGGCGGCGCCGTGGGCGGCACACCGACATACGCCGGTGTTCTAACTTTAAAAAGCTTGATTTTTCTATTTAAAAAATAATATTTAGGAAAGGGTTTGTTGCAGGGATGCACCTTAACGTTAAGCTAATCGTTTATCAAAAAATTTCCACCGTTTCTGTTGAAACACTTCGAAATATTATCGATAAAGAAATTATCAAGATAAATTGTATCTCGTTTTTAACCGAAACGAAAAGCTTTCGTTAGCGTTAAAAACGTTAACAAAAACGTGATACTTTATGTTTGAATTGTGCTGGCAATGCTATAGCCATGGTGAAGCCGTAAGGTGGTAACAGCGAGCGGACATACACACACAAACTCCATGTAATTTGTTTGTGTAATTCGTTGGTGGTAATGTCAAAAATACTCTGAGAAATGTTCGTACTGTCAAAATTCATGAGAAAAGTTGCAATCAGCTTGGCTATTGCTTTCACCTTTAATGACTCCGCCATCAATCAGCTTTGCCAGCATAGTTTGAAATTAATAATCAACATAAACGATTTGATTCCGTTTTGATATGGCAGAAAACGAAACGAAATCATTTCGTTAATTTGACGTTCTTAACGTTAATAAACGAAACGAAATGACTTTGTTTCGTTTATTAACGTTAATTATCGTAACGAAATGATATCGGTTCGTTGGTTAAGCATGCCTGGTTTGTTGGTATGTATTTAAGGAAATCAACGTGCTGGCCATTTCGGATAAATCGGGTCTGTATATCTCGTGCAAAGCGTAGTTACACTTAGGGTTAACTACTAATAAACGTTGCGAACACAATTTCTTTAAATCATTTGTGGCTCCTTGGCGGCCATTAAAGGTATATTAATACTCATGACTCTTGTGGCACAGGGCGCCTCCAGTTGCTTCGGCTGTTTTTAAGAGCTACAATTCCCGATGTGCAAACAGTAGCAACCCCGACCACCAGTCGCTACCACACCTCCTGACCCTCACACCATATGCCAGCACAGCAGCTATAGAACTGAGAATTCGAACTCATACCTTCGCTGGCGTCACTTTCCTAGAAGCTCTAGGTATAGCTCCGAAGACTTTCCAACGGATGCTTTTGCCGCGCTATGCTGCCGAGCTCCACCAGAGAAACACCTTGAAACATTAGTGAGTGACTATTCGGCCAAAGATGCGGCCCTCGAAATCACAAGCAGTCTAAGTGGATGTCATTGCGTAATGGGTGAAAATCATATAATCCTCGGCGCATCTACATAATTAAAATTTTACAAGGATCCTGGATAAAATGTTTAAAATGTAGACCAAAGTTTGCAGACGTTTGTGTTCACTACATTGATTTCAATAGTCTTCGTTAAATCAAAACTATATTTTATAATGAAAGTCGACCGATTTTATGTTGAAAGATGTTAACTGCTGTTTTCCGGCCTTATGATATAAGAGCTCATTATGGATGACCGCGTAGCTTCAGTTTTCAGACTAGTTCGACTGTCCATTACATTAGGGTAGTAGCACACACGGTCATTAGTCGACTGTCTTGGGAAAGCTTTTACTTCACCACTTTGAGTGTTCATGCGAAGGACAAAGCCTCACCTGGTAAATATATGTGCCTACGTATTCACATTTGTAAAAGGAGCCGTAACGTGTAGATGATATTTAAACTTGGTTGATAGGCTATAATCAAAGTGATTCACTCCAAGGGACTAGTTTTGCAAAGGGTCGCCAATTTTAGTAAATCTCAAACCAGGAAACTTGGGTGTTGAAGGATGAAGTGTGAAAATCAAAATTAACATTTCAGACGCTATTTTACAGCTTCGCAAATAGACAACAGACGTTTGAATGTAAGCCCAAGTGAGTTTTCAAACCCTTGTCATACGTACATATATCCTCAACTTAAGTATGAGGTAAGAATCATTTTAAAGGAGTGTATTGCCCCTAGAACATACTAACGGATTTTACATCACTGATTTTTCTCAATCTTTCAGACAATCACAATATAAAATTTAAAAAAAAAATCGGCACCTTTTTGGGTATTTTGCTTTTTTTAACACCTTGCAAAGTGGGCATTGAAATTTATTATATAACTTTTCTTTTAGTGTTTTGTTTTAATAACTTGGTGAATTGGGTGATGATGCAAAGTCCGTGTTAAGCTGACATCGAAAACGCCTGTTTTTTTTAAATAACTTTTGAAGAGTTAGAAATAGTTAAATTTCGCAATTAGTTTCTTATAACTGACGGTGATGCGCATCCGTTGATGCCATTTTCGACCATATCCGACCAATTTTCGACATGAAAAATAAATGGCCTAAACAGTCTTAAACGAGTAGGAAATATAATAACATACCGGACGCCGCCGCCGCCGCCGCGCCGATAATTTTTACTTTCGGCGGCGACGTGCGAAAAACGACCAAAATCGGCGGCGGCGGCGTTTTTCGGCGGCGTACATCCCTAATTCTTATATCTATTCTTCCTTATTCGCCTCTTAACCATTGTGCGTTGCTCGGAGTCGACAAACAAATTTTAGATTCCACAAATTTGTATGAAAAAATCATACCACATATTTGAGGAAAAGCTTGTCGTAAATATCCTTTGAGGCATTTGGTGCTAAATTATTATTATTATTGGGGTTGGGCAACATTTAAAAAAGTTCTTCTATATTTCATTACCAGATTTGAATCGCATATACACCAACCTTCTTATTCATAAAAAATAAAATTGGCTGATAAAGCTCTTATATTTCGAAAATTATATGGAAATGCCATTTAAATAGCTTTATAAACTAATTTTTATTTTTATGCATAAGGAGCTAAGTCGTTTTTTTTTTTAAATAGCTGTGTTTTCTTACTCGCTTATACATATGCACTTAAAGTTTATATGGACTGTTAAGTGCACAACTTTATCTGCACTTGTGAAAATGTTGCGCATGAAATAAGTACTGAAAAGTGTATGTCTCCACTATTCTCCACCTTAAATTTTGGTATGCGTTATACACTTTGCCGAAAAAATGCGTGTATCCAATATTTATCCATACACTAGCACTATGTGTAATTGCCGATGGTCGCTTTTTTAGTCGCAAACGCAGATGTACATACATGCAAGTAAAAAAAAAAAAGGCCAACATGTAAGCAAGCAGCTAAATGCAATTAATTTATGTAATTTCTTTTTGTTTGTTTGTATTTCTCTTTCAGCTGCTGAGAGTTCTTTAAATGCAACAAATGTGCTGACTCATGCGTGCAATTCCATTTTCATGTTCATAGATTTGTTGATTGTGGCGCATCCATTACGATTATTGCACATTTTTTTGCCTGTATTATTTGGCAGCATATTTGCGATTTTCTCGATAATATATCACCTTTGTGGTGGCAAGAATAAGTAAAATATTTAATTGTGAATTGCAAAACTATGTCAAATATTTATTTTATCTTTGTTTAATATTACAGAAAAGGTCAACCATATATTTATCACGTAATTGATTGGAACGAACCATTAAGTGCAACACTCGTGGTGTTTGGTGTAGTGCTGCTTAGTTGTTGCATTTACATGATGCTCTTCACCATCTACAAACTGCGTATTATGGTTTATAGACACGTTCATAAGGCATCCTATTATTTACCAACAACAACACCAAATACGAGTGGTATTGAAAAAACGGAAAACGCCGATTTGTCAAAAACAGTGAGGGGCAATGGTATTCAGCATTCACCTTCTGGAATTTCAATGGTTTTAGGCAATTTCAATACGACGACTGGCTATCAGAATGAGGCGTTTACGGCAAGCAGCGAAAAGTTAGAAAAGTATTAAATAGTAGGGGGACTCATGATAACATATAAACTTATAAGGTGTAAAATTATATCCATTTACACACGCGGTTATATGAACGCACCTAGTAATACTCTTGATAAACTTGATTGTTTTTCAGCTGTATTATTTCCAAAAAAATTTTTTTGATTGTTATACAAATTAAAAAATACCAAGATTAAGTGAAAAATCAAAACTAAAACGCCTTTACTTGCTGATGTTGGAGATTTTTGATGAAAATGCCGTCTGTAATGTCTGCAAGGTTGCATTCCTTTGAGTTTACCGCGTTTACACAATGAAATGTGCGCGTAAATTTATACAAATTGTGTAAATGATTTTTCATACAAAATTTGACAGCTCGTGCGTAAACTAGATAAATTTATACGTTTACACACTTTATAAGGCATTTATACGGTTACATGAGTCCCCCTAGTGTTTAGCGTTAACCACGGTCACTAAGGCCCGGTTTTTCAGCCCAAGTTCAACTCAGTTTGTCAGTTAAACTATGCTTAAACTTATTCTGCAATTTTCAGTCAACTTTAACTGAAATTTAAGCTGAGCTTAAGCGGCCGATATGGCAGGATTAAACTCTAGTTAACCTATCAGTTATTTGCGTACGTTGGCAATGGCGTCGAATATACCCAACAAGCATTTAGGCTTGAGTACCATTAGAGCCTCATGTTGATAACTACGCATACTTCTAAGATCTCAAGACTTGCTCCGAAACAGTGGATCAACTCGAGAATCATAGCGTACTCAGCAAAAGACGGAATTTTTTATGAAGCAAAAAATGCTATTAAGTTGAAAGAATTTAACTAACAACTTGTGATTCTCTAACTGGACTGAAATGTAAGATTCCATACTACAGTATTTTCACGAAAATAAAATTAAATATGTTTAATTTAAAAAATTAATAAATGTGAAGTGCGATAGCCTCTGAAGATATTTTAGGCCAATCTTCTCTTCCAATTTGTGTCGTGCTCGTGTCGAACGGCATCTGCAAAGCAGATGAGTTTTCACTGGGGCGACCCCACTTAGAAAAATTGTCTACTAATTGAAAAACCTTGTTTCTAAAATTTTGATGTTGCTTTGCTCGGGCCGTGAACCCAGGATCTTCGGTGTGGTATGCGGAGCATGCACACCACGGCGGCCGTCTATATAATTTATTTTTTATTAATTACGCATCATTACTGCTATCACCCAGCTGTTTATATCTCACAAAAAACAGCTGTTGGTTTTGGTGGTGCCTTGGAGATTTTTTTCAACTCCACTTCAGCTCGATATGCAATGTAGGATATCAACTGGAGAAATGTGTTAATATTCATTTGAGAATTGTACATTTCTCAAAATCTCTCGAAATTAGGATAATAATTGGAAATCAACTCGAAAACTTTTAATTTTACAAAATTTTTCAAAGTTTGGATAGTAATTGGAGAATGAAGATAGATATCAGCGCGAGATATATATTTCCCTGGAGAATTTTTTTCCATTTTTGTTGGGTAAACAAAATGCTTTTGCCGTATCTACAAATTATCTAGATAATAAAAAACCAATGCTGGCGTACAAAAAAGCATACCCCAAAGGTAGCCTTAAACTGTGACTGAAAAACTGCTCAGTAGTTTAACTGGAGTTTAAATTTGACTAGAGTTTAAGCAAACTTATAGCGTTTTCTTTTCTTGTGCCGCGCAAGGGTTGTAAATATATTTTGTTCTATTCTAAACAGCAGGTAACGCCTTTACGGGGTATTTCGTTCTTTTGTGAAAATTGTTGCCTGCTCGCAACGCAAAAGCGTCACACTCTTACCCTGCATAAAATGGCGGTGTGGCAGTGCAACTCTGCTAAACCAGCTGATCGTGACAATTTATTTTCGTAACTTCACAAATTTTTAGGGAAGAAAATTGAAGTGAAGGAAATAATTGCTAATGATTTTTATTATCATTGACAGCGTGTTTGTGAACATCAGCCGATACACGGGGTAGCCATTTATGTTCTTTGCATGCACTATAAATGTTGAAAATTGTCTGGGGTAGGAGTAACTCTATTAATGCTTTACCATTTACTTAGGCAACAATTTATTTCAGAAAAAAACGCTATTTGTTTAAGCTTAGCTTAACCAACTACTGAACCACAGGACCTAAGTGTAAATAAGTATATTTGTACATATATTAAGTTGTATATAAGTATGTACATAATTAGTGTACTATATGTATATAGTGTAGTTTCCTGTAGATTTAGAATGGTGTTTGATTAAAGCTCAAGACACATTGATCGGAACTACACTACCCGGCAAATTATTCTATGCATGTATTATTAATGCCGCGGCACAATGAAATTTTTCCTATAGATGCGTTTAACACAAGCTTATGCATTCCAATAACATCGCCACAATTAACCAAAATGTTGCTTTTATAAATATGAAGGAACTTCAGGCTTGGCAATTGAAGTTTATTTCGCGTTGCCCATTCCCATACAAAATTTCGCGAAGCACTGGTATAAACATTCTCCCTATACAACAAAAATACTTGCTAACATATTTTGTGTCGTATTCATTTGTTACATTGCAGTTTTTTATAGCGAAAAATGTTAGAAAAGTTGCCAACGAGTGGGAAAAATAATTTCACTTCAAAAATGTACCAGCACCCTTAGCCAAAGCAAGTCAAATTCTTCTTCTTATGGCTTGCTTGCAACGAAATATGCAAGTTGGCTACTTTTTCATGTCAGATGGCGCCAGTGTAGCCCAATCTACCGTTCTCCATAAAAATACGTGCAATCTACTCATTATGCATACGATTGAGTTAAACGCATCTATATGAGAAACTGCTTATGTGATGGGGCTTTTATGGAGCAATTCACATCTAGCGGCAGGAGCAATACGCGACGCGGCCATGAGCGACAATGTTGAGCGACACAAATCACGCCAGGAGCGACACAAATCACACACAGAAGATTGCGCATTGCGCATGTAAACAAAATATCAGCTGGTTTTTTATGGGCAATCCATACGTCATTTTCCTTTAGCTCTTGTTTTTTCTCTCTTTTTTTCATTCGCTCAAGCAGTCAACTGTGACGTAAATGCGCAAAACGAAGCAATTTTGAACTCGTGAATGCGCAATCTGGGTAGGTGATTTGTGGTTGATAGATGTCTCGCCGCTTAGTGCGGACGCTCTTAAAATGGGACTTCACTGGAATAGCTTGCGCAAAAAGCTGTGCTTTGTGCAGGCCCGAATAACGTATTCCGTGAACTGAACTCTCGGTTCTTACGTATTACGTGACACGTGAACGTAATACTAATTTCACACAGACGGCTTATTGAATAATAAAGGCAATTTTCTACATTAAGACGCTTATTGAGCTCAATCTTCCCTACAAAATTCGAATCTATTATTATTTCATTACCCTACAAGACAGGTACCCGTTACCTAATCGATTACTTAATCGTTACCAATTACTTTGTCACCAATTATCGTCTTAATGACTTTTGCATTGCTGTCGTGAAAAAGGTAACGCATGCGCTCTCCCAAAATAGTGTACGTGTGACTCGCTTTCTCGCCCTTACCTACTGTGTTTTCGACATTCCTTCTCGCTCGATGTTATTTACATTTTTAAGTTACTTCATCAGTTATGTTTTCGTTATCGCTAACCAAAACATATGCAACAACAACAACACGGCTAACTAGCCTATCGGTTACCCGTATCGGTTACCTTCTGTCAAATCGTTTTTTCCATGAATGAAACGCGTCCTTTATGTTCAGATAATATTTAATTATAAATAATTCATATATACAATGTTTTTTTACAATTTAAATTATTCCCTTATTACTCTAGTGTACTTTACATATGTGTATATTGATATGTACAAGCTAATTAAGTACAATAACGTCTATTAATAGCTGTGCCCTCTCTGAAACTTTCGAAGCTCAGTGATGCCGCCCAATTTTTCCTGCGCTGGTGGTGTTGTTCAACATCAGTTTGCAGAGCCATATGAGTTTCGTAGGGATAATACCGGAAGCCCCAATTCGTGCTATCAAAGTCGATTTATAGGTGATATTGATCCTTTGGTCTTGACCCTTTCCCATAGTATGCTTGTTAGGGCCTTATCTGTGGTACTAAAAAGGCGGGGGGATAGTTGTCGAAGTTTTCTTATAATTTGAGCAAATTTATGTTCTTCCTTCAGCTACAGCTGGAATATTTGGAATATTGCTATGCGCACATCGTCAAAATCAAATTACCTAGAATGAGAAAAAAACTAATATCAGTAAGGATAGATTCAAGTTTTTAATATATTTAACCCGAAAAGTGTTCTATAAATAGGGCTCCACAATTAGCTCTTTTCTGAGAGGCCAAAGGCACAAGGGCTCTCAAGGAGATTTCAGATAACTAGAATCAGGGGTACCCGAGGATACTTCGCTGTTGCATTCATAGAGAACACAACATTATAACAATGGACAATTGATTGATGTTACGATGGAAATTAGATGTGCTACAAAAACAAACAAATGCAGATGACTGTTTAATTCAACAACAACAACAACAACTGTTTAATTCATTATCCGAAGTTCTTGTATGGACGTGCAGTATGAAAAGTGCAAAGTACTGCTAAAACTGATTTCCCCGAGTAACCCGGGAACGAATGGATGTGACTACGCCTATCCTTATTTAGCAGCAGGGTCTAGACCCAGTTCCCTGTTGGGCAGGAAAGTAAATGTTTGGTTATCTCCAAGTTGATCATATGCTATTACAGAATATACTCGTTTGCTGCATCCGACCAGTACATCCAACTTTCCCAGATTTTCTGTGCTCAGCAAGGGTATCCTCCTGAATGGTGCATTTGTTGCACGCTGCTGCCTGGCCGCTCACCCAACAATACAAGACACGACGGAACTTTCCTTCGGACACCCAAGGTCACTAACGCTTCTCATGGCTCCAGCGGGTTAGGGGGCTTAGAGTATACCCGCGGTAGGCATGCCTGCGTAAGAGGCGATTAAAATGACAACAACAGGCGATTAAAATACCAAATTGGTTCAGGGGGCTGTGTAGCGCAACCCGTTCAATGGGTTGCCAGCGCAATATATAGCTTCTCCAACCCAATTGTGAACCTCACCTACCCGTGGCGAATCCTGTTTCTTTAACAGCCGAGGCTCTGGCGACCCCATGTTCCTTATGGATCTACATTTGAAGGCGCTTAGTTAGCTGACATCGCTTACTTAAACGGTTGATTCTAAAGTAAAAACCAAAACAAAATATAGGTTAGGTTGAACTGGCGGGTTCATGGCGACCTCACATAGTCCGTAGTGTTACCAGAAGTTTGTTTTAACGACCAAGCTAAAAACCCTATCAACAACCAGGACATGTTATAAAATAAATCCGTCCTCTTGACAAATACCAGAAGCTTCCTAGAACTTAAGCCACTTGCTGCTTCTAGATCTGACAGCTGTCAGCTGGAGTCTTAGCCTGGCAAGCGCAGGGCACGAGCACAGAACGTAATCGATCGTTTCCTCCTCCAACCCGCACTTCCCACATCTGCTATCACTGACCAAGCCTAATTTAAAGGCATGTGACGCCAGAAGGCAGTGTCCAGTAAGAATACCCGTCATGAGTCTACAGTCTACAGTTTAATGATGAAAATATAAGAATCAGTGTTTATGAATAACATATTTTAATTAATCTCTTACAACAACGTGATCGGTGGCTAAATCGCCATGTAGATAGTTTGGTGTTCCACCTTGTATAAACGTAGGTACTGTATGTGCTCAACCGTGCAAATGGACATAAGCGGTAACATTATTCACATAAACATAGCTTGGTATTTGTGCAGCCATCAATATAGCATACATTGGTCCAGTTCGGTGTGCACCAGCCACTGGTACAAACACTTTTGAATGCATAGCTTTCATATAGATTGGATGTCCAGCAGTGCTCCGGTTGTGCCAAAATGTAATGGGCTGCTCAGTCTCTTGGTACGGCTGTATAGGTATGGGCGGGTGCAATGTATTACTAGTCTGCTCAAGATCGTATGGTACATAGATGGCTCGAAGACGCCAGAGGGGATTGGAGCCAGAGTTTTCGGACCCAGAGCCAAAATATCAGTAACTCTAAAAGCACATCCGAGCATTTTCAAGCGGAAGTATTCGCCATAAGTTAGTGCGCCAAGCTGAACCTTCAGCGCTGATACCCCAATGAAACAATTGCCATACTCAGTCAGGCAGTCAGGCCCCACTAAAGGCATTTGCGGCGTTCGAAATAAAGTCAGCACCTGTCCTTCAGTGCGTAGAAAAGCTAAATCAATTAGGAGCACACAACGTAGTACTGTTGCCCTGGGTCCTAGGCCACAGGGGAGTAGGGGGTAATGAGCAGGCGGACTTAATGTTTACGTTATTGCGTCCCTCCCACAAATTGTCATCCTCCCAGCAGATCCTTGCAGCGGGTGTGCGCCATACTCTCCTCTTCCGGGAAGGTATCCGGGTCCTTCTCCTGACCCCGGTCCTGAGAAATGAGTTTGCTGCGTTTGCTGGAAAATAATCTTTTTAGGACGGTCATATATATAAGGGCCTGAAATATTTCAATGAACTTCCTAATCACATAAAAAGTAGTAATAACTTCAATACTTTTAAAAAAAGTTTATTGGAGCATTGTAAAACCCTTCCAATAAGATAACGTTTTTCTCCTCTTATTTTTTACATGATATATCCGATACTGGAGCGCGAAAAGGGAATGGTAATATTGGAAGCAGCAAAATACAATGCATCCGGCCCTAAGGAAAAGAAAATCGGTTGCCACCTGTAACTCCGGACATTTCCAACAACTAATTTCGCTGGAATTCGGTATTTCCAGCTGGTATTTACTGTTGCTGATCGGAATCACTCGCATTCCGACAGCATTAATATAACAATAAAATTATATAATGTGTAACAAAAATAACGAAAATAAGGCCAAATAAAAGGGAATGGTAATATTGGAAGCAGCAAAATACAATGCATCCGGCCCTAAGGAAAAGAAAATCGGTCGCCACCTGTAACTCCAGACATTTCCAACAACTAATTTCGCTAGAATTCGGTATTTCCAGCTGGTATTTACTGTTGCTGATCGGAATCACTCGCATTCCGACAGCATTAATATAACAATAAAATTATATAATGTGTAACAAAAATAACGAAAATAAGGCCAAATAAAAGTTGGAGCAGGGGGTATTGGAAACATGTCCTTTTCAACCTCCCATTATATGTTGAGCTGTGCTAATCGGAATCTTCATGCATTCCGACAGCGTATTTACTAAACAAAGTTGAGGGGTGATTGGATACACGTTATTATCAATTTCCAACATCCAAAGACATGTTTAGCTGTGTTGATCGGAGACTAATACATTCCGACAGCTTAAAATACACATATAATTGAAAAATATAAGTTCCAAATTTTGTTGCCTTAAGCTGGGAGCACTGGAGGATTGGAAACGCGTCCTTTCCAACCTTCCTTAAATGATTGGCTCCCAGACTCGTCCCTTTGTCACGCTAGTAAATATGCTGATCGGAATCACATGGCATTCCAACAGCATATTCAATAGAAATAAGTGATTATAACAATGAATTGTACTTAGTAGTTTATGTTTTAGGCCTAAACAGCCGTAATAATAAATAAATTAAATTAAAAAAATAAATACTCTTGTCAGTGTTTCACGTGCAAGGGATGGTTGCATCGGACAGGTTGCTCTGGGCTAGATTCCAAAATCCAGCGTCCTCGTAACTTTTATAAATCTTTTGTGGCTCTTGTTGTTCACGGCCTCATTACATTATGAGGAAATACGGCACCTGAGAACACAGCCGTATGAAGCTTAAAAACACAAGCATGTCTTCAGTGAACTCCACAAACAGGCGTCGGACCTCTATGCCGGTGATTCCTGTACTCAAAGAACAAAACTAGCAGAGGAGGAACGTACTCTCCCTAGGGAAACGAGAGTAGTCACTCTAGCTCAACTTCGAGCTGGATAACGTAACAGGTTAAACTCTTACCTATCCAGAATCAACCCCGACATACAAAACATTGTCCTGCTTGTAATGACATGACACCAACCATCTCTTTAACTGTATTGTGGCACCAACGCCTCTAACACTCCTCTCATTATGGTCCACCCCTGTTGAAACAGAATGTTTCTTTGGACTCCCGTTAGAGGACATTGATGACAATTTCTGATCGGTCGCACCTATTGGATGGGGCGAAGCACTGCTACAACAACAACAGCAGACGGACAACACGGAAAAAGAGGCAGCAACTGCATGACCCATCGATCTCGAGCCGTTCCTGCCAGTTGGCCCACAGGGGCATTTATTAGCAGAAGGGTGGGAAAAGAGAGAACACTGGCGCAATATGCCAGGCCTGAGTCAATCTAAGTTACTGTTAGGGGGTTACAGCACAACTCGATATAGGGCATTAATAGGCCTCTCAAAAAGATAACCTAAGAACCCTAACGGCTATTCTTACAAGACACTGTAGGCTGAACACTCACATGCAAAAGCTGGGTATAATATCGAACAACACATACCGATTTTCTGATGGAACAGCAGACGGTGGACCATATCCTTCTAGATTGCGGCGCAATTTCAAGACGTAGGGCTAAGTTTATGGGCTCACCATGGCCAGAGCATTCCCACATTTAATCCCTCAAGCCAAGAACACTGCTGGGGTTCATCAAGGAAGTCGGCTAGGATGAGGTGCTGTGAAGGAGATGTGCAAGTCACTGTGCAATCATCAATAAATTATCTATCTATCTACGTTCCGGTAACAAGCACCATTGTGGTACTCACCATCTCGGGAACTATTGATATGACTACATTAAACCTTCTAGGGATTGAATATTAATAATGCCGGCAATGCGAAAGTCTGCTAAAATGTACCATTCTCCATGGAATGCTCGATATATAACTTTCCACGTTTTGAAACAGTGATGAAAAGAGCAAAATTTACTAAAATTTTAACTGGCTGTGGGTAGTAAGGTGTTGATGTCCTCTCTTAACGCAATGTAATGACAACTGCGATGCAGGGAAAATGACAAAAATCTTGCAAAACTACTGATAATAATTAATTTTTCCTCCCATTCTATGCAGTTCTATGCATACATACATGTGTTTTTCTCCCAAACGCTAATTAAAAAAATTAATTGGTTTTCACATGCACTTCGAACTCTGTCGTATTTGCATTCTTCAGTTGATTATCAACAAAAGCATGACAAATTATCACTAAAAAATTCATACATGTTCCTTATATATTTAATATGGTAGCCAATTTACTTACCCTTTCTGGTGCGATGATTCCTGGACAATCGGGCCTGACTAGACGCGATTTTTTTTGCCTTAAGAGAGCGTGCTTAACGCGAACCATATCATGTTATGGCACACCTTTGGTGATGCAAAAAATCTAAGACATTTCTGCTTCTAATGCTTCTAGGATAGCAGCAGCAGCTCCCGGTGGCGCCACATAAATACCAGTTGCATGCCGATCAGTTGCCTTTTTTGCTCCGGCTACCTATTCAATTTTAATTCACGTTATATTATCTACTATTGAAATTTTAATCCCTACAAATCAATATAAATTACCGAAGCAAATACTGGCAAAGCAAGATGCGTAGTTCCACCCTTTTTTAGGGAAATACATCCAACCAGTTTGGTACCGTATTCCAAAGCATGTTGCTTGTAAAGTACCTTGTATCCTTGGCAAATGACACGTGAATCTGCATTTAATTGTAGATTTCCTCTGATTTTGGCATATTCTGAGCTGAATCGCAACCCGGCGGAGATGCTATATATTAGAATAATATAACATTTTTTTATTATTTAAAAATGCACATATGTACGTATGAATGAAAATCAGAAACTAAATAATGTTGTTGTTGTAGCGATAAGGACACTCCCCGTTATCGGCTTTGTTGCTCCTTTGCAGGATGCAGATCGGGTACGTTCCGGGAACCATTAAGGAACTAGCCCGACCATATCGGGAGCGATTTAGTTGACATGAAACCTTGTAGGCCATCCCGTCGATTCTATACAACTTAATATGGTAACGATTTAAAAGACGGTGCACCACCTAATTTTTATCAAAAATTATCAAACGTAGAATCAAAAGACGCGCCTCGAGCTCCGTTTTTATTATTATTTGATATTTTTAAATTGGTGGTGTACCGTCTTGTAAAACGTTACCCTTAATATTATTTTGGGCGAAGGCCGCCAACGCAAAGAGATGGTCTCTGCAGCAAAATTTTTAATTTCCGTCACATGTCACAACTAAAATTAACTTAATGTTATTTTGGGCGAAGGCCGCCAACGCAAAAAGGTGTTCTCTGCAACAAAATTTTTTATTTCCGTCACATGTCACAACTAAAAGCACAAGATATTTTTCGTTGTAAACAAATATATTTTTTTTGCGTTTCAATGTTTTCCGGAATAATTAAGGAACTGTCATTTCGATGACAGCATGAAACGTCGATGTGTTAGTGGAGAGCGAAAAAAGCTTTGAATGTGTGGGTGAACTGGTTACCTCCGTCTTGTAGGGTAGTAGCTAATCGAATGCTTAATGAAGTCAAAAGCACAATGCAACTCTGTTGGCAGCGTTCCGCTTCCGTTTCCGTTTCTTAGTTTTCAAAGCAAATGTCATTGTCTGCATGGCGGAACGATACAAGGTGGCCGCATCGAACAGCTGATTATAACCTTTTTTATTTGATTTGATACATCAACTACCGGCGCAATACGATTTTGACATTTGTCCATAGAATTTACAAGTACATGGAATTTTTTTTGTTTGTAGGTATGTCACCATGCTCCCACCTTGTATCGTTCCGCCATGATTGTCTGTCTCATCCTTCATACTAATCGAGCAGTTACTTCTGTGTGAAAGCAAACAATTTACGATTTCATTAGCAGGTGAAATGAGATCATTAAGTTTCTGTGTGAAAACAGTATAAAGCTGCTATAGTTTATTTTTATTATGAGTTACGTGAGCGTAGCCAACAAATTGTCAACGTCTCCAAAGTAGAGCTTACGATTTCTTCTCGAACACAAGCGAGATTTTCGAGACCCGAGAACTCGACTTCTATCGAGATTCTCGTGTCTCGAAGTACTCGTACATCTCGCGAACTTCTGGACATAAACTTAATTGCTGTATGGACAGTATTTATACATTTGGTTTTTTTTACTTGTGACTTTTTTGTTGATTACACAATTCAACAAAAAAAATAATTTTTTTTTGTACATGGGTTTTGCCCTATATATTCGGATTCTATGTTCTATTCTATAAAAAAATGCAATTACGAATCAAAAATATTTGGTTTTTTAGAAGTTATAGCGATTTGAAAATTTTGCATTTTTGCACCAGGCTAATGTAGGTCCTTTCGCGCTATTTCGGTCGATAGAGGGCGGCGGGTAGCTACCTGATACAGCGATGCATCGAAAAAAGATCTACTTAAAGCGCAACGTACTCATCTTAAAAAAAACAAAAAAAATGTGGATGAGAAACAGTAAAAAGGAGATAAAAGGTCCCAGATACACATGATTTTAGGTAGATTTGGCAATTCGTTAAGTACATATTAAGAAACTCATCGAAACTTTTACTGACGGATTGGCAGGCCTAGCAATAAAGCATACCAGCTACCTGATAGCGTTTTTGTAAGTACAATTTTTTTAAGAAGCTGTAGTTTCTTGGGTCACTCGTTGTGGGCGACACTATGTTTTTGCATATCACAGAGGAATGATGTCTTCGAGAAGTTGTAAACGAGCGGCTAATTCGTTTTGCTATATATGTGGCGAATGTATTAAAAGAAGACAAAAAAAGTTTGATTTAACTAAAAACACAAGGATTTGCGAGACCTACCTAGCCTACTTCGGTCTACCTGTTAAAAACCAGGACAAAAAATGGGCTCCACATGTTTCATGTAACTCTTGCAGAAGCATTCTGGAGCGTAATTATTATTTTCTCTTTTTTATTGTACTAACTGTTTCATATATATATACATATATCTCCATATATATAATTGCATAATAACTGAAATTGTTATGAAATGCTTTACGTTTTATTATAGTTTGGTACTAGGGTGAGAAAAGAGCCATGAAGTTCGCAGTGCCGAGGATTTGGAGGGAACCGAGTAATCAATTGATTGCTATTTTTGTGTAGTGAAACCACTGAAAGGGAAACGTTTAAGGAAAACAATATATCCGGAACTACCATCGACATCCGCTCCAGTACCACATTCGGAACAAAATCCTGTACCTGATCCATCTGTGTTGGAAAAGCAACTATTCCCTCAAGGCAGCTTTCAAACACCGAGTTCATCTGCATCCGTACATTCCGAATTTGTTCCTTAATTTGAACCAGGAATACAACATCTCATCAACTCTGAAGATCTCAATGACTTAATAAGAGACTTAAACTATCAAAAGACAAAGCAGAGTTATTAGCATAGAGGCTTAAACAACGAAATTTACTTACTTCTGATGTTCGAATATCTCGGCAAAGAAAGCGTCATGAAGAATTTTCTTGTTTCTACAGTAAGAAAGATGGAATCTGTTTTTGCTATGACGTGAAAGGTTTATTTGAAGCAATTGGTATTCCTTGTAATACAAATTAATGGCGCCTCTTTATCGACAGCTCAACAAAAAGTCTAGAAGCAGTTCTACTACACAATGGGACCAAATTTCCATCTATTCCACTGGCACATTCCATACATATCAAAGAAAATTATGACAGTATTAAAATGCTATTAACTGCAATCAAATATACGGAATACAAGTGGGAAGTTATTGCAGACTTCAAGATGGTTTGTTTTTTTTACTGAAATGCAAGGTGAACACTCCTGTTATCTTTGCCTATGGGATAGCAGAAATGGTGCCGCCCACTATCGCCAAAAACATTGGCCTAAACGTACTGAGTATGGATTGGGAAGATTTAATATTAAACATGAAGCAATTTTCGATCCTAAAAATATATTGATGCCGCCATTGCATATTAAATTGGGCCTTATTAAACAATTTGTGAAGGCTCTTAATATTGAGTCAAAAGCTTTCAAATATTTGCAGACTTTTTTTCCAAAGCTGTCAGAGGCGAAAATTATAGCTGGAGTCTTTGTTGGACCTCAAATAAAAAAAAAAATTATGAACTGCGATATTTTACCGGACCTACTTAGCAATGAGGAGAAACTAGCGTGGAACAGTTTTAAGGCAGTAGTTCATGGCTTTCTTGGAAATCATAGGGATGAAAATTATGATGAGCTGATAACTGGCATGATTACGAATTTTTCCGCCATCGGATGTAGAATGTCGCTAAAGATGCACATGTTACATTCACATCTGGATAAATTCAAAGATAATATGGGAGCTTATTCAGAAGAACACGGGGAGCGATTCCATCAAGATATAATGGAGTTTGAGAAACATGCTGAAGATAAAGTTGCTGCACTCTTCGTAGCATTGAAAGGACCAACTGCCGAAATCTTACAGACTATTCCAGAGTACGAACGGAACAGCTATGAAGCATTGATGGCCGCTGTCGAGAGACGTTATGGAAGCGAGCATAGAAAACAGATATTCCAAATTGAGTTGCAAAAGCGTCACCAAAGAGCGAATGAGACTTTGCAGGAGTTTGCCTCGGATGTTGAAAGGTTGGCACATTTGGCAAATGCGGACGCACCCGTGGAGTACACCGAGAGGGTAAAAATCCAGAGTTTTATAAATAGCATACGGGACGTAGAAACGAAGCGAGCGACATATGCAAACCAAAAACCCACATTCACAGAAACGGTATCCCATGCACTGACTCAAGAAACAGCGTCGCTTTTGAGTAAGCCCGCATACAAAGCTAATCGCGTGGAAGTGGAAAGGCCAGACTGGGTAGACACAATTTTGGAAGCATTGAAGGGTACGCAGCAGAAGAATAGTGATGCAGTCAAATGCTTTAAGTGTGGAAAGCCAGGGCACATTGCGCGTTATTTCAACACCAACCCTAACAGTTGCAACAATGTGGGTGGTCGTAAAAGCAGAGCTGAAGGAGATGAGCAGATCTCCAGGAGCAATCAATCGTTAAACTAAAGCGAGTCAGCCGCAAGGGGCGACAGCTGGCTCCCTCAATTGAGTGCCCCATAATCTCTATCTCACAAATTGGAAGAAGGTCAAGCAATCTTACTGTCGGAGGACATGTGGATGGAAAGGAACGTTTACTGACTGTAGATACGGGTGCATCTCATTCATCATTCGAGCGGATTTAGTCAACAAGAAGATACGACCATTGCATGGAGCAAGATTGCGTACAGCCACTGTAGAAGACAGCACGGTTCTAGGAGAAGTATCATGTGAAGTCGCAATTGGGAACGTCACGGTAGTACACAATTTTATAGTGACAGAGATTGTTGATGAAATCATAATTGGAGTGGACTTCTTAATCGACCAAAGCATCAAGATCGACATGCAAAGCAAGACGATGCGATATAAGAACATTGATGTGCCACTTAATTTCGGCTACGAGAGAGACTACAGCAGTAAGCGAGTCAGCAAATACCACCAAAATCAGAAGCAGTCATCTGGGCAAAGGTTGATGGAGATTATGGGACAAACAAATTGTGGGTTGTCGAGGCAGCAAACAAATCAACACCGAACATACTTGTAGAAAAACCCTGGCTATGACAAAACAAGATGGACGTATTCCGGTAAGAGTACTCAATGAATTCAAGTCACCACTCAAACTGACCAAAGGAGCTATTTTGGGAAGATGCCAAGAGGCTGAAGTAGTTATTAACTGTGAACAGCTCAGGAACACGTTTCATCTAGTAATACTGATCTTTCAAATGACATCACGGCATGGACGGAGGGACTGGAGGAAGCCTATCAGAGTATGGAAAAACAACTGCTCCTAAAGTACGCCAACATATTTGACCAAGATGTCTCCAAACCAGGTCGCACCAACGTTGTGAAACATCATGTTGACACTGGAGATGCGAGGCCGATCCGTCAAGATCCTCGTAGTGTTCCACTGGCGAAGCGGGAAGTTGTGAGTCAATCGTACAAGAAATGAGCGACAGCGGCGTCATCGAACCATCAGCTAGTCCATGGAGCTCACCTGTGGTGCTTGCGAATAAGAAGGATGGAAAAATGAGGTTTTGCGTGGACTATCGAAAGTTGAAAGACGTTACGAAAAAGGATAGCTACCCTTTGCCAAGAATTGACGATACCCTGGAATCGCTATCTGGTACGCAATGGCTTTCAACACTGGACTTGAAAAGCGGCTACTGGAAAGTGGAAGTGAAGGAGGAAGACAAAGAGAAAACAGCCTTCAGTGTCGGTGATGGTCTTTGGTAATGCCTTTTGGACTTTGTAATGCACCAGCTACTTTTGAGAGACTCATGGACCAGGTATTGAAAGGACTACATTGGAAAACATGCTTGTTGTACCTGGTAATTTGGGCAAAAACTTTGATGAACATATTAAGAACTTGGAGGAAGTTTTCCAGAGAATAGCTGGTGCTGGTCTGATGTTAAGTCCCAAAAGGTGTGCGCTGTTTAAAAAGGAAGTCAATTATTTGGGTCACAAGGTAATGACAGAGGGAATCTACACTGCGAACGAAAAGATAGGGGCTGTAAACGATTGGCCAAAACCACGGAACCTACTTGAATTGAGAAGTTTCCTTGGGCTGTGCACATCTTACCGCCGATTTGTACCAAATTTTTCCAGCGTGTCCCATAGCTTCCATGAGCTTACAAGGAAAACTAAAGCTTTTGAATGGAAGGAGCAAGAAGTGGCTTTCAAAACATTGAAAGAGCGTTTGTGCACTGCCCCAATGTTAGCATATCCGATTCCAGGAGCAACATTTATTCTAGATACAGATGCGAGTGGATATGCTATAGGAGGCGTTTTATAACAACTGGTCGATGGACAGGAGAAGGTAGTTGCATACTACAGCCGTTCGATTGGAAAAGCAGAGAGGAACTATTGCGTTACACGGAGAGAGCTGTTGGCATTGGTAGAGTGCATTAAACATTTTCACAAATACCTCTACGGCCAGCGATTCCGCGTCAGGACAGATCACGCAGCGTTGAAATGGCTTCTGAAGTTCCGTAATCCAAAAGGACAATTGGCACGGTGGATCGAGCGGCTACAAAGCTATGACTTTTCCATTGAGCATCGGAAAGGTAGTACCCATGGGAATGCCGATGCAATGTCACGAAGACCATGTAGTTTGGAATGCAAGCACTGTTTAAAGGCCGAGGCCAAAGAAGACATTATAGATGTCTGGCTAATGACTTTAACGTGTGCGGATGAATGGGACAAGGAACAATTAAGGAAGTGCCAGCTAGAAGATACAGATCTGTCACATGTTATGCAAGGGCTCGAACGAAACGAAAGACCAAATAGAGAGGAGATGTCAGCAGCGAGTCCCATTGCGTAGTCATATTTGGCACCGTGGAAGAGTTTAGAATTGATATCCGGTTGCTTGCATCGAGTATGGGAGAGTGAGGATGGTCAATGCAAGAAGAAACTGATAGTTGTTCCCAGAAAGAGGTTTCCTGACGTGCTCAGCGAGCTGGATAATGGTCCAAGCGGAGGTCATCTTGGAATCACGAAGACGCTCGAGAAGATTAAACACATATTCTATTGGGTTGGTTGCCGTCAATCGGTCACTGAGTGGATTGCGAACAGCGAGGTTTGCAGCAGATCGAAAGGGCCCAAAACCCGAAGTCATGGCCAGATGAAGCAATATAACTCAGGTGCGCCATTTGAAAGGACCGCTATGGATGTCGCAGGTCCATTTCCTACTAGCAACTGCGGAAACAAGTATGTACTGGTGGTTATGGATTATTTCAGAAAATGGCCAGAGGTATACCCAATCCCAAATCAAGAAGCGAAACAGTATCAGATGTGTGAAGTGTTTATAAACAATTGGGTTGCAAGGTATGGTGTACCAATGGAGTTATATTCTGACCAAGGCAGGAATTTCGAATCAGCTGTGTTCCAGGAAATGTGTAAATCAATGGGCATTCGAAAAACATGGGCAACTGCATTGCATCCTTAGTCCGATGGTATGGTGGAACGTTTCAATAGAACCTTGGAGGAGCATTTGAGGAAAGTAGTGAACAAGTACCATAAGGAGTGGGATATCCGCATACCATTATTCTTGATGGCTTACCGATCAGCAGGGCATGAAACAACTGGCCAAACCCCTGCAAAAGTAATTTTTGGCAATGACCTTTGACTGCCAGCTGATTTGAAGTTTGGGATAGATGCCGATGCGGAGAGAAATGTCAAGAAATCTACTGGTGTCTGGGAAGAAGAGATGAGGGAGATACACGATCTGGTAAGGCAACGAGCAAATATTATGAGTGACAAGATGAAAACGAGGTACGATAAACCAATTAATTCGGAAGGGTTTCAGGAAGGAGATTTGGTGCTGTTATACAACCCACAACGAAAAAAAGGTTTGTGCCCGAAATTGCAGTGTAATTGGGAAGGCCCATACAAAGCTGTAAAACGGATCAACGATGTAGTGTACCGCAAACAAACCATTGGCAAACCACGAATCAAAATGAAAGTGGTTCATTTGGAGAGGCTAGCAGCGTTTAGATCGAGAGATTTGTCTGATCGGGACGATCAGACTTAGGTGGAGGGCAGTGTTACGAATATTAGCAACACTAAGGGGTACTGGCATCTCTAAGCCGATGATGGGAGTGACTTGTATGCACATCCATAAATCAATCATTATGTATCTAAATAAATAATTCAATCATTGTGTCTACACATATGTACTTACACGCAGCGGAGGAGCAGCGCACAGACACATGCAGATATCTTATCTGAGATATGCAATATAATTGTGGAAGTGTCGCTCACAAACACACGCGCATGAGCTGTGAATTGTGCATCTGTAGTTATAGCTGAGAAACTTATAGCAGATAACCAACTAGTAGATTCTAGAACAGAACCGCCTGTAAATATCAACGAGTAAACCGAACATTATAAAAGGCGACACCGGTAGAGGCGCTACAATCAGTTTTGATTAAGCACGCAATCTGTCGGGCAATAGTAGAGTTATTTATTGTGAAGTACTTTAATAAAGGCCATTTTGCATTACTGAATAGTGGTGTTATTTATTCAACAGTTTAATGATTCGAACCTTAGTAGAAGATTTGAAATACGCGGAATTGCAGTAAATTCGTTACAATATTATAAAAAACATATTATATATATAGTTAATAACTATTAGTTATATCCTATGATGTTCAGCAGTGCCTAATTCCCCGCAGCTGTGTTGCTGATTTTTTTTTTTAAATTCTATATCCAGATAAGCTAAAAGAATAAGCAAAATCGGTGATGCAAAATCCTTGAGTAGCTTTAGTTGACATGGAAAGATCCGTATATAAAATACGAATTACTCATTTGGAAGCATTTTGCATTTGTATAGTTTCACCCCTACAAAAAATTTTCTAACTCTTTCTTAAAAAAAGTTACCGTAGATTAATCTCTTTTCGGACACAATTGTTCTACAGTTACTCCAACCTGAGCTACAATCCTCAGGTTTTCGCCCCGAGACTCAATGGGGTTTAAACTTATAGAGGAAATGAAATGTCGTAGAAACAGAGAGGAGCCCACGGATGAATATCAAAAACAAGTCAAAATTGCTATAAAAAATGCAACAAATATAGTGGATTCTAACATGGCACATAGATTCTACCAAATGAACCCTTCGGCTCCTCCACTGATAGCGCTACCAAAAATCCAAAAGCCGGATACGTCAATGAGGCCCATCATTAATTTTAAATCGGCACCATGTTACAAACTGTCCAAATATTTAAAAACGTTATTGAAAGATACTCTGGAGCTAAGGAACGAATATGCAATAGCTAACACAACAGAACTAATAGAGAAACTTGAGACCGTAGAGCTAAAAAAAAAACAAAGATTTATACCCATCAGTACCACTATCGGAGACTTTGGACACAGTTAGCTCAACAATAGTTCATAATACAAAAAACCGGGGATGCACCTTAACGTTAAGCTAATCGTTTATCAAAAAATTTCCACCGTTTCTATTGAAATACTTCGAAATATTATCGATAAAGAAATTATCAAGATAAATTGTATCTCGTTTTTAACCGAAACGAAAAGCTTTCGTTAACGTTAAAAACGTTAACAAAAACGTGATACTTCATGTTTGAATTGTGCTGGCAATGCTATAGCCATGGTGAAGCCGTAAGGTGGTAACAGCGAGCGGACATACACACCAACTCCATGTAATTTGTTTGTGTAATTCGTTGATGGTAATGTCAAAAATACTCTGAGAAATGTTCGTACTGTCAAAATTTATGAGAAAAGTTGCAATCAGCTTGGCTAATGCTTTCATCTTTAATGACTCCGCCATCAATCAACTTTGCCAGCATAGTTTGAAATTAATAATCAACATAAACGATTTGATTTCGTTTTGATAGGGCAGAAAACGAAACAAAATCATTTCGTTAATTTGACGTTCTTAACGTTAATAAACGAAACTAAATGACTTTGTTTCGTTTATTAACGTTAATTGTCGTAACGAAATGATATCGGTTCGTTGGTTAAGCATGCCTGCAAAAAACACAAAAATTACAAATATGCTAAGAACCACTTTACGTCAAAACTATTTTCAATTCAACAATAAAATATATAGACAAACAAACGGTCTTGGAATGGGAAGCCCCACATCAGCCATTCTTATGGAAGTGTTCATGCAAAATCTGGAACAAAAGTACACACGGGAGCTGAAATCTAAATTAGGCGTGTCATTTTATGCTAGATACGTGGATGATATAATATGCGTTTTAACTACTAATAACGATGAGCTTGTACTGGAGTACCTCAAGAAGCAGCACGGAAATATAAAATTTAAAATGGAAACCAAAAAAGATGGAGGAATCAACTATCTATACCCCAGGATAAATATTGATAAAGTAAAGAACACCTCTTACATAAGAGGCATATAAGAGAGAGCTTGAAGTCATATATAACACTGCTGCAAACAACGGATATAAAAAAGCACTAGTAGATAAGCTCAGAAGGACGGTGAACCAAAAAGAAATAATGAAAAGGCTAACACGTGGACCACTATGACATATACTAGAAAAGCAACATATAAATTGGCTAACTTCTTTAAAAATACAACATTAACACAGCGTTCAAAATATCGAACAATCTAGGGCGGGAACTAAGAACTAACACTAACTCAGAGGATCCGTTTAGCAGCCACGGCGTATGCAAGCTTACCTGCGGATGCCAACATAGTTACATAGGGCAAACAGGACGTCAAATAAGAACTAGGTTCAGAGAGCACATTAGAGATTACAACAAAAAAACACGGAATCCAAACATTATACCTGAGTCTAACTTCGCGAATCAGAATGGTCGAAAATGAATGTTCCCCAGCAAACATCAATAAAACAATTAGGGTTCTTCACATACAAGCAAAAGACCGACGTCTCAACGTACTCGAAAACATGGAATTCTACATACAGAAAACATTCGACAGTAGAATAATAAACGAACTGATAACTACAATTTTTGACACAATATTCGAGTCTTTAAAACTTGTTTATAAGAAACAAAGTAATCACACAGGTACAACAGACTAACACACAACAACAAAAAACACAAAACAATTAACGCACCAAAAAAACAAACCTACAAAGAAGGTCAACCGATTAAAATAACGGGCTTTTATCTGCCTCAGTCAGTCACACAAATCAGTAAACCCACCCTCCGTTCTGAATGAGCACACAGCACATACACATAACTAAATATACACAAGCATCAATTTTGACAATACATACCTGTTCATGTACCTACGAACTATAAATACAGGACAAACGACAACAACAGGTCAGAACGAAAATCGACACTGATGATGGCACAACGCCGAAACCGGTTTGTCTCGAAACCATATTTAACAAGGGATGACGGAAAATCGTTCCAATATACATCGTTTAAATACCCTTTTGAAATGATTATCCCCTCATACTTAAGTTGAAGATACATATAAGTACGTAGGAGAAGCGTTTAAAAAATTTCTTGGCTTAATATTGAATCTCTGTTCTTTATTTGCGACACTATGAAATAGCGTCGGAAATATTAATTTCATTACCAAAACCTAAACTAACCTAACGTAGTGGGCAGTCGAGCTAGTCGGAAAACTGAAGCTACGCGGTCATCCACAATGAACTCTTATGTCATAAGGCCGGGATAAACAGTTTGGACTGGGCATATAACCATTAACATCTTTCCACTTAAAATTGGTCGACATTCATTTTAAAATATCGGTTTGGTTTAATGAAGATTATTGAAATAACGTTTCGGACAGGGCACACACGCCTGAAAATTGTGGCCTACATTTTGAAATCTTTATCCAGGGTCATTGTAAAATTGAAGCTATGTAGATGCACCGAGGATTATACGATTTTCACCCATGAGTTATGCAATGGTATCCACTGTGCCACGAGAATTATGACGATTAATAGACCAATTTTAGCGGTCGTAAGACGCCTTTGTGCGTGAACAGCAAGGAACAACAAATGATATAAAGAAATCCCGTCGACGACAAGTATAAGAAGTTTGCCTAGAACATCTCCTTCGGGAAAACTACGCTTTGCACGAGACATTCAGACAAAATTGTGACTATTTAAAGTATTTGTATGGTTTTTTCGGTAGACGCAGCAGTACCAGTCCTTGGGACTGGGGATCCCTCTGCAAGGATCTAGTACTGACATTTTTTGAACGATCTGCGAGAAATTGAACCGCGTTACATTGAAATGTCGGCCGGTGGTCTTGGCAAAAACCTAGGATAACTCCAAAGTATAGAACCGGTTGCCGTGGGAGGTTCGAAATGGCCAAAATGTCGATTTCCTTAAATACATATAAACAACCCCTTTCCTAAATATAATTTTTTAAATAAGAAAATCAAGTTGTTTAATGTAAAGACACCGGCGGTATACTATGGATCCTATGCCGCCGCCACCGATAAAGTGACCGCGCGTAAAACTCTACATAGTAGGAAGTGCGGATTGGAGAAGGAAACGATCGAACACTTTTTGCGCCGTGTCCTGCCCTGGCCAGGCTTACAATCCAGCTCCTAGGAGTGGCGCAACTATTACATATATCTAGAAGCAGCAAGTAGCATATGTCCTGGAAAGCTTCAAATATTTACCAGGACTTATTTTATAATAAAGATCCTGATTCCAGATAGGCGTTTTCAGTTTGGTCGCTGAGCAAACTGACTTATTCAGTCTATATGAGGTCCTCAGGGACCGGCCAATTCAACCTAACCTAACAAAATATTGTTTTGAGTTGACTGATGTTTAGGACTATACAGATGTGGAATATAAGCTGTTTGCCGTTGGATACAACAAGTAAAAGCGCCAAATACACGACAGGAACATTTCCGCGAACATTCCCGTTATGTCGTGTTTCTGCGACCTTTTCTGTGCGACTTTTTCTGTCAAAATATTTTAATTTTTTGCGAACATTTGCGCGAACTGTTCGTGCGTGTATGGCGAAATAGCTCATAATCGTAGTAATTTCTGAACGGAACAGACGTGCGCGGAAAAGTAAAATGGACAATAAAAAATTTCTGAGTGAATTTATTGAAATGTATAAATCTTCTCTCTTTTTTTACACTTGATTGCCACAGCGAGCAATATTGCTGCAGCACAATTGTCCGTATTCATCGCTGTCTGAAAGCAATGATGACATGATACGAAACATTCATTCTCTCTCAATTCGTTTCCAGGAATGGGTCTTAAAGTTCATTCAATTGTAAACATTGGTTCATTCGATTGTAAACAAACTTCATTCGTTTCCAAGAATGGGTCTTGAAGATCAGAGTTGCGTAAACCGCGCAAAAAAAATTCCAAGAAAATCGGTGCGTTTTCATTATTTTTCATTTCAAGTGTATTCAACTACATAAGCCGATCAAAAATTTGTAAAAAAGGTACAAGAAATAACAAAATTAAATGAGCTGTTATATTAACGCACGAAAAGAGATAAGTACATTTTATCTTAGCTATCAAAAAATTAAATTTCAAGTGTTGTCACGGAAAAATTTTTAACGGGTAAAATAAGCTTTTTTTTGTATTTGTGATCCTGAAAAAATTCGAGTTTTTTGATATCCCATTTGACAATCTTGAGTAAGTTTTCGGTGAAAATCATAAATTAAACCTTTACCATGTAAAATACCCCAAGTTATTCCGAAATGCCCAAATTTGATTTTGAGGATGATGGCATCTATGGTCAATGTTACAAAAAATGCACATTTTCACGCGCTCTCAGAGAGCGAGAAGTTTCATATCATGTCATCATTGTCTGAAAGAGAACTAATGTTCGGCCAAAAGTTTGTATGGTGTATGGCCAAAGCTGCGAACAAGATTGCGGAATGTTCGCGGAAATGTTCGTGTCGTGTATTTGGCGCTTAAGGAAGTTAAAGGAGTTTAGAGCGCAATTAAAGATGGTGGGTGTGCCGATCTATAAGCTTTCCTGCGTTCATTCGGGACTGTACCTAAATGTGCAAGTTGAGAAACGCTCTTAGAGGACGCTTCTTAAAACCTTTCCGTTATGTCTTTACAGCTACAGCAACAAAAAATTTCAGCTATTATAGTAAATTTTTACGTTTTTATAATAAGAGATTCTCTGTGTAGTTATAAGTTTTACAATTATAATTAGTCACCTTGAACGATATTTTACATTATAAATTTATTAATTACATACATAGCATACATGCAGTGTCAGAAACACTATAATGTCAAGGGGGCTTGAAAATCGCGTGTGAAATAAAACATAAGGTCCTCTTGATATTCGATTGTCAAGTGCCGATGTACCTGAGTTAGTGCTAAAAATTCCATAGAACTACGACTTGTTTCACTGACTCACGTGCACTCATACTTGAGCAAGGTTACAAGAAAACTTTAAAATCAATATAATTAACTATAAAGTCAATATAGGGGGCTATCTAAAATGGATGACCAATAGCAAGTGATGAAATATTTATGAAAACATTGCCTAACAATAAAGTGGCGTTTATCTAATATAAAATTCTTCTGTCGCGGTGTTAGAGGCTTAACTCCCTCGAAACGGCTGAACCGATTCTAATGAAATTTTGTTAGCATATTGGGTAGGTCTGAGAATCGGCCAACGTCTACCTATTTTTCGCTACGTGATTAGGGTCTTGAGATCAAAACGTGGACCCGGGTACCCCTAGAATGTGTTTATACAATATGGATATCAAATGAAAGCTGTTGATGAGTGCTATAGTACAGGATAATTCTCATACAACCGGGAGGCTAGGGTCTCGAGATATCGGCCAAAACATGTACCCGGATACACCTAGAATGTGTTTTTATATTATGGGTATAAAATTGAAACTGTTGATGTGTGCTATAATACAGAGTAAGTTTTACACCGCCGAGTGACTAGAGTCTCGAGATATAGGCCAAAACGTGGACCCGGGTACCCCTAGAATGTGTTTATACAATATGGATATCAAATGAAAGCTGTTGCTGAGAGCTCTAAAGTTCATTCTGATATTCGATTTAGTCGCATCAACCTGGCAAAACTGATAAATATGCATGCGAAGCCGAAATAAAGACAAGAATTAATAATACCCACATACCTATTTACATACGTCCTATTGGATTTGCCTGAAATTTCGTATATAAATTTGCCTATATTAGTATTTACGATGCTTTTTTCCGGGAAGTATACCAGAGACGGACTGGGACTGGGATTAGGACTAGGACTGGGACTGAGAGTGAGACTCGGAGTGGTACTGGGACTGAGACTCGGAATGGGACTGGAACAAAATACATACCACCCTCTGGGACTGGCAATAAGAGATGAAGAAGAAGGAGACAAACTTGAGAGAAGGAGACTGAGAAAGAGATAAAATGGGACGAAGATGGAGATGAAGCGAAAAAGGCGGAGGGAGGAGTGAATAAAAAGATTGGGAACAAGTGTAGAGGGGTAGGGCAGAGTTAGACGGAAAAAGCTTATTAAAATGTATGCAGATATGCCAAATATAGGGAAGAACAACGTCTGCCGGGTCTGCTAGTGTTTCAAATAAATTTCTACTTTCTACCGATCAGTTTAGTCCAAGGCTGCCCAAAAAACGAAACGATACCATTTTGCTTCATTAAAAATCAGTAACTTAACGAATTCGTTTCGTTTCGCCGCGAAAGGAAACCATTTCGTTAACGTTATAAACGTTATGAAAAGCTCGCCCTAACGTTAATTTCACTCACAAACAACCGAACGCGTGTTAAAGTTTAACGTTATTATTAACGTTTCAAGATAAACGACATCATTTCGTTTCAGTTAAAAACGAAATTAAGTTTATTTTGATAACTGCTTGAACAATAACATTCGCAAGTGTACAATGGAAGCGATTGAAATTTCTTGATTAACGTGATACTTAACGCTTCGATGCCTCCTTGGTTTAGTTTCCTTTGTTTGAACAAGGGGATTTGTGAAGTTGAATTATTGAATTATATGAAAATTGTCCTAAAAAGTAATTTTGATTTGATACTTATTATAAAGTATATCAGATACTTGCTTATATCGTGCAACGATATTGCCGCCAGGAAGTTCCAAATGTTTTTACATTCTTCACTTGATTCTTCCAATGCAGGAGACCCCTTAACCCACTGCTTCTATGGGTTCCAATAAGATTACCTTCTGAGTTGGGCTATCTATCGGATAATATGGCATTGCCATAGCCGCTATTTGGGTTGAATGTTTTGAACTATATTGGTCTCTTTATTATCATCATGCAGCTCATCATTATAGTCAGTATTTTGAACTATACTATTTTTTTTCTAGATACTAGTGAATACAACGCTTGTGATCTTCTATGAATCCCCCTTCGATTAATCGAAAGTTACAATGAAATTAACGAATTATGTATATGCGGGCTTTTGCATAGGACCTTAAATAATATACTAAGCAGGTCTACAATGTCCGCTGCGACGGAACCTAGTGTGTGAAGAATATGGCCTCACTACTTAGTTACATCGCCAGTTCGAAGTTTGCTCTCAGTGAGTCAGTTATTTGTTCCCTGAATAGCTATTCGGAAGCAGGCTTTCCTTATTTCACTGTGCGCGCTTTCGTCGCACCACAGTAAGTATCTTTGATTATTTTCAGAATCGATATTTAAATTTCGTGACTGCGCTTATCTAAGAACCTGTTGATATGCTTCCCGTCGATTACGACGTGGGCATTTGGTATCGCACTTTTTTGATGAGAAGACAAAAACAAGCTAGCAAGGCACTACATCCTGGCACTACAGATGACAAGTAGCGAAGCCGATCCATTGCAACGTGGGTTTTATACTGTTACGAATATTAGCAACACTAAGGGGTACTGCCATCTCTAAGCCGATGCTAAGCAGCGCCTTGTATGCACATCCATAAATCAATAATTATGTATCTACATAAACGAATCAATCATTATGTCTACACATATGTACGTACACGTAGCGGAGAAGAGATGCACAAACACCTGCAGATATCTTATCTGAGATGCTCCCGAAAGTATGCAATTGTAATTGTGGAAGTGTCGCTCACAAATACGCGCGCATATGAGAAGCTATACACGTGCATCTGTCGTTATAATTATATGTCAGTAACTAAGTAAATTCTGGAAGCGCCTAGAAGACGCAACGAGGAAATCACAGAGTATAAAAGCACCAAAGGTAGAGACGCTACAATCAGTTTCGATTAAGCACGCTATCTTTCGGGCAATAGTAGAGTTATTTATTGTGAAGTACTTTAATAAAGGCCATTTTTCCATTATTCAATATTGAAGTTATTTATTCAATAGTTTAGTGATTCGAACTTAGCAGAAGTTTGCAAATAAGAGGATTTGTAGTAAATTCGTTACAATACATTAGGAAATTTGAAAAAAAAGTATGAGATTTTGGGTCACTCTAACGTAGCTTACATATACATTTAGCAGTATTACACTATAGGCAGATACTGTTTTGGTAATTTAACGATATTCTATCACGTATTCAACTAGACTCGTAAAACGTTTACAATATTATTAAAAATTGGGACCCCCAGGGAAGTTTGAAGAGCGATGTGTAACATTTTTTACAATTTACTGGTAAATTCTACCGTCGCGGCGGTAGGAGTTTAAAAATCACGTATGTAGGTATAACTCAATCCCATGGGTACAATTGCGTGAAGTTACTCCGATACGACAAGAGGAATATGAATTAGTATTGGCATTTGATGTTACACATATGCACATGATTTGTGTAGGTGCACCTGTAACAACATCAATATTTGTCACTAGCGCACCCGGCAGAGTTTTCTGCCCGAAAGTTGGTATACTAAGTACATTTCAAAAAGTTCCCTCTTCACTTTCAATCCTATTTTCTTTTACTCTATGTTCTCACTCCTACTCTGGCCGAGTCCCACTCCAGTTCCTACTCCCACCCTCACTTCCACTTCTTCTACCTCTCCCATCTCAATGTCCTCATACACTGAATCTATACCAAATATTGAATACCTACTTCAAATAATTGCCGAAATAAATCTTACTTACTTACTTAATTGGCGCTTAACCGTCTAAACGGTTATGGCCGTCCAAAAAAGGCGCGCCAGTCGCTCCTTCGCTCCGCCAACCGGCGCCAAATGGTCACACCAAGGCAGTTTAAATCGTTTTCCACCTAGTCCTTCCAACGGAGTGGGGGCCGCCCTCTACCTCTTCTTCCATATACGGGTTCCGATAGAAACACTTTCTTGGCCGGAGCATCATCTTTCATTCGCATAACATGACCTAGCCAGCGCAGCCGCTGCGTTTTAATTCGCTGGACTATGTGGTTGTCTGCGTATAGCTCGTACAGCTCATCATTAAATCTTCTTCGGTACTCGCCATCGCCAACGCGTAGAGGTCCATAAATCTTTCGAAGAACTTTTCTCTCGAACACTCCCAAAGCCGCTTCATCTGCTGTTGTCATGGTCCATGCTTCTGCCCCATATAGCAGGACGGGTACGATAAGTGACTTGTAGAGTATGATTTTCGTTCGCCGAGAGAGGACTTTACTTTTCAATTGCCTACCTAGTCCAAAGTAGCATTTATTGGCAAGACCGATTCTTCGCTAGATTTCAGTGCTGATGTTGTTGTTAGTGTTGACGCTGGTTCCCAAATAAACGAAGTCTTTTACTATTTCGAAATTATCGCTGCCAACAGTAGCGTGGTTGCCAAGGCGCATATGCGCTGACTCTTTGCTCGATGACAGCAGGTACTTCGTTTTGTCCCCATTCACCGTCAATCCCATCATTACCGCTTCTTTTTCCAGTTTGGAGTAAGAAGAACTAACGGCGCGGGTGTTTTGGCCGATTATATCAATGCCATCAGCATAGGCCAGTAATTGCACGCTTTTATAGAATATTGTTCCAGTGCGGTTAAGTTCTGCAGCTAGTATAATTTTCTCCAGCATAAAGAAATCGCACGATAGCGGGTCACCCACGTAATTCTGCCTCGGCAGGTGGGTGATAACCAGCGTCCACATCAGAGGTGGTAATACCCGGCCCTGCGTCGTGCCCATGTCCACTGACTCCGTAGCCTCCCACAATCCCCATTGTAAAGTAATTTTTCTGAAATTAAGCATGCCGCCTGGTTAGGGTTGGAAGTGCTGAAATGCAATTAAGATCATACATGATCGCCCGTTTAGAGACATTTTTGGAACTCCAGGCAACGTATATGAAGACTCCTAAGGCGTATTCCAAGGCTTTCTCTATGTTTATAACCACCCTATTCAGTGCCGTGTCTACCGGCTAGTTTTTAGTATAAGCATGTTGTGTTGTGGGGAACAGTTTTTCATCCATGTTGAACTTTATATAAACATCGATTAACCTCTCAAAGGTTTTGCGCAGAAATGATGCTAAGCTAATGGGCCTGTACTCCTTGGGATACATGTGACTAATCCTCGCTGCCTTTGGTAGGAAAGCGACACAAGCTGTTCAGCAGGTTAGGTTAGGTCGAACTGGCCGGTCAGTAAAGACCTCATATAGACTGAGTGTGTCCATCGTGTTACCAGAATTTGCTTGACGACCAAACGGAAGAACCCCAATCAGGTGCCAGGACATATGTTGTAGAATAACTCCATCGAAATACTAGCAGTTTTCTAGGACCCAGCTTAATTGCTGCCAACTCTACCGCCCCTAATAGCTGGAGACTTGACCTGGCGAGCGCAGGACACAAACACAGAATGTGATCAACCCTTTCTTCCTGCAGCTCACATTTCCTGCACTTGCTGTTACTGACGATACCTAACTTTTAAGCATGTGACGCCAGAAGGCAGTGTCCAGTCAGTGTGCCCATCGTGAGCCTTAAGTCTTCTCTCTTTATAGATATGAGTCCCTTTGTGAGTTTAATATCGTATGTTTTACACATGATCTTAGAAATTTTGCAGCCCGCGCTTTTGTCCACGCCGTTTTTGTTTGTTTGTTTGTATTTTTAAGTTGCTTTCATTCATTTATTTGAATGAAAGATTACCTTGGCCCGGCTTACTTAGAAGCTATAACGCCATAACTAATTCTTATTACGTGAAATCTCTCAGAAGTTTGATGTTTTTATATTTCTGTACAGTTGCTCCACCAACACACTGGTAATACACTAAGGCCAGAACCATGTGCGTAGGTTTCTGCGTAATTGAGGCTAATATATATTTAGATGCATTCCGATTTAATGGTTTACTCCATGTACGATAAATTTTTCAGTTTTTCAAATGTTGCTTTCATGGTTTTGAAAACTTTATGCGTAATTTAATTTTTTGTCATTTCGATTCCCGCACTATCCGCTATTTTATTCTCAAACACATGAATAGCGTCCTTTTATAGCACGCGGTTGAGTTGTGGGGAAAAACGAACTTGACGCGACGACGTTAAAAAACGAAGTGTTGTCCACGCCTTTTGATTCCTCCCAAACCGATTGGGACGTCTATCGTCGACTCAGCGAGTGCTCTGCCAACTCATCGGTCTTTTCGCTACCTTCTATCCCTTTATGACCGGGAACTCAGTAAAGATGTATGGTCCGGCCTGAGCAAAGTTTTTCCAATGCTTCCTTTCATGCAAGAACACTTCTTGATGAAGTACTGTGTGAGATTATTGCCTTAATCGCAGCCTGACTATCAATATATATATTGACGCTACTGCAGCTTAAGCACGCTTCCTCCAGAATTTCTGCTGCTTTCTTCACTGCTCTAATTTCCGCATGAAAAACGCTGCAGTAATCTGGCAGCCTATAGGATCTAGTTATTTCTGGGTCGACACAGTAAACAGCAGACCCAACCCCTTCCATTAATTTGGAACCATCCGTATACACTTGTATAGTATGTTCTGCGATTTTGCTGTCTTGGGGGTTTATCTCCAAGACTCGCATCACAATTACGATGTTTGTCCCCCGACAATACTTTCGTCGTACCATCTATCATTTTTTTTCCTCTTGCCCTTCTGGTTTGAGGATTCGAGGACCTCATTAGGTTAGCTCGCTTATTGCATGTTGCAATTGTTATCCTATGTCCTTTTCTTCCCGAGGGGTTAACGCTGTGTGGAGGTTCTTCTGTAAGGCCCGCAGCACCATTTTACTGTTTGACCCTTCTAACATCGTCTTAATGACGTGTACGTCCTCCTCCTCCTCCTGTTCCCTTGTTTCGGGGGCCTGTTCGGATATATGAAGTACCTTCCCGAGTTGGTATATTTGGATTTTGACGCAACATATTTAGCGTGACCTGCGACTTCACTACACGTGGTATCCAAATCCGGGCCTTTTTTGTCGTGGATATCCACCATCTTCATACTTGCGCCTTCTTGCCTTTGAATAATTGTAAACGTGTTATTGGAGCAGGTCATCAGTTAAACCCTATTTTACAATCCAGCTGTTTCGAAGGCTGCCACAGTCAGGGGCTGCTTTGCCACTTCGTTCGTATTCTTCTCGGTGAAAACCGGAGTCTCAGCGTTTGCTCGCTTTAGTATCACCTAGTAAGCTAGAGTCTGATCGTCTCCCCCTTCAGATTATAACCTAACCTTTTCGTCTTTACTTGCTTGTAGCAAAGTTTTTGTCAGTCTACTGTCTTCAACATTCTTCCCTGTCTCACGGGCCCATGCCAAGCTCTTGAATTTGCAGTCGGTTTAGTCGATCATCGCACATGAGTGCTACATAATTCCTAATGTTGCCAGTAGGGGTGGGACTATCCGAATAAAAATTATCCGAATAATAAACTCTTTTATCCGCCAGGTATTCGTAATCCGAATAATATTTATTCGGATTTTTTTTCGTGCACACTATCCGGATACTTCGAATAGTAAAATAAAAGACATTGCGTTTATGTTACGCTCATCGCTTGTGCAGATGAGCATGCACATATATTTATACGTACATATATTTATGTGTGTATATATGCATATATGCAAATATTTTTGTTTGTTTGGAGTTGCTTTGTTACTTACTTACTTACTTAATTGGCGCTTAACCGTCTAAACGGTTATGGCCGTCCAACAAGGCGCGCCAGTCGCTCCTTCGCTCCGCCAACCGGCGCCAATTGGTCACACCAAGGGAGTTTAAATCGTTTTCCACCTGGTCCTTCCAACGGAGTGGGGGCCGCCCTCTACCTCTGCTTCCATAGGCGGGTT
Organism: Eurosta solidaginis; assembly: GCF_040869045.1. NCBI lineage: Eukaryota > Metazoa > Arthropoda > Insecta > Diptera > Tephritidae > Eurosta > Eurosta solidaginis. Next base: position 71,597,696 of record NC_090320.1, on the reverse strand, counting down.
CCGATAGAAACACTTTCTTGGCCGGAGCATCATCTTTCATTCGCATAACATGGCCTAGCCAGCGCAGCCGCTGCGTTTTAATTCGCTGGACTATGTTGATGTCTGCGTATAGCTCGTACAGCTCATCATTAAATCTTCTTCGGTACTCGCCATCGCCAACGCGTAGAGGTCCATAAATCTTTCGAAGAACTTTTCTCTAGAACACTCCCAAAGCCGCTTCATCTGCTGTTGTCATGGTCCATGCTTCTGCCCCATATAGCAGGACGGGTACGATAAGTGACTTGTAGAGTATGATTTTCGTTCGCCGAGAGAGGACTTTATTTTTCAATTGCCTACCTAGTCCAAAGTAGCATTTATTGGCAAGATTGATTCTTCGCTGGATTTCAGTGCTGATGTTGTTGCTAGTGTTGATGCTGGTTCCCAAATAAACGAAGTCTTTTACTATTTCGAAATTATGGCTGCCAACAGTAGCGTGGTTGCCAAGGCGCATATGCGCTGACTCTTTGCTCGATGCCAGCAGGTACTTCGTTTTGTCCTCATTCACCATCAAACCCATCTTTACCGCTTCTTTTTCCAGCTTGGAGTAAGCAGAACTAACAGCGCGGGTGTTTAGGCCGATGATATCAATGTCATCAGCATATGCCAGTAATTGCACGCTTTATAGTATATTGTTCGAGTGCGGTTAAGTTCTGCAGCTAGTATAATTTTCTCCAGCATCAAATTAAAGAAATCGCACGATAGGGGGTCACCCTGTCTGAAACCTCGTTTAGTTTCGAACGGCTCGGAGAGGTCCTTCCCAATTCTGACTGAGCTGATGGTGTTGCTCTACGTCATTTTGCACAGTCGTATAAGTTTTGCGGGGAAACCAAATTCAGACATAGCGGCATATAGGCAGCTCCTTTTCGTGCTGTCGAAGGCGGCTTTAAAGTCGACGAAGAGGTGATGTGTGTCGATTCTCTTTTCACGGGTTTTTTCCAAGATTTGGCGCATTGTGAAAATCTGGTCGATGGTAGATTTACCAGGTCTGAAGCCGCACTGATAAGGTCCAATCAGCCGGTTCACGGTGGGCTTCAATCTTTCGCACATTACACTTGAAAGGACCTTATATGCGATATTAAGAAGGCTGATTCCACGATAGTTGGTGCATTTTGCAGTATCCCCCTTCTTGTGGACTGGGCAAAGAACACTTAGATTCCAACCGTCGGGCATGCTTTCGTCCGCCCATATTTTGCTAAGAAGCTGCTGCATGCGCCTTACCAACTCCTTGCCGCCGAACTTGAATAGCTCCGCAGGCAATCCATCAGTGCCCACGGCCTTGTTGTTTTTCAATCTGGTTATTGCTATTCTAACTTCGTCATAATCGGGCGGGGGGACATATATTCCATCATCATCGATTGCGGGATCGGGTTCTTCATCTCTGCGCGGTGAATTGCTGCCTCCATTTAGGAGAGCAGAGAAGTGTTCCCTCCATAATCTAAGCACTCTCTGGACATAAGTTACAAGGTCGCCGTTTTCATTCCTACAGGAGTTTGCCCCGGAATTAAAACCTTCCGTCTGTCGCCGTATTTTTTGGTAGAATTTTCGGGCGTTATTCCTGGTGGCTAGCAGCTTAAGCTCCTCGCACTCACGCCTTTCTGCTTCTGCTTTTTTCTTCCTGAAAAGGCGTCTCGCTTCCCTTTTCAACTCACGATAGCGTTCACACACTCCTCTTGTCGCGCTCGCTTTTAACGTAGCCCTGTAGGCAGCGTCTTTTCTTTCGGTTGCAACGCGGCATTCTTCATCATACCAGTTGTTTTTTCGTGGCCGCCGGTAACCAATTTTTTCCTCGGCGGCAGTATGAAGTGCTTTGGAGATATGCTCCCACTGCTCCTGTATTCCTTCAGGATGAGTTGTGCCCTCAGAGAGCAGGTGTGAGAGTCGAGTTGCGAAATCATTGGCAGTCTGTTGTGATTGAAGCTTTTCGACGTCTAGCTTTCCTTGTGTTTTTTGTTCCTTGTTTTTAGCCGCGTTGAGGCGGGTACGTATTTTGGCTGCAACGAGATAATGGTCCGAATCGATGTTAGGTCCTCGGATCGTTCGCACATCTAAAACACTGGAGGCATGCCGTCCGTCTATCACAACGTGATCGATCTGATTGCGAGTATTTCGATCAGGAGACAGCCATGTAGCTTGATGTATCTTTTTATGCATGAACCTTGTGCTTGATATGACCATGTTTCGAGCACCGGCAAAGTCAATCAGCCTCAGTCCGTTAGGAGAAGTTTCATTGTGTAGGCTGAACTTTCCGACTGTAGGGCCAAAAACACCTTCTTTGCCCACCCTGGCGTTAAAGTCGCCAAGCACGACTTTTATATCATGACGGGGGCAGCGTTCGTATGTGCGTTCTAATTGTTCATAAAAAGTGTCTTTCACCTCATCGTCTTTCTCCTCTGTCGGCGCATGGGCGCAGATGAATGATATATTAAAAAATTTTGCTTTTATTCGAATAGCGGCGAGACGCTCGTCCACAGGCGTGAACGCCAGCACTTGGCGACAAAGTCTCTCTCCCACCACGAATCCGACGCCGAAACTGCGCTTATTCGCATGGCCACTCCAATATATGTCACAATTTTTGATCTTCTTTCTTCCTTGCTTCGTCCAACGCATTTCTTGGATGGCGGTGATGTCAGATTTTGCTTTGACGAGGACATCAACCAGCCGGGCATCTGCACCAATCCCATTCAGGGAGCGGGCGTTCCAGGTGCAAGCCCTCAATTCATTGTCCTTCAAACGTTTGCCATGGTCGTCATCAATAGAGAGTGCTTTGTTAATATTCATTTATTTAGTTACATATATTTACGTAACCAAAGTTGTGCTTGAGGTTTAAGCTAGAAATAGTTATCGGGTTCGTTTACAACTGTACTGATCATAGGACTTTGTTTATTAGTAAACAGGTGTGGAAATGGTAATATGGTAGGGATTTTTGTTTCCCATATACATACATATATACATATGTATGTATGTAAGTTGTATGGAACATTTTTGTTTTGATATCTTTTGGTTTGTATAAACATCTAATTGGTCACCATTAAAAAAATAAGTTTACATGTCATTGGCATTGTTTGCGAAGTCTGATGGATCAAAAGTTATTTAAGGTCAATGTTAATTTAATGAAAACTTTGGAAAAAAATTTCCTCAAATAAAGTTTGAAGCAATCCATTTTAAACGTAACAAAATTCTAGTGGAATTAGTGACTAGTTTCAAAAACGGCTTTCTGTCTGTTTTTGCCGCTTCTTAAAATTTTGATTTTCTTTGAACGCGTTAAACGCTGTAATATAAATACCCAAATGTGCATATAAGCATATTCTAACATACATATGTACATGTTGTATTCTTGCAGATTCCTTTGAATCTAATTTAAATAACTTTTGATCCATCAGACTTCGCAAAAAATGTTGACAATGACATGTAAACTTATTTTTTTAATGGTGACCAATTAGATGTTTATACAAACCAAAAGATATCAAAACAAAAATGTTCCATACAACTTACATACATACATACATATGTATATATGGATGTATGTATGTATATGGGAAACAAAAATCCCTACATTTTTACCATTTCCACACCTGTTTACTAATAAACAAAGTTCTATGATCAGTACAGTTGTAAACGACCCCGATAACTATTTCTAGCTTAAAGCTGGAGACATTGGTGCTTTATCGGTAACCGTATCGGTAACCTTTTAACAGCTGATTCGACCAACCTTATGAGAATCAATGCAATCGATTATTGGTGCCGCTAATGTCGTAACCGTATCGTAGCCAACCAATTGGGTTTTGGTTTACCGTCGTAACGATAAAGAGCTGATTACGTTAGGGATACGGATACAGCGATACGACATACGGCACCAATGACTCCGGCTTAAGCCTCAAGCACAACTTTGGTTACGTAAATATATGTAACTAAATAAATGAATATTAACAAAGCAACCTCAAACAAACAAAAATATTTGCATATATGCATCTATACACACATAAATATATGTACGTATAAATATATGTACATGCTCATCTGCACAAGCGATGAGCGTAACATAAACGCAATGTCTTTTATTTTACTATTCGAAGTATCCGGATAGTGCGGATTATTTGAAACGAATAAATTTATTCGTTTATTCGAATAACGTTTATTCGGATATAATTCGAAAATAATCCCACCACTAGTTGCCAGAGAAGGTTCTCTTGAATTTCCTGTCTCTTTCCCGTCCTAATGTAAGTTCTTCGTCCGAGATGGTAGACCGCTCCTTTAAAGAACGCACTGGCTGTAAAATATCATCGCTATCCACATCCGAATCATCGCTGTCAACGAATTTCTTTTCCCCGGCATGGGACGTCAATGCCTTTTCTACTCATCCTTCGTTTGTTCCAAAAGTTTTGAGCTCGTCTTGGTCGTGAGGCAAGGCGGGTGCAACGGTCTAATGTTAAATGTGAGGATAAAAACCGTAGACCACAAAAGCGCCTCTTGCTGTTGTAAGGCCATCGCTACTTCCCGAGGCGTCCCATTAATCGGGATCCATTCAAATGCAAATAAAAATACCCCCTGACTGCAAATTGTCTAATAGGCATGGCCCGCTTAACACCCTGGATTGGAAGGCACTTGGTCACCGACATGCCGCCGCCCTCCTACGAAGCGAAACGGCGTAGATGCAGGCCCCTAAACCGCTTCGCCCCATACTCGGGCCGTGTAGAGTTCGGCTTAGCCCTCAAATCAATAACTAGGTGCCTGCGATAGTGAGTGTATACTTATACTTAACTTGTACAATTTTAAATTTGGAAAATAAAATAAATAAACAATAAATGGCGCGATATATATGAAATATACCGATATTCCATTGTGTCGTTTAATTCGCCAAACTCGTTGCAAATAACTACGTAAATAAAACCATAAATTCCGCTTATTTTACACCTTCTACTAACGTTCGTATCGCTAAATTCTTGAATAAATAACTTCAATATTCAATAGTGCTTTATTAGACTACTTTGAAAATACTTCACAATAACACTTATACTTCACAACTGATAGCGTGCTTAAATCAAACTGATTGATTCTTACTCAGCTTTCTCTGCTGTGTCGTTCGCATACTTCTAGGCGTTTCTTCTTCTAGAATTTACTACTTAGTTACCAGCTATAAACTTACTAGTTATAAACTACGGATGCACGTTTATGGCTTCTCGCATAGCCATATGCGCGCGTATATGTGAGTAATACTTCCACCGACGATTGCATACTTTTGTGAGTATCTCAGATATATGCATGTGTATGTGCGAGAACTACTTTGCTGATTATTGCATACTTTTGTGGGTATCTCTCCGCAGCTGTATGTACATATGTGTAGACATAATGATTGATTTGTTTATGTAGATACAATTGACTGATTAGTATCGGCTTAGAGATGACACTATCCGTTAGTGTTGCTAATATTCGTCACACTGCCCTTCACCTAAGTCTGATCGTCCCGATCAGACAAATTTCCCGATCTGAACGCCGCCAGATGAACCACTTTCATTTTGGTTCGTGGTTTACCAATGGTTTGTATGCGGTAAACTACATCGTTGATTCGCTTTACAACTTTGTATGGGCCTTCCCAGTTACACTGCAATTACGGGGACAAACCTTTTTTCCGTTGTGGGTTGTATAACAGCACCAAATCTCCTTCCTGAAAACCTTCCGAATTAATTGCTTTATCGTATCTGGCTTTCATCTTGTCACTCATTATCTTTGTTCGTTGCCTTATCAGATCGTGTATTTCTCTCAGCTCTTCTTCCAAAACACCAGTAAATTTCTTGACATTTCTCTCCACATCGGCATCTATTCCAAACTTCAAATCAGCTGGCAGTCGAAGGTCATTGCCAAAAATTACTTTTGCAGGGGTTTGGCCCGTTGTCTCACGCACTGCTGATGGGTAAGTCATCAAGAATAATGGTATGTGGGTATACCACTCTTTATGGAACGTGTCCATTACTTTCCTTAAGTGCTCCTCCAATGTTCTATTGAATCGTTCCACCATACCATCTGACTGAAGATGCAATGCAGTTGTCCGTGTTTTTCGAATGCCCAATGATTTACACATTTCCTGGAACACAGCTGATTCGAAATTCCTGCCTTGTTCAGAAGGTAAATCCATTGGTACACCGTACCTTGCAACCCAATTGTTTATAAACACATCTGCTACTGTTTCCGCTTCTTGATTTGGGATTGAGTATACCTCTGGCCATTTGCTGAAATAATCCATAACCACCAGTACATATTTGTTTCCGCAGTTGCTAGTAGGAAATGGACCTGCGGCATCCATAGCGATCCTTTCAAATGGCGCACCTGAGTTATATTGCTTCATCTGGCCATGGCTTCGGGTTTTGGGCCTTTTCGCTCTGCTGCAAACCTCGCAGTTGGCAATCCACTCAATGACCGACTGGCGGCAACCAACCCAATAGATTCTCCGTATAATCTTCTCGAGCGTCTTCGTGATTCCAAGATGACCTCCGCTTGGACCATTATGCAGCTCGCTGAGCACGTCGGAAATCCTCTTTCTGGAAACAATTATCAGTTTCTTCTTGAATTGACTATCGTCACTATCCCATACTCGATGCAACCAACCGGATATCAATTCTAAACTGTTCTACTGTGCCCAATATGACTTCGCAATGGGACTCTCTGCTGACATCTCCTCTCTATTTGGTCTTTCGTTTCGTTCGAGCGCTTGAATAACATGTGACAGATCAGTATCTTCTAGCTGACACTTCCTTAGTTGTTCCTTGTCCCATTCATCCGTACATGTTATAGTGATTAGGCGGACATCTATAATGTCTTCTTTAGTCTCGGCATTTGAACAGTGCTTGCATTCCAAACTTCATGGTCTTCGTGACATTGCATCAGCATTTCCATCGATACTACTTTTTCGATGCTCAATGGAAAAGTCATAGCTTTGTAGTCGCTCGATCCACCGTGCCAATTGTCCTTCTGGATTACGGAATTGCAGAAGCCATTTTAACGCTATGTGATATGTCCTGACGCGGAATCGCTGCCCGTAGAGGTACTTGTGAAAATGTTTAATGCACTCTACCAATGCCAACAGCTCTCTCCGTGTAACGCAATAGTTCCTCTCTGGTTTTCCAATTGAATGGCTGTAATATGCAACTATCTTCTCCTGCCCATCGGCCAGTTGTGATAAAACGCCTCCTATAGTATATCCGCTCGCATCTGTATCTAGAATAGACGTTGCTCCTGGAATCGGATATGCCAGTATTGGGTCAGTGCACAAACGCTCCTTGTTTTGAAATCCACTTCTTGCTCCTTCTTCTATTTAAAACCTTTATTTTTTCTTGTAAGCTCATGGAGGCTTTAGACTACGCTGGAATGCCCCAGCGGGTTAGGGGATCAGAATAAACCCGCGGTAGGTATGCCTGTCGTAAAAGTCGACTAAAATACCAGATTCAAGGGGCTGTGTAGTGCAACCCTTCAGGTTGCCAGCGCAATATATAGCTTCTCCGAACCCAATTGTCAACCTCACCTATCCGCAGCGAATCCTGTTTCACTAACAGACGAGGCTCTGGCGACCACAAGCTCCTCATGGAACTTGGGGATGGGGAGGGGGGAATGGCCTGAAGGTTTAATGTGGCCACATAAATCGTTCCCGAGATGGTCGGGCTAGCACCTTAATGGTGCTGTGGTACCGGAGCGTAGGCAAAGGACCATCACATCGATAACACTCCCCAAAGCCTTCGGGGAGCAACCTTATCGCTACAACAACAACAACAACAACTACGCTGGAAAAGTTTGGTACAAACCGGGGGTAATATGTGCATAGCCCAAGGAAACTTCTTAATTCATGCAAGTTCTGTGGTCTTGGCCAATCCTTTACAGCTTCTATCTTTTCATTCGCGGTGCAGATGCCCTCTGTCGTTACCTTGTGACCCAAATAATTTACTCCCTTTTTAAACAGCGAACACTTTTTGGGACTTAATTTCAGACCAGCGCCAGATATTCTCTGGAAAACTTCCTCCAAGTTCTTAAGATGTTCATCAAAGTTTTTGCCCAAATTACCAGGTACAACAAGCATGTTTTCCAATGTAGTCCTTTCAATACTTGGTCCATGAGTCTCTCAAAAGTAGCTGGTGCATTACAAATTCCGAAAGGCATTACTGTAAATTGCCAAAGACCATCACCGACACTGAAGGCTGTTTTCTCTTTTTCTTCCTCCTTCACCACCACTTTCCAGTAGCCGCTTTTCAAGTCCAGTGTTGAAAACCATTGCGTACCAGATGGCGATTCCAGGGTATCGTCAATTCTTGGCAAAGGGTAGCAATCCGTTTTCGTAACGTCTTTCAACTTTCGATAGTCCACGCAAAACCTCATTTTTCCATCCTTCTTCTTCACAAGTACCACAGGTGAGCTCCATGGACTAGCTGATGGTTCGATGACGCCGCTGTCGCTCATTTCTTGTACGATTGACTCACAACTTCCCGCTTCGCCAGTGGAACACTACGAGGAGCTTGACGGATCGGCCTCGCATCTCCAGTGTCAACATGATGTTTCACAACGTTGGTGCGACCTGGTTTGGAGCCATCTTGGTCAAATATGCTGGCGTACTTTAGGAGCAGTTGTTTTGTCATACTCTGATAGGCTTCCTCCAGTCCCTCCGTCCATGTCGTGATGTCATTTGAAAGATCAGTATTACTAGATGAAACGTGTTCCTCAGCTGTTTACAGTTAATAACTACTTCAGCCTCTTGGCATCTTCCCAAAATAGCTCCTTTGGTCAGTTTGAGTGGTGGCTTCAATTCATTGAGTACTCTTACCGGAATACGTCCATCTTGTTTTGTCATAGCCAGGGTTTTTCTACAAGTATGTTCGGTGTTGATTTGTTTGCTGCCTCGACAACCCACAATTTGTTTGTCCCATAATCTCCATCAACCTTTGCCCAGATGACTGCTTCTGATTTTGGTGGTATTTGCTGACTCGCTTACTGTTGTAGTCTCTCTCGTAACCGAAATTAAGTGGCACATCAATGTTCTTATATCGCATCGTCTTGCTTTGCATGTCGATCTTGATGCATTGGTCGATTAAGAAATCCACTCCAATTATGATTTCATCAACAATCTCTGCCACTATAAAATTGTGTACTACCGTGACGTGCAATTGCGACTTCACATGATACTTCTCCTAGAACCATGGTGTCTTCTCCAGTGGCTGTACGCAATCTGGCTCCATGCAATGTTCTTATCTTCTTGTTGACTAAATCCGTTCGAATGATGAATGAGATGCACCCGTATCTACAGTCAGTAAACGTTCCTTTCCATCCACATGTCCTCCGACAGTAAGATTGTTTGACCTTCTTCCAATTTGTGAGATAGAGATTATGGGGCATTCAATTGAGGGAGCCAGCTATCGCACCTTGCGGCTGACTCGCTTTAGTTTAACGATTAATTGGTCTTGGAGATTTGCTTATCTCCTTCAGTTCTGCGTTTACGACCACCCACATTGTTGGAACTGTTAGGGTTGGTGTTGCAATAACGCTCAATATGCCCTGGCTTTCTACACTTAAAGCATTTGACTGCATCATTATTCTTCTACTGCGTACCTTCAATGCTTCCAAAATTGTGTCTACCCACTCTGATCTTTGTAATTCCACACGATGAGCCTTATATGCTGGTTTACTCAATAGGGAGGCAGTTTCCTGAGTCAATGCATGTGATACCGTTTCTGCGAATGTGGGTTTTGGGTTTGCATATGGCGCTCGCTTTGTTTCCACGTCCCGTATGCCATTTATAAAACTCTGGACTTTTACCACTTCAGTGTATTCCATGGGTGCGTCCGCATTTGCTAGATGAGCCAATCTTTCAACATCGGAGGTAAACTCCTGCAAAGTCTCGCTAGCTTTTTGGTAGCGGTTTTGCAATTCTATTTGGTAGATTTGTTTCCTGTGTTCGCTTCCGTACCGTCGTTATACAGCAGCCATCAATGCTTCATAACTGTTCCGTTCGTACTCTGGGATGGTCTGTAAGATTTCCGCAGCTGGTCCTTTTAAAGCTACGAACAATGCAGCAACTTTATCTTCAGCATTCCAGTTGTTCCCTGTTGCGGTCTTCTTAACCTGTAGCTTAAAGACCTGGAAAGGAACAGAACCGTCAAAGGATGGTGTTTTTGGATTACTCGCTGAAACTTCTGGGCGATTTAGTTGCAACTGCTCCATACGATCTTTCAATCCTCGACTTCTGCCTGAAATTGAGCGATTTTTGTATCCTGTGCTTCCAGGTTTGATTTTACCCTTGCTTCCTGTGCTTCTAACTGCGAAGACATTTGTACCACCTGCAATGATAAGAGCTCCTCTTGTAGATGTAATCTGTGTCGACATTTCTGCAATACGCGTTTCTTGTGCTTCAATCTTCGATGTTATTTGGGACAACATTTCGGATATACGTGTCTCCTGTGATTCCATCTTGGACGTTAAAAGTGTCTCTTGCGATTCCAGTTGGGATGCCATATATGTCTTCTGTTCTGCCAGTTGAGATGACACTGTCGATGTTTGAGCAGATATTGCAGCCAAAATCATGTTCAATTCTGTGCTCGTAACTGTCTGCGATGTTTCGTTTCTCTCTTCAATTTTTGTTGTTGTCTCTTCCCATCAGTATGAAAGACGTACTGTTCAACATTAATTCCTTCCGACTCCATCAGTATGAAAGACGTACTGTTCAACATTAATTCCTTCCGACTCCATAGCGTCTCGTAGCCGTGCTTGAAGTTCGATCTTATTGCTCGTTGTATTCAATCCCAGGGCTTCCAACTCCTTTTTCAGTTGCTGGATCCTTAATTCACTTGAACTCGCCATGTCCTTGTTGTGCTCTGCAACTCTGGAATTTATTCAACATTTCCTCTTCTGACACCAATTGTAACGAATTAAGGAAACTCCGCTTATTTTACACCTTCTACTAACGTTCGTGTCGCTAAATTGTTGAATAAATAACTCCAATATTCAATAGTGCAAAATGGGCTTTATTAGACTACTTTAAAAATACTTCACAATAACACTTATACTTCGCAACTGATAGCGTGCTTAAATCAAACTGATTGATTCTTACTCAGCTTTCGCTTGTTTTATACTCTCTGCTATCTCGTTCGCATACTTCTAGGCGTTTCTTCTTCTATGGTTTACTACTTAGTTACCAACTATAAACTTGCTAGCTATAAACTACAGATGCACGTTTGTAGTTTCTCGCATAGCCATATGCGCTTGTATATGTGAATAATACTACCACCGATGATTGCATACTTTTGTGAGTATCTCTCCGCTGCTGTATGTACATATGTGTAGATATAATGATTGAGATGTTTATGTATATACAAGTGACTGCTTAGTATCGGCATAGAGATAATAGTATCCCTTAGTGTTGCTAATATTCGTCACAATATATTGGCAGATTTCTTAAAAGTGCAAAAATAATGATAGCTATATAGAACTGAATCACCACTACCTTTGTTTTAGTGGGATTCTGCTATTTTCAAAAAAATCTGTTCAGTTCGAACACCATCAAATCAAATCATATCACATGCAATTTCATCACATGCACTAGACTCGTGCGAAGACGTTAAAAGTATTTTTATCTTTTTTAAAATATCAAAAACTTCGCTACCCTCTAGTGTTGCTAGGAATAATTCGCTTTATCTAGGGTTCTTGGCTTGTAATAATTGGCTTAAATTTATAGCAATCAAGAGAGTTGTGAAATAATATAAATTATATTACCCTGTAGGCGAAAAAATAAATTGCGATATGCATTTCCGGCTCAATACAAGACCTTAAGTGCCAAATAAGAACTAGTTCGATAGTTTGTAATTATAGAAAATGAAATGCAGCGGCGGACAACTTCCTCCGCCCAGGACTTCTCAATGTTAAATTCGGCAGATGAAAGCATCTGAAGGAGATTGAGAGCGAACTAGTAATAGTTCCGAATGCAATAGAACTGTACCGTTTCGGAACTAGATATTTTTCCTGCAGGGTATTTTTCTGAATTAAAGTAAAAATTTATATGAACGTTGCAATAACTGGCGCCAATTGGTCACACCAAGGGAATTTAAATCGCTTCCCACCTGGTCCTTCCAAGTGGAGCATCTTTTTTCATTTATATTATAAAATGAAGTACCAAAAAGTTGACCGGACAAAACTGCCCAACGGCGGGGAAAGGAGTTACAGGGCTTTAAAACCCTACAGAAACACACACACACAAATAATGTCGCTTTGATTTCCTTGCTGTGTTGTATCTTTGATTATCGATGTACAGACATTGGAATACATAAAAGCATTGGTTTGATAGAAGCAAGCGCTGAACTGAACGAACAAACTTGCTTTGAGTGGGACATTCACCACATCACATTATGAGTCACATACAAACATGTTGAATTATAATAACGAATTGTGGAAAAGGCCATCATTCGCTAGCGTTATTTAACTTCGGGAGTACATTTATAGGTATGTATGTTTGTATGTATTTTCATTTCATATCAGCTTGATATTCATATTTATGCGTGTTGCCAAGTTAATGCAAAATAAATGGTTACGAATGCATGCATCTTTTGAAGAATACTCTTTTATAAAAATTTTGTAACATTACATTAAAATTCTTGAACAAAAGCTCTATGTTTTTGCTGCTTGTGTGTATGCATATGCTTATGTTTGTACACAAGGAATATTTAATCTTATTCTTCTATATATGTATATGGAGAAGGATGTATGTATGTTTGTACGTAGGTTATGAGCTCCGAAAACACTCCGCCGTTTTATTAAAATTTAGTGTAGTAGCTTCACAGCAACCCGAAAAGTGTTCCTATGAAATTTCTTTCCGGGTAAAGGACCAGGGACTGCTCTATTCCATAGCGGAATGATACAGGTGGCAGCATGGTGACATACCTACAAACATAAATAAAAATTCCATGTACTTTGTTTTTGTAAATTCGATGGACAAATGTCAAAATCGTACTGCCCCGGAAGTTTATGTATCAAATCAAATAAAAAAGGTTTGTAATCAGCTGTACCATGCTGCCACCTTGTATCGTTGCGCCATGCTCTATTCGCTCGAATTCAATTCACGGTTCGGTTTTCCTGAAATTTGGTAAATAGGTAGCCCTTAACCTAGATTAATTAATTAATACTTTTTTGGGGGAAGTGGATATGGACCGATCTATTCGAACAAAATCTATTCATGGTTCGACTTGCATGGAATTTGGTAAATAGGAAGCCCTTAACCTAGATTAATATTTACGACACTTTTGTCGGGGAAGTGGACTGGGGACCGATATATTCGAACAAAATCTCTTCATGGTTCTATTTGCCTGAAATTTGGTATATAGCCCTTTGCACTTTTTTCCGAGAAATGGACCAGTGATCGGCTCTGTTTGGGAGCGGGACTGGGACTGGGACTTGGAATTGCGCTGGGACTATAACTGGAAATGGATGGAGAATAATAAGGGTTGGAGAGGAATAATAACTAGGGAAAAGAGAAAAAAAGGAAGAAGAAAGAGACTGAGGAAGAGACAGAGTTAGACAAAAATCTGTATTGAGCGGAAAGGAAGTGAAGAAAAAAGCGTAGAGGGAGAAAGAGTCGCAGTGAAAGAGAAAGGCAAAGAGAGGAGTGAACAAAAGCATAAAGAAAAGAAGGAGGGAGAGTCAGAGGTAAAAACCTCTTAAAACTTATACAGATAGACTAAAGTTAGGGTAGAACAACGTCTGCCGGGTCAGCTAGTTGTAATATACATAGATCCAGTGTATAAAATAAATAGATTGTAGCAATCCGCTTTATGGTGGCTAAATCTGTATTGGAATCGTGATTCTGTATTACAAACTGGTTTATAAACACGAGTATATATCATAGTTAATAGCATTATTCGCTTATTTACTGCATTGGTTTTGTGTTTACCTTTTTATTTACATACGTTAGTCCATGCTATACATATATATGTATATACATATAAACGTCAATGTGTATTTAATACTAGAATTCTTAATGTATTAGTAGTGAACATTTATGTGCGACCGGTGCCGTTCAAGGACGCAACAATAGTGGATAATTTATAGTATTTACATATGTACGTCGAAAAGGGAAAAGGTAAATATGTATGTATATACAAAAATATATTTACAATGCAATCAAGAATAACTGGAAAATAAACTATTCAATCAGCTCAATTACTTCCAGTCTGAAAATTTGAGCATATTGTCATTATAAGCAAATAAACATATATACCTATGTAGATCTCTTCTTTAAGCCGGAGTCATTGGTGCCGTATGTCGTATCGCTGTATCCGTATCCCTAACATAATCAGCTGTTTATCGTTACGACGGTAAACCAAAACCCAATTGGTTGGCTACGATACGGTTACGACCTTAGCGGCACCAATAATCGATTGCATTGATTCTCATAAGGTTGGTCGAATCAGCTGTTAAAAGGTTACCGATACGGTTACCGATAAAGCACCAATGTCTTCAGCTTTAAGCTGCTGGCAAAGTTGACATAGTCATAACGCCATTGTTATAACCACCCTACAAGACGGAGGTAACCAGTTCACCCACACATTCAAAGCTTTTTTCGCTCTCCACTAACACATCGACGTTTCATGCTGTCATCGAAATGACAGTTCATTAATTATTCCGGGAAACTTTGAAACGGAGAAAAAATAGCATTGTTTACAACGAAAAATATCTTGTGCTTTTATTTGTGACATGTGACGGAAATTAAAAATTTTGTTGCAGAGAACACCTTTTTGCGTTGACGGCCCTCGCCCAGAATAATATTAAGGGTAACGTTTTAAAAGACGGTGCACCACCTAATTTAAAAATATCAAATAATAATAAAAACGGAGCTCGAGGCGCGTCTTTTGATTCCTCGTTTGATAATTTTTGATAAAATTAGGTGGTGCACCGTCTTTTAAATCGTTACCATATTAAGTTGTATAGAATCGACGGGATGGCCTACAAGGTTTCATGTCATACTAAATCGCTCCCGATATGGTCGGGCTAGTACCTTAATTGTTCCCGGAACGTGCCCGATCTGCATCCGGCAAAGGACCAAAAAAGGCGATAACGGGGAGTGTCCTTATCGCTACAACAACAACAACATTATTTACTTTGGTAATAGTGCAGTTTACGGTACCCACCGAAATTTGGGCCAAAATTTTCGAGTGAGGTATTAAAAGACGCGTATTCACGTCTAGATCAAGAATCCGAAAGCGGAAGTTAACTTTTTTTACCCGTTCAAAAGATGTTAACGAAAAACCGAAAAAAGACCCGCGGGTCCCTCCGAAACCG
The DNA here is from genome assembly GCF_040869045.1 of Eurosta solidaginis. NCBI lineage: Eukaryota > Metazoa > Arthropoda > Insecta > Diptera > Tephritidae > Eurosta > Eurosta solidaginis. The sequence goes on along the minus strand of NC_090320.1, from coordinate 71,582,360 downwards.
GGGGTGGGATCCATAGTATTTTTGCGCAGAACACCTTTCTGCGTTGGTAACCGCCACGGTGATGCACAATTTTTTTCGTGGGTACGAACACAACAACAACCACATTAAAATCGCCAAATTCAACTGCAAATATCTCCGGCCAGAGATAAAATTTTGATACCTCACTCGAAAATCTTGGCCCAACTTTAGGGTGGGTACCGTAAACTGCACTACTACCTTTACTTTCTGATTTTCATTCATACGTATGTGCATTTTTAAATAATAAAAAAAATGTTATATTACTCTAATATATAGCATCTCCGCCGGGTTGCGATGCAACTCAGAATATGCCAAAATCAGAGGAAATCTACAATTAAATGCAGATTCATGTGTCATTTGCCAAGGATACAAGGTAATTTACAACCAATATGCTTTGGAATATGGTACCAAACTGGTTGGATGTATTTCCCTAAAAAAGGGGGGAACCACGCATCTTGGCTTGCCAGTATTTGCTTCGGTAATTTATATTGATTTGTATTGATTAAAAATTGCAATAGTAGATAATGTAATGTGAATTAAAATTGAATAGGTAGCCAGAGCAAAAAAGGCAACTGATCGGCATGCAACTGTTATTTATGTGGCGCCACCGGGAGCTGCTGCTGCTATCCTAGAAGCATTAGAAGCAGAAATGTCTGATTGTTTGCAACACCAAAGGTGTGCCATAACATGATATGGTTCGCGTTAAGCACGCTCTCTTAATGCAAAAAAAAAATCGCGTATAGTCAGGCCCGATTGTCCAGGAATCATCGCACCAGAAAGGGTAAGTAAATTAGCTACCATATTAAATAATTTGTCATGCTTTTGTTGATAATCAACTGAAGAATGCAAACACGACAGAGTTCAAAGTTCATGTGAAAACCAATTAATTTTTTTAATTAGCGTTGGGAGAGAAAAATAGATATGTATGTATGCATAGAACTGCATAGAAGGGGAGGAATTAATTAATTATTATCAGTAGATTTACAAGATTTTTGTAATTTTCCCTGCGTCGCAGTTGTCATTATATTGCGTTAACAGAGGACATCAACACCTTACTACCCACAGCCAGTTAAAATTTTAGTAAATTTTGCTCTTTTCATCACTGTTTCAAAACGTGGAAAGTTATATATCGAGCATTCCATGGAGAATGGTACATTTTAGCAGACTTTCGCATTGCGGTCATTATTAATATTCAATCCCTAGAAGGTTTAATGTAGTCATGTCAATAGTTCCCGAGATGGTGGGGCTAGTACCCCAATGGTGCTTGTTACCGGAACGTGGATAGATAGATAATTTATTGAGGATTGCACAGTGACTTGCACATCTCCTTCACAGCACCTCATCCTAGCCGACTTCCTTGATGAACCCCAGCAGTGTTCTTGGCTTGAGGGATTAAATGTGGGAATGCTCTGGTCATGGTGAGCCCATAAACTTAGCCCTACGTCTTGAAATTGCGCCGCAATCTAGAAGGATATGGTCCACCGTCTGCTGATCCATCACAAAATCGGTATGTGTTGTTCGATATTATACCCAGCTTTTGCATGTGACTGTTCAGTCTACAGTGTCTTGTAAGAATAGCCGTTAGGATTCTTAGGTTATCTTTTTGAGAAGCCTATTAATGTCCTACATCGAGTTGTGCTGTAACCCCCTAACAGTAACTTAGATTGACTCAGGCCTGGTATATTGCGCCAGTGTTCTCTCTTTTCCCTCCCTTCTACTATTAGGAGCATTTATTGAGTGAGCCAACTGCCAGGAACGGCTCGGGATCGATGGGTCATGCAGTTGCTGCCTCTCTTTCCGGGTTGGCCGCCTGCTGTTGTTATAGCAGTGCTTCGTCCCATCCAATAGGTGCGACCGATCACAAATTGCCATCAATGTCTTCTAACGGGACTCCAAGGAAACTCTGTTTCAACAGGGGTGGACCATAATGAGAGGAGTGTTAGTGGCGTTGGTTCCACAATACAGTTAAAGAGATGGTTGGTGTCATGTGGGGACACATTACAAGCAGGACAATGTTTTGTATGTCGGGGTTGATTCTGGATAGGTAAGAGTTTAACCTGTTACGTTATCCAGCTCGAAGTTCAGCTAGAGTGACTACTCTCGTTTCCCTAGGGAGAGTGCGTTCCTCCTCTGCTAGTTTTGTTCTTTGAGTACAGGAATCACCGGCATAGAGGTCCGACGCCTGTTTGTGGAGATCACTGAAGACATGCTTGTGTTTTTTAGCTTCATACGGCTGTGTTCTCAGGTGCCGTATTTCCTCATAATGTAATGAGGCCGTGAACAACAAGAGCCACAAAAGATTTATAAAAGTTACGAGGACGCTGGATTTTGGAATCTAGCCCAGAGCAACCTGTCCGATGCAACCATCCCTTGCACGTGAAACACTGACAAGAGTATTTATTTTTTTAATTTAATTTATTTATTATTACGGATGTTTAGGCCTAAAACTTAAACTACTAAGTACAATTCATTGTTATAATCACTTATTTCTATTGAATATGCTGTTGGAATGCCATGTGATTCCGATCAGCATATTTACTAGCGTGACAAAGGGACGAGTCTGGGAGCCAATCATTTAAGGAAGGTTGGAAAGGACGCGTTTCCAATCCTCCAGTGCTCCCAGCTTAAGGCAACAAAATTTGGAACTTATATTTTTCAATTATATGTGTATTTTAAGCTGTCGGAATGTATTAGTCTCCGATCAACATAGCTAAACATGTCTTTGGATGTTGGAAATTGAAAATAACGTGTATCCAATCACCCCTCAACTTTGTTTAGTAAAGACGCTGTCGGAATGCATGAAGATTCCGATTAGCACAGCTCAACATATAATGGGAGGTTGAAAAGGACGTATTTCCAATCCCCCCTGCTCCAACTTTTTTTTTATATAATTTTATTGTTATATTAATGCTGTCAGAATGCGAGTGATTCCGATCAGCAACAGTAAATCACCCTCATCGCGAGTTTTATTTTCACCCGAAATTATTCACAATTTTTGTTCACCCTATCGCAAAGGGTGGCGAAAAAATTTTTCAGGTTCGAAAAAGATTTCGCCTTATCGGCAACTCTTTGTTCGGGCGAAATGAACAGCGGGGAAAACCCACATTTATTCACTTATATTTTACAGGCGAACGCAGGCGAACGAAAGAAAATCAAAATGTGAGTAATTTTTTTTTGCATATTGATATTCTTATAATTGTATATACTTTTATATTTACGACTAAATCAATAAATAATGCGCAATCAGAAATGCTACTTGAAAAAATGATGCAAAATCCCGAAATTGCAAGAGGGTTTTCAAAAGAAAATCGGGAAAAAGTGTTGGACTTCTGGAAGCAGCTAAGTTTATGTTTAAATAGCCTTGGTCCACCCATTAAGAGTGAAGCTGAGTGGGAAAAAGTAAAACTCCTTTATTGCTAAGTATGTAAACTCAATTTTTTATGACAACGTATCTTTTTCTAGGTATGGAATGACCAAAAAAGATATGTACGGAAGAAGGCGTCAAAAAATGCTATTTACGCGAGGGGGACAGGAGGCGGGCCCAACAAAACACAAAAACTTTCGACTGCAGAAGAGGCAATATACCAACTGCTGGATTTAAAAGATTCAGTTGAAGGTATTCAAGACTCACATAGCTACGGAGTTCCTTCAAAAAAGGCCAAAATTAGTTCGCCAATAACAATAGTATCGAACATTGTACTATGCGACGGTTCTGGTTGTAGTAGCGATGACGTCCCTGGATGTAGTACGGATTTGCCTAGAAGCATGGCGGACAGCGAACCTGTTGGTCTTGTTGCTGCTGAACGGGAATGTCCACCAAGCGATAGCAACACTCCCCAAGCGATAGCAACACTCAGTAGTCCTAAGTCCAACAAATGAATAGTTACAAAAGGAAAAAGGTATAGACAGGTGTTGTAATTTAGATTGAAGTGAAGAGTGACGCTGGGATGGGTCAAGGACGTAGCGCCACTTTTGCTACAGAATTCGATTTTGGCACACAGGAAGATGGGCAACGAAAGGATCGGTACACGCCTACCGTCAGGTCGGTGATGGCCAGTGAAAACATAATGGACGAATTAGCATCAGTGATACGAACGGAAATTTCGGGTGGCAGACAAAGCTTGCGTGATAGTTATACGAATTTGGAGCGTGTCGCCGATTATTGCGAAGGTACGTATAATCGGGAGGAAAACAAAAAAACCAGCAATTGAGGCTACCAAAAAATGATACAACGCTTATCAAATAGATACCCTCGCATTCAGGTATAGGAAGCGTTTCGAGCTACAAGCACAACTATTATGTGAGCTGGACTCACAAATGAATCATATGGCACCAACTGTGCAAATACATAAGGGAACAGCGACATCGATACTGCAGCAATGAAACCAATCGAAAAGGGTGCGAATGCATCAAGTTCTGTACAATAAGCAAGGCTTCGGTAGTCGAGGTGGGCAAAAAGAAACAGATGGTATGGCAGCGAATTGCCTATAGCCCATAGTACAGGTCTGCAAGTAGGATATGTAGCAGCACGCACATACACAGCCACGCTCACCTGATAAAATGCTTGTTCTTGTTCGTTTTTTTTGTGGATGCTATTTGGCACTGTTGTACTTCTTAGGTCCATGAAAAGTGTAATAGCTGCCAACGAAAACTGCGTAAAATTTTTATCGTAAAATTACAAAGAAATATCCGTATCTACTTTCAAAAAAGCACTTAATTACATCTCTCTTTAAAATCCATATGTTTTGGACAATTTTAATTAACAAATTGTGATACTTTATTACCGGGGACGATTGCTTAAACACGACCAAAACCGTCGGGGGAGGTATTAAGAGACGCGTTTTTGCCTCGCTTCCAATAATTCGAATACTTTTTCTCCTTTGGACTATTGATAACAGGACAAAACGCGTATTTCCACTTCTCTTTACACATTTTTGGACGGGTTATTGCAGTCGATCTCGGTTTCAAACTGTTTTTCGCGGAGAACTTTTGAACGGGTAGAAAAACTTAGCACCCGTGTTTGTATTCTTAATACTGGAATAACTACGCGTCCTCAGATACCCCAATTCAATACTTTTGTATAATTTTCTGTAGGATCCATATAGGTGCACTACATTTTCATACTAAATTCGTTCAAAAAAATTTACTATCACAGCAACCCATCTCTGATATTCCGCTCCTTTTTTTGTTTCCCTGCGTCGCTTTCCACTACAGCAACCCCGGTAATTTTGACACTTCGTTCAGTGTCAAACGCATGTTCCACACAGGTTCCACTGAGCTCCACAATAGTTTGACACTGACCGAAGCGTCAAACAGCAGTGTGTTAGAAAGAGAAAGGAATTGTTTCCTTCTCATACATATCATACTTGTAAACCTGTACTATGCCTATAGCCTACGCTATTCAAGAGAGCTGAAGCATTTGGAGTTCGAGGGCAAATCTGCTGATTCCCAACGTATTGTGGCAAAACGTGCACGTATGTAAGTGAGGAAAAAATATATTTCTGTGCAATTTAAAGAAAAGGGATTGAGTTGAGACCTTTTTTGTTGTTTTTCCTCATAATTTTTAGTATATGTGATGTGGAGCGACTGGAGCGATGACTTGACAAGCACAATAATCTATGGCGGCAATTGCCAATGTTGGCACGAAGGTGTGCTATTTCCAGATGTGACTTGACAACAATTCATCGACGATTCTTCGAAACAGAAAGAGACGATCCGAAAGGTTTGCGGCATTGCAAAAAATCGTTAAGTAAGTTATCATCACTTACCTATATGTATAAAAACAAACGTAAAAGTAATGTTAAACCTGCCTACGGATATTAATCAATACACAATACGACCTGAAAATTTACCCTTCTTTTTTTTTTTTTTAAAACAGTAGGTGCTAATTATATTATTAACTTCAAGCTCTGTGGAAACAATTAATCTAATTTTTTGTGCAAACAATATAGCTTGTTGATTTTACTATTTTTCGAAACAAAAATTCAATTCCTCAGGTTGCTTGTATTTCATACGATTGTATTGACCAAGAGTTAATTTTTATACGAATTATTGGAGATTACTGTGAATATGGGCTGATTTAATAAACGATTCTCAACCTAATGAACACAAACTAACCCGTGGTTTGCAAGTCGATGCATACAAGAGTCAAATATATAATTCACTATATTTTTATTTATTTATTTATTTATTTATTTATTTATTTATCCTTAAAGCCGAAAATACTTTGAATTTATGCAAATATAGAGAACCAATTGCAAGCCAATTTTAAATTTAACTGTAATATAAAATAGTAAACCTAACATTTGACTAACGCAACAAGCAAGTGTGAAAGGTCTGCTTACCTCGTAAACAAAGTGGCAGAGTCCTCAATAATTAGTAGGGTGAATCGTGTACCAGCGAAAAGACTTCTTCTCTAAGCATCTTAAAATGCGTATTCCATTCTCGTTAACAACGTCTTTCCCTTCAACACATTTGCCTCTCAGTGGAGGGAATCGTTAAAAGTTTTGAAAAAATAGCTGGCTGAAAGATGAGCTTGGACTGTCGCTGAATACTGAGCGCTAAACTGGTTTAGGAATTATTACCGAAACCAATTTATACCGAATATAATATCGAAAAATTTACATTGCGATGGATTTTTCCATCTGCGTTTGGCTTGCGATGGGCCTCATTGCGCTTCAACGATTGCAAAGGTTTTCTGTGGCAGATCGATTTGCCCTTCTGCGGTAGGCTTTTCTGTTGTCCTCGTTATGGGATAACGAGTGAATTGGGGTTGACTTTGGGAAATTTAAAATATACAAAGGGCCGAAAGCCCTTAGATTCTGTGGCAGATCGGTTCGCCCTTCTGCGGTAGGCTTTTATGATGTCCTCGTTATGGGATAACGGGTGAATGGGAGGGTTTCTGGTGTCCTCGCTCGGCGGAGTGAGTGAATTTGGGTGTTTTCTGGTGTCCTCGCTCTGGGTGAGCGAGTGACTTGTGGGATGGTTTCTTCAAGGGGCCCGCGGTTAGTGTTATTATGAAGCCTAAGTTTTGCCTTTTGGTTTTGCGAGCTTTTGATAAGCTCTCATGCGTCCTCGTGCCTCTCGATCCCTTTCCCCATTGCCCACCAGCAGCAAGGTGTAGGATTCCCTCCGGTAGACTCGACACGAGACCGGGGGTAGAGAACAAAAAAAGGAAGATGTAGGATCGCCCTCCGGTAGACTCGCACCATCACGAGGCCGGGGGGTTGATTATATTTAGGGCCTCGGGAGAGACACAAGCTTAGGGATAGCGGGGCATCACGGCGCGTGGTTGAACGCATCTTTATGTCCCGCTCTCCCTTTCCCCATTGCCTTCGCGTAGTACGTTTTTGGATTCCCCTCCGGTAGACTCGCACCATCACGAGACCGGGGGGGGGGGGGGGGGGTTGATTATAATATATGGCTCGGGAGAAACGCAGGCTTAGGGATAGAGAGATACGAAGACACGGATTCCTTAATATGCTTTCTATGCTATCACCAACCGTGGGCCTCTGATTTTAGGTAGTCGGGGGAAATAGAATTTTGGTTTTTGGGGTTTTGTAAGGCGGAATTTGGCACCTTACATTTAAGCCTCCTCGTAGTGGGACGGAAGGAGTACCAATTTCGTAATTGGTCTCGTTATTTGTCCCTTGGTTGTATGAACGTCAACAACACGCACACGGTTATCAGAGCCTCGGTGTGTGTTGACGATTCTCCCCATTCTCCACTCGTTGGGTTGGAGGTTGTCCTCTTTGATAACAAATAGGTATCCGGATGTTAGATTATATTGTGGATGTTTCCACTTGTATCGTTTCTGGATCTCGGTGAGATATTCGGTTTTCCATCGCTTGCAGAAAGTGTGATGGAGGGCTTTGAGTTTCTGCCACCGATTGATCATCGAGGCAGGGCTCTCACTAGCATCCGGCTCTGGCGGAGCCAGTAGATGGCTGCCAGTGAGGAAATGACCTGGGGTAAGTGGCTCTAGGTCCGTTGGGTCATTGGATGCCAGGCTAAGCGGCCGCGAGTTCAGGCATGCCTCGATGCGGCACAAGAGGGTATGGAATTCCTCGAAGGTGAATTTGTGTGGTGAGGCTGTCTTTTTGAAATGGCTTTTGAAGCTTTTCACTCCAGCCTTCCACAGCCCTCCCATATGGGGAGCGCCCGCAGGGATGAAAGCCACGTGAGTGACTGGTGGCTGTACTTTGAGACAGCATTCTGTCGCGCTTGTGAGATGAAGGTCTTGAATTCTGATCGTAAGGATCGTGACGCTCCGACAAAGTTCGTACCATTGTCGGAGTACATATTTTTCGAGCATCCGCGTCTAGATATGAAACGGGCAAATGCCGCTAGAAATGATGGGGTGCTGAGGTCAGTAGTGGCCTCCAGACGAATTGCTCGTGTGGAAAAACACACGAACAGGCAAACATAGCCTTTGGATAGTCGACATCCTCTGCCGCGGTAACTTTTAATGTCCAAGGGTCCGGCAAAGTCGACTCCAGTATTCGTGAATGCACGGCTGAATGTTGCCACAATGACCATTGGATCGAAAAGTTTGGCGACTGCTGATTGTATCGCTCTCTTTGTAATGTTTTCCGGGTTGTCCAGCGTCCCTGCTTTAAAATAAAATAAATCGGAGAGGGCATTCCATCGAATTCCTAATGCTTCAACTGAACTGGTATCTTCGAAGGCCAGGAAGTTTTCACTGAGGAAGTCTGCTTTGGGGATGTCCCTTGGAATGTCCTCTGAATTGGATGTCCATGTGCGAAGTGGAAAGCCCGCGGAGTGTAGGACTTGACGAATTTCATCTCTGGCTTTAATGGTCGATGTGATCGTATGTCCACCCGCTAACACGTCATCTACATACATGTATTCTCGCAGTATGCTAGCCGCTGTAGGGTGTGAACTTGAGACGTCGTCTGCTAGTTGTAGGAGCGTTCTTATCGCGAGATATGGAGAGCAGTTCACTCAGAAGGTAACCGTCTTTAATTCGTAGAGACTAATACGGTCGTTCGGGGAAGTGCGATACACAATGCGTTGAAATTTGGTGTGATTTTCGTTCACCCAAATTTGTCGATACATCTTTTCGATGTCGCTATTGAAGACAAAACGGTATAGTCTCCATTGTAAGATAAGGATGGGTAGATCTGCTTGTAGAACTGGGCCTGGGAGTAGAATATTATTTAGGCTCTTCCCGTTGGCCGTAGGGCTCGAGGCATTGAATACGACGCGTACCTTTGTAGTGGTACTTTCCGTTTAAATAACGGCGTGGTGGGGCAGGAAGTAATGATCCGAATCGTCGGATGGGATATTCTTTTTCAATTTTCTCATATGTCCGAGCGTTTTATATTCTGACAACACTCGAACATATTCTTTACCTATCTGGGTTTTTTATTAGTCGCCCCTCATTCCGGAAGAATTGAGAGCATGCGCGTTTCAGAGACGGTCCTAAGTTAACGTTATTAGGGTAATCCTGTCTGAATGGTAGTGATACGGTGTATCTTCCATCTTCATCACGTTTCGTTGTTTCTTTAAATAATTTTTCGCAATACCTCTCATCTTCATTTAATATTTTATTTTTTCGTACATTTTCTACCTCCCAGAAAGCTTTTAATTGATTGTCTAACGCAACTTCGTTGTAGAAAGATATGATGCTCTTCGTTGGATTCGGTGGTTCTATTCGACCGGTTAGTATCCAACCGAACACTGTCTCTTGTGCCAAGAGTGTGTTTAGTACATTCTTTTTGATACCGTTCATTATAATTTGGGGACATATGTCTCCGCCAAGTATGAGGTCTACGCCTTCGTTGACGTAGAACCTCTTGTCTGCCAAAACCAAGCCTGGGAATGCCTGCATAGTCATTGCGTTGATATGGCAGGATGGAAGATTCCCAGTGAGTTTCGCTAGAACTAGTACGGGTGTGGTCAGGCTGAAGCAGGGATCCACTGGTGAACGTAATTCGATGTTGGATGCTTCTTTCACCTGAGCTGACACCGCATTTGTGATGCCTGAAACATGGGCATGCATTATCCTCGCTGGCAAATTGATTCTGCGTTTCAGTCTTTCAGTTATAAAGGAACATTCAGACCCAGAATCAATTAATGCCCGCGCGGAGAAGTCGGTACCATTATGGTGAATGTGTACGCGAGCAGTTCCTAATAGCACACTTGTACTGGAATTGGCATGGCAGGATTTGACATTCTGGTTCGTAGAGGAAGGTGGTTCTCCCGATTCCTGTCTTTTCCGTGCCTGTACCGAAGTTGATGGGGTATTATCCGCATTTTTGAAAGGGTTGCGCACCGCCGGTTGCTGAAGTGTGTCCGCATGCAGGAGCGTGTGGTGACGAGAGTGGCATTTGGAAAAGTTGTACGAACTGGTGCACCTCGTCACTGTGTGTCCTGGGGATAAACAATTCAGGCAGCCATTAGTGGATTTGACGAATTTAATCCTTTCTACCGGGTTTAAATCGCAAAAACGTGAACAGTTGCGTAATCTGTGCTCCGTAGATTTGCACATTTTGTACATTGATTTTGTTGTTTGCTTGGTTACTTTTGTTTGAAAAGCACCAAGTCTTTTTGTAGGGGTTTTTGTCGACTGGCGCGACGTGTTTAACTTTTGCACTTTAGAAGTGGCATTCCCTGTAAAACCGGACACAGTTTCAAGTGTCTGAAAACGATTTGACAAGAATATGTCCATATCCTCCCACTTGGATATGTCCGTTTTGTGGTCAATGCTCTGCTCCCATAGAGCCAACGTATTTTCGGGTAATTTTGTCGAGCATAAATATGTGATGATCGCATCCCAATTTGAAACATCAATCTGATGGGTTTTTAAGGATGCTAAACAATTATTTATGTCGCGCTGTAAGGTTTTGATTGAGCTGCCGCACTCGCTATCTATTTTTTTTAGATTAAATAAAATTTGTAGTTGTGAGTTCACGAGAATCCGCTTATTCTCGTATCTCTCACATAGGGTTTTCCAGGCTGTTTCGAAGCCTTCATTTGTCAAGGGACATTTCTTGACGATGTCCTTTGCCTCACCTTGAGTTTTTTGATTGAGGTGGAACAACTTTTCTACCGGGCTTAGGCGACTGCTGTTTTTGTAGATGGCCGTGAACAGGTCACGAAACGTTGGCCAAGATAGGTAGTCGCCCTTGAATACCTCAATATCGCAAGCTGGCAGGCGTTCTCCTTCAGGTCGAACCTGACTATCTCTTTCCTGCTTCAATTTGGCTTGAAGTTCAGCCATGTTCGACATGCATCGCAAGAATATGGCATATGCAGCTTTATGCTTGATCTTGACCGCTGCAATTTTCTTTGCGTCGAGCGTGTCAGGGCCAAGCAACTCCTCTAGGGCGTTCTCTGCTTTTTCCCACTTTCATTTTTCATTAAAATCGGCCTCGAATTCGATTATTCGATCGGCCAATCTAATGTAAGAATCCATGTTCATGGTTGAAAGGTGGAGAGCAAATTAACCAAGGGATATAAAACTTTGAAAACCTGAGCGAATCACTGGTTGGGTGATTCGCACAACTATTAAAATTACGCAAAATTCATTTATTACTCTTAATTTGTTTATTTTTGTCTGACTTTGCAGATTATTTGTGCCGTAAAACAGGGAGCAGGGGGAAGCAACACCAATGTCTTTTGTGTAAATAAAGGGGGCCACTCGCCACTTCCAAGTTAAATTGTATTGTATAATAAGTGCGCGCGCTGGTATGAACTCGACGAAAAGTGTAAAAACGTGTGATAAAGCTTGTGCAAAAACGAAGAAACTATGTAACAAAAATTTATTAGAGAAACTAGTGAAACTAACGTGATGCAAAAAGAAAATTTAAAAATTGCCACAATCGAATGGCGTGAAATTTTATATGAAAGTGAGGTTATGTGTACGTCTTCCTTGTGCTGTGTCCGGAAAGCCTTACCGCTGGTGGGGGGACAGGCCAGTCACAAGGAATCTTAACAACGTTAATGATCCGCGTTTGCACTTATTTTCTTTTTGGCTCTACACAGTTTTTTCACACTTTTCGCGGTTAATTACAATCACGTATGGCACTTTAAATCGATTTTTCGCACTTTTTATTTATTATTTCAACCAAAAAAAATGTGGCAAGAAATATTGCACTTACTTTTAACTTTTTGCTGGTTTGGCGTGGCACGTAGCTTGTTGTGCTGCAATGGCTTCAGCTGGCTGTAGCTTTCTTCGCGATTTGACGCTGATATGAAATAATAAACGTTCTCACCCTTATTGCGGTATAGCTGTTGATTTTGGCGAAATTCTCCGGTTAGCTTGTTATAGAAATTTCTATTTCGCTTTAATTCCTTTCTCGGGGAAAAGGACCAAATGTTCGGCCGGGGTGTGTCTGATCCTTGCGAGAGGTGGGCGCACCGGGTCGATCTCAAAGAACGGGTGTGTTTGAAAATAAATAAGAGAAGACGAGATTTCTCGTTATAATAGCTGTGATTTTATTGGTAGATATTAAATATACAGGCAATAATATTACCTTTGATAAACGGCAGAGATCGTTGGCGGCAGGTGCGTGCAGGTTGGCTGCTAGAATCCAAGAGAGCGGTTGTATAGCAAGCTACAACCGTTGACCCGCAAAATCCTCCGTTTTGGAGGGGAAAGGCACCCACACATCACCCCCGACATGCATATGCATGAGTGCTGACAAAAAGCACACATACACTTGCATGTACATGCATGCACATGCATGAGGGCGATGGTGTGGGTGGTTGTAAATTAAGTCGAGTATCGATTTGCAGAGTTGTATTGGGGGGGATCGCAATCAGGTGCGGAAAAGTTAGGCATCCTGCCTAAACAGTATTCTTATTCCCAAAATATGCTTTTACTTTTCCTTTGAAGGTACCATTTTGGCAAAGAGGCTTAACAATTTATGACTGGCCTTTAAAATGTTCTACGTTCTCAAGTCGGTTCTAAACACCATAACAACCCGGATTTGTATTAGCCCAAGGTTCGCTTAGTGGTAGGTGGAGTTGAAAATTTAGTACACTGTGCCCAACTTTGGGCACTAATGCCATGTGTACCAGTGAATAAAAAGTTAAAATATATGCCTAGGGAAATAGCTCTTTATTGCAAAAGAGGGGATAAATATGCTCCATAAAATACAGCTCAAACTTCATATTTTTTTATGAAATGTATGCATATTTAAATGGTTCGTTTTTTACGTGTCTAATAAAAAATAAAAAAAGTACGGGATATTATACTAGGCTAGAAATCTAAAAAAGCGGGTTTCTTGCCGAAGTACTAATTTGTACTTAGTAGGCGGTTATTTCTTGCCCAGAAATAACGTTCTATAGGAATTTGACCATGTTTCTGATAAATGGGCCGGGATCATGGACGATGTCAAAAACAGATAAATACAAAAAGTTGTATGGTCTCTTTTCTCAAGGAAATTTTAAAGTTTTTAAAGATAAATTTTAAATTTCACATGAGGAAAACAGTGTAAAGCTGTTAACTTTAAATTTTCCATCAGAAAATTGGCCCTACAAACCTTTATATGGTCTACACACAATGACTTAGAGTCAAGAGCGAGTCTCGATGTGTTAGTGAAAACCATTTAATATTAACACGTACGCAACTGATTCGCGAGTCAGAGGCCCTATTAACTTTTTGGAAAGAATTATTAGAATTTTTTTTTTTTTGAAACATAGATGACTTCTTTTTCCTTCAAATACCTTGTTATAGGATTAACATACGGTGAGGAAATTATATTAGTTCGTTAAGATGCATATGTGTGATACATATATTTCAGAAAGTTTTTGTCGATACTCGAAAACAAGTTTTGGAGATGCATATCTGTAATAATATAAAACCGGATTTCCAGCTAAATTTATAGCTTCTACAACTTAATTGGCAGACAAAGATCCGGTGACTCTAAGCTCCTTACGGAGGGAGAGGGGTTGAATGACATAGAATGTTCCATGATAAAAGCAATTACGAGTTATAACCGTTCGCGCTTCTGGTCATGCTTTTTTTTAAGTTTTTGCGCAATATAAAATTAAAAATCAATCTCAGGACAAAGGAAATCCAACAAGTAAAGTTGTCTAAGTTGTGATATAACCGTGAGTTCATTTCAAATAAAATACTTTTATTATTCTTTTGAGGCATGTTTTAAACACAAACAATTCCCAAAAAATAAATGAGTCTGAGTTCGGGTGTTCCCGAAATTGGATTAACACTGCTGTTTATTTTACATATTTATTTACATATTTGCATTTTAAGGAAACATACATATTGTAACGAATTTACTTGCAAATCCTCTTATTTGCAATCCTATGCTAAGTTCGAATCACTAAACTGTTGAATAAATAACTCCAATTTGTAATAATGTAAAATGGCCTTTATTAAAGTACTTCACAATAACACTCAAACTGTGCAACGAATAGCTTGCTTAATAACCAAACTGATTGATAGCTCAAATGAAACTCTACTATTCAAAATAATACTGCTCTTACTCGCTAGATAGCGTCTTAGTTGAAACTGCTTGACAACTCAAATCAAATTGAATTCCAGCGCCTCTACAATTTCCGCCTTTTATACTCTTGGATTTCAATGTTCGCATCTTCTAGGCGCTTCCAGAATCTACTAGTCCAGCAGCTCTCAAACTTCTCAGCTGTAATTGCACGATTTTAGCTTCTCTCATTGCATACTTTCAGGAGTATCTCAGATGTATGCATGTGTTTGTGCATTGATTCTCCGCTGCTCGTATATGTACATGGTACATAAATGTAGTCGCAATTATTGTTTCGTTTATGTAGATACATAATGATTGAATTATTGATGTGAATTCGCGTCACTGCTTAGCATCGGCTTAGAGATAGCAGCACCCCTTAGTTTCGATAATATTCGCAACACTGCCCTCCACCTAAGTCTGATCGTCCCGATCAGGCAAATCTCTCGATCTAAACGCTGCTAGCATCGCCAAATGTACCACTCATCTATTTCGTGATTTCCCAATTGCTTGTATGCGGTAGACGACATCACTGATCGTCTTCACAACTCTGTACGGGCCTTCCCAACTGCACCAATATTTGGATGGAACACCTTTTCGCCGGTGAGGGTTGTATAGCAGTACCAAATCTCCCTCCCGGAAACCTTCCGAATTATTTTTCTTGTCGTACCTGTGTTCCATCTTACTACTCATTATTCTGGATCGCTCCTTCGAACTCTGTTGCTTGGCCAATGAAGAACTACTTTGTAGAGCTTGTTCTTGACGGATTGGCTTCACACACTCAGTATCGTTCCGACGTTTCCCAACAGAAGTGCGCGCTGGCTTGAAACCATCCTTGCATTCTTTCTGGAAAATTCTTTTAGTCATTTTAGTGCGTCCATTAGGTTTTGTCGATGCCGGCCTTTTTCTCGCAGGTACTTTTAATTTCGGTTTATTTGGCACATTCGATCCATCAACCTTCTCTTTTGACTTTCGTGGCCTTTGTCGAGTCTTCTCCACCATTACTCGATTACTACTGAACCCTTTCTCCAACTTGAAGTTAAGTGGTATATACTGGTTCTCATAACGCATAACCCTTCTCTGCATATCGATCTTGATGTCATGGTCAACTAAGAAGAAGTCCACTCCCAATATGACTTCATCAACAATCTCCGCCACTATGAATTTGTGTAGAACCATGAACTTCCCAATTAGGACTTCACATATCACTTTCCCCTGGACTTGGTTATACTCGCCTGTGACCGTACGCAACCTTGCTCCAGGTATCGGTCTTACTCTCCTGTTGACTAAGTCAGATCGGATCAAGGAATGAGATGCGCCCGTATCTACAGTCAGTACACGTTCTTTACCACACACATTCCCCCTGACGCTAAGACTGCTCGATTTTCTACCAATTTGCAACACAGATATCACAGGGCATTCAATAGCTGGATCTAGCTCTCGATCTCTACCCCTTACTCGCTCTTGCTCATCTCCTCCAGCTTTGCGTTTACGGCCACCCACATTGTTGGAACTATTAGGACCAAGATCGTAATGACGTGCAGTGTGACCGGACTTCCCGCATTTGATAACTTTTTCACTCCGCTTTTGCGATCCTTTCAGCGCCTCCAATATTTCGTCTACCCATTCTGGCCTTTCTACCTCCACACGGCGTGCTTTGAAAACTGGCTTACACAGAAGCGACGCTGTTTCCTGAATCAGAGCTTGTGACACCGTTTCTGCGAATGTTGGCTTTGGGTTTGCGTATGTAGCTCGCTTTGTTTCGGCGTCCCGTATGCCATTTTAAAGCTCTGAATCTTTACCCTTTCAGTGTATTCCACGGGTGCGTCCGCATTCGCTAAATGTGCTAGCCTTTCAATATCCGACGCAAACTCTTGCAATGTTTCACCACGCCTCTGGAATCGCTTCAGCAACTCCATTTGGTATATCTGTCTCCTATGCTCAGTTCCGTATCGTCTCTCTAGAGCGCCCATCAATGCTTCATAACAGTTCCGTTCGCCCTCTGGAATGGTTTGTGAAAATCTCAGCTGCAGGCCCTTTCAACGCCATGAATAGTGCAGCAACTTTATCTTCAGCACTCCAGTTGTTCACTGCTACGTTCTTCTCAAACTGAATCTTAAACACCTGGAAAGGAACAGAGCCGTCAAAAGATGGTGTTTTTACCTTTGGATTACTCGTTGAAACTGCTGGGCGATTTAGTTGCAACTGCAAGATACGTCCTTTCAAAGCATCCACCTCGGCCTCGATTTTTTCCTCAAACTGCAAAATTTTTGTATCCTGGGCCTCCAGCTTCGATGTTACCCTTATCTCCTGTGCCTCCAGTTGTGAGGATATGCGGGCCTCCTGTGCTTTCAACTTCTCAGCCAACTGAGATGTCATATATGTCTTTTGCTCTTCCACTTGGGATGCCATATATGTTTTCTGTTCTTCCAGCTGGGATGACATGCTGGTGGATATTTGTGGTGATATTTCGGACATTTGTGCCGATATTGCAGCCAATATCATGGTCAGGTCTGTGTTCGCTATTGTCTGCGGTGTTTCTTCCATTTTTGTTATTTCCTCTCCATCAAGATGAAAGTCATACTCTTCCACATCAATTCCTTCTGCTTCCATTGCCTCTCGTAGCCGTGCCTGAAGTTCAAGTTTAACGCCGCTTGTATTCAATCCACGGCTCTCCAACTCCTTCTTCAGTTGCTGGATCTTCAATTTATTGAACTTTGCCATGTCCTCGTTGTCATCTGGAATTTATTCAACAATTCCTCTTCTGACACCAATTGTAACGAATTTACTTGCAAATCCTCTTATTTGCAATCCTCTGCTAAGTTCGAATCACTAAACTGTTGAATAAATAACTCCAATTTGTAATAATGCAAAATGGCCTTTATTAAAGTACTTCACAATAACACTCAAACTGCGCAACGAATAGCTTGCTTAATAACCAAACTGATTGATAGCTCAAACGAAACTCTACTATTCAAAATGATACTGCTCTTACTCGCTAGATAGCGTCTTAGTCGAAACTGCTTGACAACTCAAATCAAACTGAATTCCAGCGCCTCTACAATTGCCGCCTTTTATACTCTTGGATTTCAATGTTCGCATCTTCTAGGCGCTTCCAGAATCTACTAGTCCAGCAGCTCTCAAACTTCTCAGCTGTACCTACAATTGCACGATTTTAGCTTCTCTCATTGCATACTTTCAGTAGTATCTCAGATGTATGCATGTGTTTGTGCATTGATTCTCCGCTGCTCTATATGTACATGGTACATATATGTAGACGCAATTATTGTTTCGTTTATGTAGATACATAATGATCAGCGGTGGGCACCACTACATTTACACAGTTACCAAATTGAGAATGTGTTAGTAAACACGAATGCGTAGCGAGCACGAAAGCAAAATCAATTATTTATTTAGTTTGATTTCAATCACTGTACAGGTCTACAAGTAGGATATGTAGCAGCACGCACATACACAGCCACGCTCACCTGATAAAATGCCTGTTCTTGTTCGTTTTTTTTGTGGATGCTATTTGGCACTGTTGTACTTCTTAGGACCAAACAAAGTTTAGTAGCTGCTATCGAAAACTGCTTAAAATTTTTTTTTTCTTATATTACAAAGAAATATACTTTTTTACTTTCAAACGAGAACTTAATTACATCTCTCTTTAATAACCATATATTTTGGACAATTTTAATTAACAAATTGTGATACTTTTTTACGGGGACGATTGCTAAAACACGACCAAAACCGTCGGGGGAGGAATTAATAGACGCGTTTTTGCCTCGCTTCCAATAATTCAAATACTTTTTCTCTTCGGACTATTGACAACAGGACAAAACGTGTCTATTCATTTTTCTTTCCGCTTTTTTGGACGGGTTATTGCAGTCGACCTCGGTTTCGAACTGTTTTTCGCGGAGAACTTTTGAACGGGTAGAAAAACTTAACTCCCGTGTTTGTATTCTTAATACTGAAATAACTACGCGTTCTCAGATACCCCAATTGAAGACTTTTTTTTATAATTTTCTGAAGGACCCACATGGGTGCACTTAAAATTTCCTACTAAATTCGTTAAAAGAAATTTACCATCACAGCAACCCATATCTGATATTCCGATCCCTTTTTTGCTTCCCTGTGTCGCTTTCGACGAAGCAACCCCGGTAATTTTGACACTTCGTTCAGTGTCAAAACTCATGTTCCACGCAGGTTCCACTGGGTTCCACGCTAGTTTGACACTGACCGAAGTGTCAAACTGCCGTGTGTTAGAAAGGGAAAGAAATTGTTTCCCTCTCATACATGTCATACTTGTAAACCTGTACAATGATTTCAATGCTTGAAAGCTGAGCATGTGTCACACGCATTCTTTGGTACTCTGTTTTAAGCGCGCGTGCGACACTTCCTTACTGTTGGACCATCGAATCAAACTAAAAGGGCTGTCGTTGATTTTGACGAAGTGGCCGTTGTGCTTTCGCTTATCGTATACATATATGGTCGCTTAGCAGGTGCTAAGCTATCGCCCACCCCGGATAATGATTGAATTATTGATGTGAATTCGCGTCACTGCTTAGCATCGGCTTAGAGATAGCAGCACCCCTTAGTTTTGCTAATATTCGTAACAATATATAAAACATGAAGCTTTCGATATGTTTCGATATTATGAACTTTGGTAGCATAACGGTTTGATCGTAACGGCATAAACGAAACGTGATAAATATATATAGACTTCCGTTTATCATAATGCTCAGGATGAAAAAAGAAATGGATTTAGCCATGTCCGTCCGGTGTGCGGTGTTGAGTTGACACCGGGGGCGGAGTTAATAGTGCTGACACACTATTTCGTGACACCGTGGCGCAATATAGCACCAGCCGGAATATTCCAACCTTCGCTAACGCTAAAACTCCATCGCCAAAA
This sequence comes from Eurosta solidaginis, assembly GCF_040869045.1. NCBI lineage: Eukaryota > Metazoa > Arthropoda > Insecta > Diptera > Tephritidae > Eurosta > Eurosta solidaginis. The sequence continues at coordinate 71,562,959 of NC_090320.1, read as the reverse complement.
ATATCTAAAACAGTATTAAGTGCACAGAAAAGCATGCAACATTCGGTACAATGTGGTCATAAGGAATAACCGACTAAGTCTTATGTAAAAGGCTGTTATTCTTCGTGAGCATATGGTACTAAATGTTACATACTTTTTGCGCATTTGATACTGTTTTAGATGGAGTTTTAGTGTTAGCGAAGGTTTGAATTTGGGGCTGGTAACAAAAGAAAAGTGTTGCGCAATAGTCAAAATCCCAACCAATAAGATAGAATTCTGGCGATTTTTGGTTTCACAAGTTCGCAAGTTCCCCTCAACAACTGAGTGTCGCCATTCGACTTCATGGCGCATGTAACGCCACCAACTCACTGCCAAGCAACGTCAAAAATTTGCTTGGTGTTATAGTGCTAACTATAACGGTGAGTTTGGCATGCGGCCTTGATATAAAACAAATTAGAGACATTCTTTAATTTAGTTTTCAATCCATTCAACAAGCTGGCCTGCGTATTGCCTCCATTAGTACCTAATAAAAAAGTACAAGGCGCGAGAGGAGATTTTGTTCGAGCTTCTCTTCTTTTCTTTCCTGATAAGTCCGTTGTTCCATCAAAAATCAACGAAAACTTGTTTGTCCTAAGATCCGACACTTTTTTTTTTGGTGCTGCTAACAAATGTGGTTAGAAACACACTAACGTAAATTTATGGTTATATCTGGGCTAGTGGAAATTTTTTTCAATCAACAGGGTGTCCGATCGAGCAAATTAAGTAAACAAAATTGTGGCTCGTTGCCTAAAAAGGACCAAAATTTAAAAAAGAGGATCAGAGGACCAAACGAGATTCGAAAGGACCACTTTTGGTCCAAATAGACCAAAGTGGCAATCGTGGCATATGCATATACGCTTCTTGGCCTTACATATGTCGTTCGGAGTCGACATAAAAACATGTAGGTCTCGTCCGGCCAAATTGTAGGAAAAATTAAAAGGAGCACAACGCAAGATGGAAGAGTAGCTCGGACTAAAATCCCTTCGGAGGTTATCACGCCTTGCATTTATTCTAACAATAACAATTTCAAACAGCATATCAGAAGTAAAAAGATGAAGAATAAAAATTAAGCAATCACCGAACCCACGTAGGTGAACAATTACTTAAAGTTTATCAACGTTGGAAACTTCCTAGAAAAGAAGATATTAAAAATCTATATACGACGTACTACTTTTACAGCTTTGTTTTTGATAAGCTATTAACTGTTGTTAATATTTCAAATTAGGGCCCTAAGCCATGCTAACAGTTTCATGTTTCTAGGTTTTAGGGAGATTCGTTGAAATTTGAAAGCGAAATTTCCAAATTGGGACGATTGTTTTTAAATATCACTTTCCCTGTGCGACTATGAAAGAGTTTTCCCTAATGTTGCATTGCCATGGGGGTTAAAGTACATATGTTCCAAGTTTCAAGATTCTAGCTCCACGGGAAGTTACTTAAAAATCGAGCACAATATTACACATTCTCTGTAAAAATTTTCCGAATAGGTATTTTATTATCGCTTTTTTGCATTAAAAAATCTGTTCTTTCCTCTCTTAATAGTAACTGACTTATTCATTAACATATTAAATTCAATTTCTACTAATTCTATCCATTATATGTATGTATGTATATTAATTACTAATACGTCATTTATTTTACTTAGCTGATGAGGTTTCCTCTGCAGCTGAGCAGTTTTAGATTTCGACGGTTAACAAACCAACTGCATTACAACGACTCGGCATGAACAGGATTAGCCTGGTTTCATTGGACCACTTGAGGGCAGAGTGCTGTCACAACGTCCATTAAAAAAAAAATATCTCCATAAACACCCCATCTAAAAAAATGTGTTATCAAGGCCCTAAGCTATGTTCAAACTGTGTTCTAAAGTGTGTTCCAAGTTTCAAGACTCTATATCTTCGGGAACAAATTTGGATATTTTTACCGCGTGTTGAGATTTGCTTGAGAACTCCAAATTTTTGTCTGCGCCAATGGCATGCCTGCTCAGCCGGTGACCTTGTACACATTTGAAGAATACAAAGTGGGTTATTTTTTTTACTATATTAATTGCTTTTCTATTTACTTATTTATATCTTGAAAATTAAATATTTCGTTACCTCTACTTACGTTACCTCGACTAATTTTCAAGAACAATAACGTCCCTGTATTTATCTATAAGCAGTAAGTTTTGTCGCAACCTGGAAGAATTTTTCAAAGTTGAAGGAAGATTTTCAAAGTTGAAGGAAGTTAAGCTATTAACACGTGATGAAGAAAGTCATAAAAACACATTTTGATTCACTTGTGAATTTAATATTGAAGATACAGAAAAAAATGATGGCAATTTAAAGCGTAATATGTACGTACATACATATGTATGTAAATATTAGGATGGGAACTCACCAACTGTAAAACTATGAATGAAAAATATTTTTATGTATAATAGATATAAAATAATTACTGTGTACAAAAAATATTTATATGTATGCGCATTTTTATGTATATATGTACATATGCATGTACAAGCTTATACATACATACATTTGTTATATATACTGGCATATGAAATACAAAAACCGACTATCGGCATCAGCGAAATAGCATCAAAATCAAAACACCTGTGCCTTTCGGTCACAACAGACTAAACACGCAATTGCAATGTAACTATACTACATACTTAAACTTTTATATATATGGAAGGAAAAAAATATGAATAGCACTACCCAGAAAATATTACAAGTATCCGGCAAAATTTGTGCAGCTAGCTTATATAAAGATAATTTGTTTGACCAAAGGGCTTCCACGATGAAGCATGTAAGGGGTTCAGATGTACCACGGTGACCATTCGTCCTGTATTGTAAAGGACAGTCCTGTTTCGAAATCACCCTCTAATGACTAATAGTTTGAAATTTCGCTGCAAGCGATTGGTACCTCCTGTAACACATATCGACCATCAAATGAAAGATACTCATCACAGTTGCGGTTCCATTATATAAAAAACACCTGCAATTTTAACATGGAGTTGCATCATATAGGGAATATGGTGGCAGGCATGTGATGGATTAAAAGCACCGGTCCTTTAACAAGACTATGGTGGCAGTCTTGTTAAAGGAACAGTCCCTTTCATAAGACCTTTAACATAATTTTGACGGGTAAACATCTTTGCTTACGGTTTGTGGTAATCCCGAAATTTACATGTGAACTTTGAGAATATTGTATGAAATTTGTATATGGTTGAGTTTGTGAAAATTTCTGTATCTTTTTAGGATGATTCGAAAGTGAAGAGAGTTTTGACGTATATACTTCAAATTGTTGTTTGTGTAAATTCGAGACCCTCTATAGTGGTGCAGATAGTCGGAATTCACACATTGTGCATAACAGGAAATCGTTCTAGTAGTGGTCTCTTTTCCCAGATAATTTTCTCTCTTGGGACAATTTCTATATTTGTTTGAAGGGTTAGTATTCCTGTTTCTGTTACAGAATTTGGTGGTTGTTACACCATATCAAATAAAACGCTATTATAGCATGGTTTTAATGAAATGTAATTATCTAAGCTTTGGTGATTCGGAGGGCGAATAGTTTTTCATAATTTTATTAGTTGCTATTTTTGTGAACTGTTCGTTATTTTATATGTTTATTTTATTTGTTTGTTTTTGTAGAAGAACAGAAGATACTAAGCACCCGATACACCTTTGCATGTCTTTAACTAGGCACGAGCACTTGGGCTATCAGAGAAAAGCTGTCTCAACAAATTTATTGACTGCGTGTTGAGCGACCTAATTTTGCTATGAGAAATCCCGACTGGGGACAAAAATGTTAAGCTATGTTTTTAGAATATTTCACTAACTAATTGAGAATTACAAGCATACTCAAAGTGTTCATTGGTTAACTAAGGTATGGTGTTTTCTTTTCTGGGAAAACATCGAGTTTATGAGCACCTTGATTAAATTACTGTTAAACTACGAAATGGCAATATGAATGTAACATAAGTTGAAAACCATTCATCAGTTTATCCAATTATTACATTTTTTTATACTCAGCTGAGAGAGCTCACAGAGTATACTAATTGTGTACACATAAGGGTACCCCGTAACGGCATAAACTAATGGAGATAGATATAGACTTCTATATAAAAATGATCTGGGTGAAAAAAGAAATTCATTTAGCCATGTCCGTCCGTCCGTCTGTCCATAAACACGATAACTTGAATAAATTTTGAGGTATCCTAATGAAATTTTGTATGTAAGTTCCTGGGCACTCATCTCAGATCGCTATTTAAACGCCCACTTTTTCGATATCAAAAATTTGCAAAAACCGAAAAAGTGCGATAATTCATTACCAATGACGGATAAAGCGATGAAACTTGGTAGGTGGGTTGACCTTATGACACAGAATAGAAAATTAGTAAAATTTTGTACAATGGGCTTGGCACAGCCCACTTTTAAAAGAAGGTAATTTAAAAGTTTTGCAAGCTGTTATTTGGCAGCTGAGTATCTTATGTTCGATTACACATGAAGTTAGCCTTCCTTACTTGTTTCGTACTAACTTTTAAATCTTGAAGTTTCCTAAGGCGTTTTTTAAATTTATTTCGGTTTGAGTTTCAGACCCAAATGAAAAAACCACGAAATAAACGTCCCACGCCGTTTTTGTTTATATAGATTTTTTATGCATCGTCTCAACGTTTATAGAAACGATTTTGTATATAATATTTTACTTTGATCACGTTTACGTTTTTTGCTGGGTTAATAAACTACAAACGTGTGTACGTATTCACGAGTCCGTAAAAAATAATATAAAAGTTGTAATAAACGACTAAGAAACAGGAAATGAGTGACAATAACCTGTTATTGAGGTGAATAAACAGAGACTAGTCAGTAAGGACAACGAGAAATACGCACATACATATAACCACACAGTAAGCGAAGATAGGTCTAACAAAGTGGTCAAAAGTAACTGGAATATATGGCTTTTGTTTTTGATCTATTGCTTATACGTACGAGTAGGTTATAAAAAAAAAAAACAAAAAGAGAGAGTTCCAATATTGGAGCGCAATAATTTATGAAATAAATGGCCGTACCTCGAAAACATTTTCGAAGGAGTGAGGAGGGATGACAAGAAGGGAGATGAGATGGCTTCAAATATTTATCGCTGTCGACTATATCGAATGAGCCACACTTTATATTTCAAAATCAACCCACACATTCAATTTTACTGCTTGATTTTATTGAATTTTTGCATTTTTCCATTTTCCGAAATTTCGATTTTTGCAAAAGTGGGCATGGTTGCCAACCGATTCCGTTTGCTTTCACACAGTGTATAAATAATAGCAAGGACAAATTTCGATAAGATATCTCTAACGACTTTTGATTTACGTCCTAAAAACTAAAAAAATTTATTTTACGAAATGTGGGCGGTGCCACGCCCGTTTACCAAAATATGATCAAATTTCTATATATTGCCGTGAAGTCAACTTAAATATCAGATTTCGTCACTTTGTCAGTCTTTGGAAATGCATTCTCGTATTTTTTCTATTTATCGAAATTTTGATATCGACTTTATTCAAAAGTGGATGTGGCCACTAACCGATTTTGATAATTTTCATAAAGTGTAGGTAGTATAGAATAGTTGCAAGGACCAATCCAATTTCGATAAGATATCTCTAACGACTTTTGATTTACGTCCTAAAAACTAAAAAATTTTATTTTACGAAATGTGGGCGGTGCCACGCCCGTTTACCAAAATATGATCAAATTTCTATATATTGCCGTGAAGTCAACTTAAATATCAGATTTCATCACTTTGTCAGTCTTTGGAAATGCATTCTCGTATTTTTTCTATTTATCGAAATTTTGATATCGACTTTATTCAAAAGTGGATGTGGCCACTAACCGATTTTGATAATTTTCATAAAGTGTAGGTAGTATAGAATAGTTGCAAGGACCAATCTCCATGACAAATTTTAACATGGTATCTTCAAACGGCTTTAAAAGTATTCAAATTTTTTTCTTCTAAATGTCGGCAGTGCCATGTTCCATTTTCCAAAATTTTTCAAGTTTCTCTTTCTCGTCATAATAAAGTGAACTTACATACGGTTTCAGATATTTTGTTACTTTTTTGGTCTTAGGTAAAGAATTATCGCATTTCTTAAATATTTCGAAATATTCGATGTCGAAAAAGTGGGCGTGGTTATCGTTCGATTTCGCGCATTTTCAATACCAATCTCTACTGGGTCCAGATACGCGAGTAAACCAAATTCCGTGAGGATTTTAAATTTTTACTCAAGTAATCATGTTAATGGACGAACGGACATAGCTCATTTTTCGATGCTGATAATTTTGATATAAGTCTATAACTATCTCGATTATTTTAAGCCCTTACGTACTATCCTTATCAAAATTTATAATACCCTTGTGTACAAGTACACGCTGTTAAAAATTTTAAGTTGCCCAGTTGTTCCATCCCTAGGAACTTGAGAGTTAGGCTCAATCTTTTAACCTTGTTGGTAAAATGTTAGAGTTTAATACCGAGGTACATGATGTTGTTTCTCAAGCAGGTAGGTGGGCTCACGATCTGAATTTATTTCTTTCAAGGTAAAAATCTCAGGAAAGTCTCTGTAAAATCTGTCAAAGATTTATTAAATTAAGATATATTTATTAATAGATTTTTGCTCAAGATACAATGTTAACGAACGTTTAGACGCCCAGTTTATATTATTTGTCTGCTTCAAGCTACATTTAATACATTATGTACAAGTAGAAAAATTTATGTTGATAGAGGATTTTGTTTTTCTAAAATTATTTTTCTGCTGATAGAGATATTCTCAAAATGAAAATTAACAGCGGTCGCTTTGTCCGTCCTGATGTCGCATTGTTTCAATTTCTCCCAAATCTTTACATATAATAAAATTCTAACAGTTTGATATCTGTACATTAAGATATATCTATGAAAAGTTGTTAGGAAGGGTCATTATAAGACCCCCTGAACCCAAATCTTCAGTTTTTACAATTTTTGTCTGTCTTTCTGTATGTATGCTTCGGTAATCACTGGCACTACTGAACGATTTGCAGCTATGAGAAATTTGAGCGAGACGTTTTCTTTTTGTGGCAATTTGAAGAAATGGATGCAACTACGGTTCGGGCGAGTGCAGCAAAATTTACCGAAAAATACAAGGACATTTCTCAAAGCTTAGAATATGAAATAATTCACTTGAAACACATTTACGAAGCAAAATTTTGATAAAGGTCTGTCACCATTGGAATTGCTAAATGCCATCTACATATGTTCAAAATCTCTATCCGATTTTCCCCAACAGTTGTGTTGCTTTACGTATCTTTTGCACTACACCTGTCACTGTAGCTAGAGCAGAACGTTCCTTCAGCGCCCTTTCAAGAATCAGAAACTTTCATAGATCGTGTTTATCTCAAGTGCGAGTTTCAGGACTTGACACGCTTTGTATTGAATCCGTTTTGGCAAGACAGTTCAATTTTGATATTATTAAAAAAAATTTACAGCGAAAAAAGCAAGTAAAGCCACTCTTTGATATCCGAACTTTCTATATTGAATAATTAAAATTTATAATCATCATTAAATTTATCAGAAATGTATTAAAATGTTACCAAATAACTAGAAAAGATTATTTGAAACAATATGCGGCTGTTAAAAGAGAATTTTATTTCTACGGTACAATAAAATAGTATAAATAGTAAATATTCTGTGTTAATTTTATTGTCAGCTCTTAGTATAAAAATCATTTAGTTGAAGTGGCAAATATTTTTTTGATGTAATCCATCAATAATGATTCATGAATGAGACGCCATTAATTCAAGTTAGTCAAATGTATTAGTGGATATTTTATAGGGCGCCCGTAAATTGTTTAGTCCCGGGCCCGGATTTTCTCTCTACGGCCCTGCATCAAGGGTTGTATCTTTGAGCACCGAATCGAAGAATGATATAATAGAAATGGAAGCGGAAAGAAGTCCTAGCAGACCTTCATACAGCAAAACATAACCATACTGAATTTAAAAAAGCTGGCAAAATCAACCGAATTAGTCAATTCAACAGACATTTTTGCAAATTTTTTCGATCGCAAATCAACTTCGTGGAACAGGATTTTCCGTGTGGTAGGCGTGGCACGCTATCATCATGGCCGCTTAACTCTGTATTAGCCTTTGTTTCGGAAAAAGTTAACACGTTTTGAATGGACATAGCTTCGAAATATTATTATAGAAACAAAAGTTCTTATAAGTTGTGGGGTTTTTATACCAGGCATATCCATGCTCCAAAGCGTTTATCATATTTAACGTACATGTGAGGAGCTTGATTGTATGTACAAACAACTGTTTGTTACTTGCTCACTGGTAACTTGATTCTACAATTTCTTTGTAGTTTAAAGTATTGAATAAATAAATGGTTTGAGGCAACCAAAATTAAAAGTTAACTTTCTTTATTTCAAAGGTCCACGCATACAAAGTAGCGGGTGATAGCTTACTTGCTTTTATAACGAAAATGATCACAGATTTGAGCTCAAATATCGTTTTGCTATAAAAAAAACTCATTTCCGATAAAACTGCTGAGTATTGAATATAAGCCGACGACATCCTAATCCCGCTTGATTACTAAACTTGTCGTTCTGTAAAAGGGCTCCAGTCATCTAAGGGACACATATTTCGCTGTTTTTTTGGGGAAAGCTGGTTTTTATATGATTACTTTTCTGAAGTGAAAATACTTCAATTAGTGAAACTGGACAAAATGACAGTAGATGAACTAGCCGTCCATAATTTTATAATTATCTAGTTTTAAAAATTATTCGAACACTTGGTTTAGAAAAACATAAAGCAATTTTTTAACTCATAGACATACCAGACATACCATGAAAGTGGCATGATTTTCTGTACTTTCCTAACCGACACTTCACCATGCTTGGCGAGACTGTCTTGGTTTCCACATCCGATATTGTAGGTACAATGCCAAAGTCACGAATGTGCAATTTTTGTTTAAACGAAATATTATATATATCAAATTTTGCAAAGCGAAACAACAAATGTGCAATTTTTTGAAAAAAAAAAAAAAAAAATTAAAAAAGCATTTTTCAATTAACATTACTTAGTGGTTTACAAAGTTAAACCTTCCAGTGATGCTTGAAAAATACAAAATTAAATCTCTATTAATTAAATCTCTATTTTTAACAATGTCTTACGCGGTTTTTTCAACACATTAAATATGCACATTCGGGACTTTGGCATTGGACCGACGATATATCTAAACGCTCTTGTTTTCGTCTTTCCAAAAATCAACAGAAGAAGGTGCTGTAGCAATACAGAAACCCCCAAATGTTTTCGGGTAAGTTTTCGAAGTTGATGGTCCTTTGCTGGACAAATATCTAGTGAGCTCCGGTAATAAGCAGCATTGAGGAACAAGCTCGCCCATCTCGGGAATGATGGCCACAAAAGGTGCTAATAGCACCTATCGTGCCCGTTGAAATTTTGTATGTTAACTATTATTTATCGCGAGGGAAGTGAACCCCTTGAGACCCATCTGCATCCTTCTCTGATTGAATGTGCACCCCATGGACAGTTGTACATGTATTGTATTCACGTTTAACGGTACCTGCTTATAAGAGAACAATTGACAGTGGATAGAAAATTAACAGTCAGTACCCTGAAAGTACTGTCGGCCGCAGAAGTAAAACTCACTTACTATCGTTTGAGAAATTTTGTTGCCAGTAATTTTGTGCGATTAGCCACACAAAAACTTGTTTGAAATTAACAGTTAAGGAAATACCAGGATTTGCTTTATTGTGTATTTTTTGAAAAATCTTAAATATTCCATACAGAAATTATTTTTGTTCTGTTTTCGTAGAAAATGCACCGTTGCACTGATTTTATCCCATTTTAAAAATTACTGAAAACATATTTCAATAAACTATAACTTAGTTTGGGTGCGAGTTCATCTGTAATGTTGTCTTATAAAAAAAAACCTTAATTATTGTTATCAGGATAAGATGGCCTGGTTACTAATACAAGCGATGGGATAAATGTACCGAAGGAGGCCCAAGGCCAGCAAAATATAATTGAAGTTTAGCCGCCTAGGCGATTTTTGTCGTTTCGTAACAAATCACGCCAGCTTTCCCTGTTTCGCGATAAATGACGCCAATTGAGAGCACCAAGGGAGCTCAAGTCTTCCTCCACCAGCCTCTCCCAAATCAGTGGAAGTCTGAAATACTTTCGGTCGGAGCATCTTCATCCATTCACATAAAACGATGAAGTCAATGAAACATAGTTCATTACAACACCTCCTTTGATACTCGCCGTCCGCAGCACGGCCAGGGCCAAAAATACAGACGTGACACTTGCTCAATTTTAAAGGAATCGCAAAACTGGCGGTATTTGGGTACGCGCTCTTAAAAATTTGTGGCCACTAAGGTTAAAGAAAGTCCCTCCATTTAATTGTTGAAGCAGAGGTTAATGGTTATTCTTATAGTGGATTACCCGTTGGATATTCTAACGATCCTGTACATATACTCTTTGATCAAACGAAAACGTCTGAACTCCATCGTTGTTTTTTTATACTCAATTAAGGAGAGCTCACAGAGTATATTAACTTTGATTGGATAACGGTTGGTTGTACAGGTATAAAGGAATCGAGATAGATATAGACTTCCATATATCAAAATCATCAGTATCGAAAAAAAATTTGATTGAGCCATGTCCGTCCGTCCGTCCCTCCGTCCGTCCGTTAACACGATAACTTGAGTAAATTTTGAGGTATCTTGATGAAATTTGGTATGTAGGTTCCTGAGCACTCATCTCAGATCGCTATTTAAAATGAACGATATCGGATTATAACCACGCGATAATTCATTACCAAAGACGGATAAAGCGATGAAGCTTAGTAGGTGAGTTGAACTTATGACGCAGAATAGAAAATTTGTAAAATTTTGGACAATGGGCGTGGCACCGCCCACTTTTAAAAGAAGGTAATTTAGAAGTTTTGCAAGCTGTAATTTGCCAGTCGTTGAAGACATCATGATGAAATTTGGCAGGAACGTTACTGCTATTTCTATATGTATGCTTAATAAAAATTAGCTAAATAGGAGAACGACCACGCCCACTTAAAAAAAAAGAATTTTAAGTCAAATTAAAAAAAAAGTTAATATCTTTAGAGTATATAAGTAAATTATATCAACAGTCAACTCCAGTAATGATATGTTGCAACAAAATGCAAAAATAAAAGAAATTTTCAAAATGGGCGTGGCTCCGCCCTTTTTCATTTAATTTGTCTAGGATATTTTTAATGCCATAAGTCGAGCAAAAATTTACCAATCCTTGTGAAATTTGGTAGGGGCTTAGATTCTAGGACGATAACGGGTTTCTGTCAAACAGGGCGAAATCGATTGAAGCCACACCCAGTTTTTATACATAGTCGACCGTCTGTCCTTCCGTTCGGCCGTTAACACGATAACTTGAGCAAAAATCGATATATCTTTACTAAACTCAGTTCACGTAATTATCTGAACTCACTTTGTATTGGTATAAAAAATGGCCGAAATCCGCCTATGACCACGCTCACTTTTTCGATATCGAAAATTACGAAAAATGAAAAAAATGCCGTAATTCTATACCAAATACGCAAAAATGGATGAAACATGGTAATTGGATTGGTTTATTGACGCAAAATATAACTTTAGAAAAAAACTTTGTAAAATGGGTGTGGCACCTGTGGTATTTAATATATAAATCACTATTTAATAATAAGCACTATTTATTTTTATAAAATATTTTTATTTAACCGCTCCTAAAAGTATGTTACAAAACGTTTTTAAATATTTCAACCGAATGAAAATTTTTGAAAGACAATATTTTACAATTGAAAAATAAAAATTAACAAGAACAAAAAAATTCAATTTATTTAAAGTAGGTACATTTAAAGTTGAATATAAATATAACCCTACAGCACCTTCCATATTAAGTAAAATAAAATGAAAAAGTTCTGCAGCGCGATATCAAAAGCCCTTGGAATCTTGGCGGGAATACTGTTCGTGGTATTACATATATAAATAAATTAGCGGTACCCGCCAGATGATGTTCTGGGTCACCCTGGTCCACATTTTGGTCGATATTTCGAAAAAGCCTTCACGTATACAACTACCACCACTCCCTTTTAAAACCCTCATTAATACCTTTAATTTGATACCCATATCGTACAAACACATTATAGAGTCACCCCTGGTCCACCTGTATGGCGATATCTCGAAAAGGCGTCCACCTATAGAACTAAGGCCCACCCCCTTTTAAAATACCTATCATCACCGTTCGTTTGATACCCATATTGTACCAACGCATTCTAGAGTTAACCCTGGTCCACCTTTATAACGATATCCCGAAAAGGCATCCACTTATAGAACTAAGACCCATTCCCTTTTAAAATTCTCATTAACACCTTTCATTTGATATCCACATCGTACAAAAAATTCTAGAGTCACCCCTGGTCCACCTTTATGGCGATATCTCCAAAAGGCGTCCTCCTATAGAACTAAGGCCCGCTCCCTTTTAAAATACTCATTAACACCTTTCGTTTGATACCCATATTGTACAAACGCATTCTAGAGACACCCCTGGTCCACCTTTATGGCGATATCTCGAAAAGAAGTCCACCTATAGAACTAAGGCCCACTCCCTTTTAAAATACTCATTAACACCTTTCATTTTATACCCATATAGTACAAACAAATTTTAGAGTCACCCCTGGTCCACCGTTATGGCGATATCTCGAATGGCGTCCACCTATAGAACCATGGCCCTCTTAAAATATTCTTTACTACCATCTATTTGATACACATGTCATACAAACACATTCCAGGGTTACCCTAGGTTCGTTTTCCTACATGGTGATTTTCCCTTACTTTGCCTCCATAGCTCTCAACTTAGTATGTACTGTTCGGTTACACTTAGCTTTCCTTACTTGTTTTTTTCAAAAATTTCCAACCTTAACAAAAACTTCACTTTGTCAATCAAACTAGCATAGTTTTGATAGCATTTCTTCCTCTCCCTCTGACTCTACCCCCGTTTATACCTTTAGCTCTACCTTTACATCTACCTCTAACTCCACCACTGTCTAAACATCCCTCTCTACCTTTACCTCTAAATCTAAGTCTAACACGGGTTCCACATCTACTTCCGCCTATGCGGAAGGCTGACGACACAGTGAAAGCGAGAAACGTTGCTATAATATAAAGATATAAAGTTCTGCAAATTACTTCTTACGGAAAATTCTTAAAGTTTTCAGAGTGCTAGCTTGTAAGGTATATGAAAATAAAAATCGCTTCTCGTATAGCATAGCTTATAGCAAGCACTCTGCCTTCAGCCAGTGAAATAGTTATTTATTCTCTTCTGCTCACCTCAACTATTCCACTTCGTTTAGAATTTGCTGAACAAACGAGTTAATAATTTTTTTAAGCTCAAGCAATAAAATAGTATGTTCATAGCATATTTACGACTTATTTTTTAGGTGTAACCAAACATGTGTGCACACGTCGTACTTCGTTGCTAGTTAATCAGCGACTAAATCACTAGCACTACGAATATTTTCCATTTACTACCACAGCCACAATTTTAATTTTGGTGACCACTACTATACATCTTGTTCTACCTTTCCTTGTAAAGCTACACTCATGAAACGAGCGCTTAAATTTGAAGATTGGAAGCAAAAATGGACGCCACTTAGCGGACTGAAGATAATATCTGCTACGGTCTAGAAATATTCATGAAATTTTAACGTATGTATATAAATTATACGCTCCACTGTGCAGTAAAGTACGCACTATCTGTCGAACTACGACACCAACTTAAACCAAATGGACACACCCACATGTCCACTCTTTACACTGAAGTTGTATTGGTAAGCTAATATTTTGGAATGACTATTTAGCCACGCGACCGGAAAGGTAAAAACGATGTAATTTGTCCTAATGGAGATTCAGTTTGAATCCAACCGCATGAGATATAAAACGTGTCATAAACAGAGGACGCGTAATAAATTTTGTCACAAAAAAAATTTAAGAGAATTATAAGTATTGAAGTAGTGAACTAAAAAGTAAAATACAAGTATTTGTGTTTGTAGGTACCCTTCTATGTACTAACGTATATACTACACTACTTGTTAAACTTAAATACATACATATATGTATGCTAGCAAAAGTTCCCGCTACAATTAGTCAACAATTGTATGTGTGAAATGAATTGTTTTAGGATCAAGAGGTCAAATGAGTATTATACATTTTTGATTGAATTTAGATAGAGTTATAAATTGAAAAATTGTAAAAAAAAAGAAAAAAATAATAATCGCGATTTTCAATCTTAAAAAATTGCTGCTCACAATGGGCTGGTGCATAAGCGTGTAAATAGCAATAACTGCATTTTATAATTACTACCTCAGTGCATAGTACAGATATGATTAATCGAATTATTGTAATTATAAGTGAAATTGAAAAGTTTTAATATAATATCATATTTAATAATACGTAATTGAAATCGGTTAAATTCAGAAAAGTTAAAGTTTGCTCGTAAAACGACGTACCAACGGCGTAACAGTGCGTCAACGACAATAATTTCCCTGTTGATGGTTTTGCATTTTGTTCGCCCACGCCCAGGTATTCACCAGTCGAAGAAAGTAGCGCCGATTTCGCTATATTGGCTACCGAATGGATAATGGGTATTTGTTTAGACACAGGTAAGTTCGTTTGGTTGATTATCTAGTTGTTTTATTTATTTACATACATAAGAATATATACATTTGTACATATGCAGTATATACGTAAAAGGAGTTGTAATTTTTACATACTGTACTCCGAGTTATCTAACTTAATGTATGTTTTTATTGCTACTTTTGCATTTTAATTGTTGTTATTGCTTTGCAGTTGATTTGTACACAAACGCACATACGTAACGTTAACTGGTTTGACCTTTACGGCAAAAAATATATTTTAGACAAAAAGATTCAATGTCGTGGCTGCAATCCTGTGGACATTTATTTTGGCCGAGCTATAATAGGAGTATTGTCTGGAAAATTTAAAATTTTGGGCAGTTGTCTAATTGGTCACCTTATTAATTTTCATTACCAATATCAATTTATTCTAATAGGAATGTTGTAACTGAAAAGTTTTATAATAAAGACGTATCACAGTGAGAGCTTTAATTAAGTCGTATCTCAAGACGACGGTTAGTAAGGTTGTAACTGAAAAAAAAAAAACTTTGTCTAGCCTTAATTGCTTTCTCCAATTTGTAAACGACTTAAAACCAGGTACCCAATAGCTAATTTCCTTTTTTGAGTCGAAAAAGGCCGGGTCAAAAATTGTCTTAGGTGAAAGTTTATGGGATCCGAGGATATCCATAGCATTTTCATGACGACTCATGCATCCTTTTTATTTTTCGAACTTTAAAAAAAAAAATAAGTAAGGAAGTCTAAGTTCGGGTGAAACCGAATATTACTTAACCAGCTGTACACGTGAAATGCTGTTGTTTTTTGTTTTGTGTGCTTAATAGTGTTACAAGGCTGCGCAATAATACATATAAATATGGTTCTATTCTGAATTAATTTTCGTTTATGAGAAGCAAAACGGATACAGTGGCTAACACCAATGATCTTGAGCGGGTAATAATGCAGTTTTCATTCAGATATGGGGATTTCCCTACTGTTTATTTTAAAGTAGAGATATAACAGAACAATAAACGTAAACACACAAGTTCCATTGTACTAAAAAGGGCAGGGTTATTAACGAAATTTTCCAACTTTTAATAGAAATAGCTTATTACCTGCATCTACGCACTTTTACAAAATATTCAGTTCATTTTTACTGAAAATATTTCCTGTTAAAAGGCATACATATGCACCAAATATTTCATCGAGTTATGGCTCCAGAAACGTTGGGAAATGCATTGTAAGATAGGGGCAGTGCCACGCCCATTTTTCAAGATTTTAATTTTTTTCCATTTCTTGTTATAATGGCACAAAATATGATTGGTACAATACTATTTTTCGCTAAGATATAGCTTATTATTTTCGTCTACGACCCGTTTAAAAATATTTTATATAAAAGTGGGCGTGGTCTTTAACCGATCTCGTCCATATTCTCTAGAAATATTTCCTGCTATAGGGAAAATTTGTGTACCCAATTTTATTACGATCCGTTAATTTTTCTTTGAGTTATAGCTCCCGAAGAAAATTGCTTAGTCATAAAAGGGGCGGTGCCAGGCCCATTTTTTAAAATTTGAAGATTTTCCTATTTATTGTTATAAGTCCACTTGGGAAATGAAGTACCATTGATATCAAGCTCTTTCTTACAAAGATGTTGCTAATTTTATTCGTCCACGACCCTTTTAAAAATTCTTTTATATAAAAGTGGGCGTGGTCCTTAACCGATTTCGTTAATTTTCTTCAAAGCATTCTATATATAAGCTGGGTGTATCATTTACTGAATAATCAGGTTTTTTGTGTGTTTCTAAAATGTTATATATATAAAAATTGGGCTTGGTTATCATCCGATTTCGCTCATTTTCAATACCATTATATTCTGTGTCCAGATAAGCTCGTGTACCAAATTTGGTGAAGTTACCTCAAAATTTATCGGATATGGCTCGATCAAATTTGTTTTCGATACTGACGATTTTGATATATGCAAGTCTATATCTTTCTCGATTCCTTTATACATGTACAACCAACCGTTATCCAATCAAAGTTATAATACCTTGTGTACAAGTATAGCTGGATATAAAAATTAACAAATAAAGTTAAATCCGGACTTTCATAAGGACAAGTGAATACTTTTCCACAGTAAACTTGCACCTCCCTTTTCGACATAAAATTTTATCCAACCGAGTTATTACCTTGAGAATTCGTTTCCTTTGGTTTAGCCGTTCCTGAAGTTTATTCTGCCCTAAAAAAATAAAAGTCTGTATTATATAATTTCCTTCGGACTAAAAAATTGTAAGTCCGAAAATAGTTTTTCTGAAGAGCTTTTATTATAAAAGGAATAGCAGTTTGGGTCCCTGCTTAAAACGGTTAACTTTAACTTAAAAGTGGCACTCAAAAAAATCAAACGGTGGCGTAGTGGGCTTTTCTTAAAAAGTTACTAATGTGCAATGACATCATTAATTGGCGCTTTATCGCCTAAAAGTTCTTGGCCTTTTCGTAACAAGTCACTCCAGCTATCCCTGTTTCGCGATAACTGACACTAATTGGGACCACCAAGGGAGGTCAAGTTTTCCTTCACCTGCCTCTCCCAACTCAGTGTATTCTCCCCCTGCCTCTGCGCCCAAACTGCGGTGTCGTCTGAAATAGTTTCTTGGCCGGAGCGTCTTCGTCCATTCGAATACCATGATCTAGCAATCGAAGCCTTGTGGTTTTTTCGTTGCATTGTCGCCATCATATATATTATTTCTAATTGCTGTTTTTATGTACGGGTCCATTTTTCGCTCCTATTTGGAATCCAAATTTATAAATAAAGTTTTGGTTGTAAAGACGGATATTCGGGCTATTAGCGGGCTATTGTCAGAGAGCTTTTGTTTAGCTATATTTTATTAAAATAATTTGTTGAAAATAAACGATTGTGAGCACACAAAGAAATCTATTTCTGCTATGGCACTATTGTGAATATTTGCACAGTTGCTATCATACGCTAGATGTCAGCGCAAGCTGTAAGTTTTAATTGATTGATAGAACAGCTGATTTATGTTGATATTTGATAAGAGACTTTTATATTGGTTGCGCAAGATGCGCATGGGTCCGGCTCAAATAAATCTCATAGAGCCCATCAAAATACCTCCTTCCATACTCGCCGTCGGCATCAAGGGCAGGACATAAATACTACCGAGAACTTTCCTCCCGATCACTTCAAAAGTCATTTTATCTTCTCTCAACACTGTACATGATTCCGAGCCATTCATCAGTACTGGTATGATGAGCAACTTGTTGAGCGTGTTGTTTGTTCATCGAGAGAGGACTTAACTCTTCAATTGCCTACTCAGTCCAAAGTAGCACTTGTTGGCAAGAACTATTTTCTGTTCGAGTTATGGCAACAATACTGCGAAAATCGCGGGATTGTAAACATCGAAAATATTTGCATCCATACTCGCATCCAACCTCCTAGAGGGCTTTCACGATCCGCCACCTTGTGACTGCGGTACTGCCCTGATCTCAAACCCCACGATTATTATTATTATATTATAACGCTTATTTGCGATTTTCTCCCGATTTCAGGTTGCCCCACGTTCTTATCCTCTAAATTTTCTTATACGTGTAAACCTGCTGGATGATCAGTTTGATTGCGTGAGGTTTCGTTATGGAACCGGTGCAACTTGGCCTGTTTGCGATAAAATGATTTCCTTACTTGCCCCAAACTTCTTAAATATAATTCAGTATATTTAGGAAAAGGTAATTTTTATTGACGGGAAAGATGAATTTGGGAGTAAATTTACTTGAAAGACGGCCCTTTTACATATGTGTTTTTAAGGGACAGCGGGGCGTATGAGTAACTTATTCCTTCATTTCAAAACACATGACGGTCTAGAACAAAAAATTACGTTTTCGAACGGTACGCTTCAACCGCTGACAAAATGCTATGAATACAAATGGATGTGCGTGTTTGTCCTATGAGAAAGTCAATGCGGAGAAGACGGATATGGTCTTGTTTACAAAGAGGTACAAGGTCCCAAATTGGACCAGGCCTAAGTTAGGAGGGGTGACCTTACAGGAGAAACCTTGCACAAAATAATCATCCTAGACAGTAAGCTGTCATGGAAGCTCAACGTGAAGGAGAGGGTCAAGAAAGCCTCAACGGCACTCTACGCATGTAAAAGAATGCTGGGGTGTACGTGGAGCCTATCGCCGTCTCTTTCTCATTGGGTTTTTACAGCGATTGTAAGCCCTATTCTATACTATGGAGTTCTTGTTTGGTGGAAAGCCACACAAAAAAACAACATTCCTCAAAAAATTAGAGGGGGTATGCAGACTATCGATGCTTAGCATTACGGGAGCCCTGAAAACAACCCCGACGGCTGCACTGTATGCCATTTTGCACATCCCACCTGTAGACCTGGTAGCAAAGAACAAAGCGTTAACGACCGCAACCAAGCTCGGTGCTTCGGGGCAGCTTGAGCGCCGACCATATGGCTATAGTAGTATAGCGTCATCAATCACAAGACGAACAGACTACATGATTCCCTATCTGCGATTCGAGGGAGATCTTAAGGCCACAATAGAGGTGGACGGTTGGCGCAAGGGTGCGCAAATGGCGGACGAGGCGATACATGTGTACACCGATGGTTCCAAAGTAGTGGAAGGAGTAGGGTCTGCGGTATACTGCGCTGATCCGGAAATAAGCAGATCATACAGGCTGCCGGATTACTGTAGCGTTTTCCAAGCGGAAATATTAGCCGTAACCAAAGCAGTAGAAACCCTGGAAGAGAATAGCTTAAGCTGCAACCGTGTTAACTTTTATAGTGACAGTCAAGCAGCAATTAAGGCAATAATCTCGCATAGCACAGCATCTAAATGCGTGTTAGAGTGGAAGCAGTCTCTGGAGAGAATCGGGACAGGGAGAAGCATACATCTATATTGGGTCCCAGGGCATATGGGAATAGATGGGAATGAAAAAGGGGACGAACTAGCTAAAAAGGGCGTATCCCTTGAAGCTTGCTCCGTAGATGTCCCAATTAGATTGGGCGAGATTAAGCGAAGGCGAGAGGTGCACATGATCGACCGAGCGGGAAAGGCGTGGGTTCAAGCGCGGGGCTGTAAAGTGTCGAAGATTATGTGTAGGTCTTACAACCTTATACTAACACAGTTGCTCCTATCATTAAAAAGAGAGGACTGTAGACTCATGACGGGTATTCTGACTGGACACTGCCTTCTGGCGTCACATGCCTTTAAACTAGGCTTGGTCAGTGATAGCAGATGTAGGAAGTGCGGGTTGGAGGAGGGAACGATAGAGCACGTTCTGTGCTCGTGCCCAGCACTTGCCAGGCTAAGACTCCAGTTATTAGGAGTGATACAGCTGTCAGATCTAGAAGCAGCAAGTGGCTTAAGTCCTAGGAAGCTTCTAGTATTTGCCAAGAGGACGGAGTTATTTTATAACATAAGTCCTGGTTTTTGATAGGGTTTTTCAGTTTGGTCGTTAAAACAAACTTCTGGTAACACTACGGAGTCAATCAGTCTATGTGAGGTCATCATGGACCGGCCATTTCAACCTACCTACGCTTTAACCGCTGACAAAATGTTATGAATACAAATGGATGTGTGTGTTTGTCCTATGAGCGTCCAAAGTACTCCAAAGTATCTTCAAAAAATGTTCACAGTAGGTTCACGTGGTAAACCGCTATATTTCTAGTTATATCTCCGTATTATTTAAGGGGAATTCAATATTTGGTCTAAATATTCCATAGATTACGTACTTAAGGCATAGAGAGGAGTGGAAGTCGGAGTGAAACAAAACTTATATTTGATATATTTTATTTGCAAAATGTTTTGAAGGGGGTATTCAATATTTGGTATATAGATTCCGTAAATGAGGCCATTGGGGCCAGGTGGGGTGAGTAGAATGAGCGAAATCGGCCCACTTTTTCGATATCGAAAATTTTGAAAAATGGGAAAAATTAGATAATTCATAAACTAATACCGCTAAGGTAATGAAATTTGGTAGGTGGATTGGTTATATCACGCAAAATATAGATTCCAAAAAATGTTGGATTATGGGAAGCTTATCAAGCCGTACATAAAAACCCCTGAAGATATTACATTGAAATTTGCCAGGGACACTACCCTTGCCAAATTATGTAGACTGAGCGAATATAATCAAAATTGGTTAATGACCACGCCCAATTTTCCTTAAGGTCTAACCTTAACAAAGTTTGCAATAACCCTATTGCGTTTAACAACATTTATTTATTTTTTTCTTATTGTCTACCGAATAGTTCTAACACACTCATTAATTAAAAAGTATAAAGAGACTAGTCTTGAAGCTTCTTATCTCTAAACTGAAATTCAAATCTTTAGCATAAGTATTGCATATTCGAACGCATCTTGTGAGTGGCTCATTGAAACCATAATTGGTTGCATGACAAATTACATCGAATAAACTAGTTGTCCTTAAATTAAGACTTGATGAGGGAACATGTATTAAATTAGAAATGAGTTCAAAGTTGATTCTAGAATTCATCACATTATACACAAAAATAATAGAAAAATAAGCCCTTCTCTCTTCCAAACTTTGTAGACCTAGCAACTTGCGTCTGCCAATATAGTTTGGAAGCCCATCAGGCCATGACAGAGGACGCAAAGCCATTCTAGTGAACACCTTTTGCACCTTTTCAATTATAGAAATAAGATTTTGATAGTAAGGGTTCCAAATTATACAGCAATAGTCCAAATGACGCACTAAAGATATATACAGCGCTTTGAGAGTAAGTGGGTCAACAAAATCCACAGTGTTTCTGCGTATAAAACCAATCATAGAAACAGACTTCGACACCATATAGTCTACATGGTTGGAAAAGGTCAACTTAGAGTCGAAAATAACCCCTAGATCCTTAATAGTATCTTTACGGCACAATTTTTGTCCATTTAGTACATAGTCGCAAGTCACTGTCTTAGACTTTTTAGCAAACGTGATGACGCAACATTTACTAACATTTAGATGGAGATGATTTAATATACACCAATTAGAGAGATTATTTAGATCAGACTGAAGACTAGAACAGTCAATTGTATTTGGAATTTTTAGGAATAATTTAACATCATCCGCAAACATAAGACAATCCGCAGTTGAAAATTGATCAGGAAGGTCATTAATAAATAGTAAAAAGAGGATAGGCCCAAGATGTGTACCTTAAGGGATACCTGACCAAGCATGTATGTAAGTTTGAGATCTAGCGGATTCCATTTGGACGAAAAGTTTTCGTCCCATAAGAAAACTTGAGAAAAAATCAAGAAGGTTTCCGTTAATACCGAATGCTTTGAGTTTTTCCAAGAGAATGGAGTGGTATACCTTGTCGAATGCCTTAGAAAAGTCAGTGCAAACTACATCTAACTGTGTTGGCTCTCAAAGGCGTTAACTATTTTGTTTGTAATTAAGACCAGATTTGAGCAAGTTGATCTCGAGGGTACAAATCCGTGTTGATGTATAGAGATATGTGACTGATATTCTAGCTCAGTAGTGGTACGGTTGAGCTAAGAAGAAAACTTAGACACATTTTGAAAATGGGCGTGACGCCTTCCCCCCTCATTTTTGTTAATCTTTCCAAAGTAATTTTAATTCCATAAGTCTGGGAAAAACAAAAATGAGTTCGGAATATAACCATATATGTATTATTGCGTTATTATGTAACTAAAGCCCTTTTTACCTCATTAGTTAGACCGATACTAGAAAACGGATCAATAGTCTGGAATCCGCGATATCAAGTTCATGCAGATAGACTAGAGTCAATACAGAAGCAATTTTTACTTTTTTCTTTAAGGAATTTTCATTGGGATTCTGGGTATAATCTTCCACCTTATACTGGTCGGTTAAAGTTTATCAATCTTCCAACTCTGATAAGTCGTAGAGAAATGCTGGGCGTATTATTCATGGCTAAACTACTGAATGGACTGATTACTGGCCCTTTCTTTTGAACGAAATAAACTTCAATGTCCCATCACGAGCGTGACATTACAAAACTCTTCTTTTGAGGCAGTGCAGAAGTAATTTCGAATTAAATGAACCTTTTTGGTGTTTGTGTCATGATTTTAACTCTCATTCGAACTCATTTGATATAACAGATGCACTTTTTACTATAAAGGAAACTGTCCTATCCTATCTTAACTCGTAACAAAATAACAAAAAAAAAAAAATAATAAAAAATAATCTTTATATAAAATGTTCACTTATTTAACAATGTATTATATGTATTATTTCCAACTGTTATGTGTAATACTCAGCTGATGATATTTATTTTGTAGCTGAGCAGTTTAGATCTCAACGCTTAACAAACCTCCGCCTATCAACAACTCGGCAAAAAAGTATCCGTGCGTCATGCGGATGCGCCCCTCGTGTCGGTTGGGCGGGTATTCACCCGTTGGGTTTATTATTATTATTATTAAAAAACTATTAGCTACACAAAGCAAATAACAACAGCGTTTAAAGTATACAGCTGGGTATGTAATGTTCGGTTTCACCCGAACTTAGACTTTCTTACTTGTTATTTTATTATATGTATCTCCTTACTTATTTGAAAGGGGTATGCAATATATGGAATATAGATGCCATCTATGAGGTAATTTAGGTGGAAGAGTTAGAGGGCATGGAAGGGGAGGAGCGAGAGTAAAATAAAAATTTTATTCGCGATATCTGCGTAGTTATTTAAAGGGGGTATCCAATATTAGGTATTTATATTCCACACATAAGATTATTAAGTGGGAGAAGTAGTGGTAGAGGGGTGGAAGTGAGGGTGGGTGAAACAAAAATTTAGTTTTCTATGTCTTCGAATTATTTGAAGCGCGTATTCCATATTTGGTATATAGATTCCATAAATTAGGAAATTAGGGGAAATATGTAAAAGAAGTCGAAGTGAGAGTGAGAATGGGAATGAGAATCAAAGCCGGAGGGCGCTTGGGTGTGGGTGTGGGAATGGAGATAAAAAGAAAAATGTAAGGACAGGAATAACAAGCGGAAATGGAAGAAAAAGTAGTACGACTATATAGAGAGTGATAGGGGGAAGCGAGGTCCCTTTTTCATATGTGCGCAAAGCAATTTTTAGTGAGGACAACGACTACTGGATACGCTGGTATTGTTTAAAGGATCGAAAATCACGTGAACTGGTGCGATCCGGCAATGTCTCTCTAAACATCTTAGATACTTTTCAGTTGTTTCTTATATGCAGATAAGCGTATGTACTTGCAGTAAAAGCTTTTGTTAGTTACATATGTACCGTTACAAAGGAAATCGCAATTTACTTCTACATATAATATATGTATTAACATATGGGTGTACACAATTATGTATGTAGTATATATTTATACATTGCTATGACCATTAATTATGTAGGTCTTTTATTATTGCTTTTTAGTTATTTGATTCTCTTGCATTTATTATTTCAATAGACATTTTCTACAAATACAGGTGCACAATTCTAATATTGATTCAACTTGAACTAAATAATGTCATTGTCATTGAAAATAAAAGTACATGTGCATGCGCTTGTATTCATATATTTATGTACATGATTTCGTAGTCAGTAACGGTCAATTGTCATAAACTTATATTTATTTACCTGTAATAATTTACATATATTTGCGTATTTGCACAGTTTAGTAGAGTAGAACTTAAACGCATTCGTGTAAATTACTTTATATAAGACATACACACATATTGTGTTTCGGAATTTCTTAAGAAAATTTGTGGTAAGCTGCAATTGCGCCCATATTAAAATTGAAAGGCAGGCGGCCATTAAAGCAACAATCTTACAAAGCGCCGCACAAGCAGTGTCTTGGAGTGCGTACAACCATTCGAGAGAATTTGTTCAGGAAGAAGCGTAAATATTTTCTGGGCTTCTCTTGCGTGTTATCAAATCTCAAAGCAATGATTAAGTGGCTCTTAAGAGATTAGGCCACCTTCACGACCAAAAATCAATGCATGTATTAGGGATAATTTTTATTTTTATTTCATTTTTACTTACTTACTTAATTGGCGCTTAACGGTTATGGCCGTCCAACAAGGCGCGCCAGTCGCTTCTTCTCCCTGGAAACTGGCGCCAATTGGTCACACCAAGGGACTTTAAATCGTTTTCCACCTGGTCCTTCCAGCGGAGTGGGGCCGCCCTCTTTCTTTGCTTCCATAGGCGGGTTCCGATAGAAACACTTTCTTAGCCGGAGCGTCATTCGCATAACATGGCCTAGCCAGAGCAGCCGCTGCGTTTTGATGTGCTTTAACTTCTCATTGAGCTACAAACGTGAAACTTCACAGATAGGTTAAGACACCGTGCAAAGGAACAAACTGCAAAAAAAAAATCTGTTAGGTGCCACACGGATCGAAATAATTAAATGAGAATTCGGAAATTTGAAACCGGCTTTTAAGTAACTTCTCGATGAATTCAGAGGCCGATGACAATATAAACCATATTACAAAAAGTTTCGCAAGGGGCGCACGAATTGAGATATATAGAAAAATAGTACGGGGCGGAGGGAATATTGCATTCGACTATTATACTCTGTTGGGCTAGCACAGTTAACGAATTGCAAGGGTGTACGGTGGATAATGCAATAGTGTATCCAGGTTATACACTTTTCGCCAAAGGCCAGGCCTACGTAGCATTGAGCCGAGTAAAATCTTGAATGGTCTTCCTATAGAAGAGCTCGATTGCGCCAAACTGATGGGAAAACACCATGCAACGAAAAGGCTATGTACGAAATGGAGCGATTGCGAAAATTACAGTATCCACAAGAAAATAGCATAATTTGACCTTCTGCTAACGTTCCAATCGCTGAACTGTCGAATTAATAACTCAAATATTCAGTATAGCAATATCTCCTTTATTTACAACCCTAGTGTAGTAATAGTATTTTACAATACTCGCGTACTTCACTAAAATCGTGTTAAAATCAAACTGATCAATTATTCCTCAGCTTGCGCTGCTTTTATACTCTTTGTTGCCTTGTTCGCATATTTCTCCTGAGATCTAGACTTTTCACGAACAATAATTCTGGAACAATTGTATATCATCAAAAAGTTTCATAAATTTTGTTTTATTTTTATATAAGCGGTTTTCATGTATAAATTGCCATGCATCGTGAAATGTCAAAATTTTGTGCCTACTGTTATTTTCATGCTCAAGAAAAATGCAAAATTGTTCTTGAATGTTTGCTTTTGATCTGCGTACAGTGCTTAATAATATCAAAATGTAAACCTTCGATTTCAAAGTATTTTCGAAAGTATGTATGTATTCTGTTTTTAAATACTTTTTGTATTTTTTATTTGGTACTTTTATCATCAATTGGTGTGTACATTTCATACTTATATAGTTTTAATAAAACTAAGTAATAATAACAATGTAAATAAATGTTATGTTTAAATATACAGAGTGAAAATTTCTGAAAGTGATCAACGAAAAAGTCATAATTTATTTTTGAGCAACAAAGGTATTATTTGATAGATATAGATAATACAAACAAATGCTCTCCTTCGATTTTTCCAAAAAAAAAAAAACTGTATCCATAGTTATCGCCATTTGAACTTTTTTTGTCCTTTTTCTTTTAAAGTTAAATAGCAGCCGATAGGCTCCACCGATTTTGACAATCAAACACCAATTTGCTTGTAATTAAAAACTCTTTAGGAGCACATTTTTTATTTCTGTGAAATAAATTTCTATTTTTAAAATTGTTGCAAAAACCGTGCAAAAAAAATTGTTTTGGAGCATTTGGGTATTTAAGTCGCTCATTATGACAGGCAAACCTGCCGAGTATATTCTAAGCCCCTAACCCCCTGGTGGTATGGTTATTCGTTCGCCTAGTAATATGTAAATATAATTCTTCGTGAATTTAGATCTTATAACTTCGCATCATTTTCCGCTAGCAATTTTCTGTGAGCACTCAGCATACATAAGCATTTGAAACAATTACACTTGTCAACAGTGATTTTGGTGCAGCTCTACTTGTAACCAAATTTGGTAGTACTCGGTACCCTAATAAAAACTGTATACTTACTTTTTTAATCCTACGTAAAGTTTTCTAGATAGGGTCAAGAACCCCTTTTTAAGAGTTTAAGGCACGTATGGCCCCATAACTTTGTTTCTGTTTATTCTATCAGCACAGTTTTGATGTCGTTGAAAATATTACATTTCTTGTTAATTCTGTTTTCAAAGACATATAACTTTTTTATATCCGCGTAGATCTTCCTAATGTATTCTATTTTAGTAAATTTTTACTGTGAAAAGAAAAAGTCTTCGTGATTTTCGTGAATGAGGTATGGCAAGACAATCACGTTGCATTCCCTAGCAGTAGTCAGCCTTCATATGCTGATCCCATTGGCGTTGGTACCTTTCTTCCATAGTTTTTAGGTCCTGGTGAAACCGTTCGCCTTGTTCTTCGCTATAGGAACCAAGATTCTCTGGAAACTGGCCAAGGTGGCTGTGGAGGTAATGGACTTTGATGGACATGTTACATCCTAAGTTTTTGTAATTCTCTAGCATGTTGTTAACAATATCAGGGTAGTTACTTGACTTGTGATTTCCCAGAAAGTTCTTAGTAACTTCAACAAACGAATTCCACGCAAGCAGTTCCAAACTGGTCATTGAATTTGAAAAATCAGTATCTTTTATCAACATTCTTATCTGTGGGCAGTGGCGGCGCTAGACCACATGTGGACGTCGGCGACATCAAGTTAGCGAGGCATCTACTACTTCGCAGTAAAAAAAAAATATGAAATAATGTATGAGTAAACGAGTTTTATTGTTGGTAATCAAATGATGACAAAAAGTAATTGCACACATAGAAATTAATATAGTCGAACTTAATTTTTTCAGGATTGTGTCATAGCTAAGACTAGCCGCTATTTCAGCTTCGATTGACAGAACTGATAAAGCGGATAGTCTGTCTTGGCTCATCGTACTTCTCAAATAGGTCTTTATCAATTTCAACTTTGAGAAGCTTCTCTCAGCTGAATCCATACTGAGCATGATTCTTCTAAATTATTTTCTAAAATGTATTAGATGAGTTGTTTCGCGTCGTTGATCGAGTCTAGTGAATTCGATTTTAAAAGCTGAAGTTCTTCATATAGTTCGAAAGGCGGTATGTTACTGTTTTCGCCAACTTTAACAAATTATACCAATACTTTTGGGATTCCCTAATAGTTCCCTCGTTATCCTTATCTATTGTTTTACCGTGTTTGATTCCTTTAAAGAGTTCCATCCATTTAATCATGCACTCCATGTGTCCTTGACTTTGTTCATGTCTTTGAAATATCCGACTCAGATCCTTCCAGTCACAACATCCTTCTTTTACTATCTGTGTCTGAAAATGTGAAAAAAGTCTACATGGAAAACAGTAAACTTTATCTTGTGATGTGGAGTAAGTTAACCATCTGCGATGTTGCGTTTCGCCGCTACACAATTTTCTAATAAAATGAAATTTAGAAAAATGTCTTTTACTTGCGTCTTTTGGGTAATTTTCATCAGATTTCTCTTGGTCTTGATCGGATACATTTTGAATTAAGTCATGGCGCTGCGCATCGCTTAGTGGAAATACCCATTTCCCCGGATCTAAGATTATTAATGGCTCGCTTAAATGAACTTCCTGCTCTTGATTTTCTGAGTCACACATATACTCACTTTCCAACTCTTTATTGGATTCAGAAATTTGGGTCACAGCAGATTAACTCGATGTTGAAGGTAAAGCTGTATCAGAAATTTGACTAAAAGTTTCATTCAACTGTGAAGCTGGTTCTGTTTCAGAAAGTAAAGTTTTATCACATAACTCTGAAGTAGTGACGCCTGAAGAAGGTTTTTTAAGAAATTTCATCATACTGGTACTCAGAGTTTCGTTGGATATAGCCATTTCAGCCTTTCTTTTTCAAAAGACATGTGACATTACGAATTTTTTAGCACTGACTGTTACTTTCATCGAACGTACTGACTAGAGACTCTACTGGTTACCTCCCTTGTCTTTCCAGTTTCTCTGCCTCGCGCAACCTGAAACTCTCACCTACAAAATCCTCGGCCACATTTTTTACGACGTGGACGGAGGAACAAAGTGAACAATTGGACATCCACGTCGACGGCGTCACGCTCCCCACAGTCAAGCACCCTAAACTCTTACGGGTGACTTTCGACCAGGGTCTACATTTTCGGACGCACACAGACGAAATTGCTTCTAAAGTACACGGTCACAGCAAAATTCTCAAGTCGCTTTCGGGCAGACTTGGGGTAAAGAAAAATATACCATGATGACGACCTTTAAAGCAATAGGCCGGCCGATCTTGTGTTACGCATCGCCAATCTGGACCCCAGTTCTCCAAGATACCAACTGGAGAAAACTGGAAGCCTGTCAAAATGCAGCACTGAGAACTGCCACGGGATGTCTCCTTAAGACGTCAGAACATCATTTACATAGTGAGGCGGAAGTGCTCGGAATTAAGGAGCGAAATGAAATGCTCAGCAAGCAGTTCCTACTGGGATGTTCCAAACCGGGACATCCCGGCAGACAACTGCTCGAGGCGCACCGCCCCCCCACACGCATAAGGGAACACTTCCGTAAGCATTACAGCGAAGTCCAACCATTAGCTCCAAGGCCATATGTAAAAGAGGAATACGAGGAGGCCCGCAAACTTATCCACACAAATGCAGTGACTACCTCTAAAAGGTCGCACCCGGCAAACCGCGTCATCGGAGATAAATTTTCAGAAGTTGCAGAAGCAGAAGAACGCAAGCTTCCGAGGGAGACGCGCATCACTCTGGCACAACTTCGGTCTGGACACTGTAATAGGTTAAACTCTTACCTGTCCAGACTTAACCCCAACATACAAAACGTATGCCCAGCATGCGGTGTGTCCCCACATGACACAAACCATCTATTCCATTGTAATGTGAACACACCCCTCTAACACCAAACTCTCTATGGTCCAACCCTTTTGAAACTGCGTGTTTCCTTGGACTTCCGTTAGAGGACTTTGATGAAATTCTTTGAGCGCTCGTGCCTCTTGAGCGGGGCGAAGCATTGTTATAACAACAACAACTCTTCTAAGAATTTAAACTTGCAAAACATGTCTTCAGTTGTTTTGCCAGAAATTTTGCCATACGATTATCATTGTCCGTCTGTACAAGAAGAAATCAACGACAGGACTTGAAAATCCTGCAAGATCTATTTTGACTCGAAATTCTTTTTAAAACACATCAATTTATATACCCAGCTGTAGATTTTTAATAAAAACTGGGCGTGGTTTTCAGCCGATTTCGCTTATTTTCAGCGCGAATAGTTGCCGCTATAAAAACAATGTTCAGGCCAAATTTCGATCGGATTGGAAGGTTTTGTTCGATTTATGGCATCAAAATTATTTTCAAAAGAGTAGCTAAAAAGGGGCGGAGCCACTCCCATTTTCAAAATTCAAGTACAGCTGGGTACAAAAAGACTCGACCAGTTCGTATTGCAGCAAAGCGATAAATAGAAATGATGGCTGTTTTGAAGAATGCTCAAGTTTAGATGGAGATTATCTGGACCTAGCTGATATATCTACGATTAAAGAAGGTGAAGAGGACGAGAATTTGATGAAAGCGCCAATTATTGACGTTGAAACGTGTCCACACTGCCCATGGAAAAAAGCTTGTCTAAATTGTTGCTAATTTATCGTAAAATACGTATTTGAAATAATAAATTATACAAAGCAGATGTGACAGTTTGTGACAAAGGGGGGAGGGGAGGTCAAAAAAGCCGGAAAATTTGCCTTACGTAATTTATGGATGACTCCTTATAAGCAATGTCTTTTTATGGAGAAGTGAAATTATTTGTTATACCTATTCATTCATATTATTTTGTATTGAAGGAACACCACACGAGATGTGTGAAACAATACTTAGGTATTTTGTTGCGAATAGGTACATTGTTACGAATTTTGACGCATACAGAGTGTAAGCAGTCTCTGGAGAGAATCGGGACAGGGAGAAGCGTACATCTATAATGGGTCTCAGGGCATATGAAAATAGATGGGAATGAAAAAGCTGATGAACTAGCTAAAAAGGCGCATTCCTTGAAGCTTGCTCCGTAGACGTCCCAATTAGGCTAGGAGAGATTAAGCAAAGGCGAGAGGTGCACATGATCGTCCAAGCGGGAAAGGCGTGGGTTCAAGCGCGGGGCTGTAAAGTGTCGAAGATTATGTGTAGGTCTTACAACCTTAGACTAACAAAGTTGCTTCTGTCATTAAAAAGAGAGGACTGTAGACTTATGACGGATATTCTGACTGGACACTGCCTTCTGGCGTCACATGCCTTTAAATTAGGCTTGGTCAGTGATAGCGGATGTAGGAAGTGCGGGTTGGAGGAGGAAACGATAGAGCATGTTTTGTGCTCGTATCCTGCACTTGCCAGGCTAAGACTCCAGCTATTAGGAGTGATACAGGTCCTTGTTTTTGATAGGGTTTTTCAGTTTGGTCGTTAAAACAAAGGTAACACTACGGACTCAATCAGTCTATATGAGGTCCTCATGGACCGGCCAGTTCAACCTAACCTAACCTAACCTGATGCATACAAAATATACTCAAATGCACTGATCGAAAGGCAAACATTTTTTATGTTCTCGAGAAAAAACACTAGTGCAGGTTTAAAACTAGGTATGTATTCACTTTTCTATTTCGGTTTCTATGGAGAAATAGATTACCTATATTTAAGTACTTACCTTAAGTACCTATTTCTTGGTTAATTTTACGAGTATTTACCAGTTGTAAAATATATAGCTATTGATCTTGACGAAATAATTTCGTTAAAGTCGTTAAAAAGTTGATGTTCACTTACCTTACCGTTAAGTATGCAATTAATAACAAATAACTTAAAAATTTGTATCCACTAGAATGTCGGGATGCTGACTTTATAATACACTAAACAACTTTGCTCTTGCGAGCCTGCAAGTCGCCGTATGGAAGAAAATTTCTTTCATTTCATTTCGCGCACGAGACTCTGGACGGGCAATCCCCATGTTGTTTAGTTAGTTAGTTTCTTAACTCTCCGATTAGCGGTGATCAAATTCTACACATTTTAACGTTGTTGTCATAGCATATGCTGACGACATGGCCTTGGTGATAAGTGGGAAGTTTCCACAAACTCTCTGCGATATGATGCAGGTGGAATTAAGAAGGGTCAAAGCATGGGCCGTTGATAATGGTCTGGGCGTGAACCCAAATAGAACGGAGCTGGTGCACTTTACGAGGAGGTTAAAGATACCACGTCTCTCAACTCCAGTTCTGGCAAACACAGTGCTTAAGTTAAGTGAGTCCGCCAACTATCTAGGGCTCACACTTGATAAGAAATTTAACTGGACACAAAATACCACGGAGCGTGTCCGTAAGGCCACGGTTGCCCTCTACACATGTAAAGGGGCAATTGGACGGAAATGGGGTATGTCCCCTATGATACATTGGTTATACATACACGGCCATAGTTAGGCCAATATTGCTATACGGGGTGGCGGTATGGTGGCCCGCCCTAAATAAATCCTCGGCGGTTCTTGCTCTTCAAAAGGTGCAAAGATCTGCACTACTATGCATAAGCGCAGCCATCCGCACAACACCAACGGAGGCTATGAATGTAATACCGAACCTACTACCCATAGATATAGTAGGCATTAAATATGCAGCATGTGCAGCTATCAGGCTGAGGAAACTGACCACATGGTCGCACTGCAAACCTACTGAAATTCTCGACAGATTCTGCATACAAGAATGGACACATTTCTGCAAACCACATACAACTTTAACAAGGAATACGAGATATTAATCCCTGAGAGGGAACAGTGGGTGAATGACCCTGATTGGTCCACTAACAGCATTCAGATCTACACAGATGGATCTAAACTGGATAACAGAGTCGGAGGGGGTGTCTATTCGGAACGATTGGAGATACAAAGATCGTTTTGCCTACAAGACGCTGTGGACTGCCTTAGGGAGAAGACAGTATCTCAGAAGCACATTTATATTTTCTCAGACAGTCAAGCAGCAATGAAAGCCCTTGACTCTGTCACAGCTATTTCTGAAACTATAGTAGGCTGTCGCAGATCACTTAACGTGATGGCTGAACAGTTTACTCTGCATCTGGTATGGGTTCCGGGAGATTAGGGCATACCAGGTAATGAGATGGCGGATGAGCTTGCATGAAAGGGTACCTCCCTTCCACTTTCGCCATCCTGGAAGAGGTTGGGCATGCCGCTCTCCACCTGCAAGCTCAAGATAAAGGAGGCTCTACTGATGGAAGCGGGAGCCAGGTGGATGCATCATAATAGATGCCACACGGCAAAACTCACATGGCCGGAATGGAATGAGAAGAGATCGCGAGAGCTTCTCACCCTCCGTAAGAGGGATATTTCCTTAGTTGTAGGTCTTCTTACGGGCCATGTTTGTATTGGACCGCGTGCGGAAAGGATTGGCTCTCCATTTAATGATTATTGTAGAAGCTGCGGCAACGAAGAAGAACCTGAAACTGTTAGGCATCTACTCTGTGAATGTCCAGCGCTTGGTAGAAGAAGGCAACGTTTTATGGGCAAGATGTTTCTCGTAGATCTGACTGATATAGCTGAGGTCAATACACGACGCTTAGTTAGCTTCATAAACTCAACGAAGTGGTTTGATTAGGAGAGTAGGAACAAATCCGTGTGGTTTCACAATGGGCCTATAAAGGCCTAAGTGTGCCGCTCCAATGTGGACGGCAGCCACTTGAACCTAACCTAACCTAACGTTGTCATCTTGCCAGACTAAGGGTGGATATTGGCGATTAGTTTTTGGCTTCGATGCCATGAAGCCAAAACCGAGACCGATATCAACTCAATGAGTTAACACCATTGTGCCATCTGACGCCACTGTGTTTTCACGCTACGCTGCGATACCATGCCCTACCTTGAGCAACTACGCCATCTGCTAGCGTAATAAGGCCAAGAGAATTTTTGGCGCTGCTCAGTAGTAGGTTAGCAGGGAATCACCCCGCACACTGTAACACAAGTGTTATTGGTGTTACTGGCGGCATTGAGTGGAAGTGTTGACTAGCAGCAATCTCGATAACAGATGTCGCCCGCTCATTATGCTGCAACTTCCGATTACCAAATTACAGATGTCGCTCTATCATAGTACCAGTACTAATGTGGCGTCACCCAGGGGAGAGTAGCACAGAGAGTTACTGGCGTTACTAGCGGCATTGAGATGAAGTGTTGAAAATGAATGTTTTGTCGAAGATGAGTTTGTAGTCGCCTGGTGTTACTGGCGTCATTAAAAATTGAAAATAAATAGGTAACTGTAAAACTTTTTTGCGAGGCCCCTCAGGCGCGAGGCCTAGCCCCGCCACTGTCTGTGGGCCATAAAAAATACCCGCTTTTATCTTTTCTATGCTTAGCCTAGGAGATTTTCTCGTTATGTAAAGAAAACATTGTCCAGTTTTATCTAACACCTTCACAAATTGTTTCATTACACCCAGTTTAATGTGTAAGGGTGGCAAAATAATTGAATCTTTGTAACTAAAGGTGGATTTATCACATTCTGCTTTCCCATTTCCAACATCTCACGTACAGGCCAGTCCCTTTCTGTCCAATGTTGGTTCTCGGCACGACTATCCCACAGGCAATAAAAACATGGATATTTGGTGTATCCACTTTGTTGTACTTACAAAAAGTTAACCATCTTTAGATCTACACAAATACTCCAATTATGTTCGTTGTACTTGATTTTGCCTAAAACAAGTGCAATATTTTGATATTCTTCCTTTAATTTAGTTGAATGAGCAATGGGAATTGAACCATATTGGTTGCCATTGTGTAAAAGAACACACTTAAGGCTTCGTTTAGAGCTGTCTATGAAGAGACGCCATTCATTTGTGTGGTATTCTGAAAGACCCATTTTGAGAAGGAGGCTTTGCAGATCTGAACAAAAAAATTATATCATTTTCCGAATTAAAAAATGGCAGCAAATCTTGCTCTCTTGTACGGTAGAGAGTCACCTTCGTACCTGTAGCCAACAAGTTTTTTTCTTTTAATCAAGAAGCCAACATTTCTGCAGATTTCTTAGATAATTCAAGATCCCTTATTAGATCGTTTAATTCTACTTGGGTAAAAGTTGTTGGCTCAGTAGACGCTATTTTTTCGATATCACTATCGCTAGACACTTCACTATTCGATTATTCACGGGTAGAATAAAATATTAGAACAGGTGCTTCCTCTGAATGTGGTAAAGGTCTCTTAGCGGATTGAACGTTTGGATATATCATTTTTTTAACATTAACACCACGCAAATCGACACAGCAGAAGTAACAGTCATCGAAATGATTTGTTTGTTCTCTCCATTGCATACGCACCCCGAATCTCATATGGCTTCTTTTACCATTGACCCACTGTCTCAAGTGTACACAGCACATTTTGCAAACTATTCGAGGTATCCACGGCTTGTTTTTGTCTACAACTTGCAATTTAAAGTACAAAAAATAAGCACTTTTTATAAAATCTGTTATACTCTTCCTGAATTTTTGGACTGTGTATACCCCACAAATGTAGCAAAAAACATTTGGGTCATTGACACAACTACCTCGTGATGAAGATATGATACTGAAATTTTTTTATTTATTTATAGAAAGGCACTAACACTTGAAACCGCGCTCCCGAAAGTACTAATTACAGAGAATTTAAAAAATTAAAGGGAAGGAAAAAATTTTTATAAAATATAATTTTTTTTTTCACAGTAGAAATTTACTAAAGTAGACAATCCCAGGAAGATCTACGCGGATATAAAAAAGTTAAATGTCTTTGAAAACAGAATTAATAGTAGATTGTTTTAAAATAATTTACATTGACAAATTATTCGAGAAAACCGTGATTAAAAATGAAAAAATTTTTCACATTATTTGTGCAATTTCTCTTTTCAAAGACATCAAAACTGTGTTGATAGAATAAACAGAAACAAAGTTATGGGGCCATACATGCCTTAACCTCTTAAAAAGGGGTTTTTGACCCTATCTAGAAAACTGTACGTAGCATTAAAAAAGTAAGTATACAGTTTTTATCAGGATTCCGAGTACTACCAAATTTGGTTACAAGTAGAGCTGCACCAAACCAAAACTGTTATTTTGTTGACCTGTGTTATATATACAAGCGAGGAAGTCTTTAGGTCAAGTAGAACCGAACATTTTATACTCAGCTCTGAGCTTTTATTGACCTGTTCATTAAGTTAAAGTTTTAATTTATGCTAAGTTGTGTCGCTCAGTTCTGAGCTTACATATATACCGCGTTTCCTGTCATAAAGCGATAGACGGTAACGATAGGGCCGATGAGTTCGCAAAGATAGAAGGCTGCACTAGATGCTTAGACATTATATGTCCTTATCCGCTTAGGAGAAATCAGGAGCTGTGTTCGCATACTGCGTTCACAAAGTCGAGGCTCTTGCAGTGGCTTGGCAAAGACCCCGAATGTATTGCCATCTTTAAAAGCTTCTCAAGTAAAATACATCTGAATTGCAGCTGCCTTTCGTTATTTTACAATTATTGTGATTAAGCTTCAACCCTTGGGGAGCTCTTGTTAACTTTAAAGCAATATGCCCGGTTTTGAATACTTTTTTTCTCAAAAACATTTCAAATGTAGTGACCGCTTTCGGTTATACAGGACCGTTTATTTGATTGGTATTTATGTTTATGCTAATATTAACGAATCATTGGAAATGGAAAAGAGAGCAATGTACACAAATCTAGAAATTCGTTTTATAATTATCCCCTAGTAAAATAATGTAGTAATGTCGTGGTTTTGTACGTATGTGGTATTTTGATATATGCAGTAATAGTGGAAATTGGAATTAATGAATGTTTACGGGGACATCTGTATATCGCGCCTACATTCCAGTTTTCCCTACGAGTGCGACTTCGTGGTCAATAAACATTACAAGGGATCGGTCTGTACAAAGAGAGCTAATGACCTTAAATAACAAATCCATTATCTGTGCTGATTTACGAGTATGTATATGTACTCAGCAAATGTTTGTATATTAGCGTGGCCCTTATAATGGAAACTAACGATTTTTGCCTGTCTCATTTACATTACACTGCAACACCACTGCCAAAAGTAGGACATATAAATTGCGTTCGTTATGGAAGAATGTTAAGGTGTGCGACATGACTTAACAGTATTCAATACGGACCATAATAAGAACCATAGTTTTTGTGGCGTCAATATTTATATTGAAAGTCTATGATCAATAAGATAATAATCTCACACAGCAGTTCATCAAGTCCAGGGGCATGCAAACAAGAATAAGAGAATTTGCTCAGGACAGAGGGAACGTCAATACTGGATTACCGGTCATATAGGGATAAAAGGTAACGAAAAACGATGAGTAGGCAAAAAGAAAAGAAAAGGAAAGAAAAGAAAAGAAAAGAAAAGAAAAGAAAAGAAAAGAAAAGAAAAGAAAAGAAAAGAAAAGAAAAGGAAAGAAAAGAAAAGAAAAGGGAAGTAAATGAATGAAATGTAATCATATGGAAAGGAAAGAAAAGGCAAGAGGGAATGAAAAGGAAAGGAAAAGAAACGAAAGTAGAAGAAAAGAAAGGAAAGGACAGGGAGGGGAGAGAACACGGATAGGAAGGAAAAGCAAGCAAAGTCAATTAAAGGAAAGGCAGAAAAAGGAAATAAAAGGAAAGGATATAAAGGGTTTGTTATAAACTTGCTATCGAAAAGCTATCGATATGTTACAAAAAAGTTATCAATTTGTTTTCCAAAAGTTATAAATTTGTTATCAGAGTGTTATCATCATAAAAGTTATATGTTATCAAAAATGTATCGATTTACTATCGATTTTCTTTCGAAAATTTCTTATCGGATTATAACCAATTTACGATCGATTTTTTATCGATTCGCTATCGATATTTTATCAAATAATTATGGATTCGTTATCGATATTTAATCTAAAAACTATTGATTGGTTATCGAAAAGTTATAAATTGATCGGTACTTTATGAAACTGATAGCGATAAAACTTCAATATAAAATCATTTTTCATGAAGTTACAAATATTCCCAAAAACATTCTAATGAAATAAATTACGTGTCAACAAATACATCTGTAAACAATTTTGCCAAAACTTATTTTTAATAATTTTTTTTGTTTGTTAAAAATTTTACCGCCTTTTTGCTGTGAAAACTCATCTGCCTTGCAGATGCCGTTCGGAGTCGGCATTAAACATGTAGGTCCCGTCCGACCAATTTGTAGGGAAAATCAAGAATAGCACGACGCAAATTGGAAGAGAAGCTCGGCCTAAGATCTCTTCGGAGGTTATCGCGCCTTACATTTATTTTTTTTTTTATTCTTAAATTCTGTTTTTCTGGAACCACTCAATGCCTTTTAACGAATTATATAATAATCCGGAAAACTACGAAGAACATCTTTAAAAATTTTGAAAAAAAATTTTTATAAACAATAACAAGAAAAATTTAATCGGTTATAATTAAATGGCACTGTAAAGGAAAAGAAAGGAACGGAAAGAAAAGGAAAGTAAAGGAAAGGAAAGGAAATGAAAGGAAAGGAAAGGAAAAAAGCAAACGAAAACAGAG
This sequence comes from Eurosta solidaginis, assembly GCF_040869045.1. Classification (NCBI taxonomy): domain Eukaryota; kingdom Metazoa; phylum Arthropoda; class Insecta; order Diptera; family Tephritidae; genus Eurosta; species Eurosta solidaginis. Next base: position 71,524,686 of record NC_090320.1, on the reverse strand, counting down.
GAAAGGATAGCTTTGAAGTCAAAATCGAAGCCGGTGCGAAAACCGGACGGCGTCTTATCAACTTGTTCGCGAACTGTTCCCAATATGGTATCGATAAGTTATCGGTTTATTATAGTTCTGTTATCGACTAGGTTTAAACGTGTATCGATTTTTTATTAAAAATCCTATAAACTTGCCTTCGATAACAAAGGATTTCAATGAGTAAGTGATTTTCTATCGACGAGTTATCGGTGTGGTATCAAAAAGTTATCTATTAAATATCGAAAAGTCATCGATTTGTTACCAAAAAGTTATTGTCAGGCAATCGATTTATTATAAAAAAGTAATCGATGTGTTTTCCACAAGCTTCGGTTTCTTATCGAAGTGTTACCAATTTGTGATCGGATTATTTTTAAAAATGTATCGATTTTTTTATCGAAAAATTATATTTAATATAATTATTTTTAATAAAAGTTATCAATTTTAGCGGAGTGTTACCAGTTATTTATTGGCGTGATATCGATTTGCAATCGACGGCTTATCGATTTATTATGAAACAGATACGGATACAACCTATATATATAAAAAGAAGTATACATTTTGATTGTCACTCCATAACTCGAGAACGGCTCGACAGATTGCCATGAAATGTTTAGGAAAGATACAGGAAGGAGATATGATGGTTAGTTGATTTTGAAATCCCAAATCGGTTTAGCCATCTATCTATAAATCTTATAAAATAAAGTCGCTAAATGCCATGTATGCACATAACTTCAAACAGAATGATCCGATTTTAAAACGGTTTTTTGCATTTGAAAGCTTACCTACGGGAGATGGTACAGTTAATATAATTTGAAGGTATATATTATAGGGGCGTAGCAAATTGCCAAAATGTGGTAAAAAATCATAAAATTTTTGTTTACACAGCTACAACTCATAAACGAATGGATGGATTTAAAAAATTCTACTTTTCAGTAAAACTTTGAAATATTTACCTTCGATCTGCATGAAAAAAACTACTTGATTCCTTTCTTTTATCAGCCAAATTGTTTAAACAATAGTAACATTTTTATCAAAAAATGCGTATGTGTGTTTGTTCGCTGTGAACTGGCCGCGCTAATTGCGTTTGAGTGAGGCTTGATGCGAGACATACATACGTACATATATAGCATTCGCTGCGTTATTTAACTTCGGGCGTAGGTTTATAGGTATATATGGATGTACATCACTACATAGTATAAAACAAAGTCGCTTTTTCTGTCCCTATGTCCCTTTGAATGCTTAAACCTTTAAAAATACGCAACGGATTTTGATGCGCTTTTTTTTAATAGATAAAGAGGGATTGAAGAGGAAGTAAAGCGCCAAATACACGACACGAACATTTCCGCGAACATTCCCGCTATGTCATGTTTCTGCGACCTTTTCTGTCGTGTATGGTGGTGTTTGCCAGTTCGCCAAAAATCAAAATATTTTAATCTTTGGCGAACATTTGCGCGAACTGTTCGTGCGTGTATGGCGAAATAGCTCATAAACGTAGTAATTTCTGAACGAAACAGACGTGCGCGGAAAAGTAAAATGGACAAAAAAAAATTTCTGAGTGAATTTATTGAAATGTATAAATCTTTGCCATCATTGTGGCAAGTAAAAAGCAAAGATTATTGTAATAGAATTAAAAAGAATAATGATTATGCGACTTTAATCGAAAAATTAAAAGAAGTAGATCCTGATGCCACAAAGGATGCAGTTATAAAAAAATAAGTAGTTTGCGTTCCAGTTCTTTAATAAGCTCACTTTGTCCAAGAACTGCTCGTTTTTTAAACCATTCTTTGCACCAAATTCTTTTTTTGCGATCTTCTCTCTTTTTTTTACGCTCAATTGCCACAGCGAGCAATATTGCTGCAGCACAATTGCTGTCCGTATTCATCGCTGCCTGAAAGAGAACTAATGTTCGGCCAAAAGTTCGTATGGTGTATGGCCAAAGCTGCGAACAAGATTGCGGAATGTTCGCGGAAATGTTCGTGTCGTGTATTTGGCGCTTAACGGATGAACATATTTGGCTGAAAATTGATGGAGGGGTAGTTTAGAACTAAGAGACAGACATAGGCTAATTTTGATCCCGTTCTGGATAGGGTCTTGAGATCAAAACGTGGACCTGGGTAATCCTGGGATATGTTTGTACAATATGGGTATCGAATGTCAGCTGTCTATGAGTACTTTGATACGGGGTATTTTTCGTACCCGCGTGTAACTAGGGTCTCGAAATATAAGCGAAAACGTGGACGCGGGTACCCCTAGAATGTGTTTATAGAATATGGATAACGAATGAAAGCTGTTGATGAGTGCTTTAGTACAGGGTAGTTTTCATACCTATTTGTGAAGGGTCTCGAGATATAGGCTAAAACGTGGATCACGGTAACACTAGGATGTGTTACATTATGGTTATCAAATTGAAGCTGTTGATCAGTGCTTTAGTACAGAGTAATTTTTATACCTCTGGGTGACTAGGGTCTCAAGATATAGGCCAAAACCTGGACCCGTGTGTGTGTTCGCTATGGAAACGTATTTCCCACACATCAATCATCACCAAATTTTGATTATGGGTTCCTTCGATCAACGGGAAGGTTTTAGGCTAAAAATTATTTCGATATATAAAAGGGGCGTGGCACCTCCTATACAAATGGAATCTTTGGTACTGCATACCTTTGAAGGTATACATGCCAGAACATTGAAATTCAATGAGGAGTTATATGAGGTCAATCCCTAACATCACCAAGAAAATGCGGAATTTGGAGAAAGGGGGCGTGGCACCTCCCATACAAATGGAATCTTTAGTAATGCATAACTTTGAAGGTATACATGCCTGAACATTGAAATTCAGTAAGGAGTTATATGAGGTCAATCCCTAACACCACCAAGAAAAGGCGGAATTGGGAAAAAGGGGGCGTGGAACCTCCCATTCAAATGGAATCTTTGGTAATGCATAACTTTGAAGGTATAGATGCCAGAACATTGAAATTCAGTAAGGAGTTATATGAGGTCAATCCCTAACACCATCAAGAAGTTGCGGAATTGGGAAAAAGGGGGCGTGGAACCTCCCATTTAAATGGAATCTTCGTACTGCATAACTTTGAAGGTATAGATGCCAGAACATTGAAATTCAGTAAGGAGTTATATGAGGTCAATCCTAAACACCACCAAGAAAATATGGAATTTGGAAAAAGGGGGCGTGGCACCTCCCATACAAATGGAATATATTATACTGCATACATATATCTGGATGTCGTAATGGTAGGATAATTAAAATTGGTAAGGAGCTATGTGACGTGAAGTCCTAAAACCTCCAGTAAAATGTGGAACGGGGAAAAACTATGGCTGCCGTACAAACTTAAGTTATTTTAACACCTAAAGTTTGACTGCATTGTTGAGTTTAGCTGTTATGTCTTTTGGACGTTTAGTAATCTGCCGCTGTTAAAAAAATTGTTTAGCTTCAGTCTATCTACATCTTCTATAAAAATCAAATTCTGTGTGTGTGTTCCCTATGAAAACGTGTTTGCTATACTTCGATCATCACCAAATTTTGGCTCGAGGTTCCTTCGATCAAGACGAAAGTTTTTCATATTTCAGAATTAAGAATTTTAAATTTAAATGTTTTTGTTTTTTGGCTATGCGAAAGAACTATCTTAGCTCCCAAAAATGATCATGGTAACAAAATCAATGATCGCTTTCAAAATCAGTTTTCTGGTGAAGTGACGAAATATACATAAATCGATCGACACAGTTACAGATGAAGATAAAATTGTGAATTATCCAAATGAATTTCTATACTCCTTAGAATCAAAAAGAATGCCTGCGCATATATCAACTTTGAAAATTGGCTCACCAGTCATGCTTCTTCGGAATGTAATCAAAGCAACAATCATCAGCGGTAAAGGCAATACAATAATATAAAATAAGATACAATAAGATACAAGAAAAAAATGTTTTAACAGAAAATTTCACCAAATGTGCGTACAAAATTCAATTCAATTTACAGAACAATAAATTAAATTATCAACAAACAAAACAGAAAAAATAACGCAACATCCATTCGATCTCGGGCGTGCTTCAGATCTTTACTGCATGCAGAACTTTGTGGCTTCTAGGACGTTTCATATATTAAAACTTTCACATACATTTTACTAGAAAAGACAACACCAAGACAAAATAAGTAGATAGTTTAGAGGCCTGATTTGAAATGGATATGTTTCTATGAAAAGTTGTGTAAGTAAATGAAAAATGAATCCGAGCTCATATGTATCTCTTTACCTGCTTAACAAGGCATTGCTATAGTATTGTGGCGAGTATTAGCAGTTTTATACATCACTATGCTGCTATTAAAGAAATGCACATCAACAAAAAAGCAAGTATCTACACTTATGTACATGTACACTTTAAAACAAGAAGTCACACTTATGTACATGAACACATCAAACAAGCAGCGACACATACACATAACCAGCAGCTTGAAGCAAAGAGATTCCCTGCATAAAATGAGATTAGTCTAGGATGAATCCGGGATGAGTCGCAAAGGAGAATGCGACCAATGCCAGTTTTTATCTATTTAGTGTATGAGTTGGTATGAGTTGAACTGTTCCCTTTTGTTTGAGCATGTCCTATGAAGAGACGAATTGTACCCATTTATACCCGAAAGGGATCGATAGGACCAATCCTCTTTTTATGGGAACATATGAAAAACAGCCCCTTGTTTTGTTCAATAAGGACTTAAAAAGGGAGCAGTCGCATTTTTCATGGCCGAAACACAATCGAAGGGTTGCCAAGCCAAATCTATTCGATGAAAGTTGTTTGCCCACTTTTCAAAAAGAAATAAAAAATATTATAGGAAAATTTAACACTAACTCCGGCGTAGTCGTCAAGTCCTAGTAATTTTAGTAATTTAGGTTCGGTATAGGGCTCCGCATTTTTCTTAAATAATTCGATTCAGTCACCTGTAATATTTTTTATTTTACTCATTTCGTCGCCGCTTTTTTACTATTCCTTAAAATGGGCTACCTATGTAGATTTCAAACTGACTAATCGCAACTGCACCCGAAAGGGACTAAAGGGGATCAATTATGCCCAACTGTAGACAAAAGAGATCAACCGGAGACCAATCTCGCACGATTTTTGCAGGGTTATTTCACATACACATCACGTTATCATCAGCCAGGAGCAGAAGTTGTTACTAGCTCATAAATACACACGCATATAGCTAAATAACCAAGTATAAGATACAACTGTTCCAGAAGGCATGTTCGTGAAAAGTCTAGATCTTAGGAGAAATAGGTAAACGAGACTAACTGAGCATATAAAAGCGATAAGGGATCAGTTTGATTTTAACACGCTTTTAGCAAAGTGCGCGAGTATTGTAAATAAAAGAGATATTGCTATACTGAATATTTGAGTTATTTATTCGACAGTTCAGCGATTTGAACGATAGCAGAAGGTGCAAAATAATCAGAGTTCCCCAAATTTGTTACAGTATTTATGCCAAATTTCAATACAATTATCAAATGTAGACAGGACGAATTTATGAAGATTTGCAAATACTTAAATAACTTAAACTGGCACAGGAAGAGATGGAGTGCAGCATTTAATTCACTTTAATATTCATGACCTTTACCAAAGTTTTCCATTGAGCTCACTCCATATCCGTTTAACTTCAGCAAAATTAATTTGCATTACATGGCTGTAGGTGAAAAGAAAAACAACTCTTCAAGCTTGTCAACCCCAAATACATTTGCAAACAACTATAACGATGTACTAATAAAATTCAAATGGCAATAGTCACGCAACCCAACCCGTTAATTTTGCTCTCAAAGCCACATGGAACGAGTGATTGGAATTAGGGTGTGACTAACAGTTTGCAACTTCTGTTGATGTATGGAACTACTTTAATGCGCAACTAGTAAAATTTAGCTTGGCGATTGGCCAATTTGTTCGTTTCCGCCATAACAAGCAATAAAAATAAGTTTCAAAGACCTGTACGTATGTGAAGACGAGGTGATCAACAGGTTGATTGTCGGCTTCTGATATCAATATCGTTTTAAGTGGTTTGAATTTGCCAAAACCAAATGCAAATATGTATTTGGGGTTATAGTAAGTCACTGCATCAAGGCAGTTCGATTGTGAACGTAGGAGCCTACAGAGTTGGGTATAATTTATTCGAATAACGTATAAAAGAAAAATTATTTTTTTTGTCGGTTTTTTACGAATTCAGATAATTTTCTTCTTTATTTAAAGACATTTTATTAATATTAGAGAAAATTTGCAAAGTTTACAAACGGCGATGGTTACTAGGACATGTTTCTGAATTTCACTTCTCCATCAGCTAGCTTCTCGGGAGATTCGAGTTCAATACTCAGCTAGTAGTCCTAGTACCCATCGCGGTTTGTAAACTTTGCAATTTTTCTCTAATATCAATAACAAAACAGTTGTATAAAGCAATATCAGCAAGTCAAATTTTAAAAATAAGCAAAATTTTTAATATTCCTTCAATTTTGTTTTCCGCATGTGAAATGCGCATCGGCATACAAATATATTAGCTGCCAAGGCCGCGATGGTTAGTGATGTGGTAGGTGTGGCGATCGATCGGTAAGTACGGTGTCAATTAGTTGAGTTTTTGCGGTGAAAACAAAAAGCCATACGATGATGGCAAGGAATGTGAACCAAAGTATGCGCAAATTTTCCAGAAGTGGTCACTAACTGGCCAAAAATGTGTAAGTAGTGGCACGCTTAATATTAGCCACATCATTTTTCCCTAGATAGTGACAGATGTGATCCACGACGCTCGGCGAAAAAGGCCCTACAAGTTAAATCAGATGCAGTTTCATGTATTGCTTTCTAGGGCACTCCTACTATGAATCCTTTATAGTCCATGTCCATTTCAAGCATACGCAGATTGTAAAGACAACAAAAGTTTCAAAGTGCAAATTTTTGTGTATTATTTTTCAAGATTAAACAATTTTGATTGTCAAATGTACTCGCGCAGCATTGTACCTAATTGTAGAAGTGCTGGAAAATTCCATTGGAATATTAGTTTAGATACCTAAAACTTAGCACCCAGCCTTAATAAACAAGAAAATAAGTACTTGTTTTCTTTCAGTTAACATAAAAAAATATTTTTTTTTGCTTCACATTTAAATGAGCAAGCTATGAGTTTTTGAAGGAAATTTTCAATTGGAAAATTATTCAAAAATAAATTGTTTATAAAAATTTTTTTTTATTTAGTGATAATTTATTCATGGATAAATTATTTTTGAATAATTTTCTTCAGATGCTCTCTATATGCTCTAATTTATATGCAGATAGCACCAAGCCTACTTGCATCAGGATTAAAAATTAGTTATGAGTTAAATGAGTTTTAATTATACCTTTCATGAAAATGAAATGGTGTATTAACTTCGTCACGAATCACAAAATTGTAAGTCCTTAAAGAAAAATGGATAGACCCTCCAATAAGGATATAGAAATAATCAGGATGAAGAACTGAGTTGATTTAGTCCCGCGGGTGTATTTAGGTGTCGGTCGGATCGGACCACTATAGCATATATCCTCCATACAACCGATTTTTCAGAACAAGAGGATTTTTGCCATATCTTCCTCAAATTATCAGATTGAAGCTTCAAACTTCATCATATGCTTTCTTATATTGCACATATAGTTGCCTGAAAAAATCGGATCGGTGGTATATATATTATGTACCCCATATAAACTGCCATTTTGGCCCCCTTTTTTACGGCTAGAAGTTTCAAATTTTTTCAAGTACTTACGCTTACGTCATATATTGTTGAAATAAGTGATTCGTGTTCATAGTTTTTACATGCAGACCACAAAAAACGTGAGACTTGAGGTATATACATCTGTTCACCATATATTTTATATCTTATACAGCCGATTATTTGGATATTACGAATGTCATACGATTATTGTTCAGCCCCATTCATGAAAGGTATGAAGTCTTCGGTAGTGCCAAAGGAATTGGAAAGTGGGCGTAAAATACACTTGTACATGCATGATTCCAAGCTAACGGAAGGGGTCAGGTCTGCTGTATAATGTGTCGGTCCTTAAATTAATAAATTCTGCAGGCTTCCAGATTACTGAAGTGTCTTATAGGCGCTGAAGTCGTGTTAATATATACATTGATAGTAGTAATTTACATATTGTTTGTCAGGGGGCGAAAGTATTTTGGAATGCTGGACCATACGTCTATACTAGGTTTCCGGTCAAAACGGGATTGCAGGTAACGAAAATACCGACAAGTTGGCAAAGGAGGACGTAGCACACGATCAATCGACGATAGACGTCCCAACCCGTTTGGGAGAAATCGAAACGAGATAGGAATTGCATATGATTCATGAAGAGGGAAAGGCGTGGAAAAAGCGCGGGCTGCAAAATTTCAAAAGTCAAGTGTAAATCCTACAATATCAGACTTAAGAAATTTCTTATATTTCTAAAGAGGGAAGAATTATGTGTCGTCATTAACAACATATGTCGGAAGTGCGGGCCGCAGCAAGAAGCGGTTCACCAACTACTAGGGCTGGCATAGTTGCCAGATCTCGAGGCTAGGTCCTAGAACACAACGGTGACGAACTGGACTGTTTAAGGACTTTGATTTCACTTTACATTTTGACTTGATAACATTGGGCTGGTAGGTGCGGTATTCTGCCACTTTAGTAGGTCGGGGTGAAACCCTACCAAAATGGCTGGTAGGCTAATGCTGCACCTGCCCACGTCCCGTTAAAACCGTGGCGGGCCTCAAGGTACGTTCCGGCTCCGTCGCCGTTAAGTTGGTGGTGTAGGTGCGGTTGAAGATTTTCCCGCTTCGCGTCCGGTCTGGCTCTGAACGCATTACTCATAAGGTAATGCGTCAACCCTCGCGTGGCCTCCCTGCGTAGCATAGATAACCACGAGATCGTTAAAGGGCGACTACACAATCGGCTCCGGATAGCGGCCTTGAGGGGGGACTTTTTTTTAGAATGGACAATACTAATACGAATCCGCCAAGGATGGGGTGCGGAAGAAGAGCGCTTTTGATGGAAATCCGTCAAATCAATCTTCAGCACTCTAAGGCGGCTTCCGCAAATTTGTTGCTCTGCCTTGAAAAAGGCGGAGTGGATATAGTCCTTGTCCAGGAGCCGTGGCTGAGTAGTAACGGCAGTAAGATTTCTGGATTAAGGACTGGAAAATTCAACACCTTGGTGCATGCGGAGGCAAGTAGGCCTAGATCCTGTGTGCTTGTTAAAAAAGAGATTAAAGCTTTTATTCTCTCTAATTTCAGCAATGCTGACGTAACCACGCTCTGCCTCGAGCGAGGAAGTAATGAAATGTGGGTGGTCTCAGCGTACATGCCCCACGGGGACGTAGTGGGACCACCACCTGCGATACTGGGTGAAATCACCGTTGAAGCAACGCGGAGAGGTGTTGGCGTGATCATCGGTGCCGATGCAAATGCCCATCATAGCATTTGGGGAAGCTCGGATACCAACACTAGAGGTGAGTCTTTATTTACTTTTATTGTAGATGAGGGACTTTGTATATGTAATAGGGGGAATGACCCGACTTTTATTACTGCGTTAAGGGAGGAGGTCCTGGACCTCACCCTGGTTAGTAGAGAACTGGAAGGTCGGATATCTGGATGGAGGGTTCTCAACGAGCACTCCTTCTCTGATCACCGATATATTCAGTTCTCAGTGAACGAAGAACGTCCCGGTAAAATATCTTTTAGGAACCCTAAAAGTACTAACTGGGACTTGTATTGTAGGAAGCTGGGAGAGCTACTGCCTGCGGTGCTTATCATTAGTTCGGGCCTGTCCGAATCTGAGATAGACGTTCTGGTGGAAAACTTCACCTCGGCAAGCAATAGCGCCTTTCAGCTGTCCTGCCCATTGAAAACTTACAGGGGGAAGGGCAAGCCGCCCTGGTGGTCGGATTCTCTTGACGACCTAAGAGCGTCCAGTCGGCGGCTCTTCAACAGAGCCAGGAGGAGTAAATTACCCTCGGACTGGGAGCTCTATAAGGTGAGTCTGGGGATTTATAAATATGAAATAAGGATAGCCAAGCGAGATGCATGGCGAAGCTTCTGCGAAAACGTAGAAGGCTGCAATGAATCCGCGAGATTTAGAAAAATACTCTCTAGGAACCCCGCTCCTCTGGGGTATCTGAGAGATGATGGTGGGGACTGGTCGATGAGTAGCGAGGAGTCCCTAAGGCTTTTACTGGACAATCATTTTCCCGATGTCCGAGTTGCGCAGGGATCTTCGCCTGCATGGTCGGCGGTCGTTGGCCATGCAGAAGTGCCTGCCATTCCAATACGGGAAAGTCAGATAACCTGGGCTATAGGGTCGTTCAAGCCCTATAAGTCTCCGGGCCCGGATGGAATCATTCCTGCGCAGCTTCAAAGGTCTTTGGGGATTTCCTGCCGCTGGTTGGCCATCATATATACTAACTGCCTCAGGCTTAACTATATCCCGAAGTCTTGGCACACGGTTAGGGTTATTTTCATTCCGAAGGCCGGCAGAAGCTCTCATGTATCACCTAAGGATTTCAGGCCAATCAGTCTCTCGTCGTTTCTTCTTAAGACGTTTGAGCGGTTGATTGACCTGTACCTACGGGAAAGGATACCTCGGGGGTTACTGTCGGCTTCACAACATGCGTACTGCAAGGGCAGATCGACGGAAACGGCTCTCCATTCGATTGTAAAGCAAATAGAGGGGTCCCTAGAACACAAAGAGTATGCTCTGGGTGCCTTTCTAGACATCGAGGGAGCTTTTAACAATGTCTTACCGGGGTCAATCGAAAGAGCTCTGGTGGGTTTAGGAGTCGAGGCGGCTCTGGTTGAATTTATTAGCAAACTTCTATGCGGCAGAATTGTCGCAGCGGAGTGGGGAGGGGCCATAATTAAGAGGAAGGTGTGCAGGGGCACGCCACAGGGGGGTGTCCTATCTCCTCTCCTCTGGGTTGTGGTAGTCAACGAGCTTCTTGTGGAGCTGGAAGCCAATGGTTGTCGGGTGGTTGCCTATGCAGATGACCTCGCTATCCTAGTCAGAGGCAAATTTCTGGGCGCCCTGCGCGATGTTCTTCAGGGCTACCTGGATACTGTGGCTAGGTGGGCTGAATCATGTGGATTGGCGGTCAACCCGGGAAAAACGGAATTGGTCCTTTTCACAAGAAGATATAAGGTGCCCGATTTCAGAACTCCCTCGATTGCAGGGGTACCGTTGGTACTTTCTGATAGGGTTAAATATTTGGGGATTGTTTTGGACAAGAAACTGTCCTGGAGACCCAATGCGGAAGATCGGGCCAGGAAGGCCGCCATTGCCTTGTACTGCTGCAGAGGAGCTATCGGAAAGAGATGGGGACTCTCGCCAATAATAGTACACTGGCTTTATGAGATGGTGGTCAAACCGATTCTGCTATATGGGGTGCTGGTCTGGTGGAAAGCACTGGACACGGCGAGCACCTCCAAAATGTTAGTGTCAGTGCAACGGACGGCGCTGATCGGTATCAGTGGCGCTCTCAGAACAACGCCTACCTTAGCACTGAACGTCATGCTGAACATATACCCAGTAGATATTGCGGGAAAGGCGGCCGCGGCAAGGTCGTTGGTCAGGCTTCGTGATATGGGATATAGACTTTCTGACCGCGGACACTCTAGCCTTCTTACCAGTTTCGACTTCATCCCGGACAGAACGGACTACTGTATGCCGATAACAGCTCCCTATACAACCTTCACCCCAGTTATTCCAGAGAGAGAGGATTGGGGAAGAGGAATTATCTGGGGCATGGGACCGGTTAACTTGTTCACGGATGGGTCAAAGCTGGATGGAAAGGTTGGTGGGGGGGTCTTTTGTCAAGAGCTAAATTTAAGCCGCAAGTTTAAGTTGGCTGATCACTGCAGTGTATTCCAAGCGGAAATTGCTGCGATTAAGGATGCGGTGGATGGAATGCTATCCAGTGCTACCACGGTTAGGGAATTTAACATCTACTCTGATAGCCAATCGGCTATCAAGGCCTTGAGCTCAACTACAGTGCGATCGAGGGTGGTCTGGGAGTGCCTGACCTCGCTTGCGATTGCATCGAATTATTTTACAATTAAGATTATCTGGGTCCCGGGCCATAGTGATATCCCGGGTAACTCTCAAGCGGATCTCTTAGCCCGCATCGGTACAACTGAACCGGATGAAGATGGCTGTAGGGACTTCGGAATCCCGCTGGCCACCTGTGGATTGCTCCTCCATAGCTGGGCCTCGAATCAGCTCAGCAAACGTTGGGCGGATACCACGTCTTGCAGGGTAGCAAGATCTTTCTGGCCGAAAGTGGATGGCAGGAGGTCTGCTGAAATAATTGGGTTCACTAAGGCTCACCTATCAATGGTCATTGGGGTTTTGACAGGGCACTGTCCCATGGGTATCCATGCGGTACGTCTCAATATACTGGAAACTCCATCCTGCTGCAGCTGTATGGAGGATGATGAGGTGGAATCACCAAATCACTTTATGCTTGATTGTCCAGCTTTTGCCAGAATTAGGCGAAAGTACTTCGGTCGCGACTCACTTGGATCTCCCGAGGATATATCCAAAGTTGAGATCGGTATCATTCGGAGCTTTATCGTTGCTACCCAACGATTCTCTAAGTATCTGGATCTAGGTCACCGTTATTTTTGGTGTATGTGGTATCACAACGGACCTTCGTGTTGTCCAAGTGAGCTATCCTTATCAGGGAAGCTACCACCTAACCTATCCTATCCTAGGTCCTAGAAAACATCTAGTATCTGCCAATAGGATAGAGTTATTTTTTGACATAAGTCCTGGTTCCTAATTGCAGTTTTTCCGTTTGGTCGTGAAACAAATTCTGATATCACTATGAACTAGCCTGAATTTGTCAGGTATTTATTGACTGGCCCTTCAACCTAACCTTACCTTGGTATCTGACTGCGGTTTTTCCCGTTAATGAATAGTTATTTAATAGTTTCACTTTTTTATTGCAAGTAATTTTTAAATTTTATTTTAATAATTTAGATCACATAAAAATAATTATTGTGACGAATATTCACATCACTAAAAAATGCACAACAACAAAAACCTTAAAGCAAGCTACATAAACACATTAATCATCATGTACACACATACATACAAGCAGCAGAGAGATACTCGCAAACGCATGTCATCATCAGCCGAAGTAGTACTCACATATACACACGCATATGGTTACACACTACAAATACACGCGCGCATGGCTGGTGACCAGGTAGAGGATTCTAGAAGAAGAAACGTCTAGACATTTGGGCAGAGAGTATAAAAGCAGCACAAGCTGAGTAATCAGTAATCAGTTTGATTTAAGCACGCTATTGGTTGTGAAGTTAAGTGTTATTGCGAATTACTTTCAAAGTAGTCTAATAAAGACCATTTTGCATTATTGAATATTAGAGTTATTTATTCAACAGTTTAGCGATTCGAACGTAAGCAGAAGGTTGCAAATAAGCGGAATTTCACTAAATTCGTTACATTATTATTCTTGACTCCGATAAAAATTAAATTTGATTTTATTTTTTTAACTTCAGAATAATGATCAAAATCTGATTTTTATTTTTTTATTCATTATAAATTATTTATAAATTTTAAACCAATTTTCCTCTTACTCTGTAATTGCAAATAAATGACTGGTAATTTCACTTATTGGTGGAAAATGAGAATGAAAACATGAATGTAATTTACATTAATTCCACATCATATAAGACAAATGTTTGTTACTCATATGCCCCCACCAACTTCTCTAATATGTAGGATTATAATGATGAATAATTAAATAAATCCATATAGATGTGCGACAATAACAAAGTAAACAATTCAAAGATAATGTATAATGGCCAAAACAGATGCAATACGTCCCTATGTGGCCGAGAAGAAAGTCATCATAATTATTTCATTAATAGCTGTTTTTGGGGTCAGTGACGCCAATTGAGAGCGTCAAGAGTGCTCAAGTCTTCGTCCTCTCCCAACTCAGTAAAGGTCTCCCCTCCTTCCTCTACTTCGTGTCGATTGAAATACTTTCTTGGTCGAAGCATCTTTGCCCATTTGCATAACATTACCTAGCCATCGAATTCTTTGCGCTTTTAGTCGCTTTATATATCTTCATATCGGCGCAAAGTATCGTTTGTGTCACGGACAACTTTTCTCTCGGATACTTCAAGACAATCTTATATTCTTTAAGATACATATGTATGATGAGCGTGATTTTTGTTCGCCTAGAGAGGACTTTCCTTTTCAGTCGCCTACTCAGCCCGAAGAAGTGATAGTTGGCAATAGTTTTTCTCCCTTTGATTTTTAAGCTGAGTGTAGATCCAAAATTATGGTTAATGGAATTGACTTTATGTAAAAATATTTTATTTTTTAAAAAGTGCAAATGTTGATTTTACCATTAAGCGAATTTTTAAATTAATGAAAATTTTAAATAACATGAATTTCAAAAATAATAAAGTATTATATTACTTATAAAGCTAAATTTATATCTAAACAAACCCTACACTGACACTGTTTTCGTCGTGAGAGCTGGTTCCCAGAGAGACGAAGTTTTCCACAGTATCGAATTTATATCCGTCAACATTTACGTGGCTGATAAGAAGCGAACGCGCCAATTATTTCTGGGATGACGGCAAATAGTTCTTCGTTTTCTAATTTACTGCAAGACAGGCGTATTTTGCTTTTTGACCCAACCTATGGGCAGAACTTACGACGCGTTTGCCAAGGTCGATGATATCAATACGCCAGACACTGTACGCTCTCATTAAAGATTGTGCGATCGCGGTTAAGATCTGCCACTAGAACTATTCTATGCAGCATTAGGTTAAAGGAATCGGACAAGAGGAAGCCGCTTTGTCTGAGCCTAATTTTCTTTCGAAAGGCTCGGATAGGTTCTTCCCAACCCTTACGAGGTTGGTGGCGCTGCTCAATGCCATTTGCCAACATCTTAATTTCAGAGATTGGCGCTGTCAAAGGCTGATTTGAAGTCGATAAAAATGTGGTTAGGCTCGATTCTCTTGTCGTCAGTCATCACCACGATCTAGCGTATCGTGAAGATCTGCTCAATATTAGATTTACAAAACTTTCGCACAGTGCGCTAGAAAGAACCTTTAACGGGATACTAAGCACGCAGATCCGCGGCAATTATCTCGTTTTGCGGGATCGCCTTTCTTGCAGATTAAACAGAACAGAGATAAATTCAAATCTGGTGGTCATATTTTGCAAAAAAGTCGATGCGTGCTCTTTTACAAATCCTCTCCTGAGTGTTTTAACAGTTCGGATGATAGTCCATCGTTACGTGCCGTCTATTTATTCATTAGCTTAAACATATTAAGCATTTTTATATTCTATGTGCAGGCTTAGTCTTTGCGCAGAAATTAACATTCTGAACTTTTTCAACTATTTAATATACAGAATTCAAATTTTCAAAATTGCTTCAGAAGTTAGTACGAATTTTACACAGAAGTTTAACGAAATGACAATTTTTCGAAAGGGTCACCTGTTTCATTAACTGTCAGAAGCCCTAAAAAATACTTTAGTTACAAAAAATGGTTAAAATTAAAAGTTTAACTTTGCAAAGAATGTTGTTGTTGTTGCTGTAGCGTTAAGGACCCTCCCCGGTTTTGAAGGGTGCTGCTGTTAGTGATGTTGATTGTACTTTGCCGGATATAGGTATATCCAGAATATTCCGGTAACAAGCAGCATTAAGGTACAAGCCCGACCCTCTCGGAAAGGATTTCATATGACCACATTGACCTTCTAGGTTTATTTTTTTTCCCCAAAACTATTTTTTTAACACATCCAAAATTTACAATTTTCCATGGAATGCTCGTTTACCACTCTTGCTATTCTTAAGTTGAACTTTTAAACTTACATTTCAATCAATTTTTATTTTTTTATTTTTTAGATGCCAGCGCGGCACAAGATACCGGCGAACAAGGAAACGATTGGAGTCGTATACGAAACTCAAACAGTGCCAATGGACGGATCGATACGGCAAACTCGGTCGTCATAGATATGCCAAATGCTGGAAAAATAAAATTCGATCCGCCCAAAGTGCCAGTGATATTTGTTTTAGGAGGCCCAGGTAGTGGCAAAGTAACACATTGTGACACATTTATGCAGGAGCGCCGCGGTGTGACACACATAAATATGATGGATTTGTTGCAGCAATATGCCATGGGTAACGGTAAGCAAAAAATCAATCAAATAAGCCAAGCTCAGTGAATCTAATAAAAACGCGTATTTTGATATTTTAGACATGCAAGACTTCTCGCAACTATCCTCAAAAACAGTCACAGAGGTGCTCATGCTGGAAATGAAAATGGCTCCAGCTGCCAAAGCGTACCTAATTTCAGGATTTCCACGCTCAATGCGCGATGTGGTCGAATATTCGGAAAAGGTTAGTGATGAAATATGATTTGCATGTTACTTTCTTTTTTCCTGCTACTCTTTAATTTTCATAACTGACTAATAATCATATGATAAGACCAAACGCACACACAATCAATTCATTTATAACTCAATAATTACCTACATTTGTCAATCACAAATTTAGACTGTCACTTCTCTTTCAGAAATTTACACACTTATATTAGCTGCTGTGTACACATACAAAAAAATTTCTTTTTAAAAAATATTTTTACCAAAAATAACTTGGGGGTTGAAAGAGATGCTCCCAAGTCACTTGCGTACTAATTATAGACGTATGAAGTCGAAGGCATTGGCAGCCAGTGCTTTTGTTTAAAAGTAAGTGTTACAATTATTTGTAGTTGTTACTATTTTTACTAAATAAATAAATTTATATGTATGTTATTGTACACACGTCTTTGTATTAGTGGTTGGGAAGTATCGATTACTTCTGAGAACAGCGAGCTTTGATACCGTTGTTGTTGTTGTTGTTGTTGTTGTATTAACGATAAAGACACTCCGCGAAGGCTTAAAATCCAAAGTGAGAGAACTAAAGACCATAATACAGTTTCAAGGTAATCGTTAGACATTTTAACCAAACTAAACAAAAATATGTTGAGATGTACACGTTACACGTGAGAGAGGTTATCGATATGCAAAATTTGTTTGAAACAATTCAACAAATTTGTATTTTTTTTTGGGTATAGTATTGAAAGATGGAATATTTTATCAAGTTTTACATCTAATAAAGAAAGTGAGTTTTCAACTTCCCTACTAGATGGACAGGACATTTTTTTTTGATGTTTTTTGATGTTTTTGCTTTAAAAGTTCGGTTTGTTGAAGTCTAAAAAGCGCCAACGAAAACATTATGTTAAATTGCAAATCAAATGAAAGAAATTAAGCTGTTTTACTCAAAAAGAAGATCGAAAGCTACAATTTTGTTATGTTATTGGTTTTCCATTGCAAGATCGTACTTACTATCGATGCTATCTCTAAAGCACTTCAGCCTAAAGCCGCCGATCTCTGAAATGCCTTAAAACGTTTGAAAATGTCTAGAAGAATTGGAAAGGTATCGAGATGAATTTGAAAATTTAAAAATTTAAAGATCGATTTTTAGAGTATCAGAAAAATGGTTCACCACCCCTGAATTTTCTCAAACTCGCCAGAGGATGGTAAAACGCCATTTTGAGGAGCTTTGCGAAGATGAGTGTCTCCAAGATCCTGAAAATTCGTTCAAAGTGAACATATTTTATCGAGTATTGAACATCATTATAAACCAACTGCATTCGCGTTTCATTCCAATGAATGAAATTGTTTCAAATTCCAGTGTTTTGCCGCCTTCCACTTTAAAAGTTTTAAATGACACTGATCTATTAAAAAAAGCTATAGAATTTGTTGAGATATATAGAAAAAGACATATATGAATCATTTGCCAGGCAAATTTGCAGTTTTCGACCCACTTTCAGAGACGAAATGGAAAAATCGTCGTGTATGCACTGCATTACTGTTATTTCTTACAATTCCTGTGACTACAACTAGTGCTGAACGATAATTTTCCAAATTAAAGTTGATAAAAACCTGCTTAAGAAACTCTATGGGACAAGACAGGTTCTGTAACTTGGCTATTCTGTCTATTGAAAATCCTACAGACCGATCTTTAACTTTGATGATATAGACACTTTTGAGGAACAGCAATCTCGAAAATTCTCTTCTGCCTAAGAGAGGAGGCCTACGGCTATTAGTGGGACATATACAACTTGTAATTGAGTACGCTGAAAATTTCGAAATTTTTTAAAATTAAAGTGAGTTCAACGTGATAATTTTTATTGATAGGGCCCCATCAAAAGAATTTTCCACGTGGCCCAGATGGTATAGTTATGTCACTGAGTATGATTAATTCATCCTCGCGTAGGTGAGGTTGACAATTGGGTTGCGGAAGCTGTGAAGCTTTCTATTACGCTTATCAACCCCCTAAATCACCTTCAATACCAATACTTTTAAGAATCGGCTAACTCATATGAAATTTTTGTAATTTTGCGAAAAAATATAATGAATATATTTTTGCGAGGCATAGATACATAAAGATCATATACAAACAACTGAACACCCAGAACTTCTAATAGACCCTCAAAATCAGCCGAAAACCCTATTTTAAAAACTTGAGCTGAATCTTTGAAGCTTTACTGTGAACTTTGTGGGCTCTAAATACTTTTTACGCCCTTAGGACTTTTTAAATATTAATCACCTTTAGATACTGAGTAGTTGAGTTTACCTCTTACTTTTCAGTTACCGGGACTTTCTAAATACTGAATAATTTCAGTACCGAGGGTCGAAACGTTTAAGAGTCGAATAGGTTAGGTTGGGCTGAATTGGCTGTCCGAGGGCACTATTAGGCCAGCGACATTAAACCCCTTGTGATACCACGAAAAGACACTATTACCAAGCTTTTTGAGTACCTGAGTACTATTACCAAGCATTTTGATACCTGATAAAGGCTACCAATTTCTTGACGTCATACTCCAAGATCTGACGCAGATTATCCAGAATGGGAGCTCCCCAGAAAGTGATGCCTTGCTTTACTTAGCGCCTGGCAGTTGTAGGTTAGGTAAAGCACCGTTTCCTCTTTTTCGTCCTCTTTACAGCTCCTGCAGCAACGACGATAAGGCGCTCCTAACTTTTTTGCATGCCTACCTATAAGGCAATGCCCTTTTGGTTATCGTTTGGAAATTTTGTGGTTTATCTCTACTTAGGGTGTAAACGTGTCTGGACCTTTTAGCACCGGGTTTGGCTATGTTTCCTTGATTTTTGCACCCATTTTCGTCGACTGTACGGTACATGCACTCTTAGCTTGCGTGCGGCAATGGGCATACCTAAGCGTACTTGGTCAGAAAGAATATGCCTGGTCGTACTCTGCCTGGCGGGTTCGCCCGCAATGCCCATGGACCCACTTGAGGTGTAGACGGTTCTCCCGGGCCATCTCTTGAAGAGATCGGTGATAGTTTATTATTAGTTCAGAATTAAGTGAACAAGATCCAAAAGATTGGAAAGCAGACTGGCTGTCACTGAAAATAAAGGTGTCGTTGCCGATATTTTTCGTCCCTGTACTAATGGTGGCTTCCATTATCCCTGATACTTCTAAAGAAGAGCTGGTCAACAGCAAGGCGCCCATCCGGCTCCGACAGCTACTGGGAATGTTTGGCAATGGTTTTATTGTTTTGGACAGCTCTCTTAAACGCATGACTGACGTTGCCGCTTATCCATAACCAACTATATATAATGTTAGGACTTCAAGAATTATCTGATGAACTTCGCTAGGTGTTGTTCTCAGAGCACCACTTATGCTGATGATACTAGATCTGTGGACTTTACCCAACAAGTTTAGGTTTGACGCCTAACTCAAGGCTGGCCACGATATGACTATCCATACAGCAGTATTTCAATTTATCATTACTGAAAGATGGAAACTGATAGTAGCGAAGTCATTGGAAACCACCAATTCCCACTATACTCAGACAATTAACGGTTCAATTAATAAGTTCTGCCATTGAGGGAACAATTTTACTTTTTTTTGTGAATTCAAAAATGCATATCTGTGGAATTTTGACAAACCAACTTATCTCAAATCTGACAACTTCTCAGGAGAGCTAAATATGTGATTTGAATAAAACTGAAAGATATTTAAGGCAAAGTATACAGCGGATATAATAAAAGGAAATTTGCCCCGCATTTTGAAATGTATTTCTTAATTTTTAATGCAGTACTTTTCTTTAAAATGCTTTTAAAATTATATATGTTGTTATGTCAAAATTTTTTTATGTAAAACTTATACTTATTTCAATTAAGTTGTTTTGTCAAAACTATTTTCTACATAAAATAGATAAAAATGTCCACCTATTTTAAAATAGGTTGTTTTGTAAGACTTAGCCAAGCAAACAAATGTGAAATAAGGTTAAACGAAAAAAACACATATTTTTTATGGAAATCCAATAACTTTTATGAATAGCTAAATATGCATTTATTTAAAATATTAAATTTTATTATTATTATTAAAATCTCGTTATTCATTTTCTTCGATTTCATCAATATCTGAGTCTACTTCCACTTCGCAATCGCCTTAAACTTTTAAATTTTTGTAGTAACAGTGGAATTCTGTATTTATAAAAGGTAACACATTCAACAAGTCTTTCTTCTTGCTGGAAGAAATAGCCAGGGGTCCTGCGTAGCAATTATTTAACGAAAACTCCAAATTTTTTCGTCGTTTTTGATTAATATTTAACTCCTTGAAACTTTCATTACAGTCAAAGGAATTCTTATAATGCAATACGCCTGGTGTAGACTTTTTATACCGCAACCAGCGTATCTTTTTCTATTCGAATTTCTCGCCTGTGGGAAAACATAATTTAAAAGTGAATAAATGAAGTATATATTTATACATATCATCAAAAGTTTAAAATGCTGCCTCCGGGTTTGAAAACTTCTCTTTATGACTATTTCAAAAAGAAATTTTTGAAGTGTGCTGCTTATTCCATTTTTTAAATCCATTTTTGACAACTTGTGAACCCGGGGAAAATATTTTCTACTATAACTTGCGATAATATGATAATGCTTAACAGATTTGTAAAAGCAAAACGACTTCGCATAGTTTTACAGATATTATCGAAGTCTGAATGTATTATCAATCTATCTTCGCTGCAAGTTCGAAAACGATAAATCTAAGAAAAACGTTTAATAACGCTCTATCTCAGAATTTTTCTATAAATCCCATATTTTAGTGGATAATGTTTTGAGCTTATGCTGAAAAAAAAATAAGGTGTTATTAAAAAAATACTGGCATAGGGCGCTAAGAAAATCCTCATAAAGTTCTTTAAAGATATACAGATATAGTATTGTCACGGATATTAGCATCACTAAGTTATCCCATCACTAAGGCGATGCTAAGGCCACGATAAGCAGTATTTACGTCAATAATCAAATCATGTATACACATATATAAGGCAGCCGAAATAAGTCACACACAGATGCATTTACTTATACGCCTATGTATGCGCGAGAGACTGTAAACTACAAACATTCACATCAATAATTCAATCATTATGTATCTACATAAACGAGCAAAAAATAATGGCGTCTACACATATGTACGTAAACGAGCAGCGGAGCGGCAATGCACAAACACATGCATATATCTTATCTGAGTTGTCACAAGAGAGAGCAATAATTTGTGCACGTAGTTGTGGCTGGCGATTTTGTAGCCGAAACAAACTAGTAAGTTCTGGAAATCGAAGAGCCTAGAAGTATGCAGCGTAAACTATAAAAGCGGGGCAGGCGAGTAAGAAGTAATTCAGTTTGAGTTGAGCTATCAATCAGCTTGCTTAAGCACGCGATCTGGCGGCCAATAGTAGAGTTTCATTTGAGTTATTAATCAGTTTGGTTATTAAGCCAGCGAGTAGCAAAGTATAAGTGTTATTGTGAAGTACTTTAATAAAGGCCATTTTTCTCCATCATTCAATATTGGAGTTATTTATTCAACAGTTTAGTGATTCGAACTTAGCAGAGGATTGCAAATAAGAGCATTTGCAGCAAATTCGTTACAATTGGTGTCAGAAGAGGAATTGTTGAATAAATTCTAGAGGACAACAAGGACATGGCAAAGTTCAGTGAATTAAAGATCCAGCAACTGAAGAAGGAGTTGGGAGCCGTGGATTGAATACAAGCGGCGTTAAACTTGAACTTCAGGCACGGCTACGAGAGGCAATGGAAGCAGAAGGAATTGATGTGGAAGAGTATGACTTTCATCTTGATGGCGGGGAAATAACAAAAATGGAAGAAACACCGCAAACAATGGCGAACACAGACCTGAACATGATATTGGCTGCAATATCGGCACAAATGTCCGAAATGTCATCACAAATATCTACCAACATGTCATCACATTGGAATCGCAGGAGACACGCATAACATCGAAGATTGAAGCACAGGAAACACAAATTTCTTCGCAACTGGAAGAACAGAAGACGTATATGGTATCCCAACTGGAATCGCAGGAAACCCGTATAACATCACAATTGGAAGAACAGAAGACATATTTGCCATCTCAACTGGAAGCGCAAGAGGCACGTATATCTGAAATGTCGGCACAAATTTCGGAACAAGTATCATCGCAGCTCTTTGTGAAACTGGAGGAGCAGGATGCAAAAATTTTACAACTCGAGGACAAAATTGATGCCGAAATAGAAGCGTTAAAAGGTCGTATGGAGCAGTTAAAACTAAACCGCCCAGCTGTTTCAGCAAGCAATCCAAAGGTAAAAACACCATCCTTTGACGGTTCTGTTCCTTTCCAGGTCTTTAAGCTACAGTTTGAGAAGACCGCAGCAGTGAACCAATGGAATGCTGAAGATAAAGTTGCAGCTCTGTTCGTGGCACTGAAAGGGCCTGCCGCGGAAATCTTACAGACCATCCCAGAGTACGAGCGGAACCACTACGAATCATTGATGAGCGCTTTAGAGAGACGTTACGGAAACGAGCATAGGAAACAGATATTCCAAATTGAGTTGCAAAACCGCTACCAAAAAGCAAATGAAACATTGCAGGAGTTTGCTTCAGATATTGAAAGATTGGCTCATCTTGCAAATGCGGACGCACCCGTGGAATACACTGAAAGGGTAAAAATCCTGAGCTTCATAAATGGCATACGAGATGTGGAAACGAAGCGGGCTACATATGCGAATCCAAAACCAACGTTTGCTGAAACGGTATCGCATGCACTGACTCAGGAAACAGCCTCACTTTTGAGTAAGCCAGCGTACAAAGCTCATCGAGTGGAAATGGAAAAGCCAGACTGGGTAGACGCAATTTTGGAAGCATTGAAGGGATCACAACAGAAAAATGCCGGAGTGATTAAATGTTTCAAGTGCGGCAACACAGGTCATATTGCACGACATTGCAGCACCGGTTCCAATAGCTCCAACAATGTGGGTGGCCGTAAACGTAGAGCTGAAGGAGATGAGCAAATCTCCAAGTCCACTCAATCGTTAAACTAAAGCTAGTCAGCCGCAAGGGGCGACAGCTGGCTCCCTCAATTGAATGCCCCATAATCTCTATCTCACAAATTGGAAGAAGGTCAAACAATCTTATTGTCGGAGGACATGTGGATGGAAAGGAACGTTTACTGACTGTAGATACGGGTGCATCTCATTCCATCATTCGAGCGGATTTAGTCAACAAGAAGATAAGACCATTGCATGGAGCAAGATTCCGTACAGCCACTGGAGAAGACAGCACGGTTCTAGGAGAAGTATCATGTGAAGTCGCAATTGGGAACGTCACGGTAGTACACAATTTTATAGTGGCAGAGATTGTTGATGAAATCATAATTGGAGTGGACTTCTTAATCGACCAGGGCATCAAGATTGACATGCAAAGCAAGACGATGCGATATAAGAACATGGATGTACCACTTAATTTCGGCTACGAGAGAGGCTACAGCAGTAAACGAGTGCTGGTGGAAGAGAGTCAGCGAATACCACTAAAATCCGAAGCAGTCATCTGAGCAAAGGTTGATGGAGATTGTGGGACAAACAAATTGTGGGTTGTCGAAGCAGCAAACAAATCAGCACTGAACATACTTGTAGGAAAAACCCTGGCGATAACAAAACATGATGGACGTATTCCGGTAAGAGTACCCAATGAGCTCAAGTCACCACTCAAACTGACTAAAGGAGATATTTTGGGAAGATGCCAAGAGGCTGAAGTAGTTATTAACTGTGAACAGCTCCAGGAACACGTTTCATCTATTAATACTGATCTTTCAAATGACATCACGGCATGGATGCAGGGGCTAGAGGACGCCTATCAGAGTAAGGCAAAACAACTGCTCCTAAAGTACGCGAACATATTTGATCAGGATGGTTCCAAACCAGGTCGCACCAATGTTGTGAAACATCAAATTGACACTGGAGACGCGAGGCCGATACGTCAAGCTCCACGTAGTGTTCCACTGGCGAAGCGGGAAGTGGTGAGTCAAATTATACAAGAAATGAGCGACAGCGGCGTCATCGAACCATCAGCTAGTCCATGGAGCTCACCGGTAGTACTTGTAAAGAAGAAGGATGGAAAAATGAGGTTTTGCGTGGACTACCGGAAGTTAAATGACGTTACGAAAAAGGATAGCTACCCATTGCCAAGAATTGACTACACTCTGGACTCGCTATCTGGTACGAAATGGTTTTCCACACTGGACTTGAAAAGCGGCTATTGGCAAGTTGAGGTGAAGGAGGAAGATAAAGAGAAAACAGCTTTCAGTGTCGGTGATGGTCTTTGGCAATTTACAGTGATGCCTTTTGGACTTTCTAATGCACCAGCTACTTTTGAGAGACTCATGGATCAGGTACTGAAAGGACTACATTGGAAAACATGCTTGGTGTAACTGGACGACATCACCGTATTGGGCAAGAGTTTTGATGAACATCTTAAGAACTTGGAGGAAGTTTTCCAGAGAATAGCTGGCGCTGGTCTGAAGTTAAGTCCCAAAAAGTGTACGCTGTTTAAAAAGGAAGTAAATAATTTGGGCCACAAAGTAACTACAGAAATTATGTATCTACATAAACGAGCAAAAAATAATGGCGTCTACACATATGTACGTAAACGAGCAGCGGAGCGGCTATGCACAAACACATGCATATATCTTATCTGAGTTGTCACAAGAGAGAGCAATAATTTGTGCACGTAGTTGTGGCTGGCGATTTTGTAGCCGAAACAAACTAGTAAGTTCTGGAAATCGAAGAGCCTAGAAGTATGCAGCGTAAACTATAAAAGCGGGGCAGGCGAGTAAGAAGTAATTCAGTTTGAGTTGAGCTATCAATAAGTTTGCTTAAGCACGCGATCTGGCGGCCAATAGTAGAGTTTTATTTGAGTTATTAATCAGTTTGGTTATTAAGCCAGCGAGTAGCAAAGTATAAGTGTTATTGTGAAGTACTTTAATAAAGGCCATTTTTCCATCATTCAATATTGGAGTTATTTATTCAACAGTTTAGTGATTCGAACTTAGCAGAGGATTGCAAATAAGAGGATTTGCAGCAAATTCGTTACAGTATAGTAGATTACTGAGATAGAGCCTTCTCGAAACGCCAGCAGACCTAAAATGATTTTTCACTCAGACTTTGATAAAATAAAATATGTGTGTACCTGAGCTATTTGTTGTTTTCCAATTAAAGTAATTTTTTAACAAGCCGGAAAAATCAAAGAAGTCGTTTTGTTTTAGTTCATGAACGATATACTTTTTGTTCGCAGCTGCGATAAGGTTTGCCCAATCATCTGGATGTTGGATAGATCCTGAAGAATTTTTTTTCTTTTTTTCGATTTGGGCATGTACTGTGTCACATTCCATATGGGTGTGACCAACTGCAAGAAATTTGTGCTCAATAATTTCAATAGTTGTGCTTTTTAAAACCATTTGGAACATTGCACAGATATTGGCATTGCGATTTTGCCCAGGGCATGAGTCACTATATAAAATAATGTGTTTGACCATCGGAGGTACCGTTGAAAGGCATTTAAAAATACACGACCCTATATCCCCTCTTTGCGATTGTCTTATTCCAAATGAAACAATGGGCTTTGTTTGTAGATCCCTCATGCATTGTGAAATTATATGTTCATAACGGACGCTTGTAAAAAAACATTGATGCATTTATATGTGGAGTCGGCAAACATTGTTGTAAATCCATTGAAAACATCATGACAGTTTTGTCGGCTACAGAAAGTTGTTTATCGGCTTTCTTACAGCTATAGGCAAAGTCTGCTTGGTCGTGATGCCCTTTTTGTAGTGACTTAAGACTAGATTTTTCTTCGGCGTCCAAAGAATTTTGTATTTGCAACATAAAATTCTCGGAAGTGTTGCACAAATCAAGCTGCGGCTTTTTGAATTTGATATTCAAAGAAAGAAAAATTTCACAATATTTCGATTTTGAAACTGGATCATCAAATTTTTCCGCATACAGATTGTATAACTTCGAAATATTGAGATCACTTTGGAAGTACAACATGTTGGTGTGTCTACGGCTATAATGACTTTGATATTTTGGTATGCTGCTTATGTGCTCCTAAACTTCATTATGCTTTTCGATTGAGAGTTTGTGTGATGGAGCGTGTTTTCCGCGGCGATCCCCCTTAATAAGTCCACCACACTCTAGCTGAACTTTGTATTAGATTACTGTTTTGATCATTTGTTCGGTTTCCCCAAATATTTTTAAAAAACACATTTTACATACCCGATGTCTTGCGGAACTGATCTCAAAGTGATACAAATAGTTATATTTGCGATCTCGAGGATTTGCTGATTTTCGAAAAGTTTCAGAATGTTTCGCCTCAACTTCAATTAAACTTGATACAAATTGTTGGCGTTTAGTGTAGTCACCCAAACTCCAATAATTTTTAAAAAGGGTTTTCTGCCGGTCAAAGTTTAGTTTTAAGTGACAGTTTCTGCGGCATTTTTTTAACCTTTCAATTTGTTTAGCTGGCATTTTTTTTATTAGTATAGTACTCTTTACCCATTTTTTTGTTTTGCTTATTAAGTTTTTTCATTTCCTTCATTCTTGGGGAGAATCATTTTCTTCGGGTAGATCCCAATTAGTACTGTAACTTGCGACTACTGATCTGTCTTCGATATTCTGCGAAGTAGAACTCAAGTTCGACAGAGTATATGGTATATTATCCGAGTAAAGAAAATCTGTCTCATAAAATATCTTCATTATCACAAGATTCTGGACTTTCTGTATCACATTTACTGTTTTTCTTATTTAGTTGTTGCACGTTATATGAATTTAGTATATCAATAACACCAGTATCAAAAGATGTCGTTGTCTCATTAGGTAGTGGCTCTAACACTAATCCATCATCATGAAAATATGGCTTTGACACACTTGGTTCTGATAAATTAACTAGATTTGTATTTTTAGACACTTTCCTAACCATATCTGCCATCTAGCGTCCCCTTTGCATATTTAGTTTTAATGGTTTTATTGTAACCGAAATCACTTATTTTTGAAATTTTTTCAATACAGCACTTGGCAAAAGCACTTATTTATAGATAAAAAATATATTGAACACTCTTTTCACTTTTACAAAAGCACGTATTTCAAAAGAAGACGTCTTGTTTTTTCAAAATTACCCCGATACTAATTTCACAAAACAACCTATTTCAATAAAAGTTGCCAAAAAAAATTAATTGCAATTTGACATAACAATTTATTTGGAAAAAGGTAGCTTTGTGAAATACGATTTTTATTTTCATGGCCGCCTTAAATCGAAATAAGTTGTTATAGGAAAACTACAATGATTACAATTATTTGAAGTTTTTTGAGTTTTTCGACTTAACTGAGAAAAGTTGTTTTCACCGACACAGTTTGGAAAAAAATTGAGTTAAGTTGATTTTTCGGATACTGTAACTTTCTAACTAAACATCATAGAAATAAACCAGTAAGACCAAAAAATGAATACCAATTGACAAAATTACATGCAATTAATATCTAAAATATTTCCTATCTTGAGATAAGTTGTTTTGTCAAAACTCCACAGATATTCATATAGGCTTCAAAAATACAACTTATTTTTATTTCTCTTATCATGCCCTTAATTGCACACGATAAAGCGAACTAAAACTAACAAGTTAGGAAGGCTAAGTTCGGGCGTAACCGAACATTATATACTCAGTGTGAGCTTCAATTGTACATTTCATTTCAGATAAATTACTTTTCTACATAACACGTGGCATCGCCCGTTTAAAAAAAAATGTATCCCCATTTCCTCTTATAATAAAAATTGATAAGTGAAATATCATTGATTCAAAACAATTTTTTGCTAAGTTATAGCTTATTATTCTAGTCTACGACCCTTTTAAATTTGTTTTATATAAAAGTGGGCGTGGTCTCTAACCGACTCCGTCCATTTTTACTAGAAATATTTTCTGCTATAAGGAAAATATGTGTACACAGTTTCATTACGATATGTTAATTTTTCTTAGAGTTATGGCTCCCGAAATATAGAAAATTGTTTAGTCGTAAAAGGGGCGGTGCCACGCCCATTTTTAAAAATTTGAAGTTTTTCCTTGTTATAAATCCACTTGGGAAATGAAATACCATTGATATAAAGCTCTCTTTTGCAAAGATATGGCTTATTATATTCGTCCACGGCTCTTTTAAAAATCTTTTATATAAAAGTGGGCGTGGCCATTAACCGATTTCGTTAATTTTTCTTCAAAGCATTCCTTATAGAAAAGGCGACCTCTCTGCTGAATTTTGTTACGATAGGTTTAACGATTTTTGATTTATGATTAATAATATTTGTAAAATTGATTTTATCACAAGTGGGCGGTGCCACGCCCATTTTAATTTTTTTGTTTTTTAAATTTTTATCAAGAGTCTCAATATCAGTCCACATGTCAAATTTCAACATTCTAGGTTTATTATTTACTAAATAATCAGGTTTTTTGTGTTACCAAAAATTTATATCTATAAAAAGTGGGCGTGGTTGTTATCCGATTTCGCTCATTTTCAATACCAATCTATTCTGGGTCCATGTAAGCTCGCGTACCAAATTTGGTGAAGATATCTTAATATTTACTCAAGTTACGGACGGACGGACGGACATGGCTCAATCAAATTTTTTTTCGATGCTGATGATTTTGATATATAGAAGTCTATATCTTTCTCGATTCCTTTATACCTGTACAACCAACCGCTATCCAATCAAAGTTAATATACTCTGTGTGCCAAGCACGCTGAGTATAAAAATTTGATGAGAATGGCTTTAAACACCCTCCACTTTGCTCCAAGCTAAGTGTAAAGTGTAAATCTAATGAAAAACAAGCACTTACAGACTAATAATGAAGTATAGAAAGATTAAAAACACACTTTTATTTTGCTAGATGTCAGCGTTTTTTATACCTTTAATGAAAATGAATTGGTATATTAACTTTGTCAGGAATCTTAAAATTGTAAGTCCTAAAAGGAAAATGGATAGACCCACCAATAAGTATACCGAAATGCTCAGGATGAAGAGTTAGCCATGCCCGTCTGTCTGTTTTTATGCATACTAGTCCCTTCATTTTTGAGATATCTTCATACAATTTAGTGAGCGGGTATATTTAGGTGTCTGATTAGACATTCGTCGGATGCGGCCGGATCGGACCACTATAGCATATATCCCGCCTACAACCGATTTTTGTCATATCTCTCTCAGTTTATCAGATTAAAGCTCAAACTTCACCATATGCTTTCGTATATTGCATATATTTTTGTCTGAAAAAAATTAATGAGATCGGTCGTATATATAGCATATATCCCTCACAACTGATTGTTCAGATAAGAAGCTTTTCGAAATTACAGCCCCATTTTAACAGCTCGGGGCTTCAAATTTCACCGAATGCTTACGTATAGGGCAGTCATTGTTGTCTGAAAAAATTGTATAGATCGGTGGTATATATATTGTTACGAATATTGGCAACACTAAGGGGTACTGCCATCTCTAAGCCGATGCTAAGCAGTGACTGTACGCACATCAATAATTCAATAATTATGTCTACACATATGCATGTACACGCAGCGGAAATGAGATGCCCAAACACATGCAGACATCTTATTGAGATGCTCCTAAATGTAGGCAATTATAATTGTGGAAGTGTCGCTCACACACACAAGCGCATGGGGTGTGAGAGAAGCTATAGAAATTATACATCTGTAGTCGTAGCTGAGAAACCAACTAGTAAGTTCTGGAATGGAAAAGCCTAGAAGTATGCAACTAGGAAATCAAAGAGTATAAAAATGCGAGAACAGTAGAGGCGAGAATTCAGTTTCATTTGAGCTAT
Organism: Eurosta solidaginis; assembly: GCF_040869045.1. Lineage (NCBI taxonomy): Eukaryota > Metazoa > Arthropoda > Insecta > Diptera > Tephritidae > Eurosta > Eurosta solidaginis. Next base: position 71,494,380 of record NC_090320.1, on the reverse strand, counting down.
CAATCAGTTTGGTTATTAAGCCAGCTAGTTGCAAAGTACAAGTGTTATTGTGAAGTACTTTAATAAAGGCCATTTTTCCATTATTCAATATTGGAGTTATTTATTCAACAGTTTAGTGATTCAAACTTAGCAAAAGGGCAAATAAGAGGATTTGCCAGTAAATTCGTTACAATTGGTGTCAGAAGAGGAATTGTTGAATAAATTCCGAAGACTTCGAATACAACTTGGACATGGCAAAGTTAAGTGAATTGAAGATCCCGCAACTGAAGAAGGAGTTGGGGAGCCGTGGATTGAATACAACCGGCATTAAACTCGAACTTCAGGCACGACTACGAGAGGCAATGGAATTAGAAGGAATTGACGTGGAAGAGTATGTCTTTCATCTTAATGGCGATGAGACAACAAAATTGGAGGAGAAAAATGAAACACCGCAGACAATGGCGAACACAGACTTGAACATGATATTGGCTGCAATATCGGCACAAATGTCCGAAATGTCATCACAAATATCCACCAACATGTCATCACAACTGGAAGAACAAAAGACAAATATAACATCCCAACTGGAATCACGTATAGCATCCCAACTGGAGTCACAGGAGACACGTATTTCATCCAAGATGGAAACTCAACTGGCAGAACAGAAGACATATATGATATCCCAAATGGAATTACAGGAGACACGTATATCCGAAATGTCGTCACAAATAACATCCAGGATTGAAACACAGGAGGCACGTATATCCGAAATGTCGTCACAAATAGCATCCAGGATTGAAGCACAGGAGGCACGTATATCCGAAATGTCAGGACAAATTTCAGCACAGGTATCATCGCAGATCTCTGTACAACTAGAAGCCCGTATGGACGAAAAAATAATGCAGTTTGAGAACAAAATCGAGGCTGAGGTAGATGCTTTAAAAGGTCGTATACAGGAGCTGCTACTAAATCGCCCAGGTATTTCAGCAAGCAATACGAAGGTAAAAACACCATCCTTTGACGGTTCTCTTCCTTTCCAGGTCTTTAAGCTACAGTTTGAGAAGACCGCAGCAATTAACAACTGGAATGTTGAAGATAAAGTTGCCGCACTCATCGTAGCATTGAAAGGACCAGCTGCCGAAATCTTACAGGCTATTCCAGAGTACGAACGGAACAGTTATGACGCATTGATGGCTGCTGTAGAACGGCGATACGGAAGCGAACACAGGAAACAGATATTTCAAATAGAATTTCAAAACCGTTACCAAAAAGCTAATGAGACTTTGCAAGAGTTTGCTTCGGATGTTTAAAGGTTGGCTCATTTGGCAAATGCGGACGCACCCGTGGAATACACTGAAAGGGTAAAAATCCAGAGCTTCATAAATGGCATACGAGATTTGGAAACGAAGCGGGCTACATATGCGAATCCAAAACTAACATTTGCTGAAACGGTATCCCACGCACTGACTCAGGAAACAGCGTCACTTTTGAGTCAGCCCGCATACAAAGCTCATCGCGTGGAAGTGGAAAGGCCAGACTGGATAGACACAATTTTGGAAGCATTAAAAGGAACGCACCAGAAAAACGATGGTGCCGTCAAATGCTTTAAGTGTGGGAAGCCAGGGCACATTGCACGTTATTGCAGTACCAATCCTAACAATTCTAGCAATGTGGGTGGCCGTAAACGCAGAGCTGACGGAGACGAGCAAATCTCCAATTCCACTCAATCGTTAAACTAAAGCGAGTCAGCCGCAAGGGGCGACAGCTGGCTCCCTCAATTGAATCTCTATCTCGCAAATTGGAAGAAGGTCAAGCAATCTTCCTGTCGAAGGACATGTGGATGGAAAGGGACGTTTACTGACTGTAGATACGGGTGCATCCCATTCCATCATTCGATCAGATTTAGTCAACAAGAAGATAAGACCATTGCTTGGAGCAAGATTACGTACAGCCACGGGAGAGGACACCCAGGTAATTGGAGAAGTAGAATGTGAAGTAGCAATTGGGAATGTCACGGTACTACACAATTTTATATTGGCAGGTATTGTTGATGAAATCATAATTGGAGTGGACTTCTTAATCAACCAAGGCATCAAGATCGATATGCAAAGCAAGACGATGCGATATAAGAACATGGATGTGCCACTTAATTTCGGCTACGAGAGAGGCTACAGCAGTAAACGAGTGCTGGTGGAAGAGAGTCAGCAAATACCACCAAAATCAGAAGCAGTCATCTGGGCAAAGGTTGATGGAGATTGTGGGACAAACAAATTGTGGGTTGTCGAAGCAGCAAATAAATCAGCACTGAACATACTTGTAGGAAAAACCCTGGCTATGACAAAACAAGATGGACGTATTCCGGTAAGAGTACTCAATGAGTTCAAGTCACCATTCAATTTGACCAAAGGAGCTATTTTGGAAAGATGCCAAGAGGCCGAAGTAGTTATTAACTCTGAACAGCTCCAGGAACCCGTTTCATCTAGTAATACTGATCTTTCAAATGTCATCACGGCATGGATGCAGGGCTGGAGGAAGCCTATCAGAGTAAGGCAAAACAACTGCTCCTAAAGTGCGCGAACACATTTGACCAGGATGGTTCCAACCAGGCCGCACCAATGTTGTGAAACATCAAATTGACACGGGAGATGCGAGGCCGATCCCTTAAGCTCCGTAGTGTTCCACTGCCGAAGCGGGAAGTTGTGAGTCAAATCATACAAGAAATGAGCGACAGCGGCGTCATCGAACCATCAGCTAGTCCATGGAGCTCACCGGTAGTACTTGTAAAGAAGAAGGATGGAAAAATGAGGTTTTGCGTGGACTACCGGAAGTTGAATGACGTTACGAAAAAGGATAGCTACCCATTGCCAAGAATTGACGACACTCTGGACTCGCTATCTGGTATGAAATGGTTTTCCACACTGGACTTGAAAAGCGGCTATTGGCAAGTTGAGGTGAAGGAGGAAGATAAAGAGAAAACAGCCTTCAGTGTCGGTGGTGGTCTGTGGCAATTTACAGTGATTCCTTTTGGACTTTGTAATGCACCAGCTACTTTTGAGAGACTCATGGACCAGGTACTGAAAGGACTACATTGGAAAACATGCTTGGTGTACCTGGACAACATCATCGTATTGGGCAAGAACTTTGATGAACATCTTAAGAACTTGGAGGAAGTTTTCCAGAGAATAGCTGGCGCTGGTCTGAAGTTAAGTCCCAAAAAGTGTGCGCTGTTTAAAAAGGAAGTCAATTATTTGGGTCACAAGGTAACGACAGAGGGCATCTGCACTGCGAACGAAAAAATAGAGGCTGTAAAGGATTGGCCAAGACCACAGAACCTACATGAATTGAGAAGTTTCCTTGGGCTGTGCACATATTACCGCCGATTTGTACCAAATTTTTCCAGCGTAGCCCATAGCCTCCATGAGCTTACAAGAAAAAACATGGCTTTTGAATGGAAGAAGGTGCAAGAAGTGGCTTTCCAAACATTGAAGGAGCGTCTGTGCACCGCCCCAATGTTAGCATATCCGATTCCAGGAGCAACATTTATTCTAGATACAGATGCGAGTGGATATGCTATAGGAGGCGTTTTATCACAACTGGTCGATGGACAGGATAAGGTAGTTGCATATTACAGCTGTTCGATTGGAAAACCAGAGAGGAACTACTGTGTTGCGCAGATAGAGCTGTTGGCATTGGTAGAGTGAATTAAACATTTTTACAAATACCTCTACGGCCAGCGATTCCATGTCAGGACAGATCACGCAGCGTTGAAATGGCTTCTGCAGTTCCATAATCCGGAAGGACAATTGGCACGGTGGATCGAGTGACTACAAAGCTATGACTTTTCCATTGAGCATCGAAAATGTAGTACCCATGGAAATGCCGAATCGTTACAATATCTATTATATATCCCATACAAACGATTGTTCAGATAAGAAGCTTTTCGTAATTTCTGCCCCATTTTAACAGCTAGAACCTTCAAATTTCACCAAATGCTTTCGTATATAGCAAGTATTGTTGTCTGAAAGTTTTTAAGAGATCGGTCGTATATATAGCATATGTCCCCTACAACCGATTGTTCAGATAAGAAACTTTTCGCATTCTCCAGAGTGGAAGTACTGCTAATAAAAGCACACCTCGGGCAAAGCAACATCAAACTTTTTAGAAATACAGTTTTTAAATTAGAATAAAATTTTTCTAAGCGGCGTCGCCCCTCTGCAGTGTTTAGCAAGCACTCCGAGTGTATTTCTGCTATGAAAAGCTCTCAGTGAAAACTCATCTGCCTCGCAGATGCTGTTCGGAGTCGGCATAAAACAAGTAGGTCCCGGCCAGCCAATATGTAGAAAAATTAAAAAGGAGCACGACGCAAATTGGAAGAGAAGCTCGGCCTAAAATCTCTTCGGTTACCGCGCCTTACATTTATTTTTTTTTTATAAAATAAAGTTGCTAAATATCGTTGTACGAACATCACTTCACACAGAATGCTCCTATTTTAAAACAGTTTTTTGCATTTGAAAGCTTATTTATATTTCATATAATTTGAAGGTATATATTAAAGTAGCCTGACAAATTGCCAAAACCATGAGGAAACAATAACAGGTGACTACCGGAAATCAGCTGATTTGTACTTTTTTAATATGATTTGACTCTTCAACTTCCGGCGCAGTACGATTTTGACATTAGTCCATCTATTGACAAAAACAAAGTACATGGAACTTTTATTTATGTTTGTAGGTATGTCACCGTGCTGCAACCTTGTACAGTTCCGCCATGGCCAATACGTAGTAAAAGATCATAAAATTTTTGTTTACACAAATATAACTCAAAAACTTATTGATCGATTTTAATATTTATTCTTGGCAGTAAAACTTTAAAATTTGTACCTTCCTTCTTCATCAAAATACTGATTTTTTTCTTATATGCAAAGTTGTTTAAACAAAAGTAACATTTTTATTCGCTGTGAACTGTGCGAGCAAACTCCTTCGTTAAAGTTTTTTAAACATTTCGTTTTTAAACATTTATATACATAAAGAAGGATGTATATTTGTATGCTGCCTATGGACTCCGACCCAACACCTCCGATTTTATTCCCAAATGCAGGATCTAAAAAATTCTATTCAAGGTTCTGTTGCCTGAAATTTGGTATTTACGACCTGGATTGGTATTTACGAACCTTTTTTCCGGGGAATGGACCCGGGACCGGCTGGGACTGGGACAAGTACTGGGAATGAGACTGGGACTTGGACTGGGAATGAGACTGGGATTGGGAATGGGACTGGGACTAAGACTGCGAATGAGACTGGGACTGGGACTGGGAATTGGCCTGCAACTAAATGTAGGACTAGGTCTGGGGCTGGCACAGAGACAGGGATTGGGACTAAAAGTGAGACTGGCACTAGGATTGGGACTGGGACTGGGATTGGAACTCGGACTGGAACTGGTACTGAGACTGAAATTGGCATTGGGCGGGGGGCGGGCCTGGAACTGGAATTTGGACTTGGGCTGGGAATAAGAGACGGAGGAGAATTAGAAGAACTAGTGGGAAGAGAAAAATGAGAAAGAGAAAGTGACTGAAAAGAGATAAAGTTTGACGAGCATAGAGAGATAGGGATAGATAATACGGAAAAGATGGTGAAGGAGAAGGGAAAGGTTGAGTGAGAAGTGAATAAAAGAATAAGGAAAAGGGGAAATAGGGGAAATAGGGGAAATGCAGATAGACCAAAGTTAGGGCGGAACAACGTCTGTCGGGTCTGCTGGTACATATATAAAATTGAACGTTTTATTGTAAACAGAAGTGATATAAAATTTAATTTTTTTGGAAAAAAGCCAAAAAATTAATTTTTTCATGCAGTTACATCATAAAAACGATATTCATAGGCAGCTACGGCGTTCATGTTTGCCGCCGCGGTGTGGTGGTAGCGTACTCCGCCTACTACACCGAAGATACTGGATTCACGCCCCGATCAAAGCAACATCAAAATTTTATAAACAAGTTTTTTCAATCAGAAGAAAGCTTTATTAAGCGGGGTCGACCATCGGCAGAGATTTGGCAAGCAATCCGAGTGTATTTGAAAAGCTTCTCAGTGAAAATCTTTTGCGTTGCAGATGTCATTCGAGGTCGGCATAAAACATTTAGGTCTCGTCCCGCCAATTTGTTGGAAAAATTGAAAATAGTACGCCGCAAATTGGAAGAGAAGCTCGGCCTAAAATCTCTTCGGACGCTATCCCACCTTACATATATATATATGATCATAATCTCACATATTGAGAGAAAATGCAATATGATCGGAAGCGACATTCAACAGATAGTGCGATGAGGCGCTTAATCTTATCCGCCCAGAGACTGTAAATTGTTTTGCTGAGCATCGTCCGGTGAACGTCGTTATTAGCGTTAAATGCCCAATTCTCGCAAAAGAGACTATATGGTAAACTCTTACTTGCCCAGAATCAGACCTGGCGTTCATATTTTCAATTGCAACGTGGAATCAACGCCTCTGACAGCAACCGCGCTAAGGTTAAATCCTGTTGAAGCTGCCTGAGCTCTCGTTATAGGACTTCGATCACATTTCATGAGAACTCACTCGTAATGGATGGGTAGAAAAACTTTAGCATTATTGTAGATATGAACGCAGTGAAACGAATAAAAGCCCAAAGACTTTCGTCCAGAAGGCACACCTATTGACGTGCGAATTTGAAGGCGGAGGAAGGCAGGAGGACCTACAGTGTGTTGAGAGCAATAAGTGGAGGAAAACTTGTACTCCTTTAAGGTTCCCAATCGGCCAAATTGCCAGTTATAGTGATTGCCGTGACTTTCTAAGCGCCGGTCCCATTACCGCTCTGCTATCCCAGAAATTCTGTAGGATATCTACAACGCCAAATTTATCATTTAAATAGCAGAAATCAAAAATTTTGGATATTTGTTTCCACAGCTCGTCTTTTACACCATTATACTATACCAAAAATACCAATTTACTTACTGTTGCTCTTACAAACTTAGTACACACACAAATACCCCAAACACATGTAGTATCAAAATTATTTTTCTTTCCAGATCCAAGTCGTCAATGGAGTGATCTTGATATCCTGGCGCCAATCGATTCTTCAAAAGCAAATTGATTATGGCGCAAAATTAGGTCATGTCGTACTCTCCTTAGCCAAAATGGAATTAGATAATTTCTTTAAAAATGTGATGCCTGTAGCTGATTACTTCGATCAAAGTGATATGCTAATAGCTGTGAGTAATCGATGTTTTTATTGGTAAAACAAAGCTAAAAAACTTATTAAACCCCGCACCTGTTTTTAGGTTAATGGTGAACGTGCACCAGCAGAAGTGTACAAAGACTTTCGAACTGCTGTACTGGAAGTGTTGAGCACGCTTGAAAATGAAGAAGCCATGCTGAATGGAGTTACAGGTATGGGTAGAGGTATTAATGATATACCCGGGAGTATTGTTAGCGTAGACACCGCACCTAGTCAAGCTGCAAATATTGCAGACACATCAAATATCAACGCCAACAACACAGGCTTTGCTGCCAATGTGAACCACCATAGCACCAACAGAAACCAGCACAACCAAAATTTGAGCGATTCGAATGTAGCTGATGCCGTGGCCGCACATGTTGCTGCGAATGTTACTCCTGCTGGTGCAGCGAATGCGCGAATGACAGATGCTGGAGTCGTCACCACACAGCCTGTATCCTTAGCCGTCAATACTGTAGCAACAAGTATGGACTTCAAGTTGGATAGTGTACCTCCTGTAATTTGGGTCATCGGTGGACCAGGTAGTAATAAAGCGACGCTCTGTATGAAGGCTGTAAGCTTAAATACCGGTTGGGGGCATATAAGGTGAGATACCGCGAAGGCTTGAAGGGAACGGAAAGTGAATTTCTTAATATTTGCATTTTTTTATAGCATGGGACGACTCTTGCGCGCTATAACCGATTCAGCACCACGCGCAAATACCGAGAGTTATACCGTAAAGGAAGCGTTGTCCGCTGGAGAAATGGTGCCGGAGAAAGCGATCAACAATATACTCGAAGCGAATATACGACAAATGCTGGATCGCAATGGCATTATTATTGATGGTTATCCACGAAATTTGGATCAGGTCAAACATTTTGAGAATAAGGTGGGCTTGAAGATTTTATAAAATCGAATTGCAACGGATCTTCTAGAAGCTTTATAATATATATTTTAATAATTAAATATTTCTTAAAATATACACAAATTTTTTGTTTCCTTTACCGTAGTACAAATTGCGCCCACCCATTGTGCTCTTGGACTGTTCTAAATTGCAATTAGGCCGTGGACGTGTAGATGATACGGTTTCATCGTTTCGACGTCGCTTGGAACTTTTCCGTGAGCAAACCTTGCCTATGCTTAAAGTCATGGATAACAGTAGTCGATTACAAATAGTAAGTGGAAAAGAGTATGAGAACGTAAATGTATTTAAAATGAAACTTAATATATTTTCTTAGATCGATGGCGATACGGACAGTCCATCGGTGCAACGTGAATTCGAAAAGGTCATCCGGCAACATATACAGAATATTCAGGGGAATGGGTCACGCCCACAAAATAATATGGCCGATGGCAGTGTGATGACCAATCATGTGAATCGTAACCAAACCGATACAATAATACAAGATTTAGAAAACAATGTCCCTGGAACAGTGCCAACGATAAGTCATCATGTCTCGCTCATGAATGGCCATTTGAAGAATCAAACTAAGAATGTGGGCAAACATGTGAATAGTAATCATCAAACTCTGAATGGAGAAGCACGTTTCGCGGGGGTTACTGGTGGCATCGATTTTAGATATATGCTCGAAGAAGCTGAAAGATATCCCGTTGATACATACATGTAAAGTTAAAAGGGTTATTTCGACAAGAACAAAATACTTTCTTAAGGCGAGTGGTAGGAAAAGAATAAATAGTCGTAGGTTTAGTTTAGTAATCTAGTGGATCGACGAAATTTATGACAAGGGAGTGTAAAGCTGCTAACTAATAATAATACAAATTTTACATGGCAAGCACAAACAATTATTCAGATTTTCAATAAACGTAGAAACGCGAGGGCAACTGCCCTTAAATTTGATACAGCACGGATATGACGATGCTGTTGGACCCTGCTCATACAGTATCTCTTCAAATATCGACCTGCATTGAAACGTAAATGGTGATCTTAAATTTCTTAGGCAGGTTTACACTCTATGGCCCGATTTTTCAGTGCGAGTTTACACTACAGTTAAAGCTGACTAGAGTTTAACTTTTCAACTTTGTTCTATAACATAAAAATTTGCGACTCATCTCAGCAGGATTAAACTCTAGTCAACTTTAACAGGTGTTTAAACTCGCACTGAAAAACCGAGCCAAAGGATACCGTTTTCACCACTTCCTTTTAAATCTGGCCGGCACTTTTTCCTAAAGCCCTCCGGTACGTTGTACCCAACAAACAAGGGGAAAATATACAAATATATACATATCTAGTTCCGGAAGTAATATCCAACATCATTATTTAATTAACCAGATAGTTTTCAAGTTGATATCCAACTTCATTCTCCAATCACTATCCAGTATTTGAGAAATTTTGTAAAATTAAAAGATTCCGAGTTGATTTTTATTAATATTTTCCAATTATTATCCCAATTTCGAGAGGTTTTGAGAAACGTACATTTCTCCAGATGTTACCACCAAAGCCAACAGCTATTTACACCTGATTGATGGCAGTTATGAACCGTAATTAATCAAAAATAAATTATATAGGCGGCCGCTGGGTGTGATGGTAGCGTGCTCTGCCTACCACATCGAAGATCCTGGGTTCACGCCCTGGGGCAAAGCAACATCAAAATTTTTGAAACAAGGTTTTGAAATTAGTAGAACATATTTCTTTTTGAAAAGCTCTCAGTGAAAACTCATCTGCCTAGCAAATGCCATTCGAAAGCTTGAGGGGGGGGGGGGGGGGGGGGCTAACCATACGAGTTAATATAGCACAAAGTATCTAGCTGATATACTAGATGATAAGTTGTGGAAACTCCAGGTGGAAGAGAGAGGGAATAAAGCCTTCGCTGCACTGTATGCATGCAAGAGGATGCTGGGATGCACCTGGGGTATATCACCTAAACTCTGCCATTGGGTATTTGCGTCGTCAAACCCATACTTTACTATGGGGTCCTTGTTTGGTGGACAGCCACACAAAATATTGCATATACCAAAAAAACTTGAGCGTTAAGCAGAGTATCAATGATTAGCATAACGGGAGCCGTGAAAACTACCCCAACAGCATCATTGCATGCCATTCTACACAAGTCGCCTACAGATGGCCAAAAAATATCGCGTTAGCAACTGCAACAAGGATTAAGGCCTCGTGGCAGCTTGAGGACAGGCTTTGTTGCCATAGCAGTATAAGGTCATCTAATATCAGGCAAACGGAATATATGGGCCCGTGCCTGAGCTGCGAAAGAGATCTTGGGGCCACAATTGAGCCGGAGGATTGGTGCCAAGGTGCAGGAATGGCAGATATACTATATATGTGTATCCGGATGGTTCCAAATTAATTCCTACTTTTTCTATTGTTATCTTGTCCGTTATATCCATTATTTTCCTTTTGTACTGTGTTCGTTAAAAGTACCTTTCTCACATATTGGCGATTTAACGTTATTTACGATTACTCTTCATACATACATATGAATGTATATAGTGGTGTTGCAGATTTCGTAAACGTTTCGTTTTCTTGTAAGAATTCCAATCAGTTGACATGGCTCAAGTCAATTCGTTGCTTAAAAAATTTGTGGTAATTTTTCGGAGCGTATGACCGCTTTCGTATCCCTTAACTAACGTGTTAATCTCGACATATCTATCTTTTCTTCTTTTCGTCGTCTTAAAATTTTTCGCTGCGTTGTTCTATGCAGCAATAACACAGCAACTCTAGTATGGCCACCGACAGACCTAATATGTCGATTTAGGAACCTAGAAGAGAGTGTTTTCGGTGTACTTATACCTTCACAACGTCGAACTGAGATATCTTAATGCGCTGACCTGTTATTCAAAAGAAGAATGCAGTTACTTTCGCAACCGTACTCGCTCGTCGCTATCATTTTACACACACGACCACATGGAGTATGACTAGCAGACGCAACGATTTGAAGACCTTATCCCAATACCATGCTAAGGCAGATGACAGCATTGTCCAAAAAATCGCGCCAATCGTTTCTTCGCTGGCCTAACTGGTGCCAATTGGTAGCAGCAATGAAAATTAAATCCTTTTTCACTTCTAGCTAATTGCCGGCAGCTCATCCAGGTCCGGAGCATATTCTTTTAAATTGCATAAGATGGCGTAGCCAGCGTATCCGCTGTGTTTTAATTCGCTGGACTATGTTGGTCTCGTAAAGACCAGCTCATCATTAAATCTTTTTAAGGAAATCTAGCCCTCTCCAGCACGTAAATGTCCGTAAATCCACACTAGTAGATCGTAAAATAGCGAAATTTTAGCTAGAGCAAAGCTCGTGCTTTGAAGCGTTTGCAAGAATATGGAGTATTGTAGTTCTTTTCTTGAAGCATAAATGTAATAACTTTTCAGTTGTCCAGAATGAACCTCAAAGTTTGCATATCTTTCTAAATTTACCTAGTCTTCATCTAGTCTGACATATTCTGTGTATATACTAACGTAACCTTATGTATATACAAAAGGTATGACTTTGATTCTCCCAGCATCCTGTTAAAAGTGACACCGAAAATTGACGACGCACACTGTGGCCAAGCGTGTTCTGGGGCTTCATTCTGTATAGCGAACGGTAGCTCAGACGAACGATTCGCCTCCAAACGATTTCGTATGGCAATGTTATTCTTTATCGTTTTCGTTCGGCCTTTACGTTTCTTACTTTATGTCAGACAAGAAGGCGGAAGCTTTTGCCAAATTATATGTAACCATCGTTCAACATAGGGCAAATACACTAGCGATTCGCCTCCCAAGGCAGCCGGTTCTATGTACCGGAGCGACTCGGGATTTTCCCGACCAAGGGCTGTCATTTCGGCCACCATGGTGTGATGGTAGCGTGCTCCGCCTATCACACCGTATGCCCTGGGTTCGCACTCCGAGCAAAGCAACATCAAAATTTTAGAAATAAGGTTTTTCAATTAGAAGAAAATTTTTCTAAGCGGGGTCGCCCCTCGGCAGTGTTTGGCAAGCGCTCCGGGTGTATTTCTGCCATGAAAAGCTCTAAGTGAAAACTCATCTGCTTTGCAGATGCCGTTCGGAGTCGGCATAAAACATGTAGGTCCCGTCCGCCCAATTTGTAGGGAAAATCAAGAGGAGCACGACGCAAATTGGAAGAGAGGCTCGGCCTTAGATCTCTTCGAATGTTATCGCGCCTTACATTTATTTATTTTTTTTTATTTTTAAGGGCTGTCATTTGTAACCCCATTTAATTTGTTGCGTCCCTCCCACCCGACACTAGCGATTCGTCTCTGAGGCGAAATGAACGTTCGTTTTGTAATAGAGAATGAGGCCCCAAAACTCGATTTCTAAAAAATGGAAGTTTTCAGTATGTGTGGAAAATGTCTGGCAATGAGGCCAGTGACTCCTTATATTGTTACAAAGAAAATATGTGAAAATTACCCTTCATGAAATTACGAAAATAAGTTGCTATTAGACTCTACTCATTTGTATTATTTATTATATCAAATTATTTATTTTCAATTTCATTCTTAATATTGAAAGTATGTAATTAAATAAAGTAATACTTTTCAAATTTAAGACCCATTAGTTTGTTACAATGGTATGGAAATGATGAAATGCTTTAAATAAAAACTTAAGTGGTCTTATTAAATATTCTTTTACAGATATGAAAATTATTTGGTAAAAATGTTATAAAAGTATAAGCATTTGTAAGAATAAAAATACATATAAACAAGTTTATATAAAATAACAAACTTTAGAACTTGATATAAGAATGGCGAGAAATTATAGGAACAATAACGTTTTTAATAAATGTTGTATACTGTAAGAGATTGTCTAAGTTATATAACGGTAATTTGTGTGATATGACAGTACGTGTTGAGCAATGGTATGCTTGGTAATATTTATGTAAGTGCATAGCTATAATAAGTAATTTAATATATAGTAATATATTTTCAGCTAGCCTGTATCTAAGATCAGACCCGTATAAGTATAAGTACAATTTATAAATATATACGAACGTACATATAAATGTACGTACAATATTATATGCAAAAGTCATATTGTTAATTTAGGTAAATTTTATTTGTTTACTCAAAAGTTAAATTACAATATAAAATTAATAATAATAATAATAGATCCAAAGTGACAAAATCATTTGGCTTAAAGTAACAACGGTACGCAAGTTTGAAAAAAGTGGTCTGTATTTTTGGCCAGTCTGACGCCTGGTTTTTCATTAGTTGGTTAAGGTAAGCTTAAACTAAGTTTGCTTAAACTCTAGTCAAATTTAAACTCCAGTTAAACTACTGAGCAGTTTTTCAGTCACAGTTTAAGGTCGCTTTGGGGCTTTTTTGTGCAGCAACATTGTTTTTTTTATTATATAGATAATTTGTAAATATGGCAACAGCTGGATTTTGTTTACTCAATAAACATGAAAAAAAAAATTCTCCAGCGAAATATATATGTACATATCTAGTTCCGGAAGTGATATCCAACTTCATTCCCCAATGACTATCCAATTTTTTAAAAATTTTGTAAAATTAAGAACTCTTAAGTTGATCTCCAATGTTATAATCATTATCAAATTTTTATCTAACCTTTGAGAGATTTTGAAAAATGTGCAGTTCTCAAATGAATATTCAAACACATTTCTCCAGTTGATATCCTACATTACATATCGAGTTGAGGTGGAGTTGAAAAAAATCTGCAAGGTGGTACCATCAAAACCAACAGCTGTTTATTGTGAGAAATAAACACCTGGTTGATAGCGGTAATGATGCGTAATTAATCAAAAACAAGTAAGGAAGGCTAAGTTCGGGTGTAACCGAACATTACATACTCAGTTGAGAGCTATGGAGACAAAATAAGGAAAATCACCATGTAGGAAAATTAACCTAGGGTAACCCTGGAATGTGGTTGTATGACATGTGTATCAAATGGATGGTATTAAAGAGTATTTTAAGAGAGAGTAGGCCATAGTTCTATGGATGGACGCCATTTAGGGATATCGCCATAAAGGTGGACCAGGGCTGACTCTAGAATTTGTTTGTACGATATGGGTATCAAATGAAAGGTGTTACTGAGTATTTTGAAAAGGAGTGATCCTTAGTTCCACAGGTGGACGCCGTTTCGAGATATCGCCATAAAGGTGGACCAGGGGTGTCTCTAGAATGTGTTTGTACGATATGGGAATCAAATGAAAGGTGTTACTGAGCATTTTAAGAGGGAGTGGGCATGAGGTCTATAGGTGGACGCCTTTTCGAGATATCGTCATTAGGGTGGGCCAGGGGTGACTCTAGAATGTGTTTGTACGATATGGGTATCAAACGAAAGGTGTTACTGAGCATTTTAAGAGGGAGTGGGCATTAGGTCTATAGGTGGACGCCTTTTCGAGATATCGCCATAAAGGTGGGCCAGGGGTGACTCTAGAATGTTTGTACGATATGGGTATCAAAGGAAAAGTGTTACAGAGCATTTTAAGAGGGAGTGGGCATTAGGTCTATAGGTGGACGCCTTTTCGAGATATCGCCATTAGGTGGGCCAGGGGTGACTCTAGAATGTTTGTACGATATGGGTATCAAAGGAAAAGTGTTACAGAGCATTTTAAGAGGGAGTGGGCATTAGGTCTATAGGTGGACGCCTTTTCGAAATGTCGCCATAAAGGTGGACCAAGGGTGACTCTAGAATGTTTGTACGATATGGGTATCAAACGAAAGGTGTTACTGAGCATTTTAAGAGGGAGTGGGCATGAGGTCTATAGGTGGACGCCTTTTCGAGATATCGTCATTAGGGTGGGCCAGGGGTGACTCTAGAATGTGTTTGTACGATATGGGTATCAAACGAAAGGTGTTACTGAGCATTTTAAGAGGGAGTGGGCATTAGGTCTATAGGTGGACGCCTTTTCGAGATATCGCCATTAGGGTGGGCCAGGGGTGACTCTAGAATGTTTGTACGATATGGGTATCAAACGAATGGTGTTACTGAGCATTTTAAGAGGGAGTGGGCATTAGGTCTATAGGTGGACGCCTTTTCGAGATATCGCCATTAGGGTGGGCCAGGGGGACTCTAGAATGTGTTTGTACGATATGGGTATCAAATGAAAGGTGGTAAGGAGTATTTTGAAAGGGAGTAATCCTTATTTCTATAGGTGGACGCCTTTTCGAGATATCGCCATAAAGGTGGACCAAGGGTGACTCTAGAATGTTTGTACGATATGGGTGTCAAACGAAAGGTGTTACTGAGCATTTTAAGAGGGAGTGGGCATTAGGTCTATAGGTGGACGCCTTTTCGAGATATCGCCATTAGGGTGGGCCAGGGTGACTCTAGAATGTGTTTGTACGATATGGGTATCAAACGAAAGGTGTTACTGAGCATTTTAAGAGGGAGTGGGCATTAGGTCTATAGGTGGACGCCTTTTCGAGACATCGCCATTAGGGTGGGCCAGGGGTGACTCTAGAATGTTTGTACGATATGGGTATCAAACGAAAGGTGTTACTGAGCATTTTAAGAGGGAGTGGGCATTCGGTCTATAGGTGGACGCCTTTTCGAGACATCGCCATTAGGGTGGGCCAGGGCTGACTCTAGAATGTTTGTACGATATGGGTATCAAACGAAAGGTGTTACTGAGCATTTTAAGAGGGAGTGGGCATTAGGTCTATAGGTGGACGCCTTTTCGAGACATCGCCATTAGGGTGGGCCAGGGGTGACTCTAGAATGTTTGTACGATATGGGTATCAAACGAAAGGTGTTACTGAGCATTTTAAGAGGGAGTGGGCATTAGGTCTATAGGTGGACGCCTTTTCGAGACATCGCCATTAGGGTGGGCCAGGGGTGACTCTAGAATGTTTGTACGATATGGGTATCAAACGAAAGGTGTTACTGAGCATTTTAAGAGGGAGTGGGCATGAGGTCTATAGGTGGACGCCTTTTCGAGATATCGTCATTAGGGTGGGCCAGGGGTGACTCTAGAATGTGTTTGTACGATATGTGTATCAAACGAAAGGTGTTACTGAGCATTTTAAGAGGGAGTGGGCATTAGGTCTATAGGTGGACGCCTTTTCGAGATATCGCCATTAGGGTGGGCCAGGGGTGACTCTAGAATGTTTGTACGATATGGGTATCAAATGAAAGGTGTTACTGAGCATTTTAAGAGGGAGTGGGCATTAGGTCTATAGGTGGACGCCTTTTCGAGATATCGCCATTAGGGTGGGCCAGGGAGACTCTAGAATGTGTTTGTACGATATGGGTATCAAATGAAAGGTGGTAAGGAGTATTTTGAAAGGGAGTAATCCTTAGTTCTATAGGTGGACGCCTTTTCGAGATATCGCCATAAAGGTGGACCAAGGGTGACTCTAGAATGTTTATACGATATGGGTATCAAACGAAAGGTTTTACTGAGCATTTTAAGAGGGAGTGGGCATTAGGTCTATAGGTGGACGCCTTTTCGAGACATCGCCGTTAGGGTGGGCCAGGGGTGACTCTAGAATGTTTGTACGATATGGGTATCAAACGAAAGGTGTTACTGAGCATTTTAAGAGGGAGTGGGCATTAGGTCTATAGGTGGACGCCTTTTCGAGACATCGCCATTAGGGTGGGCCAGGGGTGACTCTAGAATGTTTGTACGATATGGATATCAAACGAAAGGTGTTACTGAGCATTTTAAGAGGGAGTGGGCATTAGGTCTATAGGTGGACGCCTTTTCGAGATATCGCCATTAGGGTGGGCCAGGGTGACTCTAGAATGTGTTTGTACGATATTGGTATCAAATGAAAGGTGGTAATGAGTATTTTAAAAGGGAGTAATCCTTAGTTCTATAGGTGGACGCCTTTTCGAGATATCGCCATAAAGGTGGACCAAAGGTGACTCTAGAATGTTTGTACGATATGGGTGTCAAACGAAAGGTGTTACTGAGCATTTTAAGAGGGAGTGGGCATTAGGTCTATAGGTGGACGCCTTTTCGAGATATCGCCATTAGGGTGGGCCAGGGTGACTCTAGAATGTGTTTGTACGATATGGGTATCAAACGAAAGCTGTTACTGAGCATTTTAAGAGGGAGTGGGCATTAGGTCTATAGGTGGACGCCTTTTCGAGACATCGCCATTAGGGTGGGCCAGGGGTGACTCTAGAATGTTTGTACGATATGGGTATCAAACGAAAGGTGTTACTGAGCATTTTAAGAGGGAGTGGGCATTAGGTCTATAGGTGGACGCCTTTTCGAGACATCGCCATTAGGGTGGGCCAGGGGTGACTCTAGAATGTTTGTACGATATGGGTATCAAACGAAAGGTGTTACTGAGCATTCTAAGAGGGAGTGGGCATTAGGTCTATAGGTGGACGCCTTTTCGAGATATCGCCATTAGGGTGGGCCAGTCTAGAATGTGTTTGTACGATATGGGTATCAAATGAAAGGTGGTAATGAGTATTTTAAAAGGGAGTAATCCTTAGTTCTATAGGTGGACGCCTTTTCGAGATATCGCCATAAAGGTGGACCAAGGGTGACTCTAGAATGTTTGTACGATATGGGTGTCAAACGAAAGGTGTTACTGAGCATTTTAAGAGGGAGTGGGCATTAGGTCTATAGGTGGACGCCTTTTCGAGATATCGCCATTCGGGTGGGCCAGGGTGACTCTAGAATGTGTTTGTACGATATGGGTATCAAATGAAAGGTGGTAATGAGTATTTTAAAAGGGAGTAATCCTTAGTTCTATAGGTGGACGCCTTTTAGAGATATCGCCATAAAGGTGGACCAAGGGTGACTCTAGAATGTTTGTACGATATGGGTATCAAACGAAAGGTGTTACTGAGCATTTTAAGAGGGAGTGGGCATTGGGTCTATAGGTGGACGCCTTTTCGAGATATCGCCATTAGGGTGGGCCAGGGGTGACTCTAGAATGTTTGTACAATATGGGTATCAAACGAAAGGTGTTACTGAGCATTTTAAGAGGGAGTGGGCATTAGGTCTATAGGTGGACGCCTTTTCGAGATATCGCCATTAGGGTGGGCCAGGGGTGACTCTAGAATGTTTGTACGATATGGGTATCAAACGAAAGGTGTTACTGAGCATTTTAAGAGAGAGTGGACATTAGGTCTATAGGTGGACGCCTTTTCGAGATATCGCCATTAGGGTGGACCAGGGGTGACTCTAGAATGTTTGTACGATATGGGTATCAAACGAAAGGTGTTACTGAGCATTTTAAGAGGGAGTGGGCATTAGGTCTATAGGTGGACGCCTTTTCGAGATATCGCCATTAGGGTGGGCCAGGGGTGACTCTAGAATGTGTTTGTACGATATGGATATCAAATTAAAGGTATTAATGAGGGTTTTAAAAGCGAGTGGCCCTTAGATGTATATGTGAGGGCGTTCTCGCGATATCGACCAAAATGTGGACCAGGTGATCCAGAAAATCATCTGTCGGGTACTGCTAATTTATTTATATATGCAATACCACTAACAGTATTACTGCCAAGATTCCAAGGGCTGTTGATTTCGCCTTGTAGAACTTTTTCATTTTCTTCTACTTAATATGGTAGGTGTCACACCCATTTTACAAAGTTTTTTTCCAAAGTTATATTTTGTGTCAATAAACCAATCCAGTTACCATGTTTCATCCCTTTTTTCGTATTTGGTATAAAATTATGGCATTTTTTCATTTTTCGTAATTTTCGATATCGATAAAGTGGGCGTTATGGTCGGATTTCGGCCATTTTTTATACCAAGATAAAGTGAGTTCAGATAAGTACGTGGGCTAAGTTTAGTAAAGATATATCGGTTTTTGCTCAAGTTATTGTGTTAACGGCAGAGCGGAAGGACAGACGGTGGACTGTGTATAAAAACTGGGCGTGGCTTCAACCGATTTCGCCCATTTTCACAGAGAACAGTTACCGTCATAGAATCTATGCCCCTACCAAGTTTGAGAAGGATTGGTAAATTTTTGTTCGACTTATGGCACTAAAAGTATTCTAGACAAACTAAATGAAAATGGGCGGAGCTACGCCCATTTTGAAATTTTCTTTTATTTTTGTATTTTGTTGCATCATATCATTACTGGAGTTGAATTTCGACTTAATTTCCTTATATATAGTAAAGATATTAAATTTTTTGTTAAAATTTGAATTTTAAAACATTTTTTTTTTTAAAGTGGGCGTGTTCTTCATCCAATTTTGCCAATTTTTATTTAGCACATATATAGTAATATTAGTAACGTTCCTGCCAAATTCATCATGATATCTTTAACGACTGTCAAATTACAGCTTGCAAAACTTTTAAATTACCTTCTTGTAAAAGTGGGCGGTGCCACGCCCATTGTTCAAAATCTTACTAATTTTCTATTCTGCGTCATAAGGCCAACCCATCTACCAAGTTTCATCGCTTTAACCTCCTTTGGCAATTAATTATCGCATTTTTTCGGTTTTTCGAAATTTTCGATATCGAAAAAGTGGGCGTGGTTATAGTCCGATATCGTTCATTTTAAATAGCGATCTGAGATGAGTGCCCAGGAATCTACATACCAAATTTCATCAAGATACCTCAAAATTTACTCAAGTTATCGTGTTAACGGGCAGACGGACGGACGGACGGACGGACATGGCTCAATCAAATTTTTTTTCGATACTGATGATTTTGATATATGGAAGTGTATATCTATCTCGAATCCTTTATACCTGTACAACCAACCGTTATCCAATCAAAGTTAATATACTCTGTGAGCTCTGCTCAACTGAGTATAATAAATTACATAGGCGGCGGCCGTGGTGTGATTGTACCGTGCTCCGCCTACCACACCGAAGATCCTGGGTACACGCCCCGGGCAAAGCAACAACAAAATTTTAGAAACAAGGTTTTTTAGTAGAAAATTTATCTAAGCGGGGTCGCCCCTCGGTTGTGTTTGGCAAGCACTCCGAGTGTATTTCTGCCATGAAAACTCTCATTGAAAACTCATCTGTATTGCAAATGCCGTTCGGAGTCGGTCCCGTCCCACCAATTTGTGGGAACAATTAAAAGGAGCATGACGCAAATTGGAAGAGAAGCTAGGCCTAAAATTCGAAGAGGTTATCGCGTCACATTTATTATTTTTTTAATTATATATATTTCATTTTATTTTCGTGAAAATACTGTGGTATGGAATCTTACATTTGAGTCCAGTTAGAGAACCACAAGTTGGTAATTACATTTTTTCAACTTAAGTAATAGCATTTTTGCTTTATAAAAATTCCCTCTTTTGCTGAGTACGCTATGATTCTCGAATTCAGCCACTGTTTCGAAACAACTCTTGAGATTTTAGAAGTATGCCTAGTTATCAACATGAGCTCTAATGGTACTCAAGCCCAAATGCTTGCTGGGTATATCCAACGGCATTTCGAATGAACGCAAATCACCGCTAGTTTTATTCTGCCCGATCGGCCGCTTAAGCTTAGCTTAATCTTCAGTTAAAGTAGATTGAAAAACTGTAGAATAAGTTTAAGCGTAGTTTAACTGACAAATTGAGTTGAACTTGTATTGAAAAACCGGGCTTAAGTGTTGAATACGAGCCTGTGGCCCTTTTAACTATAACATAAAATTTTGTGAAATTTTAATATTGTTTATCAAAAATTACGATCTATACTATTTATTCGAAATTTTGGGGTGGCTCTAACCAAACAGTACAGGGATTTCCCTCAGCATACCGTTTCAATTGCATGGTACCGGGAATGGAATCATTTGCTCATCGATTTTCAAAATTGTGGATTCTAACAATCAAATTTTGAGTAATTTCCCGGGAAGCTAGAGTCTTGCAAATTGGAAATCACTTTAGAACCAGATGACAATTTAATAAGAGGGGAACAAAAATTTGCAAGGTGGCGGAGGGGTCGTGAAAATTAACAAATCGTCCGAATTTTGTAATTTTGCTTTTAAATTTTAAGGACCTTCCCAAAAACGGTCAAATATCGAAATGTCTGCAGATGTTTAGAACATCTACTTAGAGCATTTGGAATCTTGCGGTCGACTTTTGAGTAATTTCCTTATGAGCAAGGTTTTTGAAAACTGGCAAATACTTATCAACGCGATGGCAATGCAGCATGAGCTAAACAAATTTTCGCTATGTTACGCAGGGATCGTGAAAACAAAAAAAGTCCAATCTTTGAAATTTTACTTTCGAGTTTTAAGGAACTTCCCAATAACCTAGAGACCGGAAACGTTCTAATATGACTGATAAAAAAATGTCTAGATGGTACAGGGATCGAGATGCTTGGAAATATTTCGAAAATTCTTTTAGAATATGTTGAAGCTTGCGATCGAATTTTGTGTAACTTCTCATTGAGTTTGAAACTTGAGAAATTACACATACGAGTAGTTCAGCGCACAATTCTGTTAG
The DNA here is from genome assembly GCF_040869045.1 of Eurosta solidaginis. Classification (NCBI taxonomy): domain Eukaryota; kingdom Metazoa; phylum Arthropoda; class Insecta; order Diptera; family Tephritidae; genus Eurosta; species Eurosta solidaginis. Next base: position 71,472,876 of record NC_090320.1, on the reverse strand, counting down.
GTGACGCGTGGGTCGGGATAATAAGTTTCTGAACTTGATGGACTTTAAGTAATTGTTAGCCTAGGCTAGGTAATTGCGCCTTACCTTTTTAGTTTTGTTTTTGAAAAGGTGTTAACAATAGATATTGATAAAATTTTAAAATTTTAATTCATTAACATTATGTTTGTGTTTAAGGATACCTTTTCCGTTGTGTTTTGAACAAAGGAAGCGTTTAAAAATTGGTTAATCTTCTTTTTATTCCAAAATACCTTTTATAATTGACTCAGCCTTCCGTAAAATTGTTGTTTTCTTTTTCTTGTGTAGTACTTAGCTCAAGTTGAAAGAAGAAAATAACTTCTTAATTAAAAAAATCCATTAATTGGTATCTATGTTATATCTGCAACTTGAATAGCAGGTCGTTGTACTTCTCTACGCGAGAAAGTTTCAAGAATTATGTGGGCCATATATAGTTTCTTGTACTATTTGTAGTTTGTGTTCAAATTGTAGAGCCTACATATTAATGCACTGTAAGCTTTCGCGCTGGAAATTGTTGTCGAAATTCTTCAAGAGATATTGAAATCTATTCACTGCGTTCCATTCTTGCAGCGAATCGCACTTGTTCCGAGCTAGCGCAAAACTATCCCACTAAGGTTCTAATTATTTCCCCTCGCAGTGCTCTCTAACACTTTTAACATTTCGACGTCCTCTGAAATGGTTCTATCGTAGCTCAGACTTCAGCGCTGTTGGTACAAGTTTGGCTTTGCAACTGTCCTGCTCTACATCCGATTAGAAAGTTCAGGGGTAGTCATCTAAATAGAGCGCGGAATTGCAGGGTGTTTAAGGTAGACATGATTATATTCTAGTTAAGGCCAGTTTAAATAGCAATGAAAACTGTGTACCAAGGTACTCAAATACGAAATTTAAAGACAATATTTCAAAATTTGCTCATGTTTTCCTGCCCACTTACAGACGGGAGGACGGACAAAAAAAAATATACTTGGTGTGGTTTACCTCCAAGGAGGTGTGCTCCTTTTTAATTTCTCGTACAAATCGGCGGCACCTACAAGGCTGAAATACACTCGGACTTTTTGCCAATATACAGCATTTAAACCCCCATTTTTCTCAAGATTTTGATGTTGATTTTCCTTGGTCTTGAACCCGAAACCTTTAGCGTGGTAGGCGAGCACGCTATTAAATACACATTTTAATATACCAACAAAAAGCTTATTTTGTTTTGTTGATTTTCCGACAGGGTGGATAAATGATGTATATTGGAACAATTTTGCTTCATCCCTTGTCAAATTTGGTTTCGAGACAAACCAGTTTCGGCATCGACACTGATGATTGCACAACGCCGAAACCGGTTTGTCTCGAAACCGAATTTGACAAGGGATGATGGAAAATCGTTCCAATATACATCATATCAACAAAGATACTGATCCCAACGACGAATGAGTACACTTTATCCAGAATAACGTACGCAAAAGAATAGCCAATCCACCTAAAACCACCCTTATATAATTCTTCCATTAGGCCAGACTGAGGATATGCATGACCACTGCTATACTTTGAAGTACCTATAGTTAAGGTTGTCATGGCGTGAAGGAATCAGTTGCCTTAGAAAGAATGTACACAGTAAATTTAAAACAGCTTGAGTGTTTCCGTGTATCGTTGTTACTGACCCGAGTACGAGGCCCCACCAGTTTGCAGGCTTTAAGAACCGCTAATGGGCGGGGGAAAACTACATTCAGAAATCCGTACGAAGCGTTTGGGATTTCAGAAAATTATGATCATTCGAACACTACAATGAAGAAAGTTGTATTGTGCCGATTAGCCAACCAGGTAAAAGCAAGCGAAGCATTAAAATTGAGGATAAAGTTTTTTAATGACAAGTAAATGGATGTTCGATTTTGCCATACCATCACCGCAACGAACCAGAGAGCTGGGTAACGAACCAGTCTTCAACGCCACACCAGCGAGTAATCTGCAATTGTGGCTTGCAAGATAATCGTTATTGCCAAACTTTGATGGGCGGAGTTGTTGTCTTGCTCGCAAAAGACTTCCGGCATACGCTGCCAATCATTAAGCGCGGTACTCCTGTGGAAAATCAGCGTGCGTCAAAGCCTCGTTACTATGGCGAAATCTAGAAGCTTGACATCCAACAAGAAACATGCAAGTACAACTTACAATGTTGTGCTTAGAGCGTCCATGATATCGACGAAGATAGTGAAGCAACAGATAGAGACAGTTTTATAACATTCGACGATAGGTTTTGCAATGTTCTGAGAATGGAAGAGAACCGCTTTGAGCAAGGGCAATATTGGCTCATAAAAATTAAACTGTAGGAAACATGAATAAAGAAATTAATCGATGGGTAACAAAGATGCAACAACATGCCCGGTCGAGTTTTTAAACTCTTTATATGTATCGGGAGTGCTTTTGCACAAATTGAAATTAAAAGCGGGGGTGACAGTAATACGAAAGTGTAACTTGGACGTCTAGACTTTGGCAATGGTACAAGAATGCAATAATAGCATGAAAAAAAATGTTTTCCAAGCCACAATTATAACTGGAGAGGCAAAGGGAGAATCTGTATTAACACCAAGAATACCTTTAATTTCGAATGATATGCCATACTGGCGCCAATTGGTAACACCAAGGAAATTTAAATCGTTTTTCACCTGGTCCTTCCAACGGAGTGAGGGGGCTCTCTGCTTTCGCAGGCGGGTTACGATAAGAATATTTGTTTAAGCATCGGCACATCATCTTTCATTCGCACAACATGACCAAGCCAGCGTAGCCGCTGTGTTTTAATTCGTTGGACCATGTTGGTGTCTGCATAAAGCTCGTACAGTTCATCCTTAAATCTTCTTCGGTATTCACCGTCGCCAACGCGTAGAGGCCCATACATTCTTCGAAGAACTTTTCTCTCGAATAGAATGGGCATGGTAAGTAACTTGTAGAACATGATTTTCGTTTGCCGTCTAAAGTAGCATTTGTTGGCAAGAGTGGCTCTTCGCCGGATTTCTAGACTGACGTTTTTGTTTGTGTTAATGCTGATTCCCAAATAAAAGAAGCCGGCTGTATCTATTGTATTATAAATACTTTTATAACTCTATGCACCATGTCGTAGTAAGAAATCTTAAATTTATAACCCGTATAACGTAATGTAAAAGTAATATTTACTTATCGCAGACATACAACTTTTTCGCGATAAGGTAATTAATCAAAGCGATAAATATTCCTGTACGAGCATCATAGTTGTTTAAATACATTAACAAAAACATTTTGTTGTATTTCTTCTACGAGATATTCTTTTGTGCGCTTACTCTAACATAACTGATAAAAGATTTATATTTTAGTAATGAGATTGAGAAGCAGACATATGTACATATGTTGGGAAACACAAAATGTGGAAGTATTAATGAAGTTGAATCTCGTACGTCTGATATGAATGTTAAACAAAAAATAAATAAATGTAAGTAATATAAATGCTTCTTTTAATTTTTCCTACAAATTGGCGGGACGGAACCTACTTGTTTAATGCCGACTCTGAACGGCATCTGCAAGGCTGATGAGTTTCCACGGAGAAGCTCTTCATAGCAGAAATACACTCGGAGTGTTATGATGTTGCTTTGCTCGGGGCGAGAACCCAGAATCTTCAGTGGGGTAGGAGGAGCACGCTACCATCACACCATGACTGTCCCCATGTTATATGCGATAATTGAATAGAGTTTAGACCAAGCATATATACATACCTAAGTCTGTAGTATATTACTAAGTATAAGCATATCTGACAGGCTTTGTTCTTCCCGAAAATTGGTTTGCCTACATTTTAAAAATAACGTTCCCTATTCATCCTCTATCCCGTCCTCTTTCACTTATTCTTCCCCATGCATAGAATCTCTATATCAAATATTGAATTATTGCTTCAACTGATGACAATATCTATGTTCGCATAACCCACTAAGAAAATATATGAAACTAAGGCAGGTACAATTTAAAAATCGCATTAATTCTTATTATAAGATAGATAATTAAGACATTCTCCGGAAAATGTCCTACTAAACATCTCCGTGTGCGAATTTTATAATTTTCTCTAATATCAATAACATAAATAAATATTGTTATATTGTTTTTTCGTTTTATTGTAATTTTTCGAGATTTTAAGATACCTCGCAAGAGTCGACTGGTGGGGTTATGCTCACATACATAGAATCCTCCTAGGGGCAAAGATGACCGGGCCAGAGGTCTTTGAATTTAATTTTTGTAATAAAGTTGTATGAAAAAGTCAAGCTTTCTTTTCGTTTTGCCAACAAGTTAAAATTTTGAATTATATATGTTTACAATAAAACGGGCGATATATCGTTAGTTTAATTCACAAAGGCCCTAATCAAGAAATTTAAAAACAAAAAAATTTTATTTTTATATTCATTACGTGAAGAAATGGCATTTTAAACTGGCATAACTTCGTTATTGTTACTGGAGATGTATTTTAATATATGATACCAAAATCTGTGTAAAACGCAGTCTAGAATTGAGATATAGTACACATAAGTTGCTGAATTGTCCTTTTTTATTCAACTTTTATATGAGAAACAACAAAGCATAAATGAGAGTGTTAAAGTAAAAGCACATATGGCGAATATGGGACCTTCTGAATTGCTTAAAAAATTGCAAACTATCAGCCTACTAAAGGAATGAGGTGTGCGCAACTGTTCCAACTCCGTCCAATGCCTAGACTAATATTAGAAAGTCAGCCCCACAACGTTTGAACTTTCAACATCAAAATTTTGTCATATACGGGATCGCCCCTTGGTAGTGGTTTGTAAAGCACTCCACTTGATGTACTTAATAATAATATTCAAGTTTAACAATAAATTAATAAATAAATAAATTAAATTATTCGATTTGCGTGTGTTTCTATCTCACCGTGATGGGTGTTTGGAGCACAATGCTATTAAAACTGAAAAAATCTGACGCCCACTTTATATATATATATATGTATAAAAAACATAAACAGCCAAATTTCATACTTCGAATATGGGCGTGTCACCGCCCACTTATGAAGGAATCAATTTAACGAATAATTTTAGTCATAAATCACTAATCGCTTAAACAAATATCATAAAACTCGTCATCCAGTTTAATTGTATAATAGGTAATGTTCCACAATGAAAAAGAAACAAATTGGTTGAGGACCACGCCCACTTTTATATAAAGTATTTTTTAATTTGTAAATTTATCTTTATATACACTGACCAACAAACTAGAACAATAATATGTATTATGACTTTTGTTATACAATACTAATGACATAGGTTAACAGAATCGTAATTGGCCTTTGCATTCCCCTCTAGAATTATTATGGCTGTCGAAAGACTAAAAAAAATTAAAAATCATGTACGCCTGATCTAATAAATATAATTTAAAGGAAATTACCCGTATTGTTCAGTATGCTTCTACTAAGAAGCCGTGTTATTTCAATTTCAAAAGTCGTTTTCTCGCCCAAAAAATATTTTTTTTTCGAATGTAAACCTAGATCTTTGTTGAAGCGCGTGTTATAAGTGAAATTATCAAAAAATATGTCATATTACCATCTTGCGAGTCTCAAAAGAAAACAAAATAAAGGTCAGCAGGGCATAAGGGCGGCAGACCTAAGAATAGGCTGTTCCCACCTAAGGAAAGCCTGTCGCTTTTAAAAAACGATTGTCTGGCAATTGAGACGGTCGTTAAAACAAATCGAAGACTGATTTAACAAAGAAAAAAGTTAAATCCATACAAGCGGTTCATCACCGGCATGAATCTTGGACGGTTGATGGTTGGAAATATTTAATTAAAAATTATTTATTACTTTATTTAATAATTTGGGAAAAATTTAAACAACGTGACATCAGGACGGACAAGGCGACAGCTGTTTCGATTATACCTTGTAAATCTCTTCAAAGCCTTTTCTCCCGGGAGTGGGAGTCGAACTCGCACCCCTACGATAGTTGAAATGGTTGTAAACGCATTCAGCTACGTCATGCCTGTTGTGAAGTCTTTCCCAATTGCCTTCTTTATGCATATTTTAATCTTTTACACATTGCATACTTCGTATGCAATTATGTGTTAAAGCTATGCTTGGTACGGCGGTTTTCAAAGAAACTTTGGTTTTTGTTGCTGTTTTCGTTCTATTTATAGAACTACAACGAATTAACCAATTTTGTCTGTTTGTATGATTTTTTAATAATCGGGGATTGCCCATATTGCTTTTTTTAAATGTATGAAAACATTTATTTGAAGCAATTTTTTAATTTTATAATTTATTTAATAATTTGGGAAAAATTTAAACAACGTGACATCAGGACGGACAAGGCGACAGCTGTTTCGATTATACCTTGTAAATCTCTTCAAAGCCTTTTCTCCCGGGAGTGGGAGTCGAACTCGCACCCCTACGATAGTTGAAATGGTTGTAAACGCATTCAGCTACGTCATGCCTGTTGTGAAGTCTTTCCCAATTGCCTTCTTTATGCATATTTTAATCTTTTACACATTGCATACTTCGTATGCAATTATGTGTTAAAGCTATGCTTGGTACGGCGGTTTTCAAAGAAACTTTGGTTTTTGTTGCTGTTTTCGTTCTATTTATAGAACTACAACGAATTAACCAATTTTGTCTGTTTGTATGATTTTTTAATAATCGGGGATTGCCCATATTGCTTTTTTTAAATGTATGAAAACATTTATTTGAAGCAATTTTTTAATTTTATAATTTATTTAATAATTTGGGAAAAATTTAAACAAAACAGAACGAAAACAGCAACAAAAACCAAAGTTTCTTTGAAAACCGCCGTACCAAGCATAGCTTTAACACATAATTGCATACGAAGTATGCAATGTGTAAAAGATTAAAATATGCATAAAGAAGGCAATTGGGAAAGACTTCACAACAGGCATGACGTAGCTGAATGCGTTTACAACCATTTCAACTATCGTAGGGGTGCGAGTTCGACTCCCACTCCCGGGAGAAAAGGCTTTGAAGAGATTTACAAGGTATAATCGAAACAGCTGTCGCCTTGTCCGTCCTGATGTCACGTTGTTTAAATTTTTCCCAAATTATTAAATAAATTATAAAATTAAAAAATTGCTTCAAATAAATGTTTTCATACATTTAAAAAAAGCAATATGGGCAATCCCCGATTATTAAAAAATCATACAATTATTTATTACTATAAGCAAATATTGCTATTTTTAAAGTTATTGTTGTCAGATGAGACCAATATAACCCGTTTCTAGTCTGATGGGCGGTCTTGGTATTGGTATTGGTCCAACAGGTGCAATTAAACCTCACGAAGTGAAACAAACAATTAATTTGAAGGTGGTTGCTTGATAATCCTATTGTCGAATTTGACCATGAAAAAGGAGCGATTCCTTAATAGTTTGCAAATGAGTTTGCCACATGCAGTTGCCGTGTTTCACTGTAGTGAGGATAAAGTCATTTTACAACACGACAACTATTCGAAACATATCTCCAAATTGGTAAGAAATCGATTGAAATCTAGAAAGTTTCCAACACTGGAGAGGGACTCACAGTGCACAGTTATGAAGCCGATCTTTAACTTAGAGAGTTTTCTAAAACGTTAGCTAACGAATTAAGATAATCATCCTAAGGGCATGCAGGAGTCTTCGGAACGTTTCGAGAAAGAATGGTACGCTATACCACCAGATTTCGTTGTTGTTGTTGTTGTAGCAGTGCTTCGCCCCATCCAATAGGTGTGACCATCACATATTGTAATCAATATCCCCTAACGGGAGCAGTGGCGGATCCAGGGGGGGGGGATTTCAGTCAGTAATTGTTTCTCCCAATAGCTGATGTGTTTTGAAAAAGTTCACATCAAGATACTCTACTTGAAAATGCAAGGCAAAACAACAGAGGAAACGTATAGCAGACCGTTATTTTTTAGGGGTAAATTTATTAGTATTTTTTTACATTGTTTAATAATTTCATACGCATATTTGGTTTCAATTAGTTATTCAAATTATCAATAGTACATCCAATTATATGACATCATTTTTATCTTCTGCATAGTTCATATTCACACAGTAGATTTAATTCTATGCTTCCCTTTTTTTACATGTCTTTCAATTATATGATCAATATCAATCTCAATATCGAAATGGGTATTTAAAAGTGCAAGACCAGTGAGTCTGTCCTGGGACATTGTGGACCGTAACCACGTTTTCAACCGGCGAAGTGTCGAAAAACTCCTTTCAGCACAAGCATTGCTAGCTGGAAGCGTGGCCAGAATTTTGATAAGAGCATTTATTGATGGAAACACATATTCATTGCAATCAATTAAAACTTTTTCAGCTGATAGTGGAATTGATTTTTTGTGTTGCTTATCAGACCAGCGTTCTGACCACACTTCGTACTCTCCATCTAGATTAATTTTATTTCCTCCAATAAGAGATGCGTATCTTTTACCAAGATCTTGGACAAGCTCTTTAGACAAATTCTTTTTTTGCAGTGTATTATCTTTGATGATTCGCGATGGGATTAGCAAATTAAGATTAAAAACTTGCAATGTATCTTCAGGTAATCTACCTTGTAAATCACGAAAAATTTAACTGCACTTGTATTTATTGCCAAACAAACGGTTGGATTTGAAAAAATTGATGAGCTCAGAAAAGTTAACCAATCAGAGAACTGCAAAAATCACAATTTTCTTGATTTATTCAAACACTAAAACTTGTATTCACATTCAATCCTGCGAATAAACTCATAATTGAATAAACTCTTAATTGAATAAACTCAGCATCTGTCTTTACTAGATTTCCGTTAGCATGATTGCGATCGAATGAACGAACAGGTTTTGCGTACGATTGTATTGATCAAACGAAGGCAAGCGGAGAATAAAATCAAAGCACGAGAATTAGTATCGTTTAGTTCGGCAAACAAACAGAATCGTAAACAATGTTTATATGTATGTTTATATGTAGCTTGTCGCCGTGACGTAAGGGCAGAAGAATGATGCAAATATTCAGATGCATGGAGTTTTCATATTTGCCTTTTCATTCCGATGAATGTAATCGCTGTTGAGGCAAAAGAGCAAACGCATGCAATAAGTTGGTTGATTTTAAATCAATGTCGCTTATGTTCCTTAAAGCAAGTTGGATCATTGAACACGATCATATTGCCGAATGTAATCGAACATTGTTGTGTTCGATTTTTGCTGTTCTCTGTAACCAATACATAGTTAACTTTTTAGAGCAGGACGTGGACGCTCATGCTCGGTCAACTTAGCCGAGCGGATTTTAAAATTTAGTGGTAGATTTATCAGAAAATAGTGGTAGATTTATGAAAAAAGTGGTAGCATGGGTTATATTTTAAATATTTTTAAGTAGTGAATATTACTCACTTCTTTTCCTATATATACATAGGTAGGTGGAAGTGACAGTTATGTACTAAAAACCTAAAGGAAAAGAGATTAAATGGCGAGCAAAGTATCGCTAGGTGTTATTTTGAGTTTTATAAAACTATTCTTCCACAAATAATATTGTTGCTCTTCTCAAAAAATTGTGGAAAATCAAAGGTTTCTTCAAAAAACTTCTATAAAAAACTACCACCTTTTTTCGGGCTTGCGTGGTAGAAGTGGTAGAACTTCAAATAAAAGAAAAATAGTGGTTGATCTACCACTTTAGTGGTAGAAGTCCGTACACTGGCTTTCTCGCGATTCTACTGTAATTTAATATGTGCACTGCAGTTTCTATAGAGATGACAAATGCCCAGTAGAAAGTGGTGAAAAATGTGTAGAGTGAGAGTGAAGATTCTGAATAATCTTTATTCAATAAAGTAAGGTTTGATTCAGTACAGGGTTGGGAAATGACATTTCATGAATTGTACTAAATCCACTCAAAAATCGTATTTTTTCGTTCAAATTGTACTGAATTTTTTTTGTATGGATTTACATATATTGCACTATTACTCATTTACTTTTTAGTACCAAAATAAAAATACTTGCTTAACCGTCCTGTTCATGAATAATTTTTCTTCTTAGTTCGCATGGCTGGGTACACGCGTACCACAAGGCAGTTCATACGTGAGAACTACTAGTGGTACCTGGGTATCCCAGCCATCAGAACTAGTAATAAAAAACTAATTTTAGTAATAAAAAACTAATTTATTAAAAAACCATCTTTATGAAAGTATATTGGAAAAAATTTTCTCTCCTTTTTGTAGAAAACTTATTCCCATAGGATGCCACAAATCTTTGACTCGTTTCTGTTTGTATGTTATGTAAAAATGGTTTTTGAATATGCAAAAGGTACCCGGGTAGCCATCTATGAACAGGACGGTTAATGTATGTATTCATTTGAAATTATTTTTCTTTTTATTTAAAAGGAAACATTTTTTTTAGTTCAATAAGAGTTTTTGAAAAACATAAATATTCTTTTCTCATACATAAATTATACTATTATTACATAGGTATATTTTAAATATTTGCATATATGTATGTATGTATGTTTGTTAATCAAAAAACTTTTCATCCTCGTCAACGATTAAACTTTGTTCACCACTAACTACCTTATCAATTTGCATATAATAACAACATTGCCCCCTGGTCTTAATAAAATCCTTTGTTTTTATCAAAGAAGAAACTGATTCAACAAGTAAACGATTTCTGCACCTGGTTTTAATTATATTCTGTATCGAAAATATTCTTTCAACATTCGCTGAAGAATGTGAAATTGATAAAACCCCTGTGCAATTCTGTGTATATTTGCAAAAAACGGTTCGTTTAGTTCATTTTTCAATAATCGCAACTTTGCCAAAAACTCAGAAATGGAATGATTTTTAAGAGCACGCGATTCATCGTGTTCTGACAGGGCTCGATATTCCGAATTAATTTCTCCGATTTTATCAATTTCACATGTAGGAAATAATTTAGCAACCAGTGGAACTATGCTAGTTACTTCTCCTAATAAAACAGTTTCAGGAGCAAGCTTTGTGACCCAATTCAAAATTTCATTATCAAAGTCAAAATTTCGTCTGTAGGTTTTTACAAAACTCCATGTAAAATAGTTTGACGTTTAGTTTAAAATTTTGAATATCTTGTTTTTCCAATAAATTCTCACAAATTAATACTGTTGAGCGCTAATATTATTTGAAAATTGATACTCAATTAAAGCATGCATACAAAAACTGCATTATGAAAAGTAGCGATCAAATATCCATCATTATATTTATACAAATACTGCATATAAATAGTGGATTTCTGGGACTTCGTGAAAAAAATTTTGTTCCGAATAAATTTTGGAAAAAAAAATCTAGTCCTAGGAAACTTGCTGTTTGAACAGGGTGGACCATAATGAGAGGGGTGTTAGAGGCGTTGGTTCCACATTACAATTGAAAAGATGGTTGGTGTCATGTGGGGACACATTGCAAGCAGGGCATACATTTTGTATGTCGGGGTTGATTCTGAATAGGTAAGAGTTTAACCTGTTACAGTATCCAGATCCAGTTGAGCTAGAGTGACTCGCGTTTCCCTAGGGAGTGTGCGTTCCTCTTCTGCAAGTTTAGGGTATTGTTCTTTGAGTACAGGATTCACCGGAAAATTCCCGACATAGTGGTCCGACGCCTGTTTGTGGAGTTTACTGAGGACCTGCTTGTGTTTTTTGGCTTGATACGGCTGTGTTCTTCGGTGCCATATTTCCTCAAAATGCTTACGGAGATGACTCCTTAAACCCCTGGGCGGTGTTGGCTCATCAATCAGATGTCTGTTGGGATGCCCAGGTATCTGGGTATTCAACAGGAACTGTTTGGTTAGCATTTCATTTCTCTCCCTGATGGGGAGTATTCTCGCCTCATTATGTAGATGGTGTTCTGGGGACATCAGATTTCGTCCAAAAGCTATTTCAGAATATGCCGCAAAGTATCCAGAAATTAAAAATGACAAAGGACTGTGGACAAACAATTTAAACAATATTGTCACGGATATTAGCATCACTAAGCTATACCATCACTAAGGCGATGATAAGGCTAAGCGATATTTACGTCAATAATCAAATCATATATACACATATATAAGGCAGCCGAGATATGTCACACACAGATGCATTTACTTATACGCCTATGTGTGCGCGAGAGACTGTAAACTACAAACATTCACATCAATAATTCAATCATTATGTATCTACATAAAGAATAAATAATTGCGTCTACACATATGTACCATGTACGTATACGAGCAGTGGAGAGTCAATGCACAAACACATGCATATATCTGAGATACTCCTATAAGTATGCAATGATAAAAACTATAAAATTGTGCAATTGTAGTTACAGCTGAGATGTTTGAGCGCTAATGGACTAGTAGATTCTGGAAGCGCCTAGAAGATGCGAATGTTAAAGTCAAAGAGTATAAAAGGCGACAGATGTAGAGGCACTGGAAATCAGTTTCATTTGAGCTATCAATCAGTTTGGTTATTAAGCAAGATATTCGTTGCAAAATATAAGTGTTATTGTGAAGTACTTTAATAAAGGCCATTTTTTCATTATTCAATATTGAAGTTATTTATTCAACAGTTTAGCGATACGAACGTTGGCAGAAGATTGCAAATAAGGGGAATTTCAGTAAAATCGTTACAATTGGTGTCAGAAGAGGAATTGTTGAATAAATTCCGAAGATTGGGAATACAGCTTGGACATGGCAAAGTTGAGTGAATTGACGATCCAGCAACTGAAGGAGGAGTTGGAATTCCGTGGATTGGCTACTTCTGGCGATAAATCCCAGCTACAAAAACGACTAAGTGTAGCTATGGTATTTGAAGGAATATACAATGCTGAGGAGTATATCTTTCATTTTGATGGCGACAAAACAACAACAAAAATGGAAGAAAAAAACGAAACACCGCAGACAGTGACGAGCACAATATCTGTACAAACATCGACAATGGCATTTCAGCTGGAGTCACAGGAGGCACGCATTTCAGAAATGGCGTCGCAAATGTCATCTCAATTGGAAGAACAGAAGAGATATATGTCATCTCAACTGGAAGCACAAGAGGCACGTATATCTGGAATGTCGACAAAAATTACGGAACAGGTATCATCGCAGCTCTTTGCGAAACTGGAAGAGTAGGATGAAAAAATTTTACAACTCGAGGACAAAATTGATGCCGAGATAGAAGCGTTGAAAGGTCTTATGCAACAGTTGCAACTAAATCGCCCAGCTGTTCCAGCGAGCAATCCGAAGGTAAAAACTCCATCTTTTGACGGCTCTGTTCCTTTCGAGGTATTCAAGCTTCAATTTGAGAAGACGTCAGCAGTGAACAACTGGAATGCTGAAGATAAAGTTGCTGCTCTCTTCGTAGCATTGAAGGGGCCAGCAACCGAAATCCTACAGACGATTCCCGAGGGAGAGCGGAACAACTATGAAGCATTAATGGCCGCTGTCGAGAGACGTTATGCAAGCGAGCATAGAGAACAGATATACCAAATTGAGTTGCAAAACTGTTACCAAAAAAACAAATGAGACATTACAGGAGTTTGCTTCGGATGTTGAAAGATTGGCTCATCTTGCAAATGCGGACGCACCCGTGGAATACACTGACAGGGTAAAGATTCAGAGCTTTATTAACGGCATACGGGACGTCGAAACGAAGCGAGCCACATACGCGAACCCAAAGCCAACATTTGCTGAAACGGTATCCCATGCACTGACTCAGGGAACAGCGTCACTTTTGAGTAAGCCCGCATACAAAGCTCATCTCGTGGAAGTGGAAAGGCCAGATTGGGTAGACACAATTTTGGAAGCACTGAAGGGATTACAACAAAACAATGCCGGAGTTATGAAGTGTTTCAAGTGTGGTAACCCAAGTCACATTGCACGTCATTGCAGCACCGGTCATGGTAGTTCCAACTTGGCTGGTCGTAAACGCAAAGCTGGAGGAGATAAACAAGAGCGAGTCAAATGCAGAGATCGAGAACTTGCCCCACCTATTGAATGTCGTGTGATACCTATCTTGCAAACGGGAAGGAAATCGAGCAGTCTTACCATCAAAGGAAATGTGGATGGCAAGAAGCGTGTACTGACTGTAGATACATGCGCATCTCATTCCTTGATCCGATCTGATTTGGTCAACAGGAAAGTAAAGCTATTACCTGGAGCAAGATTGAGTACGATTACTGGCGAGTATAACCAAGTCCAGGGAGAAATGGTATGTGAAGTCTTAATTGGGAAGGTCATGGTTTTACACAAATTCGTTGTGGCGGAGATTGCTGATGAAGTTATATTGGGAGTGGATTTCTTGGTTGACAATGACATCAAGATCGATACGCAGAGAAGGGTGATGCATTATGAGAACCAAGATGTGCAACTTAACTTCAGTTTGGAAAAAGGGTTCAGCAGTAAGCGAGTGCTGGTGGAGGAGATTCGACAGAGACCCCGAAAGTCAAGGAAAGTAGATCGAGCAAAGGTTGATGGATCGAATGGGCCAAATAAAGCGAAATCAAAAGTACCTGCGAGAAAAACACTGGCATTGACAAACCTAATGGACGCACTAAAACGACTGAAAGAATTTTCCAGAAAGAATGCAAGGGTGGTTTCAAGCCAGCGCGTACTACTGTTGTGAAACGTCAAGACGATACTGATGATGCAAAGTCAATCCGTCAAGATCAAGCTCTGCGAAGTAGTTCTTCATTGGCCAAGCAACAGAGTGCGAGGGAACGATCCAGGATAATGAGTAGTAAGATGAAATACAGGTACGACAACAAGAATAATTCGGAGGGTTTCTTGGAGGGAGATTTGGTACTGTTGTACAACCCTCTCCGGCGGAAAGGTGTTCCTTCCAAATTTTGGTGCAGTTGGGAAGGCCCGTACAAAGTTGTAAAAAGGATCAGTGATGCCATCTACCGCATACAAACAATTGGTAAAGCACGAAATAGAAGGGTGGTTCATTTGGAGAGGCTAGTAGCGGTTAGATCGAGAGGTTCGTCTGATCGGGACGATCAGACTTAGGTGAAGGGCAGTGTCACGGATATTAGCATCACTAAGCTATACCATCACTAAGGCGATGCTAAGGCCATGCTAAGCGATATTTACGTCAATAATCAAATCATGTATACACATATATAAGGCAGCCGAGAGATGTCACACACAGATGCATTTACTTATACGCCTATGTGTGCGCGAGAGACTGTAAACTACAAACATTCACATCAATAATTCAATCATTATGTATCTACATAAAGAATAAATAATTGCGTCTACACATATGTACCATGTACGTATACGAGCAGCGGAGAGTCAATGCACAAACACATGCATATATCTGAGATACTCCTATAAGTATGCAATGAGAAAAACTATAAAATTGTGCAATTGTAGTTGCAGCTGAGATGTTTGAGAGCTAATGGACTAGTAGATTCTGGAAGCGCCTAGAAGATGCGAATGTTAAAGTCAAAGGGTATAAAAGGCGACAGATGTAGAGACGCTGGAAATCAGTTTCATTTGAGCTATCAATCAGTTTGGTTATTAAGCAAGCTATTCGTTGCAAAATATAAGTGTTATTGTGAAGTACTTTAATAAAGGCCATTTTTTCATTATTCAATATTGAAGTTATTTATTCAACAGTTAGCGATACGAACGTTGGCAGAAGATTGCAAATAAGGGGAATTTCAGTAAAATCGTTACAATATATAATTTTTGCATTTTTTGTTGGTTGCAAAACTTGAACAATCCAGCTGCATCAAATTATTAGCAGTTTCGTTTGCATTTTATAAGTTTTAGTCAGTATTTCAGCAATGTTGTAATAGTATAATTAATGCTAACACTAAAACACTCGATTGGCTAGTTAAACAAACCAAGTGGGTATACTAAAACAAAGTTTATTTTCTAAATTATTGTTCCAGTTTTGCTCGTCAGGTATGTATATAAGTATTTCTTCTGTGTGTGAGTTTGTTACTGAACTGCTTCTAAAGGACTAGACCGATATTGTAGAAATTTTGTTTGTGTGTTGAAGTGGATCTGAGGATGCTGTAGATTCACAACTTGGTCGGTTTTCGTTTTTATTATTCCGAGAAGTGAACAAGGAGCCGATCTATTCTAAAAAACAAAAAAATTATGGTGTGATTTGATAGAGATTTGGCACAGTTGTGCTTCCTTGACTAGCTTCTTATTTCTGAAAGTTTTCTTTCCAGAGACTGGACCATGGACCGACCTATTCAAAAAAAAAATATTTGATTGTGCGATCGGCTTGAAATTTGGTACAGGGGTACTTCGACTAAAACTAAACGAACTATACGAAAAAATCTCACAGTTCAGTATTTAATTCGGTTCCATCCTTTACTTTTATTAATTCAATTCACTCAAAATAGATAGCTGGTTTGCTTTTATTACCGCCACCTACACCAACTTAATCTAGCAAGCAATTCCTGATGCCATTATCAATATTAATTTCATTTCTTTGCCCTTGATTGCCTTGTTTATATTTGTCAATCAACTCCAAAGTTTCGCTAGGAATGTAAATGAATACATGTGTACTAGGGTGTGTCCAAAAATGACGATATTTGTTTTTTCGCACTCACCCTCAAATATCAGAGAGTCAGCGTTCAAGAAGAAATCGTAAGCTGTAGTTTTAGGAAATGCTTTTTATGCCTTCGGTTAGAAAACCTAAATTTTATGAACATAAGTATACATATATGTATGTATATATTGAGTGATGTAGGCAAGATTAAGAAAAAAAGGATGAAAGAAGGAAACCAAACTGACAGAGTGCACAAATACTCCCAATGGAGCTTTTTAAATGAATGCCGAGAAGACCAAGAGCCTATCGAGTGTTTTGAGTTTCGAAAATCTCGCGAGCCGCCGAACTTGCGAGACATTTTTTTTTTTCGAACAAATTTGAGAAATCGTTAGCTCTAACTCAAATACAAATTTAAAAAAAAAAGTTTTGGATTTGGTTTGCAGGGAGTAAAATTTTTCGTTTTTGCATTACGAGCTTTTATAAAATGACGAAGGTCTGACAGTCACGGACTTTTTTTTATGAGTGACGTAATGGCTTTTCTTATTTTAAGCTAAATGTAGTCAATTTTTAAATCTTTCAGTCTATTTGAGGTTTTTGTTGATCCGTTCAGCCTAATAAATTTACTACGGTTTTACTATGGTTCCAACACTGTTCAATAGGTATAGTAAACAACACCCACACTTTTGCAGACATATCTAAAGAAACAACAAAATTAAAAACAACTACATCGGAATCATCCCAACAGCTGATTAGCTTCTCAGTAGCTTCTAATGTCAACGCTACAGAGTGACTTCAACGCCGCCATAATCATCATATTGCTATTTTCCTGACTAACTCTATAAGTATTCCTCTATCTATCGCCGCTTTCTCCGCCTCTTTATTTGTATACTTACATACATAAACATTAGTTCTTAATATGTCATATTATGTATACATATACAGCGTGCAGGAATTTAATCATTTATCGCAAAATTGTAGGGACTCAGTTGGCCTAAGTTAGTTAGAAAATCTCGTTGACATCGGTTGTTTGGTGTTTTTCAAAAGTTATATTTAATTTCCAAGACAGCAGTTTCAGTAACGTAGAAAGTTAAATCATAGAACGTCAACATCATGGCGGATAAAAATCTGATGAGACGACCAAATCAGCCACGGCATACTCAACCCAATTTAGGCGTTTATCATTACTATCACTCGGACTTTTACTATTCTATGTCAAGTATTCACAGTGAGTAGAAAACTGATTTTTCAACCAACACGTGAATGATTATGCATTGTATACATATTAAGATAGTAAAATAAAAAACAAATAATAACAAGTAAGGAAGGCTAAGTTCGGGTGTAACCGAACATAACATACTCAGTTGAGAGCTATGGAGACAAAATAAGGAAAATCAATCTGGGGTAACCCTGGAATGTGGTTGTATAACATGTGTATCAAATGAAAGGTATTAAAGGGTATTTTAAGAGAGAGTAGGCCATAGTTCTATGGATGAACGCCATTTAGGGATATCGCCATAAAGGTAGACCAGGGCTGACTCTAGAATTTGTTTGTACGATATGGGTATCAAATTAAAGGTGTTACTGAGCATTTTAAGAGGGAGTGGGCCTTAGGTCTATCGGTGGACGCCTTTTCGAGATGTCCCCATTAAGGTGGACCAGGGGTGATTCTATAATGTGTTTGTACGATATGGGTATCAAATGAAAGCTGTTAATGAGTATTTTGAAAAGGAGTGATCCTTAGTTCCATAGGTGGACGCCGTTTCGAGATATCGCCATAAAGGTGGACCAGGGGTGTCTCTAGAATGTGTTTGTACGATATGGGAATCAAATGAAAGGGGAGTGGGAGTGGGCATTAGGTCTATAGGTGGACCCTTTCGCCATTAGGGTGGGCCAGGGGTGACTCTAGAATGTTTGTACGGTATGGGTATCAAACGAAAGGTGTTACTGAGCATTTTAAGAGGGAGTGGGCATGAGGTCTATAGGTGGACGCCTTTTCGAGATATCGTCATTAGGGTGGGCCAGGGGTGACTCTAGAATGTGTTTGTACGATATGTGCATCAAACGAAAGGTGTTACTGAGCATTTTAAGAGGGAGTGGGCATTAGGTCTATAGGTGGACGCCCTTTCGAGATATCGCCATTAGGGTGGGCCAGGGGTGACTCTAGAATGTTTGTACGATATGGGTATCAAACGAAAGGTGTTACTGAGCATTTTAAGAGGGAGTGGGCATTAGGTCTATAGGTGGACGCCTTTTCGAGATATCGCCATTAGGGTGGGCCAGGGGAGACTCTAGAATGTTTGTACGGTATGGGTATCAAACGAAAGGTGTTACTGAGCATTTTAAGAGGGAGTGGGCATGAGGTCTATAGGTGGACGCCTTTTCGAGATATCGTCATTAGGGTGGGCCAGGGGTGACTCTAGAATGTGTTTGTACGATATGTGCATCAAACGAAAGGTGTTACTGAGCATTTTAAGAGGGAGTGGGCATTAGGTCTATAGGTGGACGCCCTTTCGAGATATCGCCATTAGGGTGGGCCAGGGGTGACTCTAGAATGTTTGTACGATATGGGTATCAAACGAAAGGTGTTACTGAGCATTTTAAGAGGGAGTGGGCATTAGGTCTATAGGTGGACGCCTTTTCGAGATATCGCCATTAGGGTGGGCCAGGGGTGACTCTAGAATGTGTTTGTACGATATGGGTATCAAATGAAAGGTGGTAAGGAGTATTTTAAAAGGGAGTAATCCTTAGTTCTATAGGTGGACGCCTTTTCGAGATATCGCCATAAAGGTGGACCAAGGGTGACTCTAGAATGTTTGTACGATATGGGTATCAAACGAAAGGTGTTACTGAGCATTTTAAGAGGGAGTGGGCATTAGGTCTATAGGTGGACGCCTTTTCGAGATATCGCCATTAGGGTGGGCCAGGGTGACTCTAGAATGTGTTTGTACGATATGGGTATCAAATGAAAGGTGGTAATGAGTATTTTAAAAGGGAGTAATCCTTAGTTCTATAGGTGGACGCCTTTTCGAGATATCGCCATAAAGCTGGACCAAGGGTGACTCTAGAATGTTTGTACGGTATGGGTATCAAACGAAAGGTGTTACTGAGCATTGTAAGAGGGAGTGGGCATTAGGTCTATAGGTGGACGCCTTTTCGAGATATCGCCATTAGGGTGGGCCAGGTTGACTCTAGAATGTGTTTGTACGATATGGGTATCAAATGAAAGGTGGTAATGAGTATTTTAAAAGGGAGTAATCCTTAGTTCTATAGGTGGACGCCTTTTCGAGATATCGCCATTAGGGTGGGCCAGGTGTGACTCTAGAATGTTTGTACGATATGGGTATCAAACGAAAGGTGTTACTGAGCATTTTAAGAGGGAGTGGGCATTAGGTCTATAGGTGGACGCCTTTTCGAGATATCGCCATTAGGGTGGGACAGGGGTGACTCTAGAATGTTTGTACGATATGGGTATCAAACGAAAGGTGTTACTGAGCATTTTAAGAGGGAGTGGACATTAGGTCTATAGGTGGACGCCTTTTCGAGATATCGCCATTAGGGTGGGCCAGGGGTGACTCTAGCATGTTTGTACGATATGGGTATCAAACGAAAGGTGTTACTGAGCATTTTAAGAGGGAGTGGACATTAGGTCTATAGGTGGACGCCTTTTCGAGATATCGCCATTAGGGTGGGCCAGGGTGACTCTAGAATGTGTTTGTACGATATGGGTATCAAATGAAAGGTGGTAATGAGTATTTTAAAAGGGAGTAATCCTTAGTTCTATAGGTGGACGCCTTTTCGAAATATCGCCATTAGGGTGGGCCAGGTGTGACTCTAGAATGTTTGTACGATATGGGTATCAAACGAAAGCTGTTACTGAGCATTTTAAGAGGGAGTGGGCATTAGGTCTATAGGTGGACGCCTTTTCGAGATATCGCCATTAGGGTGGGCCAGGGGTGACTCTAGAATGTTTGTACGATATGGGTATCAAACGAAAGGTGTTACTGAGCATTTTAAGAGGGAGTGGACACTAGGTCTATAGGTGGACGCCTTTTCGAGGTATCGCCATTAGAGTGGGCCAGGGGTGACTCTAGAATGTTTGTACGATATGGGTATCAAACGAAAGGTGTTACTGAGCATTTTAAGAGGGAGGGGGCATTAGGTCTATAGGTGGACGCCTTTTCGAGATATCGCCATTAGGGTGGGACAGGGGTGACTCTGGTATGTTTTTGTACGATATGGATATCAAATTAAAGGTATTAATGAGGGTTTTAAAAGCGAGTGGCCCTTAGATGTATATGTGAAGGCGTTCTCGCGATATCGACCTAAATGTGGACCAGGTGATCCAGAAAATCATCTGTTGGGTACTGCTAATTTATTTATATATGCAATACCACTAACAGTATTCCTGCCAAGATTCCAAGGGCTGTTGATTTCGCCTTGTAGAACTTTTTCATTTTCTTCTACTTAATATGGTAGGTGTCACACCCATTTTACAAAGGTTTTTCCAAAGTTATATTTTGCGTCAATAAACCAATCCAGTTACCATGTTTCATCCCTTTTTTCGTGTTTGGTATAGAATTATGGCATTTTTTTCATTTTTCGTAATTTTCGATATCGATAAAGTGGGCGTGGTTATGGTCAGATTTCGCCCATTTTTTATACCAAGAAAAAGTGAGCTCAGGTAAGTACGTGGGCTAAGTTTAGTAAAGATATATCGGATTTTGCTCAAGTTATTGTGTTAATGGCCGAGCGGAAGGACAGACGGTGGACTGTGTATAAAAACTGGGCGTGGCTTCCACCGATTTCGCCCATTTTCACAGAGAACAGTTACCGTCATAGAATCTATGCTCCTACCAAATTTGAGAAGGATTGGTAAATTTTTGTTCGACTTATGGCAATAAAAGTATTCTAGACAAACTAAATGAAAATGGGCGGAGCCACGCCCATTTTGAAATTTTCTTTTATTTTTGTATTTTGTTGCATCATATCATTACTGGAGTTGAATTTTGACTTAATTTACTTATATACAGTAAAGATATTAAATTTTTTGTTAAAATTTGAATTTAAAAAAATTTTTTTTTAAAAAGTGGGCGTGTTCTTCATCCAATTTTGCTAATTTTTACTTAGCACATATAGAGTAATAGTAGTAACGTTGCTGCCAAATTTCATCATGATATCTTCAACGACTGCCAAATTACAGCTTGCTAAACTTTTAAATTACCTTCTTGTAAAAGTGGGCGGTGCCACGCCCATTGTCCAAAATCTTACTAATTTTCTATTCTGCGTCATAAGTTCAACCCATCTACTAAGTTTCGTCGCTTTATCTGTCTTTTGTAATGAGTTATCGCACTTTTTCGGTTTTTCGAAATTTTCGATATCGAAAAAGTGGGCGTGGTTATAGTCCGATATCGTTCATTTTAAATAGCGATCTGAGATGAGTGCTCAGGAACCTACATACCAAATTTCATCAAGATACCTCAAAATTTACTCAAGTTATCGTGTTAACGGACGGACGGACGGACGGACGGACGGACGGACGGACGGACGGACGGACGGACGGACATGGCTCAATCAAATTTTTTTTCGATCCTGATTATTTTGATATATGGAAGTCTATATCTATCTCGATTCCTTTATATATGTACAACCAACCGTTATCCAATCAAACTTAATATACTCTGTGAGCTCTGCTCAACTGAGTATAAAAATGCTTGTGAATTATTGTGCGTAATACATTAAAAGTAATGAAAATGCATAAAAGTCTACTGTGCAAGTAGTTTTGCATTGCTGTATAGCAAATTTTCATTGCATACCATATGCAGTGCAAAAACAAAATACATGCAAATGCACTTGGCAAAAGCTTTTCAAAATGCAATACTAAATATCCATTGCTTTTGGAATGCCATCCGCAAAAGCATCGTTTCGATCAGCTGATATTCCCTTAAAGAACACTTTCGGTTAGATTACCAATGGATAAAATGAAAGTTTTTACGAGCCTATAAAATAAAGTTCATAAATACATGCGTGTGTGCGTATATGCGTGTACTTAATCTTCTCCCATTTTCTAACATTGCGCACGAATTTTTTTCATATAATTCGCGATTTCTGAGTTGTTTTTAAAAACTTGTTTATACCTAAGTGCTCTTAATTTATGTCGTGTCTTGTAGGGTTGTTTTCGTTTGATGGTTGCTATGGTATTTGTGATGGTAATTTAATGGGGCCGCTCACGATCTGGTGCATTTTCATGGAAATGCATAAATTTGTCACTTCATATGCAATTAATTGTGAACTGCGTTAATAAAAAAATGTTCCTTAAATATGTAAGTTACGTTCAAACCACCGATCCAATTTTCAATAACTGCATTTACTTCTCCTTGTTGTTCTAAGAATTTCGATGAGAATCGTTCGGTTGCCACGTTAAGGGAGTAGAGCTTATGTCAAATCTCTTTCGATGCTCCTCGCCAGCACCGCGCATAGGGCTCTACGTTTTCAAAATTTATATTCTTCAAATACTCCAATGATCATGCCATCTGATCTCCTGCGACTGGTTGATTTGTTCAGGAGATAGCCTGGTTGATATTTTTTTTGCCGTTACTAGGTTTTGAAGATTTACCATATTTATAGCACCACCGAAGGCTTTCAGCCTCCCTCACTTGAGGGATGGATTATCTTATATTTATACCCCATTAATATATTTGTCACTAGAATTTGTTTATTCTGTTGATTAAATAAGTAAACAAAATATGCCTCAACTAGTTCTCTAATTGTTGTCTTATCGATTGCTTAGTTAGTTTTCTATCCCTATCTATCTCTTTCCCCATGCAGTTTTAAATTTCTAGCTATAGCAATATTTATCCCGTATTCTCAATAGCTCAACTCAATGACTGACATTTTAAATTCTCAATAATATCCCGTATCGTAGGCATACCAGCAGTGACGGATTTAGGCTTGCTGTCGCCCTAAGACCCATTCAATATACCGCCCTTTTTAAAAAATGAATTTCATTATTTTGATTCAATATTTTTGTTTAAAAATACCTTTATTTATTGACATACATTTTTTAAGTAGTTATAACTAATAAAGATAGCAGATAAATAAGTTATAAACTTTAGGGCTGTTCAAAAATTTTTATATGGAAGTGCAAATCTCAATACATATACAAAATTATACCTATGTACACTGAAACTTTTTTCAATAAAAAAAAAAAAATATTTTAAATATTTAAAGAATATTGATGGCCTCCTCAATGAATAAATTTTGAATTAAAATTTTTCTTAGTGCTATAATATTTTTAAAAAAACTTTTGGTGTCAATTTGTTAGTGTAAATTTGAATATCATACTGAAGTGCCTTTGGCTTCATATGGAAGGGCCCTCTCTTTGCACTTTCATATGAAAGCAAAATGTGTATATCCTGGCTATAATTTCTTGAACTATTTGAGCTTCAATACATAGAAAGCAATGCAATATCTTGGCCCAGGCTTGCATGTAAAAGGGTTTTTACCCTTTTAAAGTGGAAAAAGATCTTTCTCCGGAACAATTTTTTGCCGGAATACTAAAAACAATACGGAGTACAATGACCACATTAGGATAAGATGAATGCCGTATTTGCTAACGAATTTTCCAGTCGATTCAGTAAAAGAATTCATTCATTGTCTAACGTCTCTTCCAAATCGTCAGCATACTTGCTGACACTAGCCGAAATTTTTCAATTCATTTGTATATATGTATTTCAGATAAAATATCAAAAAATTATAATTTTTGTAAAGCTTTTCATATGCACTTTTACGCCCAACCAATTGCACACTCAGAGATAATAAACATTACTACGAAAAATTTCTTGTCCAGAAAAAAGTGTTTTTCATATACTCGTGACTCATCTGGCT
This sequence comes from Eurosta solidaginis, assembly GCF_040869045.1. Taxonomy (NCBI): domain Eukaryota; kingdom Metazoa; phylum Arthropoda; class Insecta; order Diptera; family Tephritidae; genus Eurosta; species Eurosta solidaginis. The sequence continues at coordinate 71,448,504 of NC_090320.1, read as the reverse complement.
TAGTTCTTCTTCTATTTTGCGACGATTATCAAAACAATAATATTCGTGAACTCCGGACAGTGCTCTGGCTCAGTGGGCGGACCTTTAGAAAGAGAATGGGTTGGTAGATTTTTTTTTCAAAGAAAACAATAGCTGCAGTTTATATTTGTATAAAACAATTCATAATTTATTGTAAAACAAATAAAGCACATTTCACATAAATAACACTTTTGAAAAAAACATGTAAACAAAACAAAAAAATACATACATGTAAATTTGTATATACATTAGACTGGGTCGATTTATTAACCGATATCGCGTCATCGATTTTTCGATAGGATTTGGGCTCAGGAAAAAAAGTTCCACTAAGCATACCTAAAAAACTAATTTCGAGCCTGCGAAACATCATTTTTTTGACTTTTTTCGACATTGATTTTTACGATTTTTTTCATGACCTACTAAAAAAATTTGCATATGTATAGATGCCTCGAGATCTAGCAACTCTGACTCCCCCTAGTAGCAGGAGCATTGACCTGGCGAGCGCAGGACACGAACACAGAACGTGTTCAACCGTTTCTTCCTGCAGCTCGCACTTCCTAGACCTGATGTTAATGACGAGGCCCAACTTATAAGCATATGGCGCCAGAAGCAGTGTCCAGTTAGTATGCCCATCGTGAGCCTTAAGTCATCTCTCTTCAAAGATATTAGCCATTTTGTGAGTCTAATATCGTAGGCTCTGCACTCTTGTCGCCTTTTGATTTCTCCCAAAGGGATTAGGACGTCTATCGTCGATTCAGTGAGTGTTGCATCCTCCTTTGCCAACTCATCTGACTTTGCGTTACCTTCTATCTCTTTATGACCGGGAACCCAGTAAAGATGCATGAGCGAAGTTTTTCCAATGCCTGTTTGCTTTCAGAACACTTCTTGATGAAGAACTGTGTGAGATTATGCCATAATCGAATGATCGCGTAGTCAGTTTCTCGTCTCTGATCACAGAAATAAGTTTCAGTTGTCAATTATTGCAGATCACTTTTTATCTAATGCGTAACATGCATCATTTCCATAAAAGGGATCAGTATCACATTTTAAAATATATGTTGAATGGATTTCTTCAGTATGTTGTGATGAAAAAAATTTGACGGTGTATTGGTCGTTTCTTGTGATAAAGAAGGGTGTGACTGTACTTCTTCGACATATTCTCCTGAAGTCTTTTCTAACTTCGCCTAGAAAACAAATTTTTTTTCAACAACTGGAATTTATTTATTGATTATCCCGACTAAAGCTGTTAAATTAATGCCGAGCGACGACGATCTTCGCCCCTCCGGTATAGATATTTCGCCTACCCAAAGCACAATACCGGCCGAAATTTTATTACACTTTTTTTTCAGAGTGGCCAAATACAGAAATAAAAATGAAAACAATTAAAAACTTTTTAATTCTTTGCTATAGCACTTGTCTGCTATAACACGCCCACAATGTTAAGAGCAGTATCGAAAAACACGTTTGGTTCCAGGCAATCTTAGTCCGGTGGGCGAATATTAATATTATAACTCTTGCTAACATTTAATGTCTCCTATTTTTTTTTGTTAAAAGGCAGTTTTTAATTGTGAAAAACGTTGGAAAAATAGTTCCACTTGCAAAGTGGGAAAACCAATGTTGAATTCATCTTATGCTTTAGGTACATGTAGCAAAAGTTGAAGATTGCCAACATTTGTATGTCAGTTGGCGCTAGTGTCGCTCGATCTGCCGTTTTCATAAAAATGCGTGCAAGCTACCCATCATTCACAAGATTGCGTTGAACGCATCTATATGAAAAAGGTCATTGTGACGCGGCCATTATTGAAATTACACACATATGAATAAAACACTCGCAAATCGGTTTAGCCATATATACATATATAAATCAAATTCTGTGTATGTGTGTGTTCGCTATGGAAACGTATTTTCCACACATCAATCATCACCAAATTTTGGTTATGGGTTCCTTCGATCAACGGGAAGGTAAATGGCTAAAAATAATTTCGATATATAAAAGGGGCGTGGCACCTCTTTGGTACTGCATACCTTTGAAGGTATACATGCCAGAACATTGAAATTCAATGCGGAGTTATATGAGGTCAATCCCTAACATCACCAAGAAAATGCGGAATTTGGAGAAAGGGGGCGTGGCACCTCCCATACAAATGGAATCTTTAGTAATGCATAACTTTGAAGGTATACATGCCAGAACATTGAAATTCAGTAAGGAGTTATATGAGGTCAATCTCTAACACCACCAAGAAAAGGAGGAATTGGGAAAAAGGGGGCGTGGAACCTCCCATTCAAATGGAATCTTTGGTACTGCATAACTTTGAAGGTATACATGCCAGAACATTGAAATTCAGTAAGGAGTTATATGAGGTCAATCCCTAACACCACCAAGAAAATGCGGAATTGGGAAAAAGGGGGCGTGGAACCTCCCATTCAAATGGAATCTTTGGTACTGTATAACTTTCAAGGTATACATGCCAGAACATGGAAATTCAGTAAGGAGTTATTTGAGGTCAATCCTTAACACCACCAAGAAAATATGGAATTGGGAAAAAGGGGGCGTGGCACCTCCCATACAAATGGAATATATTATACTGCCTATATCTGGATGTCGTAATGGTAGGATAATTAAAATTGGTAAGGAGCTATGTGACGTTAAGTCCTAAAACCTCCAGTAAAATGTGGAATGGGGAAAAACTATGGCTGCCGTACAAACTTAAGTTATTTTAACACCAAACGTTTGACTGCATTGTTGAGTTTAGCTGTTATGCCTTTTGGACGTTTAGTAATCTGCCGCTGTTAAAAAAATTGTTTAGCTTCAGTCTATCTACATCTTCTATAAAAATCAAATTCTGTGTGTGTGTTCCCTATGAAAACGTGTTTGCTATACTTCGATCATCACCAAATTTTGGGTCGAGGTTCCTTCGATCAAGACGAAAGTTTTTCATATTTCAGAATTAAGAATTTTAAATTTAAATGTTTTTGTTTTTTGGCTATGCGAAAGAACTATCTTAGCTCTCAAAAATGATCATGTTAACGAAATCAATTTCCTGGTGAAGTGACGAAATATAAATCGATCGACACAGTTACAGACGAAGATAGAATTGTGAATTATCCAAATGAATTTCTATACTCCTTAGAACCAAAAGGAATGCCTGCGCATATATCAACTTTGAAAATTGGTTCACCAGTCTTGCTTCTTCGGAATGTAATCAAAGCAACAATCATCAGCGGTAAAAGCAATACAATAATATAAAAAAAGATACAAGAATAAAATGTTTTAACAGAAAATTTCACCAAATATGCGTACAAAATTCAATTAAATTTACAGAACAATAAATTAAATTATCAACAAACAAAACAGAAAAAATAACGCAACATCCATTCGATATCGGGCGTTACAACGTGCGCCTGGTAAAGCTAGTTATTTATAAAAACTAAGTTTTTACTCTTTTTTGTCTCTAAAATTTTGGCATTTCAAAAATTTTACCACCCTAGGCCCGGTCCTCCAAAAACTGCAACAACAAAAATACTTTGTTACCTCAAATATTTAAAACACGAAAGCCCCAAACGTAACCGAGTTAGAAGTTAAGAATACTTCTAAAAAACATAAAATCATTTTAGGTATTCAAGTGTCTTGTATTTCTGAACAGTCGAAATTCCCTAGAAAACCGTTGCGCTGTATTCGAAAGTCATCTAGCTCTAAAGATATGGATCGGATTAATGACATATGTGAACTAGCGACAAATATTACCCTTTGAATCCATAAGTTATTATAATTTTTGAAATAGTTTGACAGTTGCAAAGTTATCGTTTAAGGGAAAATGATTTTCAGTTATCGATCGCTATACGCAGACATCCACATAGTCGAGCGAATTAAAACGCAGCGGCTGCGCTGGCTAGGCGACTGCGCGCCTTGTTGGACGGTCATAACCGTTTAGATGGTTAAGCGCCAATTAAGTAAGTACGTAAGTAAATTCAGTGTTAGATAATCTATTGGTATGTAATAAGGCATAAAACCCCCGGGATCCCGATCCCGAGCCATTTTGCCATCCCCGAACCCCGGGACTATATATAAAAAATCCCGTTATTTCGGAATTTCTTCAGGTTCTTATATTGCAAATTTAAACATCTTTAAATGGTTTATTTTTTATTTTATAAGCGTTGATAGCAAATGTTAATAAATAATTTAGCTGTGAAAGTAAATTGTAAATGTTTGCAAAAAAAAAAAAAACACGAGGAAACATATATGTAATACTCCTATATTGCTACAAAAGTCTAGGTACATTCCCAAACATCAGAGTGCCGATATATTGTTTTTTAAACGGTTTTGTTTTTGTATTCAATAATCGAATGTACCTAAATTTAAATTTTTTCTTGTCACACTTATGCTGCTACAATCACAAAAATTTTATAGGCTGTCTTGTTTTGACTTCGAATTCAAAACACATTGCGAGTATTTTCTATTAGCAATATAGGAGTATTACATATATGCGAGAAAACTATTTGTCAATATTTTTCAGCTTGGAAAATTTCAAAATATTTTCATAAACGGTTCTACATGATCAGAGCTGCTCAAAATTTTTTATATGGAAGTGCAAATCACGATACATGTACAAAATTGTATGTGCACGGAAAAATGTTTGTATTTAAAAAAAAATTTAAATTTTAATTGTTTGAGGTCGGGAAAATTTGAAGATTTGGTTTCAAGTTACAAAATGTTTGCTAAGAATATTACGTAAGTAGTTATATCGTCAACATTCAAGAGCCAATAAATTTAATACTGAAAGTTGCGAAAAATTGGATTGACCTATATATAGCCTCAGTTTTTGTAATACCTAACATATTTTATATCATCGGAATTTGGTTTTCAATAATCATACTAAAAGTGAATGTGGAGATTTCCGCGAATGATGCATTAGAAATTGAGTTTGATAACTTTCGAAATGCTTAATTAGAGGACTCCGCGTGATTTGATTTATATTTGTGTTCAAATTTACATACATATATTAGCAACAGAGATTACTTAAATACCTCCTGAAGAGGTGCTTAAATACCACCTGAATTTAATAAAATGTTTAACCAGTAAATGATAGGCAGGGTTGTTTAATGGTTCCCCCCACTTTCAGTCAAAAAATGTCTCATAACCACGAAAAATAATATACCGAAATAAAATACAAAATCACAGAAACTACCCCGTGAGAGAATCTCTAGTTCAAAACTAGTGCACTTCTAGTGCATTCTGAACCACTAACAGTTCGCTATCTATCTTTTTTACATGCTTCAACTGGCGAATTTAACATTGCGATGTCCTAGGCGATGGAAACTGTCCCCGCAACTATTACAAATATCCATTTTAAAACTAGTTCTTTATTGACACTTTTCAGATAGATACGAACTGGAATAGTGTTGAAAAAAAGGCATACTCATATGTAGTCGTAGCTTGTTAAAGCTGGTAGCAGTATTTTTGTTGGTGGCCTATTTTGAAATATATGTTAAATATGAAATATAAAAATTAAAACTGTCGATTTTATAATTGCAAATATAGCTACTAACAAAATAATACTTATTTGACACTAGATCAAGTTCTGAATCAGAAATTTGTATCACTAGTTACTGACTTTCCTTGAGGATAATTAACTATTATCATATGAAGTTAGAAGAGGCTCCTCTTCTTTTAGTACAGTTTTGCTTATATTCTTTGGTCATATGTCCCATATATTTCAGCTCTGCGGTCAGTTATCTATTTTAATTTTATTTATAAATCAATTTTGATTACAAATTTTATTCAGTGCTATCATATTTTTGAATAATTTTTAGTTGTCAAATTGTTAGTGTAAATTTTTTTCATCATACACAAGTGCCTGAGCTTCATACGGGAGTGCTTTTTCTTGGCACGTTCATAAGAAATTTAAGCATTTTCATATGAGTCGAAATTATATGTGCGGGCATATGGGAGCGCTATGAAATTTGTTTTTTTATATTCAAAGTGTGAATTTGAATCTGTGCCTATGATTCAGGGCAAAACAAAAACAAAAGTGCTACAAGTGTATAGGGGTTGAGCAGCTCTGTTCATGATAGAGAGGTGCTGCATTTTAACTGTTTCTTGGATTCTCCAAAAACCCATTAGAATTGCGGCCATATTTTTGTGGTCATATTTTTGAAATGATTGACATATGTAAAAAAAATTATCGTTTATAAAAGCTTTGGGAAACAAGTTATGATAAGCTTGCTTATAGAAACCTTTTATAAGTTTACATTTCACACTTATTTATAAACAAAAAATCAACGTTTTTTAAGCTTAGTGTTTAATTGAGAAAGCTTTTTATAAACTAACATAACACAATAAACATAATAATTTTTGGATCAAAATTCAAATGTAAAAGTCCATAGGTGATACCGAAAATAGGCACCGAAATACCCGGCTTGCAATAGATTTTCGGGATTCGATACCTTAATATGTATGTATATTGAGTTAGCATGGAAGGCGCCTATTTTTTTATTTTTTTTTGTTTAATAACTTCTGAACGGTTAAAAGCAGCTGAGTTCTTATAACTGGCAGTGAAGCACGTCCGTTGACTTCCCTTTCGACCATATCGAAAAAATTTTCGACATGAACAATAAACAGCCTAAACAGTCTTAAATAAGTACAAAATGGGAAAACACGCCAATATTATGAGAAATAGTAAAGTGGCAAATACCCTGCAAAAATCGTTGGATCATGTGGTCCACTGGAGTACTTACCAATATACTCCACTGTAATGCAGCGATGGACCAACTCATGTTTCTACACGAACATGGTGTAAGCCGATCATTGCTCGTTTTTGACGATTGTAATCACTACACGATGTTTATTGGACTGTAGGTACTCCATGGATTACTCTGATGTAATGCGGAGCTGGAGTATATGGTCCGGTCCTAGGACATCGCAATGTTAATTGGACCATATTTTTTGTATGAATTGTGGTTAATTTTGGAGCACTCGCTTGGTCCATAGCGAGTACTCCATACATGCATGCATGGAGTACTCGCGATTTTTGCAGGGTATTTTGTGTCATTCGACTAATAAATCGGATAGCGGCTAAATCAGATTTTTTGTAACTGTTTTATTTTCAAATCGGCTAATGGTAAATTAACGAACCCAAATAAGAAGGTACAGCGCAAATAAACAACTTTAAAACTTTAAGATAGTGCTTTGAAAAATTTTGTATTTGATATTGAAAGCTTTTGAACTTTAAAAGTTCTCTTGTTGTATCATTCATTTCACAACAGCGTTGCATGTGAATAAACAACAGCCAACTTCACTGTGTTAGTACATATGGCGCAAGTGGCAATTTCTTATTTGACATTTTATTACATTGTTATGTTCGTTCTTCGGTTTGTTTTGCTTTTATGCGTGTAATACAATAACAAAAGAGCAAAAGCGCCGCAAATGAAAACATAAACAGTGGATGATTTTCATTATTGAGCGACTCGAAGTAAATGGTACACCTAAACATACAGATGCGGGTATGCCTTTTTATACTCAGTTGAGCAGAGCTCACAGAGTATATTAAGTTTGATTGGATAACGGTTGGTTGTACATATATAAAGGAATCGAGATAGATATAGACTTCCATATATCAAAATAATCAGGATCGAAAAAAAATTTGATTGAGCCATGTCCGTCCGTCCGTCCGTCCGTCCGTCCGTCCGTCCGTCCGTTAACACGATAACTTGAGTAAATTTTGAGGTAACTTGATGAAATTTGGTACGTAGGTTCCTGAGCACTTATCTCAGATCGCTATTTAAAATCAACGATATCGGACGACAACCACGCCCACTTTTTCGATATCGAAAATTTCGTAAAACCGAAAAAGTGCGATAATTCATTACCAAAGACATATAAAGCGACGAAACTAGGTAGATGAGTTGAATTTATGACGCAGAATAGAAAATTAGTAAAATTTTGGACAATGGGAGTGGCACCGCCCACTTTTAAAAGAAGGTAATTAAAAATTTTTGCAAGCTGTAATTTGTCAGTCATTGAAGATATCATGATGAAATTTGGCAGGGACGTTACTCCTATTACTATATGTACGCCTAATAAAAATTAGCAAAATCGGAGAAAGACCACGCCCACTTAAAAAAAAAAATTTTTTTTAAAGTAAAATTTTAACAAAAAATTTAATATCTTTACAGTATATAAGTAAATTATGTCAACATTCAACTCCAGTAATGACATGGTACAACAAAATACAAAAATAAAAGAAAATTTCAAAATGGGCGTGGCTCCGCCCTTTTTCATTTAATTTGTCTAGGATACTTTTAACGCCATAAGTCGAACAAAAATTAACCTATCCTTTTGAAATTTGGTAGGGGCATAGATTTTATGATGTTCACTGTTTTCTGTGAAAACGGGCGAAATCGGTTGATGCCACGCCCAGTTTTTATACACAGTCGTCCGTCTGTCCTTCCGCATGGCCATTAACACGATAACTTGAGTAACTTTTGAGTTATCTTGATGAAATTTGGTATGTAGGTTCCTGAGCACTCACCTCAGATCGCTATTTAAAATGAACAATATCGGACTATAACCACGCCCACTTTTTCGATATCTAAAATTTCGTAAAACCGAAAAAGTGCGATAATTCATTACCAAAGACAGATAAAGCAACGAAACTTGGTAGATGAGTTGAATTTATGACGCAGAGTGGAAAATAATAAAATTTTGGACAATGGGCGTGGCACCGCCCACTTTTAAAAGAAGGTAATTTAAAATTTTTGCAAGCTGTAATTTGTCAGTCGTTGAAGATATCATGATGAAATTTGGCAGGGACGTTACTCCTATTACTATATGTACGCCTAATAAAAATTAGCAAAATCGGAGAAGGACCACGCCTACATTTAAAAAAAAATTTTTTTTTAAGTAAAATTTTAACAAAAAATTTAATATCTTTACAGTATAAAGTAAATTATGTCAACATTCAACTCCAGTAATGACATGGTGCAACAAAATACAAAAATAAAAGAAAATTTCAAAATGGGCGTGGCTCCGCCCTTTTTCATTTAATTTGTCTAGGATACTTTTAACGCCATAAGTCGAACAAAAATTAACCAATCCTTTTGAAATTTGGTATGGGCATAGATTTTATGATGATAACTGTTTTCTGTGAAAACGGGCGAAATCGGTTGATGCCACGCCCAGTTTTTATACACTGTCGTTCGTCTGTCCTTCCGCATGGCCGTTAACACGATAACTTCAGCAAAAATCGACATATCTTTAATGAACTTAGTTCAGGTACTTACTTGAACTCACTTTATTTTGGTATGAAAAATGAACGAAATCCGACAATGACCACGCCCACTTTTTCGATATCGAAAATTACGAAAAATGAAAAAAATGCCATAATTCTATACCAAATACGAAAAAAGGGATGAAACATGGTGAGGTAATTGGATTGGTTTATTGACACGAAATATAACTTTAGAAAAAACTTTATAAAATGGTTGTGACACCTACCATATTAAGTAGAAGAAAATGAAAAAGTTCCGCAGGGCGAAATAAAAAACCCTTAAAATCTTGGCAGGTATTACATATATAAATAAATTAGCGGTATCCAACAGATGATGTTCTGGGTCACCCTGGTCCACATTTTGGTCGCGATCTGGAAAAAGCCTTCACATATACAACTACCACCACTCCCTTTTAAAACTCTCATTAATACCTTTAATTTGATACCCATATCGTACAAACACATTCTAGAGTCACCCCTGGTCCACCTTTATGGCGGTATTTCGAAACGGCGTCCACCTATAGAACTGAGGCCCAATCCCTTTTAAAATACTCATTAACACCTTTCTTTTGATACCCATATTGTACAAACAAATTCTAACTTCACCCCTGGTCTACCTTTATGGTGATATCTCGAAACGGCGTTCACCTATGGAACTAAGGATTACTCCCTTTTAAAATACTCATTAACACCTTTCTTTTAATACCTATATTGTACAAACAAATTCTAGGGTCACCCCTGGTCTACCTTTATGGCGGTATCTCGAAACGGCGTCCACCTATGGAACTAAGGATTACTCCCTTTTAAAATACTCATTAACACCTTTCATTTGATACCCATATCGTACAAACGCATTCTAGAGTCAACCCTGATCCACCTTTATGGCTATATCCCTAAATGGCGTCCACCTATAGAACTATGGCCCACTCCCTCATAAAATACTCTTTAACACCTTTCATTTAATACCCATATCGTACAAACGCATTCTAGAGTCACCCCTGGTCCACCTTTATAGCGATATCTCGAAAACGCGACCACCTATACAACAACCACCACTCCCTTTTAAAACCCTCATTAATACCTTTAATTTGATACCCATATCGTGCAAAGACATTCTAGAGTCACCCCTGGTCCACCTTTATGGCGATATTTCGAAACGGCGTCCACCTATAGAACTAAGGCCCACTCCCTTTTAAAATACTCATTAACACCATTCGTTTGATGCCCATATTGTACAAACAAACTCTAGGGTATCCCCTGGTCCACCTTTGTGGCGATATCTCGAAACGGCGTCCACCTATGGAACTAAGGATTACTCCCTTTTAAAATACTCATTAATACCTTTAATTTGATACCCATATTGTACAAACAAATTCTAGGGTCACCCCTGGTCCACCTTTATGGTGATATCTCGAAACTGCGTCCACCTATGGAACTAAGGATTACTCCCTTTTAAAATACTCATTAACACCTTTCTTTTGATACCCATATTATACAAACAAATTCTAGGGTCACCCCTGGTCCACCTTTATGGCGATATCTCGAAAAGGCGACCACCTATAAAACTACCACCACTCCCTTTTAAACCCCTCATTAATACCTTTAATTTGATACCCATATCGTACAAACAAATTCTAGGGTCACACCTGGTACACCTTTATGGCGATATCTCGAAACGGTGTCCACCTCTGGAACTAAGCATCACTCCCTTTTAAAATACTCATTAACACCTTTCTTTTGATACCCATATTATACAAACAAATTCTAGGGTCACCCCTGGTCCACCTTTATGGCGATATCTCGAAACGGCGTCCACCTATAGAACTAAGGATTACTCCCTTTTAAAATACTCATTAACATCTTTCGTTTGATACCCATATTGTACAAACGCATTCTAGGGTCACACCTGGTCCACCTTTATGGCGATATCTCGAAACGGCGTCCACCTATGGAACTAAGCATCACTCCCTTTTAAAATACTCATTAACACCTTTCTTTTGATACCAATATTGTACAAACAAATTCTAGGGTCACACCTGGTCCACCTTTGTGGCGATATCTCGAAACGGCGTCTACCTGTGGAACTAAGGATTACTCCCTTTTAAAATAATCATTAACACCTTTCTTTTGATACCCATATTGTACAAACAAATTCTAGGGTCACCTCTGGTCCACCTTTATGGCGATATCTCGAAACGGCGTCCACCTATGGAACTAAGGATTACTCCGTTTTAAAATACTCATTAGCACCTTTCATTTGATACCCAAATCGTACAAACGCATTCTAGAGTCACCCCTGGTCAACCTTTATGGCGATATCCCGAAAAGGCGACCACCTATACAACTACCACCACTCCCTTTTAAAACCCTCCTTAATACCTTTAATTTGATACGCATATCGTACAAACAAATTCTAGGGTCGCCCCTGGTCCACCTTTATGGCGATATCTCGAAACGGCGTCCACCTATGGAACTAAGGATTACTCCCTTTTAAAATACTCATTAACACCTTTCTTTTGATACCCATATTGTACAAACAAATTCTAGGGTCACCCCTGGTCCACCTTTATGGCGGTATCTCGAAACGGCGTCCACCTATGGAACTAAGGATATATCCCTTTTAATATACTCATTAACATCTTTCATTTGATACCCATATCGTACAAACGCATTCTAGAGTCAACCCTGATCCACCTTTATGGCTATATCCCTAAATAGCGTCCACCTATAGAACTATGGCCCACTCCCTCATAAAATACTCTTTAAGACCTTTCATTTGATATCCATATTGTACAAACAAATTCTAGAGTCAACCCTGATCCACCTTTATGGCGATATCCCTAAATGGCGTCCACCTATAGAACTATGGCCCACTCCTTCATAAAATACTCTTTAATGCCTTTCATTTGATACACATGTCATACAAACACATTCCAGGGTTTCCCTCGGTTCATTTTCCTACATGGTTATTTTCCCTTATGTTGTCACCATAGCTCTCAACTGAGTATGTAATGTTCGGTTACACCCGAACTTAACCTTCCTTACTTGTTCATATTTAATTTTATTTATATACATACATACGTACATACAGATTTACATTTATACTTTTGTTTTACAAAACGCAAGTATTTTCCGTGTTTTACATTGCACATTTGTTGGGTATGTGAATAAAATGAAAAACACGAACAGTTGTTGGGATTTTGTGGCTGTGAGAGGGCCGTATTCGCATAGTATTTTGAGGGTAAAAAACGTTGGACTCGTAACATAGTACAATAAAAACGCGCTAAAGAGCCGAGAAAAATAGAAATTTTTGGTGTTAATTGAATGTGATAATAAGTGATATTTAAAAATTAATAATTAATATGTTTTTCATGCTTCAAAATCATATATTGTGTGAGTCTTTTTAAAGATTTACGATAGAAAAGGCATTGTTGATAAGTGAACAATGTACATATGTACATACGTACATACTTGAGATGCGTGATTTCCATTTTGAAAATAATTTGCTTTGAAGGTCTTTATATTAAAACTATGACCAATGAAGACGTGTTAAAGTGGTGATATTTAAACACGTATTGACATACATATGTAAGTATAGTACAGTATAGTATAGTATTTGCGACAAACGCAACGTTATAGGGAGATAAAGAAAAGGGCTTATGATGATATGGTACATAAAAATAAAAATATATTACATATATTAATTTTATTGTTTATATTTCTGTAAAAGACTACTCAGCATTAGCGTGAGTCAAATTCAGACCAGAAAGTTGTCCAAAACTTGTCACAATAAATGCCGTTCCTATTTTTTGCAAGGCGATTTCATACCAGGTGGTGGCAAAGCGAATTCAACCAATTCGCCGCACAGTGGTCGGTTCCATAGGCCAAAAATTAAAAAAATCAAAGTGAAAAGTTAGTATCCCTTATTAGAACAGCCTTTTAAAAGATATATTTGTTTTTGTTGTATTCGAACTGTACTCTTTAAGAATAGCTTCAAAAGTGAGGTTATAGTATTAGTTAGTTTTTGCAGTGTGAGCAAGTTAAAAATAAAGTGCAAGTTTGAGCTATTTAAAAATACATAAAATATAATTTTATTGAAATAAATAAAAATTAATATTGAAGTCATAGGTATTTACTTCATTTTGAAATAATTTTAGTGGCGCATAGTCATAGTCAAAATAAAATATGTTTTAAATTTAATTGCAGCTTTTAGACACAATTTTCTATGTACTATCTGTCAAAAAAGCTGCAAATAAATTTAAAACCTATTTTATTTTGACTATGACTATGCCCGAGTGTCATTAGCTTGTTGTGTTTTTTTTGTTATTTAAAATTTCACCAGTTCCTTTATTAGTGTTTAATTGCAAAAATATTTCAATTTCAGCTAAAGTTTTAGTTGGGTTCCTCGCTGATCCTCACGTTGAGTAGGTAGGTTGAACTGGCCGGTCCATGAGGACCTCATATAGACTGATTGAGTCCGTAGTGTTACCAGAAGTTTGTTTTAACGACCAAGCTGAAAAACCCTATCAAAAACCAGGACCTATGTTATAAAATAATTCCGTCCTCTTGGCAAATACTAGAAGCTTCCTAGGACTTAAGCCACTTGCTGCTTCTAGATCTGACAGCCGCATCATTCCTAATAGCTGGAGTCTTAGCCTGGAAAGTGCAGGGCACGAGCACAGAACGTGCTCGATCGTTTCCTCCTCCAACCCGCACTTCCTATATCTGCTATCACTGGCCAAGCCTAATTTGAAGGCATGTGACGCCAGAATGCAGTGTCCAGTCAGAATATCTGTCATGAGTCTACAGTCCTCTCTTTTTAATGATAGAAGCAACTGTGTTAGTCTAAGGTTGTAAGACCTACACATAATCTTCGACACTTTACAGCCCCGCGCTTGAACTCACGCGTTTCCCGCTTGGTCGATCATGTGCACCTCTCGCCTTCGCTTAATCTCGCCCAATCTAACTGGGACATCTACGGAGCAAGCTTCAAGGGATGCGCCCTTTTTAGCTAGTACGTCCGCTTTTTCATTCCGATCTATTCCCATATGCCCTGGGACCCAATATAGATGTATGCTTCTCCCTGTCCCGATTCTCTCCAGAGACTGCTTACACTCTAACACACATTTAGATGCTGTAATATGCGAGATTATTGCCTTAATTGCTGCTTGACTGTCAATATAAAAGTTAACACGGTTGCAGCTTAAGCTATTCTCTTCCAGGGTTTCTACTGCTTTGGTTACGGCTAATATTTCCGTTTGGAAAACGCCACAGTAATCCGGCAGTCTATAGGATCTGCTTATTTCCGAATCAGCGCAGTATACCGAAGACCCTACTCCTTCCACTACTTTGGAACCATCGGTGTACACATGTATCGCCTCGTCCGCCATTTGCGCACCCTTGCGGCAACCGTCCACCTCTATTGTCGCCTTAAGATCTACCTCGAAGCGCAGATAAGGAATCATGTAGTATCACGCTGGGACTTACGTGTATCTTATTATTAGTCAAAGTTTTAAGATTCTAAAGTGTTAATATCAGCTGCCACTTTCTGCCACTAACTATATTTTGCGACAGTTTTCTGACAGCGTTACCCTGATAAATTATTGTCGTATGTTATATATATATATATATATGTGCTCGCATGTAGCACACGGCATTATTTTATCCAGTCGATGATATGCAAATGTAAACTTTTGTGTGTGTTTGTTGTTTTGTTATTGTTAAGTATGCAAGTTCTTTTAATAACTTTAATTTCTTTATTTAATCCTATTAAACATTGTATTTGCGATAGACACCTCTTGCCCCCCCACATCTACTTACTTTTTGTATGCATGCGGTGAAAGTGGGTGGGTGTGGGTCTGTCTGAAGGTATCACCCGCACCAATTTTATAAAAAACTATTTCTCACATATTTGTAAAGCCGTGACCAAAGTTTCACGTTGATACTGGAAGTATTTTTGGCCACCAACTCCATGTAAGACCGACCACTGTGCGCCGTGCAGAAGAATGCCAAGTGAAAAGAAAATTTTAATTGATTTCGATTAACTAACATATTAAAGTACAAGGCGCTCTATGGACAATAATCAAGAAGAAGCAATCAGCTGATGGGTACGGAATTCGGCCTGTATTGTTTGTGTTTAAAAATTCGAAGAACGGGGACGATTATTTCATCGAAAATATTATGTTTTCTGTTTTATACTCAGCTTTGCAAAGCTCGCAAAATGTATTAATTTGATTCCCCTAACGATACTTTGGGTAATGTTTCACAAGACATGTACCACTTAATTTTTAACAAAAATTATCAAATGGAGCAAACAGTAGTTTCGGCTTTCGAGTTTGCAATTCGAAAGCAGAAGTTAAACATTTTATTTCTGTCGAAAAAACTTGAAAATTAACCCAAAATCGGGGGCCCGATAAGTTGTTTTTTTTTTTGCACAGAACACCCTTCTGCATTGTCAGACATCGGTCGCGATTTTAAAAAATAACCCTGGGTGCGTCCCATATCGGTTTCGGGATCAAAATTATATCCGCACAGAACACCTTTCTGCATTAGTGTGTATGTGCTTACAACAAAATCTTACAACAACCACATGAACATTTGCACCCATTATTTGTAAATATCTTTCTGCAGTAATAATATTCTCAATTTTCGGGTGCTGTAATCGGATGCCGATACGCGCCTTTTTGAATACAAAATGTAAAGGAACAATTTTGGGTCTATCAAAAGACATTCACGAACCCACCGGGGTAGGATACATAATATTTTTGCGCAAAATACCTTTGGCCGCTATTATAAAAAATTACCCGAGGTGGGTCCTACACCGGTTTGGAGATCAAAACTAAATCCGTGCAAAACACTTTTGTTCACAATGTTTTTGGTGGTTACAGGAAAATCGTCAAAAGCACACCAATCAGATGAAAAATTTCATGTTGTTGACAGCCCCCTCGATATTTTTGGACGTGTATTAAAAGTGTCATGAAATTGCTTAGAATTACTGAAATTTTGTATTTTTAATTTATTAATTATTTAAAATTAGTGAAAACAGACGATAACCACACCCCCTTATGTATGTATGTATGAAATATTGGAAAACGTTATAAACCGTGATTGCTAAGTAAATTCTATAACTATAATCACCAAATTTCGTGTGTGAGTTGAACTGAATACCTCTAACTTAAAATTTTTAAAAGGGGTGTGGCACCGCCCACTTCTGATAAACTCGACTTTTTGGTTATAATCAAAAACCGTTTGAAATATCTTAGAATGCGCCTAAAAAAATCGGTTTGGTGGGACTTATTAGCCCATCATTATCATTTATTCAAATTTAAAAAACCGTTGTCCCATTTTTGTACACCAGCGGGATAATATGTCCCGTTTTTCACGAGTTTTCAAATTTCTATTGTGATGCACCATCCACATGGTAGTGAAAGGGTTAAAGTGTCACCGACAATTTTTCTAAGCGGGGTCGCTCCTTGGCAGTGTTTGGTAAACACTCCCAGTGTATTTCTGCCATAAAAAGCCCTCAGTAAAAACTCAGCTGCTTTGCAGATCCTATTGGAAGTAGGCGTAAAACAAGTTAGTCCCGTCCCGTCAATTTGTAGGAAAAATTAAAAACAGCACGACACAAATTGGAAGATAAGCTCGGCCTAAAATCTCTTCGGAGATTATCCCGCCTTACATTTATTTATTTTTTAGAAGAAACTAGAGCTTACGATTTCTTCTCGAACACAAACGAGATTTGCGAGACCCAAAAAATCGAGAACTCTACTTCTCGCGAGATTCTCGTGTCTCGAAGTACTCGTAAATCTCGTGAGCTTCTCGACATAAACTTAATTGCTGTATGGACAGTATTTATACACTTGGTTTTTTTTACTTGTGACTTTTTTTTATTATATTGCTTTTCAATGACATTTAACTCAAAACATATTTATTATACATGTAGGGTTCGGAGCCAAGTACTTACACTTTGTTGAAACTAAGATCACTGTTCCATTAAAATAAGTTTAAATGGTATTTAGTACAATAGTTTATAACACATTTTATTGATTTTAATTAAATGTAAATAGACGTCCGTTGTGGCCTGCGGTAGCACGTAAACTGTAATTCTCTTCAGTCACTTGTATCTCTCGTCTGTCTTTGTGTGTCCTTTTCATTGTTCCTCAAATATACAGAGGTGTATTTGTTTGTACTATTGTCCGATCATACTATAGTCCGTGCATACTATCGTATAAGTCCGTCTAGTTGTCCATTTCTATATTCCCACATTCGGCCATCCTGATGTAACGTTTGGCCTCAAACGGGGGCTGCCACCTTTTCATATATTCGGCGACAGTGGTGGTTCGTTTTGGGCCTTCACCTTTCCCTACCTTTTCCACTTCATATCGTCCATGGTTCATTATCTTTACTACCGAGTAAGGCCCGAAGAATTTAGGTAGCAATCTTAGTGAACTACCAAACTGGGTACGCTTAATGGCTACCAAATCGTTTAGCTCGTAACTGGTTGCTTCTTTTCGTTTTGCATTAAAATTTCTTTTATTTTCTTGTTGGATTTTTTCAATGTTTTGCTGTGCTTCCGTGCGTATGTATTCTCTCTCTTTGCTAAGTTCGTTAATCGCTTCATTTTCGAGGAGTTCTCGCAAATCCGGCATTGAATTGTCGCGCATCTCCACTCCGGTAAGCAGTTTGAATGGTGAAATCTTAGTGCTTCTAGGTGGCGTATTGTTCAAGGTTTTTTGGACTTGTTCGACATATTTGTACCAATTTTTCGGATTTTCTCCGCAAAGCTTTTTTAGCATGGGCATGATGGTCCTATTTATTCTTTCCACTTGTCCGTTTCCCCTTGGTACGCCAGTGGCTATCAATAGATGCTGGATGTTTTCACTTTCGCAGTATTGCTTAAAGGACGTGGATGTAAAAGCCGTCCCTCTGTCTGAGATAATTCGTTTCGGGTTACCGAAAACAGACGACTGTTTCTTCAGATGGCCGACTACTTCCTCAGCGCCTGTGCTACGAGTTGGGTATAACCAAGCGAATTTTGAGAACGCATCGACAATTACCAATAAATAGACGTAACGCTTGCTGGTCTTCTCCATAGGGCCAACGTGGTCAATATGGTACGTACCCAGTGGACGATCGTCCTTGCATATTGGCTCTCGGTAACCTTCCTTTTTACCCGCCTTTGCATCCGAAATTATGCATTGTACGCAACTTCTCAATATTTGCTTTACCTTCGCTGAAATTTGTGGTATGTAGTACGTTTTTTCGACGATATCTTGAGTTGTCTTCGCTGAGAAATTACCTTGATTGTGTCCTATCTTTATAATTTCATCCTCCATTAATGCCGGTACCACTACAAGTTCCTTAATGGGATTTTTGTATAGTACGCCACGTTTTACGTAGAAGTCCTGGTAGGAGTCCTTCTCCAGAATTTTCATAATCGCTTTTGCCCATTCATCTTGAGCTTGGGCTTGCTGTAATTTATGTTGCAGGGAATCTTCCAGGAGTAGACATCTAACCCTACTCAGTGCGTCGACATGTCTCCAGAGCGATGCTCCAACGTGTAAGTAAAATCCTGCAAGAATAGTGCCCAACGCGACACTCTTAAAGGAACGTCTCTTTTCCGCATAGTCATCGTGAATGCATTGCAGTCCGTCACTATTTTAAACGGAATGCCTATTAAATACACGCGCCACTTCTTCAACGCAGCTATAATGGCCAAAACTTCAAGCTCATATGTGTGATATCGCTCTTCCGTTTCCGTGGTCTTGCGACTCATATACTGTACGGGGTGGTACTGTTGGTCTTCACTGTCCTTTTGGAGAAGTACCGCACCGTACCCATACATTGACGCATCAGCGTGAACTTCCGTTCCCGCTTTTGGGTTGTATAGACTCAGTACAGGTGCATTAATTAACGCTCCCTTTAATTGTTGAAACGCTGCGACTTGATCACTTCCAAGCACAAACTTGGTGCCCTGCCGTAAAAGGTCTGACAGTGGTTTAGCGATGCATACCCATTTATAAAACGCCTAAAATATGATGTCAGCCCTAAAAATCTCTGAACTGATTTCTTGTCTTTGGGCATAGGGAAATTTTCAACTGCGCACGTTTTTGCTTTCGAAGGTCGAATCTTACCATTTTCTACGATGTAGCCTAGAAAATCAACTTTCTCTAACAGAAATTGACATTCCTCCCATTTTATTCGCATATTGTACTCGGCTGCCCTTTTTAACACAGTTCTTAGTTTGACGACGCCTTCCTCTCTGTCTCTTGATGGGATAATTAGGTCGTCCATGTAAGCAACTAGAGTTTCATTATCTATTAGATCTTTAAAAACCGCAAAAATGTACCTTGAGAAAACCGCGGGAGAGTTACATATGCCAAATGGTGCGAATAGAAACTCGTATTGACCTTGGTGGGTCACGAACGACGTGTACTTTCGATAGGCACATGAAAAAATCCGTTACGTAAGTCGATGGTCGAAAACATACGCGCATTCTGCAACTTCTCAAGGACGTCGTCCATCAATGGCATCGGGAAATTATCTTTAATTATCTTTTCATTCAAGCGGCGGTAATCACAGCATAACCTATGACTACCGTCCTTTTTGCCTACTAAAACGACGGGCGATGCATATTCCGAAGAACTTGGGCAAATTATTCCTTCTTGTAGCCACTCTGAAATCTGGTTCTCTACTATGTTCCTATTAGCGTAGGACATGCGTCTAGGTGTCTGGTAAACAGGGACATCGTCTATTAGAGAAATTTTCATTTCTATCGGGGAGGCATGGCGCATTCGAGGGTTATAATCTTTGATAAGGGTTTGAATTTCGTCGCTTTGTGCCTGCTTAAGGTGCGATAAGTCTACGTCAACATCGCCTTTCTCTACTGATTCTGCGAACAAACACAAACTCCTAAATTCTCTTACTAAATCTAGCTCACCATCGCCCTCTACAATATCTCCTACAAAATTACTATTTCCCTTCCGCTTAAATAAGACTTCGTCCTCTGATACCATTAGATCCACCTGCCTTAAAGCATCATTTCCAATAATGGCTTGATAACCGATGTCACGCTCGCATACGACATGGAACGTGACATGTAACTCTATTTCGTCGACAATCAACTTCAAATCTAAACTACCCAGAGTACTAATGCCACTGTTACCTATACCCTCCAGCCGGTGTATCTTGTTTGCTAACTCAACTTCCCCCATCATCATCAAAACGTCGTATCGCATCAGGCATAAATCGCAGCCGGTATCTAGTAACGCCGAAAATGTAAAGTTGTTATATTTTAAATCTTTAAAAATCACGCAACCTTTCGATTTTTTTCTTTCCGAAACCCCTAATGTATTTATCTTGGGTTTTTCGTTTTTAACCTCAAATTGTTTCTTAGGACATTGCGCTAAACGATGATCTGGTTGACCACACCCGTAGCAAACTGTTTGTGTTTGTGCACAGCTAGTTGCTATGTGCCCTACCATTCCACATCGGTAGCAACGCCTTGAACTACCACTCCCTTGTGATTTAGAGGAAACCGGATTTTTCTCCTCTTTAACCCTAGATTGATTCGAAAAGCTTGTACTGGGTTGGCGCGCGTTGCGAACCTTTTCGTATACAAGGATTTGTTCCTTCAACTCTTGTATTGTCTTTGATTGGTACAGGTTACTTTTGTTAGTCCTATCATCTGGTATGCCCTCGACAAAATATTCAATTAAACTCCTATCGTCTAGATTTATAGGCTTGCCGATTTCAATGAGACTGTATAAATATTCACGGAAGTGATCATTGGGTCGTTTTCGGCGATTTTTAAGCGCCCTATGAACTTCAATAAAAGACACCGCCGTGCCGAACTCTTCTTTCAACGATCGCTTTAATGAGCTCCAATCTGAAACACTGCGCTGACTGCGGACGAACATTTTAGCTGCCCCCTTGAGCAGCTGCATTTTCTTCGAACACTTCTAGCCATTCTCCGACAGTAGGATAACCAGAGCCACTAAACATAAGCATGGAGTGTTCAATGTCACGTAAGGTGAAGACCGCACGTCCACCACCGACGGCCGGTGCAACAACGCTTTGAACCAATACGCTTTCATCACTTGAATAATTATCGTCGCTTACAGTCAGGCCGAAGTGCTCACATAGTCGGTCTTGTAACGTTGCCTTTCTACCATTAGTTGAAAGATTCAATCCACTTAATTTATCTATAAGTTCGTTCACTGTTAATCTAAAAATTTGTTCACGGTCCATGGTCAATACAAACGTTAAAACTTACAATAATAATCAAATTAACAAGTATACATAAAACATAAATTGAATCAGATTTAATTTTTATATCAGCAAATTTTGAAATTTTAAATGCTTCGTAACTTATGCAAACAAATTAATAATCAGTCTTCTTCGCAAAATAAACTTTGTTTACTTCTAGTTGCCTACGTTTAATTCTTATTGGATTTTGTTTTCTGTGTTATTAGTTCTCTTCTTCTATGCTTACTTTAAATTCTTATTGGAATTGTATTTACTCTGTTATTATTTTTCTACTTTACGACAAATTTTTGTTTCAATGCTATTCCAATTGCAAACTCTTTTATTAGTGCAATGTATCAATTCTATTTCGTTCTAATTTCTAATTTGAGAAAATAAAAATCAAATAACGAATCAAGTAAATCAAAAACTCATACCTTATTACTGTAAACTAAAAAAAAAGTTCTCTTCTTACGATACCGCTGTCTGTTGTTGTTGTCCACTCGATGGTTTTTGTTTTCAAAAATTTTGCGATTTTGCTTTTGGTCGCTATGAAATGCACACGATTATTTAATTGTTGTTGCTGTTTTCTGCTACGCTGTACCGTAACGGGCCGTAATTTCAATGTCTAAGCGCCCTGCGTTCAATTGAATGTTTGGTAATGCTGTGCTGTTGAAGCTGAGTTTGTAACTTGGCTTTTCACTGCTTCACACAGAAGATAAACGCACCTGCTGCTACGCACCAATTTGTGCTGTTTTGTCGATAACGGGTCGTAACTTCCGCGACTGAGCGTGACGCTGCGCTTAATGACGCTGCGTTTGAAATTTATACTTATACGTTGCTGATTCACCTAGAGGCGAGCGCACCTGATACCGCGTACCAATTTAAACTGTTGATGATTTTCGCTTCACTCAGAAGCTCTTCTTCTTTGGACAATCGTATCGCCACTTTCTATATCTGTGCGCTCGAAGCTGCGCTCGACTGTAAAACGACTGTGCGCGTTGCTACTTCACACAGAAGCCAACCGCGCCTGCTGCTATGCATGCATAAATTCGATGTTTGATGACTGTGCGCGTCGCTGCTTCACACAGAAGCTCAACTGTCTTGGTGGTGCGCACA
Organism: Eurosta solidaginis; assembly: GCF_040869045.1. NCBI lineage: Eukaryota > Metazoa > Arthropoda > Insecta > Diptera > Tephritidae > Eurosta > Eurosta solidaginis. The sequence continues at coordinate 71,425,858 of NC_090320.1, read as the reverse complement.
ACTTTAAAACGACTATGCGCGTCGCTGCTTCACATAGAAGCCAACCGCGCTTACTAATTCGGTGTTTGATGACTGTGCGCGTCGCTGCTTCACACAGAAGCTCAACTCAATTGGCGCTGCGCACAACTTCAGGAACGACTGTGCGCGTTGCTGCTTCACACAGAAGCCAACCGCGCCTGCTGCTACAAACGAGCGTTACTGCGCTCACGTCTCTTAGAAACTGGGACTTTACCGTTTAACTTGGGCCTGAAACTAGCGGGATATTCCAATCATCGGGTGATGTGCATTTACCGGTGCTAACGGCTCACTGAGGCTACACAGTTTAATGACTGTACTCGGCCAAAAACGAGAAAAATTCTGTTTCGCAGACCACACGTATTTTCGCACAAACTTTCGTACATTAAATGTTCATTTAAAAAAACGCTCACTTGAAAATTGTTGTAGGCTTTTTTTTTTAGAGTTTCATCCTACTTCTGTCACCACTTGTAGGGTTCGGAGCCAAGTACTTACACTTTGTTGAAACTAAGATCACTGTTCCATTAAAATAAGTTTAAATAGTATTTAGTACAATAGTTTATAACACATTTTATTGATTTTAATTAAATGTAAATAGACGTCCGTTGTGGCCTGCGGTAGCACGTAAACTGTAATTCTCTTCAGTCACTTGTATCTCTCGTCTGTCTTTGTGTGTCATTTTCATTGTTCCTCAAATATGCAGAGGTGTATTTTTTTGTACTATTGTCCGATCATACTATAGTCCGTTCATACTATCGTATAAGTCCGTCTAGTTGTCCATTTCTATATTCCCACATACATATAATTTTGTTCACAATATTTTATTTTTTTAACGAGACATCGAGAGCACAGCTTCTCGCGAGATTCTCGAAGATCTAAATTCTCGTAATACGTTCTCGACTTTCAATTCAGTGGCTACATTGGCAGTATTCTATACATTTCGGTGTTTTTAGTTGTGGTTTTGTGGAAATTTTCGCTGGTGCTCCAGAAGAAATCGTGAGCTCTACATAAAACAGCCAATGAATCGATTAAATTGAATGTCGAGAAGCTCGCGAGCCTTACGAGCCTTACGAGTAAATCGAGATTCGAGAATCTCGCGAGGAGGCGAGACTCGCGAGAAATCTCTTCTCGAACAAGTTCGAGAAATCGTACGCTCTAGAAGAAACAAAAAATGTTTCTTTAAACCAAGATATAGTCTTGTTTAATTTTGATACTCAAACTTTAACATAACCACTGTAAAAAGGTTTAAGAGGAGCAAAAATATAAAAATGGAGTGCAATAAATAGGGTTTCGATATAATCCTTACCTAAGTTTCACAATGTGCGCTTCATCGTTATATTTTTGTCCTTTTACACATTTTTCGAACACGTTTACACATGCCTTAATCCTTGTTGTATCGTCAATAGATAATCTACGCGTTTACATTTGTTCGATCCCTGGGAACTAAATTATTTTCTTACAAACTTTCACGTTTTTCTTTTACTTTGTACTTTCAATAAAGGATTACACTTCAGGGGTGGAAAGTTTTCTATGAAAAAAATACGCATCTCTAAAAATTGTTCATAATTACCGATTATCATGATGGGGAATCTAGTTAGGATAACGATTAGGAGTTAAGTACGAAAATTAAGATAATCTCGTTATATGTAAACTTAGTCTTACAGTAGTTATGTTGAAAATCAAAGTTCGACAAGATTGTGTCTTAAAACAAACATTTTTCGTTTCTTTTGGTTTATTTATATAAAGGAAGTACTTAAAAATTTGAAAATTAAGATAATCTCGTTATATGTAAACTTAGTCTTACAGTAGTTATGTTGAAAATCAAAGTTCGACAAGATTGTGTCTTTAAACAAACATTTTTCTTTTATTTTGGTTTATTTATATAAAGGAAGTACTTAAAAATTTGTTGTCCTACTTTTATTACAAACCAATTTGTAGCGTTTCTGAATTCATAACTCGGAGAAAAACTGACCTATGGTAAAAAACTTAGATACACTTATTTCCATTATATCTAGAAATGTTTCTAATGAAAATAGATAAACAAAGTTAATAACTATGCCCACTTTTGATAATACTCAATGTCAAAGAACCGAACCAAATATTCACGTGCGTACAGACTTAAAAACAGATACCAATGCAATAATTCCACGTGTGTCTTTACAATATGTGAAACCTAGTAAAATAATACGATAGGAATTTAAAAATCGATTTAAAATAAAAACACTCTCTCTGAGCAGCCCAATATGCATATTCCCTTTGCAAGAAAACTTTCATTTTTATTGTATGTACATATGTAAGTAAATTACCAGATATTTGTAAAGTCGAACAATTACATTGGAACGCAAATCGAAAATAAACAAACAAAAGACCAAAACAACAATAAACATTTTAAGCCATTCTTTACCGCTTATATTATCAAAACCTACACTTTCAACACACCAAGAATAACAAAAAATATTAAATTAACATCAGTGATAACGTCATATAAAAGTAACGACAGTAGAAACAAATATAAAACAAACAAGTAAGGAAGTATAAGTTCGGGAGAAACGGAACATTACAAACCCAGCTGTACACTTGAATTGATGTTGTTGTTTGTTTTGTGTGCTTAATAGTCTTACAATGGTTCTATTCTGAACTAATTTTCATTTAAAAGAAGCAAAAATGATACAGAGGCTAACACCAATGACCTTGAGCGGGTAATAATGTAGTTTTCCTTCAGATATCGGGATTTCCCTATTATTTTAAAATAAAGATATAACAGAACAACACACAAGTGCCATTGTACTAAAAAGCGTTTTTACAAAAAAAGGGCAGGGTTATTAACGAAATTTTCCAACTTTTATAAGAAATAGCTTATTACCTGCATCTACGCACTTTTACAAAATCTTTTACATAAAAGAGGGCGATTTAACCGATTTAGTCCATTTTTACTGAAAATATTTCCTGTTAAAAGGCATACATCTCCACCAAATTTTTCGTCGAGTTATGGCCCTAGAAACGTTGGGAAATGTATTGTAAGAAAGGGCAGTGCCACGCCCATTTTTCAAGATTTGAAATTTTCCCATTTCTTGTTATACTGGCACAAAATATGATTGGTACAAAACTATTTTTCGCTAAGATTTACTTATTATTTTTTCCTGCGATCCTTTTTAAAGTCGTATATATAAAAGTGGGCGTGGTCCTTAACTAATCTTATCCATTTTTACTAGATATATTTCCTGCTTTAAGGAAAATTGTGTATCCAATTTTTTTACGATATGTAAATTTTTCTTCGTGTTATGGCTGCCGAAACATTGGTAATTGCTTAGACAAAAAAGGGGCGGTGCCACACCCATTTTAAAAAATTTAAATTTTTTCCAACTTAATGTTATAATTCAATTTAGAAAGCAAAATTCTATTGATACAAAGCTCTTTTTCGCTAAGATATAGCTTATTATTTTCGTCTACGACCCTTTTAAAAATCTTTTATATAAAAGTGGGCGTGGTCTTTAACCAATCTCGTCCATTTTTTCTAGAAATATAGGGAAAGTTTGTGCATCCAATTTTATTACGATCCGTTAATTTTTCTTCGAGTTATGGCTCCCGAAACGTAGAAAATTGCTTAGTCATAAAAGGGGTGGTGCCACGCCCATTTTTTTTTAGATTTGAAGCTGTTCCTATTTATTGTTATAAATCCACTTGGGAAATGAAATACCATTGATATAACGCTCTTTTTTTGCAAAGATATAGCTTATTTTATTCGTCCACGACCCTTTTAAAAATCTTTTATATAAAAGTGGGTGTGAACCTTAACCGATTTCGTTAATTTTTGTTCAAAACATTCCTCATAGTAAAGGCAACATCTCTGCCGAATTTTGTTACGATAGGTTTAACGATTTTTGATTTATGATTAATAATATTTGTAAAATTCCCCATTTTAAAAAAATGTTTTCAAATTTTTAATCAGGAGTCTCAATATCAGTCCACACGTCAAATTTCAACATTCTAGGTTTATTATTTACTAAATAATCAGGTTTTTTGTGTTCTCCAAAATGTTATGTATATAAAAAGTGGATGTGGTTATCATCCGATTTCGCTCATTTTCAATACCAATCTATTCTGGGTCCAGATAAGCTCGTGTACCAAATTTGGTGAAGATATCTCAATATTTACTCAAGTTATGGACATGGCTCAATCAAATTTTTTTCGGTACTGATGATTTTGATATATGGAAGCCTATATCTATCTCGATTCCTTTATACCTGTACAACCAACCCTTATCCAATCAAACTTATAATACCCTGTGTACAAGTACAGCTGGGTATAAAAATAAGAACGATATCAATTCTTGGTAACCGACATCGAGACTGTAAAGCAACAACAAATTGTAAGTATATAAATACATACTAAGACTTCTTAACAGATGTTCAGTGCCAAATGTTGGTTAGTGTATATGAGCGCAAAAGTGGTGTAAGGTGGACGCACGTTGACGTTGGATTAAAGGACAATTATAATCTCATTATAAAGTGTATTCGCTACTGGAGAAGGCCGTATTTCTCGGTTTATGTAGGAAACCACTCTTGAGATAGAATCATTGTCAGATATCGTACTCTCTCGAGAGCAAGATGATGTAGTATTGCAAGGCTCACGAGGGGTTTGTTTAAAGCTTTAGCTCTTTTGATATTTTCTTTTAAACTTTCGTGAAAGGGGCGCGAATAGGTAAATCATAGTTTCTCTGCTTACAAATTTGCCTACTGGTTGTTGTTGTTGTTGTATTAACGATAAAGACACTCCCCGAAGTTTTTGGGGATTGCTATCGATGTTCATGGTCCTTTGATACAGATCCGGTACCATCCGGTAACAAAGCACCATAAAGATACTAGCCCGACCATCCCGGGAACGATTAATATGACCAAATTAAATCTTCTAAGCTACCCCACTCCCACCCCTTAATGCCATGAGAACTTCGGGTCGCCAGAGCCGCGGCTGTTAATGAAACAAGATTCGCCATGGGTAGGTGTGGTCGACAATTGGGTGGGAGAAGCTATATATTGCGCTGGCAACCCCGTGAGAGGATTGCGCTATACAACCCCCTTGAATAAATTTGATATTTTAGTCGCCTCTTACGACAGGCATACTTGGTCCAAATTTTTACCGTTTGCTAAACATACACGACTACTAAACAGCACACATGCATCATTTCAGCTTCGACGCACCCTACGAAAAATTTAATAAATACATTATTGTTATGTTTTGTAACTTCTCACCAACAGAAAAGTTGCAGCTGCTACGGTGTTGTTCTCGTTCATTCGTTTTGTGTGTTTGCACATCAGTGAGAACAGCGAGGGAAGCAAAGGAGTTAAAAAAATTTGTTACTGTCAGCCTCATTGAAGATAACTAAGGCTTGAAGTTCAGTCCAGTTAGTTTTGCAGATCTTGGAAAGTATAGCGATTGTTTTAAGAGGGTTCGGGATTAATATTTGGTTGGGGTTGTCATCTCTAAATTGAAGGTATCTGATGACTCATTTTTGTATGTACATAAGTATTACAGAGCTTATCAATAAAATAGTTTAAAAATGTGACATCGGGTTAAAATACTCTATGAGAAGTTCAAAATAGTTAACAAAAATTTTTGCAGCACTGTTTTTTATCTAAGTCGGTCTGGTCGTTTGGGTAGAGTTCAATCACAAACACACGTACAGAAGAAATATATTAAGATTATCTTGCAATACAAACATGTTGCAAACACATAAGAGTAATATTTGGTATCATCTTAAAAGGGGAATATTTGAGGGACAAGTTCTAAACTACTTAAATGCAAAAATTCTCAAATATTCAGAAGCATCGGGATTGAACTCTAACAATCTCGGAACTTAAAAAACATTTAGCTCATGCAAGTCCGGGCTCATCATCCCTAATATATAAACTTGATTGCAAGCACATTCATTGAATGTGCAATCTGTTCGAAAATATTTGCATATTGAATGACACGCGTCATGTGCTGCTCAAACATTGTCTCACAGATGTCACTTATCTTGTGCAGGTGTTTATGAATTTATTCGAATGGCTATTTTGAATAATGCGGCAGTTACTCACGAACGTACGTACCAAAAACGTGTCAGCTGACACGACCTATCTTATGAGTGTGCAATGTAAACGAAAACTCACCGACGTGCAACGCCCGTACGTACGTAGCCCGGAACGTAGAAATCAAAACAAGTTTGATTTTTTCCGTAAGAACGTGTCAGCTGATCGCTCTCTCACTAGACAGAGTTGCCTAGTAAACTTTTGTGCGCTAATTTTTGACCGTTTGCAATTTTATGCAAAAACGCCTAATTAAAGTTTGAAAAATTGTGAAAATAATTCGAAATAATTATGTAAAAGTGCTGATTATAAATATTTAATCTATTTATACTTATTTAATAGTATTCCGGCCTTTTACAATATCAAAAATTAAATTGGAAAAAGTTGATGTTTCCATAAGCATACATGCAAAATGGTCAATGGCAACAGTGCTTATCTGTAAACAATACACACACAAATATCTTATGTACATGTACACAGACGCACACATTGATTCCTACGGGCTTGAGAGTTCGGCCAAACGTGCTTCGTACGACAAACGTCCTTACGTACGGCACACGTCGGTGGGTAACTGCCGCTTAATGCGGCAGTTACTCACGAGCGTACGTACCAAAAACGTGTCAGCTGACACGACCTGTCTTATGAGTGTGCAATGTAAACGAAAACTCACCGACGGGCAACGCCCGTACGTACGTAGCCCGGAACGTAGAAATCAAAACAATTTTGATTTTTTCCGTAAGAACGTGTCAGCTGATCGCTCTCCCACTAGACAGAGTTGCCTAGTAAACATTTGTGGGCTAATTTTTGACCGTTTGCAGTATTATGCAAAAACACCTAATTAAAGTTTGAAAAATTGTGAAAATAATTCGAAATATTTATGTAAAAGTGCAGATTATAAATATGTAATCTATTGATATTTATCTAATATTAATTCCAGCTTTTTTCGAAATATTTATGTAAAAGTGCAGATTATAAATATGTAATCTATTGATATTTATCTAATATTAATTCCAGCTTTTTACAACATCAAAAATTAAATTGGAAAAATTTGATGTTTCCATAAGCATGCATGCAAACTGGTCAATGGCAACAGTGCTTCTCTGTAAACAATACAAACGCAAATATGTTATGTACATGTACACAGACGCACACATTGATTCCTACGGGCTTGAGGGTTCGGTCAAACGTGTTTCGTACGACAAACGTCCATACGTACGGCACAAGTCTGTGGGTAACTGCCGCTTAATGCGGCAGTTACTCACGAGCGTACGTACCAAAAACGTGTCAGCTGACACGACCTGTCTTATGCGGCAGTTACCCACGAACGTACGTAGAAAAAACGTGTCAGCTGACACGACCTATCTTATGAGTGTGCAATGTAAACGAAAACTCACTGACGTGCAACGCCCGTACGTACGTAGCCCGGAACGTAAATTGGAAAAAGTTGATGTTTCCATAAGCATACATGCAAAATGGTCAATGGCAACAGTGCTTATCTGTAAACAATACACACACAAATATCTTATGTACATGTACACAGACGCATACATTGATTCCTACGGGCTTGAAAGTTCGGTCAAACGTGCTTCGTACGACAAACGTCCTTACGTACGGCACACGTCGGTGGGTAACTGCCGCATTATGAGTGTGCAATGTAAACGAAAACTCACCGACGGGCAACGCCCGTACGTACGAAGCCCGGAACGTAGAAATCAAAACAATTTTGATTTTTTCCGTAAGAACGTGTCAGCTGATCGCTCTCTCACTAGACAGAGTTGCCTAGTAAACATTTGTGGGCTAATTTTTGACCGTTTGCAGTTTTATGCAAAAACACCTAATTAAAGTTTGAAAAATTGTGAAAATAATTCGAAATAATTATGCAGATTTGTGCAGATTATAAATATGTAATCTATTTGTATTTATTTAATATTAATTCCAGCCTTTTACAACATCAAAGATTAAATTGGAAACTGTTGATGTTTCCATAAGCATGCATGCAAACTGGTCAATGGCAACAGTGCTTATCTGTAAACAATACACACACAAATATGTTATGTACATGTACACAGACGCACACATTGATTCCTACGGGCTTGAGGGTTCGGTCAAACGTGCTTCGTACGACAAACGTCCTTACGTACGGCACACGTCGGTGGGTAACTGCCGCATAACTCTGTGAGAATGAAAGACACACCACGAAAACTCCGTCGTACGTTAAATTAGTTTTTGATCGTAGATTACTAATCTGCTTAATTTTTCTATGCTCAGTAATTATCTATACATTAGAATTGTGGATAAGACAAATGTTATTTATATCTTCAGCATAGACGTCAAAATTACAAATAAGATCAATCACCTTAAAGTGACCATCGGGATCTCATTCTGTTTCTCGATCTATCAAGTTAGCCGGCTGTGTGCGATGCTATACCGAACATCCTGTCAAAACGCTAAAAAGTAGCCATCCTGTCAGACTATTGATAACACACCTGTTTTGTAAACCGTTATATCTTTTTCGACCTTTACGTTTTTGAAGGAAATAAGCTTTGAGAATCTAACGATTCCCCTTAAAAACTATATATATGTACATATGTTTTGACTTTCGACATGCTTGTGTTTTAATTTACGTGTTATTAGGCAGTTCTTGTTTTTGAAAATAGTAAAATATTTCGGAAGTTATTAACTTCAAAATGAATGTATGTATGTATTAAACTTCTTTCAATATATTTATATTCATTCAAATTTGAAATGTTAGACTCCACGTAAAGATTAAAAGGGCATCTCTAGAGTAGAGCTGCAAAAGTATCGATATAAATATCGATACATCGAGTACTAGGTTCACAGTGCGATTATCGATGTTTTTTCTAAATATCGAGTACTGTATTCCCATTTCTTATTCCTTTTTCTAGCGGTAGAATTACCAGCGTCTAAAATTTTAGTAAGACAAATAAAATATGAATAAATAAAATTACATACATTATGTCAGATTTGCGTTTATTTTAGATGAATACTTAACAAGTTGGTGTCTCTGAATATTGAAAAATTCTTACAAAAGTTCAATGTGAAAGGTACGTTATTTTTTCCATATTATATACACATATATACATGTATTCGTATATGTAGATATACACGCAATAGAAGACATCATTGAGTTGGAAGAAAAAAATTGTGTTGCCAAAAAGCTACGAAGTACAAAGTCAATCATTTGGATCCATTTTGACCAAATCAGTAATACTTTTGCAATATGCCACTCTTGCAAAATATGTTATAGAACTAGTGGTAATACGTCCAATTTGTTTCACCATCTAGAACGATCGCATACAACTGTAAATTTAGATTCACATAGCTCGCCAAATAAGATCGATTTTTATATGAAAAAAACAAATTAAGATCCATCATCACGTAAAAAGGCTTTTGACAGCACCCTACTAAGGTTTAGTCACCGCAGACGTTCGACCTTTTCTCATAGTGGATGACATAGGGTGTTGTAACTTTGTATATACCCTCGTTTCGCTGTATAAGCTACCATCGCGGACAACTTTGCAGCATGTGTTTTATGATCGTTTCGAAGCTATGAAGACAATGTTACATATATGTATGAGGTATTCCATCCCATTTCGACCAATTTTGAACCCAACCCCTTTAGAATTGGCTGAAAGTTTTTCTTCTTTTTCTAGCTTACGAAAGACGTTTTTCAGAATTTTTTCAAATTTTTTCATCCAACTCAAAAAAAGTTATGAATTTAAAGAAAAACACCGTTTTTGTTTTCAAAATGCTATAACTTTTTCAAAAATTTACCGTTTGGGATCTTTTTTTTTTAAAATTTGTTTTTAAATGTACTTTTCGGAAAAAATACAAAAACATTTTTAAAGTTTTTTTTTTTTTTTCAAATAAATTTAAAAAAAAATCGGCCCACTCCGGGATTAGTGGGGATGATTGCAGAATTGATTGAAGTTTTTTATGAAAAAAAAAAATGGCGAAATTCGAAAAATCTCGAAAAACTGAAAAATTACAAAAAAAAAACCTTAAAAAATTTTTTGTTTTTTTTTTTTTCGAAAAGTACATTTAAAAACAAATTTAAAAAAAAAAGATCCCAAACGGTCAATTTTTGAAAAAGTTTAGCATTTTGACAACAAAAACGGTGTTTTTTTAAAATTCATAACTTTTTTCGAGTTGGATGAAAAAATTTTAAAAAATTCTGAAAAACGTCTTTCGTAAGCTAGAAAAAGAAGAATAACTTTCAGCCAATTCTAAAGGGGTCGGGTTCAAAATTGGTCGAAATGGGATGGAATACCCCATGTATACATGCACATATTGTATTTACATAAATGTCTGATATATACCTGATATTACTTTTAAATTGAGTAAGCGCTTTTCATTATAAAAAAAATCGATATATATCGCGATATATCGATACCCTCCCTCTTAAGTATCGAAAATATCGAGTAAGCCGAATATCGATACTTTTTGCAGCTCTACTCTAGAGTCCACGTCTGGATAAGATATAAAAGCTTCGACCTTTTTCAGACTCCAATACCCAAGCCAAATTATAAATACATACCTACATACACTAAAGAAAACAAGTATAGGTGTCTAAGTTCGGGTGTAACCGAACATTATATACTCAGCGTGAGCTTCAATTGCACATTTCATTTCAGATAAATTACTTTTCTACATAACACGTGGCACCACCCATTAAAAAAATGCCTCCCCATTTCCTCTTACAATAAAACTTGATAAGTGAAATATCATTGGTTCAAAACAATTTTTTGCTAAGTTATAGCTTATTATTCTAGTCTACGACCCTTTTAAATTTGTTTTATATCTAAGTTGCGTGGTCTTTAACCGATCCCGTTAATTTTTACTAATATTTACTACTATAGGGAAAATATGTGTACATACTTTCATTACGATGCGACAATTTTTGTTCAAGTTATGGCTCCCGAACCATAGAAAATTGCTTAGTCAGTGTTTTCCAATTTTATGTTATAATTCAATTTAAAAAGTAAAATTCTATTGATACAAAGCCCTTTTTCGCTAAGATATAGTCTAAGGGTCTACGACCCTTTTAAAAATCTTTTATATAAAAGTGGGTGCGGTCTTTAACCGATCTCATCTATTATTTCTAGAAATATTTCCTGCTATAGGGAAATCTGTGTACCCAATTTTATTACGATCCGACAATTTTTCTTCGAGTTATGGCTCCCGAAACATATAAAATTGCTTAGTTATAAAAGGGGCGGTTCCACGCCAATTTTTTAAATTTAAAGTTTTTCCTATTTATTGTTATAAATCCACTTGGGAAATGAAATACCATTGATATAAAGCTCTTTTTTGCAAAGTTATAGCTTATTTTATTCCTCCACAACCCCTTTTAAAAATCTTTTATATAAAAGTGGGCGTGGTCCTTAACCGATTTCGTTAATTTTTCTTCAAAGCATTCCTTATACTAACGGCAAACTCTCTGCCGAATTTTGTTACGATAGCTTTAACGATTTTTGTTTTATCATTAATAATATTTATAAAATTGATTTTATAACAAGTGGGCGGTGCCACGCCCATTTTAAATTTTTTTTTTTCAAATTTTTATCAAGAGTCTCAATATCAGTCCACACGTCAAACTTCAACATTCTAGGTGTATTATTTACAAAATAATCAGGTTTTTGTGTTTTCCAAAATGTTATATATATATATATAAAGTGGGCGTGGTTATCATCCGATTTTGAATTTTCAATACCAATCTATTCTGGGTCCAGATAAGCTCGTGTATCAAATTTGGTGAAGATATCTCAATATTTACTGAAGTTATCGTGTTAATGGGTAGACGGACGGACGGACATGGCTCAATCAAATTTTTTGTCGATCCTGATGATTTTGATATATGGAAGTCTATTACTATCTCGATTACTTTATACCTGTACAACCAACCGTTATCCAATCAAAGTTAATATGTGTGAAAAGCACGCTGAGTATAAAAAGTATTGACACAGGGACTTTTTGCAGTTTTCATAAAGTTTGGCTTAGGAGAGGTTCCATGCGAAAGTGAGCCTTGCTGCGGAAATAATTTTTTCGTATAAAACTTTCAATCAACCCAAAAATATTAAATTTATTTTTTAAATCAATTTTCAATGCCTTTTTTACTCTAAAAGTAAAGTGCTGATTTAACAAACTCAACTAGGTTGAAATAGCTTATTTTGGAAAAGCTGTCACACAATTTCAGATTTACCACTACATTGATTTTTAAGAAAAATAATTACCGTAATTCATTTTTATTTAATGAAGTTGATTTCAATGCCAATTTATATAAGCCACGGCGACCGTCGTTGTGTGGTGGTAGCTTGCTCTGCCTACCACACCGAAGATCCTGGGTTCAATTCCTGGGCAAAGTAACATCAAAATTTTAGAAATACATTTCTTCAATTAGAAGAAAATTTTTCTAAGCGTTGTCGGCCCTCTACAGTGTTTGCCACTCCGAATGAATTTCTGTCATGAAAATATCTCAGTGAAAACTCATCTGCCTTGCAGATGCTGTTCGGTGTCGGCGTAAAACAAGTAGGTCACGTCCCTCCAATTTGTAGGAAAAATTAAAAGGAGCACTATGCAAATTGGAAGAAAAGCTCGGCCTTAAATCTCTTCGGAGGCTATCGCGCCTTAGATTTATTTTTTGTATTTAATGAAGCTGTATAACTTTACTAAGTTCGCTATAACTTTGTTATTACTGACCTGATTTTATAATGGTTCATATCAATCTGTTTTCCCTTCATGTATTTTGCAACTTATCAAGATGCGATTCTGAGTTGTGCTCTGTTTCTCGCATAAGTCTAGAAGTAGCTCTTAAACTATTGGTCTGATTGAAAAACATTATATGGCGGGATGTTAGGTCGTAAAAGGGTCTTTAATGGAGTGACAATGGCGACAGTGGTTTTCGCCGTTCCATATAAAAAAACTGGATATTTTTAAAGTCACAAAGTTAAATTGCAACAAGTAAGGAAGGCTAAGTTCGGGTGTAACCGAACATTACATACTCAGCTGAGAGCTTTGGAGACAAAATAGGGGAAAATCACCATTTAGCAAAGTGAACCTAGGGTAAGTAACCCTGGAGTGTGTTTGTATGACAGGGGTTTCAAATGGAAGGTATTAAAGAGTACTAGTATCGCCTGTGGTCGAAATTCGACCAACGTGTATTTTTTTCAACTCAGTCTATGCATCAAGTGTTGGAAATATAGCAAACTGGTCTAACTTACTTAACTTTTTCTTTAAAATTTTGAATTTTATCTAAGACTTTGTACTTTTTGATTGTATTTTCTTAAAATTTCTACAAACTTTTCACATGTAATTATGTATAACGTTTTGGTATGGAGCTCCTTAAACAAAATTATAAAAATTATGTAAAAATTGACATAGAATTATGGTGAAATTACTTGCAATTGAATTGAAAAATAGGTTTTTCCACACCACCCGGAAGGTCCCCGTTGGCTGCTACCGAAGTTAGTTTTGGGAGCTCGGTTCCCCAGTAGGCCTATATCACCCATATACACATATCGCCCATTTACGTCAATAGGGTCATAATTCAAAAAACACGAACTTTTAGTTAACAAGCAAGGAAGGCTAAGTTCGGGTGTAACCGAACATTACATACTCAGTTGAGAGCTGTGGAGACAAAGTAAGAGAAATCACCATGTTGTAAAAGGAACCTAGGGTAACCCTGGAATGTGTTTGTATGACATGTGTATCAAATGGAAGGTATTAAAGAGTATTTTAAGAGGAAGTGGGCCATAGATCTATAGATGGACGCCATTTAGGGATATCGCCATAAAGGTGGACCAGGCCTGACTCGAGAATTTGTTTGTACGATATGGGTATCAAATTAAATGTGTTAATGATAATTTTAAAAGGGAGTGGGCTTAAGTTCTATAGGTGGACGTCTTTTCGAGATATCGCCATAAAGGTGGAACAGGGGTGACTCTAGAATTTATTTTGTACGACATGGGTATCAAATAAAAGGTATTAATGAGAATTTTAAAAGAGCGTGCGCCTAAGTTCTATAGATGTACGCCTTTTCGAGATATCGCCATAAAGATGGACCATGGGTGACTTTAGAATTTGTTTGTACGATATGAGTGTCAAATGAAAGGTGTTAATGAGTATTTTAAGAGGGCGTGGGCCTTAGTTCTATATGTGGACGCCTTTTCGAGATATCGTCATAAACGTGCACCAGGGGTGACTCTAGAATTTGTTTGTACTATATGGGTATCAAATGAAAGGTGTTAATGAGTATTTTAAAAGGGAGTGGGCCTAAGTTATATAGGTGGACGCATTTCGGAATATCGTTATAAAAGTGAACCTGGGTTGACTCTAGAATGCGTTTGTCAATATGGGTGTCAAACGAAAAGTGTAATAAGTGTTTTAAAAGGGAGTGGGCTTTTGTTCTATGGGTGGACGCCTTTTCGGGATATCGCCATAAACGTGGACCAAGGGTGACTCTAGAATGCGTTTGTACAATATGGGTATCAAACGAAAGGTGTTAACGAGTATTTTAAAAGGGCGTGGGCCTTAGTTCTATAGGTGGACGCCTTTTCGAGATATCGACATAAAGGTGGACCAGGGGTGACTCTCGAATTTGTTTATACGATATGGGTATCAAATGAAAGGTGTTAATGAGTATTTTAAAAGGGAGTGGACCTTAGTTCTATAGGTGGATGCCTTTTGGAGATATCGCCATAAAGGTGGACCAGGGATGACTCTAAAATTTTTTTGTACGATATGGGCATCAAATTAAAGGTGTTAATGAGTATTTTAAAAAGGCGTGGGCCTTAGTTCTATAGGTGGACGCCTTTTCGAGATATCGACATGAAGGTGGACCAGGGGTGACTCTAGGATTTGTTTGTACGTTATGGGTATCAAATGAAAGGTATTAATGAGTATTTTAAAAAGGAGTGGGCCTTAGTTCTATATGTGGACGCCTTTTCGAGATATCGCCATAAACGTGGACCAGGGGTGACTCTAGAATGTGTTTGTACGATATGGGCCTCAAATTAAAGGTATTAATGAGGGTTTTAAAAAGGAGTGGCCCTTAGTTGTATATGTGAAGGCGTTTTCGAGATATCTACCAAAATGTGGACTAGGGTGATCCAGAACATCATCTGTCGGGTACCGCTAATTTATTTATATATGTAATACCACGTACAGTATTCTTTCGAAGATTCCAAGGGCTTTTGATTTCGCCCTGCAAAACTTTTTCATTTTCTTCTACTTAATATGGTAGGTGTCACACCCATTTTACCAAGTTTTTTTCTGAAGTTATATTTTGCGTCAATAGACCAATACAATTACCATGTTTTATTCCTTTTTTCGTATTTGGTATATAATTATGGCATTTTTTTCATTTTTCGTAATTTTCGATATCGAACAACTGGGCGTGGTCATAGTCGGATTTCGGCCATTTTTTATACCAATACAAAGTGAGTTCAGATAAGTACGTGAACTGAGTTTATTAAAGATATATCGATTTTTGCACAAGTTATCGTGTTAACGGCCGAGCGGAAGGACAGACGGTCGACTGTGTATAAAAACTGGGCGTGGCTTCAACCGATTTCGCCCTTTTTCACAGAAACAGTTATCGTCCTAGGAGCTAAGCCTGTACCAAATTTCACAAGGATTGGTTAATTTTTGTTCTACTTATGGCATTAAAAGCATTCTAGACAAATTAAATGAAAAAGGGCGGAGCCACGCCCATTTTGAAATTTTCTTTTATTTTTGTATTTTTTTGCACAATATCCTTACTGGAGTTGAATGTTGGCATTATTTACTTATATGCTGTAAAGATATTAACTTTTCTTTTAAAATTTGAATTAAAAAAAAAAATTGTTTAAAAAGTGGGCGTGGTCGTTCTCCGATTTTGCTAATTTTTATTAAGCAGACATAAAGTGATAAGAGTAACGTTCCTGCCAAATTTCATCATGATATCTTCAACGACTGCCAAATTACAGCTTGCAAAACTTCTAAATTACCTTCATTTAAAAGTGGGCGGTGCCACGCGTGTCCAAAATTTTACTAGTTTTCTATTCTGCGTCATAAGCTCAACTCACCTACCAAGTTTCATCGCTTAATGCGTATTTGCTAATGAATTATCGCACTTTTTCGATTTTTCGAAAATTTCGATATCGAAAAAGTGGGCGTGGTTATTGTCCGATATCGTTCATTTTAAATAGCGATCTGAGATGAGTGCCCAGGAACCTACATACCAAATTTCATCAAGATACCTCAAAATTTACTCAAGTTATCGTGTTAACGGACAGACGGACGGACGGACGAACGGACGGACATGGCTCAATCGAATTTTTTTTCGATACTGATGATTTTGATATATGGAAATCTATATCTATCTCGATTCCTTTATACCTGTACAACCAACCGTTATGCAATCAAAGTTAATATACTCTGTGAGCTCTGCTCAACTGAGTATAAAAATTAAGAAATTTGCTAAAGGAATTTAGCCTATTTCACGCCACCCGTTTAAGTTGGTATAAATACATATCTAATATGTAAGTGTGACACAAAACAAAAATTTCGAGTAAAATAGAGGATACCTTCATAAAAAATAAAATAAAAATATAAAAAAATTATGTAATGAGAAAGAAGGCAGAGTTACTAAAAAAATGTTTAATTAAAGAAAAAAAACAAAAGTACTTAAATTGCGAAAAATTAAGTGAAGTGAACAAACAGTTCCATATAAAAACGCAATAAGTGCACTTACACTTTTTTCCGGGTTTTAATGTGATCATTGTGAAAATATGAAGATTCTAATATTCGGATATTTAATTTTGGGATCCCATTGAGATCCATGTACGTAATTAATTTGTATTAAATTTGTAGACACTCCATTTCATGAATATATATGACCATATCTACCATAAAATATCGTCTGTGAACAATATAGTACTAAGATATAACAGAGCAGAATAAATTAGGAAGAAAGGAAAAACAAACAAAAACATTTAAATTATTCACGCAATCATATTTACTAAAATAAAATTGATTTCATAACTTTAAGCGACATAAACCAGTTAGGGTTTTGGGATTTATGCACCCGATTAAAGTTTGAAAAATTGTGAAAATAATTCGAAATCTGGTCCACATTTTGGTCGATATCTGGAAAACGCCTTCACATATACAACTACCACCACTCCCTTTTAAAACTCTCATTAATACCTTGAATTTGATACCAATATCGTACAAACACATTCTAGAGTCACCCCTGGTCCACCTTTATGGCGATATCTCGAAAAAGCGTCCACCTATAGAACTAAGCCCCACGCCCTTTTAAAATACTCATTAACACCTTTCATTTGATACCCATATCGTACAAACAATTCAAGAGTCAACCCTGATCCACCTTTATGGCGATATCCCTAAATGGCGTCCACCTATAGAACTATGGCCCACTGCCTCATAAAATGCTCTTTAATGCCTTTCATTTGATACACATGTCATACAAACACATTCCAGGGTTTCCCTCGGTTCATTTTCCTACATGGTGATTTTCCCTTATGTTGTCACCATAGCTCTCAACTGAGTATGTAATGTTCGGTTACACCCGAACTTAACCTTCCTTACTTGTTATTTATACATTTTACATAACTCGCGCGGACCAATATATTCTAACATTTCTGCGAACTACCACCGAAAATCCGAAAGACTGGGATCTGCAACTGAGAGATCTCCAATGGTCAGTTAATTCGCGTAAAAATGCTACGACAGGTTTTAGTCCAAACGAACTTGTCTTCGATTTTAAACTCCGAGACGTCGTATCTAACGAATTACTTGCCGCCATACATAGTGATATCGACGAAGAGCCATCAAATTTGACTGCTTTAGAAAAACGAAATCAAGCCGAAGTCAACATTGTCAACGAACGTGAGAAATGGAAGAAATGCTTCGATCAACGACATAAAAAGCCAAAAATATACACCGAAGAAGACCTAGTTGTAATAGAGAATGAACCACCTTCGACGGGTGAATCAAGAAAGCTTGAGCCCAAATACCGTGGCCATATATAGTACGAAAGCCCTGGGAAATGATGGCTATTTATTGGAAGACATCCCAGGTTACCAAATAACAAACAAGAAATTTTGCTCCTTTTACTCCTCCGATAAGATAAAACCTTGGTTTAGCAATAGTCCTGAACTTGAATCCCACGACGAAATCGAGGACGATTTAGGTCAGGAATAGCCGAGCTGTCACGCCTATTAAAATGCATCCCTGCAAGTCCAACACTGACAACACGACTCTACCGGCGTCACTAGTAAACGAATATCTCCGAAGAGCGGTTCAGACGAGTACGAGCAGTGCAGTTTCATATAAAATATCGAATATTAATTTATAACTTTGTATTCACAATACATTTTCTACAAAATGCTAAACTAGTTATAATATCTACTAATTTAAACTAACATTTGAACACTTTTATTAGTAAACGAACATCCTGATACGTAAGTAATATATCGTGTATATACATCTGTGTCGATATTCGGTATATATACGACACCGTTTAGGAGATGCTGGTCGTTGCGTAAGAAGTCAATCCTGCTAACCCTGATTGGCGATAACTGACGCTAATAGGTGGCACAACGAGAGATCAAAGTCTTCCCCCACCTCCTTCTCCGAACCCAGTGGAGATCTTCCCATAACTTGCCCACGCCAGCAAAAACGCTGTAGCTCTTCGTAGCTTAGCTAAACATTATCGTCCAGTTGTAGTATGATAGTTCGTGGAGGCTGAATTTACCTGCTGAACGGTCAAAGTCTGCCGACGTGTTGTAGAGCTAGTGTGTTGGCCATCAAAAATATTTAAGAAAATTTGTATAAATGGTATTGATTGTCCCTCGGCAATACCTTGGCACCAAAAGTTCGTCCGCCTTAGCAGATAAAGATTTGGGTTGGCACAAAACATGTATTTAGGTGAGCCAGTTCGTAGAAAAACGAATACACGGTACGTAGCCTTCGAATTGGATTGAAAGCTAGACCTTAATCTCCTCAGATATATATCACACCAAGTTGTTATTATTAGTAGATATGAATATCTTACGTACACCTTGGCGGTAAGTCGGGTTTTTCTTCTCGTCGCGCAGACGCAGATGAATTTCTAAACAATTTGTTGAAGAAAATTCCTCAGATGAGGATCGTGGCCGGATGCTTCTTTTTTCGGGAAACCACAATACAATTCTTGAATTGAAAATTCTGGAATGCGGTTGACCGTTCAGGTTTCTTTCCCACCAAAAAAAGTTATTTGGATAAAATATAATAATATTAATGTTAGAACGCAAAAATATATGGTAATTCATACGACAGCATGACATTGGTAATACGCGCCCAACAATGCCGAGGTAGGTGTCAAAAGACTCGCATTGACCTCGGCAACAATAATCCGAAGGCGGAAAATAAAGATTTTAGATCGTTCAAAAGATATTGACGAAAAAACGAAAAATGATCCCGGAGTACTCCGAAATCGAGGGTGGGATCCATAGTATTTTTCGCAGAACACCTTTCTGCATTGGCGGCCTTTAGCCGCGCTTAGAAAAAATTACATTGGGTGGGTCCAACACCAGTTTGGAGACCAAAACTATAGTCGCGCAAAACACCTATGTTCACAATTTTTTTATGGGTACAACAAAATCATCAAAATTACAACAACCACATGAAAAATTTCAATTTCTTTTGCAAATATCTCTTGACAGACCCAAACTTGTTTACCTCCGCTTTCGGATTCGCGATCCTGGATCCAAAACGCATCTTTTGATACCCCTCTTGGTATTTTTGGACGTGTATTAAGAGTGTCATGCTGTCATATAGAAATACCAAATATATTATAGTTTGTTATATTTTTGTTATGAAAACAAAACCAAAATAAAACAAGTGAGGACAGGACTGTCTTCGGCTATGCCGAAGTCTTCATACCTTTCATGAATGGGCTGAACAATAAATAGTCTTATCCCATTCGTAATCTCCAAATAATCGTATGTATAAGATAAGAAATATATAGTGAACAGATGTACATACCTAAAGGGTTTTTAAGATAAATATAAAATAAACAAGTAAAGGTGTCTAAGTTGGGTGTAACCGAACATTATGTATACAGCGTGAGCTTCAATTGTACATTTCATTTCAGATAAATTACTTTTCTACATAACATGTGGCACCACCCGTTTAAAAAAAATGTCTGCCCATTTCCTCTTACAATAAAACTTGAGAAGTGAAATATCATTGATTCAAAACTATTTTTTTCTAAGTTATAGCTTATTATTCTAGTCTACGACCCTTTTAAACTTGTTTTATATCTAAGTTGCCGTGGTCTTTAACCGATCCCGTCCATTTTTACTAGAAATATTTTCTGCTATAAGGAAAATATGTTTAGACAATTTCATTACGATATGTTAATTTTTCTTAGAGTTATGCCTCCTGGAGCATAGAAAATTGCTTAGTCATAAAAGGGGCGGTGCCACGCCCATTTCTAAAAATTTAAAGTTTTTCCTATTTATTGTTATAAATACACTTGGGAAATGAAATAACATTGATATAAAGCTCTTTTTTGCAAAGATATAGCTTATTTTATTCGTCCACGATCCTTTTAAAAACCTTTTATATAAAATTGGGCGTAGTCATTAACCGATTTCGTTAATTTTTCTTCTAAGCATTCCATATAGTAGAGGCAACCTCTCCGCCGAATTTTGTTACGATAGGATTAACGATTTTTGATTTATGATTAATAATATTTGTAAAATTGATTTTATCACAAGTGGGCAGTGCCACGCCCATTTTAAAAACTTTTTTCAAATTTTTATCAAGAGTCTCAATATCAGTCCACACGTCAAATTTCACATTCTAGGTTTATTATTTACTAAATAATCAGGTTTTTGTGTTTTCCAAAATGTTATATATATAAAAAGTGGGTGTGGTTATCATCTGATTTCGCACTCTGAGTATAAAAAAAAATAGGTAGGTACTTTTTATGAGGATGCAAAGTTTCACGCTTTTTGTGGTCTGCATATAAAAACTATGACTACGAATCACGTATTTCAACAATATATGACGTAAACGCAAGTATTTGATGAAATTTGAAGCTTCTAGCCGTAAAAAAAGAAATTATGTGTGTGTGTGTGTGTCTCCGCTTTGGAGACGTATTCCCCACACTTCAATCATCACCAAATTTTGGCTATAGGTTCCTTCGATCGACACGAAGGTTATAGGCTAAAAATAATTTCGGTATATAAAAGGGCGTGGCACCTCCCATACAAATGGAATCTTTGGTACTGCATAACTCTGAAGGTATACATGCCAGAACATGGAAATTTAGTAAGGAGTTATATGAGGTCAATCCCTAACACCACCTAGAAAATGTGGAATTAGGAAAAAGGGCGCGTGGCCCATGGAAATGGAATATATCATTCTGAATATCTCTGGATGTTGTAATGGTAGGATAATGAAAATTGGTAAGGAGCTATATGACGTTAACTCCTAACACCTCCAGTAAAATGTGGAATTTGGAAATAAGGGGCGTAGCACCTTCCCTACAATTGGGATTTTTCAGAACTATGGCTGGCGTACAAACTTAGGTTATTTTAACACCTAAAGCTTGACTGCGTTGTTGAGTTTGGCTGTTATTCCTTTTGGACGTTTAGTAATCCGCCGCCGTTAAAAAAAATTGTTAACTTCAGTCTATCTACATCTTTTATAAAAATCAAATTCTGTGCGCGTGTTCCCTATGGAAACGTATTACCCACACTTCAATCATCACAAAAATTTTTTTAGGTTTCTTCGATCAAGACGAAGGTTTTTCATAATACAGAACTAAGAATCTTAAATAAAATTTTTTTTTTCTATGCGAACGAGCAATCTTTGCTCCCAAAAATGATCATGTTACCAAAATCAATGATCGCATTCCAAACCAAATTCCTGGTGAAGCGACGAAATATAAATCGATCGACAGTTACAGATGAAGATCAAATTGTGAATTATCCAATTGAATCACCTGGAATGCCTGCGCATATATTAACTTTGAAAATTGGCTTACCAATCATGCTTCTTCGGAATTTAGACCCCCCAAACCTGTGCAATGGAACCAGACTTTGCGTTAAGAAATTAATGCCGAATGCAATCGAAGCAAAAATCATCAGCGGTAAAAGCAAAGGGGAATATATGCTCATGCCACGGATCCCAATGATTTCTATAAATTTGCCATTCAATTTTAAGCACTTACAGTTTCCTGTACGCCTTGCTTTTGCAATTACAATGAACAAAGTACAAGGACAATCGCTTACTGTTGCGGGGTAAATTTAGAGAGTCCGTGCTTTTTCCATGGCCAGCTATATGTTGCTTGCTCTAGAGTTGGAACGCCAAAAAATTAGTTTATCTTTTCGCCGAACGTAAAAACTAAAAATATTGTGTACACACATGCATTACAATAAGATACAATAATAAAATGTTTTAAACGAAAATTTCACCAAATATGTGTACAAAATTCAATTCAATTTACAGAACAATAAACTAAATTATCAACAAACTAAACAGAAAAAATAACGCAACATTCATTCGCCTTCGGGCGTTACAACGTACGCTGGGTAAAGCTAGTATAATATAAATACCACCGATCTCTATGATTTCTTTAGACAACAATATATGCTATATACGTATGCATTTGGTGAAATTTGAAGTTTCTAGCTGTAAAAATGGGGCTGAAATTGCGAAAAAATATATATGCAAAATATATATATATACTATATATACCACCATAGATATACTATATATACCACCGATCTCTATGATTTGTTCACACAACAATATATGCTATATAGTACGTAAGCAATTGGTGAAATTTGAAGATTATAGCTGTTAAAATAGGGCAGTAAATGCGAAAAGTGTCTTATCTGAACAATCGGTTGTATGAGATATATACTATAAGTTATTAGCTCCTCTAGTGAGAGACTAAAAAATGTAATTTTTTGAACGACTCGAAGTCGTTGTTATTTATTTGATCATAGCAACTTAATTACTAACTTTACAATATATTTCTTACTTCTACTTATCGTATGAAGTCACGTTGGTTGACAGTTGATTCCTCTTGTTGTTGGTGTCGCTTTATTTACTTCCTCATTTGCAATGAATAGTAATGCATGGTCAGCTATTGAGTAGTTGCGCGTGTGACCTACTTTTAGGTCGCATGCTTACGCAGCATTGCATACCGCTGTCGTATGGATAGTTACATATTTATATGTGGGCAGTTTTGGAGCCCAATTTCAGAGTATGTAGCGTTAACTCCTCCCCCTTTAAAGTATGCAGCGTCCTCGTTGGATGGCATTTCATTTGTTGGTACAGTGGGGGTTTCCTTTGAATTGCTAGTATTGACTTGAATGTTTATTCTCATTTTCTTCCTAGAGTTTAATTTTTTGGCAATCATGGTGGCCAATAGAATAATCAGCGATAGCGTGATTATCGAAGAGCATGTGAAAATGCTTATTTTGTATTTCAAGTTGACATCATCTATTTTTTGGATGTTCGCTATATTGAGCTCTTTCAAATATTGTAAGGAAAGAACTTCCTCGAGATTCGCTGTAACATTTGTCGATTTGACGATTGCTGGTAAGGGCTTTGCAAACAGTTGATTTTTATTAACAAAATGTTTGCCTTCAATTGATAAGCTTGAATTATCGTATTTGATCAAAAATGAACCATTCAGATTGATTTCTTTGTTGTCTATTTTTAGGGGTCCATTGTAACTATTGATAAATAATAATCCGGGCATTATTTCTTCTATCGTGGGCATATGGTGAATATTTATTAGGGTGCAGTTGGATGAATATACTTTTAAAAGGTTTGGTATGCAGGTGGTTAACGTTACTTCTTTTATGCTATCTTGCTTACATAAAATTAAATTGTTTACATATATTCTTACAACTATCTTTTACACCAAATATTTCCTTGTTACAAACTATTAAATTTTCATATTTAAGCTTGATTGCTTTATGGCCTTGTTTTACAGCTTTGGCTTTTATTAATTTACAAGATTCTTTGCTTGTTAAAGGGAATTTTACAATATAAATAATGGAAGATAAATTTGATGCAATTTTAACATCGCTAAATTAAATTGCTTCGATTAAATTTAAATAAGGTTTTGTTTTTCTAGTGATTCTTCAATTACAATTAATTCTTCGTTAGATAATATGAATGAGTTTATAATTCCTGCTTTGGCCCATTGTATTGAGTAATCTATGTTTATTAATTCTTCTTTAGTGAATTGCAATTTCCTTTCAGTATTTTTTTCTATTTCTAATTTAAGAGCATCGCCCGATTTCACTTCGCTTAGAATTGTATTTGAAATATGAGTTAAATTATTTATTCTTTCTAAAATAGATTTATTTATTACTACTTGTTGGTTATTATTACTCGCTATATTAGTTACTTTATCGGTTAGCATTTTAAAATCTTCATGGTCAGGGGATCCAGCAAGCCATTTCCAGGCTGTGCCAAGTGGTTAAAGGCTCTTTTGGTTTTCCTGGGTTTCAGTTGGTATAGGAGGGATCGGATGGATTTCTCCTCTTGGGAAAGGAATGGGTGACTTCGGCTTTTCCTAGTTATGTCATGTTCTATTGTGGCGTGTATGTCGTCGAGTAGGGAGTCGTACTGGTCGAGGTCAATAGTGTGTATTAGTGGAAATATTCCAATTTGAACCTTCGCGGTTCCTGTGTTTATCGTTGCTATGGGACTGGTCGTATAGTGCAAAATTTGGGTTTCCGCATTGCAGGTGGCAAATAGGATCCTGCAAAAGAAGAGTGTGATTTACTTTTTGATATGGCTTTTGTGAACGGTGCGGCCAGATTGTGCCAAAATTGTTCTGGTACTGTTTCCTTTTTATATCGGGGTGTTAGTTTGCTTCCTAGTCTTTTGTTTCTTTTTACATAAATAACGTCGTTATTGTTGTATGTCCTGAACTGGGTCCTATCTTTATTATGAAGTCGTAAGTGTTTTTCCTGTTTATTTTTAAGATTTTGGACATTTTTCTCTGTCCAATGTCATTGGGTTTGGTCCTACTGTTCTTCCGAAAAATACTTCTACTGGTTTAAGTTTGGTAGTGGAATGAATGGAATAGTTATACTTGAATATGGCTCTATTAAGGAGGTCCTTAAAGTCGGTGTGGGTGTTATCTGCTTTAGTGCAACGCATCACTTCGGTAAGTGTGGAATGGAATCGTTCTATTTGCCCGTTTATAGAACTTTTGTATGGAGGAGTTTTAAATATTTCAATACCGTATTCGTTTTCTAGCATAAAGGTTATAGGGCCTGCGTTTAGGGATTTTTCGTTGTCCATAGCGATATTTTCTGAGATTCCGAATGTTGTCAAGAGACTTCTTAAGGGGGCCTTTATGTCTTCCGTTGCTCTGGAGCGCACTATTTTTGCTTGTGCGTATTTGGAAAATTTATCCATGGCCGTTAGCACTACTTTGTTGTTAGTATGGTATAGGTCTATATGAACTATATGACCTGGGTATTTAGGAATGGGAGTTGCTTTCAGAATAGGATTTACTGGATGTCTCTCATACTTATTTTCTAAGCAAATTTTGCACTGTTTTGCAATTCTTTTTATTTTGGCGTTGATTTGTGGGAAGTAACATCTTTCTAAGAGTTGGGCTTTATTTTCGGTGGGAATGCGATGAGCTCTATTATGCTCGTTGATGATTTCCGTTTCCTGTTCTGATTCGTTTGTAACATCTCTAATGAATTTTCGGGTATAACGTACTTTGTACTTGCTAAAATGAATTTGGTAAATTGTTTGTATTTTCCCAAAAATGTTGTCTTCGGTTTTTATGCAATTTGTTACTGTAGGGTTGAGATATCTTTTCAACAATGTGGTAAGAGTTTCTTCTGTAAAGTCTCTTTCAATAATAATATGTCTATGGTAAGTGGGAAAAGGTAATTTAAATTGATATGAAGAGGTTTCGCCAGTAGAAATAAAAATTTGATTTTTAAATGCATTGATAGGTGCGTCTGTATACGTTATTAAATTTTGGGCTGAACTTTCGTCACTGTGTTGGGTTGCAGACAATGGATTTATTTGTTGTGGTGGTCGAGAAAGTGCGTCTGCGACAATATTGGTACTGCCAGGTTTGTATTTTATCTCATAATTGTATTCTTCCAATATTGATTTCCATCTTTTTAGTTTACTGTTAGTATTTCTGTTAATGAGTGAATATGTCAAAGGTTGATGGTCTGTAAAAATTTGTATTGTAGTTGAACCATACAAATAATTTCTAAAGATTTTTAAAGCCCATATTATGGCTAAAAGTTCCTTTTCGTTAGTTGCGTAATTTTCCGCGGTCCTGAAATGAACATTATGGGTTTACCACCTTGCTCTAGGACTGCTCCTATGGCGTGGTTTGATGCGTCGGTTGTCAAGTGAAATTCTCTTTCGAAGTTGGTGTATTGTAACATAACGTCAGAGGATGCTAGTGAATTTTTAATTTATTAAACGCTTCCATTGCGTTATTGTCGAGAGAAATTTTTATTTTAGCTGAAAGATTTTTGGACATACGTCCCTCCTCGCCTCTCAAAAGTACCATTAGAGGCTTGGCGAGTTTTGCATAGTCTTTAATGAAACGTCGGTAATAACCGGAAAGTCCTAGAAAGGATCGAAGTTCTTTTATAGTTTGAGGCGGTGGAAAGTCTAAAATTGCTTTCACTTTTGCTGGGTTTGTTTTTATGCCATTTTTGGAGACAACAAATCCCAAAAACTCAACCTCTTCTTTGCGAAATTCATATTTATCAAGTTGAATTTTCATATTAGCATCTTGTAGGGTCCTGAAAATTATTTCCACGTTTTTCAAATGAGAGTCTTCGTCTTTTCCGAAAATTATGATATCGTCTATGTAGACAAAGCATATTTTTCCGATGTAGTCTCTAAGAATATCATCTAATGCTCGTTGGAATATGGAAGGCGCATTTTTAAGGCCGAAAGGTAGTCTGGTAAATTCGTATTTACCATTATTGACTGAAAAAGCTGTTTTTGCGATATCGGATTCAACTAAGGGGATCTGATGAAAGCCACTTTTCAAGTCGAGAACTGTAAAGAATTTGTTCTTTCCGAGTTGTGAAAGAACTTCGTTGGTGTCTGGGATTGAGTAGCGGTCGGGTATTGTGATTGAATTTAATTTGCGGTAGTCTATTACCATCCTGTATTTTTTATGCCAGATGCGTCAGCTTTCTTTGGCACTATCCAGATGGGAGAATTGTATGGGGATCGAGAGGGTCTAATTATTCCGTCCTCAAGTAATTTTGATATCTGCTTTTCTACCTCGTCCTTAAGGGATATTTGGTATGGGTAGTATCTGGAGTATACCGGATCTTGGTTTGTAGTTCTTATTTCGGCTTTTACCGCGGTAGTGTACGTTAATTTTTCATCCGGATCAGAAAAAAGTTGTGGGCATGAGTAGCATAAATTTCGGAGTTTTCCCGTTTGTTCATCAGTAAGATGGTCTTTTCTTATTTCGATATTGTTTACTGATTTTGATTTTTGTTGTTTAATGGCTATTTTCCTATTGTTTTTTATTAACATGTGATTTTTTGAAGTAAAAATTACGGCTTCTAATTGTTTTAGGCTGTCGTTACCGAGAATTCCGTGAAAGGATTTAAGTGTGGGTAATATAAAAAATTTAAGGTTATCGTCTTTTAAACCGAAAAGGTTAATAAAGGTATGGTGGGTTATCTTAACGTTTCCTCCTACTGAGGTTGCATAAAAAATTTCCTCGTTGGGAATACGTTTTTTCGCGAGATTTGGTTGAATGTAGTTTTTATTTGAACCCGTGTCAATTAAGAAATTTAAAACTTTCCCGCTACTGTCCTTGCATTGGAAATATGGTAGCGTTGAATTCGTTAGCCTAAAAAATTAATGTCGGAGAATTCGTATGAGTTTTCTTGAGGGAGGCTGTCAATGGTGTTGTTATCGTGTGCAGTGTATTGGTTGTAGTAATCCTGGAATGTCTGTTCATCTGGTTCGTCAGTTTGCTGTCCTAAGTCCGTTTCTGTTGTTTCTATGTTATTTACCCTGTTTTGTTTGAAAGGTTGCCGCATTTGATTGGAAGGAGGTGTTTGCCGTTTTCCGGCAATTAAGTTATTGGTCGGTCTATTCATGTAATTCACGTTCTTTGTCCTGAGAAATTCGTATATGTCCATTGGGACTGGGGGTTTTGGTTGGGTGGGTCTTGGTGAAGGATTGTTGAACTGGTTGGGAAGATCGGGTAAAAGTAGGGATTGCTTGAGGTAGATGGGCAAGGTGCGGGTAGAATGGCTGATTAGGGTTCTTTCTTGGTGGAAGTGTGGGCCGTTGCTGATATGGCATCTCGAAAATCGGTAATGTGGGCCGTTTAGGCAAGCCGTACTGTTGGCTGTTGGCATGTGCTGCCCTGAAATTTTGATTCTCTAACTTGATGCACAAATGCAATGCTTCAGGCAGATCAGCCGGCTCTTTCATGCCGAGAAGTCTCGATAGATCGCCCGATAGTCCTCTGACAAAGGTGTCTAGCGCCTTGTCACGGTATGTGTTTGTGATGACACGCATGCACTCTTCGCTGATTTCCATGCAGGATATTTTATTTAATATTAGTGAGAGGTGTGAATAAACCTCACCATAAAATTCCTGCACAGATTTCCGACCTTTTATTAAGCAGGTCATTTGATATTCAAGTGTGCTAAGATCTCTTTTGTCCGCGTAATGCATGGTAAGGCATCAGGAAATAGCCTTCCAGTTAAGGGGGGTATTGTAGGACTCTATTGCTGCGTCAGCACTGCCTACGATTTTATTACGAATTACACTAAGGATGCCGAAATATTTCGGTGAGCCTGCGCATGGCTCATAAATCCTTAATATTCGTTCAACACTTTTCTTCCAGCTGTTGAACTCAGATGGGTTTCCACCAAACTCTCGCAAGGATCTAACCACGTCAGGTACCTTGTCCATATCGGCCAGGTTATTCCTAAATCGATGCTGGATCATTTGATCGGTCATAGGTTGCTGAGTTGGGTGCAGAGCATCCCTAATCATTCTATTTTCGTCCGTAGTTAGAATTTCTCTCATTAAGTCCTTTATAAGGTTTTTGAATTCAGGAGTGGGGTTAGCCACTTGTTGGATAGGGTCGCCAGGGGGTTGTGGTGGCGATGGTGGTCCTGCAGGGGGTGCATTAATGTTCCCTAGCATAGGGGGTATCATCAAATTATTATGAGCCATTTTAATTATTTTTTAATTTATACTTTTCGCTAGCTATGTGATGTTTTTGTGGATTTAGTTTAACAATCTCTGGAAGGTCCCTTTTGTGGTGAATCGCAGAGTTGTTTTATTATTATCCTAAAGGTTGTTTTTATTGTATAGGCTGTACGAGCCTGTTGTTCATGAGAAGTAATAAATATATCAAAAAAAAAAAAAATCACTAAAAGGTAAAAAAAATTTGGTAAAATTTTGAGAAAAAATTGTTGAAGGAATTTTGAGAAAAAGGGTGGGTTAAACTTTTATTATATTTTCACTTTTGAAATTTGCACTTATTAAAAAGATTTTACCTTTTTGCTTAAAAATTTAAAAAATTTTACTTAGATACTTTAATTATTCTTTTTTTTTTTGTGTTTGTTAAATTTGCACTTATTAAAAAGATTAAAAATTAAACAAGTAAGGAAGGCTAAGTTCGGGTGTAACCGAACATTACATACTCAATTGAGAGCTATGGAGACAAAATAAGGAAAATCACCATGTAGGAAAATGAACCTAGGGTAACCCTGGAATGTGGTTGTATGACATGTGTATCAAATGGAAGGTATTAAAGAGTATTTTAAGAGAGAGTAGGCCATAGTTCTGTGGATGGACGCCATTTAGGGATATCGCCATAAAGGTGGACCAGGGGTGACTCTAGAATTTGTTTGTTCGATATTGGTATCAAATGAAAGGTGTTACTGAGCATTTTAAGAGGGAGCGGGCCTTAGGTCTATCGGTGGACGCCTTTTCGAGATATCGCCATTAAGGTGGGCCAGGGGTGACTCTAGAATGTGTTTGTACGATATGGGTATCAAATGAAAGGTGTTAATGAGTATTTTCAAAGGGAGTGATCCTTAGTTCCATAGGTGGACGCCGTTTCGAGATATCGCCATAAAGGTGGACCAGGGGTGACTCTAGAATGTGTTTGTACGATACGGGAATCAAATGAAAGGTGTTACTGAGCATTTTAAGAGGGAGTGGGCATTAGGTCTATAGGTGGACGCCTTTTCGAGATATCGCCATTAGGGTGGGCTAGGGGTGACTCTAGAATGTTTGTACGATATGGGTATCAAACGAAAGGTGTTACTGAGCATTTTAAGAGGGAGTGGGCATTAGGTCTACAGGTGGACGCCGTTTCGAAATATCGCCATTAGGGTGGGCCAGGGGTGACTCCAGAATGTGTTTGTACGATATGGGTATCAAATGAAAGGTGGTAATGAGTACTTTAAAAGGGAGTAATCTTTAGTTCTATAGGTGGACGCCTTTTCGAGATATCGCCATAAAGGTGGACCAAGGGTGACTCTAGAATGTTTGTACGATATGGGTATCAAACGAACGTTGTTACTGAGCATTTTAAGAGGGAGTGGGCATTAGGTCTATAGGTGGACGCCTTTTCGAGATATCGCCATTAGGGTGGGCCAGGGGTGACTCTAGAATGTGTTTGTACGATACGGCTATCAAATGAAAGGTGGTAATGAGTATTTTAAAAGGGAGTAATCCTTAGTTCTATAGGTGGACGCCTTTTCGAGATATCGCCATAAAGGTGGACCAAGGGTGACTCTAGAATGTTTGTGCGATATGGGTATCAAACGAAAGGTGCAACTGAGCATTTTAAGAGGGAGTGGGAATTAGGTCTATAGGTGGACGCCTTTTCGAGATATCGCCATTAGGGTGGGCCAGGGGTGTCTCTAGAATGTTTGTACGATATGGGTATCAAACGAAAGGTGTTACTGAGCATATTAAGAGGGCGTGGGCATTAGGTCTATAGGTGGACGCCTTTTCGAGATATCGCCATTAGGGTGGGCCAGGGGTGACTCTAGAATGTTTGTACGATATGGGTATGAAACGAAAGGTGTTACTGAGCATTTTAAGAGGGAGTGGGCATTAGGTCTATAGTTGGACGCCTTTTTGAGATATCGCCATTAGGGTGGGCCAGGGGTGGCTCTAGAATGTGTTTGTACGATATGGATATCAAATTAAAGGTATTAATGAGGGTTTTAAAAGCGAGTGGCCCTTAGATGTATATGTGAAGGCGTTTTCGCGATATCGACCAAAATGTGGACCAGGTGATCCAGAAAATCATCTGTCGGGTACTGCTAATATATTTATATATGCAATACCAGTAACAGTATTTCTGCTAATATATTTATATATGCAATACCAGTAACAGTATTTCTGCTAATATTCCAAGGGCTGTTGATTTCGCCTTGTAGAACTTTTTCGTTTTCTTCTACTTAATATGGTAGGTGTCACACCCATTTTACAAAGTTTTTTTTGCTTCAATAAACCAATCCAATTACCATGTTTCATCCCTTTTTCTTAATTGGTATAGAATTATGGCATTTTTTTCATTTTTCGTAATTTTCGATATCGATAAAGTGGGCGTGGTTATGGTCGGATTTCGGCAATTTTTTATACCAAGATAAAGTGAGTTCAGATAAGTACGTGGACTAAGTTTAGTAAAGATGTATCGGTTTTTGCTCAAGTTATTGTGTTAACGGCCGAGCGGAAGGACAGACGGTGGACTGTGTATAAAAACTGGGCGTGGCTTCCACCGATTTCGCCCATTTTCACAGAAAACAGTTACCGTCATAGAATCTATGCTCCTACCAAATTTAAGAAGGATTGGTAAATTTTTGTTCGACTTATGGCGCTAAAAGTATTCTAGACAAACTAAATGAAAAGGGGCGGGGCGTGTTCTTCATCCAATTTTGCTAACTTTTATTCGGCACATATATAGTAATAGTAGTAACGTTCCTGCCAAATTTCATCATGATATCTTCAACGACTGCCAAATTACAGCTTACAAAACTTTTAAATTACCTTCTTGTAAAAGTGGGCGGTGCCACGCCCATTGTCCTTATAGTCCGATATCGTTCATTTTAAATAGCGATCTGAGATGAGTACCCAGGAATCTACATACCAAATTTCATCAAGATACCTCAAAATTTACTCAAGTTATCGTGTTAACGGACAGACGGACGGACGGACGGACGGACATGGCTCAATCAAATTTTTTTTCGATACTGATGATTTTGATATATGGAAGTCTATATCTATCTCGATTCCTTTATACCTGTACAACCAACCGTTATCCAATCAAAGTTAATATACTCTGTGAGCTCTGCTCAACTGAGTATAAAAAAATGTACTTAGCTGAACAAAAGTTTTACAAGTTTCACTAAATTTCACTTATTATTTACTTTTATTCTTACGTTAGTAATCCCGCGGCGAACAAGGCTGATGTTCCTCTTTGCTACTATTGGCAGTCTCGTTGGCTTCTTCTGCGGGTTGGTGGCTGTGTTCTTTCGAGCTTTATTTTATTTATTTTATTTTACTTCTTTAGAGCCACTTATTTATCACACGAATCGCGAGGCACTACTTGAGGGCTTTTACTACTTGCGGAGACTTACGCGACTGGGCCGTTGGGCGCCAGTTATTAGCTTCTCTAGTTAGAGACTAAAAAATATAATTTTTTGGACGACTCGAAGTCGTTGTTCTTTATTTGATCATAGCAACTTAATTACTAACTTTACAATATATTTCTTACTTCTACTTATCGTATGAAGTCACGTTGGTTGACAGGTGATTCCTCTTGTTGTTGTTGTCGCTTTATTTACTTCCTCATTTCCAATGAATAGTAATGCATGGTCAGCTATTGAGTAGTTGCGCGTGTGACCTACCTTTAGGTCGCATGCTTACACAGCATTGCATACCGCTGTCGTATGGATAGCTACATATTTATATGTGGGCAGTTTTGGAGCCGAATTTCAGAGTATGTGGCGTTAACTTACATATATATACCACCGATCTCTATAATTTTTTTAGACAACAATATATGGTATATACGTAAGCATTCGTTGAAATTTGAAGCCTCCAGCTCTTAAAATGGGGCAGTAATTACGAAAAGTTTCTTATCTGAAGAATCGGTTGTGGGGGATATATACTATATAAGTTAAACTTTTACAAATTGGAAATTCTAAAAAAATATATTTTTTACACGGGAGCCGTACTCCTTTATTGAATGCAAACTTATATCTGACTTTACACAATGATAATTCTTACAATCTAACCTACGTTTGCCTTACCGCGATGAAAGTGAAAACTGCTGATCACGCGCTTACCACAGGTGAGTTTGTTTATTTTTAATTTGGTTTCCATTTACCGCTTACTGTTTACACGGTTTGCTTTGTATGTGTTGTGGCTTCAGCAATTTTGTCAGTTTGTTATGTCTGGAGTATTATGTGTCTGAATATTTGTTTTTTTATATTATATAAATATGTGCCGTGGTTAAAAATTTGATTAAGCCCTTTTACTGCATCTTCCGTTAAGTCGATGGACCGAGCTTCTTTGCTTTCTCTGGTTGACAGGACTAATTTGGTTAAAAATATGGTGACGATTACCAATATGAACATAAGGCTGATGTTTGTGGCATATTTAAGCCGGTATGATGATTCTGTGAGGCTAATCTCTTTTGTATTGTTGATGTTTAGCTGTTTTAACATTTCTAGAGAAAGTATTTCTTCGTTTCTGTTTGATAGTGATATTGGTTGGAGTATCGCAGGTAGGGGTTTGTTTGTTGATTTTTCCGCATTAAAAAATTTCTTCCCGTTAATTTGGATTGTAGCGTTATTAAAGTGAATGACAAAGGTTCCGTTTAGAGTTGTAGAATCTTCGTTTATTAGGACATATCCCCTGAAGTCGTTTAGGAATATAACTCCAGGTGACAGCTCCTCAAAGTCTGGAATGTGCTGACTGTTTGTGACGGTGCAGTTTGGCAAACGGCTCGTTAAAAGATTACTAATACAATAATCATTACTTAAATCTAGCAAATCGTCTTTCGAGCATATTTGTAGTGCGTTATATTGTTTACAATTTCTTTTTATTCCATACATAGTTTTTTCGCAGTTAAGGATTAAATTGAAATTTATTTTGTTAATTTTATTGTCTTTCTTTACTGCTCTGATATCGATAGTTTGACAAATTTGATTCTCTGTTGTTGGTAAACTTATAATATAGATGATTGTCTTGCCATTGGTCGCTATTTTAATTTCGGAAAATTCTAACGCTTCGTCTAAATTTACGAATGGGATGTTATCCTTGTTAAAGATTTTTTTAGCAATATCAATTTCTTCGGTCGACAAAATATATGAATTTACTATATTGGCCTTTGCCCAATGTATCGTGTAAGCGATGTTCACGACTTCCTCTTTCATAATTTCTAACATGTATTTTAATTCTAAAAATGCCTCTATTTCTTTACTCTTGTCGTTTTGCATGTGCTTCATAATATGGTTTGTAATATTTGTGATTTCATTAACTTTTTCTACTGTAAGTTTATTAATGAGGACTTGATTGTTGTTGTTTTCTAAAACGTTATTTACTTTGTTCAGAACTATTTCATGGTCCTCATGGTCTGGACTTCCCGCAATCCATTTCCATGCACTGCCCAAAAAATTGAGTGACCTTTTTGATCTTTTTTCTATCCTTAGATTATTAATATGGGCCTTCACTTGGGCTATTAGGAGGGATATAAAAGGGTAATTCGGATTTCTGTAGAATTTTTCTGCTTTTGTCGTTGTTTCTATATGTTCCAGAATTTCTGTTTATTTCGTGTATTATCCTAAATTGTCCTGTCTGTAGTCTGGCAGTTCCTTTTTCTATTTTGATTAATTGGGAGTTCGAATAGTCTAATATATGTACCTCTGCGTCGAATGGCAGAATGAAGAGGCAACGTTCGGCAGAAGGCGACAAGCCTGCTTTCAAGAGGCAGAAAGGACCCAGTCCTAGAGCCGCGAGGCAGGGCAGTCGCATAGACAAGACAAGTAGGCCCAAAGCTGTAAGACAGATGGGTTCCAATAGCGAGGTAGCAACTACCTCGAAAGCTGCCAGTCAGAGGGAAGTTCCAACTACGGAAGTAGGAGATAAGCCAAAGGGAGATAACGCTAAGACTCCGGCTTTCTCGGAGGCGCTAAAGGGAGTTAACGCGAAGACTCCGGTGTTCTCGGAGGTTCCAAAGGGAGATAACACTAAGACTCCTGCTTTTCATGAGAAGATGAGTGATGTGGCAAAGCAGTCACTGACTGTGGCGCTGGTTGATCGTAGCAGTCCGTTCGGACAAATGACTACTGAAAGGTGGAGATCTGTGGAAAGGGAGCTTATTAGCTTAATGCTTAAGATGATGCGGGAACAACCAAGTAAGCCCCTTCCAACCTTTGATTCGGGGGGATGGTATAATGGTGTGAAGATGATAGCGTGCGACAACATCGCGAGCTTGCGGTGGCTGGAGGAAGTCGTTCCAAACCTCCAAAGGCAAGGCACGAACGCGCGGTTTGAGGTGGTGGATAAAGCGCAAATCCCCACGGTACCAAAAGTTAAGGTATGGATACCATGCGTGATGAAGTCGGAGGATACACTGCGACTTCTGCAGAATCAGAATCCGAACATACCGACACAGGATTGGAAGGTACTTACTGTATCTCGGCCTACCGAGGATGGTCAGTTCTACATCTTCCAAATAAACAAGCAGGCGGAGGATATTTTGTACACGCAGCTTGGCAAAATGTCTTTTGGCACTGGCAAAATTTACATGCGACTCAGGAAAAGAAGTCCCGAGGATAAAAATCCTAACACGCTGGAAGTGGGCGAAGTCGAAAAGGACCTCAGAAGCCTAAGGGAAAAAAGACAGGTGGAGGTCCCCGACGTCACCACGAATGTGCTAGAAGAGGACCAACCGCTAAATGGTGCTGTGACTCGCACAGAGGAACACACGGCACAACATTCACGAGGGGCTGAAGGGGGCCTCGAATACTCTAAACCAAAAGGGCAAGAGGAGGACGACGACGTCAAGACGAAGGTGCTGGAGGGGGACAAACAGCCCAATGGTGCTGCGAGTCCTACAGATAAACCTCCAACACAGTAAAGTGGCGTCGAGCGAACTCCTCCTAACCCTTCAGGAGGGTTCGTTTGACGTGGCGCTGATCCAGGAGCCGTGGCTCTCATCGGGAGGAAAGGTTTCTGGACTTAGCGCGCGCGGGCTTGGCGTTTACTACGCACAAACGGAAGGACGGGTGCGAGCTGTAGTAATGGTAAGGAAACAGCTGCATTCATATATGCTGCCTAATTACACCACCGAGGATCTCGTAGCGGTGGCCGTTGAGCAAAAGAATAAGCAGGCATTTATTCTGGCGTTCTGCTACATGGCCCATGCTGCGGAGGTTCCACCGATGGAGTGCAAAAGGCTAGTACAGGAGGAAGGGCGCAAAGGGCGGTTGGTCATAGGCGCAGATGCAAATGCGCACCACAATGCGTGGGGAGGAGCAGATACGAACGAGAGAGGCGAATCTCTATTTTGTTACATCCTGCAAACCAATTTGCAGATAGCCAACAGGGGAAATGTTCCTACATACATTGGTCCAACATCCAGCAATATTCTGGATATTACATTGAGCTCCGAGCGTGATATATCAAGGTATGATTGGATGGTTCTCGATAGACCATCCTTCTCCGACCATGCGTATATAAGCTTCAGCATCCCACTAAAGAGGGTAGAGAAGGGAGGAACCTTTAGAAACCCTAGGGCAACGAATTGGACTAAATTCCAGAAATATGTAGAAACGAAACTGGGACAACCCAAAGAGGTTGCTAATGTAGAGGAACTGGAGGAGTCGAATGAATTCCTAACAAGGACGCTTATGACTGCGTATAACAAAGCTTGCCCTCTAAGAAGATTCAGAGGAAAAGCAAAGCCGCCATGGTGGAGCAATGAGCTGAGTCTTCTAAGAAGACAGGTAAAAGAAATGTTTAAACTCGCAAAGACCGCGGAAAGCGAAGCGTGTCGGGACGAGTACAGGGATCTACTGAGGATCTACAAGCTTGAAATTACCAGGGCGAAGAGAAACTCATGGAAAAGTTTCTGTACGGACATAGAGTGCTCCAGTGAAACAGCACGGTTGAAAAAAGTCCTAGCAAAGGGAAACATAGTCCAGGGACTAATAAAGAAAGAGAACGGGGAATGGTCACGTGATAGTGAGGAATCCCTTGAGGTGCGTCTCGATACACATTTCCCATCGGGAGACGGTTTAGAAGAACCAGCAGACATCACTCACACTTCGATCACGGAGCTAGTGGTGCCGGGCTTGGTGACCGATACCAAGATCGAGTGGGCAGTGAAGACGTTTTCTAAGTTTAAATCGCCGGGCCCAGATGGTATATTCCCGGCCATGCTACAAGTCTCAAGTAGGGCGGTCGTGGAATGGCTTAAAATAATATTCGATGGGTGCATAAGACTGAATCATGTACCGCACTCTTGGAGAACTGCTCGTGTAGCTTTTCTACCAAAGGCGGGGAAGATCGGTCACGTGTATCCCAAAGACTATAGACCCATTAGCTTAACATCATTTCTGCTCAAAACCTTTGAGAGGCTGATAGATGTGTACATAAAGTCCAACGTGGATGAAAAGCTGCTCTCCACAACACAGCATGCGTACACCAAAGGCAAGTCGGTAGACACCGCATTGCATAGGGTAGTAATAAGCATAGAGAAATCCCTGGAATATAAGGAGTATGCTCTAGGAGTCTTCTTGGACATTGCCGGGGCTTTCAATAATGTTGCAAAATGGGCGATTAAGGATGGTCTTAATTACATTAAAGTACATCCTGCCTTAATCAGATGGATCGGCTGCATGTTAAATTGCAGAAAGATTACATCACAATGGGGATTGTACGAGGCCACGAAATCAGTGGACAGGGGCACGCCGCAGGGAGGGGTGCTATCACCTCTGCTGTGGACACTGGTCATCAACGAACTGCTCAGGCAATTCGATGAGGGACCCGTAAAACTTACGGCTTACGCAGATGACGTTGCAATTGTCATAAGTGGAAAATGCCTTCCAACGATCTAATGTCGGGCTGAAAGTCAATGCGGAGAAGACAGATATGGTCTTGTTTACAAAGAGGTACAAGGTCCCAAATTGGACCAGGCCTAAGTTAAGAGCGGTGACCTTACAGGAGAAACCTTGCACAAAAGATCTAGGAATCATCCTAGACAGTAAGCTGTCATGGAAGCTCAACTTGGAGGAGAGGGTCAAGAAGGCCTCAACGGCACTCTATGCATGTAAAAGAATGCTGGGGTGTACGTGGGGCCTATCGCCCTCTCTTTCTCATTGGGTTTTTACAGCGATTGTAAGCCCTATTATATACTATGGAGTTCTTGTTTGGTGGAAAGCCACACAAAAAACAACATACCTCAAAAAATTAGAGGGGGTATGCAGACTATCGATGCTTTGCATTACGGGAGCCCTGAAAACAACCCCGACGGCTGCACTGTATGCCATTCTGCACATTCCACCTGTAGTCCTGGTAGCAAAGAACAAAGCGTTAACGACCGCAACCAGGCTCGATGCTTCGGGGCAGCTTGAGCGCCGACCATATGGCCATAGTAGTATAGCGTCCACAGTCACAAGACGAACAGACTACATGATTCCCTACCTGCACTTTGAGGGAGATCTTAAGGCCACAATAGAGGTGGACGGTTGGCGCAAGGGTGCGCAAATGGCGGACGAGGCGATACATGTGTACACCGATGGTTCCAAAATAGTGGAAGGAGTAGGGTCTGCGGTATACTGCGCTGATCCGGAATTAAGCAGATCCTACAGGCTGCCGGATTACTGTAGCGTTTTCCAAGCGGAAATATTAGCCGTAACCAAAGCAGTAGAAACCCTGGAAGAGAATAGCTTAAGCTGCAACCGTGTTAACTTTTATATTGACAGTCAAGCAGCAATTAAGGCAATAATCTCGCATAGCACAGCATCTAAATGCGTGTTAGAGTGTAAGCAGTCTCTGGAGAGAATCGGGACAGGGAGAAGCATACATCTATATTGGGTCCCAGGGCATATGGGAATAGATGGGAATGAAAAAGCGGACGAATTAGCTAAAAAGGGCGCATCCCTTGAAGCTTGCTCCGTAGACGTCCCAATTAGATTGGGCGATATTAAGCGAATGCGAGAGGTGCACATGATCGACCAAGCAGAAAAGGCGTGGGTTCAAGCGCGGGGCTGTAAAGTGTCGAAGATTATGTGTAGGTCTTACAACCTTAGACTAACACAGTTGCTTCTATCATTAAAAAGAGAGGACTGTAGACTCATGACGGGTATTCTGACTGGACACTGCCTTCTGGCGTCACATGCCTTTAAATTAGGCTTGGTCAGTGATAGCAGGTGTAGGAAGTGCGGGTTGGAGGAGGAAACGATCGAGCACGTTCTGTGCTCGTGCCCTGCACTTGCCAGGCTAAGACTCCAGATATTAGGAGTGATACAGCTGTCAGATCTAGAAGCAGCAAGTGGCTTAAGTCCTAGGAAGCTTCTAGTATTTGCCAAGAGGACGGAGTTATTTTATAACATAGGTCCTGGTTTTTGATAGGGTTTTTCAGTTTGGTCGTTAAAACAAACTTCTGGTAACACTACGGACTCAATCAGTCTATGTGAGGTCCTCATGGACCGGCCAGTTCAACCTACTTACCTACCTACCTCTGCGAGGCATAGTGGTAAAAAGAATATGAAAAAAGAAAATTTTATTGTAGTAGTTAATTCCGTATCCTACTTTTATGGACGATTTGTCCTCTCTCGGTCACTACCGTGCTGTTCCTGTATTCTTTAACTATTTCCCTACTATATAATTTGCTTAGTTTTGTTCCTAACCTCCTATTTTTTTTTTTTACAAATATGACTTGTCCTGGCAAGTAGGATTTGAGCATTTGTTTACCTTTATTATGGAATTCAATATCCTTATTTTGTTTTTGTGTGAACTTTTGCAAATTCTCGTATCTAGTTTTTTCTATGTCTTCGGGCGTGAAGTTCATATTTCTTCCGAAGAATATGTCCACCGGTCTTTTCTGTGTAACTGAGTTAATTGTATGATTGTACTCGGATACTGCTCTTTCTAAAAGTTCCTCAAAGTTTCGATGTCCCCCATTATCTTTCACACAGCACATTATCTCACTTAGGGTGGAGTGGAATCTTTCCACTTGGCCGTTAGCCTGGCTTTTATATGGGGGAGTAGTATAAACTTCGATGCCTAATTCGTCTTTCATCATAAACTTCATTGAAAGGGAATTTAACGATGGTTCATTATCGATCACTATTATCTTCGGGACGCCGAAGGAAAATATTATATCCCTTAAGGGTCTCCTTA
Organism: Eurosta solidaginis; assembly: GCF_040869045.1. NCBI lineage: Eukaryota > Metazoa > Arthropoda > Insecta > Diptera > Tephritidae > Eurosta > Eurosta solidaginis. Next base: position 71,385,311 of record NC_090320.1, on the reverse strand, counting down.
CATCCTCTATGGCCCCACTATTTAGCATTCTTGTTACTGCATATTTCGAGAACTTATCCAGTGCAGTCATAACTCTCTTCCATTCGGTTAGAAAGATGTCTATATGGAATGTGTGTCCTGGGAAGGTTGGCAATGGGGTTGCTACTATTTTTGGGTTGTTAGGGTGCCTTTCATACTTGCTTTCTTTACATACCGTGCAGTTTGTTATCAGTCGCTTGATTTTGTTCATCATCCCGGGAAAATAACTCTTCTCTATGATCTGTATTTTATTTTCGGTCGCGTTCCTATGTGCTCTTAGATGTTCTTTCAAAATAATATTTTCCTGCTCTTCTCCGTTAGTTATGTCCTCCACCAACTTCTGGGTGTACCTGCCTTTATAGTTGCTAAAGTGTTGTGGATAGACGTTTTGTATTATACCCATAGTCCTCTCGTCGGTGTGGATTCCGTTGATTACGGATGGGTTTAGGTATCTTTTGAAGAAATCTCTAATCTTTTGCTCGTCGAAAAATGGTTCGTTAACTGTATGGCGGTATACAGTTGGGAAGATTATTTTGAATTGTTAAGATGGCGTTTCTGAATGCTCGAGAAAAATTTGGTTTTTGAACACGTTAATCGGTACCTCCGTGCAGGGTATTAGGTTGTGTCCTGAACTCTCATCACTATGGGTAGTGGGTGTAAGCGAATTTACTTGGGCGGGTATTCTTGATAGCGCGTCTGCGACTACATTCGATTTACCGGGCTTGTAGATAATCTCATAGTTATGTTCTTCCAAGATGGCTTTCCATCTTTTCATCTTACTCTTCGTATTTTTGTGGCTCAGGGCATACGTAAGAGGTTGGTGGTCGGTCACTATCTTAATTTTCTTAGAGCCGTACAGATAACTGCGCAAATAATTAAGAGACAAGATTATGGCGAGCATCTCCTTTTCATTGACGGCATAGTTCTCTTCTGTCTTGCTCAAAGTTCTTGAAATATAGGTGATGGGCTTTCCATCTTGTGAAAGGACGGCTCCTATTGCAAAATGGGAGGCGTCAGTGGTTAATTCGAAATCTTTCTCAAAGTTCGGGTGAGCGAGGACAATATCCCTTGATATTAGTGAAGTTTTTAATTTGTTAAATGCATTTAAATCTTCTTTGTCGAGTTTTATTTCGATCTTCCTAGACTGATTTTTTGAAACATTCCCGGCTTCTCCTCGAAGGAGTGCAGTTAAGGGTTTGGCTAATTTGGAGTAGTCCCTAATAAAACGACGGTAGCAGCCTGACATACCTAGAAATGATCTTAGTTCCTTCAGGTTCTTTGGCACTGGGAACTGTGCTACGGCCTCTACCTTCTTGGGATTGGTTTTTATGCCATCGGGAGTGACGACGTATCCTAGGAATTCGACTTCCTGTTTTGCGAACTCGCATTTGTCTAGTTGTATCTTCATGTTCGCTTCTTCTAATGTTTTAAATACTAATTTAGTATTCCTTAAGTGTTCATCTTCGGTTTTACCGAATATTATAACGTCATCAATATAGACGTAGCATCTAATTCCTATGTGCTGGCGAATTACGTCATCTAATGCTCTTTGGAACGTAGAAGGGGCATTTTTAAGCCCGAAAGGTAATCGGAGAAATTCGTATTTTCCGTTATTCACGGAAAATGCCGTTTTCTCTATATCAGATTCACGAAGCGGTATTTGATGGAAACCGCTCCTAAGATCTATAACGGTAAATATTTTATTGTTTCCGAGGTTGGCCAGGACCTCGTTAATTTCGGGTATTGGATATTTGTCTGGGATAGTTACGGCGTAAGTTTCCAGTAGTCGATGACCATTCGATATTTTTTTTCGCCTGAACCGTCGGTTTTCTTATTGACTATCCAGACCGGGGAGTTGTAAGGAGATTTAGATCTCCTTATTATTCCATTAGCAAGAAGTTCTTCGACTTGACGTTCTATTTCTTCTTTCAGAGCCATTGGGTATGGGTACGGTTTGGAGTAGATCGGGGTGTCTGTCGTTGTTCTAATTTCGCCTTTGACCAGCGTAGTATACGTCAGTTTTTCGTCTGGGTCCGAAAATAAATTTGGGCATTTTGCTATTACATCCTTGATTTTATCTTTTTGTTCTTCAGAAAAATGGGGAACCCTTATTACCGCGTTATTAACTTCTTCGGATATTCGTTGTTTTAGAGGTATGATTGTATTCGTAAATATGGTCATAATATTTTTATCGGTATGGATGGTGGCTTTTAATTGTTTTAATGTGTCATTACCGATAACCCCGTGAAATGATTTTAATGACGAAAGTATAAAGAATTTTATTTTTCCTACCTCTGGTCCTAGAATGTCTATGAATGTGTGGTGTGTAATTTCGATATCGCCAGCTACCGACTTTACCTTAAAAGGGACTTCGTTTGGAATTGGGTTCCTAATTCTTGTAGATTGTATATAATTTTTGTTAGACCCGGTGTCTATCAAAAAGTCTAGTGCGTCTCCACTTCTAGATACGAATTCGTTATAAGGAAGTGAAGACGGGGTTAATCTAAAAAATGAATGGTGTCGAGGTTGTAGCATTCCTGTTCGCAATTCTCCATTCCATTTTGTCTCATCACATTATCATCTGATTTTGGAAATTGATTCGACGTTCCATAGCTATTGGGGTTTGTGTTCCCCCCGTATATGTGGTCAGGATCTTCATATACTTGTTGCTCATTTGGATTCGCTGATCCTGTATCGACATGGAAGTTCCTTTGAATCTTATTGGGTTGATGCATATGTTGAGATGAGAGGGGACGCTTCTGTGCCGAATTGATTCATACGGAATCCTTGGTTGTTTTGAGGGTAATTGTAGTTATTAGGTGACGTAAATGGTTGTTGTTGACGATACGTTTGTGGTTGATATCTATTCGTTTGTCGATTAAATGTTTGCGTTCTTGGCATAAAATTAGTTCTAGGTGTCGTAGAATATGTCAATTCGGGATAAAATGGTCTATTCTTATTATAATTTGCGCTTTGTCGAGGAGGTCGGGGTGGTGCGTAGTTGAATGTTTTGTTCATGCTATGTGCTTGGTTCATACGAAATGCCATATTGTCAAGTTTCTGGCACAGGTGTAATGCCTGTGGCAGTGTGGTTGGTTCGCGGATGCTAAGGAGACGAGGAAGGTCCCCGTTAAGTCCGCGAACGAAGGTATCGAGGGCTTTATCTCTGTACGAATTTGTCATGGTTCTAATTGATTCCTCTCCTAAGTCTAGGCAGGATATCTTGTCTAGGATAAGGGACAGATGTTGGTAATCTTTTTCGTCGACGTCAGGATGTCGTCGTTTCTTTGGGTCAGAGTTGTCATTTGGTACTCGAGAGTACCAATGTCTCTTTTATCTGAATAATGCATCATAAGGCATTTCCTAATTTGTGCCCAATCGAGCGGTGTGCTATACGATTCTAGTGCAGTGTCGGCGTCGCCGACAATTTTGTGCCTAACTGTATGGAGTATAGAAAAGTACTTTGGTGTATCCCTCAATCCTTCGTAAACCTTAAATATTCTGTTGACGCTTTTCCGCCAGGAGTTAAATTCTCCTGGACGTCCCGAAAACTCGCGTAGGCATTAGACCATATCTGGTATTTTGTCTAATTCATTGATGTTATTTACGTTCACTGTCACGTTATGGTCGGGTTGATGAAAATCATTTATTGGTGGAGTTTTAATTCTCTCCATCACTTCTTTAACGATTGTCTCTACTAATGGGGGATTTCCATGCTGGGAAGACCCATATTCTAACCTGAGTTGATTCAGTTGATTAACCAATTCTTCCGCGGTATCCGGCATTTTTCTCAACAGAGCAATTAGATTTCCTTAAAATTTTTAGTTTTTATTAATTTTAATTAATTTTTACTAAACCGCTTTTGATCCGTTTTTTTTTCTAAAAATATCTTTACCTTTCTAAAACTTGCAAGAATAGTTCTTTAAATTTCACTTTTTGTTTCCTTTTTTCTAATATTTCTTATTATTCTTCTTCTTAAATTTTTTATACGAATTTTTCTTTTCTTTCCTTTTGTAGTTTCCTTTTTTCTGAAAAAAATCTTTTCCTTTCAAGAATTTGCAAAGCCTATTCTCGAAATTTCACTTATTATTTTTGCTTTTGTTTCTCTGTTTTTTTTTTTCTAAGATTTATTATTATTCTTCTTTATAAACCTTTTATCTGAATTTTTCCTTTTCACAGTTGTATCTTCGATAATAATTTTTTTTTCGCAATTTCTTCGATCTTCGATTTCACTTTTTGTTACTTTCTTACATAGCTAAATCTTACATAAAAACCATTGGTCCAGCGAAGGTCCTAGGGGTTGATGAGTGGTTCGAATTTATCCTGTTTCGTTTCCGGTACTGAGGGTTCTAGCCGCTACTTTTATCCAGGTCCTTGTAAAGTGTATGCCGCATTTAGTTTACACACGCGTAGCCGTACTTTTTGTTTTTCGGGCTAATACTACTTTCGCACGCTGGTCCCTGCTCGGGCGCCAGTTAAACTTTTACAAATTGGAAATTCTAAAAAAATATATTTTTTACACGGGAGACGTGCTCCTTTATTGAATGCAAACTTATATCTGACTTTACACAAAAATATTTCTTACAATCTAACCTACGTTTGCCTTACCGCGATGAAAGTGAAAACTGCTGATCACGCGCTTCCCACAGGTGAGTTTGTTTATTTTTAATTTGGTTTCCATTTACCGCTTACTGTTCACACGGTTTGCTTTGTATGTGTTGCGGCTTCAGCAGTTTTGTCAGTTTGTTATGTCTGGAGTATTATGTGTCTGAATATTTGTTTTTTTTATATTATATAAATATGTGCCGTGGTAACATATATATGACCGATCTCATCCATTTTTTCAGACAACAGTATGTGTAATATACGAAAGCATATGGTGAAGTTTGAAGCTTCAATCTGATAAATTGAGGAAGATATGACAAAAATCCTCTTTTTCTGAAAAATCGGTTGTATGGAGGATATATGCTATAGTGGTTCGATCCGGCCGATTCCGACAAATGTTTAATCGCACACCCAAATACACCCGCTCACCAAATTTTATCAAGATATCTCAAAAATTGAGGGACTAGTTTGCATACAAACAGACAGACGGACAGACGGACATGGCTAAATCAACTCAGCTCTTCATCCTGATTATTTCGTCATACTTAATGGTGGGCCTATCTATTTTCTTTTAAGGACTTACAATTTTGAGATTCGTGCCAAAGTTAATATACCATTTTATTTTCATGAAAGGTATAAAAATAAAAATGTGAGAGCAGTGAGAATTTAAAAAATTTTTTAAACGTCATTTCGGCTCTCACCGGTTTTACCTTGTAATATTTGTATCATGGTCAATATAGCATTTGAATTGTGTGGGCATAATGGTAGCATATAACGGTATTAACTATACGAGAAGTAAATTTTTAGATAGCTTAAGGAAATTTGGTCTCTGGGTTCCTTGCCACTCAACTTCCATCGGTATATAAAATAAACGAAAATCATGCGATTTAGCACGTCCAATTTTTATATATTAAATGAGATTGTTCTGTAAATATTAGGGAACAATTTTAATTTGGATCTGCCAACCAAAAACCACTCTGCGTTCGCCATATGTGACCTGGAATTATGAAACGACCCAATTGTGCGAAAACAAGTTTTCGAGAAAAACGCGTTTAAAGTTTTAGTTTAGCTTGACTCTGTGTATTGGCTGGCCGTTGTGAACGAATTTTGTAATTAAAATTTAATTAACTTCCCGATAAGATACAAGCTTGAAGCTTGGAAAATAGTTCACAATGCAATAATAAGAAGAAAAAACTCCGATAGGTGGCGCTTGGATCGAAATATTTTAAAAAATCGTATATATGGTCCTATTTGTCTTTAAATGCGATTTGTGATACAACTAAGAAAGATAGAAAACGTAGCGGTTTGTTCCATTGGAAAGAGGGTTAAATTTCCTATAAGAATCACTCAAAAAGTGAAGAACGGTATTTTCGCACAATAGGGTCGTATCATGATTCCAGGTCACGTATGCATTTTACCAAAACTCACTCATTTATTAGTCACGAATTTAAAATTATGCCGCGGCCATCAAAAAAATACTTAAGTGCTCAAATGAAATAACTTTAAGCGTACATAAATAATAACAAATTATCTTAGTCTTATGTCATAATATTCTAGCTATATATTTACTAGAATCGATATCAGTAGTAACACTACTTAGTAAACAATACATTGCACCTCCAAATAATCTTTGTACACCATTTCCCAGTAGTATAAGCAGTTTACAACTCTCAGGATCATCAGCGACCATCTGCTAAAATGTTACTACACAAAGCAGTGGCGGATCCAGGATCAGGCCAAGGGGGGGAGGGCGGTTTATAACTCAAAATATATATATATATAACAGAAAATTATGAGCAACGGTATAGGAACAACTAGCCAAGATCCAAAAAAAAGGTTAAAGAGATTGACATGAACAAAATTTGAAGGTGTAGCCAGGAGGTATACTAGGTTCGAAACTTTACTTCTTTTAAATCAAATCGAGTTGATTTAACCTAATCAACAGCATATTCTACTCATACATAGTATACTCAAATCGTTGCCGGCATACACAATACTCATCACAAATGTAACAAGTCTAATTTTTCAAATACTGCGCCAAAAAGGATCCAATGGCAAGCACTGTCAGAAATTTCTCGAACTTTTCTTCGATAAGCCTGACAAGTGTCAATTTTCTTTAAAGTGTCATTGAGAAAAATTGCAATTTGAAAATTAAGGTCGTGTGCGAGTTGACCCAAATTGCTAACTAAATACACAAAAAACCTAAATCACGGGAAACTGTCGGCAAGGCAGTGCAATTAAGCAAATTTAGAATTTTTTTGAGCATATTTTTCAACCTAAATTGAAATGTCAAATTAGTTATTTGAGGCATTGTGGTATTGTTTGTATAAACAACAACAAACAAAAGACATGACTGTATTGTTTGACAAACAACAATTAGTTACAAAAGCCACAACTGGAAGTGGAATATTACCAGTGGAATATTACTTTAGGTACCTAAAAATTAGATCAACTCGCACCCAGCCTAAAAAAAGCATTTTATTTTGAACCTATAACATGAAGAGGACTATTTTTTCATATTTTACTCGCCTTGATCCAGCGTCTGAACCGACTGAACCAGAGAAAAAAAGGAAAGAACAATCGGTGAGTCCAAAAATTTCAAGCTGATTTGAAAGCTGTACAATTATCAAGAGCCAGCATGAATTTCTTATATTATGTTTAAACATAGTTTAATTCTTAAATATTTCTTTGATTCAGATGGAGGATTTGACACCGGAAAAGTTGGTCTCAGATTCCGTTTCTACTTCCAATGGTGCAATGGTTCCCGATAATCAACAGATCTTGAAAAACTCATCGACTATTCTTCAAGACGATATTCTGCTTTTTCCTAAGAATGATATTGGAGTCATTGCTGATACACATCGAAGCCCAAAAAACGCAATTGAAATACTTAAAGTGATCGATGAAACATGGTTACCAACGGCCACATTCAAATTTCCAAAATCAGGGGTGAAAAATTTGTCTTTCCAAACAAAATGGTTAGAAGAGTTCAGCTGGCTATCATATTCTGCCAAGAATGATGGTGGATATTGTAAATACTGCATAGCTTTTGGTGTGAAAAGTGCTGGAGTAGTTGATGCGAAGCTGGGGAAGCTAGTTAACAAGCGTTTCAATGTTTGGAAGCACGCAAAAGAAACCTTCCGAAATCATGAGAAAAATGAGTACCATAGAAAATCAATTTTGGGAATTGAAAATTTACGCGATGTTGAGCTTGGAAAACGCAAAGCTATTGATCTGCAACTTGACCAGCAGAAAGAAAAAGCGAGAAAAGAAAATTATGAGAGATTGAAACATATAGTTAAAACTATTGTTTTGTGTGGGCGACAAGGAAATGCTCTTCGAGGTCATAGAGACGACGGACCTTTGTTTCAAGAATGGCCAAACGCTAATAATGAAGCTGATGAAAGAGAAAACTTTCACGAAGGAAATTTTCGGGCTATTCTGAAATATCGAGCTGAGAGTGATGAAATTTTTAAGGAAAATCTTTTGTCGATGCCAAAAAATGCAACATATTTGAGCAAAACTACTCAAAACGAAATAATTGAAATCTGTCACAAATTGATAAGAGGAAAAATTGTTGATAAAGTTAATATATCCAAAGGATTCTCGGTTTTAGCAGATGAATCGACTGATATATCAAGCATAGAACAATTTTCCATTTGCATCCGTTGCTTGGACTCAAAATCGAATATCTGTGAAGATTTTCTTGGATTTGTGCCAGTTACCAACGTGTCTGGACGAGGCTTAGCAGATTCAATCAGGAATTATTTGTATGATGTTGGCGTCGATTGCTCATATATGTATGGTCAAGGATACGATGGAGCTCCGGCAATGAGTGGCCAATTCAATGGTACGCAGGCTCATCTGAGATCTTAATTCTCCCTGGCAATTTATGTACATTGCGCTGCACATAGCTTCAGTTTGGCAGTGAATGCAGCATGCGAAGTATCAGGAATTAAAAACGCGTTAGAAACTATCGGAGCGGTTGAAGCATTTTTTCACTGGCCTAAAAGACAAGACGTTCTACACCAAGAAATTTCAAAAATTACAAACAAAGTGAGAAAAAGAAACAAAAGTTGAAGACGGTTTGCCCTACCAGATGGGCTCAGTCTCACGAAGCAGCTGGAACGTACATAGAATTGCAACCTGCTGTTATTGAATCTTTGGAAGAAATCAAAACGTGGAAAGATCAAGATACTTCACAAAAAGCATTGCAACTTTTGACTGCGATTTCCACGGTTGAATTCCAAATTGCCTGTCACATTATGGAGTCAGTTAATTCGATTGTTTTGCCTTTGAGTCGAGAATTACAATCTAAAAACCAAGATCTGGGTGAGGCAACTAAGCTAGCAGATGACGCTTTGAATGATTTCACGTACAAACGAGAAGACGCAGATTCTACTTTCCACTTTATTTATGAAAATGTTGCTAGAATTTTTTCTGAATACGAAATCACAATGAAATTGCCACGCCGTTGCAATCAACAAAAAAATCGTTGCAACGTTCAAGCACAAAGTATTGAAGACTACTACAGAATTTCTTTTTTCATTCCGTTTCTTGATACGTTCATTTCCCAGCTCAAAAGTCGGTTCTCGGATCACAAATCAATTTTCCAAAGTTTCGGGCAACTGTTTCTCAAACAAGAATTCAACGAAAAGAAATGCGCTGACCTCTACACATTTTATGAAGATGTCTTGGATTGTTCAAAAGGAAATTTTCTATCTGAAGTCAAGATGTGGAGACACCGAATCCATGGCCAAAACATCCAAAATGCGCTTGATGCTTTACTGGTGAGTGTTTTTCGATCAAAAATCTACATGTAAAAAAGTTTATATATGACGCGATCCGAGAAAGGCACCTACTAGGCAAAAGTGAAATCTTACACGGCACGCTCTGGAAAGTGTTGATGTACCATTCAAACCCATGTAAAGAATCTTTTCTATGTATTTATGTATGATTGCGCCTCTTGATTATTCAGTAAAAGAACTTGCGTAATCAATCATGATCCAACAATCGAGTTTTTGATGCCTAGTAGGTCCCTTTTCTCGGATCAAGTCAAAATTGTGCAAACACCAATCTGACGATATTTTTCAGGTCATCAATAGCAAGTCATTCAAGAATGTCGATAAAATTTTGCGAATCTTGGCAGTACTACCTGTAACTACAGCAACTCCAGAACGATCATTTTCGACTTTAAGGAGGATCAAAAATTACCTGAGAAATACGATGGGACAGGAACGACTGAATGGTCTTGCTTCTTTAAATATCCATACCCATATTAAACTCACCGAGGACGAAATTCTAGCAGAATTTTTCAAAAAACCTAGAAAATTTACTAATGTTTGAATGTAGCCTCTTTACTTTTAAATGGAATGTAATAATAATTAATAAAGTTCTTCAATTTTAAAGCAAAAATATTTATTCTATTTTATTTTTTCGTCTTGCTCATGTGACATTTTTTCGTTCCCTAACAAAATTTGGAATTTAGGAGCCGATAAAAATTAAAAAAAAAATCTCTTATTTTCGCAATTGGGGGGGGGGGGGGGGGGGGGTTCGGACCCGAAAACCCCCCGTGGATCCGCCACTGACCCAAAGTAAACTTTTTGTTTATGTGAAAATTAGGACCAGACTGCTAAAACTGGAAAAATAACTAAATGATAAAAAAGTTGCGTATAATTGTGACCAGGGCCGTAGAGAGAAAATCCGGGCTCGGGACTAAACAATTTACGGGCCCCCTATAAACAAACCACTAATTCATTTGATTAATTTGAATTAATGACGTCTAATTCATGAATCATTATTGATGGATTACAAAAAAAAAAAATTTTTTCCCACATCAACTAAATGATTTGTGGACTAAGAGCTGAAAATAAAATTAACACAAAATATTTACTATTTATACTGTTTTATTGTAACGTAGAAATAAAATTCTCTTTTAACAGCCACATATTGTTTCAAATAATCTTTTCTAGTTATTTGGTAACATTTTAGAACATTTCTGATAAATATAATGATGATTATAAATTTTAATTATTCAACATAGAAGGTTCGGATATCAAAGAGTGGCTTTTCTTGCTTTTTTCGCTGCAAAATTTTTTATAATATCAAAATTTAACTGTCTTGCCGAAATGGATTCAACACAAAGCGTGGGAAGTCCTGAAACTCGCTCTTGAGATGAACACTATATATGAAAGTTTTTGATTCTTGCAAGGACGCTGAAAGAATGTCCTGCACGAGCTACAGAGTGCAATTCCAATGGTGAAAGACCTTTATCAAAATTTTCTTCGTAAATGTGTTCCAAGTGAATTATTTCGCATTCTAAGCTATGAGAAACGTCCGATCTGAATTTTTCGACAAATTTTGCCGTGCTCGCCCGTGAAGTAGTTTCATCCATGTCTTCAAATTACCACAAAAAGGAAAACGTCTCGTTCAAATTTCTCAAAGCTGCACGTCTTTCGAATGTCCGGAAACTTTGGAGAGATGTTCAATTATATAGCAACTGTTTTGCATTCGTTTAAAATTGTTTCCAATTGGTTCATGATCAACTTCAAATCAGTTTATAAGGCATGTAGATGTCGGGGTGCCCCCCATAAAATCAGAAATCAAAAACTCAGAAACAAGGTTTTTCAGAAAACATTAGTCGGAACCCTTTTTCAGAAAGACAAAATTCAGAGGTCAAAACTCAGAAGTCAAATCTCAGAAGTCAAATTTCAGAAGTCAAATTTCAGAAGTGAAAATTCAGAAATCAAATTTCAGAAGGCAAAATTCGGAAGTCAAAATTCAGAAAGTAATCAGACGACAGAAAAAACATAAAATTTTTCTCAAACTTCAGAAACGTTTATTTATTTGGAAGGAATTATGTATAAAGAAAAAGTAGTAAAATCTAAAATTTTATATTGTGCGCAATAACAAGCATGTAATTAATTAAAACTTTTCGCGTTTATCTTTTTCAAATGAATTTACAATATTAAAAAAACGAAGGGATTATATTTTATCTTGCGTTTCCGATATGGCTCGCCTCCAGCTGAAAATTGCTGCAGTGTTGTTTTTGTTATTTATTGAATGTTCGTTTTTTATTTTATTTATGAAATTAAATATGTTAGGGTGTGTCCCAAACGCACTTCGAATGACGTTGTGCCACCTTTGGATAGAATTATTTGTACCATATATGTAATACTCCTATATTGCTACAAAAGGCTAGGTACATTCCCAAACATCAGAGTGCCAATATATTGCTGCTTAAACGTTTTTATACTCAGTTGAGCAGAGCTCACAGAGTATACTAACTTTGATTGGATAACGGTTGGTTGTACAGGTATAAAGGAATCGAGATAGATATAGACTTCCATATATCCAAATCATCAGTATCGAAAAAAAATTTGATTGAGCCATGTCCGTCCGTCCGTTAACACGATAACTTGAGTAAATTTTGAGGTGTCTTGACGAAATTTGGTACGTAGGTTCCAGAGCACTCATCTCCGATCGCTATTTAAAATGAACGATATCGGACTATAACCACGCCCACTTTTTCGATATCGAAAATTTCGAAAAATCGAAAAAGTGCGATAATTCATTACCAAAGACGGATAAAGCTATGAAATGGTAGGTGGGTTGAACTTATGACGCAGAATATAAAATAAGTAAAATTTTGGACAATGGGCGTGGCACCGCCCACTTTTAAAAGAAGGTAATTTAGAAGTTTTGCAAGCTGTAATTTGGCAGTCGTTGAAGATATCATGATGAAATTTGGCATGAACGTTACTTGTATTACTATATGTATGCTTAATAAAAATTAGCTAAATCGGAGGACGAACACGCCCACTTAAAAAAATTTTTTTTAAAGTGAAATTTTTACAAAAAATTTAATATCTTTACAGTATATAAGTAAATTATGTCAACATTCAACTCCAGTAATGATATGGTGCAACAAAATACAAAAACAAAAGAAAATTTCAAAATGGGCGTGGCTCCGCCCTTTTTCATTTGATTTGTCTAGGATACATTTAATTCCATAAGTCGAACAAATATTTACCAATCCTTGTGAAATTTGGTTGGCGCTTAGATTCTAGGACGATAACTGTTTTCTGTGAAAAAGGGCGAAAACGGTTGAAGCCACGCCCAGTTTTTACACACAGTAGATTGTCTGTCCTTCCGCTCGGCCGTTAACACTATAACTTGAGCAAAAATCTATATATCTTTACTAAACTCAGTTCACATAATTATCTGAACACACTTTGTATTGGTATAAAAAATGGCCGAAATCCGACTATGACCACACCCACTTTTTCTATTTCGAAAATTACGAAAAATGAAAAAAATGCAATAATTCTATACCAAATACGAAAAAAAATTTGAAACAAATATAACTTTAGAAAAATACTTTGTAAAATGGGTGTGACACCTACCATATTAAGTAGAAGAAAATGAAAAAGTTCTGCAGGGCGAAATCGAAAGCCCTTGGAATCATGGCAGGAATACTGTTCGTGGTATTACATATATAAATTAATTAGCGGTACGCGACAGATGATGTTCTGGATCACCCTGGTCCACATTTTGGTCGAAATCTCGAAAACGCCTTCACATATACAACTACAACAACTCCCTTTTAAAATTCTTATTAATACCTTTAATTTGACACCCATATTGTACAAACACATTATAGAGTCATCCCTGGTCCACCTTTATGGCGATTTATCGAAAAGGCGTCCACCTATAGAACTAAGGCCCAATCCCTTTTAAAATACTCATTATCACCTTTCGTTTGATACTCATAATGTACAAACGCATTCTAGAGTCAACCCTGGTCCACCTTTATAACGATATCCCGAAAAGGCGTCCACCTATAGAACTAAGGCCCACTCCCTTTTAAAATACTCATTAACACCTTTCGTTTGATACCCATATTGTATAAACGCATTCTAGAGTCATCCCTGGTCCACCTTTATGGCGATATCTCGAAAAGGCGTCCACCTATAAAACTAAGGCCCACTCCCTTTTAAAATACTCATTAACACCTCTCATTTGATACCCATATCGTACAAACAAATTCTAGAGTCACCCCTGGTCCACCTTTATGGCGATATCTCGAAAAGGCGTCCACCCATAGAACTAAGGCCCACTCCCTTTTAAAATAATCATTAACACCTCTCATTTGATACCCATATCGTACAAACAAATTCTAGAGTCACCCCTGGTCCACCTTTATGGCAATATCTCGTAAAGGCGTCCACCCATAGAACTAAGGCCCACTCCCTTTTAAAACACTCATTAACACCTTTCGTTTGGCACCCATATTGTACAAACGCATTCTAGAGTCACCCCTGGTCCGCCTTTATAACGATATCCCGAAAAGGCGTCCACCTATAGAGCTAAGGCCCACTCCCTTTTAAAATACTCATTAACACCTTTCATTTGATACCCATGTCGTACAAACAAATTCTAGAGTCACCCCTGGTCCGCCTTTATGGCGATATCTCGAAAAGCCGTCCGCCTATAGAACTAAGACCCACTCCCTTTTAAAATACTCATTAGCAGCTTTCATTTGATACCCATATCGTACAAACAAATTCTAGAGTCACCCTGGTCCACCTTTATGGCGATATCTCGAAAAGGCGTCCACCTATAGAACTGAGGCCAACGCCCTTTTAAAAAACTCATTAAGACCTTTCTTTTGATACCCATACCGTACAAACAAATTCTAGAGTCACCCCTGGTCCACCTTTATGGCGATATCTCGAAAAGGCTTCCACCTATAGAACTAAGGCCCACGCCCTTTTAAAATATTCATTAACATCTTTCATTTGATACCCATATCGTACAAACAAATTCTAGAGTCACCCCTGGTCCACCTTTATGGCGATATCTCGAAAAGCCGTCCGCCTATAGAACTAAGGCCCACTCCCTTTTAAAATACTCATTAACACCTTTCATTTGATACCCATATCGTACAAACAAAATCTAGAGTCACCCCTGGTCCACCTTTATGGCGATATCTCGAAAAGCCGTCCGCCTATAGAACTAAGGCCCACTCCCTTTTAAAATACTCATTAACACCTTTCATTTGATACCCATATTGTACAAACAAATTCTAGAGTCACCCTTGGTCCATCTTTATGGCGATATCTCGAAAAGGCGACCACCTATAGAACTGAGGCCAACGCCCTTTTAAAAAACCCTTCCCTTATTTTGATACCCATATCGTACAAACAAATTCTAGAGTCACCCCTGGTCCACCTTTATGGCGATATCTCGAAAAGGCGTCCACCTATAGAACTAAGGCCCAAGCCCTTCTAAAATATTCATTAACACCTTTCATTTGATACCCATATCGTACAAACAAATTCTAGAGTCACCCCTGGTCCACCTTTATGGCGATATCTCGAAAAGACGTCCGCCTATAGAACTAAGGCCCACTCCCTTTTAAAATATCTATTAACCCCTTTCATTTGATACCCATATCGTACAAACAAATTCTAGAGTCACCCCTGGTCCACCTTTATGGCGATATCTCGAAAAGCCGTCCGCCTATAGAACTAAGGCCCACTCCCTTTTAAAATACTCATTAACACCTTTCATTTGATACCCATATCGTGCAAACAAATTCTAGAGTCACCCCTGGTCCACCTTTATGGCGATATCTCGAAAAGGTCTCCACCTATAGAACTGAGGCCAACACTCTTTTAAAAAACTCCTTAACACCTTTCATTTGATACCCATATCGTACAAACAACACATTCCAGGGTTATCCTAGGTTCATTTTCCTACATGGTGATTTTCCCTTATTTTGTCTCCATAGCTCTCAACTGAGTATGTAATGTTCGGTTACACCCGAACTTAGCCTTCCTTACTTGTTGTTTTTGTATTCAATAATCGAATGTACCTAAATTTAAATTTTTTCTTGTCACACTTATGCTGCTACAATCCATGGTTCAATTATAGGATTGGCTCATCTGTAAAGCAACAAAATATGTCTGTTCAAATTGTCAAAATCTGTGTATTGGGGTTGGTGCGAATGGTATGGAATGGAAACATAAAACTTAGCAGTTTTTTTATGTGTAAGAAAATGTTGCCAATGTGTTGGTTTCATTTTGAGTTTGCCATCTCCTTTTGACAATCCCTTCGGCCATGCAATGAAATAAATTAAATCAGCTGATGAGATGGGCCAACCATATAATTGAACCATGCTACAATCACAAAAGTTTTATAGGCTGCCTTGTTTTGATTTCGAATTCAAAACACATTGCGAGCATTTTCTATTAGCAATATAGGAGTATTACATATATGATTTGTACGGAGTTCACCCAATTTCCATAATTCGATTGGATATGACGCCTTCTTTCGACGTTGCTGTGTTCCAGGCTGAAAACAAATTCAGAAGACAAAATTCAGAAAGTAATCAGATAGCAAAAAAACATAAAATTTTGCGCAAAATTCTTTCTTTCATTAATGGTATTCAGTATTTTGAACAAAATTGAGGACAGCAAGATACATTCGAACTTGTTGATATACTTGAGAGTGCCGGGAATATCTCCCCATGCTTGTGCAGTCAAATTTAGCTTAAGTAATGCGTTTAGTGCTTGTGTTAATCCTGGAACATGGTTTGCGAATGGTCTAATTGCCTCAATTCTAGCTTACGACCTAGTGTCTGAAAGACTGTGAAGAGAGTTCGGTACATTTATTTTAGGATGTCCCATCGCTGTGGACTGCTGCTGAAAATAGTGAAACATTTTTGTAGAATACCGAAAAAAGTAATTGCAGCCGTACAACATTCTGCAGCATCAACACCACATAAATTGAGATTGTGGGTTGCACAAGGCGAGTAATCAGCATTCGAGTTTTTGTCGAGAATGTGACGTTGTGTTCCGTTGTAAGCTCCTTTCATATTGGCACCATTATCGTACAAGGTACGAAAATCTTTTAATTGGATTTCTTGTTTTCTTACAGTATGGCAAATTAAATCCGCGATTTTCTTACCAGTTTTTGGTTACAATCCACAAAAGCCAAAAACCGTTCTTGAATTTTAAAATTTGTTGCTTTCGAATTGAAATGGAGGTAGCGGAAAATGAACGTAGTCTGTTCAACGTGACTAGCATCAGACGTGTAAACATCAACGATAATAGCAAAATACTTGGCTTTCTTTCGTTGATCTAATATAATTTCTCTCACGTGTTTTGCACAAATTTCTATAAACTCGTTCTGTATGTCTGCGGAAAGATAGTGAACTTGTAAACGTTTGTGCTGCTGTTGTGAAATCCTAACTTTCTCCAAATGATCTTTAAGTATCGGATCATAATGGCTTATTAGATCTTAGATGCCCAAAAAATGTCCATTGTTTCGTTCACCAATATATATACTTTCGCCTTTGAAAGCTGGGCCTCTTTCACCCAAAAATAAAATAGTGTCCAAAATTGTATATAAAATTTCTTTCCACTTTTGGGTTTCAGTGATTAGCTGCTCATTGATAAGTGTATCAATTTTAGCCTCCTTCTGAATTCGATTTTGTAAAGATCGCCATTGAATATAACATTTAATGTTATCTTGAGTATTTTCATGTGCTGGCAGTTTATCGTATAGCTTCTTCCACACCTGCAATTTCGAATATCCGCCAGGACAACAAATTTTAGGTCGATTTAAAGTCTTTGTGCATAACAGACGACATGGTAAACAATAAAAAGCATTGCTACTGGCAATCTACACCAACCAGACACGTTCAAAAACTTTATTCACGGTACCGATGTCGAAGTCGTTTAAATAAACTGGACTTTGATACAGAGTTGGTGGTATTATTGGAAGACTGTTTAAAGATGAACCTCCATCAGTGTCACCACGAAACTTTACGATTTCGGATTCATGTAAGCATACATATTTTTGTTTGATGTTTTTATTGTCTACTCACTGTTCGAAGTCCCAGGCAAAAAATCATTATCAATAGTCGAATCGGATGCGGAACCGGAATGGTTTTGAGCCAGCTGCCAAATGAAATATTTATTCTTAAATTTTAAGGAAAAGGACTTTTAAATTATTTTTCAGACTTCACTATAATATTAAAACGAAATGCAGATGTTTGTTGCTTTTCAAAAATTCGCCTTAAAAGTTGCACATGGAACAACTAAAGACTCTCCTGAATTAAAAAAAATGTCTTAGTACCTCTAAATCGCGGCCCCTCAGAAACCTCGGGCCCGGGGGAACCCCGCCCCCCCCCCCCCTCGTCGGGCTTGCTCCTAGACATGATATTAGCCGATTTTTTGTAGCTAGTTTAAATTAAACGCGAGGTAGATTTGGGAATTGCATACAAAGCAACTAAATAAAGTAAGCTAGTTGAGTTCGCTAACCAGTTTGAGATGACATCGCTTAAGTTACAGTCGACAAAAAAGGGCACTATTGTGAACGAGAGAACGATATGTACATACGAATGTGCAGATAAACGCAAATAACTAGACAAGATAACAGCGTGGCGACAGAGTTACATAACTACATATACACAAACGCATTCCTCATTCCTTGTATCTTGTTTCTGTTATTCTCTGGATTTGTGTCAAAGCAGCTAAAAAAAAGTAAAAATTAGCTGATTTCCTTCCACCACTTGTATGGTTCTCCCAAGATGAAACTCTTTAGCTGGTTAAACCGATTATTTCAAGCAAGCTTACAAAAAAATAAACTATTATAGTTCCTCTCGTTAAAAAGTGCTCTACGAATTTCACAAGTGGTCAATCCCCATGTGTAATAAGGAATCGACTACGACTTGCGGATAGACATTGTGAAACAATCCTTTTATGTCGAGAAAAATGTCTAGAGTAAAGTTCTTGAATGCCATCCCTATCTCTGTCTTAGTAGGGAAGAGAGGGGAGTGCTGTCTCGGTGGATTGGCCTTGACTTATGAGCATGAAGGCATATGGCTTATCTTACACATTTTATTAAAAAGAAATACTTTGCTGATGATTGTTTAATATAACATTCATTTAACTAACACTTTATTTCTTTATATTTTTACGATATACTGAATAATTTTCTAGAAATGGTTTTTAAAGGAACCAACAATTTTACGGACAAACTTTTTTAAAGCGCCCTTTATTTTAGATTTACCACTACCCTTTTTGGTAGTCGCTTTTTGGGTCTGTTGATCCACTTCTTCTTCGATTTTGACATTGCTATTGTTGGCTTTTTATCTAATCAATTTGTAACTTTCAGGATCGTCAGAAACGGCTGTAAGTTCAGTCAAAATATTTGTGCCGAAAGTAACATCTTTGTTGATATGGAAGTAAGGACCTGCCTCAGCTGAAATATTAGTAATAAACAAATCATTTAGTAAATTGTTTATTAATGGTCATATTCAGTTTGTACATACTCTCCTTGGGTTTAGTAGTGATCTCTGGGTGACCCAACACTTTTGGTTCTCCCTCAGCTGCAAAAGTATACCACAAGTGCACCATTTTCTTGGCAAATTCTGTGTCATCAGCATTCAGTGGGAATCTGTCGAACAAATAGATGTTGTCATCGGAATGGTATACTCCACCCTCAAAAGGCAATTGACTGTTGTCCTGGTCATTGAAACGAGAGTATTCGCCAGCATAATCAAATGAGTACGCGTAGACTGGTGCGATTCTGCGTTGCATTGCGCTGGCATAGGCTATAACAGGTGATTTGATGTTAACATCGCTGATGATCTACAAAACATAACAAAAAAATAATAAAAATATTTGTATTAATTTGTCCATGCCCCCTGTGTTATATGTATGCATATCCATCTCCACTATTTATATACTTACATCATAATAAGCGTACCATGCTGCATCGTGATTGTTGGTATCCAAAATTGCAGGATCAATTAGAGTATGTAAAAGCAAATTGTTGGGCAAACCAGTGGTGTCTTTGCCGGTGTCGACCAACAAGTTTGCGAATTGGCGTACAGTCATATTGGCAAGGCCACCATAGGGTGCGGTGAAGGCATCGAAATTTTCTTTAGATAGTAAAAAGTTGATATTTTATTTAGCTTCACATAATCATCTGCTATGTTATAGAGCTTTAAATACTCGTCAATACTTACGTGCCATTAGAAAACTGCCGTCATGCTTAGTAAAGCCAGCCATAACTGGAATGTTTTTGCTAAACTTTTCGATTAAAGTTTTAGGTTCTTCTGGAAGCACACCATTCAAATCGCCAACCACTGGTGCAAACATATCCTAGAATACAATACAAATTTTGGATATTTTTGTTTTTGAATATTTTTTAATGCTTTGCTTACTTGACGTGCTACTGTAAGTAGTTCGAATGTATCTGCATTCTTCATGCACTCATTTTGCTTCTGTACATCATCACATCCCTGACAACCAAGACTTTCACAGAAACGTTTAGCTTGCTCCAAGGCAATACGATTAATACACCATGGTGCCAATATAGAAGCTGATTGCACAATTGATCTTTTAATGTGACCTTCAGGAGTTTTAGGGCTAATCACAGTACCACTAGTCATGCCTGCTCCTGCACTTTGTCCGAAAATTGTAACTTTGGTTGGATCACCACCAAATGCATGAATATTTTTCTGAACCCAGTCTAAAGCTAATTGTACATCCATTATTGCTTGATTACCAGGCATTTCGGAGGTAAATGTTGACATGAAACCAAGTGAACCAATACGATACTGAGTTACGACAAGAACAATGTCTTTTTCCATGAGATAATGTGGTGGGTAGAGTGCTGCGTTACCAAAACCGAAAATTCCACCGTGAACATAGAACATAACAGGTTTCTTAGCTGATAACTAAAAGTATAAATTATTGAAAATCAGCAATTAGCAACTTCAAAAGCAACGGCAATGAAATATCACTAGAAAAAAGAGTTTGTGCTTACGTCTTTACTGTAGACGCTCAAGTTAAGGCAGTCTTCCAAATCTTCCTTACGTTGTGTATCGTTTAAAGCTAAAACATTTTCGTAATTGGGGCAAATTCTTCCAAACTCACGGGCATCGTAAACGTCAGTCCAAGCTGCCTTGGCTTTGGGTGGCTGTAAAGAAATGAATAATATTGTAAATATTGCGTGCATAGTGTCCAGACGTTGCAAAGCGCCTCGTTAATGGACCGATTTTGGCTAATTTTTTAACTTGAAAACGAGCTTAGAGTTTCTTTTCTTTTTTTCGCTTCTTTAAATACTTTTATCTGATACAGAAGAACTACCGCTTATGCTCGACTTCAGAACTAACCAGGAAACGCAATGGTCCTTTTGGTGATTCAGCGAATGGAATACTGCGGAAAGCCATTATCTTTTGGTTTGTCCATGCTGTTTCATCAATAGCACCCAAAACTGGACCCTGAGTGGGTATAATGACTTGGGGTGGATCCATAATTGCTGATTGCGCTGTTGCCAAAGCAACAGTTGCAAACATGCATAAGACTCCTGTAGCCAACTTCATCGTTTTGCTGTAAAAAATAAAAGAAATAAATAATTATAGAAATCATTTGTCAAAACCTAAGATTATATACATATGTTATATTCCATCCCATTTCGACCAATTTTGAACCCGACCCCTTTAGAATTGGCTGAAAGTTTTTCTTCTTTTTTTAGCTTAAGAAAGACGTTTTTCAGAATTTTTGCATCCAACTCAAAAAAAATTATGAATTTTTAATAAAACACCGTTTTTGTTTTCAAAATGCTATAACTTTTTCAAAAATTGACCGTTTGGCATCCTTTTTTTTTTAAAAAATTTGCTTTGCGGAAAAAGAACCAAATAAATTTTTAAAGTTTTTTTTTGTAATTTTTCAGTTTTTAGAGATTTTTCGAATTTCGCCATTTTTTTTTCTCATAAAAAACTTCAATCAATGCTGCAATTATCCCCACTAATCCCGGAGTGGGCCGATATATATTTTTTTTATTTAATTGAAAAAAAAAAACTAAACATTTTTTTGTATTTTTTCCGAAAAGTACATTTAAAAACAAGTCTTTAAAAAAAAAAGATCCCAAACGGTAAATTTTTGAAAAAGTTATAGCCGTCCTCTGCATCCAAACTGCGATGTCGACTGAAATGTTTCAAATAACATGACCTAGCCAGCGAAGGCTTTAGGGTTATATTCGCTGTACTATCCTCATATCTGCGTAAAGCTCATACACCTCCTTCAATACTCGCCTTCTGGAGAACTTTTCTCTCGAACTTGCAATGAGCTGTCTCATCTTTTCGCGCTACCATCCACGTTTCCGAGCCATTCCTCAGGACAGGTATGATGAGCGACATGTACAGCGTGATTTTTGGATGTCGGAAGTAAACTTTATTTTTAAATTGCCTACTCAGTACAAAGAAGCCCTTGTGGGCAAGAATTATTCGTCGTTTGATTTGTGAGCTGATTAATGCTGGCTCCCAAATAGACGAAATCCTTCACACACTCGAATTTATATCCGAAAACAGTGAGTAATGCCAAGTAAAATATTGGGATTATATTACATTCGCACATTATCGTAATCCCAATTTGTTTACTTTTAATAAAATGGCGAGTCCTAATTCCAATTGGAATGGTGTCCTTCTTGAGCCAAAAATAAGAAATATTGGTTCCGAACCAACTTGGACCCATTAAATTCGAAATATTTGTAAATCTCCCAGCATTCCGACATTAAATTTAGCTGCTGAATTGGCAGTATTTATGCCATGGGGGAACCAGGAACGCGTGACAGCTTGAAATCAGCGAATTGGTACTTTTTTAATATGATTTGCACTTCAACTGCTGGCTTAGTCACCTTGTATGGTTCCGCCTTTTTTTTACTTCTGATTTCTTTTTCTAAAAATATTGCCGTTATTTCACTCAAATCCTGTATGTATAATTTTGTTCATAATATTCAAATTTGAAAAAATTCCTTTATACTAGAGATGACGATTTATTCTTGAGCACAAGCGAGAAGTTAGAGACTCGAGAACTCGGCGCCTCGCATGTTTCTCGAATCTCGGAGTGCTCGTAAATCTCGCAGGATTCTCGATATTGTATGCAGTGGCTACATTGTCAGTTTTTTATGCACTTCGTCGTTTTATACTTGTGGTTTTGTAAAAACTTACGCTATGTTCCAGAATAAATCGTTAGCTCTGCCATTGCAGCGAATAAATTGATTTTCGAGAAGCTCTCGAGCCTTCGAAATTCGAGAATCTTGTGAGAAGCTGAGACTCGAGAGAAATTCGTTTCGAATAAATTTAAGAAATCGTAAGCTCTAGAAGAAAGTTACTGCCGGTTTTTCGACAGATGTTATCCTTAATTACCTGTACACTGGATAACTGATGTGTTTCTCTGAAATTCGTCTTTTTGACGGTAAATTAATAACTGTTAGTCTTTTCTCTGTAAGGTTCACAAAGAAACTGATTGCAAATACCAAAACTGATCGGCTTTTTATTCGCAATCGAATTGTTGATTCTACGAAATTCTATTGTTTAGCTTGCCAATTATATAAACATGTCACTATTAGAATAAATTAGTTTACGACTTTAAAAAGCTGCTATTTTTTAGTGATATTGTTGTTTGTCAAATAACTGCTTTTTCAGTTGTTACCAAATTCTTACGAAATTTAGCGGAGTTTTCTACGATCATCCAAACTAATGACGGTATTTCCTAAGCCAACAATTTGATGAGAACTTAGCTATGACAATTTTTTTGATTAGGTAAAAGGAAACCCAATCCCTTCATTTATAAACCACTGTAACCTCGAGACAACATTGATACCCTGTTCTAGGGGGCTAGGGTTTTATACCTTCTCTATTAGCTTGGCCAAAAAATTGTTAGAACCAGTTCATACCCCTGCAAAAATCGTTGGATCATGTGGTCCACTTGTGTCATACTTGAGTACTTACAATTATACTCTACTGTAATGCAGCAATGGACCAACTCATGTTTCTACACGAACATATTGTAAGCCGATCATTGCTCGTTTTTAACGATTGTAATCACTACACGATGTTTATTGGACTGTGGGTACTCCATGGATTACTCTGATGTAATGCGGAGCTGGAGTATATGGTCCAGTCCTAGGACATCGCAATGTTAATTGGACCATATTTTTTGTATGAATTGTGGTTAATTTTGGAGCACTCGGTTGGTCCATAGCGAGTCCTCCATACATGCATGCATGGAGTACTCGCGATTTTTGCAGGATACCTTACTCACCCCCCTGCGCCGATAACTGTTTTGTTCTCTGGCATGTAAATTGTGAAGGGTGAACGTGCTTAAATGGTGAATAATGAAAAGTGGACGATTAGTTTCATTCCAACAAGAGGATATGCGATAATACGTCGCTATTAACGAAATATACTTGCTCTCAAAATAATGGTGAAGAAGAGGAAGTAGAAGAAGAATAACAAGACGAATTTGAGTAGCCTAAAAATAAAGCTTCGTTTAAAAAAATTTATGTATGGCGCGATAACCTCTAAAGATATTTTAGGTCTGTTCCATTCATTCATTACTTTTATTTAATTGACATGGCTTTAATTTTTTCCAATTTTCGCTTATTTTCATTATTTTTTTTTCAATAGTTACAAGTTTAACAGGATCATAATTTAATTTGGTGCGATTTACTTCTTTTTAAATTTTTCCAACAAGTCGGCGGGACTCGCCCTACATGTTTTATGTCGACTCCGAACGGCATCTGAAAGCGTTTTCACTGAGAAGCTTTTTATGGCAGAAACACTCGCAGTGTTTGCCAAATCAGGGCACGCCAATTAGAAAAGTGAAGGTTGAGATCCAAGTGTTCTTTTCCTAGTCCTCAAGAAAGGGGATCCTGAAAACTGGACCAACTATCGAAGGCTGATTTCTCAATATCACATATTAGGTCAAGCGTATTTCGCTATATATTGAAGTCCACCGTTAATCGCCTGATTGGAGCTTGTCGGTGCGACTTCAGACCCTACAAATCGACCAGATCTTCACAATTCGCCAAACCTTGGAAAAACACGGGAAAAAAATCATATCACCTCTTCATCCGCCGCTAGGTCTGAATTTGGTTTCCTCACAAAACTTATACGGCTGTGCACAATGACGTTGCGCAGCACCATCAGCTCAGTTAGAATTGAAAAGGAGCTCTCCGGGCCGTTATAATACCAATTGCAGAGCTTAACCGCTCGGCTCGGCGCGTAATTACTGGCGTATGCTGACCACATTGATATCACCGGCCTGAACACCCGCGCCAGGATAAAAGGAAGTACTGGCCGACTCAGCCATAATCTCGAAATAGTAAGAGACTTCGTTTATTTGGGAACCAGCATTAACACAAACAACAACACCAGCTTTGGAACCCAGCGAAGAGTCACTCTTGCTAATAAATGCTACTTTGTCCTAGCAAGGCAATTGAAAACTAAATTCCTCTCTCGGCAAACGAAAACCACGCTCTACAAGTCATTTATCGTACCCGTCCTGCTATAAGGTGCAGAAGCATGGACCATGACAACATCAGATGAAGCGGCTCTGGGAGTGTTTGTTGGACTGCCATAACCATTTAAGCGGTTAAGCGTTAATTAAGTAATTCAGTAAGTGCATTGTAGATCAAGTAGTTTCTGAATCATATGTTCCGATAACGGCTTCTCTCTAAACCAAAAAGAAATAAGATGTGCCACCCTACATTTGGACTATCTCAAACCGTTTAAAGAGTATAAAATATAAAAGAAACTTCCTATCAAAAGTGTCTTTAACCTATTTTTTACGGGCCTTATACCTTCTGGCAAATCAATTAATTAAAAAAGGCCTTTAAACTTTTTTAGAACAAAATTAAAAAAAATATATATGCTTCTAACCTTAAAATCAAAGCAGTTCTTTCTATTTCTTTAAAGGAGCTTTGGTTTCCTCTAAAAAATCAACCGAAAAGTACCAAAGTTTTATATGGGAAAATAATAATAAGAGGAGGAGTAAAATGAGCAGGAAAACAAATTTAATTTATATGAGAAAAAGAGGGAGAGACATTGGAAAGGAAAAAAAGTTGGCAACTTCGGCCATTCCTTGGTGGCCAATAAAATAGAAAGTGGAAAAGTAACTGTACTTGACATACATTTTTCGGACGGTCTAATGTTAATGTACATATGTTGGTTGTTTTAATTTAAGACAAAATTTATTTTGGTTTGAGAGCAGTACAGCTATATTAACAAACACATGCCATGTTTGCTTTTAATACAGAAATATTTTGTAACTAATACACTGATAAAAAAATTTCTAAAAATTCGTCAAAAGGGGAAAAAATTGGATTCATTTTGCGTCATAGAAAAGTTTCCTTTAATCGAAGCAAGCAATTTTTTAAAAAGCTTAGATGTTTTGTTTTCCTTTGGTTATAGGAATAATTTTCTTAAAAATGGGGAAAATGGTATAAAAAAATTTATTGTGTAATTTTATTGTGAAAAGTTTTATACAAAAATAAAAAATTTTACTCATAACATTGAAATTTTCCTCAATTTAAAGAAAATTTTTTTAGGAAAGGTTTTCCTCATTTTAGGTAATTTTTTTTCTTAGTGTAGCTAAATACGTTTGGAACTAACGGTAATAACTGAAAGTATGCGAATAAAATGTATTTTGTAAATATTATTGATCCTTGGCTGGTTATACATATTTGTTTGCGTCTAGCGTTTGCTCAGCTGAAAAAAGATTTAGAGAACAGAAAAATAAAGTTAGAAAGGAAATAAAAGAGACGAGAAGGAAAGGAAACGAAAGGTGGTGTACCTTCAACATCTGGAAATGTTTTTGTTATTTTAAAAACATAAATTTTCTAGACGTACACATTTATGTTTACACAATGGGTCGATAAAAAAAAAATAGAAATGACTGTGCGTTTGTGCTATGAAATGTATAACACTGGTTTCCACATCCAACTTCACGAGTACTTGGTGCCCGGCCATGTCCGTCCGGCCGGCCGTCCGTCTGTCCGTTAACACGATAACTTGAGTAAATTTTGAGGTATCGTAGTGAAATTTGGTATGTAAGTTCCTGGGCACTCATCTCAGATCGTTATTTAAAATGAACGAAATCGGACTATAACCACGCCCACTTTTTCGATATCGAAAGTTTCGAAAAATCGAAAAAGTGCGATAATTCATTACCAAAGACGGATAAAGCGATGAAACTTGGTAGGTTGGTTGACCTTATGACGCTGAAAGAAAATTAGTAAAACTTTGGACAACAGACGTGACACCACCCACTTTTAAATGAAGGTAATTTAAAAGTTTTGCAAGCTGCAATTTGGCAGTCGTTGAAGATATCATGATGAAATTTGGCAGGAACGGTACTCCTATTACTATATGTGTTCTAAATAAAAATTAGCAAAATCGGATGACGAACACACCGACTTAAAAAAAAAAATTAAATTGAAAAGTCAAATTTTAACAAAAAATTTAATATCTTTACAGTATATAAGTAAATTAAGTCAACATTCAACTCAAGTAATGATATGGTGTAACAAAATACAAATTTAAAAGAAAACTTCAAAATGGGCGTGGCTGCGCCCTTTTTCATTTAATTTGTCTAGAATGCTTTTAATGTCATAAGTCGACCAAAAATTTACCAATCTTTGTGAAATTTGGTAGGGGCATAGATTCTATGACGATAACTGTTTTCTGTGAAAATGGGCGAAATCGGTTGAAGCTACGCCCAGTT
Source organism: Eurosta solidaginis (assembly GCF_040869045.1). NCBI lineage: Eukaryota > Metazoa > Arthropoda > Insecta > Diptera > Tephritidae > Eurosta > Eurosta solidaginis. The sequence continues at coordinate 71,358,099 of NC_090320.1, read as the reverse complement.
TTATACACAGTCGACCATCTGTCCTTCCGCTCGGCCGTTATCACGATAACTTGAGCAAAAATCGATATATCTTTACTAAACCTAGTTCACGTACTTTTCTGAACTCACTTTATCTTGGTATTAAAAGTGGCCAAAATCCGACTATGACCACTTCCTCTTTTTCGATATCGAAAAATTAAAAAAATGCAATAATTTTATACCAAATACGAAAAAAGGGATGAAACATGGTGATTGGATTGGTTTATTTACGCAAAACATAACTTTAGAAAAAAACGTTGTAAAATGGGTGTGACACCTACCATATTAAGTAGAAGAAAATGAAAAAGTTCTGGAGGGCGAAATCAAAAGCCCTTGCAATCTGGGCAGGAATACTGTTCGTGGTATTACATATATAAATAAATTAGCGGTACCCGACAGATGATGTACTGAGTCATCCTGGTCCACATTTTGGTCGATATCTCGAAAACGATTTCAGATATACAGCCAAGGGCCACTCCCTTTTAAGACCATCATTAATACCTTGAATTTGATACCCATATTATACAAACACATTCTAGAGTCACCCCTGGTCCACCTTTATGGCGATATCTCGAAAACACGTCCACCTATAGAACTAAGCCCCACGCCCTTTTAAAATATTCATTAACGCCTTTCATTTGATACCCATATCATACAAACACATTAATTTTTTTTGGATTTTTATTTGATTTTATAGTTTTTCTTTTTTTGTAGATTTTTAAATTTTTGTGTATATGTGTGTTTGTTGTAATTTTTTTAATATTTCATTTTTCTTCGATTTTGTAAGTTTTTGTAGGTTTTTTTGATTTTATAAAGAAAAATGTTTTCCCCCACTTTAATTAGTGCCCCCACGCCTGTTGGGAGGCCTGAATGGCCACTCGCCGCATTTGCAGGTCTTCGGCCCTCGGTCGCAATGAAAAGTGTCCATTTGTGGACACTATGAAATGTATTGCATGCACACACGCCGCACTTACGTTAAACTTTTATTGTCTTTTTGTGTCTTCTGTTTTGATTAAATGAATGAAATCGTTTTAATTTTTAACATATAAGTTTTCTTTTATTCTCAACTTAGTTCTATCAGTAAACACTTTAGTTATAAACTAGCTTCTTTTCGTACAACTTTGTTTAAACAAACTTTTAGTTATTTTTATGTTCTCCGCCGAATGTCCTTTTAATTATATTTCCACTATAACTTATAACTTTTTTTTCAATTTTTGTGTTCGCGTCTGATGCGCTGGCCGATATACTTAAAACTATTTTTTCCAGGTCGCCGGCTCAATTCAAAAACGTTAAAATGTACCCACGCTGAGTTGCAATTTTTCACATTGCTGAATGCAGTTGGCACTGCTGAGTGCAATTGGCAATGCTGTTCAGCAACAGCTGACAGCGATGCCAGTGCACTCAGAGGTGTGTTCAGTGCGTTAAGGCTCGGTAACGCAGTGCGGTTATAATACTATAAAATTATAACAATATTTTCCTTCAAGGTAATGTCAAAACCAAGAGTCTAATATTCATTCTTAACTTGTACAAGAAAGACGTGACCACATTCGGCTGTGCCGAAGACTTCATACCTTTCATGAAGGCGGCTGAACAATAATCTTATCCCATTCGTAATACCTATCCAAATAATCGGCTGTTTAAGATATGAAATATATAGTGAACAGATGTACATACCTAAACGATTTTTAAGATAAATAAAAAATAAGCAAGTAAGGAAGGCTAAACTAAAAACTACACAAAAAAATGTTCTTTAAAAACTATAAAAATTACAAAAAAAAAATACAAACTTTAGGAAAACCCTACAAAAAAAATTATACAAAATTTACAAAAACCCTACAAAAAAATTTTAAAACATTTAGAAATCTTCAAAAAAATTTAAAAACATTAAAAATCACACCAAAAAATACAAAAAGTATAAAAACCCATCTACAATAAAATATAACATTTAAAAACCGTTCAAAAATATTTAAAAAAAAAAGTTACAAAAAAAGTATAAAATCAAAAATAAAGTACAAAAAAAAATTTAAAAACTGAGAAAAAAGACTACAAAAAATACAAACATTTGAAAAATATCTACAAAAATACATTAAACATTTATAAATTCCTAAAGCATGGTGGAATAATCACCAGTTTGAAACATTTAAAAACCTGAATTACAAAAAACAAAAAAAACCATGCACATGGAAAATTACAATTATATTCAATATATATATATATATATATATATTAGAGCGGGTCGATTTAAAAATCGTTCATTGCTCTGTGAAAATCGTATTCTAGGGATCAAAATAAGAAACTTTGCCGAAGGAACCATACCTCTAAAACGAATTCTGATGTCCCCCCCTTTGGGTCGAACTTTTGGTTAGGGGTAATTTCAATTCTACCTGCTGTGTCTTGTGGTGGCTTAAAAAAAACAACACAAGCAATTTTAATCTGCAATTGTGTCACAGTGATACCTTCATTTTTTAAAACGGTTGAATAAAAAACCTACACAACTATGTTTACGACATGCAAATGCATCAGAGTGATGCCTTGGTTTTAAAAGGGGGTAAAAACGCTAATTTCTAATAATTTTTTTTAATTTCTTTTCTATTACTAAGTTAAATTTATTTTTTTATTTACATATGTTCTGACTAAATAAATTTCTAAAGAGAAAAATAAACTCCAAAAAGAAAAAAACATAGGCATTTCAAAGTGGGATTTTTCAAAATTTACCCTACGACCCAAAGGGGGGGGGGGGGGGGGGGGGACATCAGAATTCGTTTTAGAGGTATAGTTCCTTCGGCAAAGTTTCTTATTTTGATCCCTAGAATATGATTTTCACAGAGCAATGGGCGATTTTTTTGCCTCTCCACAAATCGACCCGGCCTAATATATATATATACTAGCAGACCCGTCAGACGTTGTTCTGCCCTAAATTTTGTTTTTCTCCTTCTTCTTCATCTCTTATTGCCAGTCCCAGAGGGTGGTATGTATTTTGTTGCAATCCCATTCCGAGTCTCAGTCCCAGTCCCACTCCGAGTCTCAGTATCAGTCCCAGTCCTAGTCCTAATCCCAGTCCCAGTCCGTCTCTGGTATACTTCCCGAAAAAAAGCATCGTAAATACTTATATAGGCAAATTTATATACGAAATTTCATGGTTTTTAAAAATGCGTTATCTAATATCATTGAGGTCTCTTCTGGAGTTCGCTAAGGCAGCTATCTTGATCCGATTATGTTTTTGCTATTCATAAACGATATCTCTACTTCAATAAAGTTTTCAAAAATTTTTCTATAATTGAAAAATTGTATTTTGTTTTTGGAATAGTAAGTAGACAACTTTTTCAGGCAACCTGCGCAGATAGATTCAATTATAGAAAAATATAAAAAACAATCACCCCTATTCTGCATGTCGATTACGTTCCCGTTCTACGCTCCGCTGTAATCGAAGTTGGGTATTCTGCATTACAACGGAATCGTAACGAGAAGAGGAAGAGCAAATGATTTTTCGAAATCAGCTGTTTGTACAGAATGTGTGGACATTGGAACAAAATAAATTAAAGAAAATCTGTAAAAAACCCTGTAAAACGTTTATATTTTATTATCCACGCCATTTTGTACAAAAAAAAGCAATAGAATATATTGCCGCAGTGTTATATTTTTTTGAGTGAAGTGCTTTCATAATTGAGTGTTTTTATCGTTCTTTTGGCCAATTCCCTGCCGTCTCCACCAAGTTTTGTTAAAACGGATTCCTGCACGAAAATAGTTGACATTTTCTGAATTTTATGGATGCTAATTTCATTGCACTGGCCTAAAATACTTTATAAAGATTTATTTATTCTTTCCGCAAGGATTGTTTACGTTTTCGCTTCACCTTCCTCTATACCGGCAGCTTGCTTTGGCATATAACTGGACCCAACGAACAGACACAAATTATAGCTGTCTATTATAATGGAATCAATAGCTGCGGCATAATTGGTGGAGTTGGAAAGCAACGCATACGAAAATGGCCAGGCGAGAAAGGCAAATATTGCGAGATTTGTGTAATCCATTTGAGATGAGTGACGAATTTTAAGAAATTGAACTTAAAAGTGGTAAAGTTTAATGACTTATTTTCTTATTTAGGTTCAAAAAAATTTTCGACTTAAAAAGGATGCTTTCAAGTATGTGTTAGATACTTTTGCGGGGCAAATACGTCCAAGGACTTCGACATCGACATGTTGTTTTTGATCTGGAAACATATAAAAAAGGTAAGGAAGGTCAAGTTCGGGTGTAACCGAACATTACATACTCAGTTGAGAGCTATGGTGACAACACAAGGGAAAATAACCATGTAGGAAAATAAACCGAGGGTAACCCTGGAATGTGTTTGTATGACATGTGTATCAAATGAAAGGTATTAAAGAGTATTTTATGAGGGAGTGGGCCATAGTTCTATAGGTGGACGCCATTTAGGGATATCGCCATAAAGGTGGATCAGGGTTGACTCTATCAAATGAATCAAATGAAAGGTGTTAAAGAGTATTTTAAGAGGGAGTGATCCTTAGTTCCATAGGTGGACGCCGTTTCGAGATATCGCCATAAAGGTGGACCAGGGGTGACCCTAGAATTTGTTTGTACGATATGGGTATCAAATGAAAGGGGTTAATGAGCATTTTAAAAGGGAGTGGGCCTTAGTTCTATAGGTGGATACCTTTTCGAGATGTCGCCATAAAGGTGGATCAGGGTTGACTCTATCAAATGAATCAAATGAAAGGCGTTGATGAGTATTTTAAGAGGGAGTGATCCTTAGTTCTATAGGTGGATGCCTTTTCGAGATATCGCCATAAAGGTGGACCAGGGGTGACCCTAGAATGTGTTTGTACAATATGGGTATCAAACGAAAGGTGTTAATGAGTATTTTAAAAGAGAGTGGGCCTTAGTTCTACAAGTGGACGCCTTTTCGAGATATCGCCATAAAGGTGGACCAAGGGTGCCTCTAGAATATGTTTGTACGATATGGGTATCAAATTAAAGGTATTAATGAGGGTTTTAAAAGTGAGTGGTGGTAGTTGTATAGGTGGTCGCCTTTTCGAGATATCGGCATAAAGGTGGAGGGGTGACTCTAGAATTTGTTTGTACGATATGGGTATCAAATGAAAGGGGTTAATGAGCATTTTAAAAGGGAGTGGGCCTTAGTTCTATAGGTGGATGCCTTTTCGAGATGTCGCCATAAAGGTGGATCAGGGTTGACTCTATCAAATGAATCAAATGAAAGGCGTTAATGAATATTTTAAGAGGGAGTGATCCTTAGTTCCATAGGTGGACTCCGTTTCGAGATATCGCCATAAAGGTGGACCAGGGTTGACCCTAGAATTTGTTTGTACGATATGGGTATCAAATGAAAAGGGTTAATGAGCATTGTAAAAGGGAGTGGGCCTTAGTTCTATAAGTGGATGCCTTTTCGAGATATCGCAATAAAGGTGAACCAGGGGTGACCCTAGAATGTGTTTGTACAATATGGGTATCAAACGAAAGGTGTTAATGAGTATTTTAAAAGAGAGTGGGCCTTAGTTCTACAAGTGGACGCCTTTTCGAGATATCGCCATAAAGGTGGACCAAGGGTGACTCTAGAATTTGTTTGTACGATATGGGTATCAAATGAAATGTGTTAATGTGTATATTAAAAGGGAGTGATCCTTAGTTCCATAGGTGGACGCCGTTTCGAGATATCGCCATAAAGGTGGACCAGGGGTGACCCTAGAATTTGTTTCTACGATATGGGTATCAAATGAAAGGGATTAATGAGCATTTTAAAAGGGAGTGGGCCTTGGTTCTATAGGTGGACGCCTTTTCGAGATATCGCCATAAAGGTGGACCAGGGGTGACTCTAGAATGCGTTTGTACAATATGGGTATCAAACGAAAGGTGTTAATGAGTATTTTAAAAGGGCGTGGGCCTTAGTCCCATAGGTGGACGCCTTTTCGAGATATCGCCATAAATGTGGACCAGGGGTGACCCTAGAATGCATGTGTACAATATGGGTATCAAACGAAAGGTGTTAAGGAGTATTTCAAAAGGGCATGCGGCTTAGTTCTATAGTTGGACGCCTTTTCGAGATATCGCCATAAAGGTGGACCAGGGGTGACTCTAGACTTTGTTTGTACGAAATGGGTATCAAATGAAAGGTGTTAATGAATATTTTAAAAGGGCGTGGGGCTTAGTTCTATAGGTGGACGTGTTTTCGAGATATCGCCATAAAGGTGGACCAGGGGTTACTCTAGAATGTGTTTGTACGATACGGGTATCAAATTAAAGGTATTAATGAGGGGTTTCAAAGTGAGTGGTGGTAGTTGTATAGGTGGCCGCCTTTTCGAGATATCGGTATAAAGGTGGACCAGGGGTGACTCTAGAATTTGTTTGTACGATATGGGTATCAAATGAAAGGTGTTAATGTGTATATTAAAAGGGAGTGATCCTTAGTTCCATAGGTGGACGCCGTTTCGAGATATCGCCATAAAGGTGGACCAGGGGTGACCCTAGAATTTGTTTCTACGATATGGGTATCAAATGAAAGGGGTTAATGAGCATTTTAAAAGGGAGTGGGCCTTGGTTCTACAGGTGGACGCCTTTTCGAGATATCGCCATAAAGGTGGACCAGGGGTGACTCTAGAATGCGTTTGTACAATATGGGTATCAAACGAAAGGTGTTAATGAGTATTTTAAAAGGGCGTGGGCCTTAGTCCCATAGGTGGACGCCTTTTCGAGATATCGCCATAAATGTGGACCAGGGGTGACCCTAGAATGCATGTGTACAATATGGGTATCAAACGAAAGGTGTTAAGGAGTATTTCAAAAGGGCATGCGGCTTAGTTCTATAGTTGGACGCCTTTTCGAGATATCGCCATAAAGGTGGACCAGGGGTGACTCTAGACTTTGTTTGTACGAAGTGGGTATCAAATGAAAGGTGTTAATGAATATTTTAAAAGGGCGTGGGGCTTAGTTCTATAGGTGGACGTGTTTTCGAGATATCGCCATAAAGGTGGACCAGGGGTTACTCTAGAATGTGTTTGTACGATACGGGCATCAAATTAAAGGTATTAATGAGGCTTTTAAAAGGGAGTGGTGGTAGTTGTATATGTGAAGGCGTTTTCCAGATATCGACCAAAATGTGGACCAGGGTGACCCAGAACATCATCTGTTGGATACCGCTAATTTATTTATATATATAATACCACGAACAGTATTCGTGCCAAGATTTCAAGGGTTTTTTATTTCGCCCTGCAGAACTTTTTCATTTTATTCTACTTAATATGGTAGGTGTCACACCCATTTTACAAGGTTTTTTTCTAAAGTTATATTTTGCGTCAATAAACCAATCCAATTACCATGTGTCTTCCCTTTTTTCGTATTTGATATAGAATTATGGCATTTTTTTAATTTTTCGTAATTTTCGATATCGAAAAACTGGGCGTGGTCATAGTCGGATTTCGGCCATTTTGTATACCAATACAAAGTGAGTTCAGATAAGTACGTGAACTGAGTTTAGTAAAGATATATCGATTTTTGCGCAAGTTATCGTGTTAACGGCCGAGCGGAAGGACAGACGGTCGACTGTGTATAAAAACTGGGCGTGGCTTCAACCGTTTTCGCCCTTTTTCACAGAAATAAGTTATCGTCCCAGAATCAAAATTTCACAAGGATTGGTAAATGTTTGTTCGACTTATGGCATTAAAAGTATCCTAGACAAATTAAATCAAAAAGGCGGAGCCACGCCCATTTTGAAATTTTATTTTATTTTTGCATTTTATTGCACCATATCATTACTGGAGTTGAATGTTGACATAATTTACTTATATACTGTAAAAATATTAAATTTTTTGTTAAAATTTGACTTAAAAAAAAAATTTTTTTAAAAGTGGGCGTGGTCGTTCTCCGATTTTGCTAATTTTTATTAAGCATACATATAGTAATAGGAGTAACGTTCCTGCCAAATTTCATCATGATATCTTCAACGACTGCCAAATTACAGCTTGCAAAATTTTAAATTATCTTCTTTTAAAAGTGGGCGGTGCACCGCCCATTATCCAAAATTTTACTAATTTTCTATTCTGCGTCATAATTTCAACTCACCTACCAAGCTTCATCGCTTTATCCGTCTTTGGTAATGAATTATCGCACTTTTTCTTTTTTTCGAAATTTTCGATATCGAAAAAGTGGGCGTGGTTATAGTCCGATATTGTTGATTTTAAATAGCGATCTGAGATGAGTGCTCAGGAACCTACATACCAAATTTCATCAAGATACCTCAAAATTTACTCAAGTTATCGTGTTAACGGACGGACGGACGGACATGGCTCAATCAAATTTTTTTTCGATCCTGATGATTTTGATATATGGAAGTCTATATCTATCTCGATTCCTTTATACCTGTACAACCAACCGTTATCCAATCAAAGTTAATATACTCTGTGAGCTCTGCTCAACTGAGTATAAAAACAATCATCATCAAGCCTTCTACGTTTCTTAACAAGTTTTACTTACATTTTTGTTAAAATTCTGTTATAAATTAATAAAAAAATAAAAATAAAATATTTTTCCGCCAACTAATTTGCAACTTAGAAAAACGGAACTACGATCGAAATGCAGAACACACAAAATCGAACGATTCGAAGTTGGATCGAAAGAGATTGGAACACAGAATACCAAAATTGCCAAATCGAAAAAATTCCAATCCAAGTCGAAATGCAGAATAGGGCTGAATAATCATTACAAAAAATTATTGTTCTGGCCTTGAGCTCATTTCGAACCTTGAATCCTTTATCAATAGGCCGATAAAACAAAAACAATTGTTTTCAAAAATGTTGATGTATGTACATTGTACATATTAGAGGTTTACGCCGATCACTTTATCGTCAGCGCCGGCGTAGACTTTATTATATACCGGCGGCGGCGGCGTGTGCGGCGAAAAGAAATAGAGATACATAAAATGGTCACACTTTTGTCTGTATATCTAGTGCAAAGCGTAGTTTCGCATGGGGTTAACTCCTTAAAAATCGTCGCGAACACAATTTCTTTAAATCATTTGTGGCTCCTTGGCGGTCACGCACAAATGCGACTTACGGTTGCTATTAATGGTCTATTAATACTCATGACAGGGCGCATCCAGTTTTTTCGAGCTACAATTCCCGATGATTAAGAGCTACAATTCCCGATGTGCGAACAATAGCAATCCCGACCAACAGTCACTACCACGCCTCCTGACCCTCACACCATATGCCAGCACAGAAGCTATAGGACTGCGACTTCGAACTCATATGTACCTTCGTCGACGTCACTTTCCTAGAAGCTCTAGGTGTAGCTCCTAAGACTTTCTATCGGATGTTTTTGTCGCGTTATGCTGCCGAGCTACATCAGAGAAACACCTTGAAACGTTAGAAAGTGACTACGGATGCCGTCCTGGAAATCACAACCAGTCTAAGTGGATGTCATTTCGTAACTCATGGGTTAAAATCGTATAATCCTCGGCGCATATATATAATTAAAATTTTACAAGGACCCTGGATAAAATTTGTAAAATGTAGACTAAAGTTTGCAGACGTTTGTGGTCACAACATTGATTTCAATAGTCTTCGTTAAATTACCACGATATTTTAAAGTCGCCCGATTTAAGTTGAAACAAGTAAGGAAGGTTAAGTTCGGGTGTAACCGAACATTACATACTCAGCAGCCAAATTACAGCTTTTGAAACTTTTAAATTACCTTCTTTTAAAAGTGGCGGTGCCACGACCATTGTCCAAAATTTTATTAATTTTCTATTCTGCGTCATAAGGTCAACCCACCTACCAAGTTTCATCGCTTTATCCGTCTTTGGTAATGAATTATTGCACTTTTTTCGGTTCCTTCGAAATTTTCGATGTCAAAAAAGTGGGCGGGGGTATAGTCCGAATTCGTTCATTTTAAATAGCGATCTAGGATGAGTGCCCAAGAACTGACATACCAAATTTCATTAAGATGCCTCAAAATTTACTCAAGTTATCGTGTTTACGGACAGACGGACGTTCGGACATGGCTAAATGTTTTTTTCGCCCAGATCATTTTGATATAAAGAAGTCTATATCTATCTCGATTAGTTTACGCCGTTGCGAGGTACCGTTATGCGAACAAAATTAATATACTCTGTGAGCTCTGCTCAGCTGAGTATAACATGTGAACTGCTGTTTTCCGGCGTTATGATATAAGAGCTCATTATGGATGACCGCGTAGCGTCACTTTTCAGACTAGTTCGACTGTCCACTACGTTAGGGTAGTAGCACACACTGTCATTAGTTCGACTGTCTTGGAAAAGCTTTTGCTTCACCACATTGAGTGTTCTTGCGAAGGACAAAGCCTCACCTGGTCAAAATGTATATGTGCCTACGTATTCCCAATTGTAAAAGGAGCCGTAACGTGCAGGTGATATTTAAACTTGGTTGATAGGCTATAATCAATGTGATTCACTCCAAGGGACTAGTTTTGGATAGGGCCGTCAACTTTAGGAAATGTCAAACCGGGAGACTTGGGTGTTGAAGGATGAAGTGTAAAAACCAAAATTAACATTTCAGACGCTATTGTAGAGTTTCGCAAATAAACAACAGATGTTTGAATGTAAGCCCAAGTGATTTTTCAAACCCTTCTCATAAGTATATATATCCTCAACTTAAGTATGAGGTAAAATAAATTTCAAAGGAGTGTTTATGCCCCTAGAACCTACTAAAGGATTTTGCATCACTGATTTCGCTTATTCTTGAGGACAGTTTAAAAAAATGTTCGCCTTGGGTCATTTTATTTGAATTAATTGTTCATTACTAATTTTTTCAAAAATGCAAAGTGAGCATATAAATTTATTATATAACTTTTCTTTTAGTATTTTGTTTTAATAACTTGGTGAATTGGGTGAAGGAAAGTCCGTGTTAAGCTGACATCGAAAGCGCCTGTTATTTTAAATAACTTTTGAATAGTTATAAAGAGTTCAATTTCGCAATTAGTTTTTTATAACTGTCAGTGATGCGCATCCATTGATACCACTTTCGACCCTATCCGACCAATTTTCCACATGAACAATAAATGGCCTAACAGTCTTAAACGAGTAGGAAATATAGTAACGCGCCGGACGTCGCCTCCGCCGCCGCCACGCTGATATTTTTGACATTCGGCGGCGGAGTGCCAAAAACGACCAAAATCGGCGGCGGCGTATAACTCTAGTACATATGTACATATCCTGATGAGGTAAAAATTTTTATTTCTTACAAATCGATCCACGAGAGCTTCCTACTACAATCTGATTTAGACACACTGGCTGTGACACAAACTACATATATACCTTCGAATCTTAAGAAATGTAAATTTATGATTTTCACGTAGATCATCTCATCCGGCTTCCTACACAATTAATAACCACTGTCTTTAACACGTGATTGATTTTGTTGATCTGGGTGCTGCTATGGAGTGCAAACTTAGTTTCAACCTTTTTATTAACGCACCAGTCAATAAAACAAGAGGTGTTCTTGCGTTTGTTAAGCGATGGTCAAAAGAATTTAGCGACCGTTTTGTAACTAAAACTCTTTTCACTACATTGGTTAGACCGATATTGAATACGGTTCAATAATTTGGAACCAATATTACCAAGTCCATATAGATCGAATTGAATAAGTCCAGAAACAGTTCTTACTTTTCGCGCTAAGAAACCTTCATTGGGACCCTTTGTATAATCTGCCCCCATATACAAATCGTCTTAAACTTATCAATCTTCCTACCCTTGCTAGTAGAAAAAAAATGCTAGGAATTATTTTTATAATCAAATTACGGTTTGGTTTCTAGCCCATTTCTCCTGAGTGAGTGAACTTTAACGTTCCTTCTCGGCCATCAAGATATTTCAAACCTCTTTTTCTGAAGCATTGTCAACTAATCTTGAATTGAATGATCCCTTTCGCTGTCACTATGACATATTTGATATTTCGGACTCACTTTTCATCATTACGAAAAATGTTCTTTCCCCTTTAATAACTAGTTAGTAGCTCTTCGGATCATACCCATAACTATTCCAATACTTAACTGTTCTTCACATATAAAAAAGTGTCTATATTCATTTTACAATGTTTTCTGGTTTATCTAATAGTGTTTTCTTTTCTGGCAAAAGTGTTACGCTTTTTGTACGCCACGCAAGGGTTGTAAATAATTTTGTTCTATTCTAAAAAAAATAGGTAAAAAATAAGGTAACGCCTTTACGGGGTATTTCGTTCTTTGGTGAAAATTGTTGCCTGCTCGCAACACAAAAGCGTTATACTTTTACCCTGCACAAAATGGCGGTGTGACAGTGAAACTCTGCTAAACCAGCTGATCGTGACAATTTGTTTTCGTAACTTCACAAATTTTTATTATCATTGACAGTGCGTTTGTGAAAATCAGCTAATACACGTGGTATCCATTTATGTCCTTTGCATGCACTATGAATGTTGAACATTTTCTGGGGTAGGAGTAACTCTATTAAGGCTTTACCATTTACTTAGGCAACAATTTATTTCAGAACAGAAACCGCTATAAAAGTCTTACATGTATTTTACTAAGCTGTTTTGAACAGTTAGCAGTTTTGGACCTCGACGCTTAACAAACCTCCGCCTTTCAACGATTCGGCAGTAAAAAATACCAAAGCCGTGCGTCATTCGGATGCGTCCCTCGTGACGGTTGGGTGGGCTTTGGAGGATAATTCGTTGGATTTATTATTATTATTATAAAAAGGACGTAGGACTTATAGGCATGAAGGCATTAGGCTTTGCTTACACATTGTATTAAAAATAAATACTTAGCTGATGATTGTTCAAAATTACATTCTGTTAAATAACATTTTATTTATTTATATTTTTACAATATCATAGATTTAGTGAATGATTTTCTAGAAATGGTGTTTAAAGGAACCAACAATTTTACGGGCACGCTTCTTCATAGCGCCTCTTCTCCTAGATTTACCACTACCCTTTTTGGCAGGCGCTTTTTGGATCTGTTGATCCACTTCTTCTTCGGATTTGGCCTTTTCGATTTTGATATTGTTTTGGCTTGCATTGTTGTTGGCTTTTGATCTAATCAATTTGTAACTTTCAGGATCATGAGAAATGGCTGTAAGTTCAGTTAAAATGTTTGTGCCGAAAGTAACATCTTTGTTGATATGGAAGTAAGGACCTGCCTCAGCTGAAATATTAGTAATAAAAAAATTATTTAGAAAATTGTTTATTAATGGTCATATCCAATTTGTACATACTCTCCTTGGGTTTAACAGTAATCTCTGTGTGACCCAACACTTTTGGTTCTCCCTCAACTGCAAAAGTATACCACAAGTGCACCATTTTCTTGGCAAATTCTGTGTCATCAGCATTCAGTGGGAATCTGTCGAACAAATAGATGTTGTCATCGGAATGGTATACTCCACCCTCAAAAGGCAATTGACTGTTGTCCTGGTCATTGAAACGAGAGTATTCGCCAGCATAATCAAATGAGTACGCGTAGACTGGTGCGATTCTGCGTTGCATTGCGCTGGCATAGGCTATAACAGGTGATTTGATGTTAACATCGCTGATGATCTACAAAACATAACAAAAAAATAATAAAAATATTTGTATTAATTTGTCCATGTCCCGCACACTAAATTGCGTTATATGTATGCATATCCATCATCACTATTTATATACTTACATCATAATAAGCGTACCATGCTGCATCGTGATTGTTGGTATCCAAAATTGCAGGATCAATTAGAGTATGTAAAAGCAAATTGTTGGGCAAACCAGTGGTGTCTTTGCCGGTGTCGATCAACAAGTTTGCGAATTGGCGTACAGTCATATTGGCAAGGCCACCATAGGGTGCGGTGAAGGCATCGAAATTTTCTTTAGATAGTAAAAAGTTGATATTTATCATCACATAATCATCTGCTATGTTATAGAGCTTTAAATACTCGCCAATACTTACGTGCCATAAGAAAACTGCCGTCATGCTTAGTAAAGCCAGCCATAACTGGAATGTTTTTGCTAAACTTTTCGATTAGAGTTTTAGGTTCTTCTGGAAGCACACCATTCAAATCGCCAACCACTGGTGCAAACATATCCTAGAATATAATACAAATTTTAGATATTTATGTTTTTGAATATTTTCTAATGCTTTGCTTACTTGACGTGCTACTGTAAGTAGTTCGAATGTATCTGCATTCTTCATGCACTCATTTTGCTTCTGTACATCATCACATCCCTGACAACCAAGACTTTCACAGAAACGTTTAGCTTGCTCCAAGGCAATACGATTAATACACCATGGTGCCAATATAGAAGCTGATTGCACAATTGATCTATGAATGTGACCTTCAGGAGTTTTAGGGCTAATCACAGTACCACTAGTCATGCCTGCTCCTGCACTTTGTCCGAAAATTGTAACTTTGGTTGGATCACCACCAAATGCATGAATATTTTTCTGAACCCAGTCTAAAGCTAATTGTACATCCATTATTGCTTGATTACCAGGCATTTCGGGGGTAAATGTTGACATGAAACCAAGTGAACCAATACGATACTGAGTTACGACAAGAACAATGTCTTTTTCCATGAGATAATGTGGTGGGTAGAGTGCTGCGTTACCAAAACCGAAAATTCCACCGTGAACATAGAACATAACAGGTTTCTTAGCTGATAACTAAAAGTATAAATTATTGAAAATCAGTCATTAGCAACTTCAAAAGCAACGGCAATGAAATATCACTAGAAAAAAGAGTTTGTGCTTACGTCTTTACTGTAGACGCTCAAGTTAAGGCAGTCTTCCAAATCTTCCTTACGTTGTGTATCGTTTAAAGCTAAAACATTTTCGTAATTGGGGCAAATTCTTCCAAACTCACGGGCATCGTAAACGTCAGTCCAAGCTGCCTTGGCTTTGGGTGGCTGTAAAGAAATGAATAATATTGTAAATATTGCGGGTATAGTGTCCAGACATTGCAAAGCGCCTCGTTAATGGACTTATTTTGGCTAAGTTTTTAACTTGAAAACGAGCTTAGAGTTTCTTTTATTTTTTTCGCTTTTTTAAATACTTTTATCAGATAGAGAAGAACTACCGCTTATGCTCGACTTCGGAACTAACCAGGAAACGCAATGGTCCTTTTGGTGATTCAGCGAATGGAATACTGCGGAAAGCCATTATCTTTTGGTTTGTCCATGCTGTTTCATCAATAGCACCCAAAACTGGACCTTGAGTGGGTATAATGACTTGGGGTGGATCCATAATTGCTGATTGCGCTGTTGCCAAAGCAACAGTTGCAAACATGCATAATACTCCTGTAGCCAACTTCATCGTTTTGCTGTAAAAAATAAAAGAAATAAATAATTAAAGCAATCATTTGTTAAAAACTAAGATTATATACATATATATTAAGTGTAATGATATTATCATCATCATCATCATCATTCGCGCTTAACGGCCGTAGCGATTTTGGCCGTTTCTACTGACGCCAATTGGGAGCATAAGCATCAAGCATTCCTCCACCTGCCTCTTCCAACTCAGTGGAGGTCTCTACCTTCCTCTGCCACCAACCTGTGAAGTCGACTGAAATGTTGTTGGCCAAAGCGCCTTCGTCCATTCGAATAACATGACCTAGCCAGCGAAGGCTTTGTGCTTTTATTCGCTGCACTATCTTCATATCTGCGTAAAGCTCATATACCTCCAAGAGCTATCTTATCTTTTCTCGCTACCATCCATGTTTCCGAGCCATTCAGGACAGGTATGATAAGCGATATGTACAACATTTTTGGTCGTCGGGAGGAACCTTTACTTTTCAATTCCCCACTCAGTCCAAAGTAGCACTTATTGGCAAGAATTATTCGTCGTTTGATTTGTGAGCTGATTAATGCTGACTCCCAAATAGACGAAATCCTTCACACACTCGAATTTATATCCGTCAACAGTGAGTAATCCTAATTAAGATATTGGGGTTATATCACATTCGCACATTATCATAATCGCCATTTGTTTACTTTTAATAAAATAGCTAGTCTTAATTCCAAATGAGATGGTGTCCTTCTTGAGTAAAAAATAAGAAACATTACACTAAAATTTCGAATGAGGTGTCCTTTGCATGCTGTGTATTTCGCATTTCGCGTAGAAGCCCTAGGCTCTGAACGAACTTGAACCCATTAATTTAAAAAAAATGTTATAAGATCTCTCCGGGCAACGGGATTTATAGCCCGCTTAGCTTCAGGCGAATAATAAATTTATACTTAATTTAAACTTACTTAATTTGCGCTTAACTGTTTAATTTATAAGTGAACTTAATTTTACCCTAAATATGTTGTCAAAATTCAAAAACATCGCAGGACGTATTTTTATTCAAGAAACAAAAGAAAGGAAGTACGGCTTGCCAGTAATTTTACAGAAGAATGTAGAGCTTACGATTTCTTCTCTCTGCTTCTCGCGAGCTTCTCGTACTTCGAAATATTTGTAAATCTCGCAGGCTTCTCGACATTAAATTTAGCTGCTGAAATGCCAGTATTTATACCATGGGTGGAACCAGAAACAGGCGACAGCTGGAAATCAGCTAATTGGTACTTTTTGAATATGATTTGACACTTCAACTTTTGGCGCAGTCACATTGTATGGTTCAACCATGATTTGTGCACTCAGCTTTTTTTCTTGCGATTTCTTTTTTTCTAAAAATATTGCTGTTCTTTCACTCATATCCTGAATGTATAATTTTGTTCATAATATTAAAATTTTTCTATCCGAAGGCATGAAAGAATTCCGTTATACTAGAGATGACGATTTATTCTTGAGCACAAGCGAGAAGCTAGAGGCTCGAGAACTCGGCTCCTCGCATGTTTCTCGGAGTACTCGTAAATCTCGCGGGCTTTTCGAAATTGTATCTAGTCGCTACATTGTCAGTTTTCTATGC
The DNA here is from genome assembly GCF_040869045.1 of Eurosta solidaginis. Lineage (NCBI taxonomy): Eukaryota > Metazoa > Arthropoda > Insecta > Diptera > Tephritidae > Eurosta > Eurosta solidaginis. The sequence continues at coordinate 71,341,169 of NC_090320.1, read as the reverse complement.
ACTTGGTTGTTTTATACTTGTGGTTTTGGTGGTTTTGTAAAAACTTCCGCTATTTTCCAGAAGAAATCGTTAGCTTTGCCCTTGCAGCGAATAAATTCGAAAATCTTGCGAGAAGCTGAGACTGGGAAGAGGTCCATTTTAGTTTTCGGCTCAACGAAGTCAAGCCCGAAATTATTTTGTTTGAGCCGAGGCTAGCACTGCATGTCCACTCTAGAAGAAAGTTACTGCCGGTTTTTTCCAACTTAAAAATATTCGACAGATAAATATTTTATCCTTAATTACCTGTACACTGGAAAACTGCTATTTTCTCTAAAACCCGCCCTTTTGACGGTAAATTAATAACTGTTAGTATTTTCTATTTAAGGTTCACAGAGAAACTGATTGCAAATACCAAAACTGCTCAGCTTTTTATTCGCAATCGAATTGTTGATTCTACCAAATTCTACTGTTTAGGTTGCCAAGTATATAAACATGTCACTATTAGAAAAAATAAATTTTACGACTTTAAATAGCTGCTATTTGTTTAGTGATATTTTTGTTTGTTAAATGCCTACTTTTTCAATTGTTGCCAAATTCTTACGAAATTTAGTCAAATTTTTTAAAATATATTTACAAATAATATTTAGGAACTCCGCCATTCCAGTATGAAAAAAAATTGTATTTAAGATCAAAGGTGAAAAATATGAGTTCAATTTCAGTAAAACTACCATTCTATCATAAAAATATATATACACAAAAATTTTAGATCACAAATTTATCAACAAAAAACGTTTTTTTCCTACGAACCACCATTTCTGAAATATTACGATCCAAAAAGTTGTAATTTATGAGTTTTAATATACATCTGTTAAAACATCGTTCTGCCAGTCATTGCAACTTAGACTTAAAACTTAGTATATTAAAATTTAAAAATATAGGTATATTAGGTAAAGGTAAACCCATTCTCTTCATATATACCAGCGTAACCACGAGACAACATCTGCCCCTTGTTCAGTTGGGGGCGGGGCTAGGGTTTTCCACCTGCTCATCAAGATCTTTTTCGGGTGTACTATCAAATTCAAGTGTGGCCTGGTTATCAGCTAGACTTTAAAAAGTGGGGTTGGAAATTGGTCAACAATAGATCAGAACCAGTTCAATCGCGACAACACCCTGTGCCGGAGAAACTGCTGAGCAAAGCTTTTTGAAACTGTAAAGTTGGACTGTTTTGTTCTCTGGCATGCAAAAAGTGTCAAGGCTGGTCGTGTTCAAGTGCTGAATCATCAGCAGTGGACGATTCGTTTCATTCCAACGAGAGGACTTGCGATACATACGACGCTATTTACTTGCTCTCAAAATGCAGATGAAGAAGAACAAGAAGAAATTGACCATCCTAATACTAAAGCTTCATTAAAAAAAATTGTATAGCGCGATAACCTCCGATGGATTCTAGGTCGAACTTCCCTTCCATGCATGCATTACTTTTATTAAACGGTTTTATTTAGCTTGACTTCACAGGCCCGGCCGCACGCTGCACGGCCGTTGTGAACGAATTTTGTAATTGAAATTTAAGTAACTTCCCGATAAGCTACAATCTTGAAACTTGGAATATAGTTCAGAACCCGATGACAATGCAATAATAAGAAAAAATCACAGCTAGGTGGCGCAAGGATCGAGATGTTCAAAAAAATCGTATTTGTGCTCTGATTTGGCTCATATTTGGAACACATAATACATACATGAATAGAAAGCGACCTATGATGTCCGATTTGGCTCATGTTTGGAACAAATATTACATACAGTCCGGTAGGAGTGACATCAAAATATTTTGGAGTTGGAGGAGGGAGCATACGTGGCGCAGAGTCGAGTAAAGTCTTTGGAAGGATTATGTATTGAGGACTTAGATTCTAACAAATTGTCAGGAAAGAGTCCTTGTAATATGAGTCACTAAATGAACTTAATATAATGAGAAATAATAGGCAATTAACAAAAGACTAAAAACTTGAAAATAAAATAATTTAAAAAAAATGTTTAAGTCAAACCGTTTTATTGAAAACAATACTCACATGAAGTAATAATAATATTAAAAGCTAGAAAATAATTAGGTAGGTCCTAGGTACTAGTCATCACACTCCTCACCAATCTAGGGCGTTGATCAGATAATTAAATGAAAGCGTTGGACGCTTTAAATTTCTATTGATAGTTATACATAAGACCAACTGAACCTTAATAAGGTTATGCTACGCGTGGTGATGATTTTTAGAAATTTAACGCGCCCAACGCTGGAGTGTTTGTATTTACATTTTGATGTTACTTTCCCGGGAGTTGAACTCAGCACCCTCGTTGTGGTAGGCGGGGCACGCTACCACCACAACACAGCGGGCGTCGGCCTACTGGGGAAACCACGTTGAAAAAAAGCGCTACAACTTTTAGGATCTCAGTTTTGTTGCCTCTTAGGAAAAAAATCAGTGAGATGTTTTTTGTTGATAAATTTATGAAAAACTCATTTTTTTGACGTTTGACCATGAATAAAATTTTTTGTATACACTGGAATGGAGAGGATTTTCTAAATTTTATTTATAATATATTTTAAACAATCTCACTGATATTTAGCTTGGTATAACTTTTTGAACAACCGAATTTCTAGATTCACCAGATAAGTTGCCTTAGGGCAAAAATTAAATGCGTTTCACATTATTCACTACGCATAAGAGCACCCAAATCTGACAACGGGCTGGTACAGAAATTTCTGCAAATTTAGAACATACTACAAGTTTTTAGTAATGACAAAGTACGCCTTTAATAAATTATTTTTGAATCGGTGTTTCAGTGAATTTTGAAAAATATATAAGCTTCTGAAATCGAGCAAAATTCGAGCAAAAAAAACGAGAAAAATTAATACTAACAGAGAGTTATCTAAAAAGATGTTGTACAGTTGCACGAATAATCCCAGTGTTTGTTATAAAAAGTTGGCGTAAGTCACAGAATCATCCTATGGCCGGAAAAACGGTTTTGCACTTAATCAAAGTTGGCTTAGTGAGGAAATGCCAAGAACTGGTCGCTCATGGCGATCAGCAGACGCCGAGTTTGAGAAAAATATTATATGCTCAATTAGGAAAAGCCGATCTATGTCAAAAAGAGATTTGCCAAAATAGCCAAACCCATACAAGTGCAAGTCATACGAATGAAGCGAAGAAATGTAATTTACACGTACATAAAGAGAAAAGTCTCAAAAGGAATTGAAAAAAAGACGCCAAAAAGCATTTCCCTTGCACGCAAGCTTCATGAGACCAAATTGGCAAACATAAATTTTTGTGAGATTGTGGACGACGAAATTTATATGAAACTGGACCGAATTACGTTGGCAGGTACCAAGTTTTACTGCCTGCAGTCTGGAGAGGATATTCCGAATTCGGAAAAAACCATTCAGAGAGAAAAGTTTGGCAGAAAGTTTCTTATTCGGTAAGCTATTTGTGAAGCAGGTATAAATCCACGCAGCTCTTTACGATTGGAACTATCAAAAGAAATTTACGTGAACGTAAAAGTCACTCATACACTTTTTTTAGTAAATATCTTCAAGTCAAAGGACAAACCGGTCCCGAAAAGCGCATAAGTAGTACATTGTACATTAAAAAACGACAAGACCGCGGGCGCTTATTTGAATTGGAAAGGCGTATGCATTCGAATTTTTACAAAATATGGTCAGACGAGTGCATGCCCGAAGGTTGAAATCTGAGTTTTCTTAGCCCAATCCACAAGAAAGGGGATCCTGAAAACTGCGCCAACTATCGAAGGCTTATCATCCAAATCTTGGAAAAAACCTGCGAAAAAAATCGACACACATCACCTCTTCGTCGATTTTAATTAAAGCCGCCTTCGACAGCACGAAAAGGAGTTGCCTATATGTCATTATCCCGGAATTTGGTTTCCGCCCAAAACTTATACGGCTGTGCAAAATGACATTGTACAACACTATCAGCTCAGTCAAAATTGTAAAGAACCTATCCGAGCCCTTCGAAACAAAAATAAAAAGGTTGGTGAGAGGAAGGTGAGTCCCCTTCGCGCGATTTCTTTAATTTGATGCTAAAGACAATTATACCAATTGCAGAACTTAACCTCTCTGGAGCAATATTCTATAAAAGCATGCAATTACTCGCGTATGCTGATGACATTGATATCATCGACCTGAACACCCGTGCCGTGAGTTCTGCTTACTCCAAACTAAAACATAGAACCGGAAAGGATGGGTTTGGTGGTGAATGAGAACAAAACGAAGTACCTTGTGTCAACAAGCAAAGAGTCAACGCTTTTGCGCCTTGACAACCACGTTACTGCTGACAATTTCGAAATCGTAAGAGACTTCGTTTACTTGGGAACCAGCATTAAACCAAAAAACAACATCAGCTATGGAATCCAGCGAAGAATTACTCTTGCCAATAAATTCTACTTTGACTGGGCAGGCAATTGAAAAGTAAAGTCCTCTCTGGTCAAACGAAAATCTCGCTTCAAAAGTCACTTATCGTACCCGTCCTGCTATAAGCTGCATATGGTCCTTACAACATCAGATGAAGCGGCTCTGGGAGTATTTGAGAGGAAAATTCTTCGAAAGAAGAGACTGGAGCGCCATCCAGGCCATAACCAATTAAACGGTTAAGCGTTTATTACATAAGTAAGTACATTGTAGATCAAGTAGTTTATGAATCATATGTTCCGATAAAGGATTCTCTCTAAACCAAAAATAAATAAGATGTGCCACACAACTATGTACTTATCTACATTTAGACTATATCAAAGCGTTCAAAGACTATAAAATATAAAAGAAATATCTTATCAATAGTGTCTTTAAACAATTTTTTATGGGCCTTAAGCTTCTCGGAAATCAATTAATTAAAAAAGGCCTTTAAAAAGAACAAAATTAAAAAAAAATATATGCTTACTAACCTTAAAATCTTTGGAGGAAACCAAAGCTATAAACCTAAAAAATCAACGGAAAAGTAGCAAAGTTTTATATGGGAAAATAATAATGACAGAAGGAGAAAAATGAGTCGGTCATTTCTTATTTGCCAAAAAATTGAAAGTGGAAATGTAACTGTACTTAACATAACTTCTTCGGACGGTCTAATGTTAATGCAGGTTGTTTTAATTTAAGACACAATTTATTTTTGTTTGAGAGCAGTTCAGCTGTATTAACAAACGCATACCATATTTGCTTTTAATACAGAAATATTTGGTAACTAATACACTGATAAAAAATTCGGGAAAACGAAAAAAAAATTGGTTTGATTTGGCGCCATAGAAAAGTTTCTTTTAACCGAGATGAGCAATTTTTTAAAAAGCTTAGATGTTTTGTTTTCCCTTGGTTATAGGAATAATTTTGTTAATAAAAAAATGATAAAAAGGACTACCTTTATATAAATGGAGAAGGCAATTTTTCCTTTAATACAGACTTAGTGTTGTTGAATTTTGAATAAAAAACTTTAACAATAGCTCTTGTAAGAATTTTGTGATTTAAAACTATAAAAGTGGAGCGCAATCGTTCAATTTAAGGCAAACCATGTACTTGGGATTAACTAATTGATTATTTAAAATTTAAACACGCATTCTACCTTTATAATTTTAAATCCTAAAATTCTTTTACAAGAGCTATTGTTAAAGTTTTTTAGTCAAAATTCAACAAGACTATTTTTGTATTAAAGGAAAAATTGCTTTCTATTTTTTGGTCCATTTATATAAAGGTAGTCCTTAAAATTTTTTTATCATCTTTTTATTTTCGATTTTTTAGTGCTGCCTACAAAAAGGCAATTGCAACTTTGATTTGTAATTTAAGTAATTCCTAAGTGAAAATTCTTATCTTTATTTATTTGTTCAAAATAGCCAGATTTAAGAGAATTAGTGGAATTTTCGCTGACAAAACTGGCGAAAACAACAGAATTCCACCTCGTTTGTCAGCTACTTAATTTGACCAGCTGAAAATCGTGGTGAATTTCGCATACGCCTGAAAGTCTAAAAGAATCGTGGTGAAAGTCGCGTACGCCTAAAAGTATGCAAGGACGTGCATTGAGTTGGGCCTTCAACCAGGTGGAATTCTACAACGCCTGCAACACTCAGGAGGCTAGCCACGAAGGTATGACCCAATCTTCTAAATAGTTCGACTTGTGCGTTACGTAGCTCAAATCTTTTTATAAAACATTGCACTTTCACCGAGTTTTAAACTATATTTCAGGTTTCAAGTTTCTAGATATGCAAGAAGTTAGTTAAAAATCGATTGCAAGATTCCCAATATATAATTTTTTCTCAATATCTCGATCCATGCGCCACCTAGCGGAATTTTTTGATACAATATTGCGTTGTCACCGGGTTCTGACTTACGGCCCAAGTCTTATGTCTCTAGCTCATCGGGAAGTTACTCGAAAATCAATAGCAAGATTCCTCCGTTTTTAAAGGTATTGCAGTTATCTTGACTAGTGCGCCACCAAGCGGAACTTTGCTTTCAACAAGTTGTATTGTCACCAGGCCTCTAACTAAGTGCCAAGTTTCAAGTCTCTGGGTAACCGGGAAGTTAGTTAAAATGAAAGATTCCCAAATTAAAATTAATTTTCCTAATATCTCGATCCGCGTGCCACCTAGCGAATTTCTTTTGATCAAATGTTGCGTTGTCACGAGGATCTGACCCACGACCCAAGCTTCAAGTCTTTAGCTTACCGGCAAGTTATTCAAAAATCGATCGCAATATTCCCCTCGTTTTTCAGGGATTTGCAGTTATCTCACTTAGCGCACCACCTGGCTGAATTTTGTTTTCTTGTGTGTGCCAAGTTTCAAGTTTCTAGGTAACCGGGAAGTTAGTTAAAAATGGATTGAAAGATTCCCAAATTAAATTTAATTTTCTTAATATCTCGATCCATGCGCCACCTAGCGAATTTTTTTTTTTTTTGATCAAAATATTGTATTGTCACCGGGTTCTGACTTACGGCCCAAGCTTCAAGTCTCTAGCTCACCGGCAAGTTACTCAAAAATCGATTGCAAGATTGCCTTCGTTTTTCAAGGATTTGTAGTTATCTCACTCAGGGCGCCACCTAGCGGAATTTTGTTTTCTGTAGATTGTATTGTCTCCCAGCCTCGAACTGTGTGCCAATTTTCAAGAGTGCCATCGACTCGCAAACTATGTGCTAAGTTTCAAGTCTCTGAGAAAAGTAGATCGCAAAATTTCCATTTTAAAATAAATTTTCTGTATATCCGATCCGTGCGCCACCTATCGGATTTTTTTTTCACTTGCATTGTAATGTCTCCCAGATCTGAAATATGTTCTAAGTGTCAAGTGTCTAGCTCAACGGGAAGTTACCGAAAAAGACTTTTCCGTGGGTCAAAAATTCGTATGCAAATGAGGGGACAAACATGAAAGGGACTTAATGTAGGTAATAAAAATGGAGAAACTTCTAAAAATATGAAACGTAGCATAACCTGATTAAGGTTCAGTTGGTCTTACTTATGACTACCATTAGAAATATCACGCGCCTAACGCTTTTATTTAATTGTCTGATCAACGCCCTAGATTGATGAAGAGTGTGATACTAGTACCTAGGACCTACCTAATTATTTTCTAGCTTTTAGTATTATTATTACTTCATGTAAATATTGTTTTCAATAAAACCGTTTAACTAAAAAATTTTTTTTGAATTATTTTACTTTCAAGTGTTTAGTCTTTATTTAATTGCCTATTATTTCTCATTCAATATAGTTCATTTAGTGACTCATTATTACAAGGACTCTTTCCTGACAATTTGTTACAATCTAAGTCCTCAATACATAATCCTTCCAAAGACTTTACTCGACTCTGTGCCACGTATGCTTGTCCCTCCTCCAACTCCAAAATATTTTGATGTCAGTTCTACCGGACTGTATGTAATATTTGTTCTAAATATGAGCCAAATCGGACATCACAGGTCGCTTTCTATTCATGTATGTATTATGTGTTCCAAATATGGACCAAATCGGACCACAAATACGACTTTTTTGAATATATCGATCCTTGTGCCACCTATAGGCGATTTTTTTCATATGCCGCTTTCTATTCTTGTATGTATTATGTGTTCCAAAAATGAGCCAAATCGGACCACAAATACGATTTTTGTGAATATCTCGATCCTTGCGCCACCTAGCGGAGATTTTTTTTCATAGCATTTCCATGTGAGTACTTCGGAATTTTTACCAAAAGTGAAGAAACTTTTTCAAATCACACTCCCGGAAGAAAAGCCATTGAAAAGATTTACAGAGTATACTCGAAACAGCCGTCGCTTTGTCCGTCCTGATGTAGAAACATTTTTTTGTTAGAAAAAAGGTTTTCTAAACGGGGTCGCCCCTCGGTAGTGGTTTTGCAAGCACTCCGGGTGTAACGCTTCTCTGTGAAAATGCATCTGCCGTTCGGAATAGGCATAAAGAATGTAGGTCTCGTCCCCTCAAAACTAAAAATAAAACGACGCAAATTGGAAGAGTATCACGGTCTAAGCTCCGAGGAGGTAAATCAAGTCAAGAATTTTTTTGTGGCATTAAACGTTTTGTGGAGATATTAACTAAATAGAAGGGGGTAAGAACGATTTTCTTTTTTTCAGCTTTTGTACTTTTCTCTACCATATCGCTACTGATAATATTTCATTTCATTTCATTTTTATTGAGCATTTTTCTTATACCTATCTATTTACATATGTAGCAAAGTTACAATAGCAAAAAAAAAAAAATAAAAAAGTTTAACATTATGAAGTATAAATTAACGAATGCATAATATGTGTATGAGACCGTGTGGATATAAGAAAAAGGTAAGACATTTTTTATGTTAAGCTTAACATAGTGACAAATGTCATATCTATCAAAAATATTGAAACATTAGTGCAGTGGGGTGACTGCTAAATATACAAATTAAGTTATAATTGTTTTAAAACCTACATATGATTTTTAGCCTTATTACAAGATGCTACTATTGGAAAAGCTAAAAGTAAGTAAAAGAAAAAATAATGGTGTAGGTATATAAAATAAAGTAAAGAAAGTTACTACTATTATTTGCTTTTAGTCTCTGTTAATAAGCTGCTTATTGAATAGGTCGTAGCAAAACTTCGATTTCATTATGTGAGAAACTCAGAAGAAAGGATTTCACACATTTTGTAAATTGTAGAACATTCCTCTTGGCCCGAATTTCGGAGGGTAGTATGTTGAAGAGTTTCCTGGATACAATTGTATAAAACTTTGTTGAGCGTGTGGTTCTGGAAGAAGGAACAATAACTGTAGGATGAAAGTTTATCCTAAGGTTATAAGTTTCCGACCTCATACTCTGCAGATAACCACACCTAATGAAAAAGATTTTTAAAACTTTAAAATAATAAAGGTCCCTTATTGGAAGAATCCTTAGATCTCTAAAAAGCTCTCTTGAGGGATGCAGTCGATTTACACTTGATATTTTACGAATAACGAATTTTTGTAAAACTAGGATAGACTGAATTTTATTAAAGGGCGCCCCCCCCCCCCCCCCCCCCAGCTGATACCATATAACAATTTAGAATGAACAAGCGCATAATAAACTGTTTTAAGGGTGTAGTTAGAGCAGCAACCTCTGAGATGATAGAAACAACGTAAAGAATATTGGAGATAATGCTTTAGGCGGGATATGTGGATGCCCCAGTTCATATTTTGATCTACAGTTACACCTAGATACCGAAAGTCTTCAACAACGTCAATTATAAAGCACTCGTTATTACAAATAGCGAGCGGATTAAAAATACCATACTGAGCCATTTGGCACGAATTATCGTGGAGAGCGAGACGCTCACAACTGGAGGAGTGGAAAACAATGTCTACGTCTGGTCTTATTTTTGCATTCAAGCTAAAAAACATTAGCTTGGTCTTATTGCTAACAACGAGCTTGTGTTTAGCGAACCACGTTCTTAAAACATGTACATCATGATTTATGCTACTTATCAAGTCTAACGTATTTGATGAGCGGTAAGCTATCGCTAGATCATCTGCAAATGCAGTGACCTTCCCTAAGAATGGCATGTCGAAAATTGAATTTACGTAGACCAGAAATAAAATAGGACCGAGGATGGAACCTTGTGGAACGCCAACTTTAATTGGATTAGAGCTACTGAGGGTTCCGCAGACTTTAACGCGTTGTACTCTTCCAGTAAGATACGATTTGAACCACTCATGTATAAATCCTCGAAAGCCAGTATGATATAATTTATCAAGTAGAATTACATGATCCACAGTACCAAAAGCTTTTGTGATGTCAACGAAAAGACTAGCGCAATGTTTTTTACTGTCCAATTCTTGGTGAATAAATATACAAAAATCTAATAGAGCATCCTCGGTTGACCGGTTGGCTCTAAATCCAAACTGCCTTGGGCTGAAAAAGCTCTTGCTTTCAAGAAAAAGTAAAATACGGCTTTTAAGGGCTTTCTCGAAAACCTTAGAAATGGAAGGTACTAATGAAATTGGCCTATAATTGTTTTTATCTTCCCTGTTACCCTTTTTGAACAGAGGAATAATAATCGCACATTTCAAGTCTTCTGGAAAAGTTCCTGAGTATACACTAGCATTAAAGAGATGTTTCAGAATGTCTAGTAGGTTAAGGGCTATATTTTTAAGCAATTGGTTGGAAATAGCATCATGACCACAAGAACCGGAGTTGTTAAGTTGTTTTATTATTGTTAGGATCTCAGAGCCAGAGAAAGGTTCAAACAAAAAACGATTGCCTGAACTAGTTCCTTCCCTACCTGACATCACACAATTACAGGAAGAGGCATTAGATTGACCGACTGAAGCAAAAAAATCATTAAATATATTAGATACAGCAGAGGAGTCGTCAATGATGTTTCCATGATCACTTAGAGCAATAGACTTTTCATCACCGATGCCGTTTGGGTTGATAATACTATTAACAATTTCCCATTCCTTCTTTGCGTTGCCGCTACATTCTAGTAACCTATTACGAAAATAAGTATCTCTCTGCCACTTAATATTCTTTTGTATTGTTTCGTATATATATATGTATATTGGAAATTTTGTTAAGATTTAAACTGTAACCCCACTTTTTAAAGTAGGCGTGGTCCTTATACGCTTTTGATCAGATCTATATGTATATAGTAGCAAGGACCACGACCGCTTTACAAAACTTTAATAAATCTACATTGTATATCGTAACTTATTTTTTATCCACTCATCAAGTTTCACCACTTCATCAATATTTGTTAAAGCATTGTTCCTTTTTTCCATTTTTGAAAGTGGGCGTGGATATAATTAATTTTGACCATTTTCGTCGACGATGCTGTAAAAGGTGCTAACTCCATCCACCAAAATTTCACAGTAGAATTAAAAAGGTCTATTTCATGTCAAATTAAAATGCATTGAATTTTTATGGAGTGAGCAGCTTTATGCGCATATGCGCCTTGGCAACCACGCTACTGTTGGCAGCCATAATTTCGAAATAGTAAAAGACTTCGTTTATTTGGGAACCAGCATCAACATTAGCAACAACATCAGCACTGAAATCCAGCGAAGAATTAATCTTGCCAATAAATGCTACTTTGGACTAGGTAGGCAATTGAAAAGTAAAGTCCTCTCTCGGCGAACGAAAATCATACTCTACAAGTCACTTATCGTACCCGTCCTGCTATATGGGGCAGAAGCATGGACCATGACAACAGCAGATGAAGCGGCTTTGGGAGTGTTCGAGAGAAAAGTTCTTCGAAAGATTTATGGACCTCTACGCGTTGGCGATGGCGAGTACCGAAGAAGATTTAATGATGAGCTGTACGAGCTATACGCAGATATCAACATAGTCCAGCGAATTAAAACGCAGCGGCTGCGCTGGCTAGGCCATGTTATGCGAATGAAAGATGATGCTCCGGCCAAGAAAGTGTTTCTATCGGAACCCGCCTATGGAAGCAGAGGTAGAGGGCGGCCCCCACTCCGTTGGAAGGACCAGGTGGAAAACGATTTAAACTCCCTTGGTGTGACCAATTGGCGCCGGTTGGCGGAGCGAAGGAGCGACTGGCGCGCCTTGTTGGACGGCCATAACCGTTTAGACGGTTAAGCGCCAATTAAGTAAGTAAGTAAGTAAGAGCAGCTTTTCATAATTTTGTTGGAGTTAGTGATTTTATACAATAAACACATACCTTTCTTTTACCACCACATGCAGAAATCGTCTCCCATTCCACCATTATCATAAAGACGCTTCAGCTAAGTGCTGAGCTTTTAGCGCATCGTCAAAAATCTTAGTCGGCTGTACGAGGAATTCACCATACCTTTTGCTATGCTGTCCGCCTGAACATAGCTGACTTTTTAAGGCTGTATAACTCTGTAATTTATTTTGCCTTTGGAAAAATTACCTATTTGAAAATAAGCTGGCTGAAAAATATTGGCATAACAGCTTAAGTTAAATCAACAAATGAAAATCTCAGCCAAGCGATTTGTAAAAAAAAGCGAAGTTTTCTATTTGTTACTTTCTCGATATAGGGTGTGTTCGAGCTGCAGCAGTGTTACTTTTTATGACAGCGGATAACGTCCTTCAGCAACATTTGAGCAGATGTGGCAATTTCGCGCGTTCGTTGGACGAAATGTTGACAATCTATTGATCATCTCTAGGAAATTAGCGACATTCCATCAACTAAGCAGCACTTTAGCAATACTACTGTTATTATTTGGCTGCTGAAACACACCCATATTAATGGTGCATTAAATCTAAAATATAAAACTCAAAAATGACTCTGCTTGTTATGTCCGCAACATTTATTTAGTTCAAAGTCACAGCCAATAATAGCCAAAGCCATAATAATTTACACGGGTCATCAATTCTTTCTCTGATTCAAAAGCTGAACTACCAGCGCTACCGTCATCAGCTCAGTGTCATCATTGCCAGTAGCGCCAATAACACGAAACTCGTGCCTGACACACAAAAGTCGTTTCACTCAATAGCGCAAGTGAAATATACTACGCACTCAGTACTAAGTAGCGTCAAAAATTCGCTTGGAGTCATTGCGTCAATAAGTTACCATTGAGCTGGCACCGCATTGGCGCTGGCGCCATGAAATTTACATCACTAAAATTGCGCGAATGCCCAGGCTCATGAAAAAGCTCATTTTAAAAAGTCAGCTATGTTGAGGCGGACAGCATAGCAAAAGGTATGGTGAATTCCAGGTACAGCCGTCCCACAATTTCCACAAAGCTTTAGAACTCTACAATGTACCATCTTATATTTAGAGAGTCTTTGGTATCACCACTAAAAATAGTGTATATCCACTATTCATCACAACTGATTCAATTATATGTTATACATTATGGCCCCAGAGGTTTGTGTCTCCGATTTAGGTACACCCTGTTCTGTAGCAAGTTATTTAACCACTGCCGCTAGATGGGTCTCCTAAACATTATCTAAGCGAGAATAAGCGTTTTTTTACGCGCAAACGTATACGTATGCGCTTGTAAAAAAACACGGCTATTGTTGTCTGAAAAAATGGATGAGATAGGTAGTATATATAGCATATGTATATCCCCTACAACCGATTGTTCAGATACGAAGTTTTTCGTCATTACTGCCCCATTTTAACAGTAGAGGCTTCAAATTTCACCGAATGCTTAGAACCGATTGTTCAGATAAAAAACTTTTCGTAATTTCTCCCCATTTTAACAGCTAGAAGCTTCAAATTTCACCAAATGCTTACGTGTATAGTATATACTGTTGTCTGAAAAAATCATTGAGATCGGTGGTATATATAGTATATATCTCATACAACCGATTGTTCAGATAAGAAACTTTGCAAAATTGCTGCCCCATTTCAACAGCTATAAGCTTCAAATTTCATCAAATACTTACATATATACATAGCATATATTGTTGTCTGAACAAACCATGGAGATCGGTCGTATATATGGTATGTATCCCATACCACCGATTGTTTGTGCTAAAAACGAAATTAAGCGCGCGGATGCATTCCGAATGTTGACTGTGGCATACGGAGAAGCTACCTTGGACCGAAGGAACGTTTATCGGTGATACAAAATGTTCTCAGAAGACCGAGAACTGCAACAACAGACGAAAAAATTGATGAAGTGAAAAAATGGTATTGGCCAATCGTCGAATCACCGTTAGAGAAGTTCCTGAGGACCTAGACATATCAATTGGCTCATACCATTCGATTTTTATCAATGATTTGGCATGAGACGGGTCGCCGCGAAATTCGTACCAAAATTGCTCAATTTCGACGCGACTTTTTGGCCAAAACAACACTTTTTGGCCACTGCTTTCCAACTCGCTGGACTATGTTGATGTCTGCGTAAAGCTCGTACAGTTCACAATTAAATCTTCTTCGGTACTCGCCATCGCCAACGCGTAGAGGTCCGCAAATCTTTCGAATATCTTTTCTCTAGAACACTACCAGAGCCGCTTCATCTGATGTTGTCATGGTTCATGCTTCTGTACCATATAGCAGGACGGGTACGATAAGTGACTTGTAAAGTGTGATTTTCGTTTGCGGAGAGAGGGATTTACTTTTCAATTGCCTACCTAGTCCAAAGTAGCATTTACTGGCAAGAGTTATTCTTCTCTGGATTTCAGAGCCGTTGTTGTTGCTTGTGTTAATGCTGGTTGCCAAACAAATGAAGTTTTTTATTATTTCGAAATTATGGCTGCCAACAGCAGCGTGATTTCCAAGGCGCAAATATCCTGAATCTGACAGCAGGTACTTCGTTTTGTCCTCATTCACCATCAAACCCATCAATTTGTTAATTAAAGCTACCTTTTCAAAAATAGAGGTCGGTCGCTGCTTGGCTTTTAGTCGTATGTTTTAACTAATTTGTACAAAAATATCACTACCTCTGTTCCTCCCATCACCCAATGACCCAGAGCATTCCCGTGAAAAATGACCGGGATATGGAGCTAGAAAACTCGACCATTTTGGACATCCACGTCTATGGCACTACGCTACCGACTGTCCTACACCCCAAAATCTTGGGTGTGACGTTTGATCAGGATCTACATTTTAGTGAGCACGCAGCCGCAATTGTTCCGAGAATTCAGAGCCGTAACAAAATCCTCAAATCACTTGCTGGCAGTACCTGGGGAAAAGATAAAGAAACGCTCATGACTACATATAAAGCAATTAGCCGGCCGATTACGTGCTACGCGTCACCTATATGGTCGCCAAGCCTAAAAATTACCCACTGGAAGAAACTACAGGCCTGCCAAAATACTGCTCTCAGAATCGCCACGGGCTGTCTTCTTATGTCCCCAGAACACCATCTGCATAATGAGGCGAGAATACTCCCCATCAGGGAGAGAAATGAGATGCTGACCAAACAGTTCCTGTTGAATACCCAGAAACCTGAGCATCCCAACAGACATCTGATTGATGAACCAGCACCGCCTAGGGGCTTAAGGAGTCATCTCCGTAAGCATTTTGAGGAAATACGGCACCTGAGAACCCAGTTGTATGAAGCGAAAAAACACAAGCAGGTGCTTGGTGAACTCCATAAACAGGCGTCGGACCTTTATGCCGGGAATTGCCCGGTGAATCCAGTACTTAAAGAAAAGTATCCAAAACTCGCGGAAGAGGAACGCATACTCCCCAGGTAAACGCGTGTCACTCTTTCTCAACTTCGTTCTGGATACTGTAACAGGTTAAACTCTTACCTATCCAGAACCAACCCCGACATACAAAATGTATGCCCCGCTTGCAATGTGTCCCCACATGACACCAACCATCTCTTTAATTGTAATGTGGAACCAACGCCTCTAACACCCCTTTCCTTATGGTCCACCCCTGTTGAAACGGCAAGTTTCCTTGGACTCCTGTTAGAGGATATTGATGACAATTTGTGATCGGTCGCGGCTATTAGGTGGGGCGAAGCATTGCTACAGCAACAACAACAGCTAGAAAACTCAAAGGATGATGGCTAATATGTGTGAAGTGAGAAAGTTGGATCAAAAAGAAGAAGAATAAGAAATGAATGCTGTTAAGAATTATTTAAATGAATGGAGAACCATAACACAGGTTTAATAAATATGGAAGAAGAACACGAAAGGTTGTCTAAGTTCGGATGTAAACGAACATCATATACTCAGCTAGAGATCTATCGTGCAGTTCTTTTAGTTCAGTTTTTGGTCCTAGATATTATCGAAAGAGGGGTGTTTATTTAATGATTTTGTGTATTTGATAAGTATTCCTTTTTTTTGTGTATTTTTAAGCTAGTTCGATCTAAATGGGTTGAGTGAAAATAAAACGAGTTATTTCACCTTACGGCCCAACGTTTCGCCAACTTTCCTTGGCATCTTCAGGGACGGATCTATATTTTTAACAATAAAATATATCAAACAACAACAGTTAATGATTTAAAATAATCACGAGAAAAACATAATTTCATACACCAATAAATTGAAAATCATTCACTTACATTGATATTTAAACATTGAAGCTAAAATAGGAATTTAGACATTGATTTTTGTCATTAAACTAAAAAATTGATTTATACAATTAAAAACGATACCATCTAATGTGACACACTTGTCATACTAAAACTAACTAAGTAATATTAAAACTAATAAGCACAATAGGTAGCTAGCCGCGATACCGTCTGTGTCCTCTTTCTTTTTCATCGTTTTCCTCTTTGTACAGGAAATAACTATAAAGAGTTTCTTCACAGTAGGTCAATTCTTCTTCAGTGGTCAAAAGAAGTTGCCACACCTATTTAAAATGTGTAGGTTACGTCAATCGGTCTTCGAGTTAAGGTTCCAGAAACGGTAGCCAATGCATGATAAAATAAGAGACGGGGCTACGCCCGTTTCCAAAAATGTTTGGTATTCATTTAGTTGTTATATATATATACTTTAGAAGAGAAATCTTATTAACAACTTTTTATAAAGCTTTGTCGGGCAAGGCTCTCGAATAAAACAAAAAACCCGATTCTGGGAATTTTCAATGGAAATGTGCCACGCCTTAACCTTTAGTTATCTGCCCAAGAGTTGGAAATTAATTAACCACATACAAAGGAATAATTTGAGGGGCGGTACCGCTTTTTCATAAACTTTTATTTTTTTCATACAAAATACGTCCAGCCTAATGGCTATTTGGTAAAGCCACTAGACCTCGGCCAGCTGTACCTCAATACAAAACTTCTCAGCATAATCAAATTTCAAACTTGAGCTTAAATAGAAAAGTAGCCCCCAAATTCCATTCTTCGCTAACGCTAAAACTCCATTGTCAAAAATATCTTAAACAGTATCAAGTGCGCGGAAAAATATACAAAATATAGTATCATATGGAATGTTGGAATTTGCGGGAAGTTCCTACGGACCTCGGATGCATGCCTGGATCCTTGGTTATAAGGAATGTTGTAAAGATCATGATGCTATTTTTTTTTTGTAACCAAGTAATTACAATAACGGAGAGGAGAAATTCAACGACGATATAAATCGTTTAAACTGAAGTCGCTCTTGCCATTTAATACAAAGAAAGCGATAAATGGTCAGGAGCTTCGTTTATTATTAGATACTGGAACGTCCGAAAACTATATTAAGGAGCTATCCTGTCTTAAAGATAGATATTCAACTCCTAAATAAACCTTTTTAATTGAAATCAATATACGTATATAATTTAATAAATAAAAAAATTTGTTTATGTGCTTAACCAAACTACGACGTTTTATTTGTTAAAGAGTCTTGGCACTTTTGATTGTATTATTGGCTATGATTTTTTAAAACAAATTAGGGCAAGAATCGATAATGATTCTGGTTATTTGTATTACCGAAATGACAGCATCTTAATTGTAATCAATGTGTTCCTTTTCATGTTCGTAGTAAATTTTGTCTATCTATGGAAATGGCGTTTTTTCACGAAGGCCGGGTGACATGCATACACACAAACGCATTCCATGTATCTTGTTTCTGTTATTCTCTGGATTAAAAGAAATACGAATTAGCTGATTTCCTTACACCACCTGTATGGTTCCAAGAAAATGAAACTGTTTAGCTGGTTTAACCGATTTTTTCAAGCAAGCTTACAAAAAAATAAACTATTACAGTTCTTATCGTTTAAAACTGCTCTACGAATTTCACAAGTGGTCAATCCCCATGTATAATAACGAATCGACTACGGCTTGCTGATAGACGTTGTGAAACAGTCTCTTTATGTCGAGAAAAATGCATAAGGCAAAGTTCTTGAATGCCCTCCCTATCTCTGTCTTAATAGTGAAGAGTGGGGAGTGCTGCCTCGGTGGATTGGCATTTGGAGAACGCGTAATAAGTATTGGGAACTATGTGCATATTTTTCCGTATTTGCAAATCCAGCAGCCTTTCTAGAGTTTCCAGGGGAGAAACGACGTAGGACTTATAGACATGAAGGAATAACGCTTAGCTTACACATTGTATTAAAAACAAATACTTTGCTGATGATTGTTCAAAATTACATTCTGTTAAATAACACTTTATTTATTTATGCATGTTTTTACTATATCATACATAGATTCACTGAATAATATTCTAGAAATGGTTTTTAATGGAATCAACAATTTTATGGACACGCTTCTTCAAATCGTCTTTTATTTTAGATAAACCACTACCCTTTTTGGCAGGCGCGTTTTGGGTCTGTTGAACCACTTCTTCTTCGGATTCGGCCTCTTCGATTTTGACATTGTTTTGGCTGGCGTTATTGTTGGCTTTTGACCTAATCAATTTGTAACTTTCAGGATCATCAGAAACGGCTGTAAGTTCAGTTAAAATGTTTGTGCCGAAAGTAACATCTTTGTTGATATGGAAGTAAGGACCTGCCTCAGCTGAAATATTAGTAATAAATAAAATAATTAGTAAATTATTTATTAATGGTCATATCCAGTTTGTATCTACCCTCCTTGCGTTTAATAGTAATCTCTGGGTGACCCAACACTTTTGGTTCTCCCTCAACTGCAAAAGTATACCACAAGTGCACCATTTTCTTTGCAAATTCTGTGTCATCAGCATTCAATGGGAATCTGTCGAACAAATAGATGTTGTCATCGGAATGGTATACTCCACCCTCAAAAGGTAATTGGCTGTTGTCCTGGTCATTGAAACGAGAGTATTCGCCAGCATACTCAAATGAGTACGCGTAGACTGGTGCGATTCTGCGTTGCATTGCGCTGGCATAGGCTATAACAGGTGATTTGATGTTAACATCACTGATGATCTACAAAACATAACAAAAAAATAATAAAAATATTTGTATTAATTTGTCCATGCCCCCTGTGTTATATGTATGCATATCCATCTCCACTATTTATATACTTACATCATAATAAGCGTACCATGCTGCATCGTGATTGTTGGTATCCAAAATTGCAGGATCAATTAGAGTATGCAAAAGCAAATTGTTGGACAGACCAGTGGTGTCTTTGCCGGTGTTGATCAACAAGTTTGCGAATTGGCGTACAGTCATATTGGCAAGGCCACCATAGGGCGCGGTGAATGCATCGAAATTTTCTTTAGATAGTAAAAAGTTGATATTTAGCTTCACATAATCATCTGCTATGTTATAGATCTTTAAATACTTACGTGCCATTAGAAAACTGCCGTCATGCTTAGTAAAGCCAGCCATAACTGGAATGTTTTTGCTAAACTTTTCGATTAAAGTTTTAGGTTCTTCTGGAAGCACACCATTCAAATCGCCAACCACTGGTGCAAACATATCCTAGAATATAATACAAATGTTGAATATTTTTGTTTTTGAATATTTATTAATGCTTTGCTTACTTGACGTGCTACTGTAAGTAGTTCGAATGTATCTGCATTCTTCATGCACTCATTTTGCTTCTGTACATCATTACATCCCTGACAACCAAGACTTTCACAGAAACGTTTAGCTTGCTCCAAGGCAATACGATTAATACACCATGGTGCCAATATAGAAGCTGATTGCACAATTGATCTTTGAATGTGACCTTCAGGAGTTTTAGGGCTAATCACAGTACCACTAGTCATGCCTGCTCCTGCACTTTGTCCGAAAATTGTAACTTTGGTTGGATCACCACCAAATGCATGAATATTTTTCTGAACCCAGTCTAAAGCTAATTGTACATCCATTATTGCTTGATTACCAGGCATTTCGGGGGTAAATGTTGACATGAAACCAAGTGAACCAATACGATACTGAGTTACGACAAGAACAATGTCTTTTTCCATGAGATAATGTGGTGGGTAGAGTGCTGCGTTACCAAAACCGAAAATTCCACCGTGAACATAGAACATAACAGGTTTCTTAGCTGATAACTAAAAGTATAAATTATTGAAAATCAGTCATTAGCAACTTCAAAAGCAACGGCAATGAAATATCACTAGAAAAAAGAGTTTGTGCTTACGTCTTTACTGTAGACGCTCAAGTTAAGGCAGTCTTCCAAATCTTCCTTACGTTGTGTATCGTTTAAAGCTAAAACATTTTCGTAATTGGGACAAATTCTTCCAAACTCACGGGCATCGTAAACGTCAGTCCAAGCTGCCTTGGCTTTAGGTGGCTGTAAAGAAAAAATAAGAATATTGTAAATATTGCGGGCATAGTGTCCAGACATTGCAAAGCGCCTCGTTAATGGACCGATTTTGGCTAAGTTTTTAACTTGAAAACGAGCTCAGAGTTTCTTTTCTTTTTTTTCGATTCTTTGAATACTTTTATCAGATACAGAGAACTACCGCTTATGCTCGACTTCAGAACTAACCAGGAAACGCAATGGTCCATTTGGAGATTCAGCGAATGGAATACTGCGGAAAGCCATTATCTTTTGGTTTGTCCATGCTGTTTCATCAATAGCACCCAAAACTGGACCTTGAGTGGGTATAATGACTTGGGGTGGATCCATAATTGCTGATTGCGCTGTTGCCAAAGCAACAGTTGCAAACATGCATAAGACTCCTGTAGCCAACTTCATCGTTTTGCTGTAAAAAATAAAAGAAATAAATAGTTACAGCAATCATTTGTTAAAAACTAAGATTATATACATATATATTAAGTGTAATGATATTATCATCATCATCGCTTAACGGCCGTAGCGATTTTGGCGGTTTCTACTGACGCCAATTGGGAGCATAAGCATCAAGCCTTCGTCCACCTGCCTCTTCCAACTCAGTGGAGGTCTCCACCTTCCTCTGCCTCCAAACTGTGGAGTCGACTGAAATGTTTTCTTGGCCAAAGCGTCTTCGTCCATTCGATTAACATGACCTAGCCAGCGAAGGCTTTGCGCTTTTATTCGCTGCCCTATCTTCATATCTGCGTAAAGCTCATATACCTCCAAGAGCTATCTCATCTTTTCTCGCTACCATCCATGTTTCCGAGCCATTCAGGACAGGTATGACGAGCGACATGTACAGCATTTTTGGTCGTCGGGAGCACCTTTACTTTTAAATTGCCTACTCAGTCCAAAGTAGCACTTATCGGCAAGAATTATTCGTCGTTTGATTTGTGAGCTGATTAATGCTGGCTCTCAAATAGACGAAATCCTTCACACACTCGAATTTATATCCGACAACAGTTAGTTATCCCAAGCAAAATATTGGTATTTATAGCCCGCCTAGCTTCAGGCGAATAATAAATGTATAAGTGAATGTAATTTTACCTTAAATATGTTGTTAAAATTCAAAAAACATCGCAGGACGTATTTTTATTCCAGAAACAATAAAAAGAAAGTACGTTTTGCCAATAATTCGTGATCAAATTTTTCGCCCTATGCCCGTTCAGTCTCTCGCGAGATTCTCGTACTTCGAAATACTTGTAAATCTTTACTTGTGATTTCTTTTTTCTAAAAGTAATGCCGTTATTTCACTCATATCCTGTATGTAAAATTTTGTTCATAGTATTCAAATTTTTCTATTCGAAGGCATGAAAGAATTTCGTTCAGAAGTTACTGCCGGTTTTTTTCCAACTTAAAAAAAATATTTGATAAATAAATAATTAATTACCTGTACACTGGATAACTGATATTTTTCTCTGAAAGTCGTCTTTTTGACGGTAAATTAATAACTGTTGGTCTCTTCTCTGTAAGGTTCACAGAGAAACTGATTGCAAATACCAAAACTGCTCGGCTTTTTATTCGCAATCGAATTGTTGATTCTACCAAATTCTATTGTTTAGCTTGACAAGTATATAAACATGTCACTATTAGGATAAATTAGTTTTAAAATTTACAATAGCCGCTATTTGTTTAGTGATATTGTTGCTTGTTAAATGCCTGCTTTTTCAATTGTTACCGAATTCTTACGAAATTTAGTGGAGTTTTCTACAATCATCACGTGATGAAGGTATTCCCTAGGCTAAAAATACTAACAATTTGATGAGAATTTAACTATGATGATTTTTAGGCCGCGCTTTTATAACTTTTGAGAAAAATCTGTGACTGAAATATTTATAATTATTGGTGTCCATAACTGCATTAAACAAATACAAATTGATTATTAAATTACAAAGTGGGCCTGGAAATCGGTCAACAATATATTAGAACCAGTCCAAACTTGACTCCTCCTGCACCGGAAAAACTGCTGAGCACAGCTATTTGAAACTGCAAAAAATTTTAACTGTTTTGTTCTCTGGTATGTATGTAAAAATTGTCAGGGCTGGTCGTGTTCTAATACTGAATCATCAACAGTGTACAATTCGTGTGATTCCAACGAGAGGACATGCGATACATACATCGCTATTAGCGCAATTTATTTGCTCTCAAAATGAAGAGAAAGAAGAAGAAGAATAAAAAGAAGATTTAGAGTCAGCATAAGTTTCTTTAAAAAAAAAATTTATGTTGGGATAACCTAAAAATAGATTTTAGGCCGAGCTCCTGTTCCATTCACTCAGTTGCCCATTTTCCGTTATTTTCGGTATTTTTCAATAAATACAACTTGTACAGGATCATAACTTAATTTGGCGCCACTTACCTCCGATGAGATTTCGCACGAGCTTCTCCTCCAACTTGCGTCGGGCTCCTTTTAAGTCTTCCTACAAATTGATGGGACGTGACCTGCATGTTTTTTGCCGACTCCGAATTTTCACTGAGTAGCTTTTCATGGTAGAAACACACCGAGAGTGTTTGCAAAATCAGGGCAACGCAGGTTAGAAAAAGCTTTTTCTAATTGAAATTTAATTTGGTAGCTCTTACAGAAAAATAATTGAGACGTTTTTTGTTGATAAATTTATTACAAACTATTTCTATACACTGGATTGGAGAGGAGTTTCTAAATTTTATTTATAACTAGAAGACCCGACAGACGTTGTTCTGTCCTAAATTTTGCCTATCTGTATACATTTTAATAAGCTTTTTCCGTCTGGCTCTGCCTTGATTGCCTGCGGACGCTATTCATATGCAGCCCCGAGGATTTGGTAAGGAGTATGCATTAACATCTTTGCAAAATATTTTCCAAAGAATGAATGCCTGAAGGTTGAAATCTAAAAAGTGTTCTTTGCCCAGTCCACGAGAAAGAGGATCCTGAAAACTGTACTATAAGGTCCTGTCAAGCGTATTGTCCAATATATTGAAGTCACCAGGGAATCGGCTGATTCGAGCTCATCGGTGGGACTTCAGACCCGGTAAATCTACCATCGACCATATTTTTACAATTCGCCCAATCTTGGAAAAACACGCAAAAAAAATCATATCACCTCTTCATTGATTTTAAAGCCGTCTTCGACAGCACGAAAAGAGCTGCCTATATGCCGCTATGTCTGAATTTGGTTTCATCGCAAAACTTATACGGCTGCGTAAAATGACGTTGAGCATCACCACCAGATCAGTCAGAATTGGAAGGAACCCCTCCGAGACGCTCTAAACTAAACGAGGTTTCAGACAGGGTGACCCCCTATTGTGCGATTTCTTTAATTTGACGCTGAAAACAATTATATCAACGGCAGAGCTTAACCGCTCGGCGCGCAATTACTGGTGTATGCTGATGACATTGATATCATCGGCCTAAACACCCGCGTCGTAAGTTCTGCTTACTCAAACTGGAAAAAGAAGCGGAAAAGAACAAATCCAAGTACCTGCTTTTATCAAGCAAAGAGTCGAAATAGTAAGAGACTTCGTTTATATGGGAACCAGTATTAATACAAACAACAACATCAGCTCTGGAATCCAGCGAAAAATCACTCTTGCCAATAAATTCTACTTTTGACTAGGCAGGCAATTGAAAAGTAAAGTCTTGTCTCGGCAAATGAAAATCACGCTCTACAAGTCACTTATCGTACCCGTCCTGCTATATGGTGTCGAATCATGGACCATGACAACATCAGATGAAGCGGCTCTGGGAGTATTTGAGAGAAAAATTCTTCGAAAGAAGAGACTGGCGCGCCTTTTTGACGGCCATAACCATTTAAGCGGTTAAGCGTTTATTAAGTAAGTAAGTACATTGTAGGACAAGTACTTTCTGAATCATATGTTCCGATAAAGGCTTCCCTCTAAACCAAAAAGAAATAAGATGTGCCACACAATCACGTACTATCTCAAAGCGTTCTAAAGAGTATAAAATATAAAAGAAATTTTCTATCAATAGTGCCTTTAACCAATTTTTTATGGGCCGTATAGCTTCTGCGAAACCAATTAATTAAAAAAGGCCTTTAAATTTTTTTAGAACAAAATAAAAAAAAATATGCTTACTAACCTTAAAATCAAAGCAGTTCTTTCTATTTCTTTGGAGAAAACCAAAGCTATCAACCTAAAAAGTCAACGGAAAAGTAGTAAAGTTTTATATGGCAAAATAATAATGAGAGGAGGAGTAAAATGAGTAGGAAAACAAATTTAATTTAAATGAGAAAAAGAGGGAGAGATATAGGAAAGGAAAAAGGAAAGGTTGGCACTTCGGCCATTCCTTATTTGCCAATAAAATTGAAAGTGGAAAATTAACTGTACATTCCGGTCTTGTATTTTCGCGTGAGCGGTCGTACGGTGTCATCCTCGGCTCAACGTCAATTTTCGGGCTTTGTTGCGTTGAGTGGAAAATTAAAATAGGCCTCAAAGTTGGCTTTTGTGCTTCCCTCGGGCGTTTAGGCGGAGTTAGGAGATGCGATACCTCCCTGACCTGGAGTTAGGGGGGTATTCTTGCATTCTTAATAGGAATCAAAAATTCGTGCAAAATAAAAACGGAACAATTTAACGGAGTATTAAAGACAAATAGTATATAACCTGGCGTGGTTCCATGAAAAAACCAATCTGAATTGAAAATACGAATAATTACAAGAGTTAATCTATATTTAAAATCAAAAAAATTGAGCAAACAAATTAACAACTGGCGTGGTGCCAATCAAAAAAACCAAAGGTTGCAATTAATAATTATACGGAAAATAACGGAATTAAACATAATTGAAAAATAAGCTACTGTAATAATGGAGCTATTATAACATGAGAATACATGACGCCAACGAAGGCTAACGGAACATATAACGGAACTCAAGAATACAATAAAAATATAATTTGGATTACACGCATTGAATCAATTGAAAGAAAATCTGGATCATTTAAGGACTCTTTTTAAATCGCTTGCCATTTTTGATGATACTGGAGTAGTATCATCTATATTCAAAAAAATATTAACTGTACTTGACAAATTTTTCGGACGGTCTAATACTATGTACAAACACACACCAAATTGGCAATTTATACCATTTGGGCAATTTATTACACAATTTATCATATAATAGATTGTATTAATAAATTGCCAATTTAAAAAAAAAATTGCGTAATAAATTGTTTCAAACAGCAAATGCAAACCTTGTAAAGTGTTACACATGGCTCAACTATATGGTTGGCTCATCTCATCAGCTGATTTTATTTTTTTCATTCAAAAGAAGATGGCAAACTCAAAATGAAACCAAAACATTGAGCACATTTTCTTACAACACACAAAAATTTCAAAGTTTTATGTTTTCATTCCATTCCATTCGTCATTTGGACAGTCTTATCAAAGGTATGTTGTTGCTGTAGAGATGAGCCAAACAGCTATCAAATTGCTATTGTGTAAGCTAAATTGAGTTGTATGAACACCACTCAATTTAAATCGAAATTGCCTCAATTTATTTTTCTGTTTGAACATAGTTATGTTAATGTTAATGCAGGTTGTTTCAATTTAAGGCTCAAAGTTATTTTTGTTTGAGAGCAGTTCAGCTGTACTAAGAAACACTAGAAAAGTTTTCTTTAATCGAGACAAGAAATTTTTTAAATACTTAGATGTTTTGTTTTCCCTTGGTTGTTGGAATAAATTTCTTAAAAAATGGGGAAAATGGTATACAAAAATTAATTGTGTAATTTAATTGTGAAAAGTTTTATACAAAAATAAGAAATTCTTACTCATAACATTGAAATTTTCTTCAATTTAAAGAAAATTTGTTTAGGAAAGGTTTTTCTCATTTTAGGTGTTTTTTTTTTTCTTAGTGTACGTTTGGAAGTAACTGTAAGAACTGAAAGTGTGCGAATAAAATTTATTTTGTAAATATTATTGATCCTTGGCTGGTGATATTTGTTTGCGTCTAGCGCTTTCTCAGCTGAAAAAAGATTTAGAGAACAGAAAAATAAAGTTAGAAAGGAAACAAAAGAGACGAGAAGGTAAGGAAACGAAAGGTGGTGTACCTTCAACATCTGGACATGTTTTTGTTATTTTAAAAACATAAATTTTCTAGACGTACACATTTATGTTTACACAATGGGTCGCTAAAAAAAAAATTGAAATGACTGTGCGTTTATGCTATGAAATGTATAACACTGGTTTCCGCATCCAACTTCAAGTGTACTTGGTGCCCGCCCATGTCCGTCCGGCGGGCCGTCCGTCTGTCCGTAAACACGATAACTTGAGTAAATTTCGAGGTATCGTAATGAAATTTGGTATGTAAATTCCTGGGCACTCATCTCAGATCATTATTTAAAATGGACGAAATCGGACTATAACCACGCCCACTTTTTCGATATCGAAAATTTCGAAAAACCGAAAAAGTGCGATAATTCATTACCAAAGACGGATAAAGCGATGAAACTTGGTAGGTCGGTTGACCTTATGACGCAGAATAGAAAATTGGTAAAACTTTGGACAACAGACGTGACACCACCCACTTTTAAATGAAGGTAATTTAAAAGTTTTGCAGGCTGCAATTTGGCAGTCGTTGAAGATATCATGATGAAATTTGGTAGGAACGGTACTCTTATTACTATATGTGTTCTAAATAAAAATTGGCAAAATCGGATGACGAACACGCCGACTTAAAAAAAAAAATTTAAAAGTCAAATTTTAACAAAAAATTTAATATCTTTACAGTATATAAGTAAATTAAGTCAACATTCAACTCCAGTAATGATATGGTGTAACAAAATACAAAAATAAAAAAAAATTTCAAAATGGGAGTGGCTCCGACCTTTTTAATTTAATTTGTCTAGAATACTTTTAATGCCGTAAGTCGAAATAGTTTGAAGCCACGCCCAGTTTTTATACACATTCGACCGCCTGTCCTTCCGCTCGGCCGTTAACACGATAACTTGAGCAAAAATCAATATACCTTTACTACTCTTAGTTCACGTACTTATCTGAACTCACTTTATCTTGGTATTAAAAAGGGGCGAAATCCGACTATGACCACGCCCACTTTTTCGATATCGAATATTTCGAAAAATTAAAAAAATGCCAAATACGAACAAGTAAAGGTGTCTAAGTTCGGGTGTAACCGAACATTATATACTCAGCGTGAGCTTCAATTGTACATTTCATTTCAGATAAATTACTTTTCTATATAACACGTGGCACCGCCAGTTTACAAAATATTTCTCCCCATTTTATCTTACAATAAAACTTGATAAGTGAAATATCATTGATTCAAAACTATATTTTGCTAAGTGATAGCTTATTATTCTAGCCTGCGACCCTTTTAAGCTTGTTTTATATCTAAGTTGCCGTGGTCTTTAACCGATCCCGTCCATTTTTACTAGAAATATTTTCTGCTATAAGGAAAATATGTGTACACAATTGCATTACGATATTGTACCGAATATTAGCAGCACTAAGGGATACCATCATCTCTAAGCCGATGCTAAGTAGTGACTTGTATGCACATCAATAATTCAATAATTATGTCTACACATATGTACGTACACGCAACGAAGAAGCAACGCACAACCACATTCATAAATCTGAGATACTCCCGAAAGTATGCAATGGTTGTGCAAGTGTCGCTCACACATACAAGCGGGGGTTGAGAGAAGCCTTATAATCATGCATCTGTAGTTACAGCAGAGTAATTTTATAGCTGATAACTAACTAGTAAGTTCTGGAAAAAGAAAAGCCTAGAAATATGCAACGTGGAAATCACAGAGTGTAACAAGTAAGAACGGGACTGTCTTCGGCTGCGCCGAAGACTTCATACCTTTCATGAATGGGGATGAACAATAATCTTATCCCGTTCGTAATCTTCGAATAATCGGATGTATAAGATAAGAAATATATAGTGAACAGATCTACATACCTTAACGATTTTTAAGATAAATATAAAATAAACAAGTAAGAACGGGACTGTCTTCGGCTGTGCCGAAGACTTCATACCTGTCATGAATGGGTCTGAACAATAATCTTATCCCGTTCGTAATTTCCGAATAATCGGATGTATAAGATAAGAAATATATAGTAAACAGATCTACATACCTTAACGATTTTTAAGATAAATATAAAATAAACAAGTAAGGAAGGCTAAGTTCGGGTGTAACCGAACATAACATACTCAGTTGAGAGCTATGGAGACAAAATAAGGAAAATCAATCTGGGGTAACCCTGGAATGTGGTTGTATAACATGTGTATCAAATGAAAGGTATTAAAGAGTATTTTAAGAGAGAGTACGCCATAGTTCTATGGATGAACGCCATTTAGGGATATCGCCATAAAGGTAGACCAGGGCTGACTCTAGAATTTGTTTGTACGATATGGGAATCAAATGAAAGGTGTTACTGAGCATTTTAAGAGGGAGTGGGCATTAGGTCTATAGGTGGACGCCTTTTCGAGATATCGCCATTAGGGTGGGCCAGGGGTGACTCTAGAATGTTTGTACGGTATGGGTATCAAACGAAAGGTGTTACTGAGCATTTTAAGAGGGAGTGGGCATGAGGTCTATAGGTGGACGCCTTTTCGAGATATCGTCATTAGGGTGGGCCAGGGGTGACTCTAGAATGTGTTTGTACGATATGTGCATCAAACGAAAGGTGTTACTGAGCATTTTAAGAGGGAGTGGGCATTAGGTCTATAGGTGGACGCCCTTTCGAGATATCGCCATTAGGGTGGGCCAGGGGTGACTCTAGAATGTTTGTACGATATGGGTATCAAACGAAAGGTGTTACTGAGCATTTTAAGAGGGAGTGGGCATTAGGTCTATAGGTGGACGCCTTTTCGAGATATCGCCATTAGGGTGGGCCAGGGGTGACTCTAGAATGTGTTTGTACGATATGGGTATCAAATGAAAGGTGGTAAGGAGTATTTTAAAAGGGAGTAATCCTTAGTTCTATAGGTGGACGCCTTTTCGAGATATCGCCATAAAGGTGGACCAAGGGTGACTCTAGAATGTTTGTACGATATGGGTATCAAACGAAAGGTGTTACTGAGCATTTTAAGAGGGAGTGGGCATTAGGTCTATAGGTGGACGCCTTTTCGAGATATCGCCATTAGGGTGGGCCAGGGTGACTCTAGAATGTGTTTGCACGATATGGGTATCAAATGAAAGGTGGTAATGAGTATTTTAAAAGGGAGTAATCCTTAGTTCTATAGGTGGACGCCTTTTCGAGATATCGCCATAAAGCTGGACCAAGGGTGACTCTAGAATGTTTGTACGGTATGGGTATCAAACGAAAGGTGTTACTGAGCATTTTAAGAGGGAGTGGGCATTAGGTCTATAGGTGGACGCCTTTTCGAGATATCGCCATTAGGGTGGGCCAGGGTGACTCTAGAATGTGTTTGTACGATATGGGTATCAAATGAAAGGTGGTAATGAGTATTTTAAAAGGGAGTAATCCTTAGTTCTATAGGTGGACGCCTTTTCGAGATATCGCCATTAGGGTGGGCCAGGTGTGACTCTAGAATGTTTGTACGATATGGGTATCAAACGAAAGGTGTTACTGAGCATTTTAAGAGGGAGTGGGCATCAGGTCTATAGGTGGACGCCTTTTCCGAGATATCGCCATTAGGGTGGGACAGGGGTGACTCTAGAATGTTTGTACGATATGGGTATCAAACGAAAGGTGTTACTGAGCATTTTAAGAGGGAGTGGACATTAAGTCTATAGGTGGACGCCTTTTCGAGATATCGCCATTAGGGTGGGCCAGGGGTGACTCTAGAATGTTTGTACGATATGGGTATCAAACGAAAGGTGTTACTGAGCATTTTAAGAGGGAGTGGACATTAGGTCTATAGGTGGACGCCTTTTCGAGATATCGCCATTAGGGTGGGCCAGGGTGACTCTAGAATGTGTTTGTACGATATGGGTATCAAATGAAAGGTGGTAATGAGTATTTTAAAAGGGAGTAATCCTTAGTTCTATAGGTGGACTCCTTTTCGAAATATCGCCATTAGGGTGGGCCAGGTGTGACTCTAGAATGTTTGTACGATATGGGTATCAAACGAAAGCTGTTACTGAGCATTTTAAGAGGGAGTGGGCATTAGGTCTATAGGTGGACGCCTTTTCGAGATATCGCCATTAGGGTGGGCCAGGGGTGACTCTAGAATGTTTGTACGATATGGGTATCAAACGAAAGGTGTTACTGAGCATTTTAAGAGGGAGTGGACACTAGGTCTATAGGTGGACGCCTTTTCGAGATATCGCCATTAGGGTGGGCCAGGGGTGACTCTAGAATGTTTGTACGATATGGGTATCAAACGAAAGGTGTTACTGAGCATTTTAAGAGGGAGGGGGCATTAGTACTATAGGTGGACGCCTTTTCGAGATATCGCCATTAGGGTGGGACAGGGGTGACTCTGGTATGTTTTTGTACGATATGGATATCAAATTAAAGGTATTAATGAAGGTTTTAAAAGCGAGTGGCCCTTAGATGTATATGTGAAGGCGTTCTCGCGATATCGACCAAAATGTGGACCAGGTGATCCAGAAAATCATCTGTCGGGTACTGCTAATTTATTTATATATGCAATACCACTAACAGTATTCCTGCCAAGATTCCAAGGGCTGTTGATTTCGCCTTGTAGAACTTTTTCATTTTCTTCTACTTAATATGGTAGGTGTCACACCCATTTTACAAAGTTTTTTCCAAAGTTATATTTTGCGTCAATAAACCAATCCAGTTACCATGTTTTATCCCTTTTTTCGTATTTGGTATAGAATTATGGCATTTTTTCATTTTTCGTAATTTTCGATATCG
Source organism: Eurosta solidaginis (assembly GCF_040869045.1). Lineage (NCBI taxonomy): Eukaryota > Metazoa > Arthropoda > Insecta > Diptera > Tephritidae > Eurosta > Eurosta solidaginis. The sequence continues at coordinate 71,309,827 of NC_090320.1, read as the reverse complement.
ATAAAGTGGGCGTGGTTATGGTCAGATTTCGCCCATTTTTTATACCAAGAAAAAGTGAGCTCAGGTAAGTACGTGGGCTAAGTTTAGTAAAGATATATCGGATTTTGCTCAAGTTATTGTGTTAATGGCCGAGCGGAAGGACAGACGGTGGACTGTGTATAAAAACTGGGCGTGGCTTCCACCGATTTCGCCCATTTTCACAGAGAACAGTTACCGTCATAGAATCTATGCTCCTACCAAATTGGAGAAGGATTGGTAAATTTTTGTTCGACTTATGGCAATAAAAGTATTCTAGACAAACTAAATGAAAATGGGCGGAGCCACGCCCATTTTGAAATTTTCTTTTATTTTTGTATTTTGTTGCATCATATCATTACTGGAGTTGAATTTTGACTTAATTTACTTATATACAGTAAAGATATTAAATTTTTTGTTAAAATTGGAATTAAAAAAAATTTTTTTTTAAAAAGTGGGCGTGTTCTTAATCCAATTTTGCTAATTTTTATTTAGCACATATAGAGTAATAGTAGTAACGTTCCTGCCAAATTTCATCATGATATCTTCAACGAATGCCAAATTACAGCTTGCAAAACTTTTAAATTACCTTCTTGTAAAAGTGGGCGGTGCCACGCCCATTGTCCAAAATCTTACTAATTTTCTATTCTGCGTCATAACGTCAACCCATCTACCAAGTTTCGTCGCTTTATCTGTCTTTTGTAATGAGTTATCGCACTTTTTCGGTTTTTCGAAATTTTCGATATCGAAAAAGTGGGCGTGGTTATAGTCCGATATCGTTCATTTTAAATAGCGATCTGAGATGAGTACCAAATTTCATCAAGATACCTCAAAATTTACTCAAGTTATCGTGTTAGCGGACGGACGGACGGACGGACGGACGGACGGACATGGCTCAATCAAATTTTTTTTCGATCCTGATTATTTTGATATATGGAAGTCTATATCTATCTCGATTCCTTTATATATGTACAACCAACCGTTATCCAATCAAACTTAATATACTCTGTGAGCTCTGCTCAACTGAGTATAAAAACAGCTAGGTACTTTGTGTGAGGATGCAAAGTTTCAGGTTTTTTGTGGTCTGCGTGTAAAAACTATGACTACGAATCACGTATTTCAACAATATATGACGTAAACGTAACTATTTGATGAAATTTGATGAATTTTGAAGATTCTAGCCGTAAAAAGGGGGCAAAATTAGAGTTTATATGGGGTATATAATATATATACCACCGACCTCTATGATTTTTTCAGACAACAATATATGCTATACACGTAAGCATTTGGTGAAATTTGAACATATCTAAACGGTTTTTAAGATAAATATAAAATAAAAAATAGGTAGGTAATCTCTGTGAGGATGCAAAGCTTCACGTTTTTTGTGGTCTGCATGTAAAAACTATGACTATGGATCACGTATTTCAAAAATATATGACGTAAATGTAACTATTTGATGAAATTTGATGAATTTTGAAGCTTCTAGCCGTAAAAAAGGGGTGAAAATGACAGTTTATATGAAGTATATTATATATATACCACCGATCTCTATGATTTTTTCAGACAACAATATATGCTATATACGTAAGCATTTTGTGAAATTTGAAACTTCTAACTGTTAAAACGGGGCAGAAATTGCGCAAAGTTTCTTATCTGAACAATCGGTTGTATGAGATATATACTATGTATACCACCGACCTCAAGGATTTTTTCAGACATCAATATATGCTATACACGTAAGCAGTTGGTGAAATTTGAAGCTTCTAGCTGTTAAAATGGGGCCGAAATCGTAAAAAAAAATATATATACTATATATATATACTATATATACCATCATATAAATATTATATATATCAGCGATCTCTATGATTTTTTGACACAACAATACATACTATATATGTAAGCAATCGGTGAAATTTGAAGCTTATAACTGTTAAAATGGGGAAGAAATTGCGCAAAGTTTCTTAACTGAACAATCGGTTGTATGAGATATATACTATATATACCACCGATCTCAATGATTTTTTCAGACAACAATATATGCTATACACGTAAGCATTTGGTGAAATTTGAACATATCTAAACGGTTTTTAAGATAAATATAAAACAAAAAATAGGTAGGTAATCTCTGTGAGGATGCAAAGCTTCACGTTTTTTGTGGTCTGCATGTAAAAACTATGACTATGGATCACGTATTTCAAAAATATATGACGTAAATGTAACTATTTGATGAAATTTGATGAATTTTGAAGCTTCTAGCCGTAAAAAAGGGGTGAAAATGACAGTTTATATGAAGTATATTATATATATACCACCGATCTCTATGATTTTTTCAGACAACAATATATGCTATATACGTAGGCATTTTGTGAAATTTGAAACTTCTAACTGTTAAAACGGGGCAGAAATTGCGCAAAGTTTCTTATCTGAACAATCGGTTGTATGAGATATATACTATGTATACCACCGACCTCAAGGATTTTTTCAGACATCAATATATGCTATACACGTAAGCAGTTGGTGAAATTTGAAGCTTCTAGCTGTTAAAATGGGGCCGAAATCGTAAAAAAAAATATATATACTATATATATATACTATATATACCATCATATAAATATTATATATATCAGCGATCTCTATGATTTTTTGACACAACAATACATACTATATATGTAAGCAATCGGTGAAATTTGAAGCTTATAACTGTTAAAATGGGGAAGAAATTGCGCAAAGTTTCTTATCTGAACAATCGGTTGTATGGGATATATACTATATATACCACCGGTATCTATGATTTTCTCAGACAACAATATATGCTATACACGTAAGCATTTGGTGAAATTTGAACATATCTAAACGAGTTTTAAGATAAATATAAAATAAAAAATAGGTAGGTAATATGTGTGAGGATGCAAAGCTTCACGTTTTTTGTGGTCTGCATGTAAAAACTATGGCTGCGAATTACGTATTTCAAAAATATATGACGTAAACGTAACTATTTGATGAAATTTGATGAATTTTGAAGCTTCTAGCCGTAAAAAAGGGGTCAAAATGACAGTTTATATGAAGTATATAATATATATACCACCGATCTCTATGATTTTTTGACACAACAATACATACTATATATGTAAGCAATCGGTGAAATTTGAAGCTTATAACTGTTAAAATGGGGAAGAAATTGCGCAAAGTTTCTTATCTGAACAATCGGTTGTATGGGATATATACTATATATACCACCGATCTCAATGATTTTTTCAGACAACAATATATGCTATACACGTAAGCATTTGGTGAAATTTGTACATATCTAAACGAGTTTTAAGATAAATATAAAATAAAAAATAGGTAGGTAATATGTGTGAGGATGCAAAGCTTCACGTTTTTTGTGGTCTGCATGTAAAAACTATGGCTACGAATTACGTATTTCAAAAATATATGACGTAAACGTAACTATTTGATGAAATTTGATGAATTTTGAAGCTTCTAGCCGTAAAAAAGGGGTCAAAATGACAGTTTATATGAAGTATATAATATATATACCACCGATCTCTATGATTTTTTCAGACAACAATATATGCTATATACTTAAGCATTTTGTGAAATTTGAAGCTTCTAGCTGTTAAAACGGGGCAGAAATTGCGCAAAGTTTCTTATCTGAACAATCGGTTGTATGAGATATATACTATGTATACCACCGATCTCAATGATTTTTTCAGACATCAATATATGCTATACACGTAAGCAGTTGGTGAAATTTGAAGCTTCTAGCTGTTAAAATGGGGCCGAACTCGTAAAAAAAAATATATATATACTATATATATATACTATATATACCATCATTTATATATTATATATATCACCGATCTCTATGATTTTTTGACACAATAATACATACTATATACGTAAGCAATCGGTGAAATTTGAAGCTTATAACTGTTAAAATGGGGTAGAAATTGCGAAAAGTTTCTTATCTGAACAATCGGTTGTATGAGATATATACTATATATACAACCGATCTCTATGATTTTTTCAGACAACAATATATGCTATATGCGTAAGCAATCAGGGAAAGTTGAAGCTTATAGCTGTTAAAATGGGGTAGATATTGCGAAAAAGTTTCTTATCTGAACAATCGGTTGTATGAGATATATACTATATATACAACCGATCTCTATGATTTTTTCAGACAAAAATATATGCTATATGCGTAAGCAATCAGGGAAAGTTGAAGCTTATAGCTGTTAAAATGGGGTAGATATTGCGAAAAAGTTTCTTATCTGAACAATCAGTTGTATGAGATATATACTATATATACAACCGATCTCTATGATTTTTTCAGACAACAATATATGCTATATACGTAAATATTCGGTGAAAGTTGAAGCTTCTAGCTGTTAAAATGGGGCTAAAATTTGCGAAAATATATATATATATATATACTATATATATATACTATATATACCACCATATATATACTATATATACCACCGATCTTTATGATTTTTTCAGACAACAATATATGCTATATACGTAAGCATTCGTTGAAATTTGAAGCCTCTAGCTCTTAAAATAGGGCAGTAATTACGAAAAGTTCCTTATCTGAACAATCGGTTGTGGGGGATATATACTATATATACGACCGATCTCATACATTTTTTCAGGCAACAATATGTGCAATATACGAAAGTATATGGTGAAGTTTGAAGCTTCAATCTGTTAAATTGGGTAAGATATTACAAAAATCCTCTTTTTCTGAAAAATCGGTTGTATGGAGGATATATGCTATAGTGGTCCGATCCGGTCGGTTCCGACAAATGTCTAATCGGACACCCAAATACACCCACTCACCAAATTTTATCAAGATATCGCAAAAATTGAGGGACTAGTTTGCATACAAACAGACAGACGGACAGACGGACAGACGGACATGGCTAAATCAACTCATCTCTTCAACCTGATTATTTCGGTATACTTAATGGTGGGTCTATCTATTTTCCTTTAAGGACCTACAATTTTCGGTTTCGTGACGAAATTAATATACCATTTCATTTTCATGAAAGGTATAAAAACAGGTAGGTACTTTGTGTGAGGATGCAAAGTTTCAGGTTTTTTGTGGTCTGCGTGTAAAAACTATGACTACGAATCACGTATTTCAACAATGTATGACGTAAGCGTAACTATTTGATGAAATTTGATGAATTTTGAAGCTTCTAGCCGTAAAAAGGGGGCAAAAATCAGAGTTTATATGGGGTATATAATATATATCCCACCGATCTCTATGATTTTTTCAGACAACAATATATGCTATATACGTAAGCATATGGTGAAATTTGAAGCGTCTAGCTGTTAAAAAGGGGCAGAAATTGCGCAAAGTTTCTTAACTGAACAATCGGTTGTATGAGATATATACTATATATACCACCGATCTCAATGATTTTTTCAGACAACAATATATGCTATACACGTAAGCATTTGGTAAAATTTGAACATATCTAAACGGTTTTTAAGATAAATATAAAATAAAAAATAGGTAGGTAATCTTTGTGAGGATGCAAAGCTTCACGTTTTTTGTGGTCTGGATGTAAAAACTATGACTATGGATCACGTATTTCAAAAATATATGACGTAAACGTAACTATTTGATGAAATTTGATGAATTTTGAAGCTTCTAGCCGTAAAAAAGGGGTCAAAATGACAGTTTATATGAAGTATATAATATATATACCACCGATCTCTATGATTTTTTTAGACAACAATATATGCTATAGACGTAAGCATTTTGTGAAATTTGAAGCTTCTAACTGTTAAAACGGGGCAGAAATTGCGCAAAGTTTCTTATCTGAACAATCGGTTGTATGAGATATATACTATGTGTACCACCGATCTCAATGTTTTTTTCAGACATCAATATATGCTATACACGTAAGCAGTTGGTGAAATTTGAAGCTTCTAGCTGTTAAAATGGGGCCGAAATCGTAAAAAAAAAATATATATAATATATATATATACTATATATACCATCATATATATATTATATATCACCGATCTCTATGGTTTTTTGACACAACAATACATACTATATACGTAAGCAATCGGTGAAATTTGAAGCTTATAACTGTTAAAATGGGGAAGAAATTGCGCAAAGTTTCTTATCTGAACAATCGGTTGTATGGGATATATACTATATATACCACCGGTATCTATGATTTTCTCAGACAACAATATATGCTATACACGTAAGCATTTGGTGAAATTTGAATATATCTAAACGATTTTTAAGATAAATATAAAATAAAAAATAGGTAGGTAATCTGTGTGAGGATGCAAAGCTTCACGTTTTTTGTGGTCTGCATGTAAGAACTATGGCTACGAATCACGTATTTCAAAAATATATGACGTAAACGTAACTATTTGATGAAACTTGATGAATTTTGAAGCTTCTAGCCGAAAAAAGGGGTCAAAATGACAGTTTATATGAAGTATATAATATATATACCACCGATCTCTATGATTTTTTCAGACAACAATATATGCTATATACGTAAGCATTTTGTGAAATTTGAAGCTTCTGACTGTTAAAAGGGGCAGAAATTGCGCAAAGTTTCTTATCTGAACAATCGGTTGTATGAGATATATACTATGTATACCACCGATCTCAATGATTTTTTCAGACATCAATATATGCTATACACGTAAGCAGTTGGTGAAATTTGAAGCTTCTAGCTGTTAAAATGGGGCCGAAATCGTAAAAAAAATATATATATACTATATATATATACTATATATACCATCATATATATATTATATATATCACCGATCTCTATGATTTTTTGACACAACAATACATACTATATACGTAAGCAATTGGTGAAATTTGAAGATTATAACTGTTAAAATGGGGTAGAAATTGCGAAAAGTTTCTTATCTGAACAATCGGTTGTATGAGATATATACTATATATACAACCGATCTCTATGATTTTTTCAGACAACAATATATGCTATATACGTAAGCGATCGGTGAAATTTGAAGCTTATAGCTGTTAAAATAGGGTAGAAATTGCGAAAAGTTTCTTATCTGAACAATCGGTTGTATGAGATATATACTATATATACAACCGATCTCTATGATTTTTTCAGACAACAATATATGCTATATACGTAAGCAATCGGTGAAATTTGAAGCTTATAGCTGTTAAAATGGGGTAGAAATTGCGAAAAGTTTCTTATCTGAACAATCGGTTGTATGAGATATATACTATATATACAACCGATCTCTATGATTTTTTCAGACAACAATATATGCTATATACGTAAGCATTCGTTGAAATTTGAAGCCTCTAGCTCTTAAAATAGGGCAGTAATTACGAAAAGTTCCTTATCTGAACAATCGGTTGTGGGGGATATATACTATATATACGACCGATCTCATAAATTTTTTCAGGCAACAATATGTGCAATATACGAAAGTATATGGTGAAGTTTGAAGCTTAAATCTGTTAAATTGGGTAAGATATTACAAAAATCCTCTTTTTCTGAAAAATCGGTTGTATGGAGGATATATGCTATAGTGGTCCGATCCAGTCGGTTCCGACAAATGTCTAATCGGACACCCAAATACACCCGCTCACCAAATTTTATCAAGATATCTCAAAAATTGAGGGACTAGTTTGCATACAAACAGACAGACGGACAGACGGACATGGCTAAATCAACTCAGCTCTTCAACCTGATTATTTCGGTATACTTAATGGTGGGTCTATCTATTTTCCTTTAAGGACTTACAATTTTCGGTTTCGTGACGAAATTAATATACCATTTCATTTTCATGAAAGGTATAAAAAACAGCAACAGTAGAGGCGCGACAATCAGTTTTGATTAAAGACGCTATCTGGCGAGCAATATTAGTGTTATTGAGAAGTAATTTAATAAAGGCCATTTAGCATTATTGGATAGTAGAGTTATTTATTCAACAGTTTAGTGATTCGAACGTTAGCAGAAGGTTGCAAATAAGCAGAATTGCAGTAAATACGTTACAATATGTTAATTTTTCTTCGAGTTATGGCTCCCGAAACAAAGAAAATTGCTTAGTCATAAAAAGGGCGATGCCACACCCATTTTCAAAAATTTTAGTGTTTTCCAATTTAATGTTATAATTCAATTTAGAAAGTAAAATTCTATTGATACAAAGCTCTTTTTCGCTAAGATATAGCTTATTATTTTCGTCTACGACGACATTGAACTATAGTGAACATTTTTATAGCTAATGTGTACCTGTACAAATAAGGAAGATATTGTTATAATTTTATAGTAATAAGCTTGGTGTTTGTAATTTCTTTTGAAAGGAAGAAAACTGAAATTACAATTTTAAAAGTATTTAACATTAAACAGTAAACATTATAAAACTTAACAAGAAGCGCAACTAACAAGCACCACTAAGGTCCCAAATTAGCACACAAACATTACTAGCATCTACATTACGCAGGTCTTTGAGAAAAGTCAAGTTAAATTTTTAAACAGACATAAGCGAAGATAACTTTGGAATATACGTAGCATTTAGGACACTCCATTTGCACTAATTGAGAGAAAATATTTACTAATAATCAAGGAATTAGTTGTTTTTTTTCTACATTTATCAGTAATATTGACACATATATTGAAGGTAAATATATTAATGCAACGCAACTCTGGGCCCATGTTTAAAGATATCACGGACCCCACTTCATTGTTCAACTGGCGGCAGCTTTAAGCAACATCGAAGCGAAAAACCAATATGAGTTCAGAAAATATTTAGTTTGCAAATCATCATTATCTTAAAAAATAAAAAAATTACAATTTTGTCTAAAGCATCATAGATCCTTATTGGGGTTGTCTAAACTAACTAGTCATTTTAAAGGTATCATAAATCCTAACTCATTGAAGAATCGGTGGTGAAAAAGAAATATTTAGCTATCAAGACGCAGCGTCTTCCGAAAGAACAAATCTCTATGAACGCAGGATTATTTTCAACAAAAAGGAGGGCATATTTAGATATTATTTGCAATCGATTTAACTGTTCTACCATCAACTTAAGATTTATCGTTAAATAAATTGTACTGTATGTAGTAACCAAGATTGATATATAATTCTATATTTTTATTTAAAACGAAAGTTAAACACCTAAGACATATTTTAGTGATCGTCATTAATACATATTTTTCATCTTTTTTTTTTGGATTTTTTTGTCGCATTTTATTATTGACAACTGTGTAAACAGAAGTTTCTTTAAAACATTCCTAATCGTACTTATTTTTAAATATTTTATTTATTGTTTGTTTAAGAATATATTCAAATGAGTGTTAAGCGATAACAGGTAATGGAATTGATACGCACGGCCAGGCCCGACGAGGGGGGAGGGGAATGGTGGGATTCCCCCGGGCCCGGGATTTCTGAGGGGGCCCGCGATTTAGAGGCACTAGGACATTTTTTTTTTATTCAGGAGAGTCTTTAGTTGATCCATGTGCAATCTGTAAGCCGAATTTCAAAAGCAACGAATATCTGCATTTCGTTTTTATATTAAAGTGAAGTATGAAAACCAATTTGAAAAGTCCTATTCCTTAAAATTTAAGAACATATATTTCATTTGGCACCAGCACAAACGTTTACAAGTTCACTATCTTTCCCCGGACGTTCAGAACGAGTTTATAGAAATTTGTGCAAAACACGTGAGGGAAACTATATTAGATCAAGGCAAGAAAGCCAAGCATTTTGCTATTATCGTGATGCTAGTCACGTTGACTACGCTCATTTTGCGCTACCTCCATTTCAACAAATTTTACAATTCAAGAACGGGTTTTGGCTTTCGTGAATTGTAACCAAAAAACTGGTCAGAAAATCGCTGATCTTATTTGCCATACTCTAGGTAAACATGAAATCCTATTAAAAGATGGTCGTGCATAAGGGTACGATAATGGCGACAATATCATAGGAGCTTACGACGGAGCACAACTTCACATTCTCGACAAAAACTCGAGTGCAACCCACAGTCTGAATTTATGTGGTCTTGATGCTACAGAATGTCGTACGGCTGTAATTACTTTCTTCGGAGTTGTACAAAAATGTTTTACTTTTTTCCGCAGCAGTCCACAACGATGGGACATCCTCAAAAAAATGTACCGAGCTCTCTTCCTAGTCTTTCAGACACTAGGTGGTCGGCTAGAATTGGGGCAATTACACCATTCGCAAACCATGTTCCAGGATTAACACAAGCACTGAACGGATTACTTTAGCTAAATTTTACTGCTCAAGCATACGGAGACATTACCGGCATTCTCAAGTACATCAACAAGTTCGAATATATCTTGTTGCTGTCCTCAATATAGTTCAAAATACTGACTACTGACTGAAACAAACGTCGTACTCCAAACTAGAGATGCCACCATAGATATTGATGTCCGACATCTGGTTCCCCCATAAATTCAGAAAACAAAAATTCGGAAACACATTTTTTCAGAAAGCCAAAATTCAGAAGTCAAAAATCCGGAAACAAAAATTCAGAAGTCAAATTTCAGAAGTCAAAATTAAGAAGTCATATTGAGCGCAAAATTTAATTTTTTTTTTGCTGTGTGATTATTTTCTGAATTTTGACTTCTGACTTTTTTCAGCCTGGAACACAGCAACGTCGAAAAAAGGCGTCATATCCAATCGAATTATGGAATATGTATAATATCACCAAATTGGATGAAGTCCGTACAAATAATATATCGAAAGGTGGCACAACGTCATTCGAAGTGCGTTTGGGACATGCCCAAACATATTTAATTTCATAAATAAAACAAAAAACGAACATGCAATAACGCAAACAAAACTGCAGCAATTTTCAGCTGAGGCAAGCCATATCGGAAACGCAAGATAAAATATAAAGACTTCGTTTTTTTAATATTGTAAATTCATTTGAAAAAGATAAACGCGAAAAGATATAATTAGCCCAGATATGCCGACGGACCTCCTGGTGAAGCAATTTCCACAATTCTTTTTGATACTGTTCTTTTAACATAAAATATTACAGAAATTAAGATAAATTAAAAAAAAAATGTTTAACGATTTTGTAGGGTGTGCTACATGTATTGGATATATAGGAAATATCGTTTTTATTCTTCTAGAGTACTTATTATTTGATTTAAAGTTAAAAACTGAAAACAAAAATTGTTTTTTTTTTTTAATTTTTTTTGTATTCTAGAGCCGAGCGTACTACATGTAGTACGCCAGCAAATAAATCAACAAAAATCACATATAATTGGGTTTCACACTTCCACTACTGGTATACCTCAATTCTACAACTATTTTTAATAAAAATATACAAAAAACAGAAAAAAAGAAAATAGGCTTAAATATTTTTTTCTTACCGATTTGGCGACATCTTCACACTTTTGACAATTTCACAAAACTCGCATTTTTGATAATAAAAAAGGCAATCAAGGAATTGCAACAGAAATTTTGTATACTCAGTTGAGCAGAGCTCACAGAGTATATTGACTTTGATTGCATAACGGTTGGTTGTACAGGTATAAAGGAATCGAGATAGATATAGACTTCCATATATCAAAATTATCAGGATCGAAAAAAAATTTGATTGAGCCATGTCCGTCCGTCCGTCCGTCCGTTATCACGATAACTTGAGTAAATTTTGAGGTATCTTGATGAAATTTGGTATGTAGGTTCCTGAGCACTCATCTCAGATCGCTATTTAAAATGAACAATATAGGACTATAACCACGCCCACTTTTTCAATATCGAAAATTTCGAAAAACCGAAAAAGTCCAATAATTCATTACCAAAGACGGATAAGGCGATGAAACTTGGTAGTTGAGTTGAACTGATAACGCAGAATAGAAAACTAGTAAAATTTTGGACAATGGGTGTGGCACCGCCTACTTTTAAAAGAAGGTAATTTAAAAGTTTTACAAGCTGTAATTTGGCAGTCGTTGAAGATATCATGATGAAATTTGGCAGGAACATTACTCCTATTACTATATGTATGCTTAATAAAAATTAGATAAATCGGAGAACGATCACGCCCACTTTTAAAATTTTTTTTTTTTAAGTCAAATTTTAACAAAAAATTTAATATCTTTACAGTATATAAGTAAATTATGTCAACATTCAACTCCAGTAATAATATGATGAAGCAAAATGCAAAAATAAAAGAAAATTTCAAAATGGGCGTGGCTCCGCCCTTTTTCATTTAATTTGTCTAGGATACTTTTAATGCCATAAGTCGAACAAAAATTTACCAATCCTTGTGAAATTTGGTAAGGGCTTAGATTCTGGGACGATAACTTATTTCTGTGAAAAAGGGCGAAATCGGTTGAAGCCACGCCCAGTTTTTATACACAGTCGACCGTCTGTCCTTCCGCTCGGCCGTTAACACGATAACTTGAGCAAAAATCGATATATCTTTACTAAACTCAGTTCACGTACTTATCTGAACTCACTTTGTATTAGTATAAAAAATGGCCAAATGACCACGCCCACTTTTACGATATCGAAAATTACGAAAAACAAAAAAATGCCATAATTCTATACCAAATATGAAAAAAGGGATGAAACATGGTATTTGGATTAGTTTATTGACGCAAAATATAACTTTAGAAAAAAACTTTGTAAAATGGGTGTGACACCTACCATATTAAGTAGAATAAAATGCAGGGCGAAATAAAAAACCCTTGAAATCTTGGCAGGAATACTGTTCGTGGTATTATATATATAAATAAATTAGCGGTATCCAACAGATGATGTTCTGGGTCACCCTGGTCCACATTTTGGTCGATATCTGGAAAACGCCTTCACATATACAACTACCACCACTCCCTTTTAAAAGCCTCATTAATACCTTTAATTTTATACCCATATCGTACAAACACATTCTAGAGTGACCCCTGGTCCACCTTTATGGTGATATTTCGAAAAGGCGACCACCTATAGAACTAAGCCCCACGTCCTTTCAAAATACTCATTAAGACCTTTCATTTGATACCCATATCGTACACACATATTCTAGAGTCACCCCTGGTCCACCTTTATGTCGATATTTCGAAAAGGCGACCACCTATAGAACTAAAGTCAACTCCCTTTTAAAATACTCATTAATACCTTTCGTATGGTACCCATATTGTACAAACGCATTCTAGAGTCACCCCTGGTCTACCTTTATGCCGATATCTCGAAAAGGCGACCACCTATACAACTACCACCACTCCCTTTTAAAAGCCTCATTAATACCTTTAATTTGATACCCATATCGTAGAAACACATTCTAGAGTGACCCCTGGTCTACCTTTATGGCGATATCTCGAAAAGGCGTCCACCTATAGAACTAAGCCCCAAGCCCTTTTAAAATACTCATTAACACCTTTCGTTTGATACCCATATTGTACAAACGCATTCTAGACTCACCCCTGGTCCAACTTTATGGCGATATCTCGAAAAGGCTACCACCACTTCCTTTTAAAACCTTCATTAATACCTTTAATTTGATACCCATATCGTACAAACACATTCTAGAGTCACCCCTGGTCCACCTTTATGGCGCTATCTCGACAGGCGTCCACCTGTAGAACTAAACCCCACGCCCTTTTGAAATACTCATTAACACCTTTCGTTTGATACCCATATTGTACAAACGCATTCTAAAGTCACCCCTGGTCGACCTTTATGGCGATATCTCGAAAAGGCGTCCACCTATAGAACTAAGGCCCACTCCCTTTTAAAATGTTCATTAACCCCTTTCATTTGATACCCATCGCTTCCGGACTCGGGATTTTTCCCGACCAAGGACTGTCATTTCAGTGTGACCCCATTTAATTCGTTTCGTCCCTCCCACAAATTGTCATCCTCCCAGCAGCTCCTTGCAACAGGACTGCTACATATTCTCTTACTCCGGGAAGGTATCGAACCCAATCCGGGTCCGTCTCCTGACCCCGGTCCTGAGAAATGGTTTTGCTGCATTTGCCAGAAAAGAATCTTTTTAGGACGGTCATACTCTGTTCAGTGTGTCTCGTGCAAGGGATGGTTGCATCGGACAGGTTGTTCTGGGCTTGATCACAAAACCCGACGTCCACGTAACTTTTATAAATCTTTTGTGACTCCTTGCTGCTCACGCCCAATGGCGTACCGTAGTCTACGCCTAAGCGCCCCCTCACTACCTTCCAGCAGCCCCGCTGCTCAGCAAGCCACAACAAGTACCCGCTGCTGCTCGCGCCCCACGGCGCCAACAACTCAAACAGCTGTAACCACTCATAACTACTACCTTCGTAGTAGAGCTGGTAGCAATGCTGAGCATCAGCCCCTGCCCCCGTCTTCTTCTCCCCCTCTCTTTTCTGGCAGCAATCATGCAGGTCATGGAAACAGACTCTTAATCCCTACCTCCGTTTGCACCGTCTGCCAGCACAGAATATATAGGTTTGCGACATCCGATCAATGCAGCTCCTGCCTTGGGTGGTGCCACTTTCCTAGATGTTCTGGTCTCCGCGACGGCAACCCCTCGACGGGTTTCATCGCACCATGTTGCCAGGTCGCAAACCCAAATCATCCGGGTACCCCAATGCTTGCCCAAGGGCGCCCAGTCCCAAGGCCACACCAGCAATTGCGTCCTGGCCTTCCACAACCTAGGCATAGTCACCCGTCACTTACCCCTAGAGTGGCGGCGTCACCCCTCATGCACTTCAGAATTCTGCAGTTAAACTGTAATGGACTAACTGGGAAGATTACGGAGATAGTCGATTTCATGAAGCGGCACAACATCCGCATTGCTGCGATTCAAGAGACTAAACTCACAGCAAGATCTGCACTGCAGACCTGGTCTGGGTATAATGTCCACAGGAAAGACCGCGAGAGCGGAAATGGAGGTGGCCTCGCGTTTATTATACACCACTCTGTGCAATATTATATATTTGATCCTGGCATCGACCGCAGGGACAATGTCTTAGAACGTCAAGGCCTATCTGTTCGGTCAGGCGATGCAAATCTAGAAATCATCAACATCTACATCCCTCCTGTCACCTGTTGCCCCAGTGGATACCGCCCTAATATCGAGGCCTTACTCACTGGCAACAATCGCATTATCTTAGGCGATTTCAATGCCCATCACGACCTATGGCATTCAAACTTGCGGGCGGACAGTAGGGGTGAGATGTTGGCGGATCAAATAGAAGAAACGACGTTCTGCACAATAAACGGAGACGCCCCTACACGTATGGTAGGAAGCTATCATAGCTCGCCAGATATCTCAATCGTGAGCGCAGAACTCGTAAACTGCGTCAACTGGCAGCCGATGGTAACATTGGCATCCGACCACCTGCCCATACTTATTTCGTTCGAGCGTACCGCCGACTTCATCGTCACCGAAAAACGCAATTTCATAAACTTCAAAAAAGGAAAGTGGGAAGAATATAAATCTCCAACAGACAGCAGCTTTGCTGCCCTCCCTATCCCGACCAAGGGGAGCGTGCCTTCCGTAAGGTCATTGAATCCGCCTCGGCACATTTCATTCCCGCCGGGAGAATTCCCGAAATCCGGCCCCACTTCCCGGCGGAGGCCGCGAGCTTAGCGAGGGAACGCGACCTTATAAGACATCTTGACCCAGGCGACCCCCAAATAAGGGATATAAACCAACGCATCAGATTGCTTGTGGACGAACACAAGCGGGCGAAATGGGAAGAGCACCTAAGAGGTTGTAACCTCTCTACCGGTGTAGGTAAACTTTGGTCCACCGTAAAGTCCCTATCGAATCCGACTAAGCACAAAGACAAAGTTTCCATCGCCTTTGGCGATAAGGTGCTGTCGGATGCGAAAAAATGCGCGAGCGCTTTTTGCCGACAATATATAATGCATCCTACGGTTGACAAAGATAGACGGAGAGCCAATAGACACGCACATAAACACAAATTCAGCGCGTCACCAGTCACCATCACCGCTAGAGAGGTTGAGGACGCCATTGGTCGCGCTAAACAATCCAAAGCAGTGGGCCCAGACGGCATAGCCATGCCGATGCTTAAAAACCTGTGGAAAGAGGGTTTCAAATATTTAGCGCATGTCTTCAACCTGTCTCTTTCCACCTTTGTCATACCCGAGAAATGGAAAATGGCCAAGGTGGTCCCGCTACTAAAGCCTGGGAAACCAGCTAACATAAGTGAGTCATATCGTCCGATATCTCTCCTATCGCCAGTGGCAAAGACGCTTGAAGCCATTTTGCTCCCTTATTTCCAAGCACATTTGCAGCTAGCCCCTCATCAGCATGGCTTCAGAAAACTCCATAGCACTACCTCCGCGCTAAATGTCATTGGCACCCAGGTAAATTGCGGTTTGAATCAATACCCCCACCATAGAACAGTACTCGTAGCGCTAGACCTATCAAAAGCCTTTGATACGGTCAACCATGGCTCGTTACTGCAAGACCTGGAAGGGTCTACCCTTCCCCCATGTCTTAAAAGGTGGCCCGCAAATTATCTGGGTGGTCGGCAGGCATCGGTGCAATTCAGAAACGAAACATCAAAACCAAGGAGAAGAAAGAAACAGGGGGTGCCACAGGGTGGTGTCCTATCCCCACTTTTGTTTAATTTCTACATATCTAAGCTACCTTCACCACCGGAAGGAGTCACAATCGTTTCCTACGCCGATGACTGCACAATAATGGCCACAGGCCCAGGCCCAGAGATCGATGAGCTATGCAATAAAATAAGCGGCTATCTCCCTGATCTCTCCAGTTTTTTCGCCTCGCGAAACCTGGCATTGTCACCGACTAAATCTTCCGCGACCTTATTTACAACATGGACGCCCCAAATGTCGACCATATTGAACATCCACGTCGATGGGACTACGCTACCGACTGTCCTACACCCCAAAATCTTGGGTGTGACGTTTGATCAGGATCTACATTTTGGTGCGCATGCAACCGCAATTGTTCTGAGAATTCAGAA
Source organism: Eurosta solidaginis (assembly GCF_040869045.1). Classification (NCBI taxonomy): domain Eukaryota; kingdom Metazoa; phylum Arthropoda; class Insecta; order Diptera; family Tephritidae; genus Eurosta; species Eurosta solidaginis. The sequence goes on along the minus strand of NC_090320.1, from coordinate 71,292,855 downwards.
TCCTCAAATCCCTTGCTGGCAGTACCTGGGGAAAAGATAAAGAAACGCTCATGACCACATACAAAGCAATTAGCCAGCCGATTACGTGCTACGCGTCACCCATATGGTCGCCAAGCCTAAAAACCACCCACTGGAAGAAACTACAGGCCTGCCAAAATACTGCTCTCAGAATCGCCACGGGCTATCTTCTTATGTCGCCAGAACACCATCTGCATAATGAGGCGAGAACACTCCCCATCAGGGAGAGAAATGAGATGCTGACCAAACAGTTTCTGTTGAATAACCAGAAACCTGGGCATCCCAACAGACATCTGATTGACGAACCAGCACCGCTTAGGGGCCTAAGGAGTCATCTCCGTAAGCATTTTGAGGAAATACGGCACCTGAGAACCCAGCCGTATGAAGCGAAAAAACACAAGCAGGTCCTTGGTGAACTCCATAGACAGGCGTCGGACCTTTATGTCGGTAATTGCCCGGTGAATCCAGTACTTGAAGAAAAATATCCAGAACTCGCGGAAGAGGAACGCATACTCCCCAGGGAAACGCGTGTCACTCTTGCTCAACTTCGTTCTGGATACTGTAACAGGTTAAACTCTTACCTATCCAGAATCAACCCCGACATACCAAATGTATACCCCGCTTGCAATGTGTCCCCACATGACACCAACCATCTCTTTAATTGTAATGTGGAACCAACGCCTCTAACACCCCTTTCCTTATGGTCCACCCCTGTTGAAACCGCAAGTTTCCTTGGACTCCCGTTAGAGGATATTGATGACAATTTGTGATCGGTCGCGGCTATTAGGTGGGGCGAGCATTGCTACAACAACAACAGCAACATTTGATACCCATATCGTACAAACAAATTCTAGAGTCAACCCTTATCCACCTTTATGGCGATATCCCTAAATGGCGTCCACCTATAGAACTATGGCCCACTCCCTCTTAAAATACTCTTTAATACCTTTCATTTGATACACATGTCATACAAACACATTCCAGGGTTACCCTCGGTTCATTTTCCTACATGGTTATTTTCCCTTATGTTGCCGCCATAGCTCTCAACTGAGTATATAATGTTCGGTTACACCCGAACTTAATCTTCCTTACTTGTTCAAAGCTAACTATGATACCTGTTTTGTACAGTAGCACAGCGACAGGTTCGTTACTTAGTTTAAATTACTGTTTACGAAATATTTTGAAAATAACAGGTGTACTACATGTAATACGCTCGGCATATCTGAGTTAATTACATACTTGCTATTGCACACAATATAAAATTTTAGATTTTAATACTTTTTTTATACATAATTCCTTCCAAATAAATAAAATTTTCTGAATTTTGAGAAACATTTAATGTTTTTTCTGTCGACTGATTACTTTCTGAATTTTGACTTCTGAATTTTGCCTTCTGAAATTTGAGTTCTGAATTTTCACTTCTCAAAATTTAACTTTGCAATTTGACTTCGGAAATTTTACTTCTGAAATTTGACTTCTCAGATTTGACTGCTAAATTTTGACCTATGAATTTTGTCTTTCTGGAAAAAGGTTCTGACTAATGTTTTCTGAAAAAATGTGTTCCTGAATTTATGGGGGGCACCGCGACATCTAGATGCCTTATAAGCTGATTTGAAGTTGATCATGAACCAATCGGAGACACTTTTAAACGAATGCAATACAGTTGCTACTCAATTGAACATCTCGCCACGTGTGGACTGGCATTGAGACTCTTGATAGAAATTTGGAAGAAAAAAAAAATTGAAATGGGTGCGGCACCGCCCACTTGAGATAAAATCAATTTTACAAATATTATTAATCATAAATCAAAAATCATTAAACCTATCGTAACAAAATTCGGCCTTTACTATAAGGAATGCTTTGAAGAAAAATTAACGAAATCGGGTAAAGACCACGCCCACTTTTATATACAAATTTTTTAAAAGGGTCGTGGACGAATAAAAAAGAACTTTATAGCAATGGTATTTCATTTCCCAAGTGTATTCATAACAATATAAAAAGATGATAAAAAATTTTAAGACTACCTTTATATAAATGGACCAAAAAATAGAAGGCAATTTTTGCTTTAATACAGACATAGTCTTGTTGAATTTGGACTAAAAAACAATAGCTCTTGTAAGAATTTTGGGATTTAAAACTATAAAAGTGGAGCGCAATCTTTCAATTTAAGGCAAACCATGTACTTGGGATTAACTAATTGATTATTTAAAATTTAAACACGCATTCTACCTTTATAATTTTAAATCCCAAAATTCTTTTACAAGAGCTATTGTTAAAGTTTTTTAGTCAAAATTTAACAAGACTATGTCTGTATTAAATGAAAAATTGCCTTCTATTTTTTGTTCCATTTATATAAAGGTAGTCCTTAACATTTTTTTATCATCTTTTTATTTTAATTTTTTTAGTACTGCCTACAAAAAGGCAATTGCAAGTTTTATTAGTAATTTAAGTAATTCCTAAGTGAAAATTCTTATATTTATTTATTTGTTCAAAATAGCAAGATTTAATAGAATTAGTGGAATTTTCGCTGACAACACTGGCGAAAACAACAGAATTCCACCTCGTTTGTCAGCTACTTAATTTGTACATCTGAAAATCGTGCTGAAATTGGCATACGCCTGAAAGTCTAAAAGAATCGTGGTGAAAGTCGCGTACGCGTAAAAGTATGCAAGGACGTGCATTGAGTTGGGCTTTCAACGAGGTGCAACAATCAGGAGGTAACCCATGAAGGTATGACCTAATCTTGTAAATAGTTCGCCTTGTGCGTTACGTAGCTCAAATTTTTTGATCAAACATTGCACTGTCGCCGAGTTTTAAACAATATTTCAGGTTTCAAGTCTCTAGATATCCAGGAAGTTAGTTAAAAATCGATTGCAAGATTCCCAATTTAAAACTAGTTTTCTCAATATCTCCATCCATGCGCCATCTAGCGGAATTTTTTTGATAAAATATTGCATTGTCACCGGGTTCTGACTTACGGCCCAAGTTTCATGTCTCCAGCTCATCGGGAAGTTACTCGAAAATCGATCGCAAGATTCCCCCCGTTTTAAAGGATTTGCAGTTATCTTGACTAGCGCGCCACCTAGCGGAATTTTGTTTTCTATAAGTTGTATTGTCACCAGGCCTCTAACTAATTGCCAAGTCTGTAGGTAACCGGGAAGTTAGTTAAAAATGGATTGAAATATTCCCAAATTAAAATTTGTTTTCTTACTATCTCGATCCATGCGCCACCTAGCGGCATTTTTTGATCAAATGTTGCGTTGTCACCGGGTTCTGACCCACGGCCCAAGTTTCAAGTCTCCAGCTCACCGGCAAGTTACTCAAAAATCGATCGCAAGATTCCCCTCGTTTTTCAGGGATTTGCAGTTATCTCAATTAGCATGCCACCTAGCGGAACTTTGTTTTCTATAAATTGTATTTTCAGCGGGTCTCGAACTATGTGCTATGTCTCGAACTATGTGTAACCGGGAAGTTAGTTAAAAATGGATTGAAAGATTCCCAAATCAAAATTAATTTTCCTAATATCTCGATCCATGCGCCACCTAGCGGAATTTTTTGATAAAATATTGCGTTGTCACCAGGTTCTGACCCACGGCCCAAGTTTCAAGTCTCTAGCTCACCGGCAAGTTACTCAAAAATCGATCGCCAGATTCCCCTCGTTTTTCAGTTATTTGTAGTTATCTCAATTAGCACGCCACCTATCGGAACTTTGTTTTCTAAAAATTGTATAGTCACCAGGTCTCGAATTATGTGCTAAGTTACAAGTCTCTAGGTAACCGAGAAGTTAGTTAAAAATGGATTGAAGGATTCCCAAATTAAAAATAATTTTCCTAATATCTGGGTCTATGCCGCACCTAGCGGAAATTTTTGATAAAACATTGCATTGTCACCGGGTTCTGAATTATGGTTCAAGTTTCATATCTCCAGCTCACCGGGAAGTTACTCAAAAATCGATTGCAAGATTCCCTGCGTTTTTTTAGGGATTTTCGTTTATATCGATTCGTCTGCCACCTGGCGGCATTTTGTTTTCCACGAATTGTAGTGCCATCGTCTCGCAAACTATGTGCTAAGTTTCAAGTCTCTGTATCACCTATAAGTTAGTTAAAAGTCGATCGCAAAATTTCCTTTTTAAAATTAATTTTCTGTATATCTCGATCCGTGCGCCACCTAGCGGATTTTTTTTTTCACTTGCATTGTAATATCTCTCAGATCTGAACTATGTTGTAAGTATGAAGTGTCTGGCTCAACGGGAAGTTACTGGAAAAGACTTTTCCGTGGATCAAAAATTTGTATGGAAATGAAGGAACAAACATGAAAGCGACTTAATATAAAGGTAAAAAACACTTGTGCAAATTCAATTTTACAAATATTATTAATCAAACATCGTTAAACCTATCGTAACAAAATTCGACAGAGAGGTTACCTTTACTATAAGGAATGATTTGAAGAAAAATTAACTAAATCGGCTAAGGACCACGCCCACTTTTATATAACAGATTTTTAAAAGGGTCGTGGACGAATAAAATAAGATATATCTTTGCAAAAAGGAGCTTTATAGCAATGGTATTTCATTTCCCAAGTGTATGTATAACAATAAATAGGAAACACTTCAAATTTTAAAAAATGTTTCGGGAATCGAATAAAAATTAACGGATTGTAATCAAATTTGGTACACAAATTTTCCCTGTAGCAGGAAATATTTCTAGATGAACAAATAATTGTTAAATAGTAAATATAGACAGTGGATAGTTAGCACATTTTGCTGTGGTGAATGTGACCTGCTGAAGTTTTGTGAGGCTTATTATTTGCGCATCTTTATCTTTATTTTAGACTGTCTTTGATAAGTATAGCGCCGCTGACGTTACATGTCGCGCCGCTTTTTTACGATTTTTAAGAATGCATGCAGAGAATATTTTGTCATGTATTGTAGTGTAGTGCTGCTAAGGTTGTGTGCCTAAATTTAACTGAAAAAAAAAACAAAATTCAGGAAATGTTCATAGAAATCTTTTTCGAAAGTAGGAGAGTAAGAAGATTTATGATGAGCTGTACGAGCTTTATTTAGGCAGAACGCTGCAGGTTCAATGACTACCTCCAAAATGGTGCCAATCACTTGTAATAACAGCGCTTTAGTCTGAGCCATATGTTTTTAAATTAACTAATAGAAGACAGCGACTTTTTCAGAACCACCTAAGGCTGAACCAGTCGTTCCAAAGGTCTGCAAAGGGACCAAGTTTTAATTCACTTAACCAAACCGGATTGTTTATTTATTCTATTGTTTAGGCCTGCCGCTCCCCATAGTCTATAAGTAAGCATGTCACTATTTATAATAAGATCAAACTGTTTAAATAACAGCTATTTGGTTAGTAATGTTTTTGTTTGGTAACTATTTGGCATTTCGGTTGATTGTCGATCACGAAAATGAAATGGTATATTAAGTTTGTAACGGATCTGAAAATTGTAAGTTCTTAAAGTAGCACAGATAGACCCACCAATAAGCATACCGAATTGATCAGGTTGACAATCTGGTTTGACTAAGCCATGTCCGTTTGTCCGTCTGTCTGTTTTATCGCAAACTTGTGCTTAAATGTTTGATTTATAATAAGATCAAACTGTTTAAATAACAGCTATTTGGTTAGTAATGTTTTTGTTTGGTAACTATTTGGCATTTCGGTTGATTGTCGATCACGGAAATGAAATGGTATATTAAGTTTGTAACGGATCTGAAAGTTGTAAGTTCTTAAAGTAGCAGAGATAGACCCACCAATAAGCATACCGAATTGATCAGGTTGACAATCTGGTTTGACTAAGCCATGTCCGTTTGTCCGTCTGTCTATTTTATCGCAGCTTCAATGTTTGAGGTATCTTGATGAATTTCAGTGAGCGAGTATATTTCGGTTTCCAATTACATAGGTATCTTCCTCAATTTATAAGATATATGCTTTAAATTTCACCAGATGCTTTCATATATGACACGTATTGTCGTAGAGTTCTTTCGTACATATAGGACATATATCTTACAAGCACCATTTCTATCTCATTTCACCAACTAAAGGCTTCAAATTTCAGAAAATGACTACGCACCCTTTAGGGAAGTCAGTAACCAGTTATAATAATTTAAGGTTCAGAACCACACCGAAAGTACCCAATAAGTACTAGTTCGATAGTAACTAGATTCTCTCTAGTTCAAAAATCGTTAGTTTGGGTCTTTAAATTGCATATCTTTATATATATATACACTATCAGATTTAGCAGACGTTCTTCTGCCCTAACTTTCGTCCATCTGTATAAGTTTTAAGAGGTTTTTACCTCTTACTCTCTTTTCTTGTCCTTTTATTCACTCCTCCCTCTGCCTTTCTCTTTCTCTCTCTCCCTCTCTCCGTCACTTCATTTCCGCTCTTTCTTCGTCTAACTCTATCTCTTTCTCAATCCCTTTTTCCGTCACACTTTTCTCTTCTCTCATGTTCCTATTCTTCTCCATCCCTTATTCCGAGTCTCCCAGTCCCAGCCCAAAAGTCCTACACACAGTCCCTCTCCTTGTCCCAGTCAGTCCCTGATCCCAGAAAAAAAGGGTCGTTACTTATCTAGGTAAAGGGATAGCTAATAGGTATGTACTACATACATACACATTGTACCTACATTGTTATATTTTCTTATTCTATATCTACTACAGTCATACAGGTAAAGCTGTTATAAAGGTGTTAAAAAGTTTTATTTGCATACTTTTTATTAAGTAGCAGTTGATTGTGAACAGCTGTGAAGACAAATATGTAAAGAAACTAGCCACACTTCTTTAGTACGCGTGTATAACAGTCATTCTAAAGCTTTTCTTCACAAGCTTTTATTTTTGCCTATACCAAACGATATCGCCATCTGGCGATTATGTCTTCAAATGTTACTATATTCGCTAAATTTTAAAAAGGTCTCATTTTCTTGAATCACTTTTAAAGCCTATCGATTCAATTTGAAAATAAATACGCATAAGTTCCTGCTTACGAAGTTCAGCTCTTTGGTATGACTTATAAAAAATCAGAAAATCGACTATATGTCTGGTTACACCGGAGTTTAGATTCTCGTACTGGTTCTAACTTTCGAGCAAAGATACAATTTGAAAATATATATAACGTAAAAATACTTAGGACCGTTTTCACAACTGCCTGTTAAAGGATTTTGCAATAACTTCGCAGTTAAGTTGAAAGTGATTGGATGACATCACCTCGTCGTCCTCCCTGCAACGAACACAGTAATGGTTTTTCAGATAACTCAGTGTCACACCACATAGATTCCCATAAGGGAATGTTCCGTCAACGATCCAATCACCATTGCGATATTAGCCTTAGTGACTCTCAGTAATATCGCTGAGCGTTAGATGTCAACAACAGTGCATAAGGATATCGACATCCAGCAAGAGTTGGAGTCAGGCCAGGGCTTATTTAATAAATAGGCGGTAATACACTAATTACAAAAAACCATTTAAGTAATTTTACTAAGATCACTGTAATCATGTCATACGACATTGCTCGTTTGGGTTTAATTTTACGAATTTTCAATATACTGTGGCGAATTTTAGCATCACTATGTTGTTAGTAAATAAAGGCACAACAACAATAACTCTTTTGTACATGAAAAAATCAATCATAATTTACACACATACATACAAGGCAACCAAGAGATACTCACAAACACATGTAATCATCAGCCGAAGTATTTACTCACACATACACTCGCATATGAATGGTAACCAAGCAGGAGATACAAAAGTTCTAGAAAGTGAAACACCTAGACCTTAGGAGAAATATGCGAACGAAGCAACGGAGAGTATAAAAGCAGCGCAAGGTGAGTAATCAGTAATCAGATTTGATTTAAACGCGCTATTGGTTGTGAAGTATAATTGTGAAGTATAATTGTAAAGTACTACTCCCAAAGTAATCTAAATAAAGCCAGTTAGCGATTCAAACGTTAACAGAAGGTGCATAAAAATAAAAATCGGAATTCACAAAATTCGTTCCCATACTAAAAGTAAAGCTGTATTACTAACCATTAAGAAGCCTATTACAACAGTCAACGGATCGTCACCGAACTTCGTCATTTTTCTTCATAACCCATTCGCAATTAACTTTGCGAGCAGAAATCCAGCAAATTCCCTTCAAAAAACGCGAGTAGTCTATAAATAGTGTAAGGCATACTCCTTTAGGAGTATAGGAGTGTTCCAAAACTAATCTGTATTCATACAAAAAATGTGCTCCAATTAACATTGCGATGTCCTAGGAGAGGAGTAGGTGATCCCACTCTCACTTTGTTTGTGAGTATTCCATAGAGTACATACGTGAGAGTACTTTCAAAGTACTTTCACTGTAGTACTCAATGGAGCACCAACAGAGGACCATATGACAAAGTACTAAAGAGGAATTGTGTCGGAAAGAATTATCGGAGTAAATTTAATTTAAAATGAAATTAAATGAAGAGGGGCAATATAACTTTCATATTTTATACTACGAATATTCTTATGTTATTTAGCATTCGCGTGAATAAAGAAACTAATATTTCTCTATACTATAGTATGTATACATAAAACCAGTGCGCGGTTGCATTTTATGAGAGTTGACATAGTAATATTTTATTATCAGTTATTTGTATGCAATATTTTACTTTCGGCAACTCTGTTCGATCGTCATCGTGTCATGATAACGGTCGTTAAAAACGAGCAAAGAACGGATGATGGTGGTCCGCAAACGCATTGCAAAGGAGTATTGTTAGAGTACTCCAACATGAAGAAAATGGAATACGTAATCCAACAATTTTTCAGGGTTATTTTTGTGGAGTTGTAATTATATGTAGTATAGTATATACATAAATAGGCAAGTTAAAAATTTCGCTACAAATGTTTAACAAACTATAATTCTAAGGTATAAACAGCTATATACATATGTATCGAAAGGCCTTCTCAAGGAAATGTGCAGGCCATTTAAAAGTTTGCAAAAAAGTTAAATAAAGCGCCTAAATAATATTTAAAAAAATGGCACCACTACTAATGCCAAACTCGTATTTAAACCAGCGGTCCTCAGCTAGTGAAATAATTATTGGAGCCACTTCACACGCATTATTAAAGCCGAGATGCGTTCTACCCAATCTTATACATTATGAATAGATTGCACGTATTTTTATGGAGAACGGTAGATTGAGGAACACTGGCGCCATCTGACATGGAAAAATAACCAACTCCCAAATTTTGTTACAAGCAAAGCATACGAAGAAGAATTTAACATTTGCTTTGGCTAAGGGTGCTGTCACAATTTGCAAGTGAAATTAAATCCCACCCGTTAGTAAATTTTCTAACAATTTTCGCAAAAAAAAAAATGCAATATAACAAATGAATACGACACAAAATATATTAGGAAGTATTTTTGTTGTTGGGGAGAATGTTTATACCAGTGCTTCGCGAAATTTTGTATGTGAATGGGCAAGGCGAAATAAAGTTCATTTGCCAAGTCTGAAGTTCCTTCATATTTACAAACGCAACATCTTGGTTGATTGTGGCCATATTATTGCAATGCATAAGATTGTGTTAAACGCATCTAATGAAAAATGGCTCTGTGCCGCGTCCTTTATTCTCTTTCGTCTTTAAGGCCCGAACACAAAATAACCTATCATGCGCTGACAGATGAGTTGACTGCTTGTGTTTGTATGGGGATTTTAAAATAGGTTATTCTTATGTGTTCGGGCCTTTAGTTGTCGCTGAACAAGCCATAGTACAGGTCTACAAGTAGGATATGTAGCAGCACGCACATACACAGCCACGCTCACCTGATAAAATGCTTGTTTTTGTTGGTTTTTCTTTGTGGATGCTATTTGGCACTGTTGTACTTCTTAGGACCAAAAAAAAGTGTAGTAGCTGCTATCGAAAACTGCGTAAAATTTTTATTGTAAAATTATATAGAAATATCCTTATTTACTTTCAAACGAGCACTTAATTACATCTCTCTTTAAAATACATATTTTTTCGACAATTTTAATCAACAAATTGTGATACTTTATTACCGGGACGATTGCTTAAACACGACCGAAACAGTCGGGGGAGGTATTAATAGACGCGTTTTTGCATCGCTGCCAATAATTCGAATACTTTTTCGCTTTGGACTATTGATAACAGGACAAAACGCGTCTTTTCATTTCTCTTTCCACATTTTTGGACGGGTTATTGCAGTCGACCTCGGTTTCAAACTGTTTTTCGTGGAGAACTTTTGAACGGGTAGAAAAACTTAGCACCCGTGTTTGTATTCTTAATGCTGGGATAACTACGCGTCCTCAGATACCCCAATTCAAGACTTTTGTATAATTTTCTTTCGGAGCAATATAGGTGCACTACATTTTAATACTAAATTCGTTCAAAAAAATGTACCATCACATCAACCCATATCTGATATTCCGGTCCGTTTTTTGTTTCCCTGTGTCGCTTTCCACGACAGCAACCCCTGTATTTTTGACACTTCGTTCAGTGTCAAAATCATGTTCCACGCAAGTTCCACTGAGTTCCACAATAGTTTGACACTGACCGAATTGTGTCAAACGGCAGTGTATTAGAAAGAGCAAGGAATTGTTTCCTTCTCATACATATCATACTTGTAAACCTGTACTATGGAACAAGCAGAGTAGAAACATCGGATGAGGCTATTGTTTGTTTGCGCATATATTTACGAATTTAACCAACATGCGTGCATACGTCTTACCTCATTGATTTTTGATCAATATTTAAACCACTACCAATAAGATGATTTTAGTTTTACTCACACGGCCACAGTTTTCATTCTGGTGACCACTGATTTAAACTGTGAAAATGTTTGCACTCATACTACGAACGCAACATGCGTTTGATGTTGTTGAGTTGAAAAACCAGCGGCGTCATGCCAACGATTTCATATTTGATCTGGCGAGGAAATGAATGAAGAGTGTGTACCATTGGGAATTCATAGAAGTGTAAAATCTTTCTATTCCTCCATTGCCATACCTACCTGTCAAATAATAGTCGACAGGGAGAAGGGCTGTCGCGAATGGCCAAGGAAGAAAGGTTAGTTTTTTGCTCGCCGTGATTAAATTGAAATACCGTGAATCACCCATTTGTGTTTCAAATCAGCTTTTCTTTTAATGTGTATACAGAAACTCAGACTACATATTGATTTTTTCTCTAATATCAATAACAAAAACCATTGTATAAAGCAATATGAGCAAAGCTCGCTAAATAAATACATATGATCATATTGATATAATAGTAACAGCGGAAGTATTAAAAAACAAATACTGTAAGCTTTCAAAAGCGCCTAAAAATCATGTCCACACTATTATACTATGTTCAAACAGAAAAATAAATTGAGGAAATTTCGATTTGAATTGAGTGCTGTTCATACAACTCGATTTAGCTTACACAATAGTAATTTGATAGCTGGTTGGCTCATCTCTACAGCAAGAACATACCTTTGTTCAGACTGTCAAAATGAACACGCACATTATTAGGCGAATGAAATGGAATGAAAACATAAAACTTTGAAATTTTTGTGTGTTGTAAGAAAATGTGTTCAATGTTTTGGTTTCATTTTGATTTTGCCATCTTCTTTTGAAATCCGTACTCCAGTGAAATGAAAGACATAAAATCAGCTGATTAGATGAGCCAACCATATAGTTCAGCCATGCGTAACTGACGTTTAAGTATACTCAATAAACACACTTTACAATGTTGCATTTGCAGTTTGAAACAATTTATTACGCAATTTTTTTTAAATTGGCAATTTATTATTACAATTTATTATATGACAAATTGCGTAATAAATTGCCCAAATAGTATAAATTGCCAATTTGGTGTGTGTTTGAACCTAGTATTAGGAATAAACTACATACAGAGTGTATGTGCCTACATGGTGATTAAAAGGAATAGAAACAAAAAAGGCAACTCTTATATTGTTTTCACACAGAAACTAAGAAGCGGAACGCTGCCAACAGAGTTGCATTGTGCTTTTGACTTCATTAGGCATTCGATTAGCTACTAATGAAATAATAATAGATTCGAATTTTGTAGGGAACATTGAGCTCAATAAGCGTCTTAATGTAGAAAACTGCCTTTATTATTCAATAAGCCGTCTGTGTGAAAACAGTATTAGAGGCCAATTGTACAGCGAACAACGGGACATTCATATGGCTCAGCAGCTAAAGGCATCTGCCTTTGCACTGATATGAATGTTGGAGATTCGAGTTCAATTCTCAGCTCCCGAAAAGCTAGCTGATGAAGAAGTGAAATTCAGAAACATGTCCTAGTAACCATCGCCGTTTGTAAACTTACAATTTTTCTCTAATATCAATAACAAAAACGATTGTATAAAGCAATATGAGCAAAGCTCGCTAATCAAATACATATGATCATATTGATATAAAGTAACAGCGGAAGTATTAAAAAACAAATACTGTAAAAATCCGAACAAATGTTACTAAGCTTTCAAAAGCGCGCCTAAAAATCATGTCCACACTATTAGGAGTAAACTACATACAGAGTGTATGTGCCTACATGGTGATTAAAAGGAATCGAAACAAAATAGGCAACTCTTACAGACCAATTGTACAGCGAACAACGGGACATTCATATGGCTCAGCAGCTAAAAGCATCTGCCTTTGCACTGATATGAATGTTGGATATTCGAGTTCAATGCGCAGCTCCCGAAAAGCTAGCTAATGAAGAAGTGAAATTCAGAAACATGTCCTAGTAACCATCGCCGTTTGTAAACTTACAATTTTTCTCTAATATCAATAACAAAAACCATTGTATAAAGCAATATGAGCAAAGCTCGCTAATTAAATACATATGATCATATTGATATAATAGTAACAGCGGAAGTATTAAAAAACAAGTACTGTATAAATCCGAACGAATGTTACTAAGCTTTCAAAAGCGCGCCTAAAAATCATGTCCACACTATTAGGAGTAAACTACATACAGAGTGTATGTGCCTACATGGTGATTAAAAGGAATCGAAACAAAAAAGGCAACTCTTAGAGACCAATTGTACAGCGAACAAAGGGATATTCATATGGCTCAGCAGCTAAAGGCATCTGCCTTTGCACTGATATGAATGTTGGATATTCGAGTTCAATGCTCAGCTCCCGAAAAGTGAAATTCAGAAACATGTCCTAGTAACCATCGCCGTTTGTAAACTTACAATTTTTCTCTAATATCAATAACAAAAAATATTGATTTTAATTTCTAAAATCTAGTTATTAGATAAAATATGAGCAGCCAGTTAAGCAAAAATTTAAAAATTTTTAAATAATGCAATGCGTCCGTCGTTTACGAAAATGATTGAAAAACACTATTGGCAAATGATTTAACCCTTATGGGTACATATAGGTCTGGCCAGACTTACACGAATTTTCACTGCATTTTTCACATAGAAATTTAAAAGCTACGCACCTGAGATCTTACAATATCCTCAACGCACATATTAGCTATAATTATGAAATAAAAAAGTTAAAAAATTATTTGTAAGTTTCGACTTTATTACGAATTTAAGAAACTTATACCTTAACCGTACACCATAGGTCCAGACAGCCCTATGAAAAAACGGTAAAAATGCTAAAGCAAATAGAAATTGTAACTGTTTCAAAAAAATAGTCTGCCAATTGACATCATAGTGGGCTAAGTTGTGGTCAAGTTGTTATTTTATTCTTGTTTTCTGTGACCAAAAATATCGGGAAATCTCACTTTATACTCAGTTGAGCAGAGCTCACAAAGTATAATAACTTTGATTGGATAACGGTTGGTTGTACAGGTATAAAGGCATCGAGATAGATATAGACTTCCATATATCAAAATCATCAGTATCGAAAAAAATTTGATTGAGCGATGTCCGTCCGTCCGTTAACACGATAACTGGACTAAATTTTGAGGTATCTTGATGAAATTTGGTACGTAGGTTCCTGGGCACTCATCTCAGGTCGCCATTTAAAATAAACGAAATCGGACTATAACCCCGCTCTCTTTTTCGATATCGAAAAACACAAAAAGTGCGATAATTCATTACCAAAGACGGACAAAGCGATGAAACTTGGTAGGTGAGTTGAACTTATGACGCAGAATAGAAAATTAGTAAAATTTTGGACAATGGGCGTGGCACCGCCCACTTTTAAAAGAAGGTAATTTTAAAGTTTTGCAAGCTGTAATTTGGCAGTCGTTGAAGATATCAGATATGATGAAATTTGGCAGGAAAGTTACTCCTATTAATATATATATGCTTAATAAAAATTAGCAAAATCGGAGAACGACCACGCCCACTTTAAAAAAAAATTTGTTTAAGTCAAATTTTAACAAAAAAATTAATATCTTTACAGTGTATAAGTAAATTATGTCAACATTCAACTCCAGTAATGATATGGTGCAACAAAATACAAAAATTAAAGAAAATTTCCTAATGGGAGTGGCTCCGCCCTTTTCCACTTAATTTGTCTAGGATACTTTTAATGCCATAAGTCGAACAAGAATTTAACAATCCTTGTGAAATGTGGTAGGAGCTTAGATTCTAAGACAGTAACTGTTTTCTGTGAAAAAGGGCGAACTCGGTTGAAGCCGGGCCCAGTTTTTATACACAGTCGACCGTCTGTCCTTCCGCTCGGCCGTTAACACGATAACTTGAGCAAAAATCGATATATCTTTACTAAACTCAGTTCACGTACTTATCTGAGCTCACTTTGTATTAGTATAAAAAATGGCCGAAATCCGGCTATGACCATGTCCGTTTTTTCGATATCGAAAATTACGAAAAATGCCATAATTCTATACCAAATAGGAAAAAAGGGATGAAACATGGTAATTGGATTGGTTTATTGGCGCAAAATATAACTTTAGAAAAAAACTTTGTAAAATGGGTGTGACACCTACCATATTAAGTATAAGAATGAAAAAGTTCTGCAGGGCGAAATCAAAAGCCCTTGGAATCATGGCAGGAATACTGTTCGTGGTATTACATATAGAAATAAATTAGCGGTACCCGACAGATGATGTTCTGGGTCACCCTGGTCCACATTTTGGTCGATATCTCGAAAACGCCTGCACATATACAACTACCACCACTCCCTTTTAAAACCCTCATTAATACCTTTAATTTGATACCCATATCGTACAAACACATTATAGAGTCAACCCTGGTCCACCTTTATAACGACATCTAGAAAAGTCGTCCACCTATAGAACTAAGGCCCACCCTCTTTTAAAATACTCATCAACACCTTTCATTTGATACCCATATCGTACAAATTCTAGAGTCACCCCTGGTCCACCTTTATGGCGATATCTCGAAAAGGCATCCACCTATAGAACTAGGGCCACTCCCTTTTAAAATACTAATTAACATCTTTCATTTGATACCCGTATCGTACAAACAAATTCTAGACTCACCCCTGGTCCACCTTTATTGTGCTATCTCGAAAAGGCGTCCACCCATAGAACTAAGGCCCACTCCCTTTTAAAATACTCATTAACACCTTTCATTTGATATCTCGAAAAGGCGTCCACCCATAGAACTAAGGCCCACTCCCTTTTAAAATACTCATTAACACCTTTCATTTGACACCCATATCGTACAAACAAATTCTAGAGTCACTCCTGGTCCACCTTTATGGCGATATCTCGAAAAGGCGTCCACCTATAGAACTAAGGCCCACCCCTTTTAAAATACTCATTACCAGCTTTCATTTGATATCCATAATACACACACATTCTAGGGGTATCCGGGCCCATGTTTTGGCCTATATCTCGAGACCCTAGTTACCCAGCGGTGTAAAACTTGCTCTGTACTAAAGCACACATCAACAGCTTCAATTTGATATCCATAATGTAAAAACACATGCTAGTGTTACCCTGATCCACGTTTTGGCCTATATCTCGAGACCCTAGTCACCAATAGGTATGAAGACGACCCTGTACTAAAGCACTCCTCAACAGCTTCAATTTGATACCCATAATGTAAAAACACTATCTAGGCGTTCACGGGCCCACGTTTTGGCCTATATTTCGAGACCCTAGTCACCCAGGGTAATGAAAATAACCTTTTACTAAAGCACTCATCAACAGCTTTCATTTGTTATCCATATTCCATAAACACATTCTGGGGTATCCAGAGCAACGTTTTGGCATATACCTCGAGACCCTAGTCACCCAGGGGTATGAAAATTACCCTCTACTAAAGCACTCATCAACAGCTTTCATTTGATATCCATATCCAATAAACACATTCTAGGGGTACCCGGGTCCACGTTTTGGCCTATATCTCGAGACCCTAGTCACCCAGGGGTATGAAAATTATCCTCTACTAAAGCACTCATAAACAGCTTTCATTTGATATCCATATTCTATAAACACATTCCAGTGGTACCCGGGTCCACGTTTTGGCCTATATCTCGAGACCCTAGTCACCCAGGGGTATGAAAATTACCCTCTATTAAAGCACTCATCAACAGCTTTCATTTGATATCCATATCCAATAAACGCATTCTAGGGCTACCCGGGTCCACGTTTTGGCCTATATCTCGAGACCCTGGTTACCCAGGGGTATGTAAATTACCCTCTACTAAAGCACTCATCAACAGCTTTCATTTGATATCCATAGTCTAAAAACACATTGTAGGGGTACCCGGGTCCACGTTTTGGCCTATATCTCGAGACTCTAGTCACCCAGGGGTATGAAAATTACCCTCTACTAAAGCACTCATCAACAGCTTCCATTTGTTATCCATATTCTATAAACACATTCCAGGGGTACCCGGGTCCACATTTTGGCCTATATCTCGAGACCCTAGTCACCGAGGGTATGAAAATTACCCTCTACTAAAGCACTCGTCAACAGCTTTCATTTGATATCCATATTCTATAAACACATTCTGGGGTACCCAGGTCCACGTTTTGGCATATACCTCGAGACCCTAGTCACCCAGGGGTATGAAAATTGCCCTCTACTAAAGCACTCATCAACAGCTTTCATTTGATATCCATATCCAATAAACACATTCTAGGGGTACCCGGGTCCACGTTTTGGCCTATATCTCGAGAACCTCTGCGTCGATCCTGAATTTTCTTTGCTATAAACCTCACGGATCCCAAGACCTTTCCAACGAATGCAAAACCGTGGAAATCAGTTCGTGCGCTCTGGAGTTATAGCGTCAGGAAGGAAAACCTGCAAATAAGCACCATCTATTGGTATGAAACGTAGCCGTAGCTTGGTGTGATATATCTCATGAACCGCTCTACCAAATTCAATCAAACTTCATAGAAACCATCTACATGGTAGCCCAAATGTACCGTAGAAATTTGGTTAAATGTGGTGGAACCGGTCTCAAGTTATAAAGTAACACCAAAAATGTGCACTAATTTTTATACATATAGATTTCAATTAAATGACAAAAAGTTCACCGCGTTGATAATAGCGGTGGCAAAAAACGGTGATGAACGAGTTTCTACTGTCTTCATGGCCGTAATATTTAATGCCCTGTCGCTATATTACGTTACGGTGAACTTCACCGTCTTCTTAGTTTCCACATATGTAATTACTTTTACACTGCAACATACTCTACCGCTATGTAACGACTGCTATATAGCGGCACCGCTTTCGAGAAAACCAAGCCTTTACGATCAATCGTTATGTTACCAAAGTTAATATACTGTGTTCAAAGTACGCTAAGTATAAAAACGACAAAAGGCCGAAAAATTATATTTTTCAAACATCTTTTGTTGCAGTTTTTTAATATCGACCAATTTGAAATTTCCAAGTATTTGAAATTTCCAAGTATAGGTTGCTTCAATTTGAACTTACTTACTTACTTAATTGGCGCTTAACCGTCTAAACGGTTATGGCCGTCCAACAAGGCGCGCCAGTCGCTCCTTCGCTCCGCCAACCGGCGCCAATTGGTCACACCTGGCGGCCACCGTGGTGTGATGGTAGCGTGCTCCGCCTATCACACCGTATGCCCTGGGTTCAACTCCCGGGCAAAGCAACATCAAAATTTTAGAAATAAGATTTTTCAATTAGAAGAAAATTTTTCTAAGCGGGGTCGCCACTCGGCAGTGTCTGGCAAGCGCTCCGATTGTATTTCTGCCATGAAAAGCTCTCAGTGAAAACTCATCTGCCTTGCAGATGCCGTTCGGAGTCGGCATAAAACATGTAGGTCCCGTCCGGCCAATTTGTAGGGAAAAATCAAGAGGAGCACGACGCAAATTGGAAGAGAAGCTCGGCCTTAGATCTCTTCGGAGGTTATCGCGCCTTACATTTATTTTTTTTTTAAGGGAGTTTAAATCGTTTTCCACCTGGTCCTTCCAACGGAGTGGGGGCCGCCCTCTACCTCTGCTTCCATAGGCGGGTTCCGATAGGAACACTTTCTTGGCCGGAGCATCATCTTTCATTCGCATAACATGGCCTAGCCAGCGCAGCCGCTGCGTTTTAATTCGCTGGACTATGTTGATGTCTGCGTATAGCTCGTACAGCTCATCATTAAATCTTCTTCGGTACTCGCCATCGCCAACGCGTAGAGGTCCATAAATCTTTCGAAGAACTTTTCTCTCGAACACTCCCAAAGCCGCTTCATCTGCTGTTGTCATGGTCCATGCTTCTGCCCCATATAGCAGGACGGGTACGATAAGTGACTTGTAGAGTATGATTTTCGTTCGCCGAGAGAGGACTTTACTTTTCAATTGCCTACCTAGTCCAAAGTAGCATTTATTGGCAAGATTGATTCTTCGCTGGATTTCAGTGCTGATGTTGTTGCTAGTGTTGATGCTGGTTCCCAAATAAACGAAGTCTTTTACTATTTCGAAATTATGGCTGCCAACAGTAGCGTGATTGCCAAGGCGCATATGCGCTGACTCTTTGCTCGATGACAGCAGGTACTTCGTTTTGCCCTCATTCACCATCAAACCCATCTTTACCGCTTCTTTTTCCAGCTTGGAGTAAGCAGAACTAACAGCGCGGGTGTTTAGGCCGATGATATCAATTTGAACTGTTGCTGAGAAAATTTAATTTGGATTCGGCCGCCGTGCTCCGCCTAGCACACCGAAAATCCTAGGTTCAAGCCTCGGTCAAAGCAACATCGAATATTTAGAAAATCGTTTTCTCAATTAGAAGAAAGTTTTTCTAAGCGGGATCGCCCCTCTGCCATCTGCCATGAAAACCTTTTCAGTGAAAACTCATTTGCCTTGCCCATTTTTATTTATTATAATTTAGACTTTCTTTGTTTGGGTTTATATTAGTTCAAACTTGTAAAATTTATTAAAGAAGCAGGAAAGTGAATTGCCTCACAAATTCACGAATGTCATGCATTTTGCGCTAAAATCATGTGAACAAAATAAAAATCCAAATTTAATCTAAACTGTTTTATTTAAAATTTTTAAGGCTTTCATTTAAAGGAAAAAATATCAAATCATATTATTATATGTCGACTATTTAGTTTCATGGGATGCCAAAACGTACGTGGGATTTTCTCCTATACATGATATTTTTTTAACAGCAAATAAGGTAAGGAGTAAAGCGACTTAAGTAAGCTAACAGAACGAAGAGTTGAAATTTTCGAAATTAATACTTTTTAATTGCACACAATCATACAAGCAAAGCACAGTGTTATAAAAAAGAAAAAAGTAAAAATACGCGGGTAGTCATACAAATTTTCTAGTAAATCTCGAAGATCTTAGAATGTTTTTATACAAGATCTTCCCCGTACTACCCAATACCGTGGTTATGGCCAAAAAAACCGGCTTTTCATACCTTTTGACTCATGCGATCTCATAACTTCGTAGGCTATAGCACGATTTTCAGGATCGTAGAAGAACTGACTAAGACCTTTCCAACGATATATGTATCAACTACGAAAACATATCACAACTGTGAAAATTTTGCCAATGAAAACAAAATTTGTTTTATTTTTTTTTTTTTTTTGGTTTCGTCAATTTTGGTGTTTAAAATAAATATTTGCTAAAAACTGACCGAGTTATTAAAATTTTAATGAAAACAAAACTTGGAAAAAATTTAAAATAGCATCACCACGACTAAGAAATGTTAACTTCACCTTTGCAGACTAATATGACTGTAACTTTTGTAGTTACTAACCGACTTTCAACCTTTTACCAGTTTTGGATTTGTTTGAACTGAGTCAGTTTTAAGCATCAAAAGTAAAATGAATACTCAGGAACTCATAACTACTTTCCAGTTTGGATGCAAGGCAGGGAAGGGATATAAGGCCGAACGACTTTCCAATTTGCGTCGTACGCCCTTTAATTTGTGCTACAAATTGGCTGGACGGCACTTACATGTTTTACGCCGATTCCGAACGGCATCTGCAAGGCGGCTTTCACTAAGAAGCTTTTCATGGCAGAAATACTCTTGTTGTATATAAAGTCACTTCCCGAAGGTTTTGGGGAGTGTTATCGATGTTGATGATCATTTTCTGGATATAGATCCGGTACGTTCCGGTAACAAAGCACCATTAAGGTACTAGCCCGACCATCTCGGGAACGATTAATATGACCACATTGAACCGTCTAGGCCATCCCGCCCCATCCCCGTAGTTCCATGGGGAACTTATGGTCGCCAGAGCGTCGCCTGTTAAATATATGAATGATACATTATATTTGTACCAGGATTCGCCTCGCGTAGGTGAAGTTGACAATCGGGCTGCGGAAGCTATAAAGCCTAGCGCTTATCAACCGCTTGAAATCCCTGTCGGCCTGCATTATATTTCATCGACAATTGTTTAAATGGTTAAAAATTTAGTAATTTGTAACCATAGTATGTAGATTAGGGTGGTTACAAAGTATATGGTGAATTTAAATTTTTGTTTTATCTTTCGGGGCACCCTCCTAAAATATGCCAATAGATCAGAAAATGATTATTGCAAAGTTTCAGGCCAATCCGATAATGTTAACACGTGCCTCATTGAGGTCAAAGTTAGGAAACACAGCGATTTTCCAGAAAAAATGTTAGTGTTTCGTCAATAAAAGTGAAACCATTTATGCCAGGAACTTGACTCCTATACTATTGAATATTGTAATGTCCATAGACGTTTGCATGGAAATTCAAAATTAAAGATATCCACTATGACCTGATCTGATTAAGGCTAAATACTGCTAAAAATAACCGTCCTATAAAAATATTATTCAGATCAAAATCAATACAAATACAACTACCTATCGAATGGTGTACGAGTCAAGTCCCTGGCATAAATGGTTTCACTTTTACTGACGAAACACAAAAATTTTGTTCTGAAAAATTGCTGTTTTTCCTAACTTTTACCTCAATGAGGCACGTGTTAACATTATCGGATTGGCCTGAAACTTTTTATGTATCATTTTCTAATCTATTGGCATATTTTATGGGTGTGCCCCAGCGGAAAATGTAAAATTGATTTCTTGTGGCCACCCTAATGTAGATTCATGCTTACATACATAAGTACATATGTTCGCATGTGTGCACTTCATATTTTCAGCGAGTTACCTACTAAAGAAATGTATAGCCCATTAATTTTTAATTATCATCTTCAACTCAAATATTTCTAGCAGTCATATTTATTGGCGATCGCATCTTATCATTTTATACTTTAGTTATAAATGGTACCTGCGTTTTATGCAAGGTTGCCACTTTGGTCGAACCAAAAATTTTACTTTTTGTTCCATCCACTTGCCCCAGTTCCTATATTTAAGTTCATTTTTGTATCGATTTATTACAAATGAAAGTTTGTTTTAGAAATTTGTAAAAACAGGTGATCAGGCGTCTAGCGCACACGACCCACTATACCTGCTCACCGTTTAAAATTACCTACATTCAGGTTGGGGCATTTTCTCGCGGAGCGGCACATATGCGTTTGTTGCCAGCGCTCAGAACTTAGTCTTCGAGAAATCAGACAATCGCACATCTTCGTGGTTGAACAGTCAACCATCATCAAAACGAGAAGAAACTGCACCAAGCATGCACTAGCAAATTCTTCTCGACTAGGAACTCATTCGAATACTAGACATCCCATGCAAACTATTAATCGGATAATAGACTCATCAAAAACAGCATTGCAAAGCAAGCCTAATATGGCTGAAAAAGGATCGTTCGAGGATGCAGCGTTAGCTGTAAAGACGGTGACAAACAACACATATAGCACCTTATCGGTGACTATCTAGCTCGAGGCATTAATATATGAGGTTGCGTTTCATTAGAACGATATATGGGTTTTACCTAGGTTAATAACTAATATTGTGGGTTTTAACTACATCTCAATGCTTTTTCAAGGATTGCGCATGTTTTTGCGACTTAAGCTGGTCCAATTTTTTTTCGACATTTCTTGATATCAGTATTTGTATATCCATTGTTCTCAAGAAAACGGCTAAACCCAAATTAATGATATTGGGTTCACTTATAATCAACCCACCAAAACCATCAATTTCAAATTTGTTTAAAATAAAATTATGTAGGTCAGATTTCAACAAAAATATTTGTAAATAGGATTTCCACCTAACGTTATGTTTATTTTTTTATATACCCGTTGCTATATCTAACAACTGGAATCCTTTGGATTAGAAGATTGCCACCTGTTCTGATTTGTATAAATTCCATGGAAATGAAATGGTATATTAAGTTTGACACTAATCTCAAAATTGCAAGTCGTTAAAGGAGAAGAGATAGAGCCACAAATAAGTATATCGAAATGATCGGGATAACGGTCTAAGTTGAGTTAGCCATGTCCGTCTGTCCTCTGTCTTATTTCGATGTTGTTTTAATAATTCTGCAACATATTTGAAATCAAAAACAAAAATAAATGAGATATGCCACTATGAATATCAAAGGTAGAGTCTTCAGAGTGGCATATCTGTAGTGGCATATCTGTAGAGGGATACAAATTTCTGTATAGGTAATACGCCATATTGTAAGCTCCCTTACTTTGGTATCTTTTCTTAGGATGTTTTTTAAAGGTTGCCACTTGTTCGATTTATGGTTAAAATTTTAATTAATTATGCCAATATAGGTACCAAGGGTGCAGCATCTACTGAACAAATTATTATTTACCTTAGATATATATGTAAATAGTCGAATATCATAAAGCTATGTATTTTTAAGATAAAGTTAAGTCCAGCAAGCGTGATCATCCAAGTGAATTTAAAAAATATTTGTTTTTTTTTTTTGATCGAAGTGCTGGTGTTTTTTCTTAACGAATTTTTGCCCTGAAAAAAATTTAGTGTGGCAACCGTGGATAGAGGTACATAGCTGAAAATGTCTGAGAACTACACATAGTATTGTGTATTAATTAGGGCTGTAGCATAGTTTCTATTCCGATTTCGATGCGTCGGAATTTTTGATTGATATATACTTCCGATTTCGGTTTCAGTTGATTGAAATCGGATATATGTAAAACTAAAGTCGATTAGTAGAAACGTTAAATGGAAAATCATATAGAGCCTATGTAGTGTTGTGTTTGGTTTGTCAGTTGCGAATTTTTTTTTTCAGCTGTTTTTTTCACTAGATTTTCCTATTGACAGAAACACACAGCACTGATTGAAACACAGACTTAAATACAAAATAAATCATATCGCTTTTATATTTTATTTGTATATTTCATTGGGCAACCTCTTTAAACTACATATGCATACCTTCTTCCCTGCTCACACTTCTGATTTCGATTCCGGTTCTGACATCAACAATTTCTATGTTCGGAGTCCGGTCCCGATAAACTAACTTCCGTTACATCTCTAATATTAATAAATACGTACTCGAACGAGTTTCTGCATCCTCTCATTGTAAACAAACTTGGTTTGCGTTGTTGATTTTCGACTGATATGGCGCTCTTATTTTGATAACTTTAGACTTGATTAGTTTTAATCAGACTCTTGTTTGCAGTTAGTTAAGATTTGATAAACAACGGACAAACAGTCCCAAGAGATTTAAAAAGTGCGTATATACACGAACTTTCCTACATAGAGCCAGAAGAACCTATGAGTTTCTTAGTTGTGTCAAAAAAACGACTATATTTTTTTGAAATCTTTTGGTAACCTGAAAAAAAAAAAACAATACGGTAAAATGCAGGTGCATGAATATCATTTTGAAGGTATGAAACGTAATCTAATTGTATGTATTGTACCTATCTAAGTGCTTTCTAAGATAAAACTTCTATAACGCTTTTTTATGTCCATTAAGGTACGTTAGGAAAAATTATGCATTTCTACGTAACTGTGAAATTTAGTATATTTTTCTTGCATTGTTCCTGCACCTAGACGGATTTAATATATCTCCAAAAATCGGGCTTTGTGGCAATTCAAGAATATACATTTTTAGCTTATACTAAATACATGTCAGTAAGGCTAAGTTTGGATGGAATTGAACATTTTATACTCAGCTGTCAAGTTTTATCGTTCAGTTAATTTAACCTCATATTTTGGCGCACGGGGGCTGACAATTGTAATAATTTTGTGTTATTATAACAATTGTCAGTCACTCAGAGCCGGAATATGGTTGTTGATTTTAATTGTATAGTATATTCCTGAACAAATTCGGAAAAAGTTTTGGATCGTATCCGGATTATTTTAGGTATCATTTATATAAAACTTCAGTTTCATTTCAAGACTATTTGCTCGAGAGAGTTACAGGATCACTTCAGAATCATTTGGAGACTATTTCGGGATCGATTGAGAACAACTTCAGGGCAGTTACAGGATCACTTCGGGATCATTTCTAGACTAATTTAGAAACAATTTCATAATTGGTTCGGGATTGCTTTTAGAATAATTTCGAGATAAATTTTGGTTTGTTAATTAAGGGAATTTTCTTAATTGAATTCATTCGCATTTAAGGACTACTTGACTTCTCGGCAGGGCTCTCGTTAACCCATATATTTGAAAAAATGTTTATTTGATCACTATACAGAATAGGAATTGACCTCAGATTTGCTTTTTTTATAAATGTTTTCTTATAAACTTTGAAAAAATCAAAACTCTTTGACGCCAATTTGGGGCACCAAGAGAAATTATGTCTTCCTACGTATGCCTCTTCCAATTCAATGAAGTCTTCCCTTCCCTCTGCTTCAAATACGTCCTAACCACCGAAGCCTCTGGACTTTTATTCATTGCTTTATGTCCATTACTGAGTAAAGCTCATCATTATACCTCCTTCGTCGGCATCACGCACATAAATCTTCCACAGAAATTTTCTCTAACACTCTAAGAGCCATCTCATCTTCTCTCGACACCGCCCACTATATTGACTTATATATCAGGTATGATGAGCGACTGTGGTGCCAACTCAGTCCAAAGTACAACTTGTTAGCAAAAGTTATTATCCGTTTGATTTCTGGCAATGTTGAGACTAGTTCCCAGATACAACCGTTATACCTCATGGAACTGGGGTTCGACGGCATGGCCTAAAAGGTTCAATGTGGTTATATTAAATCGTTCCTGATATCGTCGCACTAGTAGCTTAATGGTGCTTGTAACCGGAATGTACCGGCACCGTATATCAGGCAAAGTACCATCAACATCTATAAAACTCCCAAAAACTTTCAGGGAGTGTCTTTATCGCTACAACAAGAACAACATAGATACTGTCGTGGCAAGCAACAAAAGACATGGAAAGTGCATACAGACAAACTTATGCCGATTCTTTGTATTATTCCACAGTTACAATCGTTGCCACGGCAACCTTGCCAGATTTTCCAATTAGTTAATAGCAGAATTATTGTAGTTAACTAGAAGTTAGTTACTTTCTGGAATTTCGCAAAATAGTCAACTATTAATTGTTTTTTTTTTTTTTTAGCCATTGATAATTGTGTTTTGCAGGGTACTTACTCACTCATAAACAATTTAAAATGATTATAATTTATTATTATTATTATGCCTCGATGCACTGCGAACTTTATTTAGATGTACTGCGCTTTAACTTTCACTCTATTACTGCATGTGGAGGCTTTTAATCTATTTAAGTACCTCTTCTACTCCATATCAAAAAGGGTTTAAGGTCACGCCACCTAGATCGGAGAGTCATTGCCTTGCCAGAGTGACGCATTCGCAGAGAATGTGTACCCCTTTCTATTAGAACAGCGAAGGGAAGTAATCCCGCTAAGTACATCTGCAGGGACGTTCTCATCCCACCCGTTATGCAACGAAAACTAGTCGCAGTTTGCTTAATTTTGCAATTGCTATTTTGCGTGGACTTCGGCCACCAAACTGAAGAAGCATTGGTGAATATTGGGAAATAGTCCCCATGTTTTGCCATCGACTGGAAAGCAGGCAAAGAAGGCTTTTGTTACTTTGTTCAATGTAGCATCTAGACGAGTATTACACGTGATGGATTTCTCCAGTGTAACCCCATGGTATTTTGCCTCCATTGAAAATCAGATTTTGGTGCCACCCAGAGATGGTTAGTTTCCTTCTACGTATAAAAGACACTAGAACCATTTTGTTAGGATTTATATACAGTCCTTGGCAGCACATCACCTTTCTATGATGCGCAGAGCTTGTTGCATGCGATTGGATATTGTTCCTTCGTGCATTCCTGTGATGTACCTATGACTACGGTCCACAAGTTGTCCCTCCCAGCTCTATACTGATTTTTCTTCTCTTTAGCGCCGAGCGAATAATCATTGGGCATATATGTATGTTCGCTTAGTTTAGCTTAGCTTAGTGTCGCATGCATTATTCTCTAACTTTAGCTCTAATTACAATTTTAAATAAATGATATTGATATGCAAATATTTACTTTTATCATTAATTAATAAACGATAAACAAATTGTATATCTTCTCTTCAATACAGAGACTTACAAGATGCAAGGTGTGAGGCGTGTGCTGGTTTTTTGCATATTGATCGTTATACTGCCTGCCTCGCTAATCATCATTCCTCTTCATTTACGACGCACAGTCTTCGCTGATGTTGTGTATCCCGTTGCGGAATCAGACATCATTGAAATACGTGACGGTATATCATCGATCTTCTGTCAGCAACATTCATTACGTATGAACTCCAATTTTAATGCATTTAAAATACGTAGCAAACCAGAAGTGTCCACCAATCGAAAACATATACGACTAAAGAAATCCATGACCCTACCTGATGATACGCTTGAATATTGGGGCTTCTATTTGTTAAAAGGCGCCAAAGTGCATCTAAAATTTTGTTCACGTTACGACGGTTCCCGAATATTGGTTGTGAAAGGACAGCGAGATTTAAATACTTGCGGGCTACTTGATCACAATCGAAATAAATTGGGAGCAAATTTCGCGCAAGGTCACGAGCAGGTGAAAGTTTTTTTTGAAGATATTAAAGAATTTGCTGATACCATGCCTGCAGAGGAGTTGTCAAACGATAAAAGAGTCGCCTTTAATACTATGGAGGAAGAAAACCATGGTGGTGAAGACTTAAGTGAAGACGGCGATGAAGAGGTATTTAAACGCCCCAAAAGCGCTGCAGCGGCTATGGAAGCAGCAGGGGCTCTAGCGCTACAATCACAACATAAACCTAAATTACGTGGAAAAAAATTAAAAAAGGGTTCCGTAAATACAATACGTAATCGACGCCTGCCGTCGCATGTGCCCGTTACTGGACACAACTTATCATCAGCGAGCGAGTCTAGAGGGAGTGTCGGCAAACGTCGTCGGCGCAGTAATCCCATCAATGCAGCAGCGATACAACGAAAACAACAAGTCTATGATCAATTATATAAAAGGCGACGTGCGAAACGAGAGCACGTATATGATCGTAAATATAGTCATGGTGGTAATGCAGTTAATTTTACAATTACCGATGAATCGAACTCGGTCTCAAGCTTTGAAACTGGGTTATTCAATTGTTATAACGGCGCAATATTATTAGCCGAGGGATTCCCACCGTCACCGAAGTGTGTTAATGCACATTTTCTAGAGAACGGATCACATCGTATGCTTTCAAAACATGAGATTACCGAAGATGGCTACTATTATTATATATTTTATAGTGACAATGATCTTGTACGCAACGATATACATGCGATTTTCGATATTTATAAACCAACATTTCAATACTCCAATTTTAGCGATGCTCTGGGCTGTGTAAATGCCACAAATTGCACTTTTCCAATTGGCTTTCTTTCCGATGAAATCGTTGTTGTAGAAATACCAACACGTGATGGTATCGAGCACGAAGAGGACGACATCACATACCTGATCTCAACATGCCATCCGCGTACAGAAGTTTATGCGATATTCCCCATAACGGTGCTAATATTAATATTAAGTTGTTCATTTTTATAGAATAGACAGAAGGCAGCATATGAAAGCTGGGCCAAAGACTATTGCAAAGGATGAAGCATATGGCAATATTATTTAAAATATTTTTCATGGCCGTTTTCATCAGCACTCATCCCCGTTAAACGGAGCTGGTGATAACGGTAATGTTCATATGTACAGTGTACATAGTTAATGACGCTAAGCAAAAAATCAGAAGGAAATTACCATGAGGGCGTATAAAATTAAAGTTGAAAATATTCCTCCCGATATTGAATATTTACCTTGTAAGGACATCCAAAAAAGGAGAGGGGGGGGGGGGGGGGCATTTTTTTAACACAGTAGTAAATTTTTATGAGACGGGTTTGAAGAATTGTTATATAACTATTGCCAAACCCATAATTTACTATGGGTCTTTGTTTGGTGGACAGCTACACAAAAAAGTTCGTATACCCAAAACTAGAGGGAGTATGCAGATTATCAATTATTAGCATGACGTGAGCGCTGAAAACCGGCCCGACAGCAGCATTGCATGGCATTCTTAGAGGATTAGATTATACCCGCTGCAGGTATGCCTGTTGTAAGAGGCGACTAAAGTACCCAAATTATTAAAGGGGTTGTGTAGCTTAACCCTTCCAAGGGGTTGCCAACGCATCTTATAGCTTCTCCAGCCCAATTGTCAACCCCACCTAGCCGTGGCGAGTGCTGTTTCCTTAGCAACAGAGGCTCTGGCGAACTGGATCTAGGGGGTAGGGGCGGGATAGCCTAGAAGATTTAATATGGTCATATTAAATCGTTCCAGAGATGGTCGGGATTGTATCTTTCTTGTGCTTATTACCGGAACGTATCGGATCTATAACCGGTAAAGGACCATCAACATCGATAACACTCGCTAAAACATTCGGGGAGTGTCTTTATCGCTTCAACAAAAACATGCCATTCTACAAATCCCGCCCGCAAACCCAATGGCCAAAAATACCGCGTTGGCCACTGCAACAAGGCTTAATGTCAAGGGACAGCTTGAGTGCAGACCGTATGACCGTAGCAGTATAGCGGCATTTAATATCGGTCAAACGGAATACGTGGTCCTGTGCCTGAGCTTCGGAAAATATACTATGTTTACCTACACTAGTCGTAATTTAAAAGTTTTGCTTACAGGGATGGTTAACAGTCCCAGAAGAAGAAAATTGTGCAAGTCATAAATCAAAGGTCGGTGAATAGCTCCAAATTTAAATGATTTTTGTCATTTTTAAGCCGAGGATCGTCTGCATGTTAAATTGCAGAAAGATTACTTCACGATGGGGATTGTATGAGGCCACGAAACCAGAGGAGAAGGGCACTCCGCAGTGTGGGGTGCTATCACCTCTGCTATGAACCTGGTCATCAACCAACTGCTCAGAGCGACCCGTAAAACTTACGGCTTACGCAGATGGCGTTGCAATTGTCATAAGTGGAAAGTGCCTTCCAACGATTAGCTCTTTGGTGGATCGGGCGCTTTCGGATATTAATACCTTCAAATCTAATGTCGGTTTGACAGCCAATGAGGAGGAGACGGATATGATCTTGTTTGCTAAGAGGTACAAGGTCCCAAATTGGACCAGGCCTGAGTTAAGATGGGTGACCCTACAGAAGAAACCGTTTACAAAATATTTAGGACCCATCCTAGACAGGAAGCCGTCATGGAAGCTCAACGTGGAGGAGAGGGTGAAGAAGGCCTCAGCGGCACTTTATGCATGTAAAATAATGCTGGGGTGCACGTGGGGTTTATCGCCCTCGGTTTCTCATTGGGCATTTACAGCGATTGTTAACCCTATTCTATACTATGGAGTTCTTGTTTAGTGGAAAGCCACACAAAAAAGAACTTACATCCTAGAGGAGGTAAGCAGGCTATCAATACTTAGCATAAAGGGAGCCCTGAAAACAACCCCCACAGCTGCACTGTATGCCATTCTGCATATTCCACCTGTAGACCTGGTAGCAAAGAACATAGTGTTAACAACTGCAGCGTGGCTCAGTGCGTCGGCGCAGCTTGAGCGCAAACCATATGGCCATAATAGTATAGCGTCATCAATTACAGGACGAATAGACACCTGATTCCCTATCTGCGCTTCGCGGGAGATCTTACGGCCACAATAGAGATGAATGGTTTCCGCAAGGGTGCTCAAATGCCGGACGAGGCGTTACATGTGTACACAGATAGTTAGAAACTAGTGGAAGGGTCTGCAGTATACTGTGCTGATCCGGAAATAAACAGATCTTACAAACTGCCAGTTCACTGTAGCGTTTTCCAAGCGAAAGTATTAGCCGTAACCAAAACAGTAGAAACACTGGAAGAGAACAGCTTAAACTGCAGCCGCCTTAACGTTTATATTGACAGACTAGCAGCAATTAAGGCAATAATCTCGCATAGCCCAGCATCTAAATGCGTGTTAGAGTGTAAGCAAGTGTATAAAGAATCGGGACAGGGAGAAGCATCCATCTATATTAGGTCTCAGCGCATATGGGAATAGATGGAATGAAAAAGCAGATGAACTAGCTAAAAAGGGTGCATCCGTTGAAGCTTGCTCTGTAGACGTCCCAATTAGATTGGGCGAGATTAAGAGAAGGCGAGAGGTGCACATGATCGTCCAAGCGGGAAAGGCGTGGGTACAAGCGCGGGTCTGTAAAGGGTCGAAGATTGTGTGTAGGTCTTAACCCTTGGACTAATAAAGTTGATTCTATCATTAGTAAAAATATAGTTTAAAAAACTAAAAAGCATTCAAATATGGTGCCGTTTTATTATCTACAATGCACCAATATATTTGATGTTGGTAGCACCGCAGCACAGAGGTTCGTGTCTCGGCTAGAAAGCACAATTCGTTTTGTAACGAGTTATTTAACCACTATGGCGAGTCTTCAATAATTGCCGCTAGATGGATCTAACTCTCCTTTGCGCGCCTAGCCAAGAGAGTTACAAACAAGCATACATTCAAGTGAAGCTAATATAAGCGTGTTAAAAAGAGAGGAGTGTATAGTCAAAACGGGTTTCTGACTGGACACTGCCTTCTGGCGTCACGTACCTTTAACTTATGCTTGGTCAGTGATATCAGATGTTGGAAGTGCGGGTTAGAGGAGGAAACGAGAGTTTTTTCAGTTTGGTCGATTAAAAAACTTCTGGTAACACTACGGGCTCATTCAGTCTATGCGAGGTCCTCATGCACCGACCAAACCAACCTAACCTAAGCCGTTATTTCTTTATTTCACATGGTTGGATATTCTCAATTTTTTCATGATACGCCCTATAACGGATCACAAAAATTAATCACATATTATAAACTTATATGTGACCAGGAATCATGAAACGACCCTATTGTGCGAAAACAAGTTTTCGAGAAAAACGCGTTTAAAGTTTTGTTTAGCTTGATCCTGTGAAGCGGCCGGCCGTTGTGAAAGAATTTTGTAATTAACATTTAAGTAACTTCCCGATAAGCTACAAGCTTGAAACTTTGAATATAGTTCGGAACCCGATGACAATGCAATAATAAGAAAAACAATCTCCGATAGGTGGCGCATAGGTCGAAATACTTCAAAAAATCGTATTTGTGATCCGATTTGGCTTTAAATGCGATTTGCGAAAAAACTAAGAAAGATAGATAGCGGTTTGTTCCATTGAAAAGGGCGTTAAATTTCCTATAATAATCACTCAAAAAGTGAACAACGGTATTTTCGCACAATAGGTCCCTCTCAGGATTCCAGGTTACATACATACATATAAAAAAAATATTAAAATAATACGATTGTAATTATTAGATACATAAGCTTTTGATAGTTTGTCATAGAAACATGCTTATTTCTCCACTGCGTCACAAAGGTCCGAAAATATAACCTACATATATATAAGAAATAACAATTTAAAATCATATATAAATATGTACATATATAATATTTTTGGAACAATTTTTAAACTAAAGAGTTAAGAGTAAAACAATATGTAATGTGTCGTTTAAAATAATTTTTTGTATTGTGCAATTATGTATTTAGGCAATTCACAAGGTATCCTATTCGCCGTATGTGCTATGCGTTAATCAAAATTTGGAAACCATGGAAACAACTAGAATTTCCAACTTTTACATGGATACGACATTCTTGTGAAATGCCCAATTATATGTATACGAAGGAGTGAAGATAATAAATAATTAGTGTAATGAGGAAGAAACGCTTTCTACGCAAAAAGTTTATTAAATAAATATATAAATTTTACAAGAGACCTTTCGAGTTACAAATTAATGGAAGGGAATTATGGTTAGATGGAAAATCGAGTTATATTTCCCGTACACTTAGGCATATTTGCCCATTGTTATTCAAGTCTTAAGAAGCTATTTTAATGATTGTTAGATGGTGTGGTTGTGAGAAATAAACTTTCCTACACAGAACTGTGTTGCTGTAGAAGCTTGAGGAGCGCTAAAGTAAGTTCCTCCACTTTTCGTAATACATAACTTCATCAATCTTCTACTTCTTGGAGTAGTGCTTCGCCGAATACAAAGAGAGATCGCACTCACGAATTGTCCTCGATATCCTTTAACTGATGGCCAAGGAAACTTGCAGCTTTAAAAAAATTGTGACAAAGAAACATGTGTGCTAGAGGTGTTAATTCCAGATTGAAATTGAAAGCGCTCAACAATCTGCTATGGTAGTAACGTACACATTGTTAAAAATTATTTACAGAAAAAAATGCATTGTGCAATGAAACAGAGGTAATTAACAGTTTTTTTTTGACTCAAAAGATCGGATTGACCAGTCGCGATAAAACAAGTGAAATGTGAAGAAGTTGATCAACTGATTCGCGAGGAGACTACAGCATAAAACACGGAATGCAAACATCTTACCAGAGTCCTACTTCGCGAATCACATGGTCGCAAATGAATTTTTCCCAGCAAACATCAATAAAACAGTCAGAGTCCTTCACATACAAGCAAACGGCTGACGTCTGAACGTACTCGAAAACATGCAATCCTACAAATAGAAAACATTTGACGGTACAATAATAAACGATCAGAGAAACACAGTTTCTGACACAATATTTGAACCTTTAAAACTTGTATACAAGAAACGAAGTAATCACACAGGTACAACAGACAAACACAAAATAATAAACGCACCAAATCAACAAACCCACAAAGGAGGTCAAACGACTAGAATTACTGACTTCTACCTGTTTCAGTCAGCCACATAGGTCGATCAGTAAAAATCACCCTCTGCTTTGAATGAACACGCAGCACATACGCAAACATCAATTTTGACAATAGCTGCTCATGTATCTGCGATCTATAAATACAAGACAATGGAAACCAAGGTTTGATGGAACATCGTTCGAATATACTTACATGAATTCAATAATATTACATTATCAAAACTCTTTTCATCTCATAATTTAGACCAATCCTAGAATACTATCTTATATACTGCGGTAAATTGGAATCGGCCAAAAGCACTTTTCTCGTTGAAAGCATCCGCTAAGGCGTCTCTCTACTATAACCGTTTAAAGCTATTGCAATTGCCTAAGTAGCAGAGTCATAGAGAGATGCTTGGTGTATTACTTACTTACTTACTTAATTGGCGCTTAACCGTCTAAACGGTTATGGCCGTCCAACAAGGCGCGCCAGTCGTTCCTTCGCTCCGCCAACCGGCACCAATTGGTCACACCAAGGGAGTTTAAATCGTTTTCCACCTGGTCCTTCCAACGGAGTGGGAGCCGCCCTCTACCTCTGCTTCCATAGGGGGGTTCCGATAGAAACACTTTCTTGGCCGGAGCATCATCTTTCATTCGCATAACATGGCCTAGCCAGCGCAGCCACTGCGTTTTAATTCGCTGGACTATGTTGATTTCTGCGTATAGCTCGTACAGCTCATCATTAAATCTTCTTCGGTACTCGCCATCGCCAACGCGTAGAGGTCCATAAATCTTTCGAACAACTTTTCTCTCGAACACTCCCTAAGCCGCTTCATCTGCTGTTGTCATGGTCCATGCTTCTGCCCCATATAGCAGGACGGGTACGATAAGTGACTTGTAGAGTATGATTTTCGTTCGTGCTTGGTGTGTTATTTATGATAAAACTTACAAGGGGGTTTGTAACAGCCCTTGTTGCTTGGGAGGTTTTGTTCAACGTCCCCTTCCGGCCATCGAGACATTTTCAGCCAACCTTATCTTTGTTTGTGTGAGGATTTTGATAAACTTGTAATAATTTTGATAACTCCAACTTGCTCTTTTTAATTAAAAAGGATAGACTTATTGTCTTGATTAATGAAATCAATATTTAATGTGGTTGGCTTAAAACACGTCTTTTCCAGCCTCCCATGCAGTGAAACAATGATTGCTGTTTGAAAGTTGTACTCTGCTGCTCGAAATCACGTACTATATTCCGAAGGCATCATTTATAATTGTACACCGACATAAAATAATCTATAATATAACAAGTAAGGAAGGCTAAGTTCGGGTGTAACCGAACATTACATACTCAGCTGAGAGCTTTGGAGACAAAATAAGAGAAAATCACCATGTAGGAAAATTGACCTAGGGTAAACCTGGAATGTGTTTGTATGACATGGGTATCAAATGGAATGTATTAAAGAGCATTTTAAAAGGGAGTGGACCATAGTTCTATAGGTGGATGCCATTTCGGGATATCGGCATAAAGGTGGACCAGGGGTGACTCTAGAATGTGTTTGTACGATATGGGTATCAAATGAAAGGTGGTAATGAGTATTTTAAAAGGGAGTGATCCTTAATTCTATAGGTGGACGCCTTTTCGAGATATCACCATAAAGGTGGAACAGGGGTGACTAGAATGCGTTTGTACGATATGGGTATCAAATTAAATGTATTAAAGAGCATTTTAAAACGTAGTGGGCCTTAGTTCTATAGGTAGACGCCTTTTCGAGATATCACCCTAAAGGTGGACCAGGGGTGACTCTAGAATGTGTTTGTACGATATGGGTATGAAATGAAAGGTGTTAATGCGTATTTTAAAAGGGTGAAATTTCTTCATGATATCTTCAACGACTGCCAAATTACTGCTTGCAAAACCTTTAAATTACCTTATTTTAAAAGTGGGCGGTGCCACGCCCATTGTCCAATTTTACTAATTTTCTATTCTGCGTCATAAGGTCAACCCGCCTACCAAGTTTCATCGCTTTATCCGTCTTTGGTAATAAATTATCGAACTTTTTCTGTTTTTCGATATCGAAAAAGTGGGCGTGGTTGCAGTCCGATTTCGTTCATTTTAAATAGCGATCTGAGATGAGCGCCCAGGAACCCACTTACCAAATTTCATCAAGATACTTTAAAATTTACTCAAGTTATCGTGTTTACGGACGGACGGACGGACGGACATGGCTAAATGAATTTCTTTTTCGCCCAGATCATTTTGATATATAGAAGTCTATATCTATCTCGCTTAGTTTATGCAGTTACGTATTGCCGTTATGCGAACAAAGTTAATATACTCTGTAAGCTCTGCTCAGCTGAGTATAAAAATAAGTCGGGTTTTCCTTCCTGACGCTATAAGCTAAGGTAGTAGGTCAAAAGTTGAAAACTACAGGGGTATTGCTAAAATTTCAGTCATTCCTAAAGTCTTTGAACAGATTGTCACCAGTCAACTGCAATATCAGTGTTCTAGGCCTTTATTCGTCAAAGGTCAACCACTACAAATTTTCTTGTATTCACCTCTATAGTTATGGAAGGATTTTTAGCGAACAAGCAAACGGATGTCATCTACACGGACTTCAGCAAAGCATTTGATACCGTCAACCATGAGTTGCTTATTCATAAGCTTGATTTACTGGGCTTTCCATTTCACCTATTAATGTGGCTGAAAAGCTATCTTTCTAACCGGACCCAAAAAGTCCTGTTCAAGTGCAATCTGTCGGAATCGTTCGGAGTTTCCTCCGGCGTACCCCAGGGAAGTCATCTAGGGCCTTTGCTCTCTGCCCTTTTCATTAATGACTTGCCACAGAAAATATTATATTCCCATACTATAATGTATGCGGATGATGTAAAACTTTGCTACACTTACTGTCCTACCCATTTGAGTTCCTTGGATCTTCTTCAGGCCGACTTGGACTCGTTCCAATGTTGGTGCACAACAAATTTACTAGCTTTAAATTGCTCTAAATGTAAGCACATGACATTTCACCGAGTGAAGCCAGCATTGAAATCTTATGTAATAGATGGTACGCCTTTGGAGCGTATATCTATTGCACATGATCTAGGTGTCCTTTTTGATCCGAAATTGAATTTTAACATGCATATTTCATCTATAGACAACAAAGCGTTGGGTTTACTTGGATTTGTTAAAAGATGGGCTAAAGAGTTCGATGATCCGTACCTCACTAAGGTTCTTTACACATCGCTGGTTCGTCCAATACTCGAGTATTGCTCATGCGTTTGGTCCCCTGTTTCTCAAAAGCATATAAAGCGTCTTGAGTCAGTTCAAAAGCAATTTTTGATATTTGCATTGCGCGGCCTTAATTGGGACTCAAGTCTCCACCTTCCTCCATACAGAAGTAGACTTCTTCTTATTAACTTACCCACTCTGGATAATCGGAGAATATTACTGGGGGTATTGTTCATCCATAAGCTCATTATTGGAGAAATTGATTCCGCGGACCTCCTCAGCCGCTTGTCTTTTGCGGTTCCCCCTAGAGTATCCAGACACTACGTTCCTTTCTATTTACCCCTTTGTCGACGAAACTTTGCTATAAATAATCCTCTTCTTATCTGGTGCGCGCACTACAATGACTTGTATAGCTGTATCTGTCTTGAATGTACTTTTGCCACTATACGTAATGCAATACTTGCCTATCTAATTTAAGAGATACAAGCTAATTTAATTTTCCGGCATTTTATTCCTTCCATAAAAAACAGTAACTATCTCGCTTAAGGATGGAGGAACATTTATCAACATGTATCATTAAGAAAGAACAAGACAGTACTGTGTTGATTGGAATCTGGTTCATTCCAACAACGTAAAACATGCTTTTTCATGAGTCACAAACCGGAATCGTATGCACTCCGGCAGTATAATCTTATGGGTCAGGCATCGAGCTGATTGGAATCCGGTGCATTCCAACAACACAGGTCATGTTACTTTTTTATGCCTTCTGATGGCGTATCCTCATTACACTACTCTTAGCACTGCCGGATTCCCATGACATGCTGATTGGAATCTTGTTGCATTCCAACAGGGAGATTGGAATCCACTACATTCCGAAATCATGCTGAGCGGAATCTGATGCATTCCGCCAGTATAAGATTTCGGCATAAGATCTTATTTCTACTCATATTTCTTATTATTATTATATTCTGAAATTAAATAGCAATGTTCATTAATATTTCTTTGTTTGTAATATAACATTGTTGAAATCTCGATATATCTTAAATTTTATCTTTTGAGTTGTATATTTATATATCTTTTATATTATGCAGTCGACCATAGTTTGTCGTCGACTTTAAATAATAAATAAATAAATAAATAAAAACTCCCGAACGCACGAACCGATTTCCACGGTTTTGCATTCGTTGGAAAGGTCTCGGACTCCGTGAGGTTTATGGCAAAGAAAAGTCAGGATCGACGGGACAGGGTTTCGAGATATAGTCCAAAACGTGGACCCGGGTACCACTAGAATGTGTTTATAGAATATGGATATCAAATGAAAGCTGTTGAGTGCTTTAGTAGAGGGTAATTTTCATACCCCTGGGTGACTAGGGTCTCGAGATATAGGCCAAAACGTGGCCCGGGAACTCCTAGAATGTGTGTGTATTATTGATATCAAATGAAAGCTGTTGCTGAGAGCTTTAAAGTAATTTTAATTGTGATATTCGATTTAGTCGCATCAACCTGGCAAAACTGATAAATATGCATGCGAAGCCGAAATAAGGACATGAATTAATAATACCCACATACCTATTTACATACGTCCTATTCGATTTGCCATAAATTTGGTATACAAATTTGCCTATATTAGTATTTGCGATGCTTTTTTTCTGGGAAGTATACCAGACACGGACTGGGGCTGGGATTTGGGCTAGGACTGAGACTGAGACTCGGAATGGGACTGCAACAAAATACATAACACCCTCTGCGACTGGCAATAAGACATGAAGAAGAATGAGAAAAACTTGAGAGAAGAGAAAAGAGAGAAGGATACTGAGAAAGAAATAGAAAGAGACGAAGATGGAATAGATGACAGAGGGAGGAGTGAATACAAAGATTAGGAAAATCTGTAAAGGAGCGAGGGCAGAGTTAGACGGAAAAATCTTATTAAAATGTATACAGATAGACCAAATTTAGTGCAGAACAATGTCTGCCGGGTCTGCTAGTTTTGTATATAATAAAAGTGGTATGGAGAATGTGCTTTCCAAACCACAATTAATTTCTTCCTTTTCGCGATCACTTGATTATAACTTTTTGTTGCTTGAAATCCTGTCCATTCCGACAACACACTCAACAATCATTGACATAAATATATAGTTAAATATGCTATAGCCCGTTATCTAGAATTTAAAATTAATATACAGAGAGGATACATTGGAAAATTGTCTTATCCAACAAGCTTAGCTTAGGTGCTCAGAGCCTCGTCCATTTCGACACCATCAAAATTTAATTGTAAATTCATATTAACTAAGTGATATCTAATATAATTTGTAAATTTTAAGCTAATCTTTTAATTTCTATGCTTTTTTTTTGCGGGGGGGGCTGTAAAATGCCTAATGCACCGTAATTGCTGCCGTCGCAGCAACCGTGTGTCCATAGACTAAAAAACAGCCCCGTTTTGGAACCGTCGCCCACCCCGGTACTACTTTCGCATTACTTCAGGTTGGCGTTCCATATTTCTCATTTTTTAAGAGTATACTGTTGTCCCTGCGTCCAGGTTCCCCCTATTTGCTCCGAGTGTCGATTTAATCGCCACTGCTTCGCATGCGCATTTCTCTACGCTCCCTCTCAGCATCCATCAGGCGTGTCATTACTATAAATGCCATTTTGCTCACTGCAGTCCAGCACTCATTCCTGTTGCACATTTGTGATACTAAATTTCTCGTCGTAGGTTCCTCCCCAAAACCTCCATGCAAGGCGAGTGTTTCATCGTGGAAACGGTGGCAGTGGAACATGACGTGTTCTGTGTTTTCTAACTCCGTGGTACACATTAGG
This sequence comes from Eurosta solidaginis, assembly GCF_040869045.1. Classification (NCBI taxonomy): domain Eukaryota; kingdom Metazoa; phylum Arthropoda; class Insecta; order Diptera; family Tephritidae; genus Eurosta; species Eurosta solidaginis. The sequence goes on along the minus strand of NC_090320.1, from coordinate 71,253,413 downwards.
CAATGAGGATCTTCCTCTATCCTACGCTTCCATAAACACTTTTTGAAACCGCCATGTCCACTTATTATCTGCGTGAGATGGTAGTTCAGTTCGCCGTGCTTATCCATTCCATTGAGCTACGTTCCGAACTAGGGTGAAGGTCCAACGCCCTTCACTCGAGGCCTCCCGCCGTTCTTGCCACTTAGCTATTGTTTGTGTCCTTGCTCTTTTCTTGGTTTCTTCAGATGGTCGCTCGATATTAGTGTTATACAGATCGCCCATTTCGCTTGCCTGTAAGTCCACTGGGATTTTCCGGGTTAGAACCAGGATCGCGTGGTCGGACACTGTCCGATAAGCAATTGCTATTCTTAAAGCAGCAAGTCAGTACGCTGCTAATATATATTTTTTATGGGTCCGTTTAGATCCATGCCACACTGGTGCTGCGTATAGTATTATTGAGCTGGTTACTGTGGATGTTGGATCTTGAAGTTGTCTTGAATCTCTTCGGAATGTTAATGGGGTAACTAGGTGCCGATATGGTAGTGTATTATATACGTCGATAAGGTGGGTTTTTTCTCACTACTTTGCATTTTGACGTTTGCTTACTTACTTTGTTCTTTTCTATTGTAATATAAGAATATATCTTGCTTGTACTTGCCCAATGATTATTAATATTGTATTAGACTCAAAGTGTATTATTGCAAGTAATCTAAATTGTTCTAATTAAACTAAAGTGAACAGTAAAAGCCTAGTGAGTTTTCTTTGGAACACCTGCATTTGTGAGTGATAAACCCATCGCATACAGTCCACTCCCGCTAAGCCGGAGAAGTCCACCGCCACGACATTTTTTGGTCATTCGCGCCGAATTATCCACCAGGAAAAGCATTTCACCGCATAAATTAAAAAACCGCAAGTATTCCGCAAATATTATATACATATATACATAGCTTATATATTCAATAATCTTGGCGCAACTCTACAATTGCAAGTACCAAAAGTACCAAACGACTTTCATTTGCCCTCTACACACATACAAATATTCATATTAACAAGGATTGCAAATTCCTTTTATGCTTTGTGTTTCGTACAAGTTCAACTCATACGACTTATAATTGCCCTCTAAGCGAGCATTCAATACTAAATAGCAGACTCCGCTTATACGTTTATACCCCCATGCAATTTTGATACAAAAGTTACATTTTCGCATTTTTTTTTGTAACAAATCGGCATTCTACGAATAGAATCACATACACCTCTTCGAATATTAGTAATACCTAAAAGTATGTCCGCCTTTGTAAAAACCCGCGATTCCGCGCTCAATGCAATCAAACGTTATATGACCAAAAGCACGGATGTTGCATTAACTGTAGACATAGATCAAGTTGAAAGTTATTTGCAACTCTTGAATGAGCAATGGGCTCGATTCAACGCTGCACAAGATGAGGTGGACACTTCGTGTGGTACAGAAAACGCTGCAGTTGAGGAGAGCACACGGACTCAAGCCGAAACTTGGTACGCATCGGCCCTATTCAATTTTAATCGTGTTCGCAAATGTCGTGTAGAATCTCCAATTCACAATGAAACCCTTTCTACAACAGTTTCTGCCTCCATTCGTTTACCAAAAATTGAGTTACCATCTTTTTCGGGCGATTCAACGGAGTGGATCAGCTTTTATGATTCCTTTTGCTCACTTGTTGATGGTAATGCTGCATTGTCGGACGGGCAGAAAATGCATTATTTACGGAGTTGTTTAAAGGGGGAAGCGTTGAAGGTGGTCAGCGGTTTCAAAATCTGTGACGCCAATTATAAGGAGGCATGGGACTTGCTCAAGTCCCGGTTCAACATTATGCGAGTTATCGTCGAATCTCATTTCAAGGCAATAGCCGATGTGCGACAAGTGACACCGCCAGCTCAATTAAAGCAGTTCTGAACCCATATCGGCAGCATGTTCGCGAGCTCAAGGCATTAGGCCGCCCTGTTGAGTTCTGGGACGACTGGCTCGTCCATGAAATAGTATGTAAATTATCTTTTGAAACAAGGAAGCAGTGGGAGCTGTCGCTTTTGACTGATGCACCGCCAACATTTGAGGAGCTAACTACATTTCTTGAGACTCGATGTACATCCCTGTCTATGCTGTCAGCAGCAACGCCATTACAACCAAGTAAACCCATTAGTGCTAACAAACACACCAAAGCTTTCCATGCTATGTCTGATCCCAAAACAAATAGCTGCCCTTGTTGCAAGGGTGCGCACAAGATTTATAGCTGCGATAAATTCATCAGCCTTGATCCTACCTCTAAATCAAAGTTTGTTAAGCAGTCACATCTTTGCATAAATTGCCTAGGTTCGGGGCATTATAAACCTCGTTGCAATAGTTCTTCGTCATGCCGCAAGTGTTGCCAACGCCATCACACGCTATTACATGGAACGCCAGCAGCAACCAACAATACCGACACCGCTGAAAACCAACAAACAACATTGAACTACGCCGCCGCAAATAACACTTCAGGGAATAGCACCACCGCTCTTTCCGCAATCGCTTTTTCGACCGATAACCCCGCCCCTGAATGTGTGTCTTCGTGTTTAGACACGAATGCTGATCCGCTACCAGAGAGCAAAACTATATTGTTGGCTACGGCTCTCGTTAAGGTACGAGATTGTTCTGGTCGCTTTCAACAAGCTCGTTTGCTGTTTGACTTTGGTTCGCACGCCTCCTTCGTAACTGAGTCGTGTGTCCGACGTTTGGGCTTACGTAGGAGCTCATCTACCGCCATAATTACGGGCATTGGGTCCTCGCAGGGAGGACGCGCTAGAGGTCAAGTTTCGCTGTCATTATCATCGAACTTTTCTGACCACTGCTACGCTATCAATGCATTAATTTTACCAAAAATCACCGGGAATTTACCGACTCAAACCGTGAGTATAACTTCGTGGCCACATATCCAAGGGTTGACCCTAGCAGACCCGCAGTTTATGAGGCCTGGTCCTATTGATCTATTAATAGGTATGGACGTAATGGAGACGCTAGTTTGCTCGGAGATTCGAAAGGGTCCATGTGGGATGCCTACAACTTAACGCACAGTGTTCGTTTGGACGATCTTTGGAAGTGTAGACAATCCATCAACGCCATGTTTCCAAACTTATTTTTGTGAGGTGCAACTCGAAAGAGCTTTGACGAGGCTCTGGGAATTGGAAAACGCACCGGAGAAAACGTATCTAACAAGGGAGGAACAATTTTGTGAAGAGCACTTCGAAGCAACGCATACCAGATCACCGGACAACCGTTTCATCGTCGAATTACCGCTAAAGCCTGACCTACCCCTTGAAGAGTCTCGAAACCAGGCGGTTCGTAACCTCTTACGCATAGAAAGGAAACTCTCCGCCGATAAAGATTTACGTACCAGTTCCAATGAGTTTATGCAAGAGCTCATAAGCATGAAGCACATGGAAGCTGCTGTCGAAACGTCGAATCCCACATATTATATGCCCCATCACCCCGTGATTAAGGAGTCGAGTGTTACGACCAAATTAAGAGTCGTCTTCAACGCATCCGCTAAGACAACAAATTGGAACTCTCTCAACGACGCACTGTTTGTCGGTCCGCAACTGCAACAGAGCTTGGTTTGTATACTTTTACGCTTCCGAACACACCGTTATGCCGTCACTGCGGACATTGCAAAAATGTACCGTCAGGTATGTGTTTCACCGAAACACGTAGACCTGCAACGGATTGTTTGGCGGAGTGATCCATCGCATCCCATTCAAGACTACAGGATGCTTCGGGTAACGTACGGGGTCGCCGCCGCATCACATTTGGCTGTCAAGGCACTTCAGCAAAGTCCACGTTATTCAACAAGTATATGCGAAAATGCCGCTGCAATAATACGAAGGGATTTTTATATGGACGATCTTTTAACCGGCGCTTCGAGTGTTGATGAGCTTCAGTCCCTGCAACAAAATGTCTCCAAAATCCTCCTTGGTAGTGGGTTTGAACTTCGCAAGTGGGCTTCAAATTGTGGGGAGCTTACCAGCACTATCCCTAGCGCTTCCGAGAACATTGCTCATTACATCGCTGAAAGTAAATATGTTCACGCTCTCGGCCTCGTGTGGAACACGGACGAAGATTATTTCAATTTTGCAATCAACCTTAAGGAACCACCTAGGCTTGCTACAAAGAGAGCTTTTTTATCCGATGCTAGCACGCTGTTCGACCCTTTAGGCTTGCTCGCACCCACCACGATCAAATCCAAGATGTGGTTTCAAGACATCTGGCGCGCCGAGGTCGGTTGGGACGAACTAATACCTGATAAATTAGCGGAACTCTGGTGTGAACATCGATCGGAGCTACAAAGTTTAACGGATCTAAAGGTGCCTCGTTGGGTTGGCTGTAAAACCTCTGAATCAGCAACTGAGCTTCACGTTTTCTCAGATGCATCGGAACGAGCCTATGCCGTCGTCATATACGCGCGTACAGTACATAGCAACGGACAAGTCACGGTTTCCCTGATTTCGGCTAAAACCAAAGTAGCGCCAATTAAGTCTATCACATTACCGCGTTTGGAGCTCTGCGCAGCTCATCTCGCGTCTAAGTTAGTACGAAGTGTACTACAAAGTTGGGACGAACTTCGCTACCCGCTATACGCATGGACTGATTCAACTATTACTCTGGCATGGTTGCAAGCTCACCCTAGTCGATGGGAAACATTCATTGCGAATCGTGTGGCCGACATACAAGGAATTCTACCACCAGAGTGCTGGCACCATGTACGCTCAGAACGCAATCCGGCAGATTGCGCATCAAGAGGCTTAACGCCGCAAGAACTTATACAACATCAGCTGTGGTGGTCGGGTCCCAGCTTTTTGTACAGCGAAGATCAGTTTTGGAAGCAATCTACGCCAGAACCGCATTTAACTGAACTTGGTCTACGCAAGAAGGTTGCCGTTCACATAACGGTACCCGAGGAGTTGTGGTCAATCATGACTAAATATTCATCATTTTCAAAACTACGGAGGGTTATCGCATATGAATTAAGGTTCATTCACAATACTCGCGCTAGTAAGAACCGCGCACCAAAAATCAAAGATGGTACTCCTACTTGTCAAGAGTTAGCTGCAGCCGAACTACGTTTAATTAAATATACCCAAAGTATGTATTTTACTAATGAGATTTTTCATTGCAGGGAGAAAAAACCGATTCCCTTGCGAAGTAGCTTGTTGCGTCTGCAGCCTTATCTTGATCCGTCAGGTGTTTTAAGGGTCGGAGGTCGCCTAAAATCTGCGGATGTCGCGCTTGACGCCAAACACCCTATTATCTTACCAAAAAATTCACCGCTGTCGAAATTAATAATATCTGACATACATAAGTATACCCTACATGCTGGGCCACGTATAATGACTGTCGTTCTTCAACACCGCTATTGGGTAATTGGTGCCCGTAATTTGATTAGAAGCATATACCATAAGTGCGTTAAATGCACTTGCTTGAACCGTCCAGTCGATGGGCGATCTTCCTTCGTCTCGCACCACTTATGCTCGATGCTTCACGCGCACCGCTGTAGATTTCGCTGGTCCGTATACTTACAAATTTGCACATGGAAGAGGGTCAAAGTCAACAAAGGGCTACATTTCGTCGTTTATATGCATGTGTACTGGTGCTATGCATTTGGAATTTGTTGGAGATTTGTCCTCAAGTGCCTTTATCAACGCATTCAAACGCTTTATCAATCGTCGGGGTTATTGCAAAGCAATGTACTCTGATAACGGTACGAACTTCGTTGGCGCTGACAGAGAATTGCGCGAGAGATATGAGAAGTGTATGGCAGATGAGAAGTTGCGATCGTTTTTCGCTGACTCCAACATAGAGTGGCACTTTAACGCGCCAATCGCGCCTCATATGGGCGGATATTGGGAAGTCGGTATCAAGCGCATAAAATACCATATTAAACGCGTTCTAGAAGGTAAATTACTGTCTTTCGAAGAATTCAGCACTCAGCTGACCGAAGTCGAAGCATGCGTCAATTCTCGCCCCTTATGCGCTGATCCGACCAGCGCAACCGATCTTGAAGCTTTAACGCCTGGCCATTTCCTCGTCGGCGAGCCACTGAAGTCGATCCCAGAACCTGAGGGTCAAGGGTTCTCTGGAAATTTACTTCAGCGATGGCATTTAATCTCTTCTATGCGACAACATTTTTGGCGCCGATGGCGTGATGAATACTTGCTAAATTTACAACGTCGAACTAAATGGTTTAGATCCGCGCGCAACTACGAAGAAGGAGATGTCGTAGCTTTGTTTGATGAACGAACTCCACCTACGAAGTGGACACTTGAAGGGTAGTTCGTTGTCACCCTGGTAGCGATGGAAACGTGCGCGTCGTAACCGTGAAGACAAGAAATGGAGAGTACGTTCGACCCGTAACCAGCCTGTGCCTTTTACCTACAAAGGGGGATTTGTTTTGCGAGTCATCAGAAAGGGCGTAATATTTGTAAGGTTTTCGTATTTTTTCATATTTATCTCGATTACTCAAGTTTGCAAAAACATAAAATTTTTCGAGATAGACTTTCAAAATTAAATTGTAAAGTTAATATTTTTTAATAATTAAAAATGTTAAGTAAACTTTGCGAAGTTAAAAATTTAAAGTAAATTTTTGATGATTGAAATTTAAAGTAAACTTTTTCGATTATTAAAAGTTAAAGTTGTATGAGAGTAATTAAAAATTGAATTTTTGTAAAGGCGAATATTTTTTCTAATAGTTATCTTAATAACTGAAGACTGAATTTGTAAACATATGATACTCAAAATACATAGTTTGTAATTTCTTGATATTTAAATATTTATTGTCAAATACCTTGAAATATTTATTATAAGATTAAGTTGAACATATCATATTGTAACGAATTTCCTTGCAAATCCTCTTATTTGCAATCCTCTGCTAAGTTCGAATCACTAAACTGTTGAATAAATAACTCCAATATTGAATGATGGAAAATGGCCTTTATTAAAGTACTTCACAATAACACTTATACTTTGCTACTCGCTGGCTTAATAACCAAACTGATTGAAATCTCAAATCAAACTGAATTACTTCTTACTCGCCTGCACCGCTTTTATAGTTTACGCTGCATACTTCTAGGCTCTTCGATTTCCAGAAGTTACTAGTTGTTTCGGCTACAAAATCGCCAGCCACAACTACGTGCACAAATTATTGCCCTCTCTTGTGACCACTGAGATAAGATATATGCATGTGTTTGTGCATTACCGCTCCGCTGCTCGTATACGTACATATGTGTAGACGCAATTATTTATTCGTTTATGTAGATACATAAAGATTGAATTATAGATGTGAATGTTTGTAGTTTACAGTCTCTCGCGCGCACATAGCCGTATAAGTAAATGCATCTGTGTGTGACATCTCTCTGGGCTGCCTTATATATGTATATACTTGATTTGATTATTAACGTAAATACTGCTTGGCATGGCCTTAGCATCGCCTTAGTGATGGGATAATTTAGTGATGCTAATATCCGTGACACTGCCCTCCGCCTAAGTCTGATCGTCCCGATCAGACAAATCTCTCGATCTAAACGCTGCTAGCATCGCCAAATGTACCACTCTTCTACTCCGTGGTTTCTCAATGCTTTGTATGCGGTAGATGGTATCACTGATCTTCTTCACAACCTTGTACGGGCCTTCCCAACTGCACCGAAATTTGGATGGAACACCTTTCCGCCGGTGAGGGTTGTATAACAGTACCGCCAAGAAACCTTTCGAATTATTGTTCTCATGGTACCTGTGTTTCATCGTACCACTCAATACCCTGGTTCGTTCCTTCACACTCTGTTGTTTGGCCAATGAACCACTTCGTAGAGCTTGCGCTGGACGAATTTTCTTTGCATAATCGGTATCGTTCCCACATTTTACAACAGTAGTGCGCTCCGGCTTGAAACTACCCTCGCATTCTTTCTCGGAAATTCGTTGCTTCGTTTTCCTGCGTCTTTTAGGTTTTGTCAATGCCAGTGTTTCTCTCGCAGGTACTTTTGATTTTGATTTATTTGGCCCATTCGATCTATCAACCTTTACCTTTGAATTTCGTGGCCTTCGTCGAGTATTTTCCACCAGTACCCGATTACTGCTGAACCCTTTTTCCAAACTAAAGTTAAGTGGCACATCTTGGTTCTCATAACGCATCACCCTTCTCTGCATATCGATCTTGATGTCATGGTCAACCAAGAAATCCACTCCCAATATAACTTCATCAACAATCTCCGCCACAACAAATGTGTGTAGAACCATGACCTTCCCAATCAATACTTCACATATCACTTCTCCCTGAACTTGGTTATACTCGCCAGTGACCGTACGCAACTTTGTTCCAGGTAACGGTTTTACTCTCCTGTTGACCAAGTCAGATCGGATCAAGGAATGAGATGCGCCCGTATCTACAGTCAGTACTCGTTCTTTGCCATCCACATTCCCTCTGACGGTAAGACTGCTCGATTTTCTACCAATTTGCGACACAGATATCACAGGGCATTCAATAGCTGGATCTAGCTCTCTACCTCTTACTCGCTCTTGCTCATCTCCTCCAGCTTTGCGTTTATGGCCACCCACATTGTTGGAACTATTAGGACCAAGATCGCAATGACGTGCAATGTGACCTGGGTTGCCGCACTTGAAACATTTAATAACTCCGGCATTCTTCTGTTGAGATCCCTTCAGTGCTTCCAAAATTGTTTCTACCCACTCTGGCCTTTCTACTTCCACACGGCGTGCTTTGAAAACTGGCTTACACAGAAGCGACGCTGTTTCCTGTATCAGAGCATGCGATACCGTTTCAGCAAATGTTAGTTTGGGATTCGCATATGTATCCCGCTTCGTTTCCACATCTCGTATGCCATTTATAAAACTCTGGATTTTTACCCTCTCGGTGTATTCCACGAGTGCGTCCGCATTTGCGAGATGAGCCAACCTTTCAACATCTGAAGCAAACTCCTGCAATGTCTCATTTGCTTTTTGGTAACGGTTTTGCAACTCAATTTGGAATATCTGTTTTCTATGCTCGCTTCCATAACGTCGTTCTACAGCAGCCATCAATGCTTCATAATTGTTCCGCTCTCCTTCGGGAATCGTCTGCAGGATTTCCGCTGCTGGTCCCTTCAATGCCACGAACAATGCAGCAATTTTATCTTCCGCATTCCAGTTGTTCACTGCTGCGGTCTTCTCAAACTGAAGCTTGAAGACCTGGAAAGGAACAGAACCGTCAAAAGATGGTGTCTTTACCTTTGGATTACTCGTTAAAACTGCTGGGCGATTTAGTTGCAACTGCTCGATACGTCCTCTCAAAGCATCCACCTCGGCCTCGATTTTATCCTGTCGACCACTGAAGCCCTCATGAAACTGGGTTAGTTTTTCTTCCATATGCGCTTCCAGTTTAGATGATATACGGGTTTCCTGCTCTTCTAGTTGTGTGGATATCTGTGCTGAAATTTGTGCTGACATTTCCGAAATACGCGTTTCTTGTGCTTCAATCTTTGATGTTATACATGTCTCTTGGGCTTCAATCTTGGATGTTATATCTGTCTTTTGCGATTCTAGTTGTGATGCCATATATGTCTTCTGCTCTTCCAGTTGAGATGACACTGTCGATGTTTGAGCAGATATTGCAGCTAAAATCATGTTCAAGTCTGTGCTGGTAACCGTCTGCGATGTTTCGTTTTTCTCTTCAATTTTTGTTGTCTCCTCGCTGTCAAGATGAAAGACATACTCTTCCACATCAATTCCTTCTGCTTCCATTGCCTCTCGTAGCCGTGCCTGAAGTTCAAGTTTAACGCCGCTTGTATTCAATCCACGGCTCTCCAACTCCTTCTTTAGTTGCTGGATCTTCAATTCACTGAACTTTGCCATGTCCTTGTTGTCCTTTGGAATTTATTCAACAATTCCTCTTCTGACACCAATTGTAACGAATTTCCTTGCAAATCCTCTTATTTGCAATCCACTGCTAAGTTCGAATCACTAAACTGTTGAATAAATAACTCCAATATTGAATGATGGAAAAATGGCCTTTATTAAAGTACTTCACAATAACACTTATACTTTGCTACTCGCTGGCTTAATAACCAAACTGATTGAAATCTCAAATCAAACTGAATTACTTCTTACTCGCCTGCACCGCTTTAATAGTTTACGCTGCATACTTCTAGGCTCTTCGATTTCCAGAAGTTACTAGTTGTTTCGGCTACAAAATCGCCAGCCACAACTACGTGCACAAATTATTGCCCTCTCTTGTGACCACTGAGATAAGATATATGCATGTGTTTGTGCATTACCGCTCCACTGCTCGTATACGTACATATGTGTAGACGCAATTATTTATTCGTTTATGTAGATACATAAAGATTGAATTATTGATGTGAATGTTTGTAGTTTACAGTCTCTCGCGCGCACATAGCCGTATAAGTAAATGCATCTGTGTGTGACATCTCTCTGGGCTGCCTTATATATGTGTATACTTGATTTGATTATTAACGTAAATACTGCTCGGCATGGCCTTAGCATCGCCTTAGTGATGGGATAATTTAGTGATGCTAATATCCGTGGCAATATGTACATACATATATAGTTCAAGGGCGGCGGCATGTTGGATCTTGAATTTGTCTTGAATCTCTTCGGAATGTTAATGGGGTAACTAGGTAGTGTATCATATACGTCGATAAGGTGGGTTTTTTCTCACTACTTTGCATTTTGACGTTTGCTTACTTACTTTGTTCTTTGCTATTGTAATATAAGAATATATCTTGCCGCTGACACAACCGCCGTGCTTGTACTTGCCCAATGATTATTAATATTGTATTAGACTCAAAGTGTATTATTGCAAGTAAATTGTTCTAATTAAACTAAAGTGAACAGTAAAAGCCTAGTGAGTTTTCTTTGGAACACCTGCATTTGTGAGTGATAAACCCATCGCATACAGTCCACTCCCGCTAACCCGGAGAAGTCCACCCGCACCGCACAAGTGAAGTAATCCGCCACAACAGTGGACAATAGCTGACGTGTAGCTTCGCTCGGACCACCAATGTTAGGCATTATTCGCATAAGTGCTCCATTAACTTTGGTAACTTTCTCCCCCACCGCTCTTTGAAAGTTAACTTAGAGTAAATGTGCACTCCTAAGTATTTTATAGAATCCTTTGAAGTGATTTGATGATCCCCGCCAGTTAAGGCTAACTCGTACGCCGACCGTTTGGAGCTTACTAATACCACTTCCGTCTTTTGGCTAGCCAACTCCAGTCCCGTATTGGTCAGCCATTCCTTTATTCTTGCTACGGCGTCATTACATAATGCTTGAAGCAGGTCCAGTTTCTTGTCCACTACTACCACTGCAATATCATCAGCATATCCCACAATTTGCGTGTTTTCTGGTAGATCAATCTTTAGCACCCCGTCATACATTACATTCCAAAGCGTTGGACCGAGAACAGATCCCTGTGGGACGCCTCCAGTGATTTTGTACTCTTTTGCTTCTTGATCCGTGTCAAAAAGAAGTACTCTCTCTTTAAGATAGCTACCTATTACTCTGCGTAAGTAAGCTGGTGTGCCGAAGCTTTGCAGCGCTGCCATTATCTGCATCGAGTTCGCTGTGTTAAAAGCAGTCTTGATGTCCAACGTAATCAGTGCACAGAACTTCCTTTTATTTTGGCCTCCAGAGATAGCTTCTCTAGCTATATTGACGACTGTTTGTATTGCATCTACGGTGGATCTTGATTTGCTAAATCCATATTGATTATTCGATAAGCTACCTGGTCTTTCTAGAGGCAGCTGTAGGCGCTCACTAATTATACGCTCGAAAATCTTCCCTAGGGAATTCAGCATACAAATTTGCCTATATGAGGATGGTTGCTCCGGCTGTTTACCAAGTTTCAGCAATAGGACAAGTCTTTGTCGTTTCCCCGGGCGCGGTAACACGCCTTCTTGCATACAGGCATTAAAAAGATCAGTAAATAATGTAGTCCTAGTTGTGAATGCGGCTTTAAGGGCTATGTTTGGTACTCCATCGGGTCCTGGGGATTTGTTATCAGCAACTGTTTTTGCAGCGTCCAGCACCTCTTGCTCTGTAATTTTCCGAATTTCCGTACTTCCTAGTTCCTCGCTTGGATAAGTCCAGCGATCTTGCGCCGGGAAAAGTGTTTCAACAATAGTATTCATCAGTATCGGGCACGTAGGTTGCTGTGATATCGGTCCTTTAACTTTGGCCATAACAGTTCTGTAGGCTGATCCCCAAGGATCTAGGTCGACATAATCCAGCAGTTCCCTAAGGCATAACTTCTTGCTCTTTTTTATGGTATTTTTAAGTGCCTTTCTTTGTGCGACATATGTGCTGTGTAACTCCACATATCGTGGTGATAAGCGCGCCCTCTGCGCTATTCTTCGTGCTTTGTGACATTGTCTACGCTCTTCCGCAATTTCGTCATTCCACCAATATACCGGAGTGCTCTGGTCTTTTCCGCGACTTCTGGGCATGGCAGCATGACATGCCCTACATAGCGACTTAGTGATTTGAACCAACTATGTCGTACTATGGCGTCCTCCCAGATAATATCAAACATTTGTGGGTCGAAAAGGTGCTGTTTCCATTTCCTACTTTGTAGATGTTTTGCTGCGTTCGTGGAGTTTCGAGCAGTTCTACGCTAATAGCTTTATGATCGCTGTGTGTGTAGACGTTGCTTATAGACCATTTTGCTCGTTTTGCTATTTCGCTGCTAGCGAAGGTGAGATCTATAATGGATCGTCTGGTACCTGTATCAAAGGTATATATCCCTGGTTCATTTAGGAGTTCTAGCCTCAAAGAAGTAAGGCTTTGGAGAAGAACTCTCCCTCTTTCGTTGGTTCGTCTACTTCCCCACACAGATGACCATGCACTGAAGTCTCCTCATACTAAAAGCGGGTGCTTACCACGTGCTTCAATAGTGATCCCGTATATCATGTCTCCGAACTCGGCGATGGTCATGCTCGGAGGGGCATAGCAACTGAAAACGTATACACCGTTCATTTTTGCCCACGTGAATCCTACTACCGTTGGCGTCATATTTTCCTGTGGGAGAAATTTCCCTGGTACCCAAATTGAGGCTTTCCCTGCCGATTCTGAGTGCCAACCCTGCTCCTAGCGATTTTTGTATTATTCAGAAAATACCGCTATGTCATATCCTCCTGCATAGACTGTTTGGGATAATAGCTCTTGGGCTGCTTCGCAATGCTTTAAATTGAGCTGCATGAGACAGTCATTTGCTGCCCTCTCGTTGTGGGCATTGAAAACTGCCTGCTGAATGTTGTCCCCCACATAGCGCGCATTCTTTCGCAACTTGCAGCCTTATGACCTTCCTGACCGCATTTCCTGCATAGGCTAGGCCTATCTACAGTCTCCTTACATTTCTGAGCTATATGCCCGTAGCCCCAGCACCTATAACAGCGTTTCCCTTGCTTGAGCTCTCTAATTCGGCAGGAAACCCATCCTACCCGGATTCTTTGCGTATTAGAACAGCCTTGGCATTATCGGCTGTAAGATTTATAAGTGCCGACTTCGTGCCACTGTACCCTGTGCGTATGCTTTTTATGGCAGTCACATCTGGAAGTTTGATGTTGCATTGCTGGTGGAGGGCGTTGCAAATCTCCTCGGGCGTAGTAATCTCATCGAGATCTCTGCACTGTAGTGTGACCATTTGGGACTTTATTATAACTTTAGCCGAGTTCTTTAGTACCGCTTCAATTTCTGCTTGGTACGCGCTTGTTATCATCCCATCTTGCGATTTTTTCAGCTCTAGTAACAGCTCTCCTCTCTCCGTTCTTCTAATCGTTTTGACGTCATGCTTATATACGTTATTTTACAGCGTGCTTTACATGTTCATTGAAGGAAGCCGAAGCAATGACCTTGCAAAGCGCGGTCGCCTTACCTGACTTCAGTCGGGATGGAGAAAACAGAGAAGGAGGAAACATTGAACTCTTCCCAGTTTGATTTTTAGAATTCAATTAATGTGCGCTGTTTATAGAGGATAAAATTTGCTGATCGTTTTATTGAGAAAAGTGTGGACAGATGGTCAGAGGCTAAGGTAAGCATGTTGTTGTTGTATTAACAATAAAGCCACTCCACGAAGGTTGTGGGGAGTGTTAACGATGTTGATGGTCCTTTTCCGGATATAGATCCGCTACCGTCCGGTAACAAAACACCATTAAGGCACTAGCACGACCATATCGGAAACGAGATTTCCCTTGCGTAGGCGAGGTTGACAATTGGATTGCGGAAGTTTTGATGCTATAAAACTTTGCATTGCGCTTTTCAACACCTCGAATCACATGAATGATAGAATTTTTAACGGAGCCTGATCTACCGTCTTATAGTATTATGATAAATGACTCTTCACACGGACACATTGTTTGGACTTGTGAAAGATATAAATAATAAATAAATTCACGTGTAATTCATGTACAACTTCCCTTTTTTCTTCTGTTTATTACTAATTTAAGTATTTCATATTCAAGTTTAATTAAATAGTAATAAAAGTTTCGTTCACTTTGTTTACATCTGTATTCGAAATTATGAATAGTCTGATTAATTATTACATTCGTAGACTTATAAATAAATAAATGGATGATAGTGTTTAAGCCCTTTAATATCTTATCTTACATACATATCTTAGCTTACAAAACGTTGATATTTTTGTGTTTGCGGGGCAATATGGACCCGTGGTAATCGGGCGCGGTGCACGCAAATAAAAAGAAAATAAAGAAAAGAATTACCAACGAGTAATAACAAATTTATTCACTTTGTAATCAATATAAATTACTAGCTGTATTTATTAAATAGAAGAATTACTTCACAAACGAATTCGAAATTCAATATTATAAAATGTTTAATTACAAATTCGTGCACAGAATAAATTATAATTCAAACACAAGGATATATTGGTTAAAAGAAGAATTAGTTAAATGCACACTTCACTATACACTTGGCAATTCAAATTTATTCAAATAGTTACGTGCGAATATTGATTCATGGAAAGAAAGAATTGGCAACTCACTTATCAAAATAATTACTTGCAATATTAATTCAAGTGCAAATTGTTAAATTGTGAAAAATATATTGTCACGGATATTAGCATCACTAAGCTATACCATCACTAAGGCGATGCTAAGGCCATGCTAAGCGATATTTACGTCAATAATCAAATCATGTATACACATATATAAGACAGCCGAGAGATGTCACACACAGATGCATTTACTTATACGCCTATGTGTGCGCGAGAGACTGTAAACTACAAACATTCACATCAATAATTCAATCATTATGTATCTACATAAACGCATAAATAATTTCGTCTACACATATGTACCATGTACGTATACGAGCAGCGGAGAGTCAATGCACAAACACATGCTGAGATACTCCTATAAGTATGCAATGGGAAAAACTATAAAATTGTGCAATTGTAGTTACAGCTGAGATGTTTGAGAGCTAATGGACTAGTAGATTCTGGATGCGCTTAGAAGATGCGAATGTTAAAATCAAAGAGTATAAAAGGCGACAGATGTAGAGGCGCTGGAATTCAGTTTGATTTGAGCTGTCAATCAGTTTCGATTAAGACGATATCTAGCGAGCAATAGTAGTATTATTTTGAAAGTCAGTTTCATTTAAGCTAACAGTTTGGTTATTAAGCCAGCTAATTGCAAAGTATAAGTGTTATTGTGAACTACTTTAATAAAGGCCATTTTTCCATTATTCAATATTGGAGTCATTTATTCAACAGTTTAGTGATACGAACTTAGCAAAAATGCAAATAAGAGGATTTGCAAGCAAATTCGTTACAATTGGTGTCAGAAGAGGAATTGTTGAATAAATTCCAGAGGACAACAAGGGCATGGCAAAGTTCAGTGAATTGAAGATCCAGCAACTAAAGAAGGAGTTGGAGAGCGGTGGATTGAATACAAGCGGCGTTAAACTCGAACTTCAGGCACGGCTACGAGAGGCAATGGAAGCAGAAGGAATTGATTTGAAAGAGTATGTATTTCATCTTGATGGCGAGGAGACAACAAAAATTGAAGAGAAAAACGAAACACCGCAGACGGTTACCAGCACAGACTTGAACATGATATTGGCTGCAATATCTGTACAAACATCGACAGTAGCATCAATGACGTCGCAATTGGCATCCCAACTGGAAGCGCAAGAGGCACGTATAACAGAAATGTCATCACAAATATCCACCAACATGTCCTCTCAGCTGGAATCACAGGAGACACGTATAGCATCTCAACTGGAATCGCAGGAGAACCGTATAACATCGAAGATTGAAGCACAAGAGGCACGAATATCCGAAATCACAAATATCAGCGCAGATCTCTGCACAACTGGAAGAGCAAGAAGGACGTATTTCTTCGAAGATGGAGGCGCAAGACACAAAAATTTTGCAACTTGAGAACAAAAAAAAACATTGCGAGGTCATATACAGGAGTTGCCCAGTTGTTTCAGCAAGCAATACGAAGGTAAAAACTCCATCTTTTGACGGCTTTGTTCCTTTCCAGGTGTTTAAAATTCAGTTTGAGAAGACCGCAGCAGTGAACAACTGGAGTGCTGAAGATAAATTTGCTGCACTATTCGTGGCATTGAAAGGATCTGCTGCTGAAATCCTACAGACTATTCCCGAGGGAGAGCGGAACAACTACGAAACATTGATGAGCGCTCTAAAGAGGCGATACGGAAGCGAACACAGGAAGCAGATACACCAAATAGAGTTGCAAAACCGCTACCAAAAAGCTAATGAGACTTTGCAGGAGTTTGCCTCGGATGTTGAAAGGTTGGCTCATCTCGCAAATGCGGACGCACCCGTGGAATACACCAAGAGGGTAAAAATCCAGAGTTTTATAAATGGCATACGGGACGTGGAAGCGAAACGAGCTACATACGCAAACCCAAAGCAGACATTTGCTGAAACGGTATCACATGCATTGACTCAGGAAACGGCCTCACTATTGAGTAAACCAGCGTACAAAGCTCATCATGTGGAAGTGGAAAGACCAGATTGGGTAGACACAATTTTGGAAGCACTGAAGGTATCACAACAAAAAAATGCCGGAGTTATTAAATGTTTCAAGTGCGGCAACCCAGGTCATATTGCACGACATTGCAGCACCGGTCCCAATAGCTCCAACAATGTGGGTGGCCGTAAACGCAGAGCTGAAGGAGATGAGCAAATCTCCAAGTCCACTCAATCGTTAAACTAAAGCGGGTCAGCCGCAAGGGGCGACAGCTGGCTCCCTCAATTGAATGCCCCATAATCTCTATCTCACAAATTGGAAGAAGGTCAAACAATCTTACTGTCGGAGGACATGTGGATGGAAAGGAACGTTTACTGACTGTAGATACGGGTGCATCTCATTCCATCATTCGAGCGGATTTAGTCAACAAGAAGATAAGACCATCGCATGGAGCATGATTGCGTACAGCCACTGGAGAAGATAGCACGGTTCTAGGAGAAGTATCATGTGAAGTCGCAATTGGGAACGTCACGGTACTACACAATATTATAGTGGCAGATATTGTTGATGAAATCATAATTGGAGTGGACTTCTTAATCAACCAAGGGATCAAGATCGACATGCAAAGCAAGACGATGCGATATAAGAACATGGATGTACCACTTAATTTCGGCTACGAGAGAGGCTACAGCAGTAAACGAGTGCTGGTCAGCAAATACCACCAAAATCAGAAGCAGTAATCTGGGAAAAGGATGATGGAGATTGTGGGACAAACAAGTTGTAGGAAAAACCCTGGCTATGACAAAACAAGATGGACGTATTCCGGTAAGGGTACTCAATGAGTTCAAGTCACCATTCAATTTGACCAAAGGAGCTATTTTGGGAAGATGCCAAGAGGCCGAAGTAGTTATTAACTGTGAACAGCTCCAGGAACACGTTTCATCTAGTAATACTGATATTTCAAATGACATCACGGCATGGACGCAGGGGCTAGAGGAAGCCTATCAGAGTAAGGCAAAACCACTGCTCCTAAAGTACGCGAACATATTTGACCAGGATGGTTCCAAACCAGGCCGCACCAATGTTGTGAAACATCAAATTGACACGGGAGATGCGAGGCCGATCCGTCAAGCTCCACGTAGTGTTCCACTGGCGAAGCGGGAAGTTTTGAGTCAAATCATACAAGAAATGAGCGACAGCGGCGTCATCGAACCATCAGCTAGTCCATGGAGCTCACCGGTAGTACTTGTAAAGAAGAAGGATGGAAAAATGAGGTTTTGCGTGGACTACCGGAAGTTGAATGACGTTACGAAAAAGGATAGCTACCCATTGCCAAGAATTGACGACACTCTGGACTCGCTATCTCGTACGAAATGGTTTTCCACACTGGACTTGAAAAGCGGCTATTGGCAAGTTGAGGTGAAGGAGGAAGATAAAGAGAAAACAGCCTTCAGTGTCGGTGATGATCTGTGGCAATTTACAGTGATGCCTTTTGGACTTTGTAATGCACCAGCTACTTTTGAGAGACTCATGGACTAGGTACTGAAAGGACTACATTGGAAAACATGCTTGGTGTACCTGGACGATATCATCGTATTGGGCAAGAACTTTGATGAACATCTTAAGAACTTGGAGGAAGTTTTCCAGAGAATAGCTGGCGCTGGTCTGAAGTTAAGTCCCAAAAAGTGTGCGCTGTTTAAAAAGGAAGTCAATTATTTGGGTCACAAGGTAACGACAGAGGGCATCTGCACTGCGAACGAAAATACAGAGGCTGTAAAGGATTGGCCAAGACCACAGAACCTGCATGAATTGAGAAGTTTCCTTGGGATGTGCACATATTACCGCCGATTTGTACCAAATTTTTCCAGCGTAGCCCATAGCCTCCATGAGCTTACAAGAAAAAACAAAGCTTTTGAATGGAAGAAGGAGCAAGAAGTGGCTTTCCAAACATTAAAGGAGCGTTTGTGCACTGCCCCAATGTTAGCATATCCGATTCCAGGAGCAACATTTATTCTAGATACAGATGCGAGTGGATATGCTATAGGAGGCGTTTTATCACAACTGGTCGATGGACAGGAGAAGGTAGTTGCATATTACAGCCGTTCGATTGGAAAACCAGAGAGGAACTATTGTGTTACGCGGAGAGAGCTGTTGGCATTGGTAGAGTGCATTAAACATTTTCACAAATACCTCTACGGCCAGCGATTCCGTGTCAGGACAGATCACGCAGCGTTGAAATGGCTTCTGCAGTTCCGTAATCCGGAAGGACAATTGGCACGGTGGATCGAGCGACTACAAAGCTATGACTTTTCCATTGAGCATCGAAAAGGTAGTACCCATGGAAATGCCGATGCAATGTCACGAAGGCCATGTAGTTTGGAATGCAAGCACTGTTCAAAGGACGAGGCTAAAGAAGACATTATAGATGTCCGGCTAATAACTATAACGTGTACGGATGAATTGGACAAGGAACAACTAAGAAAGTGTCGGCTAGAAGATACAGATCTGTCACATGTTATGCAAGGGCTCGAACGAAACGAAAGACCAAGCAGAGAGGAGATGTCAGCAGAGAGTCCCATTGCGAAGTCATATTGGGCACAGTGGAACAGTTTAGAATTGATATCCGGTTGCTTACATCGAGTATGGGAGAGTGAGGATGGTCAATGCAAGAAGAAACTGATAATTGTTCCCAGAAAGAGAATTCCTGACGTGCTCAGCGAGCTGCACAATGGTCCAAGTGGAGGTCATCTTGGAATCACGAAGACACTCGAGAAAATTAAGCAGAGATTCTATTGGGTTGATTGCCGTCAGTCGGTCACCGAGTGGATTGCCAATTGCGAGGTATGCAACAGAGCGAAAGGGCCCAAAACCCGAAGTCATGGCCAGATGAAGCAGTATATTTCAGGTGCACTATTTGAAAGGATCGCCATGGATGTCGCAGGTCCATTTCCTACTAGCAACCGCGGAAACAAATACGTACTGGTTTTTATGGATTATTTCAGTAAATGGCCAGAGGTATACCCAATCCCAAACCAAGAAGCAGAAACAGTAGCAGAAGTGGTTAAAAACGAATAGGTTGCAAGGTATGATGTACCAATGGAGTTACATTCTGACCAAGGCAGGAATTTTGAATCAGCTGTGTTCCAAGAAATGTGCAAGAAGTTGGGCATTCGAAAAACACGGACAACTGCATTGCATCCTCAGTCCGATGGTATGGTGGAACGTTTCAATAGAACATTGGAGGAGCATTTAAGGAAAGTAGTAGACAAGTACCATAAGGACTGGGATAAACACATATCATTATTCTTGATGGCCTACCGATCGGCAGTACATGACACAACGGGCCAAACTCCCGCAAAGTAATTTTTGGCAATGACCTTCGACTGCCAGCTGATTTGAAGTATGGGATAGATGCCGATGCGGAGAGGAATGTCAAGAAATCCACTGGTGTCTTGGAAGAAGAGCTGAGAGAGATACACGATCTGGTAAGGCAACGAGCAAAGATTATGAGTGACAAGATGAAAGCGAGGTACGATAAAGCAATTAATTCGGAAGGGTTTCAGGAAGGAGATTTGGTGCTGCTATACAACCCACAATGAAAAAAGGGTTGTCCCCGAAATTGCAGTGTAACTGGGAAGGCCCACACAAAGTTGTAAAACGGATCAACGATGTAGTGTACCGCATACAAACCACTACCAAACCACGAACCAAAATGAAAGTGGTTCATTTGGAGAGATTAGCAGCGTTAAGATCGAGAGATTTGTCTAATCGGGACTATCAGACTTAGGTGGAGGGCAGTGTCACGGATATTAGCATCACTAAGCTATACCATCACTAAGGCGATGCTAAGGCCATGCTAAGCGATATTTACGTCAATAATCAAATGATGAATACACATATATAAGACAGCCGAGAGATGTCACACACAGGTGCATTTACTTATACGCCTATGTGTGCGCGAGAGACTGTAAACTACAAACATTCACATCAATAATTCAATCATTATGTATATACATAAACGAATAAATAATTGCGTCTACACATATGCACCATGTACGTATACGAGCAGCGGAGAGTCAATGCACAAACACATGCATATATCTGAGATACTCCTATAAGTATGCAATGAGAAAACCTATAAAATTGTGAAATTTATTTACAGCTGAGATGCTTGAGAGCTAATGGGCTAGTAGATTCTGGAAGCGCCTAGAAGATGCGAATGTTAAAATCAAACAGTATAAAAGGCGACAGATGTAGAGGCGCTGGAATTCAGTTTGATTTGAGCTGTCAATCAGTTTCGATTAACACGATATCTAGCGAGCAATAGTAGTATTATTTTGAAAGTCAGTTTCATTTAAGCTATCAGTTTGGTTATTAAGCCAGCTAATTGCAAAGTATAAATGTTATTGTGAAGTACTTTAATAAAGGCCATTTTTCCATTATTCAATATTGGAGTTATTTATTCAACAGTTTAGTGATACGAACTTAGCAAAAAGGCAAATAAGAGGATTTGCAAGCTAATTCGTTACAATATAAAATGGATATGTGGTAGGATAACTCACCTGGGGCTAGATGCTGGCTCGTGAACGTTCCAAAATAGAAGAAAAAGTCAAGACCGCGAAAAAGTCCGCGGCACCTGCCTATAGCTAATTTTCGTTGAGTTTGTTGGGGATGCTGGCTTATCCAAATGAAAGTATACGTACGTTTGTTTTACAATCTATATTATATTTAATTACCAATATATGAAAAGTTATAAAGTTTGCTTTACACGTGCGATCGGATCTAAGATCAAAAGAAAAAAGGAAGGATGGAAATGTCATTGTCAGCGATCTTATATAAGTATCGGATCCCCGTGTCATCGATAACGTTGAAATCGACCAGTGTTTCGGTTTGAACGAATGAAAGACAATTTGTTCTTGGCTATCTGCCAGTCACCACAATACCCCCGGCTAGTTATTCGACTAACGATACAGAAGAGGGATTCGGACCTGACGTCCTGATGATGAATATTTTACTGCCACTGCGTCTTTTGCGTTGGACGTCGCGGGCTCAATCTGTGGACATTGTACTGTGGGCGTCGTATCCTCGATATCGCTATCGTTAAAAATATATGCCGCTTTTAATCGATCGATAGAGATTTTTGCTTCTCTCTGTCGGATTCGTATTACAAAGTATTTTTCGTTTTTCGATATAACCTCGCACGGTCCTTCGTAGTTTGGCTCCAATGGTTCGCGTACGGAAACATATTTACAATCCTTTAGCGCTGGTTGTACATAAGCTGAGACTTCTCCGTGTCGAACTGGTTTTGTTGTTGGCAAATCCCTCATTGCTTTTTTAAAACTTCGATAAATTTTGCTTCTTTTCTCTCGTGTAGGAACTCCCTGGTATTCGTAACTGTGTACCATAAAGCATTTCTGCGGGGCTCGCGCCGATGTCTGTCTTCACGGAAGTACGCATTCCAAGAAGGATGAGAGGTAAAGCAAAGCTCCAGTTCCTGGTAGGGCAACACTTGATTGACGATTTAAGTGTGCGGTGCCAGCGTTCAATAAGCCCGTTCGACTGGGGGTTGATATGGTGTAGTACGAAAATGTTGTACGCCCAGGATTCTCGTTAATGATTTGAATACCTCTGATTCGAACTGGCGCCCTAAGTCGGTGGAAATCTTCTGTGGTATGCCATACTCTGATATCCAACCACTAATCAGCGCATTAGCTACGCTCTCTGCTGTTATGTCAACTAGAGGTACGGCCACAGGCCATCTCGAAAACCTGTCTATACACGTAAGACAGTAGCGGAAACCGTTGCAAGTTGGTAGTGGTTCAATGATGTCAATATTAATGTGCTGAAATCTATCATCCACGTTCGCGTAACTTCCTAGTGGTGACTTCGTGTGTCGTTGTATCTTCGATCTCTGACACGGAATACATCCGCGAACAATTTTAGCAACTTGGACGGCCATTCGAGGCCAAATGTATCGCTCCGCTACTAACCTCTGCGTTGTTTTTATCCCAGGGTGAGACAAATTGTGTAGCTTATGAACCACCTTTACCCGAAAGCTGTTTGGTACGTAAGGTCGCACTCTTCCGTTGGAGACGTCGCAGAAAAGTTTTTCTTGTGAGCCTGGAAGTGAGACTTTTTTTTAACGAAATTGAACTATTCTCACCTGAACTGAGGAGGTCTTGGAGTTCTTGGTCGTTCGCTTGCGCTACCGCCATAACATCAAAATCAATGGCGTCGCTCTGTATTGCGCTAATTCTGGAGAGCATATCGGCTATGGTATTGTCACGTCCAGGTAAGTGACGAATATCTGTAGTAAATTGACTAATTATGTCAAGTGGACGTGATCTTCGTGGGGGTGCCTTGTCGCTGCTTTGACGGAACGCGAAAATGAGAGGTTTATGGTCGGTAAAAAATGTGAATTCCCTTCCTTCAAGAGCGTATTTGAAATGGAGTACGCCTTGGTACGCCGCGGTGAGCTCTCTATCGTACGCACTATATTTTTTATGCGCCGCTGTCAGCTTCTTTGAATAGAAACCCAAAGGTTGAACTTGCCCATCCACAATTTGATGCAGCACCGCTCCTACCGCATCGTCTGTAGCGTCTACTGTCAAGGTCAGTTTGGGATTCGGTGCCATATAGCTGATTAATGTTGCGTTCGCCAAGTCATCTTTGCACGCGTTGAAGGCTACCTTGGCCTCCGTTGACCAAGTAATAGTAGTATTGTCATTTTTTCGATTGCCAACGATGAGGCGCTGAAGGATGTCCTGGTTCTTCGTCGCATGTGGAATAAAGGATCGATAAAAATTAATCATTCCTAGGAATTTCTCCAACTCCTTGGCTACGGTTGGCAATTTAAAATTGCCTACTGCTTCAACTTTGTCATCGGGTGGTCTTATACCCTCTAAATTTATCGTGTGGCCTAGAAACTTAAGCTCTCTCATTCCGAATTTGCATTTGCCGAGTGCAATTGCTAGGTTACTTTGACGAAGGCGTTCGAACACTATTCGCAGGTGCTTTTCGTGCTCTTCTTCAGACTCCGAAGCCACTAAAATATCATCGATGTACGCGAAGGTAAAGTCGAGTCCCTTTAGTACCTGGTGGATATGTCGCTGGAATGTCTGTGCAGCGTTTCTCAGACCGAATGTCATAAAAACAAATTCAAATAGCCCAAATGGTGTGGCTATAGCCGTTTTGGGAATATCGCATGATTCTATGGGTATTTGGTGATAGGCCTTCTGAAGGTCGATTGCCGAAAAAATCTTTTTGTTATGTAAAATGCTCATAACGTCGTGTAGATATGGAATTGGGTACCTATCAGGCACCGTGATAGCGTTTAGTGCTCGATAGTCCCCACACGGCCTCCATGTCCCGTCTTGATTTCGAACGAGGTGTAGGGGGCTCGCCCAGTTGCTTTTTGACGGCCGACAAATACCCTTTTGCAGCAGGTATTCGAACTCCTTTTTCGTTTCACGCAGCTTGTCTGGCGCTAACCTCCTTGGCCTTGCAAACACATGTGCACCTATCGTTGTGATGTGGTGTGTCACATCTAAATTGACAGGTTTCTTGTTTACGTTGATTGTTACGTTAATTTTGCGTATTTTCCATGGACGTCATAAACAAGGATCTGTGATACGTTTGCTTGCGTGAAAGTACCTTTCGTTTCTAAAAGCGTATGCCTATCTAGGAGCATACCTCGATTACTATCTACGAGAAGGTCGTAGTGCCTTAAAAAATCGGAACCTATTATGGGAGAACTGACATCGGCTAGAATAAACGTCCATAAAAAATCACGCCTTAAGCCAAGAGATAGCCGCAGTCGCTTTTCGCCATATGTTTTTATGGGTGATCCGTTTGCGGCGTAGAGGTTCATCGAGCTTACATTTTTGAATGTCTTAGCGTTTCATGCGGGCAACACAGACACATCTGCGCCGGTGTCAACTAAAAATTTCGTTTTTGTATTGGCGTCATGAACAAGTATGCGAGCAATTCGTTGGGTATTTTCAGATCTGCTCGCCTGATCCGAAATTTGTATTAGTTTTTTGGCTTTGATTGTTCATACGTGCAGGGTGTCCGACATTTACGAGCATTTTCTCCATGTACTTGATGATACCAGCAGTATTCATCTTTTGCCCGTTTAGGTGTGTCTGCACGGCTACGACGTCGTGACGAGATTGAACGTGACCGATTACGATGGCTGCCTTTTCGCATTAATTTTTCGAACTTCATTTCGAGGCGTTCGATACGTTTACCTATTTGGGAATCCGATGGGTCTCCGGTACTACGCGCACCAACGACTACCATTTGTTGGAAATCGCCTACTTCCAAAATTTTATCGGCCAGCTTTGCAAGCTCTGGCAGTTTAGCATCTGATGCCTGCAAAACGGCTCTTGCCTGCGCCGGCAGCCGCTGTAGCCAAAGTGATTACAGAAATTCGCTACCAACTTTGCTCTTCGCAATGCTGCTTAATTCGTTGTAAAGTTGCGTTGGTCGCTTATCACCTAAGTCTATTTCCGAAAGCAGCTTTTGAGTTTTCTTTTGTTCGCTCTCGCAATAGCGTTCTATAATACGTGTTTTAAGGTTATGATATTTTCCAGTCTCAGGTGGACTTAAAATGGCGTCGGAAATTTGCGCTAGAGCGTTTGACTCTATAGCGGCAACTACAGTGTTAAATTTAGAAATGTCGGTGGACACTCCAGATACGCTGAATTGCGCTTCGACCTGCGCAAACCAAATCTCTGGTTGCTCCGGCCAGAATGGTGGAACCTTCACCGAAACTTTATTAATGATCGTTCTATCATCCGGTGGTGCTGCGGCAGCTCCGTCTGCCTGCCCGTTGACCATTGTGTTTTGCAACGTCGGGGTAACCAATTGTTGGGGATGCTGGCTTATCCAAATGAAAGTATACGTACGTTTGTTTTTCAATCTATATTATATTTAATTACCAATATATGAAAAGTTATAAAGTTTGCTTTACACGTGCGATCGGATCTAAGATCAAAAGAAAAAAGGAAAGATGGAAATGTCATTGTCAGCGATCTTATATAAGTATCGGATCCCCGTGTCATCGATAACGTTGAAATCGACCAGTGTTTCGGTTTGAACGAATGAAAGACAATTTGTTCTTGGCTATCTCCCAGTCACCACAATTTTTTCCCCTTCAAAGTTAACTCTCGACTGGTGTTAGCCGTTACCGGTATGAATAATAAAATAACTAATGCGCGCGTTAGGGTGGTCCGAAATAATTACGCTGGTGGCCTAAACATGCCGGTCTCCTTGCGGCGAGCAACTTGAAACTCGGTGAGTGCGCCAGCAAAATTCCCAAAGCAAGATAAACTAAATAAATTAAAAATATGATATGTATGTATCGTTGTATGGTAAGTACGATCTCCGTGGACATCCGTGCTTTCAATAATGCAGCCTCGCTGAACTTTGAATGGAAGAGAAAAGCGTTAGTGTTCAAGTACGTGGGGTTGCTTGGTTTTTAATGCACCTGGTTAATTAGATGTAATTTTGAAATTGGTAGGAAATTAAAAATAACTGTAAATGAGAGCGATGCCAGAATATTATTACTGGAATGCCAGGTATACTACCAGTCCGAAGACTGTCGGCTGCATGAGGAACCCATTGACCGTTGCCGGGGTTGTGCCACTGACCACAATGTTGGCGTAGACGTCGGCACCGAGGGTCAGTAGGAACGGCGCGGATCGATAAAACGTCGGGTCAGCGAGTTTCATGAATTGGAATGGTGCGGCGACCGAGCAATCAATCGTCGCGGTTGGGTTCAAGCATGCATGTCGTGCTACCACACTAGCCTGGGTCGTGATTCTGCCCGTAACTCCGTACTTCCCGCGCAACACCAAAGTTCACTTGGTTGTCTTGCCGTGTTGAGTCGTTCGAGTTGGAGGTCCTGGGATACATGCGCATCAATTACGGACGTCGGCGCACAGGGGTCAAGCAGTGCGCGCACCAAATGCAGGCGCCCCTTGCCTCTATTCGTACAATTGCTGTAGAAGCGATAGCTATGAAGGATCGGGTGATCGTCATCGCTACGTGAGTTTCCCGCAATCGTCCTGTTCTGAAGCGGGTAGAGACTGCCTGACGTGGGACTATAGTGGTGCTGGTACCTTCTTTGCGTGGCGGATACGGGGCCGCTCTGTTAGTGGAGCGTCGGTTCGAGTGGAACGGACGCGGCTCCGCGCCACCCACTGGCATTGCGGTGCGATAGGCGGAAAGGACGTGTCTCTGCGCCATCCCCGTATTTCTTGTGTACCCCGCGTTTCTGGTCCGGGATTGCCTTCCGCTTCTCATGTTGAAGCAGCGGTCGGAAGGGGCGTGCTTCTTCGCTGGTCGTTGGGGCGATGGCTAAGGCTGCTGTACTTCTCGCGAACTCTTCCATTTCCTTCTCCTCATCTTTTACCTGTTGGGCCCATGATCGTGTGTCCTCGGTTATGTTTATCGATAGCACCTCGTCGGCGCTTGCATCGTCGTCGCGCTCTTCGCAAGGGATCGGGAGTGGCCGTGCTTGCTCATCCTCCATGTGCAGCGTAGTGTGGTGTGGATCCCGGCAACGGTGGCAACGGTCGCTGCTAGGGAATAATTCCAACCGATGGAACGGCGATAAACAATTAGGGCAGTGCCGGCGTATAAGGGCAGCCCGGAGGCGTTCTTCTGCCGACATTCCCCTGTACAGCGGGCATAGTCGTATGCCATGATTCTTCTGGCACAACCGGCAGGAGACGGTGAAGGAGTAAACGCGTTGCTCCGTCTTGTTGCGTTTGACCGAGAAACCCGTCATTCTGGAACGGGAATTGGTTATTACTTATTTTGCACTCCAAGGGGATGGGTGGCGTTTGAGCGGAGACTAGGAGCTTAATTGGCTGAGATTGTGGCTGGCGTACTCGGGATAAAGGGCTTATGGGGAATGAATAGTCTTATTGGGTTATCCTGCAGAGATAATGATATATTTTTGGTGGTTGAAACCACTATTATATCTTTATAAACTTTTGTTTAGGTAGTACGCCTAAAGGTATATTCGATTTCATTGAATCTTTTCATTGGCATGAAAATTTTGACATTGAAAACAATCAAAAACAGTGAAAATAAAATTACCGAACATAAACTAAGTCAATTGTATTTTTCCCAGTTGTTTCCTTTCCTTATGCAGGCAATCAGCGTTTATATGCGCTATCATTTGCGTAAAATATGGTATCACGGCTTATACTGTTTTCACCAGCTCTGAATCACAAAGAGCATTGAAAATACACGGGTAATACTGTTTTCACACAGAAACTTAATGATCTCATTTCACCTTCTAATGAAATCGTAAATTTTTTGCTTTCACACAGAAGTAACTGCTCGATTAGTATGAAGGATGAAATGTTATATGACAGACAATCATGGCGGAACGATACAAGGTGGCAGCATCGTGACATACCTACATACATAAATAAGAATTCCATGTACTTTGTTTTTGTAAATTCGATGAACAAATGTCAAAATCGTACTGCGCCGGAAGTTGATGTATCAAATCAAATAAAAAAAGGTTATAATCAGCTGTTCGATGCGGCCACCTTGTATCGTTCCGCCATGCAGACAATGACACAAATGACATTTTTAAGCACTGAACACACCAAAAACTAAGAAGCGGAACGCTGCCAACAGAGTTGCATTGTGCTTTTGACTTCATTAGGCATTCGATTAGCTACTAATGAAATAATTATAGATTCGAATTTTGTAGGGAAGATTGAGCTCAATAAGCGTCTTAATGTAGAAAATTGCCTTTATTATTCAATAAGCCGTCTGTGTGAAAATAGTATTAGATGCCCCTTACTAAAAATTAACGAGACTTTTAAAGTCAATGCATATTTCCATAGATTTGAGGAGATTCGTCTTTAAAAAACAAAGGAAGCCTAATGGCTTCACTCTTAAAAGTTTGAAAATCCAGCTGAAGAGAAAGCTAAGCCCTGAATGTTTTGGCGCACAAATTTAGCTTAAGGTTATAAGGCTGGCAAAAAGTGAAAAAGATAATGAACACGTTACCCAATCCCCGTAAATATGACGGGGATATGACGTAGTGAAAATGGGAGGCATCCGATCAGAAACACTTGAAAACTGTGGTTTAAAACTGTTTTAGAAATTGATATATTTTTTATACCACTTCGTTATTATTTATCTTAAAACGAAAGCCTTTGAAGTTTAGAAGCGAGTTTTCATATTCAATTTGTGTGTTTCAATTGTAACTTTAATCACAGGAAGGTAATTTTTAATGGTATAAAATTAGCCGTATGTAGAAGTCCACGAAAGTGGGGAAAGCTTCTGACCGCCGTTCACCTGGGAATGGCCAGAGCGATTCTTTTGCATGCGGTTCAAGCAGCTCACTACTGCCGGTCGCTTGCGGCCAAGTATCCTCTGGGTAGCCGCTAAGCGGCGATAACCTGGCTAGGCCACTCTGACATAATCGGTTTAAGGGGTAGCCGTGGGAGATCTCATCGGCAGCGTCTGTACACCTCTAGGTGCGGCTGCAAGCGGGCGTCTGTCTTGGAGCAAGCGGCTCGCTATATAAACGTGCAAGTAATATTTACACCCCCGCTGAGCGGGTTGTGCGCTGGGCTTGGGTCCCGGGTCGGGATTTTTCCCGACCAAGAAATGTCATTTCAGTGTAACCCCATTTAATTTGTTGCGTCCCTCCCACAAATTGTTATCCTCCCAGCGGCTCCTTGCAGCAGGACTGCTCCATATTCTCTTACTCCGGGAAGGCATCGAATCCAAACCGGGTCCGTCTCCCGACACCGGTCCTGAGAAATGGTTTTGCTGCATCTGCCGGAAAAGAATCTTTTTAGGACGGTCATACTCTGTTCAGTGTGTCTCGTCGGGATGGTTGCATCGGACAGGTTGTTCTGGGCTTGATCCCCAAACCCGACGTCCACGTAACTTTTATAAATCTTTTGTGGCTCCTTGCTGTTCACGCCCAAGGGCGTTCCGTTGTCTACGCCTAAGCGCCCCCACTACCTTCCAGCAGCCCCGCTGCTCAGCAAGCCACAACAAGTACCCGCTGCTGCTCGCGCCCCACGATGCCAACAACTCAAACAGCTGCTACCACTCATAACTACTACCTTCGTAGTAGAGTCAATAGCAATGCTGAGCATCAGCCCCTGCCCCGTCTTCTCCCCCCTCTTTTCCGGCAGCAATCGTGTAGGTCAGGGAAACAGACTCTTAGTCCCTACCTCCGTTTGCACCGTTTGCCAGCACAGAATATATATGTTTGTGACATCCGCCCAATGCAGCTCCTGCCTTGGGTAGTGCCACTTTCCTAGATGTTCTGGTCTCCGCGACGGCAACCCCCCGACGGGTTTATCGCGCCATGTTGCCAGGTCGCAAACCCAAATCATCATGGTACCCCAATGCTTGCCCAAGGACGCCCAGTCCCAGGGCCACAACAGCAATTGCGTCCTGGCCTTCCACAACCTAGGCGTAGTCACCCGTCACTTACCCCCAGAGTGGCGGCGTCTCCCCTTATGCACTTCAGAATTCTGCAATTAAACTGTAATGGACTAACTGGGAAGATTACGGAGATAGTCGATTTCATGAAGCGGCACAACATCCGCATTGCTGCGATTCAAGAGACTAAACTCACAGCAAGATCTGCATTGCAGACCTGCTCTGGGTATAATGTACACAGGAAAGACCGCGAGAGCGGAAATGGAGGCGGCCTCGCGTTTATCATACACCACTCTGTGCAATATTATATATTTGATCCTGGCATCGACCGCAGGGAAAATGTCTTAGAACGTCAAGGCCTATCTGTCCGGTCAGGCGATGCAAACCTAGAAATCATCAACATCTACATCCCTCCTGCACCTGTTGCCCCAGTGGATACCGACCTAATATCAGAGCCTTACTCACTGGCAACAGTCGCATTATCTTAGACGATTTCCATGCCCATCACGATCTATGGCACTCAAACTTGCGGGCGGACAGTAGGGGTGAGATGTTGGCGGATCAAATAGAAGAAACGACGTTCTGCACAATAAACGGAGACGCCCCACACGTATGGTAGGAAGCTGTCACAGATCGCCAGATATCTCAATCGTGCGCGCAGAACTCGTAAACTGCGTCAACTGGCAACCGATGGTAACATTGGCATCCGACCACCTGCCTATACTTATTTTGCTCGAGCGTACCGCCGACTTCATCGTCATCGAAAAACGCACTTTCATAAATTTCAAAAAAGGAAAGTGGGAAGAATATAAATCTTTTACAGACAACCTCTTTGCTGCCCTCCCTATCCCGACTGATGCCCGCCAAGGGGAGCGTACCTTACGTAAAGTCATTGAATCCGCCTCGGCACGTTTCATTACCGCCGGGAGAATTCCCGAAATCCGGCCCCACTTCCCGGCGGAGGCCGCAAACCTAGCGAGAGAACGTGACCTTATTAGACAGCTTGATCCAGGCGACCCCCAAATAAGGGATATAAACCAACGCATCAGATTTCTTGTGGACGAACACAAGCGGGCGAAATGGGAGGAGCACCTAAGAGGTTGTAACCTCTACACCGGTGTGGGTAAACTTTGGTCCACCGTAAAGTCCCTATCGAATCCGACTAAGCACAAAGTAAAAGTATCCATCGCCTTTGGCGACAAAGTGCTGTCCGATGCGAAAAAATGCGCGAGCGCTTTCTGCCGACAATATATAATGCATTCTACGGTCGACAAAGATAGGCGGAGGGCCAATAGACACGCACATAAACACAAATTCAGCGCGTCACCGATCACCATCACCACTAAAGAGGTTGAGGACGCAATTGGTCGCGCTAAATCATCCAAAGCAGTGGGCCCAGACGGCATAGCCATGCCGATGCTTAAAAACCTAGGGAAAGAGGGTTTCAAATATTTAGCGCATGTCTTCACCTGTCTCTTTCCACCTTTGTCATACCCGAGAAATGGAAAATGGCCAAGGTGGTCCCGCTACTAAAGCCTGGGAAACCAGTTAACATAGGAGAGTCGTATCGTCCGATATCTCTCCTATCGCCAGTATCAAAGACGCTTGAAGCCATTTTGCTCCCTTATTTCCAAGCAAATTTGCAGCTAGCCTCTCATCAGCATGGCTTCAGAAAACTCCATAGCACTACCACCGCGCTAAATGCCATTAGCACCCAGATAAATTGGGGTTTAAATCAATACCCCCACCATAGAACAGTACTCGTAGCGCTAGACCTATCAAAAGCTTTTGATACGGTCAACCATGGCTCGTTACTGTAAGACCTGGAAGGGCCTACTCTTCCCCCATGTCTTAAAAGGTGGACCGTAAATTATCTGGGTGGTCGGCAGGCATCGGTGCAATTTAGAAACGAAACATCAAAACCAAGGAGAATTAAACACAAGGGGTGCCACAGGGTGGTTTCCTATCCCCACTTTTGTTAATTTCTACATATCTAAGCTACCCTCACCACCGGAAGGAGTCACAATCGTTTCCTACGCCGATGACTGCACAATAATGGCCACGGGCCCAGGCCACGTCAATGGCACTACGCTACCGACTGTCCTACACCCCAAAATCTTGGGTGTGACGTTTGATCAGGATCTACATTTTGGTGAACACGCAGCCGCAATTGTTCCGGGAATTCAGGGCCGTAACAAAATCCTCAAATCCCTCGCTGGCAGTACCTGGAGAAAAGATAAAGAAACGCTCATGGCTACATACAAAGCAATTAGCCAGCCGATTACGTGCTATGCGTCACCCATATGGTCGCCAAGCCTAAAACTTACCCACTGGAAGAAGCTACAGGCCTGCCAAAATACTGCTCTCAGAATTGCCACGGGCTGTCTTCTTATGTCCCCAGAACACCATCTGCATAATGAGGCGAGAATACTCCCCATCAGGGGGAGAAATGAGATGCTGACCAAACAGTTCCTGTTGAATACCAAGAAACCTGAGCATCCCAACAGACATCTGATTGATGAACCAGCACCGCCTAGGGGCTTAAGGAGTCATCTCCGTAAGCATTTTGAGGAAATACGGGACCTGAGAACCCAGCCGTATGAAGCGAAAAAACACAAGCAGGTCCTTGGTGAACTCCATAAACAGGCGTCGGACCTTTATGCCGGGAAGTGCCCGGTGAATCCAGTACTCAAAGAAAAGTATCCAAAACTCGCGGAAGAGGAACGCATACTCCCCAGGGAAACGCGTGTCACTCTTGCTCAACTTCGTTCTGGATACTGTAACAGGTTAAACTCTTACCCATCCAGAATCAACCCCGACATACAAAATGTATGCCCCGATTGCAATGTGTCCCCACATGACACCAACCATCTCTTTAATTGTAATGTGGAACCAACGCCTCTAACACCCCTTTCCTTATGGTCCACCCCTGTTGAAACAGGAAGTTTCCTTGGACTCCCGTTAGAGGATATTGATGACAATTTGTGATCGGTCGCGGCTGTTAGGCGGGGCGAAGCATTGCTACAACAACAACAACAGTAAAGGGACTTGTAGCATGTAGGGCCAATTTGAAAAGTCATAGTGATTTGGGTGCACAACCATATGACTTAGCTGGGTCGCCAATCACCAAACGCAAATGTTCGTAGCGCTTGAGGCTTGGGTTTAATACCCACTTTCCTAACCGTCATTTGCACTGCAGCCAATTTTGTCTCGATTGACGACGGAAATTCGGTATCACCCACTCACCACCAGAATGGTGTGGCGGGAAAGGAGTATGTTGCGGCTGTATACCTGGCGGCTCATCATTCTTGACGAATGTAAATTTGCTAGTACGTGCTAGGTGAATTTGTGTCAAGAATATCCCGTTGTGGGCAGTCACTTACAGCACCTTGCGTGGAAAATGCGTTATAGGGACTTTCATGTGGGAGACCACAGGTGCACCAATTGGTACATGACCACGCGAGAATAATTAAATTGCGCCAAGATAATTTGTCGTAGGTTTTCCTTGTGAGACTTTAACTTCACAAAGCAATTTGTTTATTTCTGGAAATCCCGTTCAATGTCTTCTTTCTGTCAAGTATTGAGGATGTCAAACCATGCACGTCTACCATCTATGAATTGGGATAGAACATAAAAAATTGTGTATTGCAGATTCTCTAGTATATGAAGAGCAGAACATACTGGTATGGTTGCAAGTGGCCAGAAGAGCGACACAGAGCATTTCCGATTGACGACAACATAAAAAGCTCGCTGGATCATATATGTATGTGTACCTACCAATTGGCAACCCTTAACATTGCCTAATAAACGAATAATAACAAAGGAAATACTCTTGAAATTGTTGCAGCAAAATTCAAGTCAATGTAAATTTTTTACAGGCGCATTAGTTAGTAAAATTATAGAATCTTGGAACTCTAGATTGGGGTTTAATATTGACCAAAGAAATCTAATGATAATTCAGTCGCTGTTAATCATTCAGATTCCACACAATGGGTGAATTAGATTAATGTATCTGACAACACGAAATTTTGCTGACTGGTTTTGCATGTTCACTAAGATTACTGAAAGGTTGAGGATTTTTTTTTTGTCAGATTCTCAACCACAAGTGCGGATAGTTGCAGCCGATCAAATAACGAGGAGGTGATTATGTTGTCTTTAACATTGTTGACACCAGGCATGCTTAACCAACGAACCGATATCATTTCGTTACGACAATCAACGTTAATAAACGAAACGAAATGACTTCGTTGGTTAAGCATGCCTGGTTGACACAATACCAATTAATAGATCCGTCTTCCTTAATTACAGCTGATCGCCTAATTCTGTCGGCGGCACGCGATTACTTCCATGAACTATTCAATATGGACGATGGTATTTGTCTACTTATCGAATCACCGATATCGACAGCGACGCTTTTGAGCACTTAATCACGTTTTGCTACACCGGCAAAACGCTCACGGCCATTACAATGTGGGTCGGATGTCGAAAGCGGCTTTAATACTTCAAGAGCACGGTTGCAGATTGTGCTGCTTTTGTCATGGTGTATATCACATCACAGCAAGCTTATAGCCTGGAAAGGGATACTCAGGGTGAGTACTAAATGAGAACTCTGGCTAACAAAACATGAAAATTTATGCATGTAACCCAGAGCAGTGAATTTTTAGATTTTGGCTCCAAGGGGTTGCAAGCAATCATAGAGAGAGATAATTTGCCTATACGCTGCGAGAGCACCTGACGTCGAATCACTTTTGGCACTAACCGAAAGCTGGAACCATATATCAATATAACAAACTGAGAACTCATGGCTGAAGCGGGTTGATATCGAAATAAATCTAAGCGACTTTGAAACAATCTAATTTTTGTGGGCGGTAGTGACGGCCATCACATTAATGAAAAACGCCGCTAGAAATTTAAACCCAAGCCATTTAAAACAGTTGCCAGCCATGAATTTACGACGACCGAACATTGTGTTGCAATATTAAATGGCACACAAAAAATCTTTGCAATCGGTGGACGTTCTGACGGACTTGGTACTTTAGGAACAGTAGAAATGTATTCTGCTTGTAATGGATGGAAATCAGTAAGTAATATGATTTTAAAATGTATGTATTGGGTCGATGTCATGAATAATGTAAAATCTGTTGAGTGCTAGGCAGGGGCGGATACAGGTCTCCAGATGAGGGGGGGGGGGGGGGCGAAAGCTCAAAATCCATTTTTGCCATGGAGGTCAGTAATATAAATTAATGATTAACTTCAGAACACCATTTTGACATAATTACAAATAAACGTATCGAATTTATCTTTAAGCACTCAAATTAGCTCAACTAGTTGAAAGAATTCGAACAAAAAACAATCAAGAAATGATTTTATACAGCTCAAGGTAGAAGCTAGTTCTTTCTGATAAGAGAGTTTCACTTGTGGCTTTAACTAAGTGGAGTTATTTTGAATCTATATCTATTGCAGCAATCAAAAAAGGAAAAAAAGAGATGAATAATTTGACTTCAGACCCCATTCTTGGAAACGAATGAACTTCTGTTTACAACGAATGAACTTTTGTTTACAATTGAATGAACAGACAGCTGATTTCGAGCCCCATTCCTGGAAACGAATTGAGAGAGAATAATAGTTTCGTATCAGGTCATCAGTGGCTCTGATATTGCATAAATGAAACGACATATTAGGTGTGTTCCGGAACTTTTATTAAAAAAAATGAAGTTGGTTGGTGATATGAAGAATTTTTGTTTACAATTGAATTTACAGACAGCTGATTTCGAGCCCCATTCCTGGAAACGAATTGAGAGAGAATAAAAGTTTCGTATCAGATCATCAGTGGCTCTGATATTGCATAAACGAAACGACATATAAGGTGTGTTCCGGAACTTTTATAAAAAAAAATAAATCTGGTTGGTGATATGAAGAATTTTTGTTTACAATTGAATGAACAGACAGCTGATTTCGAGCCCCATTCCTGGAAACGAATTGAGAGAGAATAAAAGTTTCGTATCAGGTCATCAGTGGCTCTGATATTGCATAAACGAAACGACATATTAGGTGTGTTCCGGAACTTTTATAAAAAAAAAATGAAGTTGGTTGGTGATATGAAGAATTTTTTTATGTTTTGCAAGGTCACCATGTTTCAACTATTTTATTCACAAACCATGGCATATCTGCGGCAATAAGCGGAAAAAGCAAAACTCACTTATTTATTATTTACCCTTTTTCGCTAGACAAGCAGACAAAAGAAAATAAGAAATATGTCATTCAATCTCAATTTTACGGAAATCTTAAAAATGCATTTCAATTTCTGGCAAATTAAGCAGGCCCAATATTTATTCAGGTAGGTCTGGGGGGGGGGGGATCGCCCCCATCGCCCCCCCCCCTGTATCCGCCATTGGTGCTAGGATCCCGTAACAAACAGCTGGGCTCGATGTGCTAATGTGAGTGAAACACATTTTGGCAAGTGCCACTGTGGAAGAGGAGCATTCCGATACGTGAAAAGGTAGGAGAGAGGGCATGTACAGCTGCTGCGTAGCAAGCATATGGAGCGCTATCTGATAAATTTGCGCAATCGGTGAGTCTCGTAAACGATCAATTACGATAGCTAAAAGTTTCTGTTATTGATTGGATGTTATTGTTGGCACTTTTGCAATAAACACAATGCCTCCAATACTTAATATTTCTAAAATTTGATTTATAGTTCTGATTTTATTTTATTTTATTTTATTTTATTTATTTTTTTATTTAAATAAATGAAAAAAAATATTGTCTTTAGCTTTAACATTAAAGTACGTGTATTTAGAATTTGATATGAAAAGATTACATTAAAAACTCAAGCGCATTCGTCGGCTTTTCTTTGCCATTGCATCTAAAACTTCATCAACGGTAACAATTTGATCACGGTGGATGCTTAGTGATGCACAGCCATTCAATCCATTTTCACTCATCGTATTTCTCAACTAGTTTTTAATCAGCCTAAAAGTTGAAAAAGAACTCTCGTTCGTTTCCGTTGTTACTGGAAGTGTAAACAAGATTTTCAACAACATGTGAACATTAGGGAACGCCACAGAATCGCATTCCTGTAATATTAATCATGGATAAATTGATAAAAAAAAAACCGAAGTACCTCCTTAAGCAATAAGTAGAATTCATGCTTTTTGAGGCTATGCATGAGATCTAACGTATACGTATATAAAATTCAAAAGAAACTGATCGAATATAAAAAAATTTTATTTAAAAAAGTCATATCTACACGGAAAAAACACTAATGTGTTTTTTACATTTTAAAATGTGAAAAACACATTATTTTTTCATTTATCAAATAATTGGAATTTAACATTTTTGAAATGTCTTTTTGATATGAAAACAAGTAAGGAAGGCTAAGTTCGGGTGTAACCGAACATTACATACTCAGTTGAGAGCTATGGAGACAAAATAAGGAAAATCACCATGTAGAAAATGAACCTAGGGTAAACCTGGAATGTGGTTGTATGACAT
Organism: Eurosta solidaginis; assembly: GCF_040869045.1. Taxonomy (NCBI): domain Eukaryota; kingdom Metazoa; phylum Arthropoda; class Insecta; order Diptera; family Tephritidae; genus Eurosta; species Eurosta solidaginis. The sequence goes on along the minus strand of NC_090320.1, from coordinate 71,215,481 downwards.
GTGTATCAAATGGAAGGTATTAAAGAGTATTTTAAGAGAGAGTAGGCCATAGTTCTATGGATGGACGCCATTTAGGGATATCGCCATAAAGGTGGACCAGGGCTGACTCTAGAATTTGTTTGTACGATATGGGTATCAAATGAAAGGTGTTACTGAGCATTTTAAGAGGGAGTGGGCCTTAGGTCTATCGGTGGACGCCTTTTCGAGATATCGCCATTAAGGTGGACCAGGGGTGACTCTAGAATGTGTTTGTACGATATGGGTATCAAATGAAAGGTGGTAATGAGTATTTTAAAAGGGGAATGGGCTTTAGTATAGGTGAACGCCTTTTCGAGAAATCGCCATAAAGGTGGACCAGGGGTGACTCTAGAATATGTTTGTACGATATGGGTATCAAATGAAAGCTGTTAATGAGTATTTTGAAAAGGAGTGATCCTTAGTTCCATAGGTGGACGCCGTTTCGAGATATCGCCATAAAGGTGGCCAGGGGTGTCTCTAGAATGTGTTTGTACGATATGGGAATCAAATGAAAGGTGTTACTGAGCATTTTAAGAGGGAGTGGGCATTAGGTCTATAGGTGGACGCCTTTTCGAGATATCGCCATTAGGGTGGGCCAGGGGTGACACTAGAATGTTTGTACGATATGGGTATCAAACGAAAAGTGTTACTGAGCATTTTAAGAGGGAGTGGGCATTAGGTCTATAGGTGGAAGCCTTTTCGAAATGTCGCCATTAGGGTGGGCCAGGGGTGACTCTAGAATGTGTTTGTATGATATGGGTATCAAATGAAAGATGGTAATGAGTATTTTAAAAGGGAGTAATCCTTAGTTCTATAGGTGGACGCCTTTTCGAGATATCGCCATAAAGGTGGACCAAGGGTGACTCTAGAATGTTTGTACGATATGGGTATCAAACGAAAGGTGTTACTGAGCATTTTAAGAGGGAGTGGGCATTAGGTCTATAGGTGGACGCCTTTTCGAGATATCGCCATTAGGGTGGGCCAGGGGTGACTCTAGAATATTTGTACGATATGGGTATCAAAGGAAAGGTGTTACTGAGCATTTTAAGAGGGAGTGGGCATTAGGTCTATAGGTGGACGCCTTTTCGAGATATCGCCAGTAGGGTGGGCCAGGGGTGACTCTAGAATGTGTTTGTACGATATGGGTATCAAATGAAAGGTGGTAATGAGTATTTTAAAAGGGAGTAATCCTTAGTTCTATAGGTGGACGCCTTTTCGAGATATCGCCATAAAGGTGGACCAAGGGTGACTCTAGAATGTTTGTACGATATGGGTATCAAACGAAAGGTGTTACTGAGCATTTTAAGAGGGAGTGGGCATTAGGTCTATAGGTGGACGCCTTTTCGAGATATCGCCATTAGGGTGGGCCAGGGTGACTCTAGAATGTGTTTGTACGATATGGGTATCAAATGAAAGGTGGTAATGAGTATTTTAAAAGGGAGTAATCCTTAGTTCTATAGGTGGACGCCTTTTCGAGATATCGCCATAAAGGTGGACCAAGGGTGACTCTAGAACGTTTGTACGATATGGGTATCAAACGAAAGGTGTTACTGAGCATTTTAAGAGGGAGTGGACATTAGGTCTATAGGTGGACGCCTTTTCGAGATATCGCCATTAGGGTGGGCCAGGGCTGACTCTAGAATGTTTGTACGATATGGGTATCAAACGAAAGGTGTTACTGAGCATTTTAAGAGGGAGTGGGCATTAGGTCTATAGGTGGACGCCTTTTCGAGATATCGCCATTAGGGTGGGCCAGGGGTGACTCTAGAATGTTTGTACGATATGGGTATCAAACGAAAGGTGTTTCTGAGCATTTTAAGAGGGAGTGGACATTAGGTCTATAGGTGGACGCCTTTTCGAGATATCGCCATTAGGGTGGGTCAGGGGTGACTCTAGAATGTTTGTACGATATGGGTATCAAACGAAAGGTGTTACTGAGCATTTTAAGAGGGAGTGGGCATTAGGTCTATAGGTGGACGCCTTTTCGAGATATCGCCATTAGGGTGGCCCAGGGGTGACTCTAGAATGTGTTTGTACGATATGGATATCAAATGAAAGCTGTTAATGAGTATTTTGAAAAGGAGTGATCCTTAGTTCCATAGGTGGACGCCGTTTCGAGATATCGCCATAAAGGTGGACCAGGGGTGTCTCTAGAATGTGTTTGTACGATATGGGAATCAAATGAAAGGTGTTACTGAGCATTTTAAGAGGGAGTGGGCATAAGGTCTATAGGTGGACGCCTTTTCGAGATATCGCCATTAGGGTGGGCCAGGGGTGACTCTAGAATGTTTGTACGATATGGGTATCAAACGAAAAGTGTTACTGAGCATTTTAAGAGGGAGTGGGCATTAGGTCTATAGGTGGACGCCTTTTCGAAATGTCGCTATTAGGGTGGGCCAGGGGTGACTCTAGAATGTGTTTGTATGATATGTGTATCAAATGAAAGATGGTAATTAGTATTTTAAAAGGGAGTAATCCTTAGTTCTATAGGTGGAAGCCTTTTCGAGATATCGCCATAAAGGTGGACCAAGGGTGACTCTAGAATGTTTGTACGTTATGGGTAACAAACGAAAGGTGTTACTGAGCATTTTAAGAGGGAGTGGGCATGAGGTCTATAGGTGGACGCCTTTTCGAGATATCGTCATTAGGGTGGGCCAGGTGTGACTCTAGAATGTGTTTGTACGATATGGGTATCAAACTAAAGGTGTTACTGAGCATTTTAAGAGGGAGTGGGCATTAGGTCTATAGGTGGACGCCTTTTCGAGATATCGCCATTAGGGTGGGCCAGGAGTGACTCTAGAATGTTTGTACGATATGGGTATCAAACGAAAGGTGTTACTGAGCATTTTAAGAGGGAGTGGACATTAGGTCTATAGGTGGAGGCCTTTTCGAGATATCGCCATTAAGGTGGGCCAGGGGTGATTCTAGAATGTGTTTGTACGATATGGGTATCAAATGAAAGGTGGTAATGAGTATTTTAAAAGGGAGTAATCCTTAGTTCTATAGGTGGACGCCTTTTCGACATATCGCCATAAAGGTGGACCAAGGGTGACTCTAGAATGTTTGCACGATATGGGTATCAAACGAAAGGTGTTACTGAGCATTTTAAGAGGGAGTGTGCATTAGGTCTATAGGTGGACGCCTTTTCGAGATATCGCCATTAGGGTGGGCCAGGGTGACTCTAGAATGTGTTTGTACGATATGGGTATCAAATGAAAGGTGGTAATGAGTATTTTAAAAGGGAGTAATCCTTAGTTCTATAGGTGGACGCCTTTTCGAGATATCGCCATAAAGGTGGACCAAGGGTGACTCTAGAATGTTTGTACGATATGGGTATCAAACGAAAGGTGTTACTAAGCATTTTAAGAGGGAGTGGGCATTAGGTCTATAGGTGGACGCCTTTTCGAGATATCGCCATTAGGGTGGGCCCGGGGTGACTCTAGAATGTTTGTACGATATGGATATCAAACGAAAGGTGTTACTGAGCATTTTAAGAGGGAGTGGGCATTATGTTTATAGGTGGACGCCTTTTCGAGATATCGCCATTAGGGTGGGCCAGGGGTGACTCTAGAATATTTGTACGATATGGGTATCAAACGAAAGGTGTTACTGAGCATTTTAAGAGGGAGTGGACATTAGGTCTATAGGTGGACGCCTTTTCGAGATATCGCCATTAGGGTGGGCCAGGGGTGACTCTAGAATGTTTGTGCGATATGGGTATCAAACGAAAGGTGTTACTGAGCATTTTAAGAGGGAGTGGGCATTAGGTCTATAGGTGGACGCCTTTTCGAGATATCGCCATTAGGGTGGGCCAGGGGTGACTCTAGAATGTGTTTTTACGATATGGATATCAAATTAAAGGTATTAATGAGGGTTTTAAAAGCGAGTGGCGCTTAGATGTATATGTGAAGGCGTTCTCGCGATATCGACCAAAATGTGGACCAGGTGATCCAGAAAATCATCTGTCGGGTACTGCTAATTTATTTATATATGCAATACCACTAACGGTATTCCTGCCAAGATTCCAAGGGCTGTTGATTTCGCCTTGTAGAACTTTTTCATTTTCTTCTACCTAATATGGTAGGTGTCACACCCATTTTACAAAGTTTTTTCCAAAGTTATATTTTACGTCAATAAACCAATCCAGTTACAATGTTTCATCCCTTTTTTCTTATTTGGTATAGAATTATGGCATTTTTTTCATTTTTCGTAATTTTCGATATCGATAAAGTGGGCGTGGTTATGGTCGGATTTCGGCCATTTTTTACACCAAGATAAAGTGAGTTCAGATAAGTACGTGGGCTAAGTTTAGTAAAGATATATCGGTTTTTGCTCAAGTTATTGTGTTAACGGCCGAGCCGAAGGACAGACGGTAGACTGTGTATAAAAACTGGGCGCGGCTTCCACAGATTTCGCCCATTTTCACAGAGAACAGTTACCGTCATAGAATCTATGCCCCTACCAAATTTGAGAAGGATTGGTAAATTTTTGTTCGACTTATGGCATTAAAAGTATTCTAGACAAACTAAATGAAAATGGGCGGAGCCACGCCCATTTTGAAAATTTCTTTTATTTTTGTATTTTGTTGCATCATATCATTACTGGAGTTGAATTTTGATTTAATTTACTTATATACAGTAAAGATATAAAATTTTTTGTTAAAATTTGAATTTAAAAAATTTTTTTTGTAAAAAGTGGGCGTGTTCTTCATCCAATTTTGCTAATTTTTATTTAGCACATATATAGTAATAGTAGTAACGTTCCTGCCAAATATGATCATGATATCTTCAACGACTGCCAAATTACAGCTTGCAAAACTTTTAAATTACCTTCTTCTAAAAGTGGGCGGTGCCACGCCCGTTGTCCAAAATCTTACTAATTTTCTATTCTGCGTCATAACGTCAACCCATCTACCAAGTTTCATCGATTTAACCGCATTTGGCAATGAATTATCGCATTTTTTCGGTTTTTCGAAATTTTCGATATCAAAAAAGTGGGCGTGGTTATAGTCCGATATCGTTCATTTTAAATAGCGATCTGAGATGAGTGCCCAGGAATCTACACACCAAATTTCATCAAGATACCTCAAAATTTACTCAAGTTATCGTGTTAACGGACAGACGGACGGACGGACGGACGGACGGACGGACATGGCTCAATCAAATTTTTTTTCGATACTGATGATTTTGATATATGGAAATCTATATCTATCTCGATTCCTTTATACCTGTTCAACCAACCGTTATCCAATCAAAGTTAATATACTCTGTGAGCTCTGCTCAACTGAGTATAAAAATGATATTAATAATTAAAACATTTTTTGAAACGTAAATCCTCATCTAAGTTTTAATCCTTTTCTTGACAGATCTGTTTTTAAAAAATATTTTATTTGATTTGTGATAATTTAGTTTATGTTTACTTAGTTTCATGAATGATTAAACCAATTGAATGAAAATAAATCAATACTTTTATTTAAAGGCTTTGATTATTTTCTCGTTAAATTATTAGCGTTACTCGTTATATTATAACGGTTGGGAGTTACGAGTTTCCCTCACCCTCAGGGTAGTAGTAGGACCAATTTCGTGATTGGTCTGGTGGTTTGTCCCCTTGCCGTATCCAGTTCGACGACTCGAACTCGGTTATCGGGGTCATAGTGAAGGTTGGCTCTCCGATCTAATCTCCATTCGTTGGGAGCTAGATTGTCCTTGATGACGACTAGGTCCCCCTGTTTGAGGTTCGATTGTGGATGCTTCCACTTAACGCGCTTCTACAACTCGGTGAGGTACTCAGTTTTCCATCGTTTGCAGAAGTTTTGATGCAGCGCCTTAAGTTTTTCCCATCGATTGACGAGTGATGCGCGGTTCTCGCTGACGCCAATCTTGGGTGGCGCTAGTAGATGGTCCCCGACTAGGAAGTGTCCGGGGGTAAGTGGTTCCAGGTTGGACGGTTCATTTGAAGATGGGCTTAGGGGTCGGTAGTTGAGGCAGGATTCAATCCTACACAAGAGGGTGCTAAACTCCTCGAAAGTAAATTTATGATCCGATGCGATCCTTTTGAAATGAGTTTTGAAAGTCTTGACTCCCGCTTCCCACAGCCCGCCCATGTGAGGAGCAGCTGCTGGTATGAAATGTCATGTGAGCGTTTGGTGGGCATATTTATAGAGGGTGCGGTCGCACGCATCAACGAGGTATGCCTTGAACTCTGAGCGGAGAGCCCTCGACGCACCGACAAAGTTCGTCCCGTTGTCGGAGTAGAGATTTTTCGGGCATCCTCGTCTAGCGACAAACCGACTAAACGCTGCTAGAAACGCGGCGGTACTGAGGTCGCTAGTCGCCTTTAAGTGGATCGCCTTAGTCGCAAAGCAGACGAATAGGCAGACGTACCCCTTGGATATGCGGCATCCTCGTCCGCTGTAGGACTTGATGTCAAACGGTTCGGCAAAATCCACCCCGGTATTGGTAAATGCCCGAGAAAAGTAGTGCGTTCCGCGGGGAGAATTCCCATGAGTTGCGTTGGGGAATGTTTGCGGAATAGCATATAGGCCTTGCAGTTGTGAATGATGGATCGGATCACGTTTTTGATCCGAGGTATCCAATACTGCGTGCGTAGTTGGTTTCCGCCATGTATGGAAATGGTGTGGAAAAACTGGACGAGGAGAGGGGTGAGTCGGCAGGCGTAAGGGAGGATTATCGGGTGATGCTCGTCGACGGGAACGTCCCTGGATGCGTTGAGACAACCCCAACCCGAAGGACGTTATTTTCGTCGATAAAGGGATCTAGAGAGAGGATCTCGCTTTTGGCCGCGATGGGTTTCCTAGTTCTCAGAGCGTTCATTTCCTCGGCATAGTGGCTTGTTTGGGATATCCTTATGGGACAGCTTTGATTTCGTCGGACGAGATCTGGTGAAACTCTGCTTTAAAGATGCTTTAGTTTTTGGTGAAGTGCACCCACCGAGGTATACGAATCCGGTTAATGGCGGGGTACTCCTGCATAAAGGTTTGCCACCGATATAGAGTGATTGTGGATACCGTTTCATCCCAATCCGTCCCCTCTAGCCAAATGTTTTGCATAATGATTTTGGCTACGATGATAACTGGGGCGAGCCAGCCTAAAGGGTGGAAAATTTTGGCGATGGCAGATAGTTTCGCACTCTTCGTTAATACATCCTGATCTTCGATCGATTTCGCGGTAAAATGGAGGTGGTCGTAATGCGCATTCTAACGGATTTTTACCATGCTCGCGTCCTCGAACTCGTGTAGTAGTCCGGCTGCAACTGGAAGTCCATTTTCGTAGGGGGAATCCTGCTGACTTTAATGCAGCTGTGATTTCATCGCGAGCAGTCATTGCTGACTCGATGCTTTGCCCCTGCCAGGACGTCATCGACGTACATGCTATTTCGCAAGATGTGCGATGCGATCGGCAGCGACGGTTCGACGTCATCTGCAAGTTGATGTAGGGTTCTGATCGCTAGGTAGGAGGCACAGTTGACCCCAAAGGTTACCGTGTTGGGCTCATATATGCTGGCAGGGTCATCTGTTTTGTGGCGAAAAACTATTCGTTGGTATTGGGTTTGGTTTTCCTTTACCCAGATTTGCCTGTACATCTTCTCAATGTCGCTGTTGAAGACGTACTTGAAAAGTCTCTATCGGAGGAGAAGTGTCGTTAAGTCAGCTTGAAGTACTGGACCTGTATGTAGGACATCGTTCAGGTTCGTGCCGTTGGAAGTCGGGCACGACCCTTACTTTAGTCGTTGTGCTTTCTTCTTTGACAACCGCATGATGCGGTAAGAAATAGCAATCGGTTGATTGTGGGGGTACTACGGTGTGCACCTTGGACATGTGCTCTAATGTGACGAATTCTGTCAGTACCCTGTTGTATTCCGTCTGTAGGGCCGGTGTCTTAGCTAGGCGCCTCTCGTTGCGATAGAACTGAGAGCAGACGTTCTTAAGAGATGTGCCCAAACAGAGGGTTTTCGGAAAGTCCTGTTTAAAGGAAAGTGTACAGCTCCGTTTCTGTAGGTGCTGGGGATGTAGAGTCTCACGACGGTACGGGTGATGAGGATGGCGATAGGGTTGCAATTTTGTAGTTAATTAACGCTATAAGTTCGCCTTACTTGCGTTGATGATGTGGATGATCGTTGTAGATTTGTTCGGCTTTAACCTTGTACGTTATTAAAACACAGTAGACTTTATACACGCTCGCACAAAACTGTCTATTTAATTATATACGGATATGCAATTTCACAGAGTATGTAAGGTGTACAAAATTTTCTCGAAAATAAATTAATGCAATAAAATACAAATTTTCCAATATTTATAAGATTATTGGGTTTGGTTTGCAAAAAAGCGATAAAGTGAAGCACACCAGGTGATACACAAAAAATATAGATAGGATAAACCTGTCTTAGAGCGCGAACAATCCAGATTCGATTTTTTCCAAAATTATGTGAAAAAAGATGTGAAGAAAAGAATGTCAACATGATTGGTTGACAGCTGATGCTCGTTCAGGCGAGCGAGTAGCGCACGCGTTGCCAACCACCCCACAATGTACAACATAGATTTATAGTTATTTAAGGAAATGGTGTTATCTCTGTCCTGTTATTTGGACACTAAACACCATTAACTGTTATCTTTTGCTAATTTTATATATATAAGTATACTTCTGTTTTATGAATTGTATAAATTTAAGATTGCACAGGATAATAATGAATAAAATGAAATGAATGAATGAATGAATGGATTTAAAGTGTTGGGTGCGTTACCGTGGTGTGGTGATTAGGGTTATTAATTCAAAGGGTACAAATTCAGTAAAAGGTGCGTGCGCTAATCGCTCGCTTGAACATCTTGCCCCGCCTAGACGCGTTAGCCGGCTAATGTCAATCTGAGCTGCTCCAGCGCTCTGATGGCCTCGTTCATGAGGATATTTGCCACTTTGTCTCAGTGTGAAGCCGTCTGAAGGCCTGCTGCTGAGCACCGAACGGTCCGTGCTTTTGGGATCGTGACTGTGGTAGGATTGTAATGACTGTTGACGGCTTGTTGTTGCGGGCGTTGGCGGAGGCGGCGAGAGTTAGAGCGCGGTACCGGTGTCGGAGGCACTTGAGGCGTTGGTGCGGCGTGGCTCGATGGTGTTGGTGGTGGTGGGGCCCGGTGGAGCATGGTGTGGTGTGGAAGGACACAAATGCGGCACATAATGGGCGACGTACACTCACTCGTCGCGTGTGAAAACGCCAGACAATTGGTGCAATAACCATGGGCTCGTGCCAGGAGGTACCGCTTCGACGGCTGCATGCCCCGAAAGAGTGGGCAAGTACGTAGCGCATGATGGCGAGCGCATACGCGACATTGCATGAAATTATTGCTGGAGTTGTTGGTTTGGCTCTCGGCGTGATTGCTAGCCACCACCACCTGAGAGCGTATCGACGTTCTTGGCCTTGGAGTTGGTGTTACATCCATGTTCGCCTGAAACGAGTCGTATTCATATGACTTTAGTGCGGGGTATATTGATCATTGTAACTGTGAGATGGAGCGGGATTTTAATTGTTGTTTTTGGGATTAGGCGGATACGGTGATTTGACGGGATAAGTCTTTAGGACTCAGCGGTCTTGTGAGTGGGGTGGTAACGAAAATCTACACGGTCGCTTGGGGGCTGGGCGGACGATCCGCCGGAGGCAGAAAACATAGTTTTACTATCGGCCGTGTGAGAATGCCGGATTGGGTGCGCACCACGACGACACGAATGTGGCCATCCGGGCCGGGGCGTGCTCGTTCGATGCGTCCGAGGCGCCATTCGGGGGGAGGAAGTGTATCGTCCTTGATGAGGACACACTCCCCGACTTTTGGCTAAATGCGGGTGTCTTTCAAACGATACCGTTTGTGGAGGTCCTTGAGGTAATCCTCCTTCCATCGTCGACTAAACTGGTGATGGATCACCTTGACCTTTTCCCATCGGTTGAGCAGAGATAGGTTCTCATGGTCGGGTTCAGGAATCGCTAATAAAGGGGTTCCCCCAAGGAAATGTCCCGGGGTGAGCGCAGTAAAGTCAGAGGGATCCTGAGATAGCGGGGAGATGGGGCGTGAGTTTAACACGGCCTCTATTCGTATTAGCAGGATGGTAAATTCCTCTAAAGTGAATTTGTGAGATCCGACTGACTTCTTGAGGTGGGTTTTAAAACTTTTGACCGCAGCTTCCCATAAGCCGCCCGACTTCTTGGGATACTTCGTTGGAGAAGGTCACAAATTCCTTTTCCGTAGCTCTTTTGGCACCTACAAAGGTTGTGCCATTATCGCTCATCATAGTTGCGGGATAGACTCGACGTCCGACAAAACGGGCAAATGCAGCCAGAAAGGCCTCAGAGGTGAGATTTGAGCACAACTCGAGATGTACCGCTTTTGTCGTGAAGCAAACAAAAACGGCCACGTAACCCTTCACGAGGGTAGGCGATCTTAGCATGGATGCTTTTATCAAAAAAGGGCCGGCAAAATCAACCCCCGTTGTGGTGAAGGGGGGAGCGAAAGTGCATCGTGTGGGTGGCAAGGCTGCCATTATTTGGGAGCGCATTTGCTGCTTGTGGACGGTGCATGTTTTACATTGAAAAATGCATTTTTTGATGAGTGGCTTGAGCCGATGAATGAAAAGTTCTTGTCTAATCGTTTGCTGCATGAGACGGACTTCGGCGTATAGGAAAAGTTCATGCAGGAAGCGTAGGAAAAGTGCAGCATATCGGGATTTTTCCGGGATAATAATGGGGTGGCTTTCGTTGTAGGTTAGTGTTGAGTCAACTAGGCGACCGCGGACTCGGAGCAATCCATCTTCATCCAAATATGGATTAAGGGTGAGAAGGGGGCTCCGTTTGTCGATAGGCTTCGAGGCTAACAACGATGCCTTTTCCTTGGGGAAATATCGCGACTGAGTTAAGGCGATTAGCTTGAGTTTCGTGTTTCGGAAGTCGTCGGGAGTAAGGGTTAACGGGGAAGTTGGTATGTGGCCCGCGCGGGTTTTAAGGGTGCGTATGAAGCGCAACACGTGAGTTAAAACTCTCAGGGCACGCGGAAACGAAGGAAATCGATCCAGAATTGTGGGGTTCTTCTTCGCTGGCATGTAATGCTTCGATTCGGCGGACTTCGGGTGGACTTACGGAGGGGCGGCGCAAGTCTTTGGGCCATGATTCCGGGGGACTGATGAGCCATTCTGGGCCTTTCTACCACAGGGAGGAAGCTGCCAAATCAAGAGGTTTGCATCCTCTTGTGCCCATGTCGGCGGGGTTTTCGGAACTGCGTACATGTCGCCAAGTGGCGTTTCCAACCAGATCGATTATTTGCGCGGTTCGATTTGCTACGAAAGTTCTCCATGTATAGGGGGGCTTTTCTAGCCATGCCAGCACTATTTCGGAGTCCGACCACAGCGTCAAGGTATGCGGGCTGAGATTGAGTTGGGATTAAACGACGGAGACTAGCTTCGCTAGGAGCAGAGCTCCACACAATTCCAGCCGTGGCAAGCTAGTGGATTTTAGGGGTGCCACTTTGCTTTTAGAGACTAGGAGATGAGAGGTTGTGTTTTGTCCTACCGTCGTTCGGACATAAATGCTGGCGCAATAAGCTTTCTCCGACGCGTCGCAAAAGCCATGCAGCTACGTGGGTTGGTCAGGGGAGTAATTGACCCAACGAGGAATTTGAATCCCTGTTATGGCGTGGAGGTCGCTGGTTCATATCCGGTTCGAAGGACCAAATGTAAAGCTCCGTTGCTGTAGGTGCTGGGGATGTAGAGTCTCACGACGGTACGGGTGCTGAGGATGGCGATGGGGTTGCAATTTTGTAGTTAATTAACGCTATAAGTTCGCCTTACTTGCGTTGATGATGTGGTTGATCGTTGCAGATTTGGCTTTAACCTTGTACGTTATTAAAACACAGTAGACTTTACACACGCTCGCACAAAACTGTCTATTTAATTATATACAGATATGCAATTTCACAGAGTATGTAAGGTGTACATAATTTTCTCGAAAATAAATTAATGCAATAAAATACAAAGTTTTCCAATATTTATAAGATAATTGGGTTTGGTTTGCAAAAAAGCGATAAAGTGAAGCACACCAGGTGATACACAAAAAATATAGATAGGATAAACCTGTCTTAGAGCGCGAACAATCCAGATTCGATTTTTTCCAAAATTATGTGAAAAAAGATGTGAAGAAAAGAATGTCAACATGATTGGTTGACAGCTGATGCTCGTTCAGGCGAGCGACGGTGTACCTCCCATCAGAGTTCCTTTCCGTTGTGGTTTTATAAAGTGCCTCGCAATAGGCATTATCTTAAGTCAGGGCCTTTTTTGTAGGTACGTTTTCAAGTTCCCAGAAAGCGATTAGTTGCTTGTCTAGGCTAATTTCGTTAAAAGATACCCGTGTATTAGTTGGGTGAGGTGCTTCCGCACGACCGGTTAAAATCCAACCGAAGACGGTTTCTTGGGCGAGAAGCGTATTTAAAACGTTCTTCCGGATACCGTTTAGTATTATCTGGGGATAGATGTCGCCTCCTCATTAATGAAGAACCTCTTATCCGCCAGGATCAAATCAGGGAAGGCCTGCCGATTGGTTGCGCCAACTTGGCAGGTCGGAAGGACCCCTGTTAATTGAGGTAGACTAGAACCACCGTGTCAATGCTCACACGATTCCTTTACCTGCGCGGATAGCGTATTATTTATTCCCGACACTTGCACATGCAAACATTTGGATGGCAGGTTTATTCTCTTCTTGAGTCTCTCTGTTATGAAGGAGCACTCGGACCCAGAGTCTATCAGCGCTCTGGCGGAAAATTTCACTCCGTTGTAGTGTATATTAACCCGCGCTGTTCCTAGTAACACCCCTTTAGTTGTGTTAGCATGATACGAAGGGACGTTGTTAGCATTATCTTACTTTTTTTCAGACTCCATCCTTGCCCTCGCCTGCTGTGAGGTTGAAGGTGTGTTGTCGGTGGCGTTTTGAGTCCACCTTTGAGGAGTTGTCTTTGGTTGTGCCGTCAGAAGATGGAGCGAGGTGTTGTGCCTTGCGTGACACGTGCCGCAATTGAGTGGGCTAGTGCAGCGTGTCACTGTGTGTCCACCCAACAGACAATTAAAACAATAACTATTGCTTTTTACAAACTCTATTTTCCCTGACGTAGACAACCTACGGAATTTTTGGCAATTTCGTAATTTGTGCTCCGTACTATTGCACATCTTACATGCCAGTTTTGGTACGCTGGCTTGGTAAACCCTTAGTTTTGTCGAAATTCCCTTGAATTTGAATTTTGATTTTTGGGTGCTTTTGTGGTTTTGTTACCCCTAAGATCAGAAACCGTCTCTAATGTCTGAAAGCGATTGGACAGGAATTTGTCCATATCCTCCCATTTCGGGATATCTGCTTTTCGTTCTACGGTCTGTTCCCAAAGAGCCAATGTAGATTCAGGGGGTTTGGTGAGCATAAGTAGGTTATAATTGCATCCCAATTTGTGATGTCAATATTATGACATTGTAGCGCAGAGATGCAATTGTTGATTTCACGTTGCAACTTTTTGATTGAGGTTCCACACTCCTGTTCGACTGCCGTCAAATTGAATAAAAGTTTTAGTTGCGTGTTGTTTACGATACGTTTATATTCGTACCTGTCGCTTAGATTTTTCCAGGCGGTTGCAAAACCCTCGTTTGTTAACAAGCACCTGCCCACTGTTTCTTTTGCCTCCCCTTGCGTTTTTTGTTTTAAATAGCATAATTTCTCAACATCTTTCATATCGGTATTGTGGATGTTAATGGCCGTGAACATATCTCTAAAGGCTGGCCAGGAAAGGCAGTCGCCTTTAAATACATCGGTGTCGCAAGGCGGCAGCCGAATTTTATGTCCATGGCGCGAAGAGTCCTTTGCTTCATCTTTTGCCGGCTGTGGGGTGATAGCTTCGACTTCAGCCGCCACAGCAGACATGCATTGCAGGTAGCATGCGAAGCAACTTTTATTCTTCTTCCCAAACGCACTTAAGTCCTCTTTGGACAGATGACTGTTACGGAGAAGACTTTCGTATGCAGACTTGGTTTTCTTCCATAGTGCCCTTAGCCCCTTTGGACTAGGTAGGCAATTGAAAAGTAAAGTCCTCTCTCGGTGAACAAAAATCATACTCTACAAGTCACTTATCGTACCCGTCCTGCTATATGGGGCAGAAGCATGGACCATGACAACAGCAGATGAAGCGGCTTTGGGAGTGTGCGAGAGAAAAGTTCTTCGAAAGATTTATGGACCTCTACGCGTTGGCGATGGCGAGTACCGAAGAAGATTTAATGATGAGCTTTACGAGCTATACGCAGACATCAACATAGTCCAGCGAATTAAAACGCAGCGGCTGCGCTGGCTAGGCCATGTTATGCGAATGAAAGATGATGCTCCGGCCAAGAAAGTGTTTCTATCGGAACCCGCCTATGGAAGCAGAGGTAGAGGGCGGCCCCCACTCCGTTGGAAGGACCAGGTGGGAAACGATTTAAACTCCCTTGGTGTGATCAATTGGCGCCGGTTGGCGGAGCGAAGGAGCGACTGGCGCGCCTTGTTGGACGGCCATAACCGTTTAGACGGTTAAGCGCCAATTAAGTAAGTAAGTAAGTAAGCCCTTAGCCCCTCTTGCAGTAGTGCAAGGGTGTGCTTGTTCTTGGATTCGGCCGAGGTGGAGTTGAAGTCTTGTTCAAACTCGACTATGGAATCCAATCTATTATACGTCTCCATTGCTTTTATTAATTTGAATATTTTTTTTATTTAAAGGTGTTGAGATTGGAAGCAAAGACTTTGTGGCGTTGGAGTGTGTAACCGCAGCAAAATTTAAGCGTGTTTTTTTTTTTTTTTGAAAGTCGTACAGCAATCAATCCTGCTGTGATAGATGTGTTAACACAGATAGAAATCCTTGTGCGAATTTAATGTGTTAAGAGCAGAAGATTTGATACAGATGGAAGTCTGAGGTGAATGTAATGTTTAAAAAAGGTGATATGAAACACTGATAGAAATCCTCACGAGGATTTAATGTGGATAAGGTGATGTTAAACACAGATAGAAATCCTGACGAGGATTTAATGTGTATGTAGTGATGTGAAACGCAGAGACGAGAAATCGCCTGCAAATATTTACTGTCTAAGAGGTGTGTTAGACACAGATAGAACTATTTTCCAAAAAAATTTAGCGTATCTAAAACAAGTTTTAAAAACGCAGATAGTAATCCCGATGTGGATATAATGTGTCAACTTCGAGATTTGAAACACAAATAGAAATCCTTATATGGATTTAATGTGTCAACCTAGTGATGTGAAACACAGATAGCAATCCTAATGAGGATTTAATGTATATACCTAAACAATGTGAAGTAAGCGCTATCCCAGAGTAGCCAACCAGGGATCTTTCCCAATATAGGAAAATAAATTTGTTTATCCACTTAATGTGGAAAATTACGATTTTAATTATTTATTATAAAAACGGTGAAAAAATACAAGCTATATAATCTAAATCAACGATCAGCATAAATTGCGTTTGTTCTTAATCGTGTGGCTTGCAACAAATATAATTAAGCCACTTGCCACCCAACGTAGTGAATTCTCTGGCTCTTTTGCCTGAGTTAGAAAAACTGATGAGTAAAGTGAATTCTGTGATAGATATGCTAAGGCTATCAACCAAGTGAAATGTGGTTCATGTAATAAGAAATCTGGTGATATTTTTGTCAGCGTATGTGACGACGAGGGGTTTACACAGTGCAGTGATGAGTGTGAAAAAAAAACTAAAAAAATTCACTGACTGTCTGCCTTGAGCGGTGTCGGGTAACCCTTACCACTGCTGGGGGGAAGTACCCGATCGTCAAAAGGCGTTGTGTGCTTAGTAAACACGAAATCTATCAATTTTACTTACTTTGCCTTGTATCAATCACTGAGTGCACTTTCTTTACGTGAATCACGTAAATAGAAAAAAAGTTTGTGCAACCAAGCAACCACGTAGCTTAAGTTTTTTAAGCGAGTCGTTGATCGGCGCTGTGTTGATGTGATGATTTGTCTGATGGGATGTTGTATGTGAACTTGAAGAGTGTACTGCGATGTTGAAAATGTATGATGTGCTGTTGATTGTAATGGACTGTATGTGGACTGTTTGATGTTGATGTGATGCTACTGTATGACTGTAAGATGTGACGCTAATGGATGTGATATCGTATGATGATTTGATTCGTTTGAACTGTATAATGTGATGATTTGTGGCTGTATGAGCGTCGTGATGACCAGTTGGACAGTATGTGTTGCTCGTTCGTTTTGTTTCTTCGCTAGTTTTTTATGTATGTTGATAATAACCTCCTTAAATTTTGTTTAATTTATCCAAAAGTGATATTGGCAATTGACAAAATTTTTTAAAAAGGTGCTGTTTTCTCCAACTTAAATTTTCTCGGCACGAATGGACCAAATGTTTGCGGGGCAATTTGGACCTGGAGTAATCGGGCGTGGTGCACGCAAATAAAAAAAAAATAATGAAAAGAATTACCAACGATTAATAACAAATTTACTCACTTTGTAATCAATATAAATTACTAGCTGTATTTATTAAATAGAACAATTACTTCACAAACCAATTCGAAATTCAATATTATAAAATGTTTAATTACAAATTCGTTCAAAGTTAACTCTCAACTGGCGTTAGACGTTACCGGTATGAATAATGAAATAACTAATGCGCGCGTTAGGGTGGTCCGAAATATTTACGCTGGTGGCCTAAATGGAACGGTTTAGAAATTAGCGTGAAATAATCGAAAGTTAAAATAAATGTTTATGTTCTTTTGTAAACATTTACAATTTACTTTCACAGTTAAAATATTTATATACATTTACTTTCAACGCTTAAAAATTGTTTTCTGAAAACAATTCAAATATATTTAATATTGAAAACGCTTATATCGTTAGCTTAATGTGAAAATGTGCTAAGTCACCTTTTTTGCAAAATTTTATTTTATTGCAGTTTTAAAACTGGGGCCAAATCGTAACATCCGTGATCGTATAACTCGTCACGTAAAAATATGATTTTCGGATTATGACATACGTGAACGTACTACTTCGATCGTAATTTTGGATCGCAACATACGTGACGAGTGACTGAACGTACACGTTCCGTTCCATTTTCATTCGAATACAAACTGGCGATCGTATACACACAAATTTCAATGAAAATGTAAGAAAATTGTTAAAATAAATGAACAAGTAAAATATAATAACAAATTTCAAACTCTTATTATTAACAAAGGTCGAAATCAAACAAGTTTAATCCAAGCCAAAAGGAAATATTGGCGGCATTCATGGCGAGACACCCGCTTTGTTATCGGCTTGCTTTAAATTTAACTTCTCCAGAAAGTAACTAAAAGCTTCTTAAGTTAAGCGAAATCTCTTCAAGACACTGCAATAATTTTTTGTTACAAATATGTATATAATACAACATAAATGATATGCTTCCGCTTTGTTCGATAAGTCCAAAGGGTTACTGCACTCTTTTAACCGACTTTGGACTATATTTTCATCGCCTTCGCTATTACTGGAGCTCAAACAAAATAATAAAATTTGATCCACCGCAGTCACTTTATTTTTTATATTTTGGCAACCAATTTGACAGTTCACAATCTATTGTGAGCTAAAAATACAATCCAACCTAATGTGGATCGTAGGATTTATTATGAATTGAAAACAAATTACGTTCCGTTTGCTACCGTATGTTATAATCCTATTTCGTTTATACGTTTGACGTATCACGTAATTTCATTTCGTATGGTTGCCGATCCGTGATCGTATGTTACGAGTCGGGCCCTGAATTCAAAATACATCGATGACAAAAAAAAGAATATTTTAATTTTTCATTTTTACATGCTGTGGGCAATGATGTGTAAATGTGCTAAGTCGTCAGCTGTGAAAAAGAATGTGCTAAGTCACCCTGTCAATAATAGGGGGACTCATGAAAGCATATAAACTTATAAGGTGTAAAATTATATCCATTTACACACGCTGTTATATGAACGCGCCTAGTAATACTCTTGATAAACTTGATTGTTTATCAGCTGTATTATTGCCAAACAAAATGTTTTTGATTGTTATACAAATTAAACAAGTAAGCAAGGTTAAGTTCGGGTGTAACCGAATATTACATACTCAGTTGAGAGCTATGGTGACAACATAAGGGAAAATAACCATGTAGGAAAATGAACCGAGGGAAACCCTGGAATGTGTTTGTATACCATGTCTATCAAATGAAAGGCACTAAAGAGTATTTTATGAGGGAGTGGGCCACAGTTCTATAGGTGGACGCCATTTAGGGATATCGCCATAAAGGTGGATCAGGGTTGACTCTAGAATTTTTTTGCACGATATGGATAGCAAATGAAAGGTGTTAATGAGTATTTTAAAAGGGAGTAACCCTTAGTTCCATAGGTGGACGCCGTTTCGAGAAATCGCCATAAAGGTGGACCAGGGGTGACGCTAGAATTTGTTTGTACAATATGGGTATCAAAAGAAAGGTGTTACTGAGTATTTTAAAGGGAGTTATCCCTAGTTCCATAGCTGGACGCCGTTTCGAGATATAGCCATAAAGGTGGACCAGGGGTAACTCTAGAATTTGTTTGTACGATATGGGTATCAAATGAAAGGTGTTAATGAGTATTTTAAAAGGGAGTGGGCCTTAGTTCTATAGGTGGACGCATTTCGAGATATCGCCATAAAGGTGGACCAGGGGTGACTCTAGAATTTGTTTGTACGATATGTGAATCAAATGAAAGGTGTTAATGAGTATTTTAAAAGGGCGTCGGCCTTAGTTCTATAGGTGGACGCCTTTTCGAGATATCGCCATAAAGGTAGACCAGGGGCGACTCTAGAATTTGTTTGTACGATATGGGTATGAAATGAAAGGTGTTAATAAGTATTTTAAAAGGGTGTGGGCCTTAGTTCTATAGGTTGACGCCTTTTCGAGATATCGCCATGAAGGTGGACCAGGGGTGACTCTAGAATTTGTTTGTACGATATGGGTATCAAATGAAAGGTGTTAATGAGTATTTTAAAAGGGAGTGGGCCTTAGTTCTATAGGTGGACGCCTTTTCGAGATATCGCCATAAAGGTGGACCAGGGGTGACTCTAGAATTTTTTTGTACGATATGGGTTTCAAATGAAAAGTGTTAATGAATATTTTAAAAGGGAGTGGGCCTTAGTTCTATAGGTGGACGCCTTTTCGATATATCGCCATAAAAGTGGACCAGGGGTGAGTCAAATGAAAGGTGTTAATGAGTATTTTAAAAGAGTGTGGGCCTTAGTTCTATAGGTGGACGCCTATTCGAGATATAGCCATAAAGGTGGACCAGGGGTGACTCTAGAATGTGTTTGTACGATATTGGTATCAAATTAAAGGTGCTAATGAGTATTTTAAAAGGGAGTGGACCTTAGTTCTATAGGTGGACGCATTTCGAGATATCGCCATAAAGGTGGACCAGGGGTGACTCTAGAATTTGTTTGTACGATATGTGAATCAAATGAAAGGTGTTAATGAGTATTTTATAAGGGCGTGGGCCTTAGTTCTATAGGTGGGCGCCTTTTCGAGATATCGCCATAAAGGTAGACCAGGGGCGACTCTAGAATTTGTTTGTACGATATGGGTATGAAATGAAAGGTGTTAATGAGTATTTTAAAAGGTGTGGGCCTTAGTTCTATAGGTTGACGCCTTTTCGAGATATCGCCATAAAGGTGGACCAGGGGTGACTCTAGAATTTGTTTGTACGATATGGGTTTCAAATGAAAAGTGTTAATGAGTATTTTAAAAGGGAGTGGGCCTTAGTTCTATAGGTGGACGCATTTCGAGATATCGCCATAAAGGTGGACCAGGGGTGACTCTAGAATTTGTTTGTACGATATGTGAATCAAATGAAAGGTGTTAATGAGTATTTTAAAAGGGAGTGGGCCTTGGTTCTATAGGCGGACGCCTTTTCGAGATATCGCCATAAAGGTGGACCAGGGGTGACTCTAGAATTTGTTTGTACGATATGGGTATCAAATGAAAGGAGTTAATGAGTATTTTAAAAGGGAGTGGGCCTGAGTTCTATAGGTGGACGCATTTCGAGATATCGCCATAAAGGTGGACCAGGGGTGACTCTAGAATTTGTTTGTACGATATGTGAATCAAATGAAAGGTGTTAATGAGTATTTTAAAAGGGAGTGGGCCTTAGTTCTATAGGCGGACGCCTTTTCGAGATATCGCCATAAAGTTGGACCAGGGGTGACTCTAGAATTTGTTTGTACGACATGGGTTTCAAATGAAAAGTGTTAATGAGTATTTTAAAAGGGAGTGGGCCTTAGTTCTATAGGTGGACGCCTTTTCGAGATATCGCCATAAAGGTAGACCAGGGGCGACTCTAGAATTTGTTTGTACGATATGGGTATGAAATGAAAGGTGTTAATAAGTATTTTAAAAGGGTGTGGGCCTTAGTTCTATAGGTTGACGCCTTTTCGAGATATCGCCATGAAGGTGGACCAGGGGTGACTCTAGAATTTGTTTGTACGACATGGGTTTCAAATGAAAAGTGTTAATGAGTATTTTAAAATGGCGTGGGCCTTAGTTCTATAGGTGGACGCCTTTTCGAGATATCGCCATAAAGGTAGACCAGGGGCGACTCTAGAATTTGTTTGTACGATATGGGTATGAAATGAAAGGTGTTAATAAGTATCTATCTATCTATTTATTTATTTAATCTTGAAATTGTTACATTTCTTACAGACTAATTACAAATGTAGGCAAATACCAACTAACTTAACTGGTCATTAAGTAGCATTTTAAACCTATTTTCACAAAAGGAGAAATCCAAAACTGAAGATTTCGGAAGCAAATTAAACTCTTTAAGAGCTCTGACAACAGGAGCATTGGCAGCATAATTAGTCCTCGCCAGCCCCACATAAAATGTGGCATGATTCCTTAAACAAATATTAGGAATAACAAAGAAAATACGTTCAAGTAAAAAGGGGCAGTCCACCACCCCAGATATCAAATTAAAAATGAAAGTTAGGGATAAGAAGGTTCTCCTACAATTTAGTGTCTTAAGACCGATAAGCAAACATCTAGACTCATAAGCGGGAACCGGAAGTTCAAAATGAAGGGGTCGCAGAGCATACTTAATAAAGATTTTCTGAACTCTCTCCAATCGAACAATATGACAAGAATAATACGGACGCCAAATAAAAGCAGCATATTCTAGTTTCGAGCGTACCAGTGAAGTAAAGAGTGTCTTTAAAGTATACGGATCGGAGAAATCTGAACTGAAACGTCTGACAAAAGCCAGCATAGAGTACGACTTAGCTATGGTATAGTTAAGATGGCTATGAAAAGTAAACTTGGAATCAAAGACCACCCCAAGATCAGTGATTTTAGAAACAATGTCTAGTTGTGAGCCACCAATAAAATATGAAGTAGGGATAAGAGTACGGGACTTGGAATAGGAGACATGGGAGCATTTTTTAATATTTAAGGGAAGCATATTTTTCTGACACCAAGCTACAACATTGTCAAGATCACTCTGAAGTTTCGTCGAGTCAGAGGAACACGTTATTTTGCTAAAAATCTTCATGTCATCAGCATACAAGAGAAATTTAGAATATTTAAAACAAGTAGTAATATCATTGATGAACATCACAAAAAGAATCGGACCCAATATACTTCCCTGAGGAACCCCAGAGGAGGCAATAAAAGAATACGAGGACACCCCATCAACTACAACTTCACATGATCTATTAGAAAGATACGATTTAATCCAATTTAAAAAATTTGAATGAAAACCAAAACTTTGTAACTTTGATAACAAAATACGATGGTTAACTTTATCAAACGCTTTCGAAAAATCCGTATACACTGTGTCAACTTGGGCGCGGTTACTAAAGGCTTCAATGCAGTATTCGGAGAAAACTGCTAAATTAGAAGTGGTTGATCTCCCAGACATGAATCCATGCTGATCAACAGAGATGAGACGATGAATGGAGAAAAGAATTTTATTTTTCACTATGCATTCAAAAAGTTTTGAGACAGTGGAAATTTTAGAAATAGGGCGATAATTGGAAATATCGTTTTTATTGCCAGATTTAAAAACTGGCGTGATAAAGGAGATTTTCCATGCATCAATGAAGACGCCTTGCTCAAGGGATTTATTGAAAAGCAGCCAGATCGGGTAGGCGAGAGCTGCGCAGTTTTTAAAAAGGTGAGACGACAACCCATCGACATCAGTCTGAGACGACATCTTGATTTGACGAATCCCAAGTTCAATATCATCTAACGAGAGTTCAAGAGCCCCAAAGTTTAGTGAAAAACCACTAGCATCCAAGGCACTAAAAAAACCACCCCTACTCAAGACAGGGTCAGCCTCGAAATTCGTGCTGAAAAAATCTGCAAAAAGATTTGCAGCATCTAAAGCCGAATCCGCTTGTGTATCTTTGTAAAATACAGCAGAGGGAATACTAGAACACGTTCTCTTTGACTTCACATAACGCCAAAAAGCCTTCGGATTCACTTTAATATCGTCTTCAAATTTACTTATATAATTCCGCTTCAAAACTTTGCTCAATGATTTAAATTCTTTCAAATATTTTAAATACAATTCCTTGGAAGTAGGAGACCTAGATTTTTTAAATTTTTTGAAAAACTTGTTTCGCAAATTCTTCAGTTTTTTCAACTCTTTTGTGAACCAAGGAATTTTGTAAACCTTTTTTCTTACACTCGGAATATGTTCACAACAAATGCAATTTAAATTATTCTTAAAAATATTAAAACAACTGGTAACTTCAACCTCAGCAAATAGCGAATCCCAATCAATAGACTCAATTGCCGCATTAACAGCATCAACATCGTAATTTTTAAAACAAAACTTGGAAAGGGAATCTTCTACGTAAGAATTAAACTCATAAAATTCCAAATGAAGAACAAGCGGTACATGATGGGGACCAGGAGTGGACAAAGGGTCTAGACATTCCTGGAGGCAAAAATTCATATTATCACTTAAAAATATGAGATCTAATATTCTATTAAGACTGTTATTAAAACTGTTAATCTGACTAAGGTCACATCTTGAGAAGCCGTCAATCAAATAGGTTTCAGCAAACGCATTTGAAGACATAGGAAGAAGCCCCCGACTATTATCAAAAGCAGACCATTCTAGGTTACTGAGGTTGAAGTCGCCAAACACGCAAACATTTTCATGACTAGGTGCTAAGGCTAAAATATTATCAACATGCTCTTTATAAAGTAAATCGCTACTAGTAGGCGGTACATAAGAAACACAAATTAAAAGTTTAGAAACTCCATGTACAGAAACGCAAAGCATATCTAAAAGAGAATCAGCATTCGACAATGGCACCAGAGTCGCTCGATATTTTCGCCGAATCGCAATTAAAACGCCTCCTCCTCTAGACAGACCAGTTTTTAATGCATCGCGATCTTTTCGAAAAACGCAGAATAAATTTTCATCGAAAAATTCACCATCCATAAAAGTGTCATTTAGCCAGGTCTCGACAATAACAAATATGTCAAAATCCAAGTTTGAACTCATCGTATATAGTGAGTCAGACTTGGTTCTTAGGCCAGATACGTTTTGAAAATAAATTTTAAGATCCTTGTAAGAATGAATATTAGCTATATCCCGCGTCGAGGTTTGTATAGAAATGTTTAAACGGTTCCTTGTACCATCTGACCCAACCGATTGCCATTGGACATCGGTTGGACCTTGTCGTTTTTTGAATGAAAATTAAAAGGACGCACGGCAATGTTTGAAGGCCATAAGTCAGGCACCAAAAGCTTAGGTAGTACACTTTCCTCAACACCCAATTTAAAATTAATATAACGCAGAGAATTGGAATCCACGCCAATCTTCACCAACGGAAAACAAACAATGGAGTTAACATCAATGCCAGTATGTTGAGAAATATGAAGTTTTATTTTATCGGATGTGACCGAGGCAGAGAAAGGCGAAATATGCAGCCACTTCCTTTTAGAAGCAGAACTTAAGTCACTATTAATGCCCGACCCAACAACTAAAGGTGGCGCTAGCAAGCGCGAATTAATTTTATTACCATAATTGGGGGAGGGTCTAATGTTATCATTAGCATTGGCAGCGTTATTGTTGCTTACAGCATTATTCGGAATTGAACTAGTACCTGTGGTACCTGCATCAGCATTATCATTGTTAGAAGCGCTTTCTTTGTTATGTTGAGTTTTATTTCTTCGTTTGAATTTTTTTTCATTTTGCACTGTCTTCCATTCGTTTTGATTACCAACAACTGCAGGAGACGAAGTAGGCGAAGAAGATTGCAAAGCAACGGCGTTAGAAATTGGCGTCACAGTTGAAACATTGTTAACAACAGCAGCATCATTAGGCAACAACAACAACGATGGTTGAGCAGCAGTACAAATACCAGCTGATAATACGTCGGCAATAGAAGCGACGTCGACAGAGCCAGTAGCAACCGTTGGGGCGCACGCAGAGGCTGGCTGCAAGTATTTTAAAAGGGTGTGGGCCTTAGTTCTATAGGTTGACGCCTTTTCGAGATATCGCCATGAAGGTGGACCAGGGGTGACTCTAGAATTTGTTTGTACGATATGGGTATCAAATGAAAGGTGTTAATGAGTATTTTAAAAGGGAGTGGCCTTAGTTCTATAGGTGGACGCCTTTTCGAGATATCGCCATAAAGTTGGACCAGGGGTGACTCTAGAATTTGTTTGTACGATATGGGTTTCAAATGAAAAGTGTTAATGAATATTTTAAAAGGGAGTGGGCCTTAGTTCTATAGGTGGACGCCTTTTCGATATATCGCCATAAAAGTGGACCAGGGGTGAGTCAAATGAAAGGTGTTAATGAGTATTTTAAAAGAGTGTGGGCCTTAGTTCTATAGGTGGACGCCTATTCGAGATATAGCCATAAAGGTGGACCAGGGGTCACTCTAGAATGTGTTTCTACGATATGGGTATCAAATGAAAGGTGTTAATGAGTATTTTAAAAGGGAGTGGGCCTTAGTTCTATAGGTGGACGCATTTCGAGATATCGCCATAAAGGTGGACCAGGGGTGACTCTAGAATTTGTTTGTACGATATGTGAATCAAATGAAAGGTGTTAATGAGTATTTTAAAAGGGTGTGGGCCTGAGTTCTATAGGTGGACGCATTTCGAGATATCGCAATAAAAGTGGACCAGGGGTGACTCTAGAATTTGTTTTTACGATATGTGAATCAAATAAAAGGTGTTAATGAGTATTTTAAAAGGGAGTGGGCCTTAGTTCTATAGGCGGACGCCTTTTCGAGATATCGCCATAAAGGTGGGCCAGGGGTGACTCTAGACTTTGTTTGTACGACATGGGTTTCAAATGAAAAGTGTTAATGAGTATTTTAAAAGGGAGTGGGCCTTAGTTCTATAGGTGGACGCATTTCGAGATATCGCCATAAAGGTGGACCAGGGGTGACTCTAGAATTTGTTTGTACGATATGGGTATGAAATGAAAGGTGTTAATGAGTATTTTAAAAGGGAGTGGGCCTGAGTTCTATAGATGGACGCATTTCGAGATATCGCCATAAAGGTGGACCAGGGGTGACTCTAGAATTTTTTTGTACGATATGTGAATCAAGTGAAAGGTGTTAATGAGTATTTTAAAAGGGAGTGGGCCTGAGTTCTATAGGTGGACGCATTTCGAGATATCCCCATAAAGGTGGACCAGAGGTGACTCTAGAATTTGTTTGTACGATATGGGTATGAAATGAAAGGTGTTAATGAGTAGTTTAAAAGGGTGTGGGCCTTAGTTCTATAGGTGGACGCCTTTTCGTGGTATCGCCATTAAGGCGGACCAGGGGTGACTCTAGAATTTGTTTGTACGATTTGGGTATAAAATGAAAGGTGTTTTGGTATTTTAAAAGGGTGTGGGCCTTAGTTCTATAAGTGGACGCATTTCAAGATATCGCCATAAAGGTGGACCAGGGGTGACTCTAGAATTTGTTTGTACGATATGGGTATGAAATGAAAGGTGTTAATGAGTATTTTAAAAGGGAGTGGGCCTGAGTTCTATAGGTGGACGCATTTCGAGATATCGCCATAAAGGTGGACCAGGGGTGACTCTAGAATTTGTTTGTACGATATGTGAATCAAATGAAAGGTGTTAATGAGTATTTTAAAAGGGAGTGGGCCTGAGTTCTATAGGTGGACGCATTTCAAGATATCGCCATAAAGGTGGACCAGGGGTGACTCTAGAATTTGTTTGTACGATATGGGTATGAAATGAAAGGTGTTAATGAGTATTTTAAAAGGGCGTGGGCCTTAGTTCTATAGGTGGGCGCCTTTTCGAGATATCGCCATAAAGGTAGACCAGGGGCGACTCTAGAATTTGTTTGTACGATATGGGTATGAAATGAAAGGTGTTAGTGGGTATTTTAAAAGGGTGTGGGCCTTAGTTCTATGGGTTCACGCCTTTTCGAGATATCGCCATAAAGGTGGACCAGGGGTGACTCTAGAATTTGTTTGTACGATATGGGTATCAAATGACAGGTGTTAAGAATATTTTAAAAGGGAGTGGGCCTTAGTTCTATAGCTGGACGCATTTCGAGATATCGCCATAAAGGTGGACCAGGGGTGACTCTAGAATTTGTTTGTACGATATGTGAATCAAATGAAAGGTGTTAATGAGTATTTTAAAAGGGTGTGGACCTTAGTTCTATAGGTTGACGCCTTTTCGAGATATCGCCATAAAGGTGGACCAGGAGTGACTCTAGAATTTGTTTGTACGATATGGGTATGAAATGAAAGGTGTTAATGAGTATTTTAAAAGGGAGTGGGCCTGAGTTCTATAGGTGGACGCATTTCGAGATATCGCCATAAAGGTGGACCAGGTGTGACTCTAGAATTTGTTTGTACGATATGGGTATGAAATGAAAGGTGTTAATGAGTATTTTAAAAGGGAGTGGGCCTGAGTTCTATAGGTGGACGCATTTCGAGATATCGCCATAAAGGTGGACCAGGGGTGACTCTAGAATTTGTTTGTACGATATGGGTATGAAATGAAAGGTGTTAATGAGTATTTTAAAAGGGAGTGGGCCTGAGTTCTATAGGTGGACGCATTTCGAGATATCGCCATAAAGGTGGACCAGGGGTGACTCTAGAATTTGTTTGTACGATATGTGAATCAAATGAAAGGTGTTAATGAGTATTTTAAAAGGGAGTGGGCCTGAGTTCTATAGGTGGACGCATTTCAAGATATCGCCATAAAGGTGGACCAGGGGTGACTCTAGAATTTGTTTGTACGATATGGGTATGAAATGAAAGGTGTTAATGAGTATTTTAAAAGGGAGTGGGCCTGAGTTCTATAGGTGGACGCATTTCGAGATATCGCCATAAAGGTGGACCAGGGGTGACTCTAGAATTTGTTTGTACGATATGGGTATGAAATGAAAGGTGTTAATGAGTATTTTAAAAGGGAATGGGCCTGAGTTCTATAGGTGGACGCATTTCGAGATATCGCCATAAAGGTGGACCAGGGGTGACTCTAGAATTTGTTTGTACGATATGGGTATGAAATGAAAGGTGTTAATGAGTATTTTAAAAGGGAGTGGGCCTGAGTTCTATAGGTGGACGCATTTCAAGATATCGCCATAAAGGTGGACCAGGGGTGACTCTAGAATTTGTTTGTACGATATGGGTATGAAATGAAAGGTGTTAATGAGTATTTTAAAAGGGAGTGGGCCTGAGTTCTATAGGTGGACGCATTTCGAGATATCGCCATAAAGGTGGACCAGGGGTGACTCTAGAATTTGTTTGTACGATATGGGTATGAAATGAAAGGTGTTAATGAGTATTTTAAAAGGGAGTGGGCCTGAGTTCTATAGGTGGACGCATTTCAAGATATCGCCATAAAGGTGGACCAGGGGTGACTCTAGAATTTGTTTGTACGATATGGGTATGAAATGAAAGGTGTTAATGAGTATTTTAAAAGGGAGTGGGCCTGAGTTCTATAGGTGGACGCATTTCGAGATATCGCCATAAAGGTGGACCAGGGGTGACTCTAGAATTTGTTTGTACGATATGGGTATGAAATGAAAGGTGTTAATGAGTATTTTAAAAGGGAGTGGGCCTGAGTTCTATAGGTGGACGCATTTCGAGATATCGCCATAAAGGTGGACCAGGGGTGACTCTAGAATTTGTTTGTACGATATGGGTATGAAATGAAAGGTGTTAATGAGTATTTTAAAAGGGAGTGGGCCTGAGTTCTATAGGTGGACGCATTTCAAGATATCGCCATAAAGGTGGACCAGGGGTGACTCTAGAATTTGTTTGTACGATATGGGTATGAAATGAAAGGTGTTAATGAGTATTTTAAAAGGGAGTGGGCCTGAGTTCTATAGGTGGACGCATTTCGAGATATCGCCATAAAGGTGGACCAGGGGTGACTCTAGAATTTGTTTGTACGATATGGGTATGAAATGAAAGGTGTTAATGAGTATTTTAAAAGGGAGTGGGCCTGAGTTCTATAGGTGGACGCATTTCAAGATATCGCCATAAAGGTGGACCAGGGGTGACTCTAGAATTTGTTTGTACGATATGGGTATGAAATGAAAGGTGTTAATGAGTATTTTAAAAGGGAGTGGGCCTGAGTTCTATAGGTGGACGCATTTCGAGATATCGCCATAAAGGTGGACCAGGGGTGACTCTAGAATTTGTTTGTACGATATGGGTATGAAATGAAAGGTGTTAATGAGTATTTTAAAAGGGAGTGGGCCTGAGTTCTATAGGTGGACGCATTTCAAGATATCGCCATAAAGGTGGACCAGGGGTGACTCTAGAATTTGTTTGTACGATATGGGTATGAAATGAAAGGTGTTAATGAGTATTTTAAAAGGGAGTGGGCCTGAGTTCTATAGGTGGACGCATTTCGAGATATCGCCATAAAGGTGGACCAGGGGTGACTCTAGAATTTGTTTGTACGATATGGGTATGAAATGAAAGGTGTTAATGAGTATTTTAAAAGGGAGTGGGCCTGAGTTCTATAGGTGGACGCATTTCAAGATATCGCCATAAAGGTGGACCAGGGGTGACTCTAGAATTTGTTTGTACGATATGGGTATGAAATGAAAGGTGTTAATGAGTATTTTAAAAGGGAGTGGGCCTGAGTTCTATAGGTGGACGCATTTCGAGATATCGCCATAAAGGTGGACCAGGGGTGACTCTAGAATTTGTTTGTACGATATGGGTATGAAATGAAAGGTGTTAATGAGTATTTTAAAAGGGAGTGGGCCTGAGTTCTATAGGTGGACGCATTTCGAGATATCGCCATAAAGGTGGACCAGGGGTGACTCTAGAATTTGTTTGTACGATATGGGTATGAAATGAAAGGTGTTAATGAGTATTTTAAAAGGGAGTGGGCCTGAGTTCTATAGGTGGACGCATTTCGAGATATCGCCATAAAGGTGGACCAGGGGTGACTCTAGAATTTGTTTGTACGATATGGGTATGAAATGAAAGGTGTTAATGAGTATTTTAAAAGGGAGTGGGCCTGAGTTCTATAGGTGGACGCATTTCGAGATATCGCCATAAAGGTGGACCAGGGGTGACTTTAGAATTTGTTTGTACGATATGTGAATCAAATGAAAGGTGTTAATGAGTATTTTAAAAGGGAGTGGGCCTGAGTTCTATAGGTGGACGCATTTCAAGATATCGCCATAAAGGTGGACCAGGGGTGACTCTAGAATTTGTTTGTACGATATGGGTATGAAATGAAAGGTGTTAATGAGTATTTTAAAAGGGCGTGGGCCTTAGTTCTATAGGTGGGCGCCTTTTCGAGATATCGCCATAAAGGTAGACCAGGGGCGACTCTAGAATTTGTTTGTACGATATGGGTATGAAATGAAAGGTGTTAGTGGGTATTTTAAAAGGGTGTGGGCCTTAGTTCTATGGGTTCACGCCTTTTCGAGATATCGCCATAAAGGTGGACCAGGGGTGACTCTAGAATTTGTTTGTACGATATGGGTATCAAATGACAGGTGTTAAGAATATTTTAAAAGGGAGTGGGCCTTAGTTCTATAGCTGGACGCATTTCGAGATATCGCCATAAAGGTGGACCAGGGGTGACTCTAGAATTTGTTTGTACGATATGTGAATCAAATGAAAGGTGTTAATGAGTATTTTAAAAGGGTGTGGGCCTTAGTTCTATAGGTTGACGCCTTTTCGAGATATCGCCATAAAGGTGGACCAGGAGTGACTCTAGAATTTGTTTGTACGATATGGGTATGAAATGAAAGGTGTTAATGAGTATTTTAAAAGGGAGTGGGCCTTAGTTCTATAGGTGGACGCCTTTTCGAGATATCGCCATAAAGGTGGACCAGGGGTGACTCTAGAATTTGTTTGTACGATATGGGTATCAAATGAAAGGTGCTAATGAGTATTTTAAAAGGGAGCGGGCCTTAGTTCTATAGGTGGACGCCTTTTCGAGATATCGCCATAAAGGTGGACCAGGGGTGACTCTAGAATTTTTTTGTACGATATGGGTTTCAAATGAAAAGTGTTAATGAATATCTTAAAAGGGAGTGGGCCTTAGTTTTATAGGTGGACGCCTTTTCGAGATATCGCCATAAAAGTGGACCAGGGGTGAGTCAAATGAAAGGTGTTAATGAGTATTTTAAAAGAGTGTGGGCCTTAGTTCTATAGGTGGACGCCTTTTCGAAATATCGACATAAAGGTGGACCAGGGCTGACTCTAGAATTTGTTTGTACGATATGTGAATCAAATGAAAGGTGTTAATGAGTATTTTAAAAGGGCGTGGGCCTCAGTTCTATAGGTGGACGCCTTTTCGAGATATCGCCATAAAGGTAGACCAGGGGCGACTCTAGAATCTGTTTGTACGATATGGGTATGAAATGAAAGGTGTTAATGAGTATTTTAAAAGGGAGTGGGCCTTAGTTCTATAAGTGGACGCCTTTTCGAGATATCGCCATAAAGGTGGACCAGAAGTGACTCTAGAATTTTTTTGTACGATATGGGTATCAAATGAAAGGTGTTAATGAGTATTTTAAAAGGGAGTGGGCCTTAGTTCTATAGGTGGACGCATTTCGAGATATCGCCATAAAGGTGGACCAGGGGTGACTCTAGAATTTGTTTGTACCATATGTGAATCAAATGAAAGGTGTTAATGAGTATTTTAAAAGGGCGTGGGCCATAGTTCTATAGGTGGACGCCTTTTCGAGATATCGCCATAAAGGTGGACCAGGGGTGACTCTAGAATTTGTTTGTACGATATGGGTTTCAAATGAAAAGTGTTAATGAATATTTTAAAAGGGAGTGGGCCTTAGTTCTATAGATGGACGCCTTTTCGAGATATCGCCATAAAAGTGGACCAGGGGTGAGTCAAATGAAAGGTGTTAATGAGTATTTTAAAAGAGTGTGGGCCTTAGTTCTATAGGTGGACGCCTTTTCGAGATATCGCCATAAAGGTGGACCAGGGGTGACTCTAGAATTTGTTTGTACGATATGGGTATGAAATGAAAGGTGTTAATGAGTATTTTAAAAGGGAGTGGGCCTGAGTTCTATAGGTGGACGCATTTCGAGATATCGCCATAAAGATGGACCAGGGGTGACTCTAGAATTTGTTTGTACGATATGGGTTTCAAATGAAAAGTGTTAATGAATATTTTAAAAGGGAGTGGGCCTTAGTTCTATAGATGGACGCCTTTTCGAGATATCGCCATAAAAGTGGACCAGGGGTGAGTCAAATGAAAGGTGTTAATGAGTATTTTAAAAGAGTGTGGGCCTTAGTTCTATAGGTGGACGCCTTTTCGAGATATCGCCATAAAGGTGGACCAGGGGTGACTCTAGAATTTGTTTGTACGATATGGGTATGAAATGAAAGGTGTTAATGAGTATTTTAAAAGGGAGTGGGCCTGAGTTCTATAGGTGGACGCATTTCGAGATATCGCCATAAAGGTGGACCAGGGGTGACTCTAGAATTTGTTTGTACGATATGGGTATCAAATGACAGGTGTTAAGAATATTTTAAAAGGGAGTGGGCCTTAGTTCTATAGATGGACGCCTTTTCGAGATATCGCCATAAAAGTGGACCAGGGGTGAGTCAAATGAAAGGTGTTAATGAGTATTTTAAAAGAGTGTGGGCCTTAGTTCTATAGGTGGACGCCTTTTCGAGATATCGCCATAAAGGTGGACCAGGGGTGACTCTAGAATTTGTTTGTACGATATGGGTATGAAATGAAAGGTGTTAATGAGTATTTTAAAAGGGAGTGGGCCTGAGTTCTATAGGTGGACGCATTTCGAGATATCGCCATAAAGGTGGACCAGGGGTGACTCTAGAATTTGTTTGTACGATATGGGTTTCAAATGAAAAGTGTTAATGAATATTTTAAAAGGGAGTGGGCCTTAGTTCTATAGATGGACGCCTTTTCGAGATATCGCCATAAAAGTGGACCAGGGGTGAGTCAAATGAAAGGTGTTAATGAGTATTTTAAAAGAGTGTGGGCCTTAGTTCTATAGGTGGACGCCTTTTCGAGATATCGCCATAAAGGTGGACCAGGGGTGACTCTAGAATTTGTTTGTACGATATGGGTATGAAATGAAAGGTGTTAATGAGTATTTTAAAAGGGAGTGGGCCTGAGTTCTATAGGTGGACGCATTTCGAGATATCGCCATAAAGGTGGACCAGGGGTGACTCT
Source organism: Eurosta solidaginis (assembly GCF_040869045.1). Taxonomy (NCBI): domain Eukaryota; kingdom Metazoa; phylum Arthropoda; class Insecta; order Diptera; family Tephritidae; genus Eurosta; species Eurosta solidaginis. The sequence goes on along the minus strand of NC_090320.1, from coordinate 71,182,749 downwards.
AGAATTTGTTTGTACGATATGGGTTTCAAATGAAAAGTGTTAATGAATATTTTAAAAGGGAGTGGGCCTTAGTTCTATAGATGGACGCCTTTTCGAGATATCGCCATAAAAGTGGACCAGGGGTGAGTCAAATGAAAGGTGTTAATGAGTATTTTAAAAGAGTGTGGGCCTTAGTTCTATAGGTGGACGCCTTTTCGAGATATCGCCATAAAGGTGGACCAGGGGTGACTCTAGAATTTGTTTGTACGATATGGGTATGAAATGAAAGGTGTTAATGAGTATTTTAAAAGGGCGTGGGCCATAGTTCTATAGGTGGACGCCTTTTCGAGATATCGCCATAAAGGTGGACCAGGGGTGACTCTAGAATTTGTTTGTACGATATGGGTTTCAAATGAAAAGTGTTAATGAATATTTTAAAAGGGAGTGGGCCTTAGTTCTATAGATGGACGCCTTTTCGAGATATCGCCATAAAAGTGGACCAGGGGTGAGTCAAATGAAAGGTGTTAATGAGTATTTTAAAAGAGTGTGGACCTTAGTTCTATAGGTGGACGCCTTTTCAAGATATCGCCATAAAGGTGGACCAGGGGTGACTCTAGAATTTGTTTGTACGATATGGGTATGAAATGAAAGGTGTTAATGAGTATTTTAAAAGGGAGTGGGCCTGAGTTCTATAGGTGGACGCATTTCGAGATATCGCCATAAAGGTGGACCAGGGGTGACTCTAGAATTTGTTTGTACGATATGGGTATCAAATGACAGGTGTTAAGAATATTTTAAAAGGGAGTGGGCCTTAGTTCTATAGCTGGACGCATTTCGAGATATCGCCATAAAGGTGGACCAGGGGTGACTCTAGAATTTGTTTGTACGATATGTGAATCAAATGAAAGGTGTTAATGAGTATTTTAAAAGGGTGTGGGCCTTAGTTCTATAGGTTGACGCCTTTTCGAGATATCGCCATAAAGGTGGACCAGGAGTGACTCTAGAATTTGTTTGTACGATATGGGTATGAAATGAAAGGTGTTAATGAGTATTTTAAAAGGGAGTGGGCCTGAGTTCTATAGGTGGACGCATTTCGAGATATCGCCATAAAGGTGGACCAGGGGTGACTCTAGAATTTGTTTGTACGATATGGGTATGAAATGAAAGGTGTTAATGAGTATTTTAAAAGGGAGTGGGCCTGAGTTCTATAGGTGGACGCATTTCGAGATATCGCCATAAAGGTGGACCAGGGGTGACTCTAGAATTTGTTTGTACGATATGGGTATGAAATGAAAGGTGTTAATGAGTATTTTAAAAGGGAGTGGGCCTGAGTTCTATAGGTGGACGCATTTCGAGATATCGCCATAAAGGTGGACCAGGGGTGACTCTAGAATTTGTTTGTACGATATGTGAATCAAATGAAAGGTGTTAATGAGTATTTTAAAAGGGAGTGGGCCTGAGTTCTATAGGTGGACGCATTTCAAGATATCGCCATAAAGGTGGACCAGGGGTGACTCTAGAATTTGTTTGTACGATATGGGTATGAAATGAAAGGTGTTAATGAGTATTTTAAAAGGGAGTGGGCCTGAGTTCTATAGGTGGACGCATTTCGAGATATCGCCATAAAGGTGGACCAGGGGTGACTCTAGAATTTGTTTGTACGATATGGGTATGAAATGAAAGGTGTTAATGAGTATTTTAAAAGGGAGTGGGCCTGAGTTCTATAGGTGGACGCATTTCGAGATATCGCCATAAAGGTGGACCAGGGGTGACTCTAGAATTTGTTTGTACGATATGGGTATGAAATGAAAGGTGTTAATGAGTATTTTAAAAGGGAGTGGGCCTGAGTTCTATAGGTGGACGCATTTCAAGATATCGCCATAAAGGTGGACCAGGGGTGACTCTAGAATTTGTTTGTACGATATGGGTATGAAATGAAAGGTGTTAATGAGTATTTTAAAAGGAAGTGGGCCTGAGTTCTATAGGTGGACGCATTTCGAGATATCGCCATAAAGGTGGACCAGGGGTGACTCTAGAATTTGTTTGTACGATATGGGTATGAAATGAAAGGTGTTAATGAGTATTTTAAAAGGGAGTGGGCCTGAGTTCTATAGGTGGACGCATTTCAAGATATCGCCATAAAGGTGGACCAGGGGTGACTCTAGAATTTGTTTGTACGATATGGGTATGAAATGAAAGGTGTTAATGAGTATTTTAAAAGGGAGTGGGCCTGAGTTCTATAGGTGGACGCATTTCGAGATATCGCCATAAAGGTGGACCAGGGGTGACTCTAGAATTTGTTTGTACGATATGGGTATGAAATGAAAGGTGTTAATGAGTATTTTAAAAGGGAGTGGGCCTGAGTTCTATAGGTGGACGCATTTCGAGATATCGCCATAAAGGTGGACCAGGGGTGACTCTAGAATTTGTTTGTACGATATGGGTATGAAATGAAAGGTGTTAATGAGTATTTTAAAAGGGAGTGGGCCTGAGTTCTATAGGTGGACGCATTTCAAGATATCGCCATAAAGGTGGACCAGGGGTGACTCTAGAATTTGTTTGTACGATATGGGTATGAAATGAAAGGTGTTAATGAGTATTTTAAAAGGGAGTGGGCCTGAGTTCTATAGGTGGACGCATTTCGAGATATCGCCATAAAGGTGGACCAGGGGTGACTCTAGAATTTGTTTGTACGATATGGGTATGAAATGAAAGGTGCTAATGAGTATTTTAAAAGGGAGTGGGCCTTAGTTCTATAGGTGGACGCCTTTTCGAGATATCGCCATAAAGGTGGACCAGGGGTGACTCTAGAATTTGTTTGTACGATATGGGTATCAAATGAAAGGTGCTAATGAGTATTTTAAAAGGGAGCGGGCCTTAGTTCTATAGGTGGACGCCTTTTCGAGATATCGCCATAAAGGTGGACCAGGGGTGACTCTAGAATTTTTTTGTACGATATGGGTTTCAAATGAAAAGTGTTAATGAATATCTTAAAAGGGAGTGGGCCTTAGTTTTATAGGTGGACGCCTTTTCGAGATATCGCCATAAAAGTGGACCAGGGGTGAGTCAAATGAAAGGTGTTAATGAGTATTTTAAAAGAGTGTGGGCCTTAGTTCTATAGGTGGACGCCTTTTCGAAATATCGACATAAAGGTGGACCAGGGCTGACTCTAGAATTTGTTTGTACGATATGTGAATCAAATGAAAGGTGTTAATGAGTATTTTAAAAGGGCGTGGGCCTCAGTTCTATAGGTGGACGCCTTTTCGAGATATCGCCATAAAGGTAGACCAGGGGCGACTCTAGAATCTGTTTGTACGATATGGGTATGAAATGAAAGGTGTTAATGAGTATTTTAAAAGGGAGTGGGCCTTAGTTCTATAAGTGGACGCCTTTTCGAGATATCGCCATAAAGGTGGACCAGAAGTGACTCTAGAATTTTTTTGTACGATATGGGTATCAAATGAAAGGTGTTAATGAGTATTTTAAAAGGGAGTGGGCCTTAGTTCTATAGGTGGACGCATTTCGAGATATCGCCATAAAGGTGGACCAGGGGTGACTCTAGAATTTGTTTGTACGATATGTGAATCAAATGAAAGGTGTTAATGAGTATTTTAAAAGGGCGTGGGCCATAGTTCTATAGGTGGACGCCTTTTCGAGATATCGCCATAAAGGTGGACCAGGGGTGACTCTAGAATTTGTTTGTACGATATGGGTTTCAAATGAAAAGTGTTAATGAATATTTTAAAAGGGAGTGGGCCTTAGTTCTATAGATGGACGCCTTTTCGAGATATCGCCATAAAAGTTGACCAGGGGTGAGTCAAATGAAAGGTGTTAATGAGTATTTTAAAAGAGTGTGGGCCTTAGTTCTATAGGTGGACGCCTTTTCGAGATATCGCCATAAAGGTGGACCAGGGGTGACTCTAGAATTTGTTTGTACGATATGGGTATGAAATGAAAGGTGTTAATGAGTATTTTAAAAGGGAGTGGGCCTGAGTTCTATAGGTGGACGCATTTCGAGATATCGCCATAAAGGTGGACCAGGGGTGACTCTAGAATTTGTTTGTACGATATGGGTTTCAAATGAAAAGTGTTAATGAATATTTTAAAAGGGAGTGGGCCTTAGTTCTATAGATGGACGCCTTTTCGAGATATCGCCATAAAGGTAGACCAGGGGCGACTCTAGAATCTGTTTGTACGATATGGGTATGAAATGAAAGGTGTTAATGAGTATTTTAAAAGGGAGTGGGCCTTAGTTCTATAAGTGGACGCCTTTTCGAGATATCGCCATAAAGGTGGACCAGAAGTGACTCTAGAATTTTTTTGTACGATATGGGTATCAAATGAAAGGTGTTAATGAGTATTTTAAAAGGGAGTGGGCCTTAGTTCTATAGGTGGACGCATTTCGAGATATCGCCATAAAGGTGGACCAGGGGTGACTCTAGAATTTGTTTGTACGATATGGGTTTCAAATGAAAAGTGTTAATGAATATTTTAAAAGGGAGTGGGCCTTAGTTCTATAGATGGACGCCTTTTCGAGATATCGCCATAAAAGTGGACCAGGGGTGAGTCAAATGAAAGGTGTTAATGAGTATTTTAAAAGAGTGTGGGCCTTAGTTCTATAGGTGGACGCCTTTTCGAGATATCGCCATAAAGGTGGACCAGGGGTGACTCTAGAATTTGTTTGTACGATATGGGTATGAAATGAAAGGTGTTAATGAGTATTTTAAAAGGGCGTGGGCCATAGTTCTATAGGTGGACGCCTTTTCGAGATATCGCCATAAAGGTGGACCAGGGGTGACTCTAGAATTTGTTTGTACGATATGGGTTTCAAATGAAAAGTGTTAATGAATATTTTAAAAGGGAGTGGGCCTTAGTTCTATAGATGGACGCCTTTTCGAGATATCGCCATAAAAGTGGACCAGGGGTGAGTCAAATGAAAGGTGTTAATGAGTATTTTAAAAGAGTGTGGGCCTTAGTTCTATAGGGGGACGCCTTTTCGAGATATCGCCATAAAGGTGGACCAGGGGTGACTCTAGAATTTGTTTGTACGATATGGGTATGAAATGAAAGGTGTTAATGAGTATTTTAAAAGGGAGTGGGCCTGAGTTCTATAGGTGGACGCATTTCGAGATATCGCCATAAAGGTGGACCAGGGTGACTCTAGAATTTGTTTGTACGATATGGGTATCAAATGACAGGTGTTAAGAATATTTTAAAAGGGAGTGGGCCTTAGTTCTATAGCTGGACGCATTTCGAGATATCGCCATAAAGGTGGACCAGGGGTGACTCTAGAATTTGTTTGTACGATATGTGAATCAAATGAAAGGTGTTAATGAGTATTTTAAAAGGGTGTGGGCCTTAGTTCTATAGGTTGACGCCTTTTCGAGATATCGCCATAAAGGTGGACCAGGAGTGACTCTAGAATTTGTTTGTACGATATGGGTATGAAATGAAAGGTGTTAATGAGTATTTTAAAAGGGAGTGGGCCTGAGTTCTATAGGTGGACGCATTTCGAGATATCGCCATAAAGGTGGACCAGGGGTGACTCTAGAATTTGTTTGTACGATATGGGTATGAAATGAAAGGTGTTAATGAGTATTTTAAAAGGGAGTGGGCCTGAGTTCTATAGGTGGACGCATTTCGAGATATCGCCATAAAGGTGGACCAGGGGTGACTCTAGAATTTGTTTGTACGATATGGGTATGAAATGAAAGGTGTTAATGAGTATTTTAAAAGGGAGTGGGCCTGAGTTCTATAGGTGGACGCATTTCGAGATATCGCCATAAAGGTGGACCAGGGGTGACTCTAGAATTTGTTTGTACGATATGTGAATCAAATGAAAGGTGTTAATGAGTATTTTAAAAGGGAGTGGGCCTGAGTTCTATAGGTGGACGCATTTCAAGATATCGCCATAAAGGTGGACCAGGGGTGACTCTAGAATTTGTTTGTACGAAATGGGTATGAAATGAAAGGTGTTAATGAGTATTTTAAAAGGGAGTGGGCCTGAGTTCTATAGGTGGACGCATTTCGAGATATCGCCATAAAGGTGGACCAGGGGTGACTCTAGAATTTGTTTGTACGATATGGGTATGAAATGAAAGGTGTTAATGAGTATTTTAAAAGGGAGTGGGCCTGAGTTCTATAGGTGGACGCATTTCGAGATATCGCCATAAAGGTGGACCAGGGGTGACTCTAGAATTTGTTTGTACGATATGGGTATGAAATGAAAGGTGTTAATGAGTATTTTAAAAGGGAGTGGGCCTGAGTTCTATAGGTGGACGCATTTCAAGATATCGCCATAAAGGTGGACCAGGGGTGACTCTAGAATTTGTTTGTACGATATGGGTATGAAATGAAAGGTGTTAATGAGTATTTTAAAAGGGAGTGGGCCTGAGTTCTATAGGTGGACGCATTTCGAGATATCGCCATAAAGGTGGACCAGGGGTGACTCTAGAATTTGTTTGTACGATATGGGTATGAAATGAAAGGTGCTAATGAGTATTTTAAAAGGGAGTGGGCCTTAGTTCTATAGGTGGACGCCTTTTCGAGATATCGCCATAAAGGTGGACCAGGGGTGACTCTAGAATTTGTTTGTACGATATGGGTATCAAATGAAAGGTGCTAATGAGTATTTTAAAAGGGAGCGGGCCTTAGTTCTATAGGTGGACGCCTTTTCGAGATATCGCCATAAAGGTGGACCAGGGGTGACTCTAGAATTTTTTTGTACGATATGGGTTTCAAATGAAAAGTGTTAATGAATATCTTAAAAGGGAGTGGGCCTTAGTTTTATAGGTGGACGCCTTTTCGAGATATCGCCATAAAAGTGGACCAGGGGTGAGTCAAATGAAAGGTGTTAATGAGTATTTTAAAAGAGTGTGGGCCTTAGTTCTATAGGTGGACGCCTTTTCGAAATATCGACATAAAGGTGGACCAGGGCTGACTCTAGAATTTGTTTGTACGATATGTGAATCAAATGAAAGGTGTTAATGAGTATTTTAAAAGGGCGTGGGCCTCAGTTCTATAGGTGGACGCCTTTTCGAGATATCGCCATAAAGGTAGACTAGGGGCGACTCTAGAATCTGTTTGTACGATATGGGTATGAAATGAAAGGTGTTAATGAGTATTTTAAAAGGGAGTGGGCCTTAGTTCTATAAGTGGACGCCTTTTCGAGATATCGCCATAAAGGTGGACCAGAAGTGACTCTAGAATTTTTTTGTACGATATGGGTATCAAATGAAAGGTGTTAATGAGTATTTTAAAAGGGAGTGGGCCTTAGTTCTATAGGTGGACGCATTTCGAGATATCGCCATAAAGGTGGACCAGGGGTGACTCTAGAATTTGTTTGTACGATATGTGAATCAAATGAAAGGTGTTAATGAGTATTTTAAAAGGGCGTGGGCCATAGTTCTATAGGTGGACGCCTTTTCGAGATATCGCCATAAAGGTGGACCAGGGGTGACTCTAGAATTTGTTTGTACGATATGGGTTTCAAATGAAAAGTGTTAATGAATATTTTAAAAGGGAGTGGGCCTTAGTTCTATAGATGGACGCCTTTTCGAGATATCGCCATAAAAGTGGACCAGGGGTGAGTCAAATGAAAGGTGTTAATGAGTATTTTAAAAGAGTGTGGGCCTTAGTTCTATAGGTGGACGCCTTTTCGAGATATCGCCATAAAGGTGGACCAGGGGTGACTCTAGAATTTGTTTGTACGATATGGGTATGAAATGAAAGGTGTTAATGAGTATTTTAAAAGGGAGTGGGCCTGAGTTCTATAGGTGGACGCATTTCGAGATATCGCCATAAAGGTGGACCAGGGGTGACTCTAGAATTTGTTTGTACGATATGGGTTTCAAATGAAAAGTGTTAATGAATATTTTAAAAGGGAGTGGGCCTTAGTTCTATAGATGGACGCCTTTTCGAGATATCGCCATAAAGGTAGACCAGGGGCGACTCTAGAATCTGTTTGTACGATATGGGTATGAAATGAAAGGTGTTAATGAGTATTTTAAAAGGGAGTGGGCCTTAGTTCTATAAGTGGACGCCTTTTCGAGATATCGCCATAAAGGTGGACCAGAAGTGACTCTAGAATTTTTTTGTACGATATGGGTATCAAATGAAAGGTGTTAATGAGTATTTTAAAAGGGAGTGGGCCTTAGTTCTATAGGTGGACGCATTTCGAGATATCGCCATAAAGGTGGACCAGGGGTGACTCTAGAATTTGTTTGTACGATATGGGTTTCAAATGAAAAGTGTTAATGAATATTTTAAAAGGGAGTGGGCCTTAGTTCTATAGATGGACGCCTTTTCGAGATATCGCCATAAAAGTGGACCAGGGGTGAGTCAAATGAAAGGTGTTAATGAGTATTTTAAAAGAGTGTGGGCCTTAGTTCTATAGGTGGACGCCTTTTCGAGATATCGCCATAAAGGTGGACCAGGGGTGACTCTAGAATTTGTTTGTACGATATGGGTATGAAATGAAAGGTGTTAATGAGTATTTTAAAAGGGCGTGGGCCATAGTTCTATAGGTGGACGCCTTTTCGAGATATCGCCATAAAGGTGGACCAGGGGTGACTCTAGAATTTGTTTGTACGATATGGGTTTCAAATGAAAAGTGTTAATGAATATTTTAAAAGGGAGTGGGCCTTAGTTCTATAGATGGACGCCTTTTCGAGATATCGCCATAAAAGTGGACCAGGGGTGAGTCAAATGAAAGGTGTTAATGAGTATTTTAAAAGAGTGTGGGCCATAGTTCTATAGGTGGACGCCTTTTCGAGATATCGCCATAAAGGTGGACCAGGGGTGACTCTAGAATTTGTTTGTACGATATGGGTATGAAATGAAAGGTGTTAATGAGTATTTTAAAAGGGAGTGGGCCTGAGTTCTATAGGTGGACGCATTTCGAGATATCGCCATAAAGGTGGACCAGGGGTGACTCTAGAATTTGTTTGTACGATATGGGTATCAAATGACAGGTGTTAAGAATATTTTAAAAGGGAGTGGGCCTTAGTTCTATAGCTGGACGCATTTCGAGATATCGCCATAAAGGTGGACCAGGGGTGACTCTAGAATTTGTTTGTACGATATGTGAATCAAATGAAAGGTGTTAATGAGTATTTTAAAAGGGTGTGGGCCTTAGTTCTATAGGTTGACGCCTTTTCGAGATATCGCCATAAAGGTGGACCAGGAGTGACTCTAGAATTTGTTTGTACGATATGGGTATGAAATGAAAGGTGTTAATGAGTATTTTAAAAGGGAGTGGGCCTGAATTCTATAGGTGGACGCATTTCGAGATATCGCCATAAAGGTGGACCAGGGGTGACTCTAGAATTTGTTTGTACGATATGGGTATGAAATGAAAGGTGTTAATGAGTATTTTAAAAGGGAGTGGGCCTGAGTTCTATAGGTGGACGCATTTCGAGATATCGCCATAAAGGTGGACCAGGGGTGACTCTAGAATTTGTTTGTACGATATGGGTATGAAATGAAAGGTGTTAATGAGTATTTTAAAAGGGAGTGGGCCTGAGTTCTATAGGTGGACGCATTTCGAGATATCGCCATAAAGGTGGACCAGGGGTGACTCTAGAATTTGTTTGTACGATATGTGAATCAAATGAAAGGTGTTAATGAGTATTTTAAAAGGGAGTGGGCCTGAGTTCTATAGGTGGACGCATTTCAAGATATCGCCATAAAGGTGGACCAGGGGTGACTCTAGAATTTGTTTGTACGATATGGGTATGAAATGAAAGGTGTTAATGAGTATTTTAAAAGGGAGTGGGCCTGAGTTCTATAGGTGGACGCATTTCGAGATATCGCCATAAAGGTGGACCAGGGGTGACTCTAGAATTTGTTTGTACGATATGGGTATGAAATGAAAGGTGTTAATGAGTATTTTAAAAGGGAGTGGGCCTGAGTTCTATAGGTGGACGCATTTCGAGATATCGCCATAAAGGTGGACCAGGGGTGACTCTAGAATTTGTTTGTACGATATGGGTATGAAATGAAAGGTGTTAATGAGTATTTTAAAAGGGAGTGGGCCTGAGTTCTATAGGTGGACGCATTTCAAGATATCGCCATAAAGGTGGACCAGGGGTGACTCTAGAATTTGTTTGTACGATATGGGTATGAAATGAAAGGTGTTAATGAGTATTTTAAAAGGGAGTGGGCCTGAGTTCTATAGGTGGACGCATTTCGAGATATCGCCATAAAGGTGGACCAGGGGTGACTCTAGAATTTGTTTGTACGATATGGGTATGAAATGAAAGGTGCTAATGAGTATTTTAAAAGGGAGTGGGCCTTAGTTCTATAGGTGGACGCCTTTTCGAGATATCGCCATAAAGGTGGACCAGGGGTGACTCTAGAATTTGTTTGTACGATATGGGTATCAAATGAAAGGTGCTAATGAGTATTTTAAAAGGGAGCGGGCCTTAGTTCTATAGGTGGACGCCTTTTCGAGATATCGCCATAAAGGTGGACCAGGGGTGACTCTAGAATTTTTTTGTACGATATGGGTTTCAAATGAAAAGTGTTAATGAATATCTTAAAAGGGAGTGGGCCTTAGTTTTATAGGTGGACGCCTTTTCGAGATATCGCCATAAAAGTGGACCAGGGGTGAGTCAAATGAAAGGTGTTAATGAGTATTTTAAAAGAGTGTGGGCCTTAGTTCTATAGGTGGACGCCTTTTCGAAATATCGACATAAAGGTGGACCAGGGCTGACTCTAGAATTTGTTTGTACGATATGTGAATCAAATGAAAGGTGTTAATGAGTATTTTAAAAGGGCGTGGGCCTCAGTTCTATAGGTGGACGCCTTTTCGAGATATCGCCATAAAGGTAGACCAGGGGCGACTCTAGAATCTGTTTGTACGATATGGGTATGAAATGAAAGGTGTTAATGAGTATTTTAAAAGGGAGTGGGCCTTAGTTCTATAAGTGGACGCCTTTTCGAGATATCGCCATAAAGGTGGACCAGAAGTGACTCTAGAATTTTTTTGTACGATATGGGTATCAAATGAAAGGTGTTAATGAGTATTTTAAAAGGGAGTGGGCCTTAGTTCTATAGGTGGACGCATTTCGAGATATCGCCATAAAGGTGGACCAGGGGTGACTCTAGAATTTGTTTGTACGATATGTGAATCAAATGAAAGGTGTTAATGAGTATTTTAAAAGGGCGTGGGCCATAGTTCTATAGGTGGACGCCTTTTCGAGATATCGCCATAAAGGTGGACCAGGGGTGACTCTAGAATTTGTTTGTACGATATGGGTTTCAAATGAAAAGTGTTAATGAATATTTTAAAAGGGAGTGGGCCTTAGTTCTATAGATGGACGCCTTTTCGAGATATCGCCATAAAAGTGGACCAGGGGTGAGTCAAATGAAAGGTGTTAATGAGTATTTTAAAAGAGTGTGGGCCTTAGTTCTATAGGTGGACGCCTTTTCGAGATATCGCCATAAAGGTGGACCAGGGGTGACTCTAGAATTTGTTTGTACGATATGGGTATGAAATGAAAGGTGTTAATGAGTATTTTAAGAGGGAGTGGGCCTGAGTTCTATAGGTGGACGCATTTCGAGATATCGCCATAAAGGTGGACCAGGGGTGACTCTAGAATTTGTTTGTACGATATGGGTTTCAAATGAAAAGTGTTAATGAATATTTTAAAAGGGAGTGGGCCTTAGTTCTATAGATGGACGCCTTTTCGAGATATCGCCATAAAGGTAGACCAGGGGCGACTCTAGAATCTGTTTGTACGATATGGGTATGAAATGAAAGGTGTTAATGAGTATTTTAAAAGGGAGTGGGCCTTAGTTCTATAGGTGGACGCATTTCGAGATATCGCCATAAAGGTGGACCAGGGGTGACTCTAGAATTTGTTTGTACGATATGGGTTTCAAATGAAAAGTGTTAATGAATATTTTAAAAGGGAGTGGGCCTTAGTTCTATAGATGGACGCCTTTTCGAGATATCGCCATAAAAGTGGACCAGGGGTGAGTCAAATGAAAGGTGTTAATGAGTATTTTAAAAGAGTGTGGGCCTTAGTTCTATAGGTGGACGCCTTTTCGAGATATCGCCATAAAGGTGGACCAGGGGTGACTCTAGAATTTGTTTGTACGATATGGGTATGAAATGAAAGGTGTTAATGAGTATTTTAAAAGGGCGTGGGCCATAGTTCTATAGGTGGACGCCTTTTCGAGATATCGCCATAAAGGTGGACCAGGGGTGACTCTAGAATTTGTTTGTACGATATGGGTTTCAAATGAAAAGTGTTAATGAATATTTTAAAAGGGAGTGGGCCTTAGTTCTATAGATGGACGCCTTTTCGAGATATCGCCATAAAAGTGGACCAGGGGTGAGTCAAATGAAAGGTGTTAATGAGTATTTTAAAAGAGTGTGGGCCTTAGTTCTATAGGTGGACGCCTTTTCGAGATATCGCCATAAAGGTGGACCAGGGGTGACTCTAGAATTTGTTTGTACGATATGGGTATGAAATGAAAGGTGTTAATGAGTATTTTAAAAGGGAGTGGGCCTGAGTTCTATAGGTGGACGCATTTCGAGATATCGCCATAAAGGTGGACCAGGGGTGACTCTAGAATTTGTTTGTACGATATGGGTATCAAATGACAGGTGTTAAGAATATTTTAAAAGGGAGTGGGCCTTAGTTCTATAGCTGGACGCATTTCGAGATATCGCCATAAAGGTGGACCAGGGGTGACTCTAGAATTTGTTTGTACGATATGTGAATCAAATGAAAGGTGTTAATGAGTATTTTAAAAGGGTGTGGGCCTTAGTTCTATAGGTTGACGCCTTTTCGAGATATCGCCATAAAGGTGGACCAGGAGTGACTCTAGAATTTGTTTGTACGATATGGGTATGAAATGAAAGGTGTTAATGAGTATTTTAAAAGGGAGTGGGCCTGAGTTCTATAGGTGGACGCATTTCGAGATATCGCCATAAAGGTGGACCAGGGGTGACTCTAGAATTTGTTTGTACGATATGGGTTTCAAATGAAAAGTGTTAATGAATATTTTAAAAGGGAGTGGGCCTTAGTTCTATAGATGGACGCCTTTTCGAGATATCGCCATAAAGGTAGACCAGGGGCGACTCTAGAATCTGTTTGTACGATATGGGTATGAAATGAAAGGTGTTAATGAGTATTTTAAAAGGGAGTGGGCCTTAGTTCTATAAGTGGACGCCTTTTCGAGATATCGCCATAAAGGTGGACCAGAAGTGACTCTAGAATTTTTTTGTACGATATGGGTATCAAATGAAAGGTGTTAATGAGTATTTTAAAAGGGAGTGGGCCTTAGTTCTATAGGTGGACGCATTTCGAGATATCGCCATAAAGGTGGACCAGGGGTGACTCTAGAATTTGTTTGTACGATATGGGTTTCAAATGAAAAGTGTTAATGAATATTTTAAAAGGGAGTGGGCCTTAGTTCTATAGATGGACGCCTTTTCGAGATATCGCCATAAAGGTAGACCAGGGGCGACTCTAGAATCTGTTTGTACGATATGGGTATGAAATGAAAGGTGTTAATGAGTATTTTAAAAGGGAGTGGGCCTTAGTTCTATAAGTGGACGCCTTTTCGAGATATCGCCATAAAGGTGGACCAGAAGTGACTCTAGAATTTGTTTGTACGATATGGGTATGAAATGAAAGGTGTTAATGAGTATTTTAAAAGGGAGTGGGCCTGAGTTCTATAGGTGGACGCATTTCGAGATATCGCCATAAAGGTGGACCAGGGGTGACTCTAGAATTTGTTTGTACGATATGGGTATCAAATGACAGGTGTTAAGAATATTTTAAAAGGGAGTGGGCCTTAGTTCTATAGCTGGACGCATTTCGAGATATCGCCATAAAGGTGGACCAGGGGTGACTCTAGAATTTGTTTGTACGATATGTGAATCAAATGAAAGGTGTTAATGAGTATTTTAAAAGGGTGTGGGCCTTAGTTCTATAGGTTGACGCCTTTTCGAGATATCGCCATAAAGGTGGACCAGGAGTGACTCTAGAATTTGTTTGTACGATATGGGTATGAAATGAAAGGTGTTAATGAGTATTTTAAAAGGGAGTGGGCCTGAGTTCTATAGGTGGACGCATTTCGAGATATCGCCATAAAGGTGGACCAGGGGTGACTCTAGAATTTGTTTGTACGATATGGGTATGAAATGAAAGGTGTTAATGAGTATTTTAAAAGGGAGTGGGCCTGAGTTCTATAGGTGGACGCATTTCGAGATATCGCCATAAAGGTGGACCAGGGGTGACTCTAGAATTTGTTTGTACGATATGGGTATGAAATGAAAGGTGTTAATGAGTATTTTAAAAGGGAGTGGGCCTGAGTTCTATAGGTGGACGCATTTCGAGATATCGCCATAAAGGTGGACCAGGGGTGACTCTAGAATTTGTTTGTACGATATGTGAATCAAATGAAAGGTGTTAATGAGTATTTTAAAAGGGAGTGGGCCTGAGTTCTATAGGTGGACGCATTTCAAGATATCGCCATAAAGGTGGACCAGGGGTGACTCTAGAATTTGTTTGTACGATATGGGTATGAAATGAAAGGTGTTAATGAGTATTTTAAAAGGGAGTGGGCCTGAGTTCTATAGGTGGACGCATTTCGAGATATCGCCATAAAGGTGGACCAGGGGTGACTCTAGAATTTGTTTGTACGATATGGGTATGAAATGAAAGGTGTTAATGAGTATTTTAAAAGGGAGTGGGCCTTAGTTCTATAGCTGGACGCATTTCGAGATATCGCCATAAAGGTGGACCAGGGGTGACTCTAGAATTTGTTTGTACGATATGTGAATCAAATGAAAGGTGTTAATGAGTATTTTAAAAGGGAGTGGGCCTGAGTTCTATAGGTGGACGCATTTCAAGATATCGCCATAAAGGTGGACCAGGGGTGACTCTAGAATTTGTTTGTACGATATGGGTATGAAATGAAAGGTGTTAATGAGTATTTTAAAAGGGAGTGGGCCTGAGTTCTATAGGTGGACGCATTTCGAGATATCGCCATAAAGGTGGACCAGGGGTGACTCTAGAATTTGTTTGTACGATATGGGTATCAAATGACAGGTGTTAAGAATATTTTAAAAGGGAGTGGGCCTTAGTTCTATAGCTGGACGCATTTCGAGATATCGCCATAAAGGTGGACCAGGGGTGACTCTAGAATTTGTTTGTACGATATGTGAATCAAATGAAAGGTGTTAATGAGTATTTTAAAAGGGTGTGGGCCTTAGTTCTATAGGTTGACGCCTTTTCGAGATATCGCCATAAAGGTGGACCAGGAGTGACTCTAGAATTTGTTTGTACGATATGGGTATGAAATGAAAGGTGTTAATGAGTATTTTAAAAGGGAGTGGGCCTGAGTTCTATAGGTGGACGCATTTCGAGATATCGCCATAAAGGTGGACCAGGGGTGACTCTAGAATTTGTTTGTACGATATGGGTTTCAAATGAAAAGTGTTAATGAATATTTTAAAAGGGAGTGGGCCTTAGTTCTATAGATGGACGCCTTTTCGAGATATCGCCATAAAGGTAGACCAGGGGCGACTCTAGAATCTGTTTGTACGATATGGGTATGAAATGAAAGGTGTTAATGAGTATTTTAAAAGGGAGTGGGCCTTAGTTCTATAAGTGGACGCCTTTTCGAGATATCGCCATAAAGGTGGACCAGAAGTGACTCTAGAATTTGTTTGTACGATATGGGTATGAAATGAAAGGTGTTAATGAGTATTTTAAAAGGGAGTGGGCCTGAGTTCTATAGGTGGACGCATTTCGAGATATCGCCATAAAGGTGGACCAGGGGTGACTCTAGAATTTGTTTGTACGATATGGGTATCAAATGACAGGTGTTAAGAATATTTTAAAAGGGAGTGGGCCTTAGTTCTATAGCTGGACGCATTTCGAGATATCGCCATAAAGGTGGACCAGGGGTGACTCTAGAATTTGTTTGTACGATATGTGAATCAAATGAAAGGTGTTAATGAGTATTTTAAAAGGGTGTGGGCCTTAGTTCTATAGGTTGACGCCTTTTCGAGATATCGCCATAAAGGTGGACCAGGAGTGACTCTAGAATTTGTTTGTACGATATGGGTATGAAATGAAAGGTGTTAATGAGTATTTTAAAAGGGAGTGGGCCTGAGTTCTATAGGTGGACGCATTTCGAGATATCGCCATAAAGGTGGACCAGGGGTGACTCTAGAATTTGTTTGTACGATATGGGTATGAAATGAAAGGTGTTAATGAGTATTTTAAAAGGGAGTGGGCCTGAGTTCTATAGGTGGACGCATTTCGAGATATCGCCATAAAGGTGGACCAGGGGTGACTCTAGAATTTGTTTGTACGATATGGGTATGAAATGAAAGGTGTTAATGAGTATTTTAAAAGGGAGTGGGCCTGAGTTCTATAGGTGGACGCATTTCGAGATATCGCCATAAAGGTGGACCAGGGGTGACTCTAGAATTTGTTTGTACGATATGTGAATCAAATGAAAGGTGTTAATGAGTATTTTAAAAGGGAGTGGGCCTGAGTTCTATAGGTGGACGCATTTCAAGATATCGCCATAAAGGTGGACCAGGGGTGACTCTAGAATTTGTTTGTA
Organism: Eurosta solidaginis; assembly: GCF_040869045.1. Classification (NCBI taxonomy): domain Eukaryota; kingdom Metazoa; phylum Arthropoda; class Insecta; order Diptera; family Tephritidae; genus Eurosta; species Eurosta solidaginis. The sequence continues at coordinate 71,166,171 of NC_090320.1, read as the reverse complement.
CGATATGGGTATGAAATGAAAGGTGTTAATGAGTATTTTAAAAGGGAGTGGGCCTGAGTTCTATAGGTGGACGCATTTCGAGATATCGCCATAAAGGTGGACCAGGGGTGACTCTAGAATTTGTTTGTACGATATGGGTATGAAATGAAAGGTGTTAATGAGTATTTTAAAAGGGAGTGGGCCTGAGTTCTATAGGTGGACGCATTTCGAGATATCGCCATAAAGGTGGACCAGGGGTGACTCTAGAATTTGTTTGTACGATATGGGTATGAAATGAAAGGTGTTAATGAGTATTTTAAAGGGGAGTGGGCCTGAGTTCTATAGGTGGACGCATTTCAAGATATCGCCATAAAGGTGGACCAGGGGTGACTCTAGAATTTGTTTGTACGATATGGGTATGAAATGAAAGGTGTTAATGAGTATTTTAAAAGGGAGTGGGCCTGAGTTCTATAGGTGGACGCATTTCGAGATATCGCCATAAAGGTGGGCCAGGGGTGACTCTAGAATTTGTTTGTACGATATGGGTATGAAATGAAAGGTGCTAATGAGTATTTTAAAAGGGAGTGGGCCTTAGTTCTATAGGTGGACGCCTTTTCGAGATATCGCCATAAAGGTGGACCAGGGGTGACTCTAGAATTTGTTTGTACGATATGGGTATCAAATGAAAGGTGCTAATGAGTATTTTAAAAGGGAGCGGGCCTTAGTTCTATAGGTGGACGCCTTTTCGAGATATCGCCATAAAGGTGGACCAGGGGTGACTCTAGAATTTTTTTGTACGATATGGGTTTCAAATGAAAAGTGTTAATGAATATCTTAAAAGGGAGTGGGCCTTAGTTTTATAGGTGGACGCCTTTTCGAGATATCGCCATAAAAGTGGACCAGGGGTGAGTCAAATGAAAGGTGTTAATGAGTATTTTAAAAGAGTGTGGGCCTTAGTTCTATAGGTGGACGCCTTTTCGAAATATCGACATAAAGGTGGACCAGGGCTGACTCTAGAATTTGTTTGTACGATATGTGAATCAAATGAAAGGTGTTAATGAGTATTTTAAAAGGGCGTGGGCCTCAGTTCTATAGGTGGACGCCTTTTCGAGATATCGCCATAAAGGTAGACCAGGGGCGACTCTAGAATCTGTTTGTACGATATGGGTATGAAATGAAAGGTGTTAATGAGTATTTTAAAAGGGAGTGGGCCTTAGTTCTATAAGTGGACGCCTTTTCGAGATATCGCCATAAAGGTGGACCAGAAGTGACTCTAGAATTTTTTTGTACGATATGGGTATCAAATGAAAGGTGTTAATGAGTATTTTAAAAGGGAGTGGGCCTTAGTTCTATAGGTGGACGCATTTCGAGATATCGCCATAAAGGTGGACCAGGGGTGACTCTAGAATTTGTTTGTACGATATGTGAATCAAATGAAAGGTGTTAATGAGTATTTTAAAAGGGCGTGGGCCATAGTTCTATAGGTGGACGCCTTTTCGAGATATCGCCATAAAGGTGGACCAGGGGTGACTCTAGAATTTGTTTGTACGATATGGGTTTCAAATGAAAAGTGTTAATGAATATTTTAAAAGGGAGTGGGCCTTAGTTCTATAGATGGACGCCTTTTCGAGATATCGCCATAAAAGTGGACCAGGGGTGAGTCAAATGAAAGGTGTTAATGAGTATTTTAAAAGAGTGTGGGCCTTAGTTCTATAGGTGGACGCCTTTTCGAGATATCGCCATAAAGGTGGACCAGGGGTGACTCTAGAATTTGTTTGTACGATATGGGTATGAAATGAAAGGTGTTAATGAGTATTTTAAAAGGGAGTGGGCCTGAGTTCTATAGGTGGACGCATTTCGAGATATCGCCATAAAGGTGGACCAGGGGTGACTCTAGAATTTGTTTGTACGATATGGGTTTCAAATGAAAAGTGTTAATGAATATTTTAAAAGGGAGTGGGCCTTAGTTCTATAGATGGACGCCTTTTCGAGATATCGCCATAAAGGTAGACCAGGGGCGACTCTAGAATCTGTTTGTACGATATGGGTATGAAATGAAAGGTGTTAATGAGTATTTTAAAAGGGAGTGGGCCTTAGTTCTATAAGTGGACGCCTTTTCGAGATATCGCCATAAAGGTGGACCAGAAGTGACTCTAGAATTTTTTTGTACGATATGGGTATCAAATGAAAGGTGTTAATGAGTATTTTAAAAAAGGAGTGGGCCTTAGTTCTATAGGTGGACGCATTTCGAGATATCGCCATAAAGGTGGACCAGGGGTGACTCTAGAATTTGTTTGTACGATATGGGTTTCAAATGAAAAGTGTTAATGAATATTTTAAAAGGGAGTGGGCCTTAGTTCTATAGATGGACGCCTTTTCGAGATATCGCCATAAAAGTGGACCAGGGGTGAGTCAAATGAAAGGTGTTAATGAGTATTTTAAAAGAGTGTGGGCCTTAGTTCTATAGGTGGACGCCTTTTCGAGATATCGCCATAAAGGTGGATCAGGGGTGACTCTAGAATTTGTTTGTACGATATGGGTATGAAATGAAAGGTGTTAATGAGTATTTTAAAAGGGCGTGGGCCATAGTTCTATAGGTGGACGCCTTTTCGAGATATCGCCATAAAGGTGGACCAGGGGTGACTCTAGAATTTGTTTGTACGATATGGGTTTCAAATGAAAAGTGTTAATGAATATTTTAAAAGGGAGTGGGCCTTAGTTCTATAGATGGACGCCTTTTCGAGATATCGCCATAAAAGTGGACCAGGGGTGAGTCAAATGAAAGGTGTTAATGAGTATTTTAAAAGAGTGTGGGCCTTAGTTCTATAGGTGGACGCCTTTTCGAGATATCGCCATAAAGGTGGACCAGGGGTGACTCTAGAATTTGTTTGTACGATATGGGTATGAAATGAAAGGTGTTAATGAGTATTTTAAAAGGGAGTGGGCCTGAGTTCTATAGGTGGACGCATTTCGAGATATCGCCATAAAGGTGGACCAGGGGTGACTCTAGAATTTGTTTGTACGATATGGGTATCAAATGACAGGTGTTAAGAATATTTTAAAAGGGAGTGGGCCTTAGTTCTATAGCTGGACGCATTTCGAGATATCGCCATAAAGGTGGACCAGGGGTGACTCTAGAATTTGTTTGTACGATATGTGAATCAAATGAAAGGTGTTAATGAGTATTTTAAAAGGGTGTGGGCCTTAGTTCTATAGGTTGACGCCTTTTCGAGATATCGCCATAAAGGTGGACCAGGAGTGACTCTAGAATTTGTTTGTACGATATGGGTATGAAATGAAAGGTGTTAATGAGTATTTTAAAAGGGAGTGGGCCTGAGTTCTATAGGTGGACGCATTTCGAGATATCGCCATAAAGGTGGACCAGGGGTGACTCTAGAATTTGTTTGTACGATATGGGTATGAAATGAAAGGTGTTAATGAGTATTTTAAAAGGGAGTGGGCCTGAGTTCTATAGGTGGACGCATTTCGAGATATCGCCATAAAGGTGGACCAGGGGTGACTCTAGAATTTGTTTGTACGATATGGGTATGAAATGAAAGGTGTTAATGAGTATTTTAAAAGGGAGTGGGCCTGAGTTCTATAGGTGGACGCATTTCGAGATATCGCCATAAAGGTGGACCAGGGGTGACTCTAGAATTTGTTTGTACGATATGTGAATCAAATGAAAGGTGTTAATGAGTATTTTAAAAGGGAGTGGGCCTGAGTTCTATAGGTGGACGCATTTCAAGATATCGCCATAAAGGTGGACCAGGGGTGACTCTAGAATTTGTTTGTACGATATGGGTATGAAATGAAAGGTGTTAATGAGTATTTTAAAAGGGAGTGGGCCTGAGTTCTATAGGTGGACGCATTTCGAGATATCGCCATAAAGGTGGACCAGGGGTGACTCTAGAATTTGTTTGTACGATATGGGTATGAAATGAAAGGTGTTAATGAGTATTTTAAAAGGGAGTGGGCCTGAGTTCTATAGGTGGACGCATTTCGAGATATCGCCATAAAGGTGGACCAGGGGTGACTCTAGAATTTGTTTGTACGATATGGGTATGAAATGAAAGGTGTTAATGAGTATTTTAAAAGGGAGTGGGCCTGAGTTCTATAGGTGGACGCATTTCAAGATATCGCCATAAAGGTGGACCAGGGGTGACTCTAGAATTTGTTTGTACGATATGGGTATGAAATGAAAGGTGTTAATGAGTATTTTAAAAGGGAGTGGGCCTGAGTTCTATAGGTGGACGCATTTCGAGATATCGCCATAAAGGTGGACCAGGGGTGACTCTAGAATTTGTTTGTACGATATGGGTATGAAATGAAAGGTGTTAATGAGTATTTTAAAAGGGAGTGGGCCTGAGTTCTATAGGTGGACGCATTTCAAGATATCGCCATAAAGGTGGACCAGGGGTGACTCTAGAATTTGTTTGTACGATATGGGTATGAAATGAAAGGTGTTAATGAGTATTTTAAAAGGGAGTGGGCCTGAGTTCTATAGGTGGACGCATTTCGAGATATCGCCATAAAGGTGGACCAGGGGTGACTCTAGAATTTGTTTGTACGATATGGGTATGAAATGAAAGGTGTTAATGAGTGTTTTAAAAGGGAGTGGGCCTGAGTTCTATAGGTGGACGCATTTCGAGATATCGCCATAAAGGTGGACCAGGGGTGACTCTAGAATTTGTTTGTACGATATGGGTATGAAATGAAAGGTGTTAATGAGTATTTTAAAAGGGAGTGGGCCTGAGTTCTATAGGTGGACGCATTTCAAGATATCGCCATAAAGGTGGACCAGGGGTGACTCTAGAATTTGTTTGTACGATATGGGTATGAAATGAAAGGTGTTAATGAGTATTTTAAAAGGGAGTGGGCCTGAGTTCTATAGGTGGACGCATTTCGAGATATCGCCATAAAGGTGGACCAGGGGTGACTCTAGAATTTGTTTGTACGATATGGGTATGAAATGAAAGGTGCTAATGAGTATTTTAAAAGGGAGTGGGCCTTAGTTCTATAGGTGGACGCCTTTTCGAGATATCGCCATAAAGGTGGACCAGGGGTGACTCTAGAATTTGTTTGTACGATATGGGTATCAAATGAAAGGTGCTAATGAGTATTTTAAAAGGGAGCGGGCCTTAGTTCTATAGGTGGACGCCTTTTCGAGATATCGCCATAAAGGTGGACCAGGGGTGACTCTAGAATTTTTTTGTACGATATGGGTTTCAAATGAAAAGTGTTAATGAATATCTTAAAAGGGAGTGGGCCTTAGTTTTATAGGTGGACGCCTTTTCGAGATATCGCCATAAAAGTGGACCAGGGGTGAGTCAAATGAAAGGTGTTAATGAGTATTTTAAAAGAGTGTGGGCCTTAGTTCTATAGGTGGACGCCTTTTCGAAATATCGACATAAAGGTGGACCAGGGCTGACTCTAGAATTTGTTTGTACGATATGTGAATCAAATGAAAGGTGTTAATGAGTATTTTAAAAGGGCGTGGGCCTCAGTTCTATAGGTGGACGCCTTTTCGAGATATCGCCATAAAGGTAGACCAGGGGCGACTCTAGAATCTGTTTGTACGATATGGGTATGAAATGAAAGGTGTTAATGAGTATTTTAAAAGGGAGTGGGCCTTAGTTCTATAAGTGGACGCCTTTTCGAGATATCGCCATAAAGGTGGACCAGAAGTGACTCTAGAATTTTTTTGTACGATATGGGTATCAAATGAAAGGTGTTAATGAGTATTTTAAAAGGGAGTGGGCCTTAGTTCTATAGGTGGACGCATTTCGAGATATCGCCATAAAGGTGGACCAGGGGTGACTCTAGAATTTGTTTGTACGATATGTGAATCAAATGAAAGGTGTTAATGAGTATTTTAAAAGGGCGTGGGCCATAGTTCTATAGGTGGACGCCTTTTCGAGATATCGCCATAAAGGTGGACCAGGGGTGACTCTAGAATTTGTTTGTACGATATGGGTTTCAAATGAAAAGTGTTAATGAATATTTTAAAAGGGAGTGGGCCTTAGTTCTATAGATGGACGCCTTTTCGAGATATCGCCATAAAAGTGGACCAGGGGTGAGTCAAATGAAAGGTGTTAATGAGTATTTTAAAAGAGTGTGGGCCTTAGTTCTATAGGTGGACGCCTTTTCGAGATATCGCCATAAAGGTGGACCAGGGGTGACTCTAGAATTTGTTTGTACGATATGGGTATGAAATGAAAGGTGTTAATGAGTATTTTAAAAGGGAGTGGGCCTGAGTTCTATAGGTGGACGCATTTCGAGATATCGCCATAAAGGTGGACCAGGGGTGACTCTAGAATTTGTTTGTACGATATGGGTATCAAATGACAGGTGTTAAGAATATTTTAAAAGGGAGTGGGCCTTAGTTCTATAGATGGACGCCTTTTCGAGATATCGCCATAAAAGTGGACCAGGGGTGAGTCAAATGAAAGGTGTTAATGAGTATTTTAAAAGAGTGTGGGCCTTAGTTCTATAGGTGGACGCCTTTTCGAGATATCGCCATAAAGGTGGACCAGGGGTGACTCTAGAATTTGTTTGTACGATATGGGTATGAAATGAAAGGTGTTAATGAGTATTTTAAAAGGGAGTGGGCCTGAGTTCTATAGGTGGACGCATTTCGAGATATCGCCATAAAGGTGGACCAGGGGTGACTCTAGAATTTGTTTGTACGATATGGGTTTCAAATGAAAAGTGTTAATGAATATTTTAAAAGGGAGTGGGCCTTAGTTCTATAGATGGACGCCTTTTCGAGATATCGCCATAAAAGTGGACCAGGGGTGAGTCAAATGAAAGGTGTTAATGAGTATTTTAAAAGAGTGTGGGCCTTAGTTCTATAGGTGGACGCCTTTTCGAGATATCGCCATAAAGGTGGACCAGGGGTGACTCTAGAATTTGTTTGTACGATATGGGTATGAAATGAAAGGTGTTAATGAGTATTTTAAAAGGGAGTGGGCCTGAGTTCTATAGGTGGACGCATTTCGAGATATCGCCATAAAGGTGGACCAGGGGTGACTCTAGAATTTGTTTGTACGATATGGGTTTCAAATGAAAAGTGTTAATGAATATTTTAAAAGGGAGTGGGCCTTAGTTCTATAGATGGACGCCTTTTCGAGATATCGCCATAAAAGTGGACCAGGGGTGAGTCAAATGAAAGGTGTTAATGAGTATTTTAAAAGAGTGTGGGCCTTAGTTCTATAGGTGGACGCCTTTTCGAGATATCGCCATAAAGGTGGACCAGGGGTGACTCTAGAATTTGTTTGTACGATATGGGTATGAAATGAACGGTGTTAATGAGTATTTTAAAAGGGCGTGGGCCATAGTTCTATAGGTGGACGCCTTTTCGAGATATCGCCATAAAGGTGGACCAGGGGTGACTCTAGAATTTGTTTGTACGATATGGGTTTCAAATGAAAAGTGTTAATGAATATTTTAAAAGGGAGTGGGCCTTAGTTCTATAGATGGACGCCTTTTCGAGATATCGCCATAAAAGTGGACCAGGGGTGAGTCAAATGAAAGGTGTTAATGAGTATTTTAAAAGAGTGTGGGCCTTAGTTCTATAGGTGGACGCCTTTTCGAGATATCGCCATAAAGGTGGACCAGGGGTGACTCTAGAATTTGTTTGTACGATATGGGTATGAAATGAAAGGTGTTAATGAGTATTTTAAAAGGGAGTGGGCCTGAGTTCTATAGGTGGACGCATTTCGAGATATCGCCATAAAGGTGGACCAGGGGTGACTCTAGAATTTGTTTGTACGATATGGGTATCAAATGACAGGTGTTAAGAATATTTTAAAATGGAGTGGGCCTTAGTTCTATAGCTGGACGCATTTCGAGATATCGCCATAAAGGTGGACCAGGGGTGACTCTGGAATTTGTTTGTACGATATGTGAATCAAATGAAAGGTGTTAATGAGTATTTTAAAAGGGTGTGGGCCTTAGTTCTATAGGTTGACGCCTTTTCGAGATATCGCCATAAAGGTGGACCAGGAGTGACTCTAGAATTTGTTTGTACGATATGGGTATGAAATGAAAGGTGTTAATGAGTATTTTAAAAGGGAGTGGGCCTGAGTTCTATAGGTGGACGCATTTCGAGATATCGCCATAAAGGTGGACCAGGGGTGACTCTAGAATTTGTTTGTACGATATGGGTATGAAATGAAAGGTGTTAATGAGTATTTTAAAAGGGAGTGGGCCTGAGTTCTATAGGTGGACGCATTTCGAGATATCGCCATAAAGGTGGACCAGGGGTGACTCTAGAATTTGTTTGTACGATATGGGTATGAAATGAAAGGTGTTAATGAGTATTTTAAAAGGGAGTGGGCCTGAGTTCTATAGGTGGACGCATTTCGAGATATCGCCATAAAGGTGGACCAGGGGTGACTCTAGAATTTGTTTGTACGATATGTGAATCAAATGAAAGGTGTTAATGAGTATTTTAAAAGGGAGTGGGCCTGAGTTCTATAGGTGGACGCATTTCAAGATATCGCCATAAAGGTGGACCAGGGGTGACTCTAGAATTTGTTTGTACGATATGGGTATGAAATGAAAGGTGTTAATGAGTATTTTAAAAGGGAGTGGGCCTGAGTTCTATAGGTGGACGCATTTCGAGATATCGCCATAAAGGTGGACCAGGGGTGACTCTAGAATTTGTTTGTACGATATGGGTATGAAATGAAAGGTGTTAATGAGTATTTTAAAAGGGAGTGGGCCTGAGTTCTATAGGTGGACGCATTTCGAGATATCGCCATAAAGGTGGACCAGGGGTGACTCTAGAATTTGTTTGTACGATATGGGTATGAAATGAAAGGTGTTAATGAGTATTTTAAAAGGGAGTGGGCCTGAGTTCTATAGGTGGACGCATTTCAAGATATCGCCATAAAGGTGGACCAGGGGTGACTCTAGAATTTGTTTGTACGATATGGGTATGAAATGAAAGGTGTTAATGAGTATTTTAAAAGGGAGTGGGCCTGAGTTCTATAGGTGGACGCATTTCGAGATATCGCCATAAAGGTGGACCAGGGGTGACTCTAGAATTTGTTTGTACGATATGGGTATGAAATGAAAGGTGTTAATGAGTATTTTAAAAGGGAGTGGGCCTGAGTTCTATAGGTGGACGCATTTCAAGATATCGCCATAAAGGTGGACCAGGGGTGACTCTAGAATTTGTTTGTACGATATGGGTATGAAATCAAAGGTGTTAATGAGTATTTTAAAAGGGAGTGGGCCTGAGTTCTATAGGTGGACGCATTTCGAGATATCGCCATAAAGGTGGACCAGGGGTGACTCTAGAATTTGTTTGTTCGATATGGGTATGAAATGAAAGGTGTTAATGAGTATTTTAAAAGGGAGTGGGCCTGAGTTCTATAGGTGGACGCATTTCGAGATATCGCCATAAAGGTGGACCAGGGGTGACTCTAGAATTTGTTTGTACGATATGGGTATGAAATGAAAGGTGTTAATGAGTATTTTAAAAGGGAGTGGGCCTGAGTTCTATAGGTGGACGCATTTCAAGATATCGCCATAAAGGTGGACCAGGGGTGACTCTAGAATTTGTTTGTACGATATGGGTATGAAATGAAAGGTGTTAATGAGTATTTTAAAAGGGAGTGGGCCTGAGTTCTATAGGTGGACGCATTTCGAGATATCGCCATAAAGGTGGACCAGGGGTGACTCTAGAATTTGTTTGTACGATATGGGTATGAAATGAAAGGTGTTAATGAGTATTTTAAAAGGGAGTGGGCCTGAGTTCTATAGGTGGACGCATTTCAAGATATCGCCATAAAGGTGGACCAGGGGTGACTCTAGAATTTGTTTGTACGATATGGGTATGAAATGAAAGGTGTTAATGAGTATTTTAAAAGGGAGTGGGCCTGAGTTCTATAGGTGGACGCATTTCGAGATATCGCCATAAAGGTGGACCAGGGGTGACTCTAGAATTTGTTTGTACGATATGGGTATGAAATGAAAGGTGTTAATGAGTATTTTAAAAGGGAGTGGGCCTGAGTTCTATAGGTGGACGCATTTCAAGATATCGCCATAAAGGTGGACCAGGGGTGACTCTAGAATTTGTTTGTACGATATGGGTATGAAATGAAAGGTGTTAATGAGTATTTTAAAAGGGAGTGGGCCTGAGTTCTATAGGTGGACGCATTTCGAGATATCGCCATAAAGGTGGACCAGGGGTGACTCTAGAATTTGTTTGTACGATATGGGTATGAAATGAAAGGTGTTAATGAGTATTTTAAAAGGGAGTGGGCCTGAGTTCTATAGGTGGACGCATTTCAAGATATCGCCATAAAGGTGGACCAGGGGTGACTCTAGAATTTGTTTGTACGATATGGGTATGAAATGAAAGGTGTTAATGAGTATTTTAAAAGGGAGTGGGCCTGAGTTCTATAGGTGGACGCATTTCGAGATATCGCCATAAAGGTGGACCAGGGGTGACTCTAGAATTTGTTTGTACGATATGGGTATGAAATGAAAGGTGTTAATGAGTATTTTAAAAGGGAGTGGGCCTGAGTTCTATAGGTGGACGCATTTCGAGATATCGCCATAAAGGTGGACCAGGGGTGACTCTAGAATTTGTTTGTACGATATGGGTATGAAATGAAAGGTGTTAATGAGTATTTTAAAAGGGAGTGGGCCTGAGTTCTATAGGTGGACGCATTTCGAGATATCGCCATAAAGGTGGACCAGGGGTGACTCTAGAATTTGTTTGTACGATATGGGTATGAAATGAAAGGTGTTAATGAGTATTTTAAAAGGGAGTGGGCCTGAGTTCTATAGGTGGACGCATTTCGAGATATCGCCATAAAGGTTGACCAGGGGTGACTCTAGAATTTGTTTGTACGATATGGGTATGAAATGAAAGGTGTTAATGAGTATTTTAAAAGGGAGTGGGCCTGAGTTCTATAGGTGGACGCATTTCGAGATATCGCCATAAAGGTGGACCAGGGGTGACTCTAGAATTTGTTTGTACGATATGGGTTTCAAATGAAAAGTGTTAATGAATATTTTAAAAGGGAGTGGGCCTTAGTTCTATAGATGGACGCCTTTTCGAGATATCGCCATAAAAGTGGACCAGGGGTGAGTCAAATGAAAGGTGTTAATGAGTATTTTAAAAGAGTGTGGGCCTTAGTTCTATAGGTGGACGCCTTTTCGAGATATCGCCATAAAGGTGGACCAGGGGTGACTCTAGAATTTGTTTGTACGATATGGGTATGAAATGAAAGGTGTTAATGAGTATTTTAAAAGGGAGTGGGCCTGAGTTCTATAGGTGGACGCATTTCGAGATATCGCCATAAAGGTGGACCAGGGGTGACTCTAGAATTTGTTTGTACGATATGGGTTTCAAATGAAAAGTGTTAATGAATATTTTAAAAGGGAGTGGGCCTTAGTTCTATAGATGGACGCCTTTTCGAGATATCGCCATAAAAGTGGACCAGGGGTGAGTCAAATGAAAGGTGTTAATGAGTATTTTAAAAGAGTGTGGGCCTTAGTTCTATAGGTGGACGCCTTTTCGAGATATCGCCATAAAGGTGGACCAGGGGTGACTCTAGAATTTGTTTGTACGATATGGGTATGAAATGAACGGTGTTAATGAGTATTTTAAAAGGGCGTGGGCCATAGTTCTATAGGTGGACGCCTTTTCGAGATATCGCCATAAAGGTGGACCAGGGGTGACTCTAGAATTTGTTTGTACGATATGGGTTTCAAATGAAAAGTGTTAATGAATATTTTAAAAGGGAGTGGGCCTTAGTTCTATAGATGGACGCCTTTTCGAGATATCGCCATAAAAGTGGACCAGGGGTGAGTCAAATGAAAGGTGTTAATGAGTATTTTAAAAGAGTGTGGGCCTTAGTTCTATAGGTGGACGCCTTTTCGAGATATCGCCATAAAGGTGGACCAGGGGTGACTCTAGAATTTGTTTGTACGATATGGGTATGAAATGAAAGGTGTTAATGAGTATTTTAAAAGGGAGTGGGCCTGAGTTCTATAGGTGGACGCATTTCGAGATATCGCCATAAAGGTGGACCAGGGGTGACTCTAGAATTTGTTTGTACGATATGGGTATCAAATGACAGGTGTTAAGAATATTTTAAAAGGGAGTGGGCCTTAGTTCTATAGCTGGACGCATTTCGAGATATCGCCATAAAGGTGGACCAGGGGTGACTCTAGAATTTGTTTGTACGATATGTGAATCAAATGAAAGGTGTTAATGAGTATTTTAAAAGGGTGTGGGCCTTAGTTCTATAGGTTGACGCCTTTTCGAGATATCGCCATAAAGGTGGACCAGGAGTAACTCTAGAATTTGTTTGTACGATATGGGTATGAAATGAAAGGTGTTAATGAGTATTTTAAAAGGGAGTGGGCCTGAGTTCTATAGGTGGACGCATTTCGAGATATCGCCATAAAGGTGGACCAGGGGTGACTCTAGAATTTGTTTGTACGATATGGGTATGAAATGAAAGGTGTTAATGAGTATTTTAAAAGGGAGTGGGCCTGAGTTCTATAGGTGGACGCATTTCGAGATATCGCCATAAAGGTGGACCAGGGGTGACTCTAGAATTTGTTTGTACGATATGGGTATGAAATGAAAGGTGTTAATGAGTATTTTAAAAGGGAGTGGGCCTGAGTTCTATAGGTGGACGCATTTCGAGATATCGCCATAAAGGTGGACCAGGGGTGACTCTAGAATTTGTTTGTACGATATGTGAATCAAATGAAAGGTGTTAATGAGTATTTTAAAAGGGAGTGGGCCTGAGTTCTATAGGTGGACGCATTTCAAGATATCGCCATAAAGGTGGACCAGGGGTGACTCTAGAATTTGTTTGTACGATATGGGTATGAAATGAAAGGTGTTAATGAGTATTTTAAAAGGGAGTGGGCCTGAGTTCTATAGGTGGACGCATTTCGAGATATCGCCATAAAGGTGGACCAGGGGTGACTCTAGAATTTGTTTGTACGATATGGGTATGAAATGAAAGGTGTTAATGAGTATTTTAAAAGGGAGTGGGCCTGAGTTCTATAGGTGGACGCATTTCGAGATATCGCCATAAAGGTGGACCAGGGGTGACTCTAGAATTTGTTTGTACGATATGGGTATGAAATGAAAGGTGTTAATGAGTATTTTAAAAGGGAGTGGGCCTGAGTTCTATAGGTGGACGCATTTCAAGATATCGCCATAAAGGTGGACCAGGGGTGACTCTAGAATTTCTTTGTACGATATGGGTATGAAATGAAAGGTGTTAATGAGTATTTTAAAAGGGAGTGGGCCTGAGTTCTATAGGTGGACGCATTTCGAGATATCGCCATAAAGGTGGACCAGGGGTGACTCTAGAATTTGTTTGTACGATATGGGTATGAAATGAAAGGTGTTAATGAGTATTTTAAAAGGGAGTGGGCCTGAGTTCTATAGGTGGACGCATTTCAAGATATCGCCATAAAGGTGGACCAGGGGTGACTCTAGAATTTGTTTGTACGATATGGGTATGAAATGAAAGGTGTTAATGAGTATTTTAAAAGGGAGTGGGCCTGAGTTCTATAGGTGGACGCATTTCGAGATATCGCCATAAAGGTGGACCAGGGGTGACTCTAGAATTTGTTTGTACGATATGGGTATGAAATGAAAGGTGTTAATGAGTATTTTAAAAGGGAGTGGGCCTGAGTTCTATAGGTGGACGCATTTCGAGATATCGCCATAAAGGTGGACCAGGGGTGACTCTAGAATTTGTTTGTACGATATGGGTATGAAATGAAAGGTGTTAATGAGTATTTTAAAAGGGAGTGGGCCTGAGTTCTATAGGTGGACGCATTTCAAGATATCGCCATAAAGGTGGACCAGGGGTGACTCTAGAATTTGTTTGTACGATATGGGTATGAAATGAAAGGTGTTAATGAGTATTTTAAAAGGGAGTGGGCCTGAGTTCTATAGGTGGACGCATTTCGAGATATCGCCATAAAGGTGGACCAGGGGTGACTCTAGAATTTGTTTGTACGATATGGGTATGAAATGAAAGGTGTTAATGAGTATTTTAAAAGGGAGTGGGCCTGAGTTCTATAGGTGGACGCATTTCAAGATATCGCCATAAAGGTGGACCAGGGGTGACTCTAGAATTTGTTTGTACGATATGGGTATGAAATGAAAGGTGTTAATGAGTATTTTAAAAGGGAGTGGGCCTGAGTTCTATAGGTGGACGCATTTCGAGATATCGCCATAAAGGTGGACCAGGGGTGACTCTAGAATTTGTTTGTACGATATGGGTATGAAATGAAAGGTGTTAATGAGTATTTTAAAAGGGAGTGGGCCTGAGTTCTATAGGTGGACGCATTTCAAGATATCGCCATAAAGGTGGACCAGGGGTGACTCTAGAATTTGTTTGTACGATATGGGTATGAAATGAAAGGTGTTAATGAGTATTTTAAAAGGGAGTGGGCCTGAGTTCTATAGGTGGACGCATTTCGAGATATCGCCATAAAGGTGGACCAGGGGTGACTCTAGAATTTGTTTGTACGATATGGGTATGAAATGAAAGGTGTTAATGAGTATTTTAAAAGGGAGTGGGCCTGAGTTCTATAGGTGGACGCATTTCAAGATATCGCCATAAAGGTGGACCAGGGGTGACTCTAGAATTTGTTTGTACGATATGGGTATGAAATGAAAGGTGTTAATGAGTATTTTAAAAGGGAGTGGGCCTGAGTTCTATAGGTGGACGCATTTCGAGATATCGCCATAAAGGTGGACCAGGGGTGACTCTAGAATTTGTTTGTACGATATGGGTATGAAATGAAAGGTGTTAATGAGTATTTTAAAAGGGAGTGGGCCTGAGTTCTATAGGTGGACGCATTTCGAGATATCGCCATAAAGGTGGACCAGGGGTGACTCTAGAATTTGTTTGTACGATATGGGTATGAAATGAAAGGTGCTAATGAGTATTTTAAAAGGGAGTGGGCCTGAGTTCTATAGGTGGACGCATTTCGAGATATCGCCATAAAGGTGGACCAGGGGTGACTCTAGAATTTGTTTGTACGATATGGGTATGAAATGAAAGGTGTTAATGAGTATTTTAAAAGGGAGTGGGCCTGAGTTCTATAGGTGGACGCATTTCGAGATATCGCCATAAAGGTGGACCAGGGGTGACTCTAGAATTTGTTTGTACGATATGTGAATCAAATGAAAGGTGTTAATGAGTATTTTAAAAGGGAGTGGGCCTGAGTTCTATAGGTGGACGCATTTCAAGATATCGCCATAAAGGTGGACCAGGGGTGACTCTAGAATTTGTTTGTACGATATGGGTATCAAATGACAGGTGTTAAGAATATTTTAAAAGGGAGTGGGCCTTAGTTCTATAGCTGGACGCATTTCGAGATATCGCCATAAAGGTGGACCAGGGGTGACTCTAGAATTTGTTTGTACGATATGTGAATCAAATGAAAGGTGTTAATGAGTATTTTAAAAGGGTGTGGGCCTTAGTTCTATAGGTTGACGCCTTTTCGAGATATCGCCATAAAGGTGGACCAGGAGTGACTCTAGAATTTGTTTGTACGATATGGGTATGAAATGAAAGGTGTTAATGAGTATTTTAAAAGGGCGTGGGCCTTAGTTCTATAGGTGGGCGCCTTTTCGAGATATCGCCATAAAGGTAGACCAGGGGCGACTCTAGAATTTGTTTGTACGATATGGGTATGAAATGAAAGGTGTTAGTGGGTATTTTAAAAGGGTGTGGGCCTTAGTTCTATGGGTTCACGCCTTTTCGAGATATCGCCATAAAGGTGGACCAGGGGTGACTCTAGAATTTGTTTGTACGATATGGGTATCAAATGACAGGTGTTAAGAATATTTTAAAAGGGAGTGGGCCTTAGTTCTATAGCTGGACGCATTTCGAGATATCGCCATAAAGGTGGACCAGGGGTGACTCTAGAATTTGTTTGTACGATATGTGAATCAAATGAAAGGTG
Source organism: Eurosta solidaginis (assembly GCF_040869045.1). Classification (NCBI taxonomy): domain Eukaryota; kingdom Metazoa; phylum Arthropoda; class Insecta; order Diptera; family Tephritidae; genus Eurosta; species Eurosta solidaginis. Next base: position 71,150,214 of record NC_090320.1, on the reverse strand, counting down.
CTAATGAGTATTTTAAAAGGGTGTGGGCCTTAGTTCTATAGGTTGACGCCTTTTCGAGATATCGCCATAAAGGTGGACCAGGAGTGACTCTAGAATTTGTTTGTACGATATGGGTATGAAATGAAAGGTGTTAATGAGTATTTTAAAAGGGAGTGGGCCTTAGTTCTATAGGTGGACGCCTTTTCGAGATATCGCCATAAAGGTGGACCAGGGGTGACTCTAGAATTTGTTTGTACGATATGGGTATCAAATGAAAGGTGCTAATGAGTATTTTAAAAGGGAGCGGGCCTTAGTTCTATAGGTGGACGCCTTTTCGAGATATCGCCATAAAGGTGGACCAGGGGTGACTCTAGAATTTTTTTGTACGATATGGGTTTCAAATGAAAAGTGTTAATGAATATCTTAAAAGGGAGTGGGCCTTAGTTTTATAGGTGGACGCCTTTTCGAGATATCGCCATAAAAGTGGACCAGGGGTGAGTCAAATGAAAGGTGTTAATGAGTATTTTAAAAGAGTGTGGGCCTTAGTTCTATAGGTGGACGCCTTTTCGAAATATCGACATAAAGGTGGACCAGGGCTGACTCTAGAATTTGTTTGTACGATATGTGAATCAAATGAAAGGTGTTAATGAGTATTTTAAAAGGGCGTGGGCCTCAGTTCTATAGGTGGACGCCTTTTCGAGATATCGCCATAAAGGTAGACCAGGGGCGACTCTAGAATCTGTTTGTACGATATGGGTATGAAATGAAAGGTGTTAATGAGTATTTTAAAAGGGAGTGGGCCTTAGTTCTATAAGTGGACGCCTTTTCGAGATATCGCCATAAAGGTGGACCAGAAGTGACTCTAGAATTTTTTTGTACGATATGGGTATCAAATGAAAGGTGTTAATGAGTATTTTAAAAGGGAGTGGGCCTTAGTTCTATAGGTGGACGCATTTCGAGATATCGCCATAAAGGTGGACCAGGGGTGACTCTAGAATTTGTTTGTACGATATGTGAATCAAATGAAAGGTGTTAATGAGTATTTTAAAAGGGCGTGGGCCATAGTTCTATAGGTGGACGCCTTTTCGAGATATCGCCATAAAGGTGGACCAGGGGTGACTCTAGAATTTGTTTGTACGATATGGGTTTCAAATGAAAAGTGTTAATGAATATTTTAAAAGGGAGTGGGCCTTAGTTCTATAGATGGACGCCTTTTCGAGATATCGCCATAAAAGTGGACCAGGGGTGAGTCAAATGAAAGGTGTTAATGAGTATTTTAAAAGAGTGTGGGCCTTAGTTCTATAGGTGGACGCCTTTTCGAGATATCGCCATAAAGGTGGACCAGGGGTGACTCTAGAATTTGTTTATACGATATGGGTATCAACTGAAAGGTGTTAATGAGTATTTTAAAAGGGAGTGGGCCTTAGTTGTATAGGTGGACGCCTTTTCGAGATATCGCCATAAAGGTGGACCAGGGGTGACTCTAGAATTTGTTTGTACGATATGGGTTTCAAATGAAAAGTGTTAATGAGTATTTTAAAAGGGAGTGAGCCTTAGTTCTATAGGTGGACGCCTTTCCGAGATATCGCCATAAAGGTGGACCAGGGGTGACTCTAGGATTTGTTTGTACGATATGGGTATCAAATGAAAGGTGTTAATGAGTATTTTAAAAGGGAGTGGGCCTTAGTTCTATAGGTGGACGCCTTTTCGAGATATCGCCATAAAGGTGGACCAGGGGTGACTCTAGGATTTGTTTGTACGATATGGGTATCAAATGAAAGGTGTTAATGAGTATTTTAAAAGGGAGTGGGCCTTAGTTCTTTAGGTGGACGCCTTTTCGTGGTATCGCCATTAAGGTGAACCAGGGGTGACTCTAGAATTTGTTTGTACGATATGGGTATCAAATGAAAAGTGTTAATGAGTATTTTAAAAGGGAGTCGGCCTTAGTTCTATAGGTGGACGCCTTTTCGACATATCGCCATAAAGGTGGACCAAGGGTGACTCTAGAATGTTTGCACGATATGGGTATCAAACGAAAGGTGTTACTGAGCATTTTAAGAGGGAGTGTGCATTAGGTCTATAGGTGGACGCCTTTTCGAGATATCGCCATTAGGGTGGGCCAGGGTGACTCTAGAATATGTTTGTACGATATGGGTATCAAATGAAAGGTGGTAATGAGTATTTTAAAAGGGAGTAATCCTTAGTTCTATAGGTGGACGCCTTTTCGAGATATCGCCATAAAGGTGGACCAAGGGTGACTCTAGAATGTTTGCACGATATGGGTATCAAACGAAAGGTGTTACTGAGCATTTTAAGAGGGAGTGGGCATTAGGTCTATAGGTGGAGGCCTTTTCGAGATATCGCCATTAAGGTGGGCCAGGGGTGATTCTAGAATGTGTTTGTACGATATGGGTATCAAATGAAAGGTGGTAATGAGTATTTTAAAAGGGAGTAATCCTTAGTTCTATAGGTGGACGCCTTTTCGACATATCGCCATAAAGGTGGACCAAGGGTGACTCTAGAATGTTTGCACGATATGGGTATCAAACGAAAGGTGTTACTGAGCATTTTAAGAGGGAGTGTGCATTAGGTCTATAGGTGGACGCCTTTTCGAGATATCGCCATTAGGGTGGGCCAGGGTGACTCTAGAATGTGTTTGTACGATATGGGTATCAAATGAAAGGTGGTAATGAGTATTTTAAAAGGGAGTAATCCTTAGTTCTATAGGTGGACGCCTTTTCGAGATATCGCCATAAAGGTGGACCAAGGGTGACTCTAGAATGTTTGTACGATATGGGTATCAAACGAAAGGTGTTACTAAGCATTTTAAGAGGGAGTGGGCATTAGGTCTATAGGTGGACGCCTTTTCGAGATATCGCCATTAGAGTGGGCCCGGGGTGACTCTAGAATGTTTGTACGATATGGATATCAAACGAAAGGTGTTACTGAGCATTTTAAGAGGGAGTGGGCATTAGGTCTATAGGTGGACGCCTTTTCGAGATATCGCCATTAGGGTGGGCCAGGGGTGACTCTAGAATATTTGTACGATATGGGTATCAAACGAAAGGTGTTACTGAGCATTTTAAGAGGGAGTGGACATTAGGTCTATAGGTGGACGCCTTTTCGAGATATCGCCATTAGGGTGGGCCAGGGGTGACTCTAGAATGTTTGTGCGATATGGGTATCAAACGAAAGGTGTTACTGAGCATTTTAAGAGGGAGTGGGCATTAGGTCTATAGGTGGACGCCTTTTCGAGATATCGCCATTAGGGTGGGCCAGGGGTGACTCTAGAATGTGTTTTTACGATATGGATATCAAATTAAAGGTATTAGTGAGTGTTTTAAAAGCGAGTGGCCCTTAGATGTATATGTGAAGGCGTTCTCGCGATATCGACCAAAATGTGGACCAGGTGATCCAGAAAATCATCTGTCGGGTACTGCTAATTTATTTATATATGCAATACCACTAACAGTATTCCTGCCAAGATTCCAAGGGCTGTTGATTTCGCCTTGTAGAACTTTTTCATTTTCTTCTACCTAATATGGTAAGTGTCACACCCATTTTACAAAGTTTTTTCCAAAGTTATATTTTACGTCAATAAACCAATCCAGTTACAATGTTTCATCCCTTTTTTCGTATTTGGTATAGAATTATGACATTTTTTTCATTTTTCGTAATTTTCGATATCGATAAAGTGGGCGTGGTTATGGTCGGATTTCGGCCATTTTTTATACCAAGATAAAGTGAGTTCAGATAAGTACGTGGGCTAAGTTTAGTAAAGATATATCGGTTTTTGCTCAAGTTATTGTTTTAACGGCCGAGGCGAAGGACAGACGGTAGACTGTGTATAAAAACTGGGCGCGGCTTCCACCGATTTCGCCCATTTTCACAGAGAACAGTTACCGTCATAGAATCTATGCCCCTACCAAATTTGAGAAGGATTGGTAAATTTTTGTTCGACTTATGGCATTAAAAGTATTCTAGACAAACTAAATGAAAATGGGCGGAGCCACGCCCATTTTGAAAATTTCTTTTATTTTTGTATTTTGTTGCATCATATCATTACTGGAGTTGAATTTTGATTTAATTTACTTATATACAGTAAAGATATAAAATTTTTTGTTAAAATTTGAATTTAAAAATTTTTTTTTGTAAAAAGTGGGCGTGTTCTTCATCCAATTTTGCTAATTTTTATTTAGCACATATATAGTAATAGTAGTAACGTTCCTGCCAAATATGATCATGATATCTTCAACGACTGCCAAATTACAGCTTGCAAAACTTTTAAATTACCTTCTTCTAAAAGTGGGCGGTGCCACGCCCGTTGTCCAAAATCTTACTAATTTTCTATTCTGCGTCACAACGTCAACCCATCTACCAAGTTTCATCGATTTAACCGCCTTTGGCAATGAATTATCGCATTTTTTCGGTTTTTCGAAATTTTCGATATCGAAAAAGTGGGCGTGGTTATAGTCCGATATCGTTCATTTTAAATAGCGATCTGAGATGAGTGCCCAGGAATCTACACACCAAATTTCATCAAGATACCTCAAAATTTACTCAAGTTATCGTGTTAACGGGCAGACGGACGGACGGACGGACGGACGGACGGACATGGCTCAATCAAATTTTTTTTCGATACTGATGATTTTGATATATGGAAATCTATATCTATCTCGATTCCTTTATACCTGTTCAACCAACCGTTATCCAATCAAAGTTAATATACTCTGTGAGCTCTGCTCAACTGAGTATAAAAATGATATTAATAATTAAAACATTTTTTGAAACGTAAATCCTCATCTAAGTTTTAATCCTTTTCTTGACAGATCTGTTTTTAAAAAATATTTTATTTGATTTGTGATAATTTAGTTTATGTTTACTTAGTTTCATGAATGATTAAACCAATTGAATGAAAATAAATCATACTTTTATTTAAAGGCTTTGATTATTTTCTCGTTAAATTATTAGCGTTACTCGTTATATTATAACGGTTGGGAGTTACGAGTCTCCCTCACCCTCAGGGTAGTAGTAGGACCAATTTCGTGATTGGTCTGGTGGTTTGTCCCCTTGCCGTATCCAGTTCGACGACTCGAACTCGGTTATCGGGGTCATAGTGAAGGTTGGCTCTCCGATCTAATCTCCATTCGTTGGGAGCTAGATTGTCCTTGATGACGACTAGGTCCCCCTGTTTGAGGTTCGATTGTGGATGCTTCCACTTAACGCGCTTCTACAACTCGGTGAGGTACTCAGTTTTCCATCGTTTGCAGAAGTTTTGATGCAGCGCCTTAAGTTTTTCCCATCGATTGACGAGTGATGCGCGGTTCTCGCTGACGCCAATCTTGGGTGGCGCTAGTAGATGGTCCCCGACTAGGAAGTGTCCGGGGGTAAGTGGTTCCAGGTTGGACGGTTCATTTGAAGATGGGCTTAGGGGTCGGTAGTTGAGGCAGGATTCAATCCTACACAGGAGGGTGCTAAACTCCTCGAAAGTAAATTTATGATCCGATGCGATCCTTTTGAAATGAGTTTTGAAAGTCTTGACTCCCGCTTCCCACAGCCCGCCCATGTGAGGAGCAGCTGCTGGTATGAAATGTCATGTGAGCGTTTCGTGGGCATATTTAGAGAGGGTGCGGTCGCACGCATCAACGAGGAATGCCTTGAACTCTGAGCGGAGAGCCCTCGACGCACCGACAAAGTTCGTCCCGTTGTCGGAGTAGAGATTTTTCGGGCATCCTCGTCTAGCGACAAACCGACTAAACGCTGCTAGAAACGCGGCGGTACTGAGGTCGCTAGTCGCCTTTAAGTGGATCGCCTTAGTCGCAAAGCAGACGAATAGGCAGACGTACCCCTTGGATATGCGGCATCCTCGTCCGCTGTAGGACTTTATGTCAAACGGTTCGGCAAAATCCACCCCGGTATTGGTAAATGCCCGAGAAAAGTAGTGCGTTCCGCGGGGAGAATTCCCATGAGTTGCGTTGGGGAATGTTTGCGGAATAGCATATAGGCCTTGCAGTTGTGAATGATGGATCGGATCACGTTTTTGATCCGAGGTATCCAATACTGCGTGCGTAGTTGGTTTCCGCCATGTATGGAAATGGTGTGGAAAAACTGGACGAGGAGAGGGGTGAGTCGGCAGGCGTAAGGGAGGATTATCGGGTGATGCTCGTCGACGGGAACGTCCCTGGATGCGTTGTGACAACCCCAACCCGAAGGACGTTATTTTCGTCGATAAAGGGATCTAGAGAGAGGATCTCGCTTTTGGCCGCGATGGGTTTCCTAGTTCTCAGAGCGTTCATTTCCTCGTCATAGTGGCTTGTTTGGGATATCCTTATGGGACAGCTAGTCGTAGCTTTGATTTCGTCGAACGAGATCTGGTGAAACTCTGCTTTAAAGATGCTTTAGTTTTTGGTGAAGTGCACCCACCGAGGTATACGAATCCGGTTAATGGCGGGGTACTCCTGCATAAAGGTTTGCCACCGATCTAGAGTGATTGTGTATACCGTTTCATCCCAATCCGTCCCCTCTAGCCAAATGTTTTGCATAATGATTTTGGCTACGATGATAACTGGGGCGAGCCAGCTTAAAGGGTGGAAAATTTTGGCGATGGCAGATAGTTTCGCACTCTTCGTTAATACATCCTGATCTTCGATCGATTTCGCGGTAAAATGGAGGTGGTCGTAATGCGCATTCTAACGGATTTTTACCATGCTCGCGTCCTCGAACTCGTGTAGTAGTCCGGCTGCAACTGGAAGTCCATTTTCGTAGGGGGAATCCTGCTGACTTTAATGCAGCTGTGATTTCATCGCGAGCAGTCATTGCTGACTCGATGCTTTGCCCCTGCCAGGACGTCATCGACGTACATGCTATTTCGCAAGATGTGCGATGCGATCGGCAGCGACGGTTCGACGTCATCTGCAAGTTGATGTAGGGTTCTGATCGCTAGGTAGGAGGCACAGTTGACCCCAAAGGTTACCGTGTTGGGCTCATATATGCTGGCAGGGTCATCTGTTTTGTGGCGAAAAACTATTCGTTGGTATTGGGTTTGGTTTTCCTTTACCCAGATTTGCCTGTACATCTTCTCAATGTCGCTGTTGAAGACGTACTTGAAAAGTCTCTATCGGAGGAGAAGTGTCGTTAAGTCAGCTTGAAGTACTGGACCTGTGTGTAGGACATCGTTCAGGTTCGTGCCGTTGGAAGTCGGGCACGACCCTTACTTTAGTCGTTGTGCTTTCTTCTTTGACAACCGCATGATGCGGTAAGAAATAGCAATCGGTTGATTGTGGGGGACTACGGTGTGCACCTTGGACATGTGCTCTAATGTGACGTATTCTGTCAGTACCCTGTTGTATTCCGTCTGTAGGGCCGGTGTCTTAGCTAGGCGCGTCTCGTTGCGATAGAACTGAGAGCAGACGTTCTTAAGAGATGTGCCCAAACAGAGGGTTTTCGGAAAGTCCTGTTTAAAGGAAAGTGTACAGCTCCGTTGCTGTAGGTGCTGGGGATGTAGAGTCTCACGACGGTACGGGTGATGAGGATGGCGATAGGGTTGCAATTTTGTAGTTAATTAACGCTATAAGTTCGCCTTACTTGCGTTGATGATGTGGATGATCGTTGTAGATTTGTTCGGCTTTAACCTTGTACGTTATTAAAACACAGTAGACTTTATACACGCTCGCACAAAACTGTCTATTTAATAATATACGGATATGCAATTTCACAGAGTATGTAAGGTGTACAAAATTTTCTCGAAAATAAATTAATGCAATAAAATACAAAGTTTTCCAATATTTATAAGATTATTGGGTTTGGTTTGCAAAAAAGCGATAAAGTGAAGCACACCAGGTGATACACAAAAAATATAGATAGGATAAACCTGTCTTAGAGCGCGAACAATCCAGATTCGATTTTTTCCAAAATTATGTGAAAAAAGATGTGAAGAAAAGAATGTCAACATGATTGGTTGACAGCTGATGCTCGTTCAGGCGAGCGAGTAGCGCACGCGTTGCCAACCACCCCACAATGTACAACATAGATTTATAGTTATTTAAGGAAATGGTGTTATCTCTGTCCTGTTTTTTGGACACTAAACACCATTAACTGTTATCTTTTGCTAATTTTATATATATAAGTATACTTCTGTTTTATGAATTGTATAAATTTAAGATTGCACAGGATAATAATGAATAAAATGAAATGAATGAATGAATGAATGGATTTAAAGTGTTGGGTGCGTTACCGTGGTGTGGTGATTAGGGTTATTAATTCAAAGGGTACAAATTCAGTAAAAGGTGCGTGCGCTAATCGCTCGCTTGAACATCTTGCCCCGCCTAGACGCGTTAGCCGGTTAATGTCAATCTGAGCTGCTCCAGCGCTCTGATGGCCTCGTTCATGAGGATATTTGCCACTTTGTCTCGGTGTGAAGCCGTCTGAAGGCCTGCTGCTGAGCACCGAACGGTCCGTGCTTTTGGGATCGTGACTGTGGTAGGATTGTAATGACTGTTGACGGCTTGTTGTTGTGGGCGTTGGCGGAGGCGGCGAGAGTTAGAGCGCGGTACCGGTGTCGGAGGCACTTGAGGCGTTGGTGCGGCGTGGCTCGATGGTGTTGGTGGTGGTGGGGCCCGGTGGAGCATGGTGTGGTGTGGAAGGACACAAATGCGGCACATAATGGGCGACGTACACTCACTCGTCGCGTGTGAAAACGCCAGACAATTGGTGCAATAACCATGGGCTCGTGCCAGGAGGTACCGCTTCGACGGCTGCATGCCCCAAAAGAGTGGGCAAGTACGTAGCGCATGATGGCGAGCGCATACGCGACATTGCATGAAATTATTGCTGGAGTTGTTGGTTTGGCTCTCGGCGTGATTGCTAGCCACCACCACCTGAGAGCGTATCGACGTTCTTGGCCTTGGAGTTGGTGTTACATCCATGTTCGCCTGAAACGAGTCGTATTCATATGACTTTAGTGCGGGGTATATTGATCATTGTAACTGTGAGATGGAGCGGGATTTTAATTGTTGTTTTTGGGATTAGGCGGATACGGTGATTTGACGGGATAAGTCTTTAGGACTCAGCGGTCTTGTGAGTGGGGTGGTAACGAAAATCTACACGGTCGCTTGGGGGCTGGGCGGACGATCCGCCGGAGGCAGAAAACATAGTTTTACTATCGGCCGTGTGAGAATGCCGGATTGGGTGCGCACCACGATGACACGAATGTGGCCATCCGGGCCGGGGCGTGCTCGTTCGATGCGTCCGAGGCGCCATTCGGGGGGAGGAAGTGTATCGTCCTTGATGAGGACACACTCCCCGACTTTTGGCTAAATGCGGGTGTCTTTCCAACGATACCGTTTGTGGAGGTCCTTGAGGTAATCCTCCTTCCATCGTCGACTAAACTGGTGATGGATCACCTTGACCTTTTCCCATCGGTTGAGCAGAGATAGGTTCTCATGGTCGGGTTCAGGAATCGCTAATAAAGGGGTTCCCCCAAGGAAATGTCCCGGGGTGAGCGCAGTAAAGTCAGAGGGATCCTGAGATAGCGGGGAGATGGGGCATGAGTTTAACACGGCCTCTATTCGTATTAGTAGGATGGTAAATTCCTCTAAAGTGAATTTGTGAGATCCGACTGACTTCTTGAGGTGGGTTTTAAAACTTTTGACCGCAGCTTCCCATAAGCCGCCCATATGAGGAGCGCTGGGGGGTATAAACTTCCATTTTATGCCTTGAGCGGCGTATTTTTTGACGACTTCTTGGGATACTTCGTTGGAGAAAGTCACAAATTCCTTTTCCGTAGCTCTTTTGGCACCTACAAAGGTTGTGCCATTATCGCTCATCATAGTTGCGGGATAGACTCGACGTCCGACAAAACGGGCAAATGCAGCCAGAAAGGCCTCAGAGGTGAGATTTGAGCACAACTCGAGATGTACCGCTTTTGTCGTGAAGCAAACAAAAACGGCCACGTAACCCTTCACGAGGGTAGGCGATCTTAGCATGGATGCTTTTATCAAAAAAGGGCCGGCAAAATCAACCCCCGTTGTGGTGAAGGGGGGAGCGAAAGTGCATCGTGTGGGTGGCAAGGCTGCCATTATTTGGGAGCGCATTTGCTGCTTGTGGACGGTGCATGTTTTACATTGAAAAATGCATTTTTTGATGAGTGGCTTGAGCCGAGGAATGAAAAGTTCTTGTCTAATCGTTTGCTGCATGAGACGGACTTCGGCGTATAGGAAAAGTTCATGCAGGAAGCGTAGGAAAAGTGCAGCATATCGGGATTTTTCCGGGATAATAATGGGGTGGCTTTCGTTGTAGGTTAGTGTTGAGTCAACTAGGCGACCGCGGACTCGGAGCAATCCATCTTCATCCAAATATGGATTAAGGGTGAGAAGGGGGCTCCGTTTGTCGATAGGCTTCGAGGCTAACAACGATGCCTTTTCCTTGGGGAAATATCGCGACTGAGTTAAGGCGATTAGCTTGAGTTTCGTGTTTCGGAAGTCGTCGGGAGTAAGGGTTAACGGGGAAGTTGGTATGTGGCCCGCGCGGGTTTTAAGGGTGCGTATGAAGCGCAACACGTGAGTTAAAACTCTCAGGGCACGCGGAAACGAAGGAAATCGATCCAGAATTATCGGGTTCTTCTTCGCTGGCATGTAATGCTTCGATTCGGCGGACTTCGGGTGGACTTACGGAGGGGCGGCGCAAGTCTTTGGGCCATGATTCCGGGGGACTGATGAGCCATTCTGGGCCTTTCTACCACAGGGAGGAAGCTGCCAAATCAAGAGGTTTGCATCCTCTTGTGCCCATGTCGGCGGGGTTTTCGGAACTGCGTACATTTCGCCAAGTGGCGTTTCCAACCAGATCGATAATTTGCGCGGTTCGATTTGCTACGAAAGTTCTCCATGTATAGGGGGGCTTTTCTAGCCATGCCAGCACTATTTCGGAGTCCGACCACAGCGTCAAGGTATGCGGGCTGAGATTGAGTTGGGATTAAACGACGGAGACTAGCTTCGCTAGGAGCAGAGCTCCACACAATTCCAGCCGTGGCAAGCTAGTGGATTTTAGGGGTGCCACTTTGCTTTTAGAGACTAGGAGATGAGAGGTTGTGTTTTGTCCTACCGTCGTTCGGACATAAATGCTGGCGCAATAAGCTTTCTCCGACGCGTCGCAAAAGCCATGCAGCTACGTGGGTTGGTCAGGGGAGTAATTGACCCAACGAGGAATTTGAATCCCTGTTATGGCGTGGAGGTCGCTGGTTCATATCCGGTTCGAAGGACCAAATGTAAAGCTCCGTTGCTGTAGGTGCTGGGGATGTAGAGTCTCACGACGGTACGGGTGCTGAGGATGGCGATGGGGTTGCAATTTTGTAGTTAATTAACGCTATAAGTTCGCCTTACTTGCGTTGATGATGTGGTTGATCGTTGCAGATTTGGCTTTAACCTTGTACGTTATTAAAACACAGTAGACTTTACACACGCTCGCACAAAACTGTCTATTTAATTATATACAGATATGCAATTTCACAGAGTATGTAAGGTGTACATAATTTTCTCGAAAATAAATTAATGCAATAAAATACAAAGTTTTCCAATATTTATAAGATAATTGGGTTTGGTTTGCAAAAAAGCGATAAAGTGAAGCACACCAGGTGATACACAAAAAATATAGATAGGATAAACCTGTCTTAGAGCGCGAACAATCCAGATTCGATTTTTTCCAAAATTATGTGAAAAAAGATGTGAAGAAAAGAATGTCAACATGATTGGTTGACAGCTGATGCTCGTTCAGGCGAGCGACGGTGTACCTCCCATCAGAGTTCCTTTCCGTTGTGGTTTTATAAAGTGCCTCGCAATAGGCATTATCTTAAGTCAGGGCCTTTTTTGTAGGTACGTTTTCAAGTTCCCAGAAAGCGATTAGTTGCTTGTCTAGGCTAATTTCGTTAAAAGATACCCGTGTATTAGTTGGGTGAGGTGCTTCCGCACGACCGGTTAAAATCCAACCGAAGACGGTTTCTTGGGCGAGAAGCGTATTTAAAACGTTCTTCCGGATACCGTTTAGTATTATCTGGGGATAGATGTCGCCTCCTCATTAATGAAGAACCTCTTATCCGCCAGGATCAAATCAGGGAAGGCCTGCCGATTGGTTGCGCCAACTTGGCAGGTCGGAAGGACCCCTGTTAATTGAGGTAGACTAGAACCACCGTGTCAATGCTCACACGATTCCTTTACCTGCGCGGATAGCGTATTATTTATTCCCGACACTTGCACATGCAAACATTTGGATGGCAGGTTTATTCTCTTCTTGAGTCTCTCTGTTATGAAGGAGCACTCGGACCCAGAGTCTATCAGCGCTCTGGCGGAAAATTTCACTCCGTTGTAGTGTATATTAACCCGCGCTGTTCCTAGTAACACCCCTTTAGTTGTGTTAGCATGATACGAAGGGACGTTGTTAGCATTATCTTACTTTTTTTCAGACTCCATCCTTGCCCTCGCCTGCTGTGAGGTTGAAGGTGTGTTGTCGGTGGCGTTTTGAGTCCACCTTTGATGAGTTGTCTTTGGTTGTGCCGTCAGAAGATGGAGCGAGGTGTTGTGCCTTGCGTGACACGTGCCGCAATTGAGTGGGCTAGTGCAGCGTGTCACTGTGTGTCCACCCAACAGACAATTAAAACAATAACTATTGCTTTTTACAAACTCTATTTTCCCTGACGTAGACAACCTACGGAATTTTTGGCAATTTCGTAATTTATGCTCCGTACTATTGCACATCTTACATGCCAGTTTTGGTACGCTGGCTTGGTAAACCCTTAGTTTTGTCGAAATTCCCTTGAATTTGAATTTTGATTTTTGGGTGCTTTTGTGGTTTTGTTACCCCTAAGATCAGAAACCGTCTCTAATGTCTGGAAGCGATTGGACAGGAATTTGTCCATATCCTCCCATTTCGGGATATCTGCTTTTCGTTCTACGGTCTGTTCCCAAAGAGCCAATGTAGATTCAGGGGGTTTGGTGAGCATAAGTAGGTTATAATTGCATCCCAATTTGTGATGTCAATATTATGACATTGTAGCGCAGAGATGCAATTGTTGATTTCACGTTGCAACTTTTTGATTGAGGTTCCACACTCCTGTTCGACTGCCGTCAAATTGAATAAAGGTTTTAGTTGCGTGTTGTTTAGGATACGTTTATATTCGTACCTGTCGCTTAGATTTTTCCAGGCGGTTGCAAAACCCTCGTTTGTTAACAAGCACCTGCCCACTGTTTCTTTTGCCTCCCCTTGCGTTTTTTGTTTTAAATAGCATAATTTCTCAACATCTTTCATATCGGTATTGTGGATGTAAATGGCCGTGAACATATCTCTAAAGGCTGGCCAGGAAAGGTAGTCGCCTTTAAATACATCGGTGTCGCAAGGCGGCAGCCGAATTTTATGTCCATGGCGCGAAGAGTCCTTTGCTTCATCTTTTGCCGGCTGTGGGGTGATAGCTTCGACTTCAGCCGCCACAGCAGACATGCATTGCAGGTAGCATGCGAAGCAACTTTTATTCTTCTTCCCAAACGCACTTAAGTCCTCTTTGGACAGATGACTGTTACGGAGAAGACTTTCGTATGCAGACTTGGTTTTCTTCCATAGTGCCCTTAGCCCCTTTGGACTAGGTAGGCAATTGAAAAGTAAAGTCCTCTCTCGGCGAACGAAAATCATACTCTACAAGTCACTTATCGTACCCGTCCTGCTATATGGGGCAGAAGCATGGACCATGACAACAGCAGATGAAGCGGCTTTGGGAGTGTGCGAGAGAAAAGTTCTTCGAAAGATTTATGGACCTCTACGCGTTGGCGATGGCGAGTACCGAAGAAGATTTAATGATGAGCTTTACGAGCTATACGCAGACATCAACATAGTCCAGCGAATTAAAACGCAGCGGCTGCGCTGGCTAGGCCATGTTATGCGAATGAAAGATGATGCTCCGGCCAAGAAAGTGTTTCTATCGGAACCCGCCTATGGAAGCAGAGGTAGAGGGCGGCCCCCACTCCGTTGGAAGGACCAGGTGGAAAACGATTTAAACTCCCTTGGTGTGACCAATTGGCGCCGGTTGGCGGAGCGAAGGAGCGACTGGCGCGCCTTGTTGGACGGCCATAACCGTTTAGACGGTTAAGCGCCAATTAAGTAAGTAAGTAAGTAAGCCCTTAGCCCCTCTTGCAGTAGTGCAAGGGTGTGCTTGTTCTTGGATTCGGCCGAGGTGGAGTTGAAGTCTTGTTCAAACTCGACTATGGAATCCAATCTATTATACGTCTCCATTGCTTTTATTAATTTGAATATTTTTTTTATTTAAAGGTGTTGAGATTGGAAGCAAAGACTTAGTGGCGTTGGAGTGTGTAACCGCAGCAAAATTTAAGCGTGTTTTTTTTTTTTTTGAAAGTCGTACAGCAATCAATCCTGCTGTGATAGATGTGTTAACACAGATAGAAATCCTTGTGCGAATTTAATGTGTTAAGAGCAGAAAATTTGATACAGATGGAAGTCTGAGGTGAATGTAATGTTTAAAAAAGGTGATATGAAACACTGATAGAAATCCTCACGAGGATTTAATGTGGATAAGGTGATGTTAAACACAGATAGAAATCCTGACGAGGATTTAATGTGTATGTAGTGATGTGAAACGCAGAGACGAGAAATCGCCTGCAAATATTTACTGTCTAAGAGGTGTGTTAGACACAGATAGAACTATTTTCCAAAAAAATTTAGCGTATCTAAAACAAGTTTTAAAAACGCAGATAGTAATCCCGATGTGGATATAATGTGTCAACTTCGAGATTTGAAACACTAATAGAAATCCTTATATGGATTTAATGTGTCAACCTAGTGATGTGAAACACAGATAGCAATCCTAATGAGGATTTAATGTATATACCTAAACAATGTGAAGTAAGCGCTATCCCAGAGTAGCCAACCAGGGATCTTTCCCAATATAGGAAAATAAATTTGTTTATCCACTTAATGTGGAAAATTACGATTTTAATTATTTATTATAAAAACGGTAAAAAAATACAAGCTATATAATCTAAATCAACGATCAGCATAAATTGCGTTTGTTCTTAATCGTGTGGCTTGCAACAAATATAATTAAGCCACTTGCCACCCAACGTAGTGAATTCTCTGGCTCTTTTGCCTGAGTTAGAAAAACTGATGAGTAAAGTGAATTCTGTGATAGATATGCTAAGGCTATCAACCAAGTGAAATGTGGTTCATGTAATAAGAAATCTGGTGATATTTTTGTCAGCGTATGTGACGACGAGGGGTTTACACAGTGCAGTGATGAGTGTGAAAAAAAAACTAAAAAAATTCACTGACTGTCTGCCTTGAGCGGTGTCGGGTAACCCTTACCACTGCTGGGGGGAAGTACCCGATCGTCAAAAGGCGTTGTGTGCTTAGTAAACACGAAATCTATCAATTTTACTTACTTTGCCTTGTATCAATCACTGAGTGCACTTTCTTTACGTGAATCACGTAAATAGAAAAAAAGTTTGTGCAACCAAGCAACCACGTAGCTTAAGTTTTTTAAGCGAGTCGTTGATCGGCGCTGTGTTGATGTGATGATTTGTCTGATGGGATGTTGTATGTGAACTTGAAGAGTGTACTGCGATGTTGAAAATGTATGATGTGCTGTTGATTGTAATGGACTGTATGTGGACTGTTTGATGTTGATGTGATGCTACTGTATGACTGTAAGATGTGACGCTAATGGATGTGATATCGTATGATGATTTGATTCGTTTGAACTGTATAATGTGATGATTTGTGGCTGTATGAGCGTCGTGATGACCAGTTGGACAGTATGTGTTGCTCGTTCGTTTTGTTTCTTCGCTAGTTTTTTATGTATGTTGATAATAACCTCCTTAAATTTTGTTTAATTTATCCAAAAGTGATATTGGCAATTGACAAAATTTTTTAAAAAGGTGCTGTTTTCTCCAACTTAAATTTTCTCGGCACGAATGGACCAAATGTTTGCGGGGCAATTTGGACCTGGAGTAATCGGGCGTCGTGCACGCAAATAAAAAGAAAATAAAGAAAAGAATTACCAACGATTAATAACAAATTTATTCACTTTGTAATCAATATAAATTACTAGCTGTATTTATTAAATAGAACAATTACTTCACAAACCAATTCGAAATTCAATATTATAAAATGTTTAATTACAAATTCGTTCAAAGTTAACTCTCAACTGGCGTTAGACGTTACCGGTATGAATAATGAAATAACTAATGCGCGCGTTAGGGTGGTCCGAAATATTTACGCTGGTGGCCTAAATGGAACGGTTTAGAAATTAGCGTGAAATAATCGAAAGTTAAAATAAATGTTTATGTTCTTTTGTAAACATTTACAATTTACTTTCACAGTTAAAATATTTATATACATTTACTTTCAACGCTTAAAAATTGTTTTCTGAAAACAATTCAAATATATTTAATATTGAAAACGCTTATATCGTTAGCTTAATGTGAAAATGTGCTAAGTCACCTTTTTTGCAAAATTTTATTTTATTGCAGTTTTAAAACTGGGGCCAAATCGTAACATCCGTGATCGTATAACTCGTCACGTAAAAATATGATTTTCGGATTATGACATACGTGAACGTACTACTTCGATCGTAATTTTGGATCGCAACATACGTGACGAGTGACTGAACGTACACGTTCCGTTCCATTTTCATTCGAATACAAACTGGCGATCGTATACACACAAATTTCAATGAAAATGTAAGAAAATTGTTAAAATAAATGAACAACTAAAATATAATAACAAATTTCAAACTCTTATTATTAACAAAGGCCGAAATCAAACAAGTTTAATCCAAGCCAAAAGGAAATATTGGCGGCATTCATGGCGAGACACCCGCTTTGTTATCGGCTTGCTTTAAATTTAACTTCTCCAGAAAGTAACTAAAAGCTTCTTAAGTTAAGCGAAATCTCTTCAAGGCACTGCAATAATTTTTTGTTACAAATATGTATATAATACAACATAAATGATATGCTTGCGCTTTGTACGATAAGTCCAAAGGGTTACTGCACTCTTTTAACCGACTTTGGACTATATTTTCATCACCTTCGCTATTACTGGAGCTCAAACAAAATAATAAAATTTGATCCACCGCAGTCACTTTATTTTTTATATTTTGGCAACCAATTTGACAGTTCACAATCTATTGTGAGCTAAAAATACAATCCAACCTAATGTGGATCGTAGGATTTATTATGAATTGAAAACAAATTACGTTCCGTTTGCTATCGTATGTTATAATCCTATTTCGTTTATACGTTTGACGTATCACGTAATTTCATTTCGTATGGTTGCCGATCCGTGATCGTATGTTACGAGTCGGGCCCTGAATTCAAAATACATCGATGACAAAAAAAAGAATATTTTAATTTTTCATTTTTACATGCTGTGGGCAATGATGTGTAAATGTGCTAAGTCGTCAGCTGTGAAAAAGAATGTGCTAAGTCACCCTGTCAATAATAGGGGGACTCATGAAAGCATATAAACTTATAAGGTGTAAAATTATATCCATTTACACACGGTGTTATATGAACGCGCCTAATAATACTCTTGATAAACTTGATTGTTTATCAGCTGTATTATTGCCAAACAAAATGTTTTTGATTGTTATACAAATTAACAAGTAAGCAAGGTTAAGTTCGGGTGTAACCGAATATTACATACTCAGTTGAGAGCTATGGTGACAACATAAGGGAAAATAACCATGTAGGAAAATGAACCGAGGGAAACCCTGGAATGTGTTTGTATACCATGTCTATCAAATGAAAGGCACTAAAGAGTATTTTATGAGGGAGTGGGCCATAGTTCTATAGGTGGACGCCATTTAGGGATATCGCCATAAAGGTGGATCAGGGTTGACTCTAGAATTTTTTTGCACGATATGGATAGCAAATGAAAGGTGTTAATGAGTATTTTAAAAGGGAGTAATCCTTAGTTCCATAGGTGGACGCCGTTTCGAGAAATCGCCATAAAGGTGGACCAGGGGTGACGCTAGAATTTGTTTGTACAATATGGGTATCAAAAGAAAGGTGTTACTGAGTATTTTAAAGGGAGTTATCCTTAGTTCCATAGCTGGACGCCGTTTCGAAATATCGCCATAAAGGTGGACCAGGGGTAACTCTAGAATTTGTTTGTACGATATGGGTATCAAATGAAAGGTGTTAATGAGTATTTTAAAAGGGAGTGGGCCTTAGTTCTATAGGTGGACGCATTACGAGATATCGCCATAAAGGTGGAACAGGGGTGACTCTAGAATTTGTTTGTACGATATGTGAATCAAATGAAAGGTGTTAATGAGTATTTTAAAAGGGCGTCGGCCTTAGTTCTATAGGTGGACGCCTTTTCGAGATATCGCCATAAAGGTAGACCAGGGGCGACTCTAGAATTTGTTTGTACGATATGGGTATGAAATGAAAGGTGTTAATAAGTATTTTAAAAGGGTGTGGGCCTTAGTTCTATAGGTTGACGCCTTTTCGAGATATCGCCATGAAGGTGGACCAGGGGTGACTCTAGAATTTGTTTGTACGATATGGGTATCAAATGAAAGGTGTTAATGAGTATTTTAAAAGGGCGTGGGCCTTAGTTCTATAGGTGGACGCCTTTTCGAGATATCGCCATAAAGGTGGACCAGGGGTGACTCTAGAATTTTTTTGTACGATATGGGTTTCAAATGAAAAGTGTTAATGAATATTTTAAAAGGGAGTGGGCCTTAGTTCTATAGGTGGACGCCTTTTCGATATATCGCCATAAAAG
Source organism: Eurosta solidaginis (assembly GCF_040869045.1). Classification (NCBI taxonomy): domain Eukaryota; kingdom Metazoa; phylum Arthropoda; class Insecta; order Diptera; family Tephritidae; genus Eurosta; species Eurosta solidaginis. The sequence goes on along the minus strand of NC_090320.1, from coordinate 71,131,452 downwards.
TGGACCAGGGGTGAGTCAAATGAAAGGTGTTAATGAGTATTTTAAAAGAGTGTGGGCCTTAGTTCTATAGGTGGACGCATATTCGAGATATAGCCATAAAGGTGGACCAGGGGTGACTCTAGAATGTGTTTGTACGATATCGGTATCAAATTAAAGGTGTTAATGAGTATTTTAAAAGGGAGTGGACCTTAGTTCTATAGGTGGACGCATTTCGAGATATCGCCATAAAGGTGGACCAGGGGTGACTCTAGAATTTGTTTGTACGATATGTGAATCAAATGAAAGGTGTTAATGGGTATTTTAAAAGGGCGTGGGCCTTAGTTCTATAGGTGGGCGCCTTTTCGAGATATCGCCATAAAGGTAGACCAGGGGCGACTCTAGAATTTGTTTGTACGATATGGGTATGAAATGAAAGGTGTTAATGAGTATTTTAAAAGGGTGTGGGCCTTAGTTCTATAGGTTGACGCCTTTTCGAGATATCGCCATAAAGGTGGACCAGGGGTGACTCTAGAATTTGTTTGTACGATATGGGTTTCAAATGAAAAGTGTTAATGAGTATTTTAAAAGGGAGTGGGCCTTAGTTCTATAGGTGGACGCATTTCGAGATATCGCCATAAAGGTGGACCAGGGGTGACTCTAGAATTTGTTTGTACGATATGTGAATCAAATGAAAGGTGTTAATGAGTATTTTAAAAGGGAGTGGGCCTTGGTTCTATAGGCGGACGCCTTTTCGAGATATCGCCATAAAGGTGGACCAGGGGTGACTCTAGAATTTGTTTGTACGATATGGGTATCAAATGAAAGGAGTTAATGAGTATTTTAAAAGGGAGTGGGCCTGAGTTCTATAGGTGGACGCATTTCGAGATATCGCCATAAAGGTGGACCAGGGGTGACTCTAGAATTTGTTTGTACGATATGTGAATCAAATGAAAGGTGTTAATGGGTATTTTAAAAGGGAGTGGGCCTTAGTTCTATAGGCGGACGCCTTTTCGAGATATCGCCATAAAGTTGGACCAGGGGTGACTCTAGAATTTGTTTGTACGACATGGGTTTCAAATGAAAAGTGTTAATGAGTATTTTAAAAGGGAGTGGGCCTTAGTTCTATAGGTGGACGCCTTTTCGAGATATCGCCATAAAGGTAGACCAGGGGCGACTCTAGAATTTGTTTGTACGATATGGGTATGAAATGAAAGGTGTTAATAAGTATTTTAAAAGGGTGTGGGCCTTAGTTCTATAGGTTGACGCCCTTTCGAGATATCGCCATGAAGGTGGACCAGGGGTGACTCTAGAATTTGTTTGTACGACATGGGTTTCAAATGAAAAGTGTTAATGAGTATTTTAAAATGGCGTGGGCCTTAGTTCTATAGGTGGACGCCTTTTCGAGATATCGCCATAAAGGTAGACCAGGGGCGACTCTAGAATTTGTTTGTACGATATGGGTATGAAATGAAAGGTGTTAATAAGTATTTTAAAAGGGTGTGGGCCTTAGTTCTATAGGTTGACGCCTTTTCGAGATATCGCCATGAAGGTGGACCAGGGGTGACTCTAGAATTTGTTTGTACGTTATGGGTATCAAATGAAAGGAGTTAATGAGTATTTTAAAAGGGAGTGGGCCTTAGTTCTATAGGTGGACGCCTTTTCGAGATATCGCCATAAAGTTGGACCAGGGGTGACTCTAGAATTTGTTTGTACGATATGGGTTTCAAATGAAAAGTGTTAATGAATATTTTAAAAGGGAGTGGGCCTTAGTTCTATAGGTGGACGCCTTTTCGATATATCGCCATAAAAGTGGACCAGGGGTGAGTCAAATGAAAGGTGTTAATGAGTATTTTAAAAGAGTGTGGGCCTTAGTTCTATAGGTGGACGCCTATTCGAGATATAGCCATAAAGGTGGACCAGGGGTCACTCTAGAATGTGTTTGTACGATATGGGTATCAAATGAAAGGTGTTAATGAGTATTTTAAAAGGGAGTGGGCCTTAGTTCTATAGGTGGACGCATTTCGAGATATCGCCATAAAGGTGGACCAGGGGTGACTCTAGAATTTGTTTGTACGATATGTGAATCAAATGAAAGGTGTTAATGAGTATTTTAAAAGGGTGTGGGCCTGAGTTCTATAGGTGGACGCATTTCGAGATATCGCAATAAAAGTGGACCAGGGGTGACTCTAGAATTTGTTTTTACGATATGTGAATCAAATAAAAGGTGTTAATGGGTATTTTAAAAGGGAGTGGGCCTTAGTTCTATAGGCGGACGCCTTTTCGAGATATCGCCATAAAGGTGGACCAGGGGTGACTCTAGAATTTGTTTGTACGACATGGGTTTCAAATGAAAAGTGTTAATGAGTATTTTAAAGGGGAGTGGGCCTTAGTTCTATAGGTGGACGCATTTCGAGATATCGCCATAAAGGTTGACCAGGGGTGACTCTAGAATTTGTTTGTACGATATGGGTATGAAATGAAAGGTGTTAATGAGTATTTTAAAAGGGAGTGGGCCTGAGTTCTATAGATGGACGCATTTCGAGATATCGCCATAAAGGTGGACCAGGGGTGACTCTAGAATTTTTTTGTACGATATGTGAATCAAATGAAAGGTGTTAATGAGTATTTTAAAAGGGAGTGGGCCTGAGTTCTATAGGTGGACGCATTTCGAGATATCCCCATAAAGGTGGACCAGAGGTGACTCTAGAATTTGTTTGTACGATATGGGTATGAAATGAAAGGTGTTAATGAGTAGTTTAAAAGGGTGTGGGCCTTAGTTCTATGGGTTCACGCCTTTTCGAGATATCGCCATAAAGGTGGACCAGGGGTGACTCTAGAATTTGTTTGTACGATATGGGTATCAAATGACAGGTGTTAAGAATATTTTAAAAGGGAGTGGGCCTTAGTTCTATAGCTGGACGCATTTCGAGATATCGCCATAAAGGTGGACCAGGGGTGACTCTAGAATTTGTTTGTACGATATGTGAATCAAATGAAAGGTGTTAATGAGTATTTTAAAAGGGTGTGGGCCTTAGTTCTATAGGTTGACGCCTTTTCGAGATATCGCCATAAAGGTGGACCAGGAGTGACTCTAGAAATTGTTTGTACGATATGGGTATGAAATGAAAGGTGTTAATGAGTATTTTAAAAGGGAGTGGGCCTTAGTTCTATAGGTGGACGCCTTTTCGAGATATCGCCATAAAGGTGGACCAGGGGTGACTCTAGAATTTGTTTGTACGATATGGGTATCAAATGAAAGGTGCTAATGAGTATTTTAAAAGGGAGCGGGCCTTAGTTCTATAGGTGGACGCCTTTTCGAGATATCGCCATAAAGGTGGACCAGGGGTGACTCTAGAATTTTTTTGTACGATATGGGTTTCAAATGAAAAGTGTTAATGAATATCTTAAAAGGAATGGGCCTTAGTTTTATAGGTGGACGCCTTTTCGAGATATCGCCATAAAAGTGGACCAGGGGTGAGTCAAATGAAAGGTGTTAATGAGTATTTTAAAAGAGTGTGGGCCTTAGTTCTATAGGTGGACGCCTTTTCGAAATATCGACATAAAGGTGCACCAGGGCTGACTCTAGAATTTGTTTGTACGATATGTGAATCAAATGAAAGGTGTTAATGAGTATTTTAAAAGGGCGTGGGCCTTAGTTCTATAGGTGGACGCCTTTTCGAGATATCGCCATAAAGGTAGACCAGGGGCGACTCTAGAATCTGTTTGTACGATATGGGTATGAAATGAAAGGTGTTAATGAGTATTTTAAAAGGGAGTTTGCCTTAGTTCTATAAGTGGACGCCTTTTCGAGATATCGCCATAAAGGTGGACCAGAAGTGACTCTAGAATTTTTTTGTACGATATGGGTATCAAATGAAAGGTGTTAATGAGTATTTTAAAAGGGAGTGGGCCTTAGTTCTATAGGTGCACGCATTTCGAGATATCGCCATAAAGGTGGACCAGGGGTGACTCTAGAATTTGTTTGTACGATATGTGAATCAAATGAAAGGTGTTAATGAGTATTTTAAAAGGGCGTGGGCCATAGTTCTATAGGTGGACGCCTTTTCGAGATATCGCCATAAAGGTGGACCAGGGGTGACTCTAGAATTTGTTTGTACGATATGGGTTTCAAATGAAAAGTGTTAATGAATATTTTAAAAGGGAGTGGGCCTTAGTTCTATAGATGGACGCCTTTTCGAGATATCGCCATAAAAGTGGACCAGGGGTGAGTCAAATGAAAGGTGTTAATGAGTATTTTAAAAGAGTGTGGGCCTTAGTTCTATAGGTGGACGCCTTTTCGAGATATCGCCATAAAGGTGGACCAGGGGTGACTCTAGAATTTGTTTATACGATATGGGTATCAACTGAAAGGTGTTAATGAGTATTTTAAAAGGGAGTGAGCCTTAGTTCTATAGGTGGACGCCTTTCCGAGATATCGCCATAAAGGTGGACCAGGTGTCACTCTAGGATTTGTTTGTACGATATGGGTATCAAATGAAAGGTGTTAATGAGTATTTTAAAAGGGAGTGGGCCTTAGTTCTATAGGTGGACGCCTTTTCGAGATATCGCCATAAAGGTGGACCAGGGGTGACTCTAGGATTTGTTTGTACGATATGGGTATCAAATGAAAGGTGTTAATGAGTATTTTGAAAGGGAGTGGGCCTTAGTTCTTTAGGTGGACGCCTTTTCGTGGTATCGCCATTAAGGTGGACCAGGGGTGACTCTAGAATTTGTTTGTACGATATGGGTATCAAATGAAAGGTGTTAATGAATATTTTAAAAGCGAGTGGGCCTTAGTTGTATAGGTGGACACCTTTTCGAGATATCGCCATAAAGGTGGACCAGGTGTCACTCTAGGATTTGTTTGTACGATATGGGTTTCAAATGAAAAGTGTTAATGAGTATTTTAAAAGGGAGTGAGCCTTAGTTCTATAGGTGGACGCCTTTCCGAGATATCGCCATAAAGGTGGACCAGGGGTGACTCTAGAATTTGTTTGTACGATATGGGTATCAAATGAAAGGTGTTAATGAATATTTTAAAAGCGAGTGGGCCTTAGTTGTATAGGTGGACACCTTTTCGAGATATCGCCATAAAGGTGGACCAGGGGTGACTCTAGAATTTGTTTGTACGATATGGGTTTCAAATGAAAAGTGTTAATGAGTATTTTAAAAGGGAGTGAGCCTTAGTTCTATAGGTGGACGCCTTTCCGAGATATCGCCATAAAGGTGGACCAGGTGTCACTCTAGGATTTGTTTGTACGATATGGGTATCAAATGAAAGGTGTTAATGAGTATTTTAAAAGGGCGTGGGCCTTAGTTCTTTAGGTGGACGCCTTTTCGTGGTATCGCCATTAAGGTGGACCAGGGGTGACTCTAGAATTTGTTTGTACGATATGTGAATCAAATGAAAGGTGTTAATGAGTATTTTAAAAGGGCGTGGGCCATAGTTCTATAGGTGGACGCCTTTTCGAGATATCGCCATAAAGGTGGACCAGGGGTGACTCTAGAATTTGTTTGTACGATATGGGTTTCAAATGAAAAGTGTTAATGAGTATTTTAAAAGGGAGTGAGCCTTAGTTCTATAGGTGGACGCCTTTCCGAGATATCGCCATAAAGGTGGACCAGGTGTCACTCTAGGATTTGTTTGTACGATATGGGTATCAAATGAAAGGTGTTAATGAGTATTTTAAAAGGGCGTGGGCCTTAGTTCTTTAGGTGGACGCCTTTTCGTGGTATCGCCATTAAGGTGGACCAGGGGTGACTCTAGAATTTGTTTGTACGATATGGGTATCAAATGAAAAGTGTTAATGAGTATTTTAAAAGGGAGTCGGCCTTAGTTCTATAGGTTGACGCCTTTTCGAGATATCTCCATAAAGGTGGACCAGGGGTGACTCTAGAATTTGTTTGTACGATATGGGTATCAAATGAAAGGTGTTAATGAATATTTTAAAAGCGAGTGGGCCTTAGTTGTATAGGTGGACACCTTTTCGAGATATCGCCATAAAGGTGGACCAGGGGTGACTCTAGAATTTGTTTGTACGATATGGGTTTCAAATGAAAAGTGTTAATGAGTATTTTAAAAGGGAGTGAGCCTTAGTTCTATAGGTGGACGCCTTTCCGAGATATCGCCATAAAGGTGGACCAGGGGTGACTCTAGAATTTGTTTGTACGATATGGGTTTCAAATGAAAAGTGTTAATGAGTATTTTAAAAGGGAGTGAGCCTTAGTTCTATAGGTGGATGCCTTTCCGAGATATCGCCATAAAGGTGGACCAGGGGTGTCTCTAGAATGTGTTTGTACGATATGGGAATCAAATGAAAGGTGTTACTGAGCATTTTAAGAGGGAGTGGGCATAAGGTCTATAGGTGGACGCCTTTTCGAGATATCGCCATTAGGGTGGGCCAGGGGTGACTCTAGAATGTTTGTACGATATGGGTATCAAACGAAAAGTGTTACTGAGCATTTTAAGAGGGAGTGGGCATTAGGTCTATAGGTGGACGCCTTTTCGAAATGTCGCTATTAGGGTGGGCCAGGGGTGACTCTAGAATGTGTTTGTATGATATGTGTATCAAATGAAAGATGGTAATTAGTACTTTAAAAGGGAGTAATCCTTAGTTCTATAGGTGGAAGCCTTTTCGAGATATCGCCATAAAGGTGGACCAAGGGTGACTCTAGAATGTTTGTACGTTATGGGTAACAAACGAAAGGTGTTACTGAGCATTTTAAGAGGGAGTGGGCATGAGGTCTATAGGTGGACGCCTTTTCGAGATATCGTCATTAGGGTGGGCCAGGTGTGACTCTAGAATGTGCTTGTACGATATGGGTATCAAACTAAAGGTGTTACTGAGCATTTTAAGAGGGAGTGGGCATTAGGTCTATAGGTGAACGCCTTTTCGAGATATCGCCATTAGGGTGGGCCAGGAGTGACTCTAGAATGTTTGTACGATATGGGTATCAAACGAAAGGTGTTACTGAGCATTTTAAGAGGGAGTGGGCATTAGGTCTATAGGTGGAAGCCTTTTCGAGATATCGCCATTAAGGTGGGCCAGGGGTGATTCTAGAATGTGTTTGTACGATATGGGTATCAAATGAAAGGTGGTAATGAGTATTTTAAAAGGGAGTAATCCTTAGTTCTATAGGTGGACGCCTTTTCGACATATCGCCATAAAGGTGGACCAAGGGTGACTCTAGAATGTTTGCACGATATGGGTATCAAACGAAAGGTGTTACTGAGCATTTTAAGAGGGAGTGGGCATTAGGTCTATAGGTGGACGCCTTTTCGAGATATCGCCATTAGGGTGGGCCAGGGGTGACTCTAGAATGTGTTTTTACGATATGGATATCAAATTAAAGGTATTAATGAGGGTTTTAAAAGCGAGTGGCCCTTAGATGTATATGTGAAGGCGTTCTCGCGATATCGACCAAAATGTGGACCAGGTGATCCAGAAAATCATCTGTCGGGTACTGCTAATTTATTTATATATGCAATACCACTAACAGTATTCCTGCCAAGATTCCAAGGGCTGTTGATTTCGCCTTGTAGAACTTTTTCATTTTCTTCTACCTAATATGGTAGGTGTCACACCCATTTTACAAAGTTTTTTCCAAAGTTATATTTTACGTAAATAAACCAATCCAGTTACAATGTTTCATCCCTTTTTTCGTATTTGGTATAGAATTATGGCATTTTTTTCATTTTTCGTAATTTTCGATATCGATAAAGTGGGCGTGGTTATGGTCGGATTTCGGCCATTTTTTATACCAAGATAAAGTGAGTTCAGATAAGTACGTGGGCTAAGTTTAGTAAAGATATATCGGTTTTTGCTCAAGTTATTGTGTTAACGGCCGAGCCGAAGGACAGACGGTAGACTGTGTATAAAAACTGGGCGCGGCTTCCACAGATTTCGCCCATTTTCACAGAGAACAGTTACCGTCATAGAATCTATGCCCCTACCAAATTTGAGAAGGATTGGTAAATTTTTGTTCGACTTATGGCATTAAAAGTATTCTAGACAAACTAAATGAAAATGGGCGGAGCCACGCCCATTTTGAAAATTTCTTTTATTTTTGTATTTTGTTGCATCATATCATTACTGGAGTTGAATTTTGATTTAATTTACTTATATACAGTAAAGATATAAAATTTTTTGTTAAAATTTGAATTTAAAAAATTTTTTTTGTAAAAAGTGGGCGTGTTCTTCATCCAATTTTGCTAATTTTTATTTAGCACATATATAGTAATAGTAGTAACGTTCCTGCCAAATATGATCATGATATCTTCAACGACTGCCAAATTACAGCTTGCAAAACTTTTAAATTACCTTCTTCTAAAAGTGGGCGGTGCCACACCCGTTGTCCAAAATCTTACTAATTTTCTATTCTGCGTCATAACGTCAACCCATCTACCAAGTTTCATCGATTTAACCGCATTTGGCAATGAATTATCGCATTTTTTCGGTTTTTCGAAATTTTCGATATCAAAAAAGTGGGCGTGGTTATAGTCCGATATCGTTCATTTTAAATAGCGATCTGAGATGAGTGCCCAGGAATCTACACACCAAATTTCATCAAGATACCTCAAAATTTACTCAAGTTATCGTGTTAACGGACAGACGGACGGACGGACGGACGGACGGACGGACATGGCTCAATCAAATTTTTTTTCGATACTGATGATTTTGATATATGGAAATCTATATCTATCTCGATTCCTTTATACCTGTTCAACCAACCGTTATCCAATCAAAGTTAATATACTCTGTGAGCTCTGCTCAACTGAGTATAAAAATGATATTAATAATTAAAACATTTTTTGAAACGTAAATCCTCATCTAAGTTTTAATCCTTTTCTTGACAGATCTGTTTTTAAAAAATATTTTATTTGATTTGTGATAATTTAGTTTATGTTTACTTAGTTTCATGAATGATTAAACCAATTGAATGAAAATAAATCAATACTTTTATTTAAAGGCTTTGATTATTTTCTCGTTAAATTATTAGCGTTACTCGTTATATTATAACGGTTGGGAGTTACGAGTTTCCCTCACCCTCAGGGTAGTAGTAGGACCAATTTCGTGATTGGTCTGGTGGTTTGTCCCCTTGCCGTATCCAGTTCGACGACTCGAACTCGGTTATCGGGGTCATAGTGAAGGTTGGCTCTCCGATCTAATCTCCATTCGTTGGGAGCTAGATTGTCCTTGATGACGACTAGGTCCCCCTGTTTGAGGTTCGATTGTGGATGCTTCCACTTAACGCGCTTCTACAACTCGGTGAGGTACTCAGTTTTCCATCGTTTGCAGAAGTTTTGATGCAGCGCCTTAAGTTTTTCCCATCGATTGACGAGTGATGCGCGGTTCTCGCTGACGCCAATCTTGGGTGGCGCTAGTAGATGGTCCCCGACTAGGAAGTGTCCGGGGGTAAGTGGTTCCAGGTTGGACGGTTCATTTGAAGATGGGCTTAGGGGTCGGTAGTTGAGGCAGGATTCAATCCTACACAGGAGGGTGCTAAACTCCTCGAAAGTAAATTTATGGTCCGATGCGATCCTTTTGAAATGAGTTTTGAAAGTCTTGACTCCCGCTTCCCACAGCCCGCCCATGTGAGGAGCAGCTGCTGGTATGAAATGTCATGTGAGCGTTTGGTGGGCATATTTAGAGAGGGTGCGGTCGCACGCATCAACGAGGAATGCCTTGAACTCTGAGCGGAGAGCCCTCGACGCACCGACAAAGTTCGTCCCGTTGTCGGAGTAGAGATTTTTCGGGCATCCTCGTCTAGCGACAAACCGACTAAACGCTGCTAGAAACGCGGCGGTACTGAGGTCGCTAGTCGCCTTTAAGTGGATCGCCTTAGTCGCAAAGCAGACGAATAGGCAGACGTACCCCTTGGATATGCGACATCCTCGTCCGCTGTAGGACTTGATGTCAAACGGTTCGGCAAAATCCACCCCGGTATTGGTAAATGCCCGAGAAAAGTAGTGCGTTCCGCGGGGAGAATTCCCATGAGTTGCGTTGGGGAATGTTTGCGGAATAGCATATAGGCCTTGCAGTTGTGAATGATGGATCGGATCACGTTTTTGATCCGAGGTATCCAATACTGCGTGCGTAGTTGGTTTCCGCCATGTATGGAAATGGTGTGGAAAAACTGGACGAGGAGAGGGGTGAGTCGGCAGGCGTAAGGGAGGATTATCGGGTGATGCTCGTCGACGGGAACGTCCCTGGATGCGTTGAGACAACCCCAACCCGAAGGACGTTATTTTCGTCGATAAAGGGATCTAGAGAGAGGATCTCGCTTTTGGCCGCGATGGGTTTCCTAGTTCTCAGAGCGTTCATTTCCTCGGCATAGTGGCTTGTTTGGGATATCCTTATGGGACAGCTAGTCGTAGCTTTGATTTCGTCGGACGAGATCTGGTGAAACTCTGCTTTAAAGATGCTTTAGTTTTTGGTGAAGTGCACCCACCGAGGTATACGAATCCGGTTAATGGCGGGGTACTCCTGCATAAAGGTTTGCCACCGATCTAGAGTGATTGTGGATACCGTTTCATCCCAATCCGTCCCCTCTAGCCAAATGTTTTGCATAATGATTTTGGCTTCGATGATAACTGGGGCGAGCCAGCCTAAAGGGTGGAAAATTTTGGCGATGGCAGATAGTTTCGCACTCTTCGTTAATACATCCTGATCTTCGATCGATTTCGCGGTAAAATGGAGGTGGTCGTAATGCGCATTCGCTCGCGTCCTCGAACTCGTGTAGTAGTCCGGCTGCAACTGGAAGTCCATTTTCGTATGGGGAATCCTGCTGACTTTAATGCAGCTGTGATTTCATCGCGAGCAGTCATTGCTGACTCGATGCTTTGCCCCTGCCAGGACGTCATCGACGTACATGCTATTTCGCAAGATGTGCGATGCGATCGGCAGCGACGGTTCGACGTCATCTGCAAGTTGATGTAGGGTTCTGATCGCTAGGTAGGAGGCACAGTTGACCCCAAAGGTTACCGTGTTGGGCTCATATATGCTGGCAGGGTCATCTGTTTTGTGGCGAAAAACTATTCGTTGGTATTGGGTTTGGTTTTCCTTTACCCAGATTTGCCTGTACATCTTCTCAATGTCGCTGTTGAAGACGTACTTGAAAAGTCTCTATCGGAGGAGAAGTGTCGTTAAGTCAGCTTGAAGTACTGGACCTGTGTGTAGGACATCGTTCAGGTTCGTGCCGTTGGAAGTCGGGCACGACCCTTACTTTAGTCGTTGTGCTTTCTTCTTTGACAACCGCATGATGCGGTAAGAAATAGCAATCGGTTGATTGTGGGGGTACTACGGTGTGCACCTTGGACATGTGCTCTAATGTGACGTATTCTGTCAGTACCCTGTTGTATTCCGTCTGTAGGGCCGGTGTCTTAGCTAGGCGCCTCTCGTTGCGATAGAACTGAGAGCAGACGTTCTTAAGAGATGTGCCCAAACAGAGGGTTTTCGGAAAGTCCTGTTTAAAGGAAAGTGTACAGCTCCGTTGCTGTAGGTGCTGGGGATGTAGAGTCTCACGACGGTACGGGTGATGAGGATGGCGATAGGGTTGCAATTTTGTAGTTAATTAACGCTATAAGTTCGCCTTACTTGCGTTGATGATGTGGATGATCGTTGTAGATTTGTTCGGCTTTAACCTTGTACGTTATTAAAACACAGTAGACTTTATACACGCTCGCACAAAACTGTCTATTTAATTATATACGGATATGCAATTTCACAGAGTATGTAAGGTGTACAAAATTTTCTCGAAAATAAATTAATGCAATAAAATACAAAGTTTTCCAATATTTATAAGATTATTGGGTTTGGTTTGCAAAAAAGCGATAAAGTGAAGCACACCAGGTGATACACAAAAAATATAGATAGGATAAACCTGTCTTAGAGCGCGAACAATCCAGATTCGATTTTTTCCAAAATTATGTGAAAAAAGATGTGAAGAAAAGAATGTCAACATGATTGGTTGACAGCTGATGCTCGTTCAGGCGAGCGAGTAGCGCACGCGTTGCCAACCACCCCACAATGTACAACATAGATTTATAGTTATTTAAGGAAATGGTGTTATCTCTGTCCTGTTATTTGGACACTAAACACCATTAACTGTTATCTTTTGCTAATTTTATATATATAAGTATACTTCTGTTTTATGAAAACGCGTGTGAAAACGCCAGACAATTGGTGCAATAACCATGGGCTCGTGCCAGGAGGTACCGCTTCGACGGCTGCATGCCCCGAAAGAGTGGGCAAGTACGTAGCGCATGATGGCGAGCGCATACGCGACAATGCATGAAATTATTGCTGGAGTTGTTGGTTTGGCTCTCGGCGTGATTGCTAGCCACCACCACCTGAGAGCGTATCGACGTTCTTGGCCTTGGAGTTGGTGTTACATCCATGTTCGCCTGAAACGAGTCGTATTCATATGACTTTAGTGCGGGGTATATTGATCATTGTAACTGTGAGATGGAGCGGGATTTTAATTGTTGTTTTTGGGATTAGGCGGATACGGTGATTTGACGGGATAAGTCTTTAGGACCCAGCGGTCTTGTGAGTGGGGTGGTAACGAAAATCTACACGGTCGCTTGGGGGCTGGGCGGACGATCCGCCGGAGGCAGAAAACATAGTTTTACTATCGGCCGTGTGAGAATGCCGGATTGGGTGCGCACCACGACGACACGAATGTGGCCATCCGGGCCGGGGCGTGCTCGTTCGATGCGTCCGAGGCGCCATTCGGGGGGAGGAAGTGTATCGTCCTTGATGAGGACACACTCCCCGACTTTTGGCTAAATGCGGGTGTCTTTCCAACGATACCGTTTGTGGAGGTCCTTGAGGTAATCCTCCTTCCATCGTCGACTAAACTGGTGATGGATCACCTTGACCTTTTCTCATCGGTTGAGCAGAGATAGGTTCTCATGGTCGGGTTCAGGAATCGCTAATAAAGGGGTTCCCCCAAGGAAATGTCCCGGGGTGAGCGCAGTAAAGTCAGAGGGATCCTGAGATAGCGGGGAGATGGGGCATGAGTTTAACACGGCCTCTATTCGTATTAGTAGGATGGTAAATTCCTCTAAAGTGAATTTGTGAGATCCGACTGACTTCTTGAGGTGGGTTTTAAAACTTTTGACCGCAGCTTCCCATAAGCCGCCCATATGAGGAGCGCTGGGGGGTATAAACTTCCATTTTATGCCTTGAGCGGCGTATTTTTTGACGACTTCTTGGGATACTTCGTTGGAGAAAGTCACAAATTCCTTTTCCGTAGCTCTTTTGGCACCTACAAAGGTTGTGCCATTATCGCTCATCATAGTTGCGGGATAGACTCGACGTCCGACAAAACGGGCAAATGCAGCCAGAAAGGCCTCAGAGGTGAGATTTGAGCACAACTCGAGATGTACCGCTTTTGTCGTGAAGCAAACAAAAACGGCCACGTAACCCTTCACGAGGGTAGGCGATCTTAGCATGGATGCTTTTATCAAAAAAGGGCCGGCAAAATCAACCCCCGTTGTGGTGAAGGGGGGAGCGAAAGTGCATCGTGTGGGTGGCAAGGCTGCCATTATTTGGGAGCGCATTTGCTGCTTGTGGACGGTGCATGTTTTACATTGAAAAATGCATTTTTTGATGAGTGGCTTGAGCCGAGGAATGAAAAGTTCTTGTCTAATCGTTTGCTGCATGAGACGGACTTCGGCGTATAGGAAAAGTTCATGCAGGAAGCGTAGGAAAAGTGCAGCATATCGGGATTTTTCCGGGATAATAATGGGGTGGCTTTCGTTGTAGGTTAGTGTTGAGTCAACTAGGCGACCGCGGACTCGGAGCAATCCATCTTCATCCAAATATGGATTAAGGGTGAGAAGGGGGCTCCGTTTGTCGATAGGCTTCGAGGCTAACAACGATGCCTTTTCCTTGGGGAAATATCGCGACTGAGTTAAGGCGATTAGCTTGAGTTTCGTGTTTCGGAAGTCGTCGGGAGTAAGGGTTAACGGGGAAGTTGGTATGTGGCCCGCGCGGGTTTTAAGGGTGCGTATGAAGCGCAACACGTGAGTTAAAACTCTCAGGGCACGCGGAAACGAAGGAAATCGATCCAGAATGTCGGGTTCTTCTTCGCTGGCATGTAATGCTTCGATTCGGCGGACTTCGGGTGGACTTACGGAGGGGCGGCGCAAGTCTTTGGGCCATGATTCCGGGGGACTGATGAGCCATTCTGGGCCTTTCTACCACAGGGAGGAAGCTGCCAAATCAAGAGGTTTGCATCCTCTTGTGCCCATGTCGGCGGGGTTTTCGGAACTGCGTACATGTCGCCAAGTGGCGTTTCCAACCAGATCGATTATTTGCGCGGTTCGATTTGCTACGAAAGTTCTCCATGTATAGGGGGGCTTTTCTAGCCATGCCAGCACTATTTCGGAGTCCGACCACAGCGTCAAGGTATGCGGGCTGAGATTGAGTTGGGATTAAACGACGGAGACTAGCTTCGCTAGGAGCAGAGCTCCACACAATTCCAGCCGTGGCAAGCTAGTGGATTTTAGGGGTGCCACTTTGCTTTTAGAGACTAGGAGATGAGAGGTTGTGTTTTGTCCTACCGTCGTTCGGACATAAATGCTGGAGCAATAAGCTTTCTCCGACGCGTCGCAAAAGCCATGCAGCTACGTGGGTTGGTCAGGGGAGTAATTGACCCAACGAGGAATTTGAATCCCTGTTATGGCGTGGAGGTCGCTGGTTCATATCCGGTTCGAAGGACCAAATGTAAAGCTTCGTTGCTGTAGGTGCTGGGGATGTAGAGTCTCACGACGGTACGGGTGCTGAGGATGGCGATGGGGTTGCAATTTTGTAGTTAATTAACGCTATAAGTTCGCCTTACTTGCGTTGATGATGTGGTTGATCGTTGCAGATTTGGCTTTAACCTTGTACGTTATTAAAACACAGTAGACTTTACACACGCTCGCACAAAACTGTCTATTTAATTATATACAGATATGCAATTTCACAGAGTATGTAAGGTGTACATAATTTTCTCGAAAATAAATTAATGCAATAAAATACAAAGTTTTCCAATATTTATAAGATAATTGGGTTTGGTTTGCAAAAAAGCGATAAAGTGAAGCACACCAGGTGATACACAAAAAATATAGATAGGATAAACCTGTCTTAGAGCGCGAACAATCCAGATTCGATTTTTTCCAAAATTATGTGAAAAAAGATGTGAAGAAAAGAATGTCAACATGATTGGTTGACAGCTGATGCTCGTTCAGGCGAGCGACGGTGTACCTCCCATCAGAGTTCCTTTCCGTTGTGGTTTTATAAAGTGCCTCGCAATAGGCATTATCTTAAGTCAGGGCCTTTTTTGTAGGTACGTTTTCAAGTTCCCAGAAAGCGATTAGTTGCTTGTCTAGGCTAATTTCGTTAAAAGATACCCGTGTATTAGTTGGGTGAGGTGCTTCCGCACGACCGGTTAAAATCCAACCGAAGACGGTTTCTTGGGCGAGAAGCGTATTTAAAACGTTCTTCCGGATACCGTTTAGTATTATCTGGGGATAGATGTCGCCTCCTCATTAACGAAGAACCTCTTATCCGCCAGGATCAAATCAGGGAAGGCCTGCCGATTGGTTGCGCCAACTTGGCAGGTCGGAAGGACCCCTGTTAATTGAGGTAGACTAGAACCACCGTGTCAATGCTCACACGATTCCTTTACCTGCGCGGATAGCGTATTATTTATTCCCGACACTTGCACATGCAAACATTTGGATGGCAGGTTTATTCTCTTCTTGAGTCTCTCTGTTATGAAGGAGCACTCGGACCCAGAGTCTATCAGCGCTCTGGCGGAAAATTTCACTCCGTTGTAGTGTATATTAACCCGCGCTGTTCCTAGTAACACCCCTTTAGTTGTGTTAGCATGATACGAAGGGACGTTGTTAGCATTATCTTACTTTTTTTCAGACTCCATCCTTGCCCTCGCCTGCTGTGAGGTTGAAGGTGTGTGGTCGGTGGCGTTTTGAGTCCACCTTTGAGGAGTTGTCTTTGGTTGTGCCGTCAGAAGATGGAGCGAGGTGTTGTGCCTTGCGTGACACGTGCCGCAATTGAGTGGGCTAGTGCAGCGTGTCACTGTGTGTCCACCCAACAGACAATTAAAACAATAACTATTGCTTTTTACAAACTCTATTTTCCCTGACGTAGACAACCTACGGAATTTTTGGCAATTTCGTAATTTGTGCTCCGTACTATTGCACATCTTACATGCCAGTTTTGGTACGCTGGCTTGGTAAACCCTTAGTTTTGCCGAAATTCCCTTGAATTTGAATTTTGATTTTTGGGTGCTTTTGTGGTTTTGTTACCCCTAAGATCAGAAACCGTCTCTAATGTCTGGAAGCGATTGGACAGGAATTTGTCCATATCCTCCCATTTCGGGATATCTGCTTTTCGTTCTACGGTCTGTTCCCAAAGAGCCAATGTAGATTCAGGGGGTTTGGTGAGCATAAGTAGGTTATAATTGCATCCCAATTTGTGATGTCAATATTATGACATTGTAGCGCAGAGATGCAATTGTTGATTTCACGTTGCAACTTTTTGATTGAGGTTCCACACTCCTGTTCGACTGCCGTCAAATTGAATAAAGGTTTTAGTTGCGTGTTGTTTAGGATACGTTTATATTCGTACCTGTCGCTTAGATTTTTCCAGGCGGTTGCAAAACCCTCGTTTGTTAACAAGCACCTGCCCACTGTTTCTTTTGCCTCCCCTTGCGTTTTTTGTTTTAAATAGCATAATTTCTCAACATCTTTCATATCGGTATTGTGGATGTAAATGGCCGTGAACATATCTCTAAAGGCTGGCCAGGAAAGGTAGTCGCCTTTAAATACATCGGCGTCGCAAGGCGGCAGCCGAATTTTATGTCCATGGCGCGAAGAGTCCTTTGCTTCATCTTTTGCCGGCTGTGGGGTGATAGCTTCGACTTCAGCCGCCACAGCAGACATGCATTGCAGGTAGCATGCGAAGCAACTTTTATTCTTCTTCCCAAACGCACTTAAGTCCTCTTTGGACAGATGACTGTTACGGAGAAGACTTTCGTATGCAGACTTGGTTTTCTTCCATAGTGCCCTTAGCCCCTTTGGACTAGGTAGGCAATTGAAAAGTAAAGTCCTCTCTCGGCGAACGAAAATCATACTCTACAAGTCACTTATCGTACCCGTCCTGCTATATGGGGCAGAAGCATGGACCATGACAACAGCAGATGAAGCGGCTTTGGGAGTGTGCGAGAGAAAAGTTCTTCGAAAGATTTATGGACCTCTACGCCTTGGCGATGGCGAGTACCGAAGAAGATTTAATGATGAGCTTTACGAGCTATACGCAGACATCAACATAGTCCAGCGAATTAAAACGCAGCGGCTGCGCTGGCTAGGCCATGTTATGCGAATGAAAGATGATGCTCCGGCAAGAAAGTGTTTCTATCGGAACCCGCCTATGGAAGCAGAGTTAGAGGGCGGCCCCCACTCCGTTGGAAGGACCAGGTGGAAAACGATTTAAACTCCCTTGGTGTGACCAATTGGCGCCGGTTGGCGGAGCGAAGGAGCGACTGGCGCGCCTTGTTGGACGGCCATAACCGTTTAGACGGTTAAACGCCAATTAAGTAAGTAAGTAAGTAAGCCCTTAGCCCCTCTTGCAGTAGTGCAAGGGTGTGCTTGTTCTTGGATTCGGCCGAGGTGGAGTTGAAGTCTTGTTCAAACTCGACTATGGAATCCAATCTATTATACGTCTCCATTGCTTTTATTAATTTGAATATTTTTTTTATTTAAAGGTGTTGAGATTGGAAGCAAAGACTTATAGGCGTTGGAGTGTGTAACCGCAGCAAAATTTAAGCGTGTTTTTTTTTTTTTTTGAAAGTCGTACAGCAATCAATCCTGCTGTGATAGATGTGTTAACACAGATAGAAATCCTTGTGCGAATCTAATGTGTTAAGAGCAGAAAATTTGATACAGATGGAAGTCTGAGGTGAATGTAATGTTTAAAAAAGGTGATATGAAACACTGATAGAAATCCTCACGAGGATTTAATGTGGATAAGGTGATGTTAAACACAGATAGAAATCCTGACGAGGATTTAATGTGTATGTAGTGATGTGAAACGCAGAGACGAGAAATCGCCTGCAAATATTTACTGTCTAAGAGGTGTGTTAGACACAGATAGAACTATTTTCCAAAAAAATTTAGCGTATCTAAAACAAGTTTTAAAAACGCAGATAGTAATCCCGATGTGGATATAATGTGTCAACTTCGAGATTTGAAACACAAATAGAAATCCTTATATGGATTTAATGTGTCAACCTAGTGATGTGAAACACAGATAGCAATCCTAATGAGGATTTAATGTATATACCTAAACAATGTGAAGTAAGCGCTATCCCAGAGTAGCCAACCAGGGATCTTTCCCAATATAGGAAAATAAATTTGTTTATCCACTTAATGTGGAAAATAACGATTTTAAATATTTATTATAAAAACGGTGAAAAAATACAAGCTATATAATCTAAATCAACGATCAGCATAAATTGCGTTTGTTCTTAATCGTGTGGCTTGCAACAAATATAATTAAGCCACTTGCCACCCAACGTAGTGAATTCTCTGGCTCTTTTGCCTGAGTTAGAAAAACTGATGAGTAAAGTGAATTCTGTGATAGATATGCTAAGGCTATCAACCAAGTGAAATGTGGTTCATGTAATAAGAAATCTGGTGATATTTTTGTCAGCGTATGTGACGACGAGGGGTTTACACAGTGCAGTGATGAGTGTGAAAAAAAAACTAAAAAAATTCACTGACTGTCTGCCTTGAGCGGTGTCGGGTAACCCTTACCACTGCTGGGGGGAAGTACCCGATCGTCAAAAGGCGTTGTGTGCTTAGTAAACACGAAATCTATCAATTTTACTTACTTTGCCTTGTATCAATCACTGAGTGCACTTTCTTTACGTGAATCACGTAAATAGAAAAAAAGTTTGTGCAACCAAGCAACCACGTAGCTTAAGTTTTTTAAGCGAGTCGTTGATCGGCGCTGTGTTGATGTGATGATTTGTCTGATGGGATGTTGTATGTGAACTTGAAGAGTGTACTGCGATGTTGAAAATGTATGATGTGCTGTTGATTGTAATGGACTGTATGTGGACTGTTTGATGTTGATGTGATGCTACTGTATGACTGTAAGATGTGACGCTAATGGATGTGATATCGTATGATGATTTGATTCGTTTGAACTGTATAATGTGATGATTTGTGGCTGTATGAGCGTCGTGATGACCAGTTGGACAGTATGTGTTGCTCGTTCGTTTTGTTTCTTCGCTAGTTTTTTATGTATGTTGATAATAACCTCCTTAAATTTTGTTTAATTTATCCAAAAGTGATATTGGCAATTGACAAAATTTTTTAAAAAGGTGCTGTTTTCTCCAACTTAAATTTTCTCGGCACGAATGGACCAAATGTTTGCGGGGCAATTTGGACCTGGAGTAATCGGGCGTCGTGCACGCAAATAAAAAGAAAATAAAGAAAAGAATTACCAACGATTAATAACAAATTTAATCACTTTGTAATCAATATAAATTACTAGCTGTATTTATTAAATAGAACAATTACTTCACAAACCAATTCGAAATTCAATATTATAAAATGTTTAATTACAAATTCGTTCAAAGTTAACTCTCAACTGGCGTTAGACGTTACCGGTATGAATAATGAAATAACTAATGCGCGCGTTAGGGTGGTCCGAAATATTTACGCTGGTGGCCTAAATGGAACGGTTTAGAAATTAGCGTGAAATAATCGAAAGTTAAAATAAATGTTTATGTTCTTTTGTAAACATTTACAATTTACTTTCACAGTTAAAATATTTATATACATTTACTTTCAACGCTTAAAAATTGTTTTCTGAAAACAATTCAAATATATTTAATATTGAAAACGCTTATATCGTTAGCTTAATGTGAAAATGTGCTAAGTCACCTTTTTTGCAAAATTTTATTTTATTGCAGTTTTAAAACTGGGGCCAAATCGTAACATCCGTGATCGTATAACTCGTCACGTAAAAATATGATTTTCGGATTATGACATACGTGAACGTACTACTTCGATCGTAATTTTGGATCGCAACATACGTGACGAGTGACTGAACGTACACGTTCCGTTCCATTTTCATTCGAATACAAACCGGCGATCGTATACACACAAATTTCAATGAAAATGTAAGAAAATTGTTAAAATAAATGAACAAGTAAAATATAATAACAAATTTCAAACTCTTATTATTAACAAAGGCCGAAATCAAACAAGTTTAATCCAAGCCAAAAGGAAATATTGGCGGCATTCATGGCGAGACACCCGCTTTGTTATCGGCTTGCTTTAAATTTAACTTCTCCAGAAAGTAACTAAAAGCTTCTTAAGTTAAGCGAAATCTCTTCAAGACACTGCAATAATTTTTTGTTACAAATATGTATATAATACAACATAAATGATATGCTTGCGCTTTGTTCGATAAGTCCAAAGGGTTACTGCACTCTTTTAACCGACTTTGGACTATATTTTCATCGCCTTCGCTATTACTGGAGCTCAAACAAAATAATAAAATTTGATCCACCGCAGTCACTTTATTTTTTATATTTTGGCAACCAATTTGACAGTTCACAATCTATTGTGAGCTAAAAATACAATCCAACCTAATGTGGATCGTAGGATTTATTATGAATTGAAAACAAATTACGTTCCGTTTGCTATCGTATGTTATAATCCTATTTCGTTTATACGTTTGACGTATCACGTAATTTCATTTCGTATGGTTGCCGATCCGTGATCGTATGTTACGAGTCGGGCCCTGAATTCAAAATACATCGATGACAAAAAAAAGAATATTTTAATTTTTCATTTTTACATGCTGTGGGCAATGATGTGTAAATGTGCTAAGTCGTCAGCTGTGAAAAAGAATGTGCTAAGTCACCCTGTCAATAATAGAGGGACTCATGAAAGCATATAAACTTATAAGGTGTAAAATTATATCCATTTACACACGCTGTTATATGAACGCGCCTAGTAATACTCTTGATAAACTTGATTGTTTATCAGCTGTATTATTGCCAAACAAAATGTTTTTGATTGTTATACAAATTAACAAGTAAGCAAGGTTAAGTTCGGGTGTAACCGAATATTACATACTCAGTTGAGAGCTATGGTGACAACATAAGGGAAAATAACCATGTAGGAAAATGAACCGAGGGAAACCCTGGAATGTGTTTGTATACCATGTCTATCAAATGAAAGGCACTAAAGAGTATTTTATGAGGGAGTGGGCCATAGTTCTATAGGTGGACGCCATTTAGGGATATCGCCATAAAGGTGGATCAGGGTTGACTCTAGAATTTTTTTGCACGATATGGATAGCAAATGAAAGGTGTTAATGAGTATTTTAAAAGGGAGTAATCCTTAGTTCCATAGGTGGACGCCGTTTCGAGAAATCGCCATAAAGGTGGACCAGGGGTGACGCTAGAATTTGTTTGTACAATATGGGTATCAAAAGAAAGGTGTTACTGAGTATTTTAAAGGGAGTTATCCTTAGTTCCATAGCTGGACGCCGTTTCGAGATATCGCCATAAAGGTGGACCAGGGGTAACTCTAGAATTTGTTTGTACGATATGGGTATCAAATGAAAGGTGTTAATGAGTATTTTAAAAGGGAGTGGGCCTTAGTTCTATAGGTGGCCGCATTTCGAGATATCGCCATAAAGGTGGACCAGGGGTGACTCTAGAATTTGTTTGTACGATATGTGAATCAAATGAAAGGTGTTAATGAGTATTTTAAAAGGGCGTCGGCCTTAGTTCTATAGGTGGACGCCTTTTCGAGATATCGCCATAAAGGTAGACCAGGGGCGACTCTAGAATTTGTTTGTACGATATGGGTATGAAATGAAAGGTGTTAATAAGTATTTTAAAAGGGTGTGGGCCTTAGTTCTATAGGTTGACGCCTTTTCGAGATATCGCCATGAAGGTGGACCAGGGGTGACTCTAGAATTTGTTTGTACGATATGGATATCAAATGAAAGGTGTTAATGAGTATTTTAAAAGGGAGTGGGCCTTAGTTCTATAGGTAGACGCCTTTTCGAGATATCGCCATAAAGGTGGACCAGGGGTGACTCTAGAATTTTTTTGTACGATATGGGTTTCAAATGAAAAGTGTTAATGAATATTTTAAAAGGGAGTGGGCCTTAGTTCTATAGGTGGACGCCTTTTCGATATATCGCCATAAAAGTGGACCAGGGGTGAGTCAAATGAAAGGTGTTAATGAGTATTTTAAAAGAGTGTGGGCCTTAGTTATATAGGTGGACGCCTATTCGAGATATAGCCATAAAGGTGGACCAGGGGTGACTCTAGAATGTGTTTGTACGATATGGGTATCAAATTAAAGGTGTTAATGAGTATTTTAAAAGGGAGTGGACCTTAGTTCTATAGGTGGACGCATTTCGAGATATCGCCATAAAGGTGGACCAGGGGTGACTCTAGAATTTGTTTGTACGATATGTGAATCAAATGAAAGGTGTTAATGAGTATTTTAAAAGGGCGTGGGCCTTAGTTCTATAGGTGGGCGCCTTTTCGAGATATCGCCATAAAGGTGGACCAGGGGCGACTCTAGAATTTGTTTGTACGATATGGGTATGAAATGAAAGGTGTTAATGAGTATTTTAAAAGGGTGTGGGCCTTAGTTCTATAGGTTGACGCCTTTTCGAGATATCGCCATAAAGGTGGACCAGGGGTGACTCTAGAATTTGTTTGTACGATATGGGTTTCAAATGAAAAGTGTTAATGAGTATTTTAAAAGGGAGTGGGCCTTAGTTCTATAGGTGGACGCATTTCGAGATATCGCCATAAAGGTGGACCAGGGGTGACTCTAGAATTTGTTTGTACGATATGTGAATCAAATGAAAGGTGTTAATGAGTATTTTAAAAGGGAGTGGGCCTTGGTTCTATAGGCGGACGCCTTTTCGAGATATCGCCATAAAGGTGGACCAGGGGTGACTCTAGAATTTGTTTGTACGATTGTAACGACAGCCTTTGTATAAACTACGCCCCTGCACTTGCATGTTTACTCAAAGCTATTTCTGCAAGTAAGCGTGCCAACAAACAGCAAATCGCCTCTGTATTATGTGTGTGTGTGTGTGGTTATCTTACCTAGCATTCCATTCAACATGTTCAAAGCCTTCCAGGATCTTTGAGTGACTTTGAACAAGAAGAAAAATGGTTTGGCAGTCAACGCAAAACGGTTGCCTATAAAAGGGCCACCATTCCATCTTTCCCTTTCAAAAGTCTAAAGTGAAAGCGACGTGCGTATGCTTTAAGCCGCGAGTGCAGTGAAAAAAAAAAGAGGTTAAAAGTTTAAGTGCAAAGTTACCGTTTCCCTTAAGGAACGGCCTACTTAGTGAATAAAAAAAAAAAAAAAAAGGTTCCGCAACCTAGCGGATGACAACAGTTAACCACCAACGGAGTCACCACCAATAACACAGGTAAGTGAAACCATCCTCCCTTAAGTGACTAAATCCGAGGACAAATTTAATTACGTTTTCTCAGGTGAACTTTAGAGGTTTTTTTTTTCTGCCCTAAGTGGAAGTTGTGTCTGCCAGACAAACCTTGGAAGTTACGTGAGAAAACGGGACTAAATTGCTTTCAACCAAGTAAAGTATGTACAGCCGACTTATATATTTTGTTTTATGATTTTCGCTGCAGGAACGTCGATACCATTAGCTTGGAGATTCACCAGCACGTCCGGTGTGAGGCACCGTAGCCAAACATAACCACCCGAACGGTAAGCACCCCATAACACTCAAGATCAACACACTGAGCCGCAAGCACACAAACCCAAACTAAAGCACACCGCACCGAATACCAAGTCGACATACATTCCCTCGTATAAAACTCCATAACCAGACTCTAAGTAAAATGATACATCGAAACGCAAACAACACCAAGATCATACATGCATTCACCTTCACACGCAGCCACGGCCAGCCACCTAAACTCAGATACACACCAACACCAGAAAACATTCACCCGCATTCACAACTAGCCATCTAAATACTAAGACACATCAGCAGCACCAAATATCATCCACCTGCACTCACGACCAAACATCCAAAGACAAATACGCATCAACACCGCAAAATATCCAGAACGAACTACACCGTTTATTATAACCACACCAGCCCTTCGCGATCACACCAGCGAAATACAAGAAACCAAATTCACCATAAACACCCCAGCGAAGCTCAACAACCACAACAACATTTACCCTTCGACACCATAAACACCGGTAACACCACACAACATCCTACGCACCAAACATCATAAACGCTGTAAGTACCGCCCTCATTACCACCGAACGCATAGTGCCACGTACTCAGTAAAACACACGGCACATCACTTTGTGCATCAATCACCTGATACCCCATCACGTCACATCACACCTAACCACATCACGTCTCATCACAAGCATATCATACCAGAACATATCACATTATATCGCATTACATCACATCTCAGCAAATAATACCTAATAAGTCGTGACGGTGAGTAAAATTAGTCGGTCACTGGGCGGATTGCAGCCTCAAACGGCAAGAAACAGCGGGCGAAGTGGTGAGAAGATCGCCAAGGCAGAGAGAATTCTCATCACCATTACGAATTCGCCGCAACAACACTGACATCACACCAACAACCAGGAAGAAGTACTGCACCACAGAGACCGAAAAACATTAAAATAAATTTCAAATCTTAAATTCTTTTTTTTTCGTCTTCTCTTAGAGTAAGCACTATATTGATGTTGTTTTTTTGTAAGTCCTAATTTATGAATTTTTTTTTATTCAGAATTGTTGGTTATTTTAAATTTTCTACATTCGTTTTTTTTACATACTTAACGTCGTTTTGTCACCACTTACCCATGAATTTTTAGTTTGTAATATTTTCTATTAATTCCCTTTATTGCACTCTATTGTTCTCTTCACAAAAACCTTGTATTTTTTTTTCTTTGCTTTCTTTTCTGAAACTTTTGTTTTCCTTAAATTTTGATCTTCTTATTTTCCTGAAATTAGCCCTTTTTTGCGACACTCTTATTTTTCCATTCACCTCACCTGGATTATTTAAAAATTGGTTTTATTAGCTCAATTGCCAAATTTTTTTTTCGGTTTGCCAAACTTATATCTTGTTGCTTTTTTTTACTTTTCCAGTAGAATCCGATAATATTTCGCGCACACCCTAACATATAAAAGAGTGCATTTTTTTTTTTCTTTCACAAGTTTATCCAGTTTTTTGTTTATTAGACTTAGTTTTCCCGACATCCATTTCTTTATTATTTACAATATTTTTTTGTTTGTTCTTCCTCCTTTTTTGGAGTTCCTTTTGTTTTTGGAGGGAGAGGCACGTGGGGATTCCACACTACACCTGCGGAATCTGATCCCTTCTTTTAGCTTTGATTACTTTTTTTTTGGCATCACTAATTATTTATTCCTTGTTCTTTTTTTATCTTTAATATATTCACCTAGCCTAATTCACTTTAAAGTCCCAACAATTTCACTTTCGTTTGCTTTTATAATTTTATTTCTATTATTTATCACGAACCGAGAAAATGTGCATGCGCATTTTCATTCTTAGAAACCGGAACTAAAGGTTCCATGTGCTTACAATTCATAATAGTACGAAAGTACATAAAAGAATAGTAGGATATTTTCTCTTCTCTTTCTTATTTTCAGCTCGCGTCACCTCAGCCTTGGTACCTGGACTGCAGTTGAGCGTAGTGAATGAAATAAGGTTGGTAACACACACTATATCTTCTTTTTCTCTATGTTCTCTCGTTCCTTTTTTTATACGTATATTTTCTGTAAAACTCAATAACTGTGAGGCCTTTTATTTTGTAAATTACTTTGCTTAAGTAGAGATCTAGGTTTCAGTCGAAAGGGTGTTCCCTTAGGAAATATTATTATTATTTCATCTTTTCTTTTTTTTTTATGGCTTTTTGTTTTTTTTTCTTTTTTTATTTACGTTTAAACGCTTATTGATTTGGATTCTTCTTTTGGTTTGATAAAGGGGTGGTTCTTAAAATAAGTCTAGTTTAAGCTCAACTTCGCCATATTTTTTTTTTTATTCTTCATTTCTATATTTTGAATATCTTTGATTTTGAATTTCAACATTCCCTTTTATTTGGTTAAGGGTAGAGTTTTAATAAACTTTAATTTAACTATTTGGAATTCGTAGTACGTAAGATATTACTGAAGTTGTAAAATAAATTCTGAGTGAAAGAACAGAAGGACATGTTTTCTTTAAGATTTCTAGGGTGAAGTGACTTTAGGAAAAATGCAGGCCTTTTAAGTCCATTTTGTGTTAGTGTGGGTGTTGCCCTTGCGGCACACTAGGAATGAGTGAGGTGTTGCGACTAGACTGACAGACTATGGATTAGGCCCGACATGTGACTCTCACGGACGGACGATGTCAGGATAAGGGAACTCCACTCGGTTATCGGAGTCAAAGTGGAGTTCAAGGTTGTTCATGCCTCATGAACAAGAGGGGTGGGATGACTCCACCTGACACGGACAGTCTTCTCCCGCTTTCCTTTTCTTTTCTCTTTGCCGCTAACTTTTTCTAGTCTCTGTGTTTTCCTAACCTAGGCATGAACTCCTAATTTTGTTTTTGTGACTGTGGGTCGAGTTAGGTGGCAAGAACCGCGCCTCAACGCCGACGAGCCTCAGCCGGGCTACCACCATGCCTAACCGCCACCCTTCTCGCCCCGGACCAAGCAGTTACATTACACGATATGGGTATCAAATGAAAGGAGTTAATGAGTATTTTAAAAGGGAGTGGGCCTGAGTTCTATAGGTGGACGCATTTCGAGATATCGCCATAAAGGTGGACCAGGGGTGACTCTAGAATTTGTTTGTACGATATGTGAATCAAATGAAAGGTGTTAATGAGTATTTTAAAAGGGAGTGGGCCTTAGTTCTATAGGCGGAAGCCTTTTCGAGGTATCGCCATAAAGTTGGACCAGGGGTGACTCTAGAATTTGTTTGTACGACATGGGTTTCAAACGAAAAGTGTTAATGAGTATTTTAAAAGGGAGTGGGCCTTAGTTCTATAGGTGGACGCCTTTTCGAGATATCGCCATAAAGGTAGACCAGGGGCGACTCTAGAATTTGTTTGTACGATATGGGTATGAAATGAAAGGTGTTAATAAGTATTTTAAAAGGGTGTGGGCCTTAGTTCTATAGGTTGACGCCTTTTCGAGATATCGCCATGAAGGTGGACCAGGGGTGACTCTAGAATTTGTTTGTAAGACATGGGTTTCAAATGAAAAGTGTTAATGAGTATTTTAAAATGGCGTGGGCCTTAGTTCTATAGGTGGACGCCTTTTCGAGATATCGCCATAAAGGTAGACCAGGGGCGACTCTAGAATTTGTTTGTACGATATGGGTATGAAATGAAAGGTGTTAATAAGTATTTTAAAAGGGTGTGGGCCTTAGTTCTATAGGTTGACGCCTTTTCGAGATATCGCCATGAAGGTGGACCAGGGGTGACTCTAGAATTTGTTTGTACGATATGGGTATCAAATGAAAGGTGTTAATGAGTATTTTAAAAGGGAGTGGGCCTTAGTTCTATAGGTGGACGCCTTTTCGAGATATCGCCATAAAGTTGGACCAGGGATGACTCTAGAATTTGTTTGTACGATATGGGTTTCAAATGAAAAGTGTTAATGAATATTTTAAAAGGGAGTGGGCCTTAGTTCTATAGGTGGACGCCTTTTCGATATATCGCCATAAAAGTGGACCAGGGGTGAGTCAAATGAAAGGTGTTAATGAGTATTTTAAAAGAGTGTGGGCCTTAGTTCTATAGGTGGACGCCTATTCGAGATATAGCCATAAAGGTGGACCAGGGGTCACTCTAGAATGTGTTTGTACGATATGGGTATCAAATGAAAGGTGTTAATGAGTATTTTAAAAGGGAGTGGGCCTTAGTTCTATAGGTGGACGCATTTCGAGATATCGCCATAAAGGTGGACCAGGGGTGACTCTAGAATTTGTTTGTACGATATGTGAATCAAATGAAAGGTGTTAATGAGTATTTTAAAAGGGTGTGGGCCTGAGTTCTATAGGTGGACGCATTTCGAGATATCGCAATAAAAGTGGACCAGGGGTGACTCTAGAATTTGTTTTTACGATATGTGAATCAAATAAAAGGTGTTAATGAGTATTTTAAAAGGGAGTGGGCCTTAGTTCTATAGGCGGACGCCTTTTCGAGATATCGCCATAAAGGTGGACCAGGGGTGACTCTAGAATTTGTTTGTACGACATGGGTTTCAAAAGAAAAGTGTTAATGAGTATTTTAAAAGGGAGTGGGCCTTAGTTCTATAGGTGGACGCATTTCGAGATATCGCCATAAAGGTGGACCAGGGGTGACTCTATAATTTGTTTGTACGATATGGGTATGAAATGAAAGGTGTTAATGAGTATTTTAAAAGGGAGTGGGCCTGAGTTCTATAGATGGACGCATTTCGAGATATCGCCATAAAGGTGGACCAGGGGTGACTCTAGAATTTTTTTGTACGATATGTGAATCAAATGAAAGGTGTTAATGAGTATTTTAAAAGGGAGTGGGCCTGAGTTCTATAGGTGGACGCATTTCGAGATATCCGCATAAAGGTGGACCAGAGGTGACTCTAGAATTTGTTTGTACGATATGGGTATGAAATGAAAGGTGTTAATGAGTAGTTTAAAAGGGTGTGGGCCTTAGTTCTATAGGTGGACGCCTTTTCGTGGTATCGCCATTAAGGCGGACCAGGGGTGACTCTAGAATTTGTTTGTACGATTTGGGTATAAAATGAAAGGTGTTTTGGTATTTTAAAAGGGTGTGGGCCTTAGTTCTATAAGTGGACGCCTTTGCGAGATATCGCCATAAAGGTGGGCCAGGGGGATATCAAATGAAAAGTGTTAATGAGTATTTTAAAAGGGAGTGGGCCTTAGTTCTATAGGTGGACGCATTTCAAAATATCGCCATAAAGGTGGACCAGGGGTGACTCTAGAATTTGTTTGTACGATATGGGTATGAAATGAAAGATGGTAATGGGTATTTTAAAAGGGTGTGGGCCTTAGTTCTATAGGTGGACGCATTTCAAGATATCGCCATAAAGGTCGACCAGGGGTGACTCTAGAATTTGTTTGTACGATATGGGTATGAAATGAAAGGTGTTAATGAGTATTTTAAAAGGGAGTGGGCCTGAGTTCTATAGGTGGACGCATTTCGAGATATCGCCATAAAGGTGGACCAGGGGTGACTCTAGAATTTGTTTGTACGATATGGGTATGAAATGAAAGGTTTTAATGAGTATTTTAAAAGGGAGTGGGCCTGAGTTCTATAGGTGGACGCATTTCGAGATATCGCCATAAAGGTGGACCAGGGGTGACTCTAGAATTTGTTTGTACGATATGTGAATCAAATGAAAGGTGTTAATGAGTATTTTAAAAGGGAGTGGGCCTGAGTTCTATAGGTGGACGCATTTCAAGATATCGCCATAAAGGTGGACCAGGGGTGACTCTAGAATTTGTTTGTACGATATGGGTATGAAATGAAAGGTGTTAATGAGTATTTTAAAAGGGCGTGGGCCTTAGTTCTATAGGTGGGCGCCTTTTCGAGATATCGCCATAAAGGTAGACCAGGGGCGACTCTAGAATTTGTTTGTACGATATGGGTATGAAATGAAAGGTGTTAGTGGGTATTTTAAAAGGGTGTGGGCCTTAGTTCTATGGGTTCACGCCTTTTCGAGATATCGCCATAAAGGTGGACCAGGGGTGACTCTAGAATTTGTTTGTACGATATGGGTATCAAATGACAGGTGTTAAGAATATTTTAAAAGGGAGTGGGCCTTAGTTCTATAGCTGGACGCATTTCGAGATATCGCCATAAAGGTGGACCAGGGGTGACTCTAGAATTTGTTTGTACGATATGTGAATCAAATGAAAGGTGTTAATGAGTATTTTAAAAGGGTGTGGGCCTTAGTTCTATAGGTTGACGCCTTTTCGAGATATCGCCATAAAGGTGGACCAGGAGTGACTCTAGAATTTGTTTGTACGATATGGGTATGAAATGAAAGGTGCTAATGAGTATTTTAAAAGGGAGTGGGCCTTAGTTCTATAGGTGGACGCCTTTTCGAGATATCGCCATAAAGGTGGACCAGGGGTGACTCTAGAATTTGTTTGTACGATATGGGTATCAAATGAAAGGTGCTAATGAGTATTTTAAAAGGGAGCGGGCCTTAGTTCTATAGGTGGACGCCTTTTCGAGATATCGCCATAAAGGTGGACCAGGGGTGACTCTAGAATTTTTTTGTACGATATGGGTTTCAAATGAAAAGTGTTAATGAATATCTTAAAAGGGAGTGGGCCTTAGTTTTATAGGTGGACGCCTTTTCGAGATATCGCCATAAAAGTGGACCAGGGGTGAGTCAAATGAAAGGTGTTAATGAGTATTTTAAAAGGGTGTGGGCCTTAGTTCTATAGGTGGACGCCTTTTCGAGATATCGCCATAAAGATGGACTAGGGGTGACTCTAGAATTTGTTTGTACGATATGGGTATGAAATGAAAGGTGTTAATGAGTATTTTAAAAGGGAGTGGGCCTTAGTTCTATAGGTGGACGCCTTTTCGAGATATCGCCATAAAGGTGGACCAGGGGTGACTGTAGAATTTGTTTGTACGATATGGGTATCAAATGGAAGGTGCTAATGAGTATTTTAAAAGGGAGCGGGCCTTAGTTCTATAGGTGGACGCCTTTTCGAGATATCGCCATAAAGGTGGACCAGGGGTGACTCTAGAATTTATTTGTACGATATGGGTTTCAAATGAAAAGTGTTAATGAATATTTTAAAAGGGAGTGGGCCTTAGTTTTATAGGTGGACACCTTTTCGAGATATCGCCATAAAAGTGGACCAGGGGTGAGTCAAATGAAAGGTGTTAATGAGTATTTTAAAAGAGTGTGGGCCTTAGTTCTATAGGTGGGCGCCTTTTCGAAATATCGCCATAAAGGTGGACCAGGGGTGACTCTAGAATTTGTTTGTACGATATGTGAATCAAATGAAAGGTGTTAATGGGTATTTTAAAAGGGCGTGGGCCTTAGTTCTATAGGTGGACGCCTTTTCGAGATATCGCCATAAAGGTAGACCAGGGGCGACTCTAGAATTTGTTTGTACGATATGGGTATGAAATGAAAGGTGTTAATGAGTATTTTAAAAGGGAGTGGGCCTTAGTTCTATAAGTGGACGCCTTTTCGAGATATCGCCATAAAGGTGGACCAGAAGTGACTCTAGAATTTTTTTGTACGATATGGGTATCAAATGAAAGGTGTTAATGAGTATTTTAAAAGGGAGTGGGCCTTAGTTCTATAGGTGGACGCCTTTTCGAGATATCGCCATAAAGGTGGACCAGGGGTGACTATAGAATTTGTTTGTACGATATGGGTATCAAATGGAAGGTGCTAATGAGTATTTTAAAAGGGAGCGGGCCTTAGTTCTATAGGTGGACGCCTTTTCGAGATATCGCCATAAAGGTGGACCAGGGGTGACTCTAGAATTTGTTTGTACGATATGGGTTTCAAATGAAAAGTGTTAATGAATATTTTAAAAGGGAGTGGGCCTTAGTTCTATAGATGGACGCCTTTTCGAGATATCGCCATAAAGGTGGACCAGGGGTGACTCTAGAATTTGTTTATACGATATGGGTATCAACTGAAAGGTGTTAATGAGTATTTTAAAAGGGAGTGGGCCTTAGTTCTATAGGTGGACGCCTTTTCGAGATATCGCCATAAAGGTGGACCAGGGGTGACCCTAGAATTTGTTTGTACGATATGGGTATCAAATGAAAGGTGTTAATGAATATTTTAAAAGCGAGTGGACCTTAGTTCTATAGGTGGACGCCTTTTCGAGATATCGCCATAAAGGTGGACCAGGTGTGACTCTAGAATTTGTTTGTACGATATGTGAATCAAATGAAAGGTGTTAATGAGTATTTTAAAAGGGCGTGGGCCTTAGTTCTACAGGTGGACGCCTTTTCGAGATATCGCCATAAAGGTAGACCAGGGACGACTCTAGAATTTGTTTGTACGATATGGGTATCAAATGAAAGGTGTTAATGAGTATTTTAAAAGGGTGTGGGCCTTAGTTCTATAGGTGGACGCCTTTTCGAGATATCGCCATAAAGATGGACCAGGGGTGACTCTAGAATTTGTTTGTACGATATGGGTATGAAATGAAAGGTGTTAATTAGTATTTTAAAAGGGTGTGGGCCTTAGTTCTATAGGTGGACGCCTTTCCGAGATATCGCCATAAAGGTGGACCAGGGGTGACTCTAGGATTTGTTTGTACGATATGGGTATCAAATGAAAGGTGTTAATGAGTATTTTAAAAGGGCGTGGGCCTTAGTTCTACAGGTGGACGCCTTTTCGAGATATCGCCATAAAGGTAGACCAGGGACGACTCTAGAATTTGTTTGTACGATATGGGTATCAAATGAAAGGTGTTAATGAGTATTTTAAAAGGGTGTGGGCCTTAGTTCTATAGGTGGACGCCTTTTCGTGGTATCGCCATTAAGGTGGACCAGGGGTGACTCTAGAATTTGTTTGTACGATTTGGGTATAAAATGAAAGGTGTTAATTAGTATTTTAAAAGGGTTTGGGCCTTAGTTCTATAGGTGGACGCCTTCTCGAGATATCGCCATAAAGGTGGGCCAGGGGGATATCAAATGAAAAGTATTAATGAGTATTTTAAAAGGGAGTGGGCCTTAGTTCTATAGGTGACGCCTTTTCGAGATATCGCCATAAAGGTGGGCCAGTGGTGACTCTAGAATTTGTTTGTACGATATGAGTATCAAATGAAAGGTGTTAATGAATATTTTAAAAGGGAGTGGGCCTTAGTTCTATAGGTGGACGCCTTTTCGAGATATCGCCATAAAGGTGGACCAGGGGCGACTCTAGAATTTGTTTGTACGATATGGGTATGAAATGAAAGGTGTTAATGGGTATTTTAAAAGGGTGTGGGACTTAGTTCTATAGGTGGACGCCTTTTCGAGATATCGCCATAAAGGTGGACCAGGGGCGACTCTAGAATTTGTTTGTACGATATGGTATCAAATCAAAAGTGTTAATGAATATTTTAAAAGGGAGTGGTCCTTAGTTCTATAGGTGGACTCCTTTTCGAGATATCGCCATAAAGGTGGACCAGGGGTGACTCTAGAATTTGTTTGTACGATATGGGTATCAAATGAAAGGTGTTAATGAGTATTTTAAAAGGGCGTGGGTCTTAGTTCTATAGGTGGACGCCTTTTCGTGGTATCGCCATTAAGGTGGACCAGCGGTGACTCTAGAATTTGTTTGTACGATATGGGTATCAAATGAAAAGTGTTAATGAGTATTTTAAAAGGGAGTGGGCCTTAGTTCTATAGGTGGACGCCTTTTCGAGATATCGCCATAAAGGTGACCAGGGGTGACTCTAGATTTTGTTTGTACGATATGGGTATCAAATGAAAGGTGTTAATGAGTATTTTAAAAGGGCGTGGGTCTTAGTTCTATAGGTGGACGCCTTTTCGTGCTATAGCCATTAAGGTGGCCCAGAGGTGACTCTAGAATTTGTTTGTACGATATGGGTATCAAATGAAAAGGGTTAATGAGTATTTTAAAAGGGAGTCGGCCTTAGTTCTATAGGTGGACGCCTTTTCGAGATATCGCCATAAAGGTGGACCAGGGGTGAGTCTAGAATGCGTTTGTACAATATGAGTATCAAACGAAAGGTGTTACTGAGTATTTTAAAAGGGAGTGGGCCTTAGTTCTTTAGGTGGACGCCTTTTCGAGATATCGCCATTAAAGTGGACCAGGGGGGACTCTAGAATTTGTTTGTAAGATATGGGTATCAAATGAGAGGTGTTAATGAGTATTTTAAAAGGGCGTGGGCCTAAGTTCTATAGGTGGACGCCTTTTCGAGGTATCGCCATTAAGGTGGACCAGGGGAGACTCTAGAATTTGTTTGCACAATATGGGTATCAAATGAAAGGTGTTAATGAGTATTTTAAAAGGGAGTGGGCCTTAGTTCTATAGAGGGACGCCTTTTCGATATATCGCCATTAAGGTGGACCAGGGGTGACTCTAGAATTTGTTTGTACGATATGGGTATCAAACGAAAGGTTTTAATGAGTATTTTAAAAGGGAGTGGTGGTAGTTGTATATGTGAAGGCGTTTTCGAGATATTGAACAAAATGTGGACCAGGGTGACCCAGAACATCATCTGCCGGGTACCGATAATTTATTTATATATGTAATACCACGAACAGTATTCCTGCCAAGGGCTTTTGATTTCGCTCTGCAGAACTTTTTCATTTTCTTCTACTTAATATGGTAGGTGTCACACCCATTTTGCAAAGTTTTTTTCTAAAGTTATATTTTGCGTCAATAAACCAATCCAGTTACCATGTTTCATCCCTTTTTTCGTATTTGGTATAGAATTATGGCATCTTTTTCATTTTTTCGTAATTTTCGATATCGAAAAAGTGGGCGTGGTCATAGTCGGATTTCGGCCATTTTTTACACCAATACAAAGTGAGCTCAGATAAGTACGTGAACTGAGTTTAGTAAAGATATATCTATTTTTGCTCAAGCTATCGTGTTAACGGCCGAGCGGAAGGACAGACGGTCGACTGTGTATAAAAACTGGGCGTGGCTTCAACCGATTGCGCCCTTTTTCACAGAAAACAGTTATTGTCCTGGAATCTAAGCCCCTGCCAAATTTCACAAGGATTGGTAAATTTTTGTTCGACTTATGGCATTAAAAGTATCATAGACAAATTAAATGAAAAAGGGCGGAACCACGCCCATTTTGAAATTTTCTTTTATTTTTGTATTTTGTTGCACCATATCATTACTGTAGTTGAATGTTGACATAATTT
Organism: Eurosta solidaginis; assembly: GCF_040869045.1. Taxonomy (NCBI): domain Eukaryota; kingdom Metazoa; phylum Arthropoda; class Insecta; order Diptera; family Tephritidae; genus Eurosta; species Eurosta solidaginis. Next base: position 71,096,514 of record NC_090320.1, on the reverse strand, counting down.
ACTTATATACTGTAAAGATATTAAATTTTTTGTTAAAATTTGACTTTAAAAAATTTTTTTTTAAGTGGGCGTGGTCGTTCTCCGATTTTGCTAATTTTTATTAAGCATACATACAGTGATAGGAGTAACGTTCCTGCCAAATTTCATCATGATAGCTTCAACAACTGCCAAATTACAGCTTGTAAAATTTTCAAATTACCTTCTTTTAAAAGTGGGCGGTGCCACGCCCATTGTCCAAAATTTTACTAATTTTCTATTCTACGTCATAAGTTCAACTCACCAAGTTTCATCGCTTTATCCGTCTTTGGTAATGAATTATCGCACTTTTTCGGTTTTTCCAGATTATCGATATCGAAAAAGTGGGCGTGGTTATAGTCCGATATCGTTCATTTTAAATAGCAAGCTGAGATAAGTGCCCAGGAACCTACATATCAAATTTCATCAAGATACCTCAAAATTTACTCAAGTTATCGTGTTAACGGGCAGACGGACGGACGGACGGACGGACATGGCTCAATCAAATTTTTTTCGATACTGATGATTTTGATATACTCTATATACCCAAGTATTAACTCTCTTGACAACGATTAGGAGATTTAGCATTTAGTTTGTAGATAAGGTATGTGGCAGTTGTCGTTTTGGAATAAGACACAACACAGCATTTGTTTCAATTTAAAAATAAATTATTGTTTGCGCACCATCCGGCAAAAGATCAGAACCGTTAGAAATAGTTTGACAAATAAATAGTATTTTGTGTGATATATATAGTTTTAGTGTTATATTTCAATCATTAAAGGGGAGCAGTGATGGGGAAACATATTGAGCAAAAAGTGATAAGTCAGGAGAAAAAAATTGTTTTGAGGACGGAAATTGTGCTAAGTCATAAAATAGCTGCTCGATTAGCATATTTTATTTAACTTTTTCATAGCTTATAAATACTGGTACGCTGGTGAAGCAATTTCCACAATTTTTTTAATACTGTTCTTTTAACATAAAATGTTACAAAAATTAAGATGAATTTAAAAAAACCCATTTTTCAAACGATTTTGCAGGGTGTACTACATGTAGTACGCTCGGCATATGCACAAGGAAAAAGTAGTAATTTTTGGTTATATAGGAAAAATATATTTTATTCATAACTTTTATGAACATATGTAGATACAGAGCTGGGTAAATTCAATTCCATTACATTACCCATTACATTCCTCAGTAATTGGAAAAAGTAATCAATTCTTTTCCTCTACAGCAAAGGAATTGATTACATTTCAATTCCTCAAGCAAAAATACCAAAAGTAATTTCGTTTTTTGAGGCTCAAGTACAAAAAATTTTTTGCTTGTAATTGATAAAAAAATACTTCGCTCAAATGTAATTTCTGCACCAGTAGTTTCGAAAGGAATTGCAAATGTAATTGAAAATTTTTCAATTACATTACAAGGAATTGAAAAAGTACTTTCGAATTTCCCATTCCGTTCCTCAAAGGCATTTCGAAACTAATTGAAAAACTACAAGTGTATAGGAACTTACGCGGGTTGATGTGGGTGACTTTTCGGGTCACACTTTTCATTATTTCATCAGATTTTTCTTTTGAGTGGTAACTGGTAAGGGATCTCCTTTCCTTCCCCCGCTATCAGAGGGTGGTGGATATAGGTAAGCAGCATACTTTTTAATTCTCTTTGATACATTCAGCTGGCATAACGTAAATACCAATAATGTTCCGGAAAACTTTTTTCTCGTATTCTTGATATTTTGATCCATCAATAGTTGCCTCTTCTGAACCATATTGTAATAAATAATATTAAAGCAGACAATGAGAAATCGTCCGTATAAACGTTTAAAACCTCAGAAGCGTTTGAAGTGAAGTGTAGCTAAGGTATAGCGGCACCAGGTGCTTCTACATTTCTCAATGCCAAATGCTTTTTAATATTTAAAAGTTTGCGTAGAAATGATGCATCGTTTCGCCTCCTTGTTTGAAAAGTTTAGTGGTCAGATGTTCTTCTGTGCCTCATTGATTTTAAGTCGGGATATTTGCATTTCCAACTCCTCACAGTACGATGTTGTCCTCGCTTTTGGCAATAAGGCGTTACGCAAAATTTGTGAGTCTTTAAGTAAGGTAATATTCCTATCATATCTTCGTTAAAATATATATGTACAAAACTGGACCCATTTTACTGAATATTTGTTTATATGTTCAAGGAGCATTGTGGATGCTTTAGATTCACAGCTTTGTCTGTTTCTTTCTTATATTCCCGGGAAATTAACCAGAGGCCGACATATTTTAAACAAAATTAATTTATGGAACGATTTTCTTGTAATTTCTTTCCGGCGTTTTTTACGATTTTGTCAGACAACAATGCCTGCCACATTGTTAAAACGAGAAACAATTGGCGAAAATCCTTTTTCTGAAAAATCGGTTGTATGGTGCACCAAAATATACTCGCTCTCTTAATTTCAAGATATCTCAAAAATTGAGGCACGCACTAGTTTGCGTTCAAACAGACAGACGGATAGCAACAGCTCGTCATCCTGATAATGTCGGTATGCTTATTGGTTTGCTTTTCTCTTATCCTTTAAGGATTTACAATTTCCGAGAGCCAGATCGAACCAAATATACCATTTCATTCTCATGAAAGGTACAAAAAGGAAAAACAAATATTTGAATAGTTTTTGCATTATTTCAAAAGGTTTGCTGCTAGACTGTTGTGTAGCTGGCTTTCAGTGGTAAGACAGAGGTGGCGTATGGCATGGTGGGAAGCCCCTGCTAGCTCGTCGGACGGGGTGGGGTTTTGCGCACCAGCCTTACCAACAACTACACTAACAAAAAAAGTGGTTCATGCCTAAAGAAGAATATATAAATAGAGGGAAAGTAGGAAATGGAAGAAAAAAAGGAAAGGAGGCCCGTCCAGAGTAAGGGGGAGTCTACCCACCCTCTTCGCGTGTCTTACGCGAAGCCATGGGCGCCGTGCTGACTCCTCTAATTTTACGACGTCCCCAACGCCTGACTCACGTTCGTCTGTCTAAGGGTGCTTCACGTCATTGTCCCTCCCACTTCCCCTCTTCGACCCAAGGACAACACCCGCTCCAAAGAATATGGTTTTAGCCCTCCATTATTAAAAATAAAATGTTCAACCATTTAGATTACCAAACGTTATAAACATATATTTATTCATTATAAAAAAAGAAACAAAAAAAAATACTTTGCATAAATCTACTGCCTTATAATGTCGTTCTTCAATCAAAGAAAATGTAATTCGAAATAAATATAATTTTCTTATTTAAAAATGTAATTTAATTTAAAATTTAAACTAACTTATCAATTCAACGTTAGAAATATCCTAATCCAAAAAAAATATTGTATATTAAAAAAGCTATTAAATTGAAACAAAAAAAAAAAAAAAACAATAATTGATACCAAGAAAAAGAAAACAATTTTTAAAAGTAACTTAGGTACACCCTAATGCAGGTGGTGTCGGCCAATTACTTGGTTTAACCATATATACGATACACCTTTGTATCTTTAAATACTAATGACCCAAAACACAACAGAAAAAAGATCTGTGCATCAAAAATTTACTGTGTATCGAAAGCAAAAAATCCCTGACCTAGGCTAAGGTACTTGGCATGCACATAGCAAAGAGATTGTTTGTTACATATGTAGGTATATACGTGTGACACAAAAAAAAGGCATGATCTTTTACTCACTCACCTGATCAGCACATCAGCATTGAAGGCGCCTGCAAACTGTGGGGGACCTGTGAGGAAAAGAATTTTACATACATATGTATGTTCTTTCCTATGCGTACATAGAAACCATTTACCGCCTAAGCTAGGTTCAATTATTTCTTACTATTGATATCGCGCTCACTCACTCGCGATAGCGGGCGTCGAGTGGGTCAGAATAAGCGGCGCGAAATAAATAGAAATAAAAGTAGAAGTGAATTTAATTAAAGATGACTAAACGCTAACAAAAATATAAAAAAAAAAAGGAAAAAAAATTTAAAAGAAGCTAACTAGACCGCGTGTGAATGTGTTATTGAACCAAAAAAAAGGAAAAAAAAACGTAAGTGGAAGAAAGCAAAGTTCAAATTTAACTTTAAACTATAAAACTAGCAATAAAGAAATCCAAAAAAAAATGTATATATAAAAAAAAAAAACTTATATAGATATTATAGAACGCATGCAAAAAAAATGTGTAAATACAAAATTATCAAAAAAATACCCAAAAAAACAATGATTCATATTAACATTCATTTGCCCTCCTTGGGCTCGATTGTATTGGTGGTGACGTCGTCGCTGGTGCTGCTGTCGTGTTGTCAGTGGTGAAATTGCAGTTGCGGTCGCTGTCGCTGATGGTAGCATTCGCTGCTTGCGTCGGCGTGGGTGCTGGCGGCGGCACTGTCATCAATACTGATATACTATTTTCACACAGACGGCTTATTGAATAATAAAGGCAATTTTCTACATTAAGACGCTTATTGAGCTCAATCTTCCCTACAAAATTCGAATCTATTATTATTTCATTAGTAGCTAATCGAATGCCTAATGAAGTCAAAAGCACAATGCAACTCTGTTTGCAGCGTTCCTCTTCCGTTTCCGCTTCTTAGTTTTCAAAGCAAATGCCATTGTCTACATGGCGGAACGATACAAGGTGGCCGCATCGAACAGCTGATTATAACCTTTTTATTTGATTTGATACATCAACTACCGGCGCAGTACGATTTTGACATTTGTCCATCGAATTTACAAGTACATGGAATTTTTTTTGTTTGTAGGGATGTCACCATGCTCCCACCTTGTATCGTTCCGCCATGATTGTCTGTCTCATCCTTCATACTAATCGAGCAGTTACTTCTGTGTGAAAGCAAAAAATTTACGATTTCATTAGCAGTAATAGACACCGTCCACCATTAGTGGCTCTTGCTTTCCACACACTCTCTCTCTCTCTCTCTCTCTGACTCCCTCTGTCCGTCTCAAAAAAAGTTCCCATCCGTTAATTGCCGGCAAGTAGGAAATATGCGTTCCAGTTTTTCCACAAGTTCTTATATGCATGTAAGTATTAAGTATGCCCCTTTACTGAGACCCGCCACAAAACCTGCAAATAAAGTCAAAAAAAAACAAAAATTTCTCTATCTCATAATTTTTCGATATAATGAGCTATATACCCATGCACATACAGACATCCGGGAATACTTCACTTTCCAAGTAACAACACTGGTATTTTATTAATATTGGATTTTCCTGTATTCGTGTGTGCATATGTATGTACATATGTACAACCCATATCTCTTATATCTATTTCAAACGACTTTGGTTTAATTTTTGGATAAATTTTATTCTTATTATTTTTCTGCTTCTTTTTTTTTTTTTGTTTTATAAAAAGAAAATAGCTTTATTTTATGTAAATTTTACTTTAAGCAGGCTTGAATTTGGGATTACTATTTGAAATTAACTTAATGTTAGTTTTAGATAAATTTTACTTTCATTCCCATTTTATTTTTATTTTTAAATTTATTTTTAGTGTTATTTTAATTTTTAAACGGATTTTAAAACTACTCTGATTTTAACTTGATTTTAATATAATCAAAAATATTTAATTTTATCTTAATTTAATTATTAAAAAAAAGGTTGGCACTAATTCCAGTTTATTTAATTTTGGATAGAAATCTAAATTTAATTTTAATAAAGAAAACAAAAAGCTAAGAAAATCTTTATTTTTTTTTTTGTTTTATCTTTAAATGAAAAGAAATTTATGAAGAAAATAAATTTAGCAAGTGAAGGTCTGGAAAGGTAGTAAAAACAAACTGTAAAGTATTTTAATTTAATTTAATTTAACTTGATTTATTTTATTTTAGTTTATTTTACTTTAGTTTAATTTTCGAAACAAGAATAAATTTAATCTTAAATTTCTCTCAAGGAGTTCAAGTTACAAATTCAATTTTAAGTGCCACTGTTGTTTCATTTAGGTTATTTTAAAATCAAATGCAATGAGAAAAAATAAAAAAAAAAAATAGTTTAAATTCACAAAGGCATTATCTTTATTTTTATTTATAGTTCTAAATGTAAGTTTAATACATTTTATATTTTAATTTTATTTTTAAATCAAAGAAGTTTAAAAAAGGAAGTTAATTTAATTTAATATTAAAAAGATTTTCGGGCAAGTTAAAAGGAACGATTTCGAATTAAAAAAAAGGAAAGATTTATAAACTGTATTGTGTTTGACTTACCGGTGACAGGCTGTCCAACGAAATTTCCTTTTCGTTGTTGGTTGGCTTGTACTTTACAATTGTGCACATTGAACGGAATTGAAACCGTTTTGCGAGAATTACGGAATTTTTTTTTTTTGTTTTATTAAAAAATGAAGTTTTTTTCTTTTTTCCACTTGACCGGCACTATACTTTACTTTAGCTTTTCCGCGGCACGTCCACGCACGTCCACGCACTTTAAATCCAACTTTTGCAATGATTTTCTGAGTTTCAGCTCGATCGTGCGCATACCCCGATTCGTATCTAAACGGAATTTCCTACCACTTTCACTCAATTCACACCCACGCATGTGCAGTTGCATTTCGTTTTTTGCGCATGCACACATTCATACCTGTACATGTAGGAAATAATGAAGTGTCTACGAAGTCTTGAAAGGCTACGGCGCAGCAGCGAACATTGAACAGTCGAGTTGTGTGGGTGGATAACAAATTGCTAAGGTGGAGGGGATCGAGCTGAGCACGTATTGAATGCAAGGCCTCCGTACAATTAGCGGCGTGAGAATGATAACATAAGAAAATACCGTAATATATGTAGGTAAATGTAATAGCAAACCAGGCGACGGATTGGAGACAAGGCCTCTTCAACCGTTCGAATACTGCCCCAGGTGAAGGAATAAAGCACGGATTGGAGACACGGCCTCTTCAACCGTGCGACCAAAAGCAGTCAACATACACGCAACAACAAACCTACGGATTGGAGACAAGGCCTCTCCAACCGTAGAAACAACGAGTATGAGGGTAAACGTCTCACATGCAATCAGAGTTTATACTCGGATTGGAGAGAAGACCTCTCCAACCGGTGGAAGTACGAGGAAAAAAAAAATAAAAAATTTCTATTTATACATATATAATTTATTTACACATATATACATATGTAAAAAACAAAACCCTACAATACAAGTAGTCGAACGCACAAGCATGCCACAAGCACTATATGCACAGTGTTTAAGGTAGGCTTGCAAACATTCGTAGAAGTGGTATGCGTCAAGCACATTCAGGTAGTAAGCAGGGCGTGTCAGTCCCAGCGTTAACCATAACGCGGCACTATCTAAGTACAGCAACGTGACCCCGACAGACGTAGAGCTTAGTGCTCAACCTACCTCCCGACGGAATACTTGACGGTAGTACCGGGGGGTAAATGGTACCCAGACGGTAGGAGGTTTAGTGCGGTTAAAGTCCCACACTGACTATGAGGCTTTCGATGCTTCCTCCTCGTGAAACAAAAAAAGGCCTCCTTCCACTAATGTTGCGCAACGCGCGCAGATACCTGGTTGAGATACATTTTGTCGATAAGGGTGTAACGCAGGAACAAGTACGGTTGCCGGTTACATATGTATCTATGTATCTTGAGGCTAGCGTAACAGGCTCGCATCCGCCGATGGGGCTTGCTCCATGGAGCGTGTGCGTAAAAGAAATTCATACGCAGCCTTCTACGCTTCTTTTCCCTCATCAACCCCAAGGTGTGGCCTCGACCCACGACTTAATGCCGGGCAAGAAAAAAAATCTTCCAAGTCAGTTGTAGCTGGGTATGTGTAACACGTGATTGCGACACGTACTCACAACATCACTATCTAAGCACCTGCTAACTACATATGTCACAAACTCACTCATAATTCTAGGTTTGAAAAAGAAATATCACAGTTTTAGTAGTCTGCCAATATTGTTAGTAAAATATATCACAGTTAGGATTAAGGTCGTAGAAAAAAAATAAAAAAATATCACAGATTGCCGACTTAGCAATAGTCTAAAAGAAAAAAAAAAAAAAAAAAAAACAATTGAATAAATAAATAAAAAGGGGTTTAATAATTACTAAATGGTCAAGTAGGTGTATAAAAAAATCACTGGGTGTAAATATGCTAAAAATCCTACGTCAATAGAAAGGTGGTCAGATATGGGAATCGTCAGGTATGCAGATAAATAATTATGTCGCCAGAGGTAGAAGAGTAGTCAGGTATTTGACAATCACATTGTTAACATTTAACATTCAACGTGTAACGTCTAACATGCAACATATAACATTTACTTTGTACATATATCCTTAGCGTGGTATACCCCGATTCTTTTCCCGCTAGCATCCCCTAGCTCGTACATTGAATTTCCTATTGTTTAAAATTCCGGCGGTATACCACTTGTCCAATTTTAAACCTAACGTCCCTACTTCTGGTATCATACACTTTCTTACTACGCTCGTATGCTAACTTCAACTCCTTTTTAATTCTGTCCCTCAGTAACTGCAATCTATCACCATTTGTCTCCACCTCGCAATCAACATCCTTCAGCGACCCCAACTTTCGGTATAGCTCGTATGATGCTGCATGCAGCATCATAGGCATACCGAAAGTGGCATGATAGGGCGTCATGTTGATTGCGGAGTGGACAGCACTTCGAAGTGCAAACACCGCATCACTAATATGTCGGTCCCAAGATTTTTGGTTTTCGTTAATGAATGATCTTACGATCTGGAGAACCGACCGATTGACCCTCTCTGCGGCGTTTCCCTGCGGTGAATAAAACGCTGTCCTGATATGGGTAGTACCATATTTTTCTAGGAGGGTGGCGAAAGTTCCAGAAACGAATTGTCTTCCATTGTCCGAATGGATGTATTCGGGTACCCCGAATATATGGAAGACTTCTCGTTCCAGAAATTTCACCACCTCGGCTGAAGTTGCTTTATGCATAGGTTTCAAGAATACAAATTTGGTAAAATGGTCTAAACATACAAACACATAAACATTACCATCAGACGTACGAGGATACGGACACATAAAATCTACAAACAAACGTTGAAAAGGCCGTTCGGTTACATGTTGCTTACCCATAAGGGGCTTGTGAAAAGCAGTGTGTGTCTTATTTTCTGAGCAGACTTCACATCCCTTAATAAAGGTGCAAACTTCTGTTACCATTCCTGGCCAGTAATATCGTTCGCGTAAACGAGACAAAGTTTTGTGGATTCCACCGTGACCAGCTGAAGGTGAGCTGTGAGCAGACTCTACCAGCCCCGATCGCAGCTCAGACGGAACCCAAAGCTTCCAGGCATGGTCCGCTTGAAGTACATCTCCCCGGTCAAACTGTGTCCGTTTATATACGTATCCGTCAGATACACATAAGTCTGGCAATTTGTCCTTGTTGTCCGTCACTGTTTTTTGTAGCTCACGGTATTCGTCTGAGTCAAAATATGGCGAGTCTAGACATATGTCCATCACTCTGTCACTGGGTCTTATTTCTTCCATGTCCATTCTGGAAAGAGTGTCCGGTACGATGTTTTGTGAGCCTCTTCTATGTTCGATGTCAAAATCGAAACTTTGGAGTTTTAAACTCCATCTAGCAAGTCGTCCAGCAAGGTCTTTTTGGTTCATTAGCCATTTTAAGCTCGCGTGGTCCGTTATTACCGTGAAGGGCAAGCCCTTCACGTAAGGTAGAAATCGTTTAACGCTTAGAACCGCTGCGTAACATTCCAGTTCTGTCACACTGTAGTTTTTCTGCGCTTTATTCAGTTTTGCAGACGTGTATGCAATTGGTCTTTCGTTATTGTCTTCGTCGAGTTGGAAAAGAACCCCGCCCACTCCGTCTGTCGATGCATCGCATTGGATGTAAAAACGTCTGTTAAAATCTGGATGTGTTAGGACGGGAGCCGATATTAGGCTTCGTTTGAGTTGTTCAAATGCCCGTCTAGCGTCATCAGTCATAGTGAATTTCTTTATCTTTTCCTTGGTGAGGCAGTCGTGCAGCGGAGCTGCAATAGTCGCGTAATCTTGTATGAAGCGTCGGTACCAGCCTGACATGCCTAGGAACCGTCGTAACTGTTTCGGGGTTTTCGGCTCGGGAAAGTCCCTCACAGCTGCTACCTTGTTTGCATCAGTTCTAATGCAGCCGTCACCTACAACATAACCAAGGTATCGAACTTCTTTATAACAAAACTTACTTTTCTCTACGTTTATTGTTAAGTTTGCTTCGCGAAGACACCGAGCGACCTTTTCTAACAAACATATATGAGACGAAAAATCTTCAGAACAAACTAACAAGTCATCAAGGTACACAAACACACATTCACGTAACGAAGCGGGTAACACCTTGTCCATTAATCGACACATTCTTTGTGCCGCGTTGCACAGTCCGAAGGGCATAACTGTTAATTGGTAGAGGGGTCTCCCCGGCACTGTGAACGCTGTCTTCTCCCTTGATCTTTTTTCCAACGGAATCTGCCAGAAGGCGTCCTTCAGGTCTATGGCTGATATATAGCTTGTATTTTGTAGCCGGCTAAGTATTCCGTCGATATGAGGGAGTGGATAGGCGTCCATGACGGTTCTCTCATTTACCTTACGCGCATCCAGGCAAAGTCGATTCTTAGTTTCCTTAATAACAAGTGAAACTGGTGAGTTCCAACTACTGTTGGATTCTTCGATTACCCCCATACTAAGCATTCGATCTAATTCCGCGTAAACTAACTTTTGAATCGTTGGAGAGATGGGGTAGTGGCGTTGTTTAACAGGTAAATTCTCATCGCGTACCTCTATCACATGTTCTTCTAATCCGGTACGGCCTAATCCTAAGACAGCGAACGACGGGAATTGTACCTTTACCCTCTCTAAAGCTACTGTCTGATCTGAGGATAACACATGTTGTACAGCGTCGAAGGACAAGTCCCCCTCGGCCGGAGCGAGCTCTGCTACTCTCGTGTGGGTTGGACGAGCTGTGGGGCCTCTACTAACTACGTTTAGGTTGAAAACCTTCCAAAAATCAATCCCTAAATATACTTCTTGTTGGAGCCCTGGCACTATTAAAAACCCCAAGTCCCTACACATCTCATCCCACATCACTGGTAATACTACCACGCCTGTCACTGGTGTTTCTCCTCCGTTTGCCGTCTTAATAAATTGATGTGTTATTGGCAGAATCCTTGCTTCGTGCCCTTCTAAAAACTTCTCACTATTTTTCTCCAGGCAACATGCTCCTGCTCCCGAATCTAACAAGGCTAACGTGTCTTTATCCCCTATCTTGGTTTGCGCAAAAAATCTATTGTCACCCTTTAAGGTGACTATTGTCGAAATTATTTTGCTCCGGATTCTTCTAAACATCTTTCTCTTTTCTCTCATCTTTTGTATCTTTTTAAAATTTCTGCTTCCTCTTCTTTCTACTATCTCCTCATTAAATATTCTCCTCCGGGCTTCCTCATATTCTAGTTTCCTTATATGTAAAGTCTTCAATTCTCTCTTCTTTCTTGCATCTAAGCTATTTTCTGTTCTTCCATTATTATTTTCTTTTTTTAAAATTTTCATTGTTTGTTGTCCGGGCGCTCCTTCTCCTGGCTGAGTACCCCGGTCATCTCTGCCAGATTCCCATTTCCCTTAGGAGGTTTAAAAACACAAAAAGAGCTGTCCCCCCACACGAAAAGCAGACCATGTTGTGGAAGCTAGATTTGCATCGCGTCTCCTTGCTAGCTTCCAAAGGGTTCCTAACAAAATGGTCAACCGGCATTCCACAAGAGAAGCACAACATTAAGTGGAAAGGTGAGGGACAGAATGAGTTTATAGTCGGTTTGGTACCGGTTGTAGACGTTGTGGTAGGTGCACCACGCGGTGCCAGGTTTTGTGTCCTGTTATCAGGCAGCTGACCACTGTTCGACTTATTTTTAAATGGGTTCCCTATCGCTTCTGGGAACTGCACGTCGGGGTAGAACAGTTCGCTTACCGCCCCTTTAGACCTACTTTTGCTTTCCTTTATAACCTTTTCGGCACGCCGGCATTCAGCCTTTAGCTCGGCTAGTGTGTCCATTTTCGAGGAGAATGTAAGGTTAGCCAGGTATGGCTTTAGGTTCCCCTTAATTATTCCTACTAGCTCTTTTTCAGGAATTCTCTTCCGAAGCCTGAACGACAAATTATGTACTTCCCCATAAAATTCATCAAATCCCTCATGCACCAACTGTTTTCGTTCCATGATTTGCCGAATCACCTCGTAGTCGGACTCTGCGGTCTTGAAATGGGCAAGCAATTCTGCCTTCAGATCCATATATCCGAAGTTTGGATCTTCTGCATGGTCTTCCAACACCTGCCAGTACCATTTCAAAGCCGCGCCCGACACGAGGCAATGGAAATCAGTAAACAGCTGGTGATGAGTGATCTGATGCTGTACCCTCATCTTCTCAATACGGAATAAGAAACTTTCGACCGAAATCCCCTTATCCGTGCTGTCAAACTTTATGCGCCACTTCTCCAGGTCCATTTTCTTCCAACGCTGTGGCTCCTGTGTGGCCTGACTTCCTCCATCCGTTCGTCGTTCTCCGTTGTTGGTGTTGTTGCCTGCTCCATCTGAATTTGTTTGGCCTCTGTTGTTCGGCGTCGATGCCTGAGTGGAGCTGTGGTCCAATGCCTGTGCTGCGGAGGTTTCGATCTCGGCTACTCGGCCGCTGAGGTTGGCTACATAGGTCTTGATATTTCCGAGTTCGTTTGTCCACTGCGCCATTAGGTCGCCTTGCTGCGCCATCATGGCCATCAAACGACTTAGTTGTTCGGTGTTGGTATCGGTGTTCGCCATCCTATGTCCTGGTGCTGCCGCAACCCCAGCTGCCGGAACCCCTGTCATCTGATTTCCTACTGGACCAACGCCCCCCTCAGCACTGCGCTGTTCGTCGTCCACCATATCTAAAATTTCGTCGAGCTTTTTCGAAAAGTTCAGGCTCTCTTCGGACCTATTTGCCTCTACCTGGCTCACAAGGGACACACTAGCTTCGCGTCCGCTCCCTCCTTCGAAAGGGCCGAAAATCCTAGCAGTGCACTGGTTAAAGTAGTCTACAGGGACGAAATCTACCGGGTCTTGAATACCTGTATCAATTTGGTTGAACAGTGACCCAACTACCTGATTTCCAAGGGCACGCGCAAAGCCACGCGTGATACGCCTGTCTCCGCTGAACAGGCCCAAACCACCAAAAAATCTTTCTTCCCTGTTGTCTCCGTCAGACATGTACTCAGACACACTCTACGGATTCACACAATCTCAAACACGCAATATCACCTTAAGTTTATAAATGAGCTTCAATTTTCCTTCCAGAACAAAATTAAAGCAACTTAAACAGAAAGGATTGAAAATCAGAACCCAAAAAAAAATTTTAGAAGAATAAGAAAAGTTTCACAAACAAAAAAAAATTCAAGTAAAAAAAATACTTACCCGCTAACTCCAAAAAAAAATTTACTAAACTAATAAAAAAAATTACGAGATTAAATAGCAATTCAAAAAAAAGGCAAAAACAAGGGAAATTGAATCAAGTGCCTAAAAAAGAAACTAAAGCAGTTGAACAAGAACTAAAAATGCTAGTGATTTACTCAAAATTCAAACTAAAAGATTTAATAACAAGTGTAACTGAAAATACACAGGATTTCCCCGAAAAAAAAAAAATATGAATAATTCCAGCGGGATGAAAAGGAAGAAATAATAACAATAAAATAGAATAAAAAAAAATGTTAATTATAGGAATTAAATTTAAATATTTTAATGCAGAAATAAAAATAAAAGGTATAAATTCAAGATTAAATCTTCGATTGAAAAAAAAAACTTTAGACTTAAACCAAAATAAAAAACTCAAAAATTCAATAAAAAAAATTAAAATAAATTTTCGATTCTGGATTAAAATTAAAAGTAAAAAAAATATAAAGAAATTTGGAAAATGAAATTCAAAATTATAACGGGATCTTAAAAATTAGGTTTATATTCAAAATTCGAAAACTAAAACTAGAGAAAATAAATTGATGTAAAACTTAAATTTAAGTGGTAATAAAGGGGTTATATTTATAAGAATAAAATCAGAAAAAAATCCAATAATATTTAAATTCAAAACAAATTTCAAAAAAAAAAAAAATAAAATAACAATTTTAAAGTTATAAAAAAAAAATCAAAATTCAAAAATTAATAATAAAATAATAAAAAAAACAAAAAAAAAATAAAAACTTCACCTAACTGTTTATATGGCAGAAGCCTTAAAATTCCTAATAACTCACTAGCAATTCAAATCAAATATATATATATATAACTGAAGGTGTAATCCAAGGTATAGGCAACCAGGGAATAAATTCCAATCCAAATTGATTCGTTTAAGTAGGTATGATCTGTAAAAGCTATAAAACTAAATAAAATTTTTTTGAAATTGAATTCAAAAACCTAAGAAAATATAACCTTCAAAAGAACTTAGATTAAAACAAGTAAGGAAGGCTAAGTTCGGGTGTAACCGAACATTACATACTCAGCTGAGAGCTATGGAGACGAAATAAGGAAAATCACCATGTAGGAAAATGAACCTAGGGTAACCCTGGAATGTGGTTGTATGACATGTGTATCAAATGGAAGGTATTAAAGAGTATTTTAAGAGAGAGTAGGCCATAGTTCTATGGATGGACGCCATTTAGGGATATCGCCATAAAGGTGGACCAGGGCTGACTCTAGAATTTGTTTGTACGATATGGGTATGAAATGAAAGGAGTTACTGAGCATTTTAAGAGGGAGTGGGCCTTAGGTCTATCGGTGGACGCCTTTTCGAGATATCGCCAATAAGGTGGACCAGGGGTGACTCTAGAATGTGTTTGTACGATATGGGTATCAAATGAAAGGTGGTAATGAGTATTTTAAAAGGGAATGGGCTTTAGTTCTATAGGTGAACGCCTTTTCGAGAAATCGCCATAAAGGTGGACCAGGGGTGACTCTAGAATATGTTTGACCGATATGGGTATCAAATGAAAGCTGTTAATGAGTATTTTGAAAAGGAGTGATCCTTAGTTCCATAGGTGGACGCCGTTTCGAGATATCGCCATAAAGGTGGACCAGGGGTGTCTCTAGAATGTGTTTGTACGATATGGGAATCAAATGAAAGGTGTTACTGAGCATTTTAAGAGGGAGTGGGCATTAGGTCTATAGGTGGATACCTTTTCGAGATATCGCCATTAGGGTGGGCCAGGGGTGACTCTAGAATGTTTGTACGATATGGGTATCAAACGAAAAGTGTTACTGAGCATTTTAAGAGGGAGTGGGCATTAGGTCTATAGGTGGACGCCTTTTCGAAATGTCGCCATTAGGGTGGGCCAGGGGTGACTCTAGAATGTGTTTGTATGATATGGGTATCAAATGAAAGATGGTAATGAGTATTTTAAAAGGGAGTAATCCTTAGTTCTATAGGTGGACGCCTTTTCGAGATATCGCCATAAAGGTGGACCAAGGGTGACTCTAGAATGTTTGTACGATATGGGTATCAAACGAAAGGTGTTACTAAGCATTTTAAGAGGGAGTGGGCATAAAGTCTATAGGTGGACGCCTTTTCGAGATATTGTCATTAGGGTGGGCCAGGGGTGACTCTAGAATGTGTTTGTACGATATGGGTATCAAACGAAAGGTGTTACTGAGCATTTTAAGAGGGAGTGGGCATTAGGTCTATAGGTGGACGCCTTTTCGAGATATCGCCATTGGGGTGGGCCAGGGGTGACTCTAGAATGTTTGTACGATATGGGTATCAAACGAAAGGTGTTACTGAACATTATAAGAGGGAGTGGGAATTAGGTCTATAGGTGGACGCCTTTTCGAGATATCGCCATTAGGGTGGGCCAGGGGTGACTCTAGAATGTGTTTGTACGATATGGGTATCAAATGAAAGGTGGTAATGAGTATTTTAAAAGGGAGTAATCCTTAGTTCTATAGGTGGACGCCTTTTCGAGATATCGCCATAAAGGTGGACCAAGGGTGACTCTAGAATGTTTGTACGATATGGGTATCAAACGAAAGGTGTTACTGAGCATTTTAAGAGGGAGTGGGCATGAAGTCTATAGGTGGACGCCTTTTCGAGATATCGTCATTAGGGTGGAAGGGGTGACTCCAGAATGTTTGTACGATATGGGTATCAAAAGAAAGGTGTTACTGAGCATTTTAAGAGGGAGTGGGCATTAGGTCTATAGGTGGACGCCTTTTCGAGATATCGCCATTAGGGTGGGCCAGGGGTGACTCTAGAATGTTTGTACGATATGGGTATCAAACGAAAGGTGTTACTGAGCATTTTAAGAGGGAGTGGACATTAGGTCTATAGGTGGACGCCTTTTCGAGATATCGCCATTAGGGTGGGCCAGGGGTGACTCTAGAATGTTTGTACGATATGGGTATCAAACGAAAGGTGTTACTGAGCATTTTAAGAGGGGTGGGCATTAGGTCTATAGGTGGACGCCTTTTCGAGATATCGCCATTAGGGTGGGCCAGGGGTGACTCTAGAATGTGTTTGTACGATATGGATATCAAATTAAAGGTATTAATGAGGGTTTTAAAAGCGAGTGGCCCTTAGATGTATATGTGAAGGCGTTCTCGCGATATCGACCAAAATGTGGACCAGGTGATACAGAAAAGCATCTGTCGGGTACTGCTAATTTATTTATATATGCAATACCACTAACAGTATTCCTGCTAAGATTCCAAGGGCTGTTGATTTCGCCTGGTAGAACTTTTTCATTTTCTTCTACTTAATATGGTAGGTGTCACACCCATTTTACAAAGTTTTTTCCAAAGTTATATTTTGCGTCAATAAACCAATCCAGTTACCATGTTTCATCCCTTTTTTCGTATTTGGTATAGAATTATGACATTTTTTTCATTTTTCGTAATTTTCGATATCGATAAAGTGGGCGTGGTTATGGTCGGATTTCGGCCATTTTTTATACCAAGATAAAGTGAGTTCAGATAAGTACGTGGGCTAAGTTTAGTAAAGATATGTCGGTTTTTGCTCAAGTTATTGTGTTAACGGCCGAGCGGAAGGACAGACGGTGGACTGTGTATAAAAACTGGGCGTGGCTTCCACCGATATCGCCCATTTTCGCAGAGAACAGTTACCGTCATAGAATCTATGCCGCTACCAAATTTGAGAAGGATTGGTAAATTTTTGTTCGACTTATGGCATTAAAAGTATTCTAGACAAACTAAATGAAAATGGGCGGAGCCACGCCCATTTTCAAATTTTCTTTTATTTTTGTATTTTGTTGCATCATATGATTACTGGAGTTGAATTTTGACTTAATTTACTTATATACAGTAAAGATATTAAATTTTTTGTTAAAATTTGAATTTACGTAACGTTCCTAACCATAGCCAGACAAGCATTGCGATGGAATCCACAAGGAAGCCGACGACCTGGTGCACCTGCGAAAACTTGGCGCAGAACTGTGGATAAAGAACTCGAAGACGCAGGATATACGTGGAATGACATCACAAGAACTGCACCTAACAGAATAAGATTTAAGTCGGTGGTCGAGGCCCTATGCTCCAATAGGAGTTGAGGGGGATGATGATGATAATGATGATGAGTAACGTTCCTGCCAAATTTCATCATGATATCTTCAACGACTGCCAAATTACAGCTTGCAAAACTTTTAAATTACCTTCTTGTAAAAGTGGGCGGTGCCACGCCCATTGTCCAAAATCTTACTAATTTTCTATTCTGCGTCATAACGTCAACCCATCTACCAAGTTTCATCGCTTTAGCCGCCTTTGGCAATGAATTATTGCTTTCTTTCGGTTTTTCGAAATTTTCGATATCGAAAAAGTGGGCGTGGTTATAGTCCGATATCGTTCATTTTAAATAGCGATCTGAGATGAGTACCCAGGAATCTATATACCAAATTTCATCAAGATACCTCAAAATGTACTCAAGTTATCGTGTTAACGGACGGACGGACGGACGGACATGGCTCAATCAAATTTTTTTTCGATACTGATGATTTTGATATATGGAAGTCTATATCTATCCCGATTCCTTTATACCTGTACAACCAACCGTTATCCAATCAAAGTTAATATACTCTGTGAGCTCTGCTCAACTGAGTATAATTAAGAAGGAATGCAGATTGTTTCGCAATTAATTTCCAGCAAAAGAAATTTTGCAAATAAAACAAAATAATATTTTGTTGGTAAAAATCCAATATAAATTCAAATATTCCGTTTAAAGGATTACAAACGATTTTTCACACTGAACCCCAAATAAATTATAGTTTTGGGTGTATTTCAATAAACGTGCGTATATTTAATGTGTTTTAAAAGTTATACATATGTATATTAAAGAAAAATTCCACGTATATAAAAGGGTTCTTGTAACAAAAAAGTATCAGATTTAACTATCCTTCCTGGTTTATCTATAACTGTTTATGTTGTTACTCTTGGTGCGTATGGTGTTGCCCTCGGTGAGGTCACTGTGGGAGGTTTCAGTCCGGAATCATTCTGTCCTTGTCGTGTCAGCTAGCTAATTCCCCATGTAACGTTGTAAAGGGTGCACATCGATACCCAGTACTCGGCACCGAAGTACGGATGCAACACCTTTATACCCACCCTATAAAACTACCCCCATTTGAATGCATGTTGCAAGCCTCATTCACACTTGTTTCTGGAACGAGTGTGCAGTAGCTTCAGCAACTGCATGCACACAAAACAGGAAACAAAAAAAGGAAATTAAATTTTAATAAAAGACGATTTAAACCACCTATTTATATGCACCTCTAAACCCTCCAAGTACCACTAGTGCCAGCTTTGAAGATAATAAAAGGAACCTTGAAAGGATAGAGATACAACCCCCTTTGATTCTATCATGGCTGCACATATCGCTTGCGACTGATCGCTAGTGATGTTGAAACCATGATCCCTAAAACCCTAGCTCTGTCCGGAAAGTAGTGAAGGATAAAGATAGAGAAGTGAGTAAAGCAAGAAGGGATATTGAGGTGACTAAAAGTAGGAGAGATATAATGGTAAATCGAAAAAAACTATTCGGGCTAATAACGTTGGGCGCCATTGTTGTGTAGCTGGCTTTCAGTGGTAAGACAGAGGTGGCGGTAAGGCTGGTGCGCAAAACCCCACCCCGTCCGACGAGCTAGCAGGGGCTTGCCACCATGCCACACGCCACCTCTGTCTTACCACTGAAAGCCAGCTACACAACAAGACTCTCTCGGCACTGCAACCGGTACGAGTAGGAAGAAGCGTCGAATGGCAGAATGAAGAGGCACCGTTGGGCAGAAGGCGAAAAGTCTGCTTTCAAGAATCTGAAAGGACCCAGTCCTAGAGCCGCGAGGCAGGGCAGCCGCATAGACAAGATTAGTAAACCTAAAGCTGTAGGACAGGTGGCCCCAATAGCGAGAGAGCAACTACTTCGAAAGCTGCAAGTCAGAGGAAGGACATCAAAAGTGGCGAAGTACCAACTAGGGAAGTAGGAGATAAGCCAAAGGGAGATAAAGCTAAGACTCCGGCTTTTCCCGAGAAGATGAATGATGTGGCAAGGTAGTCACTGACTTTGGCGCTGGTTGATCGTAGGAATCCTTCCGGACAGATGACTATTGAAAGGTGGAGATCTGTAGAAAGGGAGCTTATTAACCTAATGCTTAAGATGATACGGCAGCAACCACGTAAGGCCCTGGTGTGAAGATGATCCGCGAGCTTGCTGTAGCTGGGGGAAGTGGTTCCAAACCTCCAAAGCCAAGGCACGAACGCGAAGTTGGTGGTGGATAAAGCGCAAATCCCCACGGTACCAAAAGTTAAAGTAAGTACACTGCGACTTCTGTAGAATCAGAATCCGAATATACCGACACAAGATTGGACATTGGGAACTAAACATTGATTTCCATTGTGCTACAATATCACCAGGCTCAGCGCTATGATTGGAGCTTACCTGATATATGTTTAAAAATTAAATAAAATATTCTGTAAAGTCCTTATCTAACCCAAAAAAAAACCATGATAACATAGGCCGACAGCATCTCAGACCCAGAAACCGGACTATATATTTTCTAAGGATTTTGATGCTGTGAATCGAAATCTGGCCTCAAAATTTCTCTATCAGCTCTGGTTTTCGAGATATCCTAACCTTCGAAAATATACAGTCCGGTATCTGGGTCTGAATGTTGGTTAAATTTTTTCGGCCTGTGTAATTTATCCATCGCCTTTGGCGATACAACTCTGGTGACTCGAAGAGATGCGTGAGTGGTTTTTAAGGCAATTTTTAATGCCCGGAATTTTTAATTCCCCGGATGAGGGGAACATAGACACAAACACGACAGAGGTTGAAGAAGCCCTGAAAAGAGCCAAACCTTCTAAATCAATAGGTCCAAATGGAGTAGTCATGCCAATGCTAAAACATCTTGGCGCTGAGGAAGAAAGCTACCTGACGCACGTTTTCAAGCCTGGGAAGCCGGCTAACGAAGGTGAGTTATAACGACCGGCATCACTCCGTTCGCCAGTAGCGAAGACACTGGAAACCTTCCTGCTACCAGCACTGTCAAAAGCTTTTGACACAGTCAACCATGGTACTATACTCCAAGATATAGAAGATTCACCCTTTCCCCTTTGTATAAAAACATACTCTGCAAATTATCTGAATCTAGCCGGCCAAATCCACGGTCACTGTTTTGCGACGTGGAATATTGGACGTTCACGTCGATGGTGTTGCGCTACCGATTGTCAGCCATTAAAATATCTTAAGAGTAACTTTCGGTCACACTCTCACCTTCAAGATGTATGCCATCGAAGTTGTATCTAAAGTACAAATACGCAACAAAATCCTCAAGTCGCTTGCCAGCAGCACTTGGGGAAAAGATGAAGAAACGTTGCTAGCCAATTGGCCAGCCACTCCACGGCAAATCTAAACTACGATGATACAATTTTACCATAACCTTCCTCATATATGGTGAGAAGAAATGAATTGCAAGTTATTTAAGGCAGTGCTTGTGTTTTAAAAACATTTTCTTATGGTCCAAAAAGTTACTATGGCCTCATAAAATCACCGCTTGAATCGGAAAAATTTTTTTTACACTAAGAATTTTTCAATTACTTTTGCAATTCCTTTGAGGAATGGGAAATTCGAAAGTACTTTTGCCATTCCTTGTAATGTAATTGGAAAATTTTCAATTACATTTGCAATTCCTTTCGAAAGTACTTGGGCAGAAATTACATTTGAACAAAGTATTTTTTTTTCAATTACAAACAAAAAATTGTTTGTACTTGAGCCTCAAAAAACGAAATTACTTTTGATATTTTTTTCTGAGGGATTGAAATGTAATTCAATCTCAATTCCTTTGCTGTGGAGGAAAGGAATTGATTACTTTCCTCAAGTACATGTAATGGGGAAGCGACGGGTATTGATTACCTAAAGTAATCATTACTACCCAGCTCTGTGTATATAAAAACATAAATTCAAAAAAAAATATTTTTTTGTATGGTACTGCACATTACACTTTGCGTGTAGCGTCATATCACATTTAATGCAGCATGTAGTGGTCTTCTTATGACAGTGGTTGCAACGTAACTGTTTACATATTCCGTCTGATTCTCTTGTGATCTCTCTTAGTAAATGATCCTTTTGGTCGAATTTGATGTCGGCTGATGAGTGCGATGGAAGAGTTCCCAAAGGATTCCCATATGCAGATAGAGTAAAGTAGCAATACGTCGTCTAAAAGCTAAGTGGTCCATTTTGCCTCCCAAATCTCTGTGAATTTGCCAGGCATTATGTTCAACAAGATCAATACAATGCGCAAAAATTTGGAAATACCACTTTATTCCTCGAATGGAAACACGGTATAGGCTAATATTTTTATCTGCCCGATCGACCCCATGAAGCGATTGTACTCGTGGATAAGACGTGGCTGCTGAGGGATTCAAGGGGTTGTGTAGCGCAATATATAGCTTCTCCAACCCAATTTTCAACCTCATCTTCGAGCGGCGAATCCCGTTTCACTAACAGACGAGGCTCTGGCAACCCCAAGCTCCTCATGGAACTTGGGGGTGGGGAGGGAGGGATGGCCTGAAGGTTTAATGTGGCCATATAAATCGTTCCCGAGATGGTCGGGCCAGCACCTTAATGGTGCTGTGTTTCCGGAGCGTATCGGATCTGTATACGACAAAGGATCATCACATCGATAACACTCCCCAAAGCCTTCGGGGAGTAACCTAATCGCTACAACAACAATAACAACAACAACAACGTGGCTGCTGAACTTTTGGATGATTCTTATCCTTTTGGGACCAACGTGTAACTTTTTTAGAGGGTTGAACAGGATGAATATTTGAGGCGACGTAAATGGAATTGCAAAAATTGTTGCATCATGTGGTCCACTGGAGTACTTACCATTATACTCCACTATAATACAGCAATGGACCAACTCATGTTTCTACACGAACATATTGTAAGCCGACCATTGCTCGTTTTTAACGATTTTAATCACTACACCATGTTTATTGGACTGTGAGTACTTCATGGATTTCTCTGATGTAATGCGGAGCTGGAATTTATGGTCCAGTCCTAGGACATCGCAATGTTAATTGGACCATATTTTTGTATGAATTGTGTTAATTTTGGAGCACTCGGTTGGTTCATAGCACGGAGTACTCGCGATTTTTGCAGCGTATCTTTCCAGCAACTCACTATTACTGTTATCGCTGCAACTAACGTTTCAAGGAAACACAACTAATATTTTAACATGACAGTGTTTATTTAGTCTTACTGTGCAAGTTTTAATATCTACAAGATAGTTATAATAATTAAATGATTAAATTAAAAATTTTGTAACAAGATTCTTACTTGTTCGTTTAATTTCCTCGAAGGTTTTTCTATAAAATGAAGTTGAAGGAAGCGATTTAGATATTACGAAGAAACGCTTCGTTCAATTTCGTGTTTAACGAAAATTTATATGTATAATAAAAGGATGCCATACTTATGAAATTAAATAAAATGAAGTTTAAACTGTCGAGTTATTATGTCATGTTTACAATGTTTAAGGTAATATAAAATCTTGGTTTGAGTCAGCGACATCCCGGCCCCCGTGAATCGATTGGATACCCGAAGATTCACGAACTACGTCTAATGCCGCCAACTTAGAAGCAGGTCTCCGTAAATTTCCTGTAGCTGTCTTGACAACTGCTGATCTGACTTGACCATCAGTGCCGTAAAAACTTCCACTACGATGCCTCGCTTCCATTCACCACGTCTCTCGTTTTCATCGCATATAAGGACAACATCACCAACTTTCAATGGATCTACTCGTTGACACCATTTGCTTCGACGCGTTAATGTAGGAAGGTATTCTAGAACCCATCTCTTCCAAAAGGTCTGCTTCATTTGTTGGAGGATTTGCCATTGCTTACGCAAACAAGCACCTTCATCTACGGACGGTGTTTGAACATCATTCGGGCAGCCTAATATGAAATGATTTGGTGATAGAGGTTCAGCATCTTCCCCGTCTAATGGCAAATAAGTTAGTGGACGAGAATTCACCAAGCTCTCAGCTTCAATTAAAAGACTTTGTAACGTCTCCACCTGGGGCACCTTTGTCTTCAACGTAAAGGAAAGTACTCGCTTGACACAGCCCACCATTCGCTCCCATGCACCTCCAGCTGAAGGATTACCAGGTGGGTTAAACAACCATTCTACCCCATACTTTACACCTTCATCGACCAACTTCCTCTCTACCAATACCCAATCTTCTTTACTCACACCAACGAAATTCGTACCCTTGTCACTGTGCATTCTCAACGGGACTCCTCGTCGGTTTATGAAGTTGCGTAAGCACAGTATTAATGCATCAGACGACAGATCCTTTGCTAATTCTAAATGAATTGCTCGTACAGTCAAACATGTAAATATACATCCCCATCTTTTTTCTTGTCTGCGACCAACTGCTACGTTATATGGACCGAAGAAATCTACACCAGTATAGCTGAAAGCCCGAATGTACGGAGTAAGGTGATCTCTTGGAAGCTGTCCCATAAGTGGTGGCTTTGGTTCCACAATTCTGTTTTTACATATTTGACAATCTCTTTTAGCTGCACGAACCAAACTACGTAAATTAGTTATCCAGAACTTCCTTCTTATAGCGCAAATGATTGCCCATTGTTTTGATGTTTGTATTTTTCGTGATAATGTCTAGCAATGAGGCCGGATAGTCGATGCTTATGCGGTAAAATTATCGGCCTTTTTGTTTCTAATGGGACACTATCAGCATAATCGATACGTCCTGATAGCCGCAATATTCCCTCGTCGTCAACTATCGGAGTCAGCTTAAATAACGGACTGTTTTTAGGAATTGGTTTTCTGTTTAATAAAATGCGCATCTCTTCCGGATATACGTTCTCCTGAACCAAACGACATACAATCTTTTCAGCTTGAGAAATGTCCTCCGCTGTCAACTGTGGCACGAAATGTGATGATATTGGCGTGAATTCCAGCTTTTGAACAGACCTAAACTTCATCATAGCTTTCTTTACCCAGCAAATGATTCTTAACAGCCTATAATAATTCAAAAATCTGTCAAAATCAATTAACGATGAGTCAATACTTATTGCAAGTATGAACTTCGCTCGCCTTTCTTCGAGGCACGGTTTCTCGGCAGCACCATCAGCTAGCTTGGGCCAAGAGTCCTCCGGCTCTTTCAAGAAATCTGGGCCACATATCCATCGAGAGTTCGAAACAAGGCGTGCGTTCAATCGTGTTGCATCATCAGCAGGATTCAACTTTCCGGGAACCCATCGCCAACAGTTTACGTTCGACGAGTCCAAAATTTCTGTAATTCTGTGTGATACAAATTGCTTGTAGCAACGACTATCTGATTTAATCCAGCTAAGAACCGTCTTGGAGTCAGACCAAAATGTTATTACGTTAGGCCTCCTGTCATGACCATTTAAAATAGCCTCCTGCAGACGAACGCCCAATACGGCAGACAGCAGTTCAAGTCGTGGTATCGAAAGTGCTTTAACGGGGCTACAACGAGATTTTCCAGCTACGAAGACTACACTGACTTCACCATCGAATTTGATTCGCCAGTAAGCAACTGCAGAATATGCAAACTCGCTGGCATCTACAAAAATATGTAAATCAATTGTGGAAACTAAGTTACTAAAATTCCGGTGATAGCAGCGTGGAATGATAAGACTTTTAGCTTTGTCGAGCTCTGTATTTCAGTTGTACCATTCCCGATAAACCTGCTCCGGAATAGAACTTGTCCAATCTACATCTAATCGCCATAGCTGTTGCAAGATAATTTTCGATTTGATTGTAATATTCGCCAGATACCCGAACGGATCAAATATTGACATGGTAAGGCTTAAAACTTCAGCTTTCGTCGGTCGCCTTTCATTCGGAACTTTCACGAATTTTAGTTTAAAACAGAATGAATCATCCAGTGGACGCCAGTACATTCCAAGTACCTTCTCTGCCATGGATTCGTTGGATCAAAAGCTCATTGTTTCAACGTACGTAAGAGGGGTCTTCGTTTCCCCGAGTACAAAACAGACCTCTTCAGAGTTGGATTTAAATCCTCGCAACTCGAACCCGGCATGGCTGTGAATTTCCTTGACCTCATTTGAAACACTTATAGCCTCATCTCCTGTTTCGAAACTGTCTACGTAGTCGTCCACATAGTGGCGGTCAATAATAGCACTAGTAGCTCTTGGATGAAGGTCTCGAAACTTCATCGCATTTGTATACCTCACGTATTGTGCAGAACATGGTGAACAGGCTGATCCAAATATCATCGCGTTCATAATATATATATCTGGTTCCTTTGACGAATTTCCACCCCGCCACAAAAAGCGTTGTGCATCCTGGTCTTCTTGGCGTATCAGAACTCTGTTAAACATTTCTCGTATGTCTGCACATACGCCAATGACACCCTGTCGAAATTTAAATAGTATACTCGATAAAGGCTTTGGCTGATAAGCATCTGGACCTTTCATTATCCTTGAGTTGAAAGAAACACCATTTACTGACGCTGTGGCATCGAATACTAAACGTAGTTTATTTTCTTTATTTTGATTAAATAAATAAAAAAAATAAATGTAAGGCGCGATAACCTCCGAAGAGATCTAAGGCCGAGCTTCTCTTCCAATTTACGTCGTGCTCCTCTTGATTTTTCCCTACAAATTGGCCGGACGGGACCTACATGTTTTATGCCGACTCCGAACGGCATCTGCAAGGCAGATGAGTTTTCACTGAGAGCTTTTCATGGCAGAAATACAATCGGAGCGCTTGCCAGACACTGCCGAGGGGCGACCCGCTTAGAAAAATTTTCTTCTAATTGAAAAATCTTATTTCTAAAATTTTGATGTTGCTTTGCCCGGGAGTTGAACCCAGGGCATACGGTGTGATAGGCGGAGCACGCTACCATCACACCACGGTGGCCGCAAAATGATTACATACCGCAAAATGGGGTAGGTACCATGTGTGAGGTTTAACCTACATTGCTTCCGCCCGCGATAGTTTCCTAGCATATGATTTACTTAAATACTCATTGATCTTATCTATGTACCAAGTCCCAAATTCACGGGTTTTTTTCAAATTTTGTCTCCAATGATTCCAGACGACGCAGTGCCATACTATAGCTTTCACAAAATTCTACCTCATTAGTTAGCCACAATAAACCGGTTTCATAACGGCAACCGATTTGCTTGGTTGTCTCCAATAAAATTGCTTCAGCTCGTTTGTCTGCTTCAGACATAACCGGCTGTAGGGGCTTCATACCAAAACTCTTCAGCGTAAAATATTCTTTCATTTGCTGCTGAATATCGTTGATTGCGTCTAATTCTCAGTCTATACGACAAACAACTCCTACACTATCTTCGTTGGATCCGAAGAGCATATATCCCGACTTTGACCTCTGGACAGAAAAACAATCGTCTATGTTTATAACTTCTATTGGACGAACCAAATTTGTGTGCGGCATACCGATGAGAATTTGTGGCACAGCATTAACATAATCATCCACTGGCAAGTTTCGAATGTTATCGTACTTTAATTTAAAACTGTCAACATTCAACGATTGTGCTGGTAGCTCTAACTTTCTTGTTGTGCGTACATTTCTCATCTGAAATGTTGTATTCTGATTCAAGACAGAAAATTCGACGTCTAATCGTTGTGATAGTTCGCTTGTGGTCTTACCTCCTATCCATTTTAATGATAATTTATCAACTGGACCATTCAAGCCAATAGTTTTAGCTACCTGCTCTTCGATCAACGATATTTTTGAACCGTCATCGACAAATACAATAACCTTACAACTACACTTTGGTCCTTTTATTTCTACAGGCAGAAATTTAAATAGCGTTTGCTTACTAAATTCCTTTGGGAATATAGTGACGACATTTGCTTTGTCAGCTGCCTGCTTTACCACATCTGCATTGTCCGCAGTCGACGTCGACTTTGCATTGCCATTGAAATTTTTGCTACTTCGTTCGTGCAATAGCCGGTTATGATATCTACGGCAAAATTCAAGTCCGCACTCGCGACGTGTATTACAATTGATAGTGCTGTGACCAGGTCGTAGACAACTGAAACATAAGTGATTTGTTTTCACAAACGCCCATCTGTCGCTGCAGTCCATATTTTTGAACTTTTCATACTGGCTTAAATTGTGGTTACTTTTGCAATATAAACATTTACTTTCTGTCATCACTAGCACTGGTTTCATTATCTTGGTTGCCTTCGAAATCAGCTGTTCATTTGTTTTGGAAGTCTCTACCGGCACAACGTCTGTAGCAATTGAAATAAATATAGCGACTTCTTGTAACCAATTACTAAAATGGCGAACACTTGGGAAACACAATTTCGTGGAGAAAGTATACCTGGCCCATTCTTCACGTTTATTCATCGGCAATTTACTTAGTAATTCGTCTAACAACGTCGGATTCGAAAGATGAGAGGCTGCTCTTGCATTTTCCAAGAAAACAGTTAGGTTGCTCACCATTGTACTGAAGGTTACAATTTCTGACATATTTCCTTCGGCTATGGTTGGAAACGCTCGCGCTTTAGCTATTTGGCTACGTATTAGTAGCTGTGGACGTCCAAAATGGAATTCAAGCGTAGATATTACAGCACCTACACTAGATGGGTGAATTAGTAGGCATTCTACTCGCTGTCTGGCTGGCCCTTTCAAAGCCTTTTGCAAACGGAATAAATTTTCCAAATCTGTGTACATATACATTGAGGTAGTTACCTTGAATGCCGCAAAAAACATTGGCCATTCTTCCGGCGATCCGTTGAATTCAGGCAGGTCGTGTAATTTGCGTACATACGGCTGTTGTATAGAAATTGACGGTGGCAAATGGTTTGGCTGCACACTTGACTGTGCTGGTGGCGCTTGACTTATGGCATATGGGGAATACAATCCATTAATAATTGACACATTTAAGGCTGTGCTAGTATAAATATTACTACACGCTTGGCTTACATTAGAGTTTACAGAATGACTGATTCTGGTGTTCATGACGTCGGCATAGGTTAGATAGGCTGGCTGTACACTAGCATATGCGGCAGTAGTATAGATACTAGGCAAGTTACCATGGCCTAGAGTGATATCAGTATTAGGGAGCATGTTGCAGGTGCTATTGTTTGGAAAGCCAACTCTTGCGCCAGTGCTGTCGGCAAAAATTACTTTAGTAGCGGCAGCGTTGGAACTACCACTGGCTACGTTGACGTTTGCAGAGGATACGGCGGCAGCATTGGCAAAGCTACCATTAACTACGTTAACGTTTGCAGAGGGTATTTCGGCAGATGTGACATGGGCTGAAAAGGCATTGGCAGAGATTACGTCGGCAGAGGTGACGTTAACAGAGACATCATCGGCAGAGATGATGCTGGCTAAAGGGGTTTTGACGAAACCTGTGTTATTTGCAATTTCTGTACTAAATTTCGCTTGTAATGCGATTGTTTCTCTTAAATCTAACTTTTCCTTTTCTGCGGCCGCTAATAGGAGCTGCAATTCTCTTATTTTTGCTTTAAATTCTTAAATTGACTTATCTGTTTGTGTGATTGTTTTATCAATTTCTCCCTCGCTGGCTGAAGCCATCTCAGCGCTGGTGTCCGAGTCCGTTGAATTGTTTTCCGTACCGACCAATGGTATTTCGTTTTTGTCGCTTCTAAGATCGTATCGTTTCATGAGTATTCATGTGATTCCACGCTGTAATTATAGTTTGCGGATTTGTCTCAGAACAAATATTAAAAAATGTTATCGCTGCAACTAACGTTTCAAGGAAACACAACTAATATTTTAACATGACAGTGTTTATTTAGTCTTACTGTGCAAGTTTTAATATCTACAAGATAGTTATAATAAGTAAATGATTAAATTAAAAATTTTGTAACAAGATTCTTACTTGTTCGTTGAATTTCCTCGAAGGTTTTTCTATAAAATGAAGTTGAAGGAAGCGATTTAGATATTACGAAGGAACGCTTCGTTCAATTTCGTGTTTAACGAAAATTTATAGGTATAATAAAAGGATGCCATACTTATGAAATTAAATAAAATGAAGTTTAAACTGTCGAGTTATTATGTCATGTTTACAATGTTTAAGGTAATATAAAATCTTGGTTTGATTCAGCGACAGTTACATTGGGTTGCCTTTGAGTTAAGATGGCACAGTACGATAAAACTACACTGGCACCAAGTCCCATATCTTTGTATGCATTGCTAGGAAAAGTTCCGGCGCCTTGGTATGCTTCAAACCAAATAATGTAACCATTATACGTCGCCCAACCCAAAATTTATATCCATACCTTATGGGCTTACCCTGTATATACTGCTTACTTACTATACTCCGTAATATGGGACCATATGTTCTTCAACGGAATGCTGTAATGTTTTAGAGGCATTTGATTAGAAATTTTCGTTAAGCATTTGAATGAGGGGTCTAACCTTTGCAAACCTATCGTTATTTTCCAGGTTATTATTATCTACGAACTGTAAGTTTCTTATGATGAACTCAAACCGATCCCTCCGCATTGAATTTTATAAAAAATGATGATGAGTGCCTCTGTCATTTTGTCAATATATCCGACGTCGGGCTACAGTGTTGTAGCCACTCAGAAGTAAAATTCCAATAAAGCATCTGATTTCGTCTGCCGTTATGTTATCTGCTTGGTTGTGCTGTATAGTCATTTGAATTAATTACGATGAGTTGCAGGAAGTTATCTGTGAAAAATTTTTTAAATAAATAAAGTGGCTTGACAAAATTTAATTCCCATATCTTGGTACTGCAGTCTCCGTTTCTTCTATGTCTTGTTTTACACACTTAAGGGACGGAGCGTACAATTTACGTTTTTTTGCAGCTATCAGAAAAGCAAGGGGAGCATCATCTTCACTGTCAGAATCGTAGGAATATGCATTGGGAAAAAGTTCCGCCTCAGCATTTAATAATAAAGTGGGAGGTTATCGAAATTCACTTCTCATCCATCACCACTATCTTCATCTTTTACGTAGTTGTTTGCGTCAACGGCGGGGACAATCGCAATGTCTCAACTATCTCTGGGATTTCCTTCGTCGCTTTCTTCTAGAGTATTTATTATTTCATTTAAAGTTAAAAAACTGATAAAGAATTTGTTGTTTTATTTTTTTTTTAATTTTTTTTTGTACTCTAGAGCCGAGCGTACTACATGTAGTACACCAGCAAATAAATCAACAAAAATCAAATATAGTTGAGTTTTACACTTCCACTACTGGTGTACCTCAATTTCCACAACTATTTTTAATAAAAATATACAAAAAGAAAACAAAACAAGTAAGGAAGGCTAAGTTCGGGTGTAACCGAACATTACATACTCAGTTGAGAGCTATGGAGACAAAATAAGGGAAAATCACCATGTAGGAAAATGAACCTCGGGTAACCCTGGAATGTATTTGTATGACATGCGTATCAAATAACAGGTATTAAAGAGTATTTTAAGAGGGAGTGGGCCATAGTTCTATAGGTGGACGGCTTTTCGAGATATCGCCATAAAGGTGGACCAGGGATGACTCTAGAATGCGTTTGTACAATATGGGTATCAAATGAAAGGTGTTAATGAGTATTTTAAAAGGGATTGGGCCTTAGTTCTATAGGTGGACGCCTTTTCGAGATATGGCCATAAAGGGGGACCAGGGGTGACTCTAGAATGTTTTTGTACAATATGAGTGTCAAACGAAAGGTGTTAATGAGTATTTTAAAAGGGAGTGGGCCTTAGTTCTACAGGTGGACGCCTTTTCGAGATATCGCCATAAAGGTGGACCAGGGGTGACTCTAGAATTAATTTGTACGATATGGGTATCAAATAAAGGTGTTAATGAGTACTAGTATCGCCCGTGGTCGAAATTCGACCAACTTGTATTTTTTTCAACTCACTCTATGCATCCAGTGTTAGGGTAGTGCAATAATGCGTTAATAGTTGAGCAGTGAGTGGAAATATAGCAAACTGATCTATCTTGCTTAAAGTTTTCATTAAAATTTTGAATTTGACCTAAGACGTTATAATCTTTGATTGTATTTTCTTAAATTTTTTACAAACTTTTCAAATGTAATTATAAGTAGAGCTCCTTAAAAAAAATATAACAAATATGTAAAATCAAATGAAATTTACATAGAATTGTGGTGAAATTACTTGAAATTGAATTGAAAATTTGCTTTTTATACACTACCCGGGAGATATGCCGTTGGCGCGCTAGCGAAGTTAGTTTTGGGTGCTCGGTTCCCCAGTAGGCTTATATCACCAATATAAACTAAATATACATATATCGCCCATTTACTTCAATAGCGTAATAATTCAAAAAACACGAATTTTTAGTTAAAAACGAAGAAATGTGCTAAAGGAATTTAACCTGTTTCACACCACCTATTAGGTATGCAATCGGCGCTTTACTATTACATATATATTTATAATTAATTAAATAAAATTATAATTTGCCATTAATTGTTATAAATGAATTTAGTTAGTTTCAACAAAAGTTAACTCATTATTTGTGATTTCATGTTTTCTTGAAAACAACTAAAATAAAAAACAAATAATCTGTTAAATAAAGACTTATGTATTTACGTGTAAGTAAAATTTGCCACAAAAAATGGGCCGGTCAAAAATTAATTCTATTTAAGATTTTTTGGTACGCTATAAATTATTTTGGAACAATTTTTTAGGATTTTGGTAGAGGCTATTATAGGTAAGCGGCAACAATGGGAAACCATATTTGTATGCAGGTGAAACATTTGTGCCTTCGAATTTAGCGGGGATACATAAAATTTGAAATTCACATTAAACACTTAGATAATTGTTCCCAAAGACGGCGCGCTTGTGCATAAAGGTTTAGGTCTTTGAAATTCGCATTAGCAAACTTAGTTAATTGCTCCTAAAGATGGCGCGCTTGTGCACGATAATGAATTACGATATTTGTATGAATTGTTCGAATTTACAAAAAACTTTTTCTATTAATTATAAACAAATAGAGTAATATTTGTTAACAAAAATAGGCCTATGCACTGCGGCTGATCAATACGAATCGATTCATATAACTTTTGTATGATTTTACGTATGCTAAGTATGCGAAACAGCTTGTAAATTAATTGTATGGAAATTTTGTTAGCGTATTAATATATAGATTGTGGGTAATATACTACCTATGCAAGACGGCCGCTATGATGCCGGTTGCCGCTCTGACCTAAAATTAAAAAAGTTTTTGGGACGTGTTTTTGTTTCGTAATTAGCATAAAAGGCAATGCAACAACATTTTCGAGCAAATTTGTCA
The DNA here is from genome assembly GCF_040869045.1 of Eurosta solidaginis. Taxonomy (NCBI): domain Eukaryota; kingdom Metazoa; phylum Arthropoda; class Insecta; order Diptera; family Tephritidae; genus Eurosta; species Eurosta solidaginis. Next base: position 71,063,735 of record NC_090320.1, on the reverse strand, counting down.
TTAATTGTTATAAATAAATTAGTTAGTTTCAACAAAAGTTAACTCATTATTTGTGATTTCATGTTTTTTTGAAAACAACTAAAATAAAAAACAAAGAATCTGTTAAATAAAGACTTATGTATTTACGTGTAGGTAAAATTTGCCACAAAAAATGGGCCGGTCAAAAATTAATTCTATTTAAGATTTTTGGTACGCTATAAATTGTTTTGGAACAATTTTTTAAGATTTTGGTAAAGGCTATTATAGGTAAGTGGCAACAACGGGAAACCATATTTGTATGTAGGTGAAACATTTGTGCCTTCGAATATAGCGGGGATACATAAAATTTGAAATTCACATTAAACACTTAGATAATTGTTCCCAAAGACGGCGCGCTTGTGCATAAAGGTTTAGGTCTTTGAAATTAAAACTCAGATAATTGTTCCCAAAGATGGCGCCCTTGTGCACGATAATGAATTACGATATTTATATGAATTGTTCGAATTTACAAAAAACTTTTTCTATTAATTATAAACAAATAGAGTAATACTTGTGAACAAATATAGGCCTATGCACTGCGGTTGATCAATACGAATCGATTCATATAACTTTTATATGATTTTACGTATGCTATGTATGCGAAACAGCCTATCAATTGATTGTATGGAAATTTTGTTAGCGTATTAATATATAGATAGTGGGTAATATACTGAATATGCACGCTATGATGCCGGTTGCCGTTTTGACCTAAAATCAAAGACGTTTTTGGGACGTTTTTTTGTTTCGTTTAATATACAACGTGAAATTTTCCGATTCAGTCAAGTTGCAGTTAAATAATAATAAACCAATTTGAAATAAGAGAATATATAATAAAATAAAATAAGAACTAAAATAAATTAGCATAAAAGGCAATATAAAAAATTTAATGTTATATTTTTGTAACTTTTTTTTTCGTTCAGTATAAGAGGTACTTTATCTAAAATGAGGATTAAATCTGCAAATGCAAAGACATTTTCGAGCAAATTTGCCATTAATTGTTATAAATAAATTAGTTAGTTTCAACTAAAGTTAACTCATTATTTGTGATTTCATGTTTTTTTTTAAAACAACTAAAATAAAAAACAAAGAATCTCTTAAATAAAGACTTATGTATTTACGTTTAAGTGAAATTTGCCACAAAAAATGGGCCGGTCAAAAACTAATTCTATTTAAAATTTTTTGGTACGCTACAAATTATTTTGGAGAATTTTTTAGAATTTTGGTAGAGACTATTATAGGTAAGCGGCAACAATGGGTACCCATACAATTTTTTAGGATTTTGGTAGAGACTATTATAGGTAAGCGGCTGCAATGGCGAACCATATTTGTATGTAGGTGAAACATTTGTGCTTTCGAATTTAGCGAGTATACATAAAATTAGAAATTCACATTAGAAAACTTAGACAATTCTTCCAAAGATGGCGCGCTTGTGCATAAAGGCTTAGGTCTTTGAAATCCGCATTAGAAAACTTAGATAATTGTTCCCAAAGATGGCGCGCTTGTGCACGAAAATGACCTACGATATTTGTATGAATTGTTCGAATTTACAAAAAACTTTTTCTATTAATTATAAACGAATAGAGTAATATATGTTATCAAAAATAGGCCTATGCACTGCGGCTGATCAATACGAATCGATTCATATAACTTTTATATGACTTTACGTATGCTAAGTATGCGAAACAGCCTGTCAATTGATTGTATGGAAATTTTGTTAGCGTATTAATATATAGATAGTGGGTAATATACTGACTATGCACGCTATGATGCCGGTTGCCGTTTTTACCTAAAATCAAAGACTTTTTGGGACGTTTTTTTGTTTCGTTTAATATACAACGTGAAATTTTCCGATTCAGTCAAGTTGCAGTTAAATAATAATAAACCAATTTGAAATAAGAGAATATATAATAAAATAAAACAAGAACTAAAATAAATTAGCATAAAAGGCAATATAAAAAATTTGATGTTATATTTTTGTTACTTTTTTTTTCGTTCAGTATAAGACGTACTTTATCTAAAATGAGGATTAAATCTGCAAATGCAAAAACATTTTCGGGCAAATTTTCCATTAATTGTTATAAATAAATTAGTTAGTTTCAACTAAAGTTAACTCATTATTTGTGATTTCATGTTTTTTTGAAAACAACTAAAATAAAAAACAAAGAATCTGTTAAATAAAGACTTATGTATTTACGTTTAAGTGAAATTTGCCACAAAAAATGGGCCGGTCAAAAATTAATTATATTTAAGATTTTTTGGTACGCTACAAATAATTTTGGAAAAATTTTTTTGGATTTTGGTAGAGACTATTATAGGTAAGCGGCAACAATGGGTAACCATACAATTTTTTAGGATTTTGGTAGAGACTATTATAGGTAAACGGCTGCAATGGCGAACCATATTTGTATGTAGGTGAAACATTTGTGCTTTCGAATTTAGCAAGTATACATAAAATTTGAAATTCACATTAGAAAACTTAGACAATTGTTCCCAAAGACGGCGCGCTTGTGCATAAAGGTTTAGGTCTTTGAAATCCGCATTAGAAAACTTAGATAATTGTTCCCAAAGATAGCGCGCTTGTTCACGAAATAACTTACGATATTTGTATGAATTGTTAGAATTTACAAAAAAAAATTTCTATTAATTATAAACAAATAGAGTAATATTTGTTAACAACAAGTAAGGAAGGTTAAGTTCGGGTGTAACCGAACATTACATACTAAGTTGAGAGCTATGGTGACAACATAAGGGAAAATAACCATGTAGGAAAATGAACCGAGGGAAACCCTGGAATGTGTTTGTATGACATGTGTATCAAATGAAAGGCATTAATGAGTATTTTAAAAGGGCGTGAACCTAAGTTCTATAGATGGACGCCTTTTCGAGATATCGCCGTAAAGATGGACCAGGGGTGACTCTAGAATGCGTTTGTACGATATGGGTATCAAATGAAAGGTGTTAATGAGCATTTTAAAAGGGAGTAATCCTTAGTTCCATAGGTGGACGCCGTTTCGAGATATCACCATAAAGGTGGACCAGGGGTGACCCTAGAATTTGTTTGCACAATATGGGCATCAAACGAAAGGACTTAATGAGTATTTTAAGAGGGAGTGGGCCTTAGTTCTATAGGTGGACGCATTTTCGAGGTATCGCAATAAAGGTGGACCAGGGGTGACTCTAGACTTTGTTTGTACGATATGGGTATCAAATGAAAGGTGTTAATGAGTATTTTTAAAAGGGAGTGGGCCTTCGTTTTATAGGCGTTCGCCTTTTCGAGATATCGCCATAAAGGTGGACCAGGGGTGACTTTAGAATTTGTTTGTATGATATGGGTATCAAATGAAAGTTGTTAATGATTATTTTAAAAGGGCGTGGGGCTTAGTTCTATAGGTGGACCCCTTTTCGAGATATCGCCATAAAGGTGGACCAGGGGTGACTCTAGAATTCGTTTGTGCAATATGGGTATCAAACGAAAGGAGTTAATAAGTATTTTAAGAGGGAGTAGGCCTTAGTTCTATAGGTGGACGCCTTTTCGAGATATCGCCATAAAGATGGACCAGGTGTGACTCTAGAATGCGCTTGTACGATATGGGTATCAAATGAAAGGTGTTAATGAGTATTTTAAAAGGGAGTAATCCTTAGTTCCATAGGTGGACGCGGTTTCGAGATATCGCCATAAAGGTGGGCCAGGGGTGACTTAGAATTCGTTTGTGCAATATGGGTATCAAACGAAAGGAGTTAATGAGTATTTTAAGAGGGAGTGGGCCTTTCTGGACCAGGGGTGACTCTAGACTTTGTTTGTACGATATGGGTATCAAATGAAAGGTGTTAATGAGTATTTTTAAAAGGGAGTGGGCTTTCGTTCTGTAGGTGTTCGCCTTTTCGAAATATCGCCATAAAGGTGGACCAGGGGTGACTCTAGAATGAGTTTGTACGATATGGGTATCAAATTAAAGGTATTAATGAGAGTTTTAAAAGGGAGTGGTGGTAGTTGTATATGTGAAGGCGTTTTCCAGATATCGACCAAAATGTGCACCAGGGTGACCCAGAACATCATCTGTTGGATACCGCTAATTTATTTATATATGTAATACCTGCCAAGATTTTAAGGGTTTTTTATTTCGCCCTGCATAACTTTTTCATTTTCTTCTACTTAATATGGTAGGTGTCACAACCATTTTATAAAGTTTTTTCTAAAGTTATATTTCGCGTCAATAAAACAATCCAATTACCTTACCATATTTCATCCCTTTTTTCGTATTTGGTATATAATTATGGCATTTTTTTCATTTTTCGTAATTTTCGATATCGAAAAAGTGGGCGTGGTCATAGATGGATTTCGTTCATTTTTCATACCAAGATAAAGTGAGTTTAGATATGTACGTGAACTGAGTTTAGTAAAGATATATCGATTTTTGCTCAAGTTATCGTGTTAACGGCCATGCGGAAGGACAGACGGACGACTGTGTATAAAAACTGGGCGTGACATCAACCGATTTCGCCTATTTTCACAGAAAACAGTTAACGCCATAAAATCTATGCCCCTACCAAATTTCAAAAGGATTGGTTAATTTTTGTTCGACTTATGGCGTTAAAAGTATCCTAGACAAATTAAATTAAAAAGGCACCATATCATTACTGGGGTTGAATCTTGACATAATATACTTATATACTGTAAAGATATTAAATTTTTTATGATTTTTAATAATCGGGGATTGCCCATATTGCTTTTTTTAAATGTATGAAAACATTTATTTGAAGCAATTTTTTAATTTTATAATTTATTTAATAATTTGGGAAAAATTTAAACAACGTGACATCAGGACGGACAAGGCGACAGCTGTTTCGATTATACCTTGTAAATCTCTTCAAAGCCTTTTCTCCCGGGAGTGGGAGGCTTTGAAGAGATTTACAAGGTATAATCGAAACAGCTGTCGCCTTGTCCGTCCTGATGTCACGTTGTTTAAATTTTTCCCAAATTATTAAATAAATTATAAAATTAAAAAATTGCTGCAAATAAATGTTTTCATACATTTAAAAAAAGCAATATGGGCAATCCCCGATTATTAAAAATCATACAAACAGACAAAAGTGGTTAATTCGTTGTAGTTCTATAAATAGAACGAAAACAGCAACAAAAACCAAAGTTTCTTTGAAAACCGCCGTACCAAGCATAGCTTTAACACATAATTGCATACGAAGTATGCAATGTGTAAAAGATTAAAATATGCAAAAAGAAGGCAATTGGGAAAGACTTCACAACAGGCATGACGTAGCTGAATGCGTTTACAACCATTTCAACTATCGTAGGGGTGCGAGTTCGACTCCCACTCCCGGGAGAAAAGGCTTTGAAGAGATTTACAAGGTATAATTGAAACAGCTGTCGCCTTGTCCGTCCTGATGTCACGTTGTTTAAATTTTTCCCAAATTATTAAATAAATTATAAAATTAAAAAATTGCTTCAAATAAATGTTTTCATACATTTAAAAAAAGCAATATGGGCAATCCCCGATTATTAAAAATCATACAAACAGACAAAAGTGGTTAATTCGTTGTAGTTCTATAAATAGAACGAAAATAGCAACAAAAACCAAAGTTTCTTTGAAAACCGCCGTACCAAGCATAGCTTTAACACATAATTGCATACGAAGTATGCAATGTGTAAAAGATTAAAATATGCAAAAAGAAGGCAATTGGGAAAGACTTCACAACAGGCATGACGTAGCTGAATGCGTTTACAACCATTTCAACTATCGTAGGGGTGCGAGTTCGACTCCCACTCCCGGGAGAAAAGGCTTTGAAGAGATTTACAAGGTATAATCGAAACAGCTGTCGCCTTGTTCGTCCTGATGTCACGTTGTTTAAATTTTTCCCAAATTATTAAATATATTAAATTTTTTGTTAAAATTTTACTTTAAAAAAAATTTTTTTTTTAAAAGTGGGCGTGGTCCTTCTCCGATTTTGCTAATTTTTTTTAAGCGTACATATAGTAATAAGAGTAACGTTCCTGCCAAATTTCATCATGATATCTTCAACGACTGCCAAATTACAGCTTGCAAAAGTTTTAAATTACCTTCTTTTAAAAGTGGGCGGTGCCACGACCATTGTCCAAAATTTTCTAATTTTCTATTTTGCGTCATAAGTTCAACTCATCTACTAAGTTTCGTCGCTTTATCGGTCTTTTTTAATGAATTATCGCACTTTTTCGGTTTTTCGAAATTTTCGATATCGAAAAAGTGGGCGTTGTTATAGTCCGATATCGTTCATTTTAAATAGCGATCTGAGATGAGCGCTCAGGAACCTACATACCAAATTTCATCAAGATACCTCAAAATTTACTCAAGTTATCGTGTTAACGGACGGACGGACCGACGGGCGGACGGACGGACATGGCTCAATCAAATTTTTTTTCGATCCTGATTATTTTTATATATGGAAGTCTATATCTATCTCGATTCCTTTATATATGTACAACCAACCGTTATCCAATCAAACTTAATATACTCTGTGAGCTCTGCTCAACTGAGTATAAAAATAGGCCTATGCACTGCGGCTGATCAATACGAATCGATTCATATAACTTTTATATGATTCTACGTATGCTAAGTATGCGAAACAGCCTGTCAATTGATTGTATGGAAATTTTGTTAGCGTATTAATATATAGATATTGGGTAATATACTGACTATGCACGCTATGATGCCTGTTGCCGTTTTGACCTAAAATCAAAGACGTTTTTGGGACGTTTTTTTGTTTCGTTTAATATACAACGTGAAATTTTCCGATTCAGTCAAGTTGCAGTTAAATAATAATAAACCAATTGGAAATAAGAGAATATATAATAAAATGAAATAAGAACTAAAATAAATTAGCATAAAAGGCAATATAAAAATTTAATGTTATATTTTTGTAACTTTTTTTTTTCGTTCAGTATAAGACGTACTTTATCTAAAATGAGCATTAAATCTGCAAATGCAAAAACATTTTCGGGCAAATTTGCCATTAATTGTTATAAATAAATTAGTTAGTTTCAACTAAAGTTAACTCATTATTTGTGATTTCATGTTTTTTTTGAAAACAACTAAAATAAAAAAACAAAGATCTGTTAAATAAAGAGTAAAGTATTTACGTTTAAGTGAAATTTGCCACAAAAAATGGGCCGGTCAAAAATTAATTCTATTTAAGATTTTTTGATACGCTACAAATTATTTTGGAACAATTTTTTAGGATTTTGGTAGAGACTATTATAGGTAAGCGGCAACAATGGGTAACCATACAATTTTTTAGGATTTTGGTAGAGACTATTATAGGTAAGCGGCTACAATGGGGAACCATAGTTGTATGTAGGTGAAATATTTGTGCTTTCGAATTTAGCGAGTATACATAAAATTTGAAATTCACATTAGAAAACTTA